>NC_068943.1:47812733-49264608 GCF_026419915.1 Harpia harpyja | reverse complement strand
ATGCCTGGCAGTTTGACTAAAGGCAAAGTACTTGCTGCTTTTTGCCTCTGAGGACTTTAGCCTACCACCCAGTCCAGTATATCATCTACATCTCATGATGGGGAATGACTTCTCCCAAATTCTTCCCTCTTCCACATTATGGCTTTGCTACCAGGTCTCTTCACGCAGGCATGTCCCCAAAGAGTTAATCCATTCCTAGAGTTTCTCTGTTATGCTACAAGATTCTGATCTCTGTTGTATTGTGATGTTTTGTTGACAGTATTCCAAGAGAAGTTTTAGTTTATATTTTCATTTTGTTCTGTGGTAATAGCATGAAGCAATAATCCTGTTTTGAATTCTTTCTTCTTTGTTTTCAGGTTTTTCCTGGAGAAATGAGGATGTAGGAACCTTTCTGCAAAATAAAGGAAACTCAAAGAAATTTATCATGTAGAAAACTTTGTGTTGGAAGTCCTGATGCCTAATCAAAGCCACTTTTAAATACAAACCTAAAGACCTGGTTCTATTCAAAAAGCATTTCACCTCCCCAGGGAGCAGCTGTGGGAACCCCACAGTCTCTTTCTAACTGCACTTGCAGAGCCTGATTGTGAGTTTACTGCAAGACCCTTCTCATTGGCCTGCGTTACACATCAGTCTTGTTTCTGCTTTCTTGCACACGGTGACTTACACTGCACGTTTCTTATCCTCTTTTTCTGACCCTTCTTCCCAGCTGTTTCTGACATCAAAGATATGCAGAACCAGAGTGTGCTGCAACCCTGAATATTCTCAGTGAAGCTCTCCAATTCTGTTGATGCAACTTGTTACCTAGTCAGCATACAATACCAGGAACCTATCTTTCTCAGAGTTTATTTTTCACTACTTGGATTTGAGTGCCCATCAGGTGATGGGCTCTGTATCATTCAGTCCACCTCAGGGCAGGATTGCCTTTTTGTATCTTCCTTGTCAAAATGTAAATAGCTGATTTTCTCTGTGCAGTATAGATGATGGCAGGACAAAACATGGGGAGTGAAAGCTCTTACTGTCTGGCCAGGTCTTCATAGATAGCTTGACCACGTGTGGAATAAAAATCTATGATTATCTGCATATTTTTAAGGGTGAAGGACTATGGGTGTTTCCACATCATTAGAGCCCACAGATATGAAATTATGGACTATCAAGTGATGGGTGAATTCACAGAATGAAATGTATGCACAGTGTGAAAAGGCACTGAATGGCTGACTATTTTTAACAGCGTATTCTCATAAAGATTGTCACTGTTTGAGCAAGCGTATCTTCTTCGAAGATTGTGGAAGCTCTATATTTTTTTGCCTGCAGCTTTGTTCAGAGACTGGTATCTATTGGCTATTTAACAACATGTTTAATATGTGTTACATAGTTGTAAAAGACTGTATAAATTGTAGAGGCATTGCGTTGACAAAACATTGTACAGTTTGCAACCTTTTACATAACACCATTGTGAGATTAATTTGTAAAGATTCATACTTAGATGTTAATATGGTAGTAGTTCTGGCTTTTGTATCAAATCAAATGCCATTATTAGTTTTTTAAATTATTTTCTTTAACAGAATATCTCTTCATGTCTGAAAAGCAGAGGTTTTGTTTTGGTTTTCTTGTATCTCATTATTACTATGTCTCATTCAGATTTTTATGCAACACTTGTGGCCATCTCTAAATGCTGACATCACATATTTTGGTGTGATAAGCTCATAGAATGTGAGGTACATAGAAATAATTCATAAACTGGTGTGTGTTTCCACTTTCATGCAACCCTACAGGAGCACTGATACATTTCAAGTGATCTACCTGCTGAGTGTGTGACTCATTCCAAACTTCAAAGCACAGCAGTGTTCCTGGTGCAGTATTTAATGAGTGTCAGCACACAGATGTAACCACTGTATAGCGTAGTGCCAAAATTATTATTTCAATTGTGTACGTAGTTTAAGACCCAATAAATGGACTGTTTGTAACATCTGCATTTTTTTGTATTTCTAAAGCAGAAATTTCTTATTTTGAGACTATAACTTCAGGTTGTTTGCTGTGCCTTTAAGCTTTTTGTACGAGGCATGTGTTTATTGTAGGATTTAGCAGTGAGTTAAGGCAACATTTAAGGATAATTGAAGATCTAGTTCTAAGGGTTGGGAAACTAGCTCACTAGCTCTTATATTTATGTAAAAATATCTTGTACCTGGTGTGGCTTGCCAAAAAACTTACTAACTTCTGAGGAGTACACTTAAAAATTGGAGAAACTAGTTTGAAGTGGAGGGCGTTTTGCTGATAGAATTAAAAAAAACTTTAAAAGTAATGGGAAGTATTTGCTGCAGAGGATCATCTTTAAAGTATGTGTGTGCTGATTAACTGATGGAGCAGATATTATGTGTGCCATTTTGCATATGCTAAGGGCAGCTAACTATAGGATCCAGTTCTGCTGCTTTTTACTGTAGTGGGGAGTTTCTTTTCTTACATATCTATAGACAAAGTGTAGCAGGAATTGGTTGCAATGTTGAGGATCCAGTGCTCTGTAGAGAATCATTCTGTAGTGAGAGCTACGATGGCAAATAAGTAGGTGGTATTAATTCACAATAGCTGTTTATAAATCAGCAATAAATTACTTCATCTAAAAAGATCCCCCAGAAAATAGAGTAACTATTCAAAGTACAGTTCTATAGGATAAAACATATCTGTGGTAGGGTGAACAAACTTGTACTAATTGACTTTTTGTGCGTGAAAGATTGTTAGTCTCCTATTCTGAGAACGTAGGAATAATTTTGAGTTCTTCATCAAATACCGCAACTCCATTGCTACTTTTATTCCTTAACTTCCCCAAGCAATATACATATGTAATGAGTTCTGAGCTTTCCATCACTTTGATGTCTTATGCTGTCTCTTCCCTAAAGCCTTAGAGATGAAGCAACTACAATACCCCAGTCTGGAGAGGGAGACATTTCTAGCATGAGAAGAGAGAATTTTTCCCCTTGAACAGTAAGGGGGATGGAAAAGTATCTTGGAGATGTTTTGGTAGCCTTGATAGCCTTAGTGACCACGTGTCAGTCTGCACAACTAATCTCAGTGACCACCACTGTTTGAAGCACCAAAGAATGGCAGTGATGTAAGGCAGAAATCGTCTGTTGTTTTGTTTTTTTGGGGGTTTTTGGTTGGTTGGTTGGTTGGTTTTTTTGCTCGAGTTGCAGTGACTTACTGTTTAGTGACTATCTTGCTAGAGTATTAAGTGGAATGATCTCCCATATTTCCATAACCAAGTGGGTATATTTGTGCATGTGAAAACTTGCTGAAATCACAGCAGAGACATGATGCTTATTTTGATAAAAAAGTATAAGAAAATTATCAAGTGGGTGAATAAGACTAACTTGTGCTTTTGGCTGGCACCACAGACTGGACATTGATGGATTGTGTTATTAACGAGTTGGGCTAATCTGAATATGGTTTGTTTGGGTTTTTTTTTTAAATGAAAGAGGAAAAGGTATGAAAGTCATTATTTCTGATGTGGTATATTATGATAATATTCCTTTTATGTCCAGGTATCTGCCCTCTCTTCCTTTTTACTTCTTTACCAGGCTGCTGGGAGTTCTGTGCTTGGTACACACGGATGATGTCTCCTGTCCGTTTTTCACAGTTAGGCATCCCCAGCATCCCACACTCTGTTCAGTCTTGCACTTTCTTCCACGGCTTCAGGCTTCCTGGAATCTTGCAGCAGAGGCCCCATCTTCCTTTTCCCCTGTGCTGTGGAAAACACAATGATCTGGGAAGACATAAAAAGGAGAAAATACCAACTTACCAGTAGAAAGCTTTGCTGGCCATTGTCCTTGCAAGATTTTAACATTAACTCTGCTGTGAATTTCTAGCTCATTTGTTTTACATTCTCACTGGCATTGTGCAGTAACTGGAAGGCAACTTCTTTGGATTTCCCCATGACAAAATACTTGTTGTAGATAGTCACATTGCTGCTGCACAGGCTCAGGGCAACTGGATTCCCAGTAAGACGGGGGGAATTTCACCTGAACCTGATCTAGACTTCCAGGTTGTCTGTAGGCTAGAGGTAACCATGCTCCAGAGAGGGGGTTTTGTGGTGGTTAATCCAACAAGGTACCTGGGGCACTAGGGCAGCAGTAATGTCACAGTCTACTGCAAGGAATTGGAGGTTTGATTACAGAAGAAAATTAAACTGCGTGGAAGATGAAGAATATTGCTAGGCTGTTTAAGGCAATGCACACACATTACAAGCAAATTGTAATTGGTTTGCACTGAGGGTTTTTTCTCTTTCTTGGTCAACAGGTCTTTCTCAGAGCTATTAAGAGATATTTAGAAGGGAAAGTCCATGAGGTGAGAGGAAAAAAAAAGGTTAGTATTCGCTCCCTGGGAAGGAGAGTGACTTAGTAAAGCAGTCTTGAATCAAGAGTTCTCTCAGCACAGATAAAAGCTTAGACTGTTGCCTACAAAGATTATTAGCAAAATTATCTTTGATTTCTGATGGATTAGAACGCAGTGCTTGGAGGAATTAGCTGCGTCCTAACAAGGCAGACTTTTTCAACAGGTGAAAAGGAGAGGGAGCCTTCCTGGCCATGATCCTTTTCTAATTCTAGATTAAATTACTTTTTCCAGAATAGGCTTGTGGAAATTCAGCCTGCTTTCCCTGCTTGGGCTCTTGGCACCCTCCCTGCTGCAGGTATTTTGTATAAATTACCTGAGCAAATTTTGCTGTTAGATGTGGAGCTGGACACCCACTTTCCTTGGGAAATAGTGAGGGGTACTAGGTAATATGAGGTGCAATCATTTCTGATTGGCGTACTTAGGAAAAACAGCAGTAAACCAAATAAATCTGTTTTAGCAGTAAGTATAGTCAGATTAGCGATAATTCTAGGTGGAAGCCTAGGTGAGTTCACCCAGAAAGGGTTCTGTTAAGAGTATCAGTTAAAAGCTTTTATTTATTCTCTCCTGGCTTTTATTTTTATTTTTCTGGGTTAATTTCCCCTTTAATTATTCCAGCTTCCTTCCTCTACAACTCTTTCGTTAAAATGATAAGGTACTGTTCTTAGGCTGAGATGTGGGCAGGTTTCCACAATTAAAAGTAATTTCCAGTTTCTTGTGCTAAGTATCTGCAAAACTTGACACTGCTGTAACAAATGTCTTGAGAATACAATTTCTCCTTATGCAGTAGGAACTCCAAGACTGAACAATGTTTGAGAAGCTTGATAGTACTAGAGAGCGCTGGGTTTTTTAATGAATTAGTTTAAGGAAAGGCTTGAGTGCTGCAAAGAAAGAGTTAATATCCTAGTACCTCGTGCAAGGTACTGCAAAAGTTATTGGGGTTGTGATTTCAAACTACAGTAACTATAGGGGGATAAAACATCTTAAAGAAAACCAAAAACCACCCTTGCTCCTCATGGGCCTGCAATGAAATTAGTGACAATCTAAACCTATTACTAATAGAAAAATGCAGACTTTTCTTTTGCTATTTTGCACATAACTAGTTTGAAAATAGCTAACCTTCTGTAGGGCCCAAGTCTTACAGTTTTGACTTCTAAATCCATTTTTCAGTATCTCAGGTAGGGGTTTCAGAAGCACATAATAGATCAGAATCTCAGTCTTGCTAACTCCTTTAAACCCCACAACCTTGCAAAAAACAATGCCATTAGGCATATGCAGCCTTATTTCTGCATGTGTGCTTCCACCTGCTAATCTAGTAATTATAGGAAATTAAGTAGTCTTAACTGTGGTCATCCAAGGCTGAGCATTTGGCCAAATAACACCTGGAATTATGTAGACCTTCCCAACTTCTTAAAGGACTCCTGTTTTGCAAAATGTGTTACTACTCCTATGTTTCTGATTGTCATAGCCTAATGTGGAGTCGGGGATTAGACATAGTGTGAAACTAAGGTCAGTTTTTATGCAGCATCTTGCTTACAACTGAAGTGCGGTGCATTACCTGATCTGAAAGGATGTGCATATTGTGTGCACATTAGTTTCACATGAAGAGAACAATCATCAGTGTTTCCTCAGCATTAATCACTTTGAAGTAATTCACTCTTGCATTAGGCTGATATTTTGTCAGTCTTGTTTAATCATGCAATTCAGCACTCTCTGATGTTTAAAATAAGAAAATTCAAGGAGGGAGATCCCAGCTTGTCAATGAAAAAACAACTCATACTCAATAGGGCCAGGATTCACCCACAGAATTCAAATTAACCATGACTGGAGAACAAAAATATAAGTAAGAGTGGAAATAGAAGTGATAGCCAAGCTGAGAGAGAACATAGCTTGAAGCCATAGGAAACCATGGACATCATGTTTCAGTTTTTGGACCTTCTCCCTCCTGTATGCAACTAGTTTAAGAACAAAAGGCAAAACACACCTGACCTAGGTGCCCAGGTTGCAATGCACTGTTGCAGCCTGCTCTGACAGCTGCTGGCATTTCCCTGCCACAGATCCTGATAACAAATCTGGAGTGATTGCCAGCTGGAAGTGTGTTTAGCATGCAAGGCTCATAGGCTGGGCTGCTGTTGTGAGTCATAGTTTTACTAAAAAAATTGCTCTTAGTTTTAGAAAGAAATGTGTTGAAAAATAAACAAGCAGGTAGCACTGACAAGCTTTCAGATGTCAACCTAGCACTCTCATCGCTGTCTTGATGGTTCTACAAAGCATCACTGCACTTCTGCATGATTGCGGGAGGTAGGGGAAGATTTTATTAAGACAATATACATATTAATATATATGTATATAATGAGTACGTAGAAATGTACAGTATAAGACAAGTGCCCATGCATAAGTCAGAAATATTGGGTCTACTGTATTTTCATAGCACTTTTGTGCTTCACCTGGCTGGACTTTTATTTCTTCCAACTGCATTTCCAGTGTGTGACATGGAGGTCCCTCAGGTGTGTCTGCCAGTGACAGCCTGGGCTGGCTCAGAGAATGTGTGCTGAGCGTGTCCTTATCGTCAAGCCCATGTAAGTATTTCAGAATGATCCCTTTAAGTGCTCAGACATCCAATGCTCTCCATCACTTTAAATGGCAACTATGGTATTTGTGATGATAGTAGTTGGCAGTAAACAGATAAAGAAATAATACTGATTTCCCCTCTGGGAATACAGAAGATCCTTTGCCTTAGATCCTGTGCTTCTGGGCACAGACAAGCCAACAAAAAGGGCCCCGATGAGTTTGCTCGGGAAAGTAATGCAGAAGTGCAAGCAGGGTAAGACATAGTGTGCAAAACTCTGCCTTCAGTTTTGATGATCGACAGGTTTTGGGTTGGGGCAGGTGTTGTGTTGGTGTTTAAGTCAAGAGGGAGGGACCTCAAAGCCTTGAGTGCCCAGCTGTTGACTTGGTATCCTGGGTAAGGGCATGGCTGTGACATGACTTGTAGTAAAACCTCCAGCTGCCTTATCTTACCTGACTTCTCTGCTTCATGAAAGCTTCAGAGGTAAGCATCTGCCGTGCCCCTGGCCACGCAGCCAGCTTTGCTCTGCCCGTCCCTTGGCTGATGCTGTGGGTGCCCATGGAGGAGGAAGGGCTCCTGATGGTGCTTCTGTATGAGGCTGGGCAGGGTGTGGGACACTTGGACAGCTGCTGGAAGTTAATGGGGAGAGACTTGGTGGAAACCGTGGGAAGGAACGGATCAAAAGTCGATGTTGCTGCAGCGCCTTGCACCAAAGGCAGCTGCTTGCGCATGGAGCGCAAGTTTCTGCAACTGGCACTCGGGGTTTGTGCCACTGCTGCTCGCCCAGCTGGAAACGCAGCTGCAGCCCCCGAGGCGATTTAGGAAGCCCGGGGCGGGGCGGGGGGGTGCCTGCACCTTGCGCTGCAGCACCCCCTCACCGCCTAGCAAACACCTTTCCCCACAGCAGCTCTTGCTGGGAGGCTGCACCAGCGCTTCACCCGGCTCTGTGGGGGGAGATGGGCGCGGCGGGGCCACGGCTCTGTCCCTGCAGGTGTCGGGCGTGCCGGGCTGCGTGCGCGGCGGGCCCTGTCCCTGCTGCAGCCACGCGTCGGCCCTGACTTCCAGCGCCGCCAGCCCGGGAAGCGCCTGGGGGGGCTCCGGGGCCCGCGCCGAGCGCGGGGAAGGGGCCGGGCCCGGGCGCAGCGGCCGCTGCGGCGGGCGGGCGCCATGGCGGGGCGGGCGGCGCCATGTCGGGGGCAGCCCTGAGGGAGCGGCGGCGGCGGCGTGCGTGCTGCGGGCGGGCCGCCCCCGGCGCGGGCCCGCCTCGGCCGCAGCCGCGGTCAGGCGGCGGGCGGAGATGAACGCGTCGGGGCGGCTGCCGGTGGGGGGCGAGGAGGAACCCCCGGGCGCCTCGCTGGCGCCGCTGCTGCGGCTGGGCGGGAACGGCAGCGCGGGCGCCGGCCCCGGGGAGCTGCGGGAGGAGACCCACGCTGCCACCCTGGCGGCCTGCGCCTCCCTGCTGGCCCTCGTCTTCTGCTTGGGCTCCTACGGCAACCTCATCGTCCTCCTGTCCTTCTTCGACCCGGCCCTCAGGAAATTCAGGACCAACTTCGACTTCATGATCCTCAACCTCTCCTTCTGCGATCTCTTCATCTGCGGGGTGGCCGCCCCCATGTTCGCCTTTGTCCTCTTCTTCGACTCAGCCCGAGGCGTCCCGGGCGCCTTCTGCTTCACCTTCCACCTCACCAGCTCGGGCTTCATCATCATGTCGCTCAAGACGGTGGCAGTCATCGCCCTGCACCGGCTGCGCATGGTGCTGGGGAAGCAGCCGCACCGTGCCACCTCCTTCCCCTGCGCTCTTCTCCTCACCCTGCTCCTGTGGGCCACCAGCTTCACCCTGGCCACCCTGGCCACCCTGAAAACCCACGGCTCCCGCCTCTGCCTGCCCATGTCCAGCTTCGCCAGCGGCGAGGGCAAGATCATCCTCTACCTCTACGTCACTGACTTCATCTGCTGCGTGGCCGTGGTGTCTGTCTCCTATGTCATGATTGCCCAGGCCCTGCGGAGGAACGCCCAGGTGAGGAAGCGCCCACCTGTGGTGGCCGTGGACACCTCCAGACCACAGCCCTTTGCAGGGCCCCCGGCTGCGCAGAGTGCCGTGCCCGCCTTGTACAGGAACCAGAGCTACAGCAAGCCACAGCACGTCCAGACGCATGGCTACGGCAAGCACCTCGGCCAGCCGCCGGCCGCTGCTGCTGGCCGGCTCCAGCTGGTGTCGGCAGTCAACCTGTCCACAGCCAAAGACTCTAGGGCAGTGGTGACGTGCGTTGTCATCGTGCTCTCTGTCTTGGTTTGCTGTCTGCCCCTGGGCATCTCTCTGGTGCAGGACATGCTGTCCAGCAGCGGTGGCTTTGTTCTCTACCAGTTTGAGCTGTGTGGGTTTACCCTCATTTTTTTCAAATCTGGATTAAATCCTTTTATATATTCCCGCAACAGTGCGGGACTTCGGAGACGAGTCCTCTGGTGCCTGCAGTACGTAGCCCTTGTCTTTTTCTGCTGCAAGCAGAAGACAAGGCTTCGGGCCATGGGCAAAGGCAGCCTGGAAGTCAACAGGAACAAGTCATCCCACCACGAGACCAATTCAGCGTACATGTTGTCTCCAAAACCTCAGAAAAAGGTTGTGGACCAAGCCTGTGGTCCTAGTCACTCCAAGGAAAGCGTGCTGAGTCCCAAGGCTTCTGTCGGGCATCAGCACTATGCACAGAGCAGCTCAACCCCCATGAACACTCGAATCGAGCCCTATTACAGTATCTATAACAGCAGCCCTTCCCAGGAAGGGAGCACCCCAAATAGCTTACAGCCCGTGAACTCGACTTTTGGGTTTGCCAAGTCCTACATTGCCATGCATTATCATACCACCAACGACTTGGTGCGAGACTATGATAGTGCTTCAACTAAGCAGATACCAGTGCCCTCGGTGTAACCCTAGGAAAGGGTTCTGATCTAGCTGATCCAGTGGGTCCCCTTCTTTGCTTTTGTTAACGATTATTCTAAACTCAATGATACAGTTTTGCTGTACTGCTGCTAATTAAGAAAAATGCCACTACTGTTAATATCCAGCTATTTGCATTTGAAGTGAATACTAGGATATTACTTGTGCGACGCTTTCTTGAACTTCTGTGGCAAGTCAAAAAGGGCGCTATTTTAGATTTGTACTTAGAATTGTTACATGAGGGTGTTTTTATTACTAAGTCTTACCACTGGACAAGTAAAAAAAAGTCAGCACTGTAACTATGCGATTCATTATGTCACGAGGCAGAGTATCTCAGAGAACCATCTGAGGCTGTGCCAGAAGTACTACCTGTTAAATAGCATACTTGCCGTATTTTCCAGAAGGAAAAATTGGGAGGATGCTCAGTATTATGATACTTAAGTTTAAACTCTCCTCATTGCAGGAGGTTGAAAGAATCGGTGGTATTTTGTTGTAGCAAGTGTTGGTGACAGCAGGAGTCCTTTCTATGCGCAGGGTGAAATCCTGGTTCCGTTGAGGTAAATGGCAAAATTTCCATGAACTTCAGCTGGAAGTTCAGGATTTCAGCCTAGGCTTCCTAAAGCAGGACAGGGCATTTTACAAACACCATTATATTGCCACTGGGGAAGGACTTTTGAGAAGTGTTGTGGCACAGTAATAAACCTCTGAAGTATATATATATATAAATTTCCACTGTACATTTATTTCAGGGATTGGTGGCGTTATGTATCCCAAAATAATATATTTGGAGAAGTATTTTACATCTGATAGAAATAACTGTGCAATATGTAATTATAGGTTTTACTTGAGGATAAAGATGAATTTTGCAATATTATAGTACTGATACACTATTAGTAATGTAGTCACCTCTGGAATTTTCTAATTCATAAGCTGTTACGCAGAGAGTAGTGTTGCTGGTTGCTTTTTGTTTATGACTTTGTATAAAAGCGGGAATTGGGGGGATTCGGCTGTGATATTCTTGACAGGTAGAACTGACAGCTATTAACATTTTTAAAAACAGAATGACCACATGACAAGATGACCACAAGTTTTTGAGGTTTTCTTAAGAAGCCTAACATCAGTTTGATTTAAAGATTAATAATTGTCTACTTATAAACTTTATCTGTTGGTCTACACAGTGAGCAAATAACAGAAGTTAAATATTTTTTTATAAATCCAACCATTTGTGTTGTGTCACGTGTTGTGGGAATTCCTTATGAAATGGAACAATCCGGAGGCATTTAAATTCCTGACAATTATTGCTTTAAGTGGCCAGATCTTTTCAAAACAGGCAATCACCTTTCAACTTCTACGGACTTCAGCAGAGTCTTAGTATCTCCGAAATAATTGTGCCACAGACTTTTGGTGCCTCATTATAGGAAAATGCCACATCTTTAGCCAAATTACAGTGATGGAAAGATGACTTGTTATTTTAGGAAAAAAAACATTCACATCATTGCTGTGTGTGAGTTGTTGGTTTAGGCTATTTGTTAACTAAACTATTTTCAAGATTTTCCTGGAAGACTATTACATTATGAACACTGTTCTTTGTTTAACACTCTGAATTTTAATTAATTTTGAATAATTCAAGACAGCTTTCTTGCAATAAAATGGATGTGAACAACTTTCTAATACAAATGTAAAATTGAAATTATTTCCATAAGTCTTTTCTCTCTGCCCAGATATTTTTCTCTATAAACGAATAACATGGTTCTTACTAAAGTAATTACAAAAGATAACTAAAAGATCTGTCTTGTTTGGTTTTTCTGTCTTTGCATTTCTTTTCAGTACAAAGCCTACTAATTTGGAGGGAAAAAATACTTGGGAGCCTGTCATTTTGTCTCATATTGTACATTCTTAGCAGCAATTACAGTTTCAGGTCGTAAGGAGTATAAGGCAGGACCCCAAAAGTGGTTGCAAGATGGGGTCCTGTATGTAATTTAAGGGAGTTGAAGATGCGCATTACGACTGGTTTTAACATTAAGCAGTTTTGGGTTTTGCTGCACGTATGTACGACTCCTACTGTGCTTTTGGTTTGGATCACATAATAGAAGATTAAATCCCTCGCGCCTTACTCATAAAAGTAATTTGCATTGAGTGTTCACGTGGGAGTACAGCAAGAAGGGTACAGCTTTAGGTCAGAAGGAGGTTTTATTGCCTTTATGTGATGTATTATTGAGACAAAAGGACTGAAGTCCCTTCAGAGCACTTTGTAATATTGCTCTTCTGTTAACTCCTGGTGCCAGTTGTATTCTTAATACAACCAATGTGTTAATATGTTTATAGTGTCAGATAGGAAAGTGCAACGCCTTTTAATCTGCAGTAGGAACAAAATCTGATTTAAATTGTCAATCGCACTAAATAACCGTTTGGGGGGGAGGTTTATGGATGTAGTAAATAGAGATTGGATTTTGAAAATATGTAGGTACAATTTCTTTGAAGTGAATTGTAAACCAAAGTAATCGATTATCATATGATAAAATAATTGGTTTAGCCTCTTCTGGACTATAACTTTTCTTTTTTCCTTTAGCCCTCTTGTATCAGAACCCTCCTCTGCTGAGCACAGAACCAGCGTGACTGCGAGATAAAAAAAACAGCAATCTGATTGAGAGGGGAAGCAACAGAGTGCTGGAAAATGTATGTGAAGAGAGGAGATGGGTAAGAGAGTGAGCAATAAAAGTATGTAAATACTGAATGGTTTAGAAAATGTAGGTCTGTAGTTAGTGCAGACCGTAACACAAGAACAAGAAAGCGTCTTATGAATATGAAAGGTGGCAAATCCAAGACCCATAAAGTGCTGTATTTTCCTTACTGCCTGTACATACACTGTGGACCTCATTGCTGCAGGACTGTTAAGAAAAAACTAGGAAGGTTTAACAAGTGCTTCACGTGGGTAATACGAGTATCAGGGTCCTGACAGTTGATGCCAACATGTTTTGGACTATATGTAAAATTTTAGAACATGTTATCCAACGTATGTTTTCAGACTGCTTTTCAGCTTCTTTTGAAGTTGCCGGTGTTGGCCGCTGTCACGATATTTGGCCTGAGGACTGTTTATGCTTTATTATCGAAAATCTGCGTTTGTGGTGTTAGGTGTACTGCTAATGGTTTGACCAGCGTATTTCATGAAATAAGGAGCGGCCTCAAGGAAAGCCTAAAGAAGCTTGTTAGGAAAACAGCTGATGAATTACTTGGGCCTGATCTCACTAACAAGTGACTTCTGGTTGTTTACATGACCAAAATATTTGAAAGATTTTATAATTCACAGTCTTTTTAAGTCATAGATCTTGCTTTATGGTGATGAGTTGACTTTTTCAGTTGGTGGCCTGCAGTATTGTATTTTTTTTATCCTTTAGATCTATAAAACCTAAAAGCTGCTAATGCCAAATAATTTTAAACAATATCTACAAAACCTCAAAAAGTTGCTAAAGAATATTCAATAGTTGGGCACCACCTCAGAACTTTTTAGACTAGAGATAAGAGAGATTTCTGTAAGGCGGCATACTTTTTTTGGTGGGGTTTTTTTTTTTTCCTAAGTCACAGAGCCAGTCTGCCTTAGCAGTAAGGCTTCAACAAGCTCGGGAGGGCAAGATGCAAAAATCGGACAGATGATAGTGAAGAATGATCAGTGGCTAATAATTTTGTGGTATCTTGTGGTATTTTATGGTATGTATGGTTTAGGTATATCATTTGTCACTTGTTAGGAAACCTGTGAAAATTATCCCCCATATAATCTTCAGTACCCCTCCACCTGCAGCACAGGGAATAAAAAGTAAAGGGACTTCTGAGCTGCAAGGGTTGGGCTTACCTGCACCGTTATCTCTTCACCTTATTCCATGAGGTAGCAAAGCAGGGCTACAGAGAGCAACGTGAGATGTTCACGATGGAAACAGAGATGAGGCAGGTGGTGTAGTATCTTAAAATAATAGAATAGTCTTGCAGGGATTACGGTGGAGTCCTAGGGATGTTTTCTAGGTTTGCTTTCTGTCTGTTTTGAATGTGGTTTTTTTTTTTAATTTTTTTTAAGTGTTGAAGAGGAGTATATTTGCACCAATGCCACAGGTGGATGGAGGATTACATAAATGGTCCTGCCACTGAGTGCTGGTAAGCAATCCTGCTTGTGCTGCACATACAAGGAAAAAGGTCCCAGCTCTCTCTTTCACCAGTTAGCTGGCTGCTGGGCTGACAGCAGTCTAAAGCAGAGGAAAACAATTCTGTTTTCATGACAGTTGGCATACATGACTCCTCGTGCTTGCTGATGAAAGGTGGGTTTGCACAGAGTGCAAAGAGATCTCTCCGTAAATGGAGGTGGTAGGGGAGTGTCCTACTCTGTTTCTCATAATTTGCACTGGTGGAAAACCAGAGAGTCAGCACCATGGGACAAAGGGGGAAGAGGCAATTTCAAAGCGCTTCCGGGGTTTGCGAGCGCTGATTCTGTCATGCGGTGTGATTGGTGCAGATTCCTTTGGTGTGAATAGCTCTTTGGTTATTGTCAACTCAAAGCACGGTGCTTTATGGGTATACCAAGTACAGTATCCTGAAGTTTAATCAGTACTGTCAAATTGACTTAAAAACATCATTAATTATGTGCTAATAAATGCTGACAACAGGTCGTTGTCAATTCCTATTTAAAATTAGTTTATGTTTAGTGTTAGAAAAATGCTTTCATTCATTACAAAAGCTGTCCCTGAACCTTGGTTCTAAGAATCAAACATGCTACATGCTGCAGTGTGGGGTTTTTCCTTTTTACTCAGAAGCAGCAAAGGGAGGGTGAAAACCATGTACTGCTCTAGCTGGATCTTTTCCTTTCCAAAATACATTGCAGAAGAGTTTTATTTGCTGATATCTCCTTATGTTTGTTTCAATGTTTCCCCTTTTGGCAACAAATAGTTGGTATTAGTCTTATTTTGTCACAGCAGGGCTAATTCCTTTTCAGACTATGTGTTTCAAATGTGCTGTCCCCTGTGCTGTACATAGACATTCTGCCTTCCTGGGTCTGTGATCTTCTGCTGCTAGGTTGTTTGGGTTTGCTCATCTTATCAGCAAGTCCAGATCGTGCTATGCTAAATGATGGTTCTTACCTGGTTTGTATTTTCCGTCGCAGTCTGTTGATTATCCTTGAATGTGAAAATTAGATCAGCTGAATTTTTTTATTTTTTCAAATGCAATAAATAAAATTATTAAGTGGCAGTAGGTGATGACAAGGGCTATGCGGAGGTAACACTGATTTCATTTGAAATGAGTCAGGGTGATTGTGTCAAGTGACAATTTCCTAAGTCTAAATAATAATATACAGAACTTTTTTGCTTGTTCTTCAGAGATTTATGATAACAGCATTTAAATACAGCTCACACCAGTTATTTAACAGTGGAGACTGACATGCTCAGCTGGCTCTTTTTTGTCTGGTTGTATATGTTCATCTGTAATTATAAAAGATTTTAAAGTCTGATCTCTTCTACCAGTTACTGCAACCAAATGATGTAGCAGTGTGGATTTGCAATTGCATCTCTCAGATGGCTACATTAAGTAAATCTTTAATCTTGTCTCGCTAAACCACAGAAAGAAGCTGCTACCTGTGCACTGTCATGGTTTGCATTTTTGTTGTGTGTACACAGTGTGTGTTCCCACCTTAAGCTGTACTAGAACTGAGAATCTGAACTACAACCTTACCTTTGAATGACATCACTTTTCACTGCAATGATCTGAAAAAGACAGTTAGGACATGCAGTGTGACTCAAGCTCTTCTTCCTTTCAGGTGACATCCACAGCATTTTAAGAAATGCTGGAAATAGCTGAAGAAAATCGAGCACCCAGGAAGAAGAGGCTGTTTATCACTGCTTGGGTCTCAGCCCTTTGGATAACGGATTCTTTTATTGGATGGAATAACACGTATGCTACAAACCCGCTAGTAACCTCTCCTGGGACTGATTCGTGACAAACCCCCATTGCAACACAGCAGCCTTTGCAGGAGGTAAACACAGAAAAGCTTTTATTTGACTACAGACTTTCTAGGCACAACCTTTACACATTCTCGTACCTCATTCCATCTCATACATATCTGGAGCAGATCCATTTTCTGCTCTCACAAGTGGTTCGTTGGTTGTTTTTAAGACAGCTGCTAGCTGATGCCAGAACATTTTCTGTTTGTGCTCCTCAGGGCTCCACTTCAAGTAGGTTTTCCTCTTCAGCAGTTTCCTGAGTTTGCTGAACTTCTGCGGCACGCTGTTGGGCGGGAGGTCTTCCAGCACAATCATGATGAGGGAATCCTGATTTTCATTCAGGACCCGGTGTTCAGCAAAATACAGTTCGTACTGACACCAGCAGCTGTTTACAAAACTGGGAGAGAGAACAAAAAGGACTTTATGGCTGTTTTCTATGCAGTAAAAAATGTTACCAAGTACTGGATGCCCCGGTTTGAAATCCCTCTCGTGGTAACATATCTTGAATCCATCAGTTTCCAGTTTTTCCAGTAGATTCTCTTTCGTCCAGTTTGCGTCTTGTTCGCTGTATGAAATGAAGACATCAAAGGGCTTGTTTTCTGGCCTCTTCTCGTACTGCTTCCTCTTCGCCATACACCAGTACCAACCCATTCTCACGTACCACAGCCCATCGAACTGCCAGCATAAGCCAGTTAACACCAAAACAACCAGGATGGCAACGCAAGCTGTAATAGCCATCTGGATGCCCAGGGAACAGTGCAGAAGCGTGAGGTTACTGCTCTCCACCAACGAGCCCCTTCTGTCTGGTGGAAAGCTGCACCTGAGGTTTCCTTTGCCATTTATCTGCAGATAGGGGTTGTGGATATAGACATTCACGAACCAGTACAAATCACAGTTACAAAAAAAATGTTTACCTTGAACAGTCAAAACACTCAAACTCGTTAACTGGCCAAAAGTGTCCTCCACTATGGTAGTAATGGCATTGTCGCTAATGTCTAACTCGATCAGAGAAGCTGGGAGAGAGCCACGCTGTAGAAAGGAGATCTTATTCCCTGATAAATTAAAATATTTCAGGATTGGAAGAGATTTCCCAAAGTGATCGGGGAGTTCTGAAATGAGGTTGTGACTACTGTCCAGATTAGCAAGCGCAGAAAGGTGGCTGGCGGGTTCCAGTCTGGTGATTAAGTTTCCGGAAACATTAAGATGTTCGAGTTTCTCCAGGGCATCAGTCAATGACAACATGTTCAACTTATTTTTACTAATATCGCATTTTGTTAAAGTCGACGGGAAATACTCAGGATGCATATCCGTAATTTTATTATTTTGAATATTAAATATTGTTAAGTTGGAGACAGATTTAAAACTAGGCGGTATTATTTTAATATCGCTGTTGCTTATGTCGAGATGCTGCAGGGAGGCAGGTAAGACAGGAAGCACAGAAATCCGGTTGCTGCTGAGATCCAAAAATAATAATTCTTCCATTGTGCCAGCAAACCACTCTGGCAGTTCTACAATGGAGCAGTTGGACATTTTCAGGTGTTTCACTTTCTTCGGAAGGCTTTCAATGGGTGTACCAGCCTGGTTTCTGACAAATGAAATGGCATTAATATGTACAGTTCCAGGGGGAAATTTTGGAGCTGCATTAGTGATTTCTGGCCGTACAGTATATATGAAGTGATTTCCTTGAACATACATGTTTTCTAAGTCAAACATCTTTTTAGCAAAATTTGGGGGTATTTGACTTATATTGGTGAAGGACAAATCAATTACCTTGATGGTTGATGGGAGACACAGTGTATCCAAGCTGTTTATGGGATTGTTGCTAATATTTAAAAACAAAAGCTTGCTGAATGGGAAGTTACAGATCGCCTCAACATCTAAAATGTTAATTGTTAATTTGTTGTAACTGGCATCAACAGACTGCAGGTTTTTCATTGGCATAAACAGGACGAACAGCGACAGAAGATCCATTTCCAGGTCACTGTGACTAATGTCAAGCTCCAAAATACCGTCCAGCTGAGCTTGGCAGAGACCCGGATCCAGTTTTAACATCAGCTCTTCCTCGGAGAGTTTGCTGTTTGACAGATCGAGTATCCCGTTTATTGGTGCTCCACAGAAATCAGGCTTTAATGTGGCTGTTGGAGAGGCTGTTACATTTTTCTCTGCTCTTCGAAGAAGATTCTCTGTACTTCGTCTGAGCCTCGGATTAACATTTTGCAGGATGGATGGACCTCTCAAATGTGGCAGCTCCTCGGCAGATACAGAAGGCTCCAGAGCAGCCTCTGAGGGTTTGTCAAAGTACTTAGAAAGCCACAAAGACCCTGAGGCTTTGCTAGTGGGTAAGAGCTTCAGGTGGGGTGGAAGACCTGGTACAAGAAGCTTCTTATCGTTAAATGATAAATTCACAGAAACAAGGCTGAGCAGACTCTCAAATGCACCAGGTTCAATGTCCTTAATCTGATTGTAGGAAAGGTCTAAAACTTCCAGCGCGTCAAAACCTTCCAAGTCTCTCTTGGTTATTTTTTCAATTACATTATGTGAGAAATTGAGAGCTCTTGCCATTTTTGGAGCTTGTGCTTCTGATACAGAAGAGAGGTTTAAGTAGGAGTAGTTATAAAATGGGAAGGTATAGGCTGTAGGTGTTCTCAGAGTGAGGAATCCATTTGCTCTACCGAGTAAGAAAGAAATGAAGTAGAAATGAAGGGTTCCAGTAAGGATCCGCATCCTGGAGAAAAGAAATGTAAAATCCATCATCATAATATGCTCTATATTAATGAATACCCTTAAAAAAAAAAAACTTGTTTACTTGCAAGTAAAGAAATTGTTTTATTAGTTGTATCCATGAATCCCTTTTTATCTACATAAAAAAAATACATCTTGTTTCTTTACTATTTTCAAGAGACAATGCTAAAAGATGGTGTCGGGGAATGATTTGAAGGATGCTATTCATTTCAGGTCATTATAGATAAAGTCTGAATGATTTATTTTCTTTTTTCTTTTTTATTCCTTCCCCCCTACCCCAGGCAGGTAGTGAGCAACCTTTGCAGTAGCATCTTTCCGCTGCATAATCTGAAATGCACTTTCATAACTGCTGCCCGGGACTTGGGTTCTATGTCTCTCATCCTGGCGCAGAACCACCAGGTAAGTCTCACCTGTCCAAAACCTGTTCAGCCCCTTAAGTAGCGTATTCAAGAGTAATGTGGCAGGGAGCTCCGTGTAACTGCGTGAGCACGTATCTTCTTGTGATCCTATCCCCTTGGTGGTTTGCCCTCTGCCAAGAATTTACCCGTGACCATTTCTTAGCCTTGCCTGTCGGAGTAAGGAAAAGAGGAAGTTTGCTTTGAAGTCGAGTATCAGAGGCTTGTATGAGGCAGCCTGCACCAGGAGAGGTCACTGCCCGTGCATCGTTCATCTTCGGAGACCTCCCATTGCCTGGTCATGCCACTGCCCAGCTCCTCTCCTGCCCCGGGTCTGTCTATCACTACTTTCCTGACACCTCCAGCCCAGGTCTTGTATTTATTACCTGGAAAGGCAGGTGCAGACCTTCAGGTGAGCAACCTGGTGTTACAACAGTCCCCCTTGCTGCCGACCAAACTTGGACTGTCAAGTTTAACTGAAGGGACCCCTGACGACTTCCTGGCTCTGTCCCTCGGACCCTCCGCTGCCAGCAGGACCCCCACCAGACAACCTCGCATCCCTCCCTCACACCTCGCACCGAGCAGCAATAACCCACAGCCAGGACCCAGCGCACCACAGAGGTAATCACGCCCTCATACTTCCAGCGACCCTCCCTGTCCCTCTTACCCCCCTTTTACCTGCTCTCCTTGGCGCTGCTCCCTCGCTGGTACCTGCTGCCACTGCCGTCACCTTTTGTAGTGCCAGGAGGGGTGTGGGGTGGGATGGGAACTGCCCAGGAACCACCCGGCCCCGCCTGGACTAGCAGCATCCGCAGCCCTGCTCCACTCTGCCAGGCTGGCGGAGGAGGCTTGCGACAGAGGTGCTTCTTCCCTGGTGAAATCGGTAAAGTATTCCTCATCGCACCAGTACCAGCAGCTGCTCAGCCCGTTACTGCTGAGGTGAAAATCAAAGGTGGAAGTTGCTTGTTTTAACACTTAGATGCTGTGAACAGTGTTGTCCCAAGGCATCTGCTGGCTTTGCTCCTACCTGAGCATCGCAGGGAAGGTCTGGAAGCACCAAGCGTGACCACAGGGTTATAAAACTGATTTACTCCTCTAATGTGATTTGTTGTGGGGTGTGTTTCCTGAGATGGTGAGGTTTTCGTATTGGGTCTCTCTTATGTGTGAATAGGAGGTCTTGCGTGCCAGAAGTCCCTCTGCAAACCGAGCGATCGTACCTTTTGCACACTTTAAGAGGGGGAAAAAAAAATAACAGGAGATTTTCTGTGTTTGTAGTGCTGCCCTGAAAGATGTGCTCTTTGTCTGCAGCTAGTTCAATTCAGGGTCCCAACAGAAGGGAATTCAGCAGATTGCACAAGGTGTAGAGCCCTGTCATCTGCTCCACTTTTTTCACTATTGAGGTTTTTTTCCACTCTTTCGTAACTGCCAGTGACTGGAAAGTCTTGCAGTAGCCCAGAGGCTCCCCTGTCCAGTCCTGGGGGTCTGGAAAACCCCAAGGTTGTTTGTGCTTCCTTTCTAGTCTGACTGGGCACCTTCCTGCCCCGGCAGGCTCTCGGAACTGCCCTGAAGTCATCCATTCTTCAGACAGATCCTAACTTGCTTTAGGGGAAGAGACAGGAAATTAAGAGCATTTTGGACATGTCGGGAAAGATTCTTGCTTCTGTTTTCAACTTGGGGTGACCCCCTGTAGACAGCCATTTCTCCCCGACGGGTCTTCCTTCCTTCATCTAAACACAGCTGTGCTGCTCCTGAAACTCAGCCTGTAGTTCCCTCTTTGGGAAGATGGAGCAGCCACATACTAGCACAGGGCCCATCAAACTGTGTCCCTTCAGCTGGCCGTGAGAGTAAATCACGCTTGGAAGTGACAAAGTGAAAAAGAGTATTTTTCAGTACAAGAATGGTTATTCTACCAACATGCTGTGCTGGCATTATTCTAACATTTGTTTCATCCAGCATGTGTTCTGTGTGTTCATTTATTCTCCTTTTTTGGGGTGGTTTGTTTTTTTTTTTTGGAAGGCAGCCTCTTATTTGGGGGATTGTGGAGGAGAGCAGCAGACAAGAAAGGTCTGTGTGAATGAGCAGGGAAAGTATACACAACGTGACTGAGAGCAGAACCAAGGCAGGGTTGTGGTTCCCCGCAAGGACCCAATAAAGAGATTTCATTCCTGAACCAGGTCGTCTTCCACTCATTCACTGTCTCTCTGCAGGGGATATTTTTTTGTGCTGGAAATGTAATTTAAGGGAGGAGAGCTGAACCTGTGCAAGACCTGCTCAAGTCCAGAGAGGATGAGCACCAGCCTTCAGGAGACCAGACCTCAAAGGAGCCTCTCTTATTAAGGTGGGCTTAGATTTGGGTGCTGGGTGAAAACTGTAAGTAGTTGTATCTGTATAGCTATACAAATAGGATACTTATGACCAGGAAATGCACTTGTCTGCCTCCACGCAGGGAGAGGGAATAATACCTCACATTTCTTTAGCACTTGAGAAAATCTTTCCGAGACCGATTGCCTTATTTCACCCCTTCAGCTAAGTGGAACTTCCCAGGGACTGTCTCGCCTCGCAGATTGAGCCACTGACTCCTCTCAGCCGTGTCTATCAGCTGTGCAGATGTCTTACATAAATATTCTCTCTGCTTTCTGATCCAGCCTTGAAGCTCATTAATAATTTGTGAGTTTAAATTACAATTAAAAATAAGGTCTAGAATAAATCCTTATTGTCTGAGGTGTAGCGGCTGCAATATTTGAGCAGTGTCTTTTGAGTGGAAATGCAAATAAAGACGTAGCAATGATGACATGACTCTTCTATAGAAAATTCTGATTTCATTTTCTGATATTCAATCAGCAGGTCTTGGCAAGAAGCGAGCGCTGCCATTTTTACGCTGGTTTGGGTTGTGTAGGAACCAACCAACTCACATGTGAGTGTTAAGTGAGTTTTAAGCACTCCTGTGCAGTTGAGTTGGGGAGTTTAAGTGCTTGTTACTGACATTTGTTCTTTGTGTGGATAAATCCTGTGCTTTGGGACCTAAACCAGCTCATTCTTTGAACTCTTCCCATAGAAGTAAGTATCTTACCTAAGTGGCATGTTTCACTTTCCCAAATCTGCTTTACTTTGATGTAATTCCCTTTGACTAATTGCAGATAATATGAGTACCATTGCTGCAAATTTACTGTCTGCCATTCACATTATTTTCCATGTTGCTGATTCTTAAATGTGCATGGAAGCAACTATACCTCTCAGGCTGAGAAGCAAACCTGCGCAGTATCTCGGGCATAAAACTCAGCAGACCAGCACAGAAATCCGCAGCCTTCCAATTCTGCTTTGTGCTTTCTGCATACCAGAAGAGGCTGGTTTTTCCCCATTTTTGGTACCGACAGGTTCCTGCACCTCAGGGCTTGTCTGGGAAAGGGTTGAAGCAGCAAGTTGCTTTCAATTGCACATTTCTTTTTAGATTCAAATGCGTTAGAACATAAAATTATGTTGGAATTAATTATTTCTAGCAGCAGTATCAACTCATGTTCTGTTGTGCCCTGTGGGGTTTTTGCGTGCATCTTCCCTGCTCCCCTCACCCCCACCTCGGTGGTTCTCTCCCAAATCAGCTGTTGGTCGAGGAGAGATCATAGAATCATAGAATCATTTAGGTTGGAAAAGACCTTCAAGATCATTGAGTCCAACCATCATCCATGCCGACTAAACCATGTTATGGAGTACCTTGTCTACGCGCTTTTTGAATACCTCCAGGGATGGTGACTCAACTGCTTCCCTGGGCAGCCTATTCCAATGTCTGACAAGCCTTTTGGTAAAGAAATTTTGCCTAATATCCAGCCTAAACTCCCTTGCCGCAACTTGAGGCCATTTCCTCTCATCCTATCTCCAGACACCTGACAGAAGAGACCAGCACCCACCTCGCTACAACCCCCTTTCAGGTAGTTGTAGAGAGCGATAAGGTCTCCCCTCAGCCTCCTCTTCTCCAGACTAAACAACCCCAGTTCCCTCAGCCGCTCCTCATAAGACTTGTGCTCCCTCACCAACTTGGTTGCCCTTAGATGGGAGGTGGGGGAAGAGAAAAGCATGTTCTTTATCTTTGTGGATTTGTATGCTTGTGGGTAGTTTGGATGCAGGGTAGGAACATCTGTGAGCATGTTGCTTCCTGTGCAGGGGGAAGTAGAGGCTGAGTACAGATTTCATGGGTTTGGCAACAGTGTGGTTTGTTCTTAAAGCAGCAAAAGTTGGCATTTGTGGTGCACTGAGGAGCTGTGGCTGCTTAGTCAAAGATGTTGTGCTTCCCCATCACGCTGGGGACTTCCCTCCAGTGCGGGGAAGTGGAATTCTTTACATTCTGCAAAACAACTATTCTTATCTTTTCCTCTAATTACCACAACTGAGGGGTGTGCAGCAAGGTTTAACGTGGTGTGGTTTCTCTTCCCTTTAATATTGACCAAGCCTGACAGATGCTGAGGAAGTCTGACACCATTGCAACCTATGCTGCGTGTCTGCGTTCTGCTGTGGGGCACCGTGGCACATATGTCCACGTCATCCCTGAGGCTTGAGCTCTCGGTGTTTGAGACCTCGGCACAGCACTGAGTCTGTGTCTATACTGCCTTTCTGAAGAGCAGCCAAGTAGATATGGGGCAGCCTCCATTGAAAATAAAACTATTGCAAGGGATTGCACAAATCTACTACTTCCACTTAACTGCCAGAGCCTTAATGAGAGGATTCATCCAGCCCATTGCAAAGGCAGCTTAGGAAAGCTAAGGCTAAACATGTTTTTATTTTTTCTTACTGTATGTTGGCTTGGGATGCGTCTTCACTGCTGTGGACCCAAGCGAGTGATACCTCTGGCAGTCCAGAACTGGGATTAAGGCAGCTAAAGGGTAATGGTGCAGCTGGAGGAGCTGCTGCTGAAATGCTCATTGGAAGCTGGGTCGGCAGCATCCGTTGTGCAACAAGTTCAGCGTGACCGAAGACAACCTTTGGTCACGATGGGGCCCAGATTCATACCCTCTATTGCTTGATGCTTAATGAGAAGGTTGGTCCAGTTGACTGTTCAGGCAAGTTAAAGATCTTAGAGGCTGGAGAACACTGCTTTTAATGTCTTCTCTTTTCTAAAAGCTACTGGCTAAATACAGGATTAAGTAACTTTTTGCTTATTTATCTAATGCTTCACAAGAAGATTGGGAAGGAAAAACCTGGGTTGAAGACTCTTCCCCCTTTTTCAGTTTCCTCTGTCATATTGCTAAGCCCTCAGAAATAAGGATATGATCAGGAACAATGACTTTGAAAAAGGCTGTATCATGCTGGTGTTTTGGTTTTCTTCTACTATCCGAGACAATAAAATGGGTTCTATTGCAACAGTCTAGCAGTTTAACTTGGTACTTTGGGTAGTATTCAACTAGTCATATGCTAAATGGTTGGTGGATTTCCATCTGACATGTTAGGAAATTCCTATACCTTGCACAACAGTTTTAGAAAGGAGGAAACGTAGTGGGCTTACATACATGATCAAGACGCTGAACGTACACCGTTGCTACAGGCCGAAACGCTGCCCAGCTTTGCCCCTTCCAGCACACGCATCATGACAGACCTTACCTTACCCAATGCTCTCAAGCTCGCTGTGGTGGAAACATAACTGAGAGAGAGCATTCGGTAAGCTTTCTCAGCTGTAACCTCGCTGTTTCTGGACTCTCAGCACAGGGCACATGCTGGCACAAGAACACACACATCATCTTGGTATGATCTGGAGTAACTCAGCCCCAAAACAAGTGATCAGTGTCACAGCCACCGGTAAAAGCACTGAGATGACTTTCTGCCAGCCCTACACTGTTCTCCTGAGGGAAGGAAATCCATGAGGGTAGGGTGGGTGTGTTGGCTATAAACCACTGATCTGCAAACTTTTTTCCTTGCCTATTTAAAAACTATTTTAGAAGTATAATGGAAATCTGCTTGAGATACTGCTGTCAAGTAATATTTCAGTTATCTTCTAGGAACGTATACTGCCAGCAGACTAAAACTGCATGTGCCTGCACCAAAGATCTTATTTGCAAGGTAGGCATGCTACCAAAAAATGGACCCTCTGTCCTGGTGTTGTCTATTAAGAGGCAGGTGGATGCACCGAGTCTTTGTCACTGAAAAGGAAACCACGTAGACACCACGCAGAGCTCAATACAGGCACGTGGGAGTCCAGAGGTCTAGCTAATATTGACAACTCTGCCACAAAAAAATGCAGATTGTAGCTCACTAGTATCATACTTTAGCATCCTTAGAAGCAAAACAGCAAGTCAGTAAGATGTTCAACAACATAAATATATTCCGATGAACCCTACAGCATTAAAAAAAAAGTCCTGGAAAGCAGCCCAGGCTGGGGGAAGAAATAACAGTTGAAGGGGGGTAAAGTAAGGGGAGGGGAGGAAGGACACTGATATTAGTACAGTTCCAAGCAATCAAATCAAGGTAATACTTGTGTTTGGACAAAGTAAGTTATGGCAGTAGAATAATTGTTAGTGTTGCAGTGGCTGCTGAAGGCTCCTGAGTGAGAAGCAGTGGTTCACTTTTTCATTCTTTTGGCAGTTGAACTCCTCCCTTGAAGCTGGACCTTGTTCGTTTTGCCTTTTTAAAGTTGGTAATTTATACCTTAATGACGACGACGATGACTGTAGAATGTGTCATACACAAGTCAAACAGGAAGTGCAAGACGAGATTTTAATCATTAAAAGTTTATCGATAACCTCTTATATACACATAGTTATACACAAAGTGGTTCACAAGTCCCTTATCATCTAGAATTCTGCTGGTGAGGTTGGCCAGCTGAAAGCCGCTCTCTGCCTTTGTCATCTCACAGACAGGATGTTAACGTGGAAAACACCAGCAGGGTTGTTGACAGGTATGGCTTGCTTCGTGGGCTTTAGCTGGGCACTGAAAGGAGCCCATACTCATCTGCTGTATCCAAAATCTTACAGATGACTGGAGATTCCACCTTTAACATAACAGATCAAAACATTAAAGATGATGAAATCATTGATAAACTTTTACAAGAGATTGCAACAGAGATTGTGAGATTAATGACAACAGATCGCAAGAGGCACAGCACTCAAGCATCACTTTGTAAAATTTAGTAAGCACTTTTTACTTCTGGGTGTGACCTCTATAGCCTATTAACAATGTGTAACTACTGTAATTAATAATGCCCCTCCTTTCTCTGAGCAAAGGCAATGGCACAAAAAGCAGCACTTGTTTAGCAGCTATGTATATGGGCTGAAGTACACCACAGGAATCTCTTGTGAAGAGTCACTGGAAGGAAGGGGCCATTTTAAACATGCATCTGGAGATGTCCTCTACAAGGTGGCACCTGCCCTTAGGGAATTCAAGTACGTCTGTACATACCCCAAGGATGTATTGGCAAGAATGAGGCTCTAACATGTATATGGTCACAGCGTGAGGGGAATCAGATTCTTTGCATCTGAAAACAGAAGAGAAGTTTTGTAGTGTTTAGCATGTAATAAGCGCAAAACTAAAACGCCAATTTCCCTAGTATCTATAGCATTTTTACTAAGCTAACAGTCACTGCTTTCTGGGCTTTATAAGGACAACAGAGGCTTTCCCCTCTGACATAGGGAGCAGAGACAAAACACCAGTTTACTGAAAAAGTTAACTTACTTCAATTTCACAGTCACCTGCCTGGGCTTGTCTGTTAAGTCACAAACATCTCCATTTCCATAGAAATGAGACACCATCCTGCCACAAAAGATCAGAATGAAAAAGTTTGGAAATATTAAACACGATTCTTAAGCACACAGCTAACTTGTGTGATACAGTATCTCATCATTCTTCAAATATTTAACTCCAGTATACAAAAAGAAGTAACATGCTGTATTTCAGTTACTGCAGAAGCAAACAGTTGTTCAATATTGGAAGATTTTTCTCTGCATCACATCCAAAGTGTTGAATTACCTTTTCTGATGTTGCATGTTGATTAGGGGGGGGGGGGGGGGAAATGAATCTATACACACTGCTCTTGACAGTTTATTGTATCTATTTGTAAGCTGAATATTCATGCGCTGCAGAAGCAGGCCTTGCCATTTATTCTTCCCTATCACAAGTATGAGACCAGTTCAGGAACAGATAGCCGGAGTAGTAATCATGGTGAGGGTAACCGTACCTGACTGTCTGGGTGCCGTCTTCCCGAAGATAGTAGGTTCTTGCGGCATTCTTCCTGGACCATTCAATGTGTTCCTCCTTACTCCAGGTACCCACAACCACAGAAGTCTTGCCACTTTCCTTATCCTAAAAAAGGAAAAGCTGATAATTACACCTTGTATTATACGATTACCAGTGAAGATATTTTAATGACACGTAAAATGTCATTTCTAGAGCAAGTCTGCTGCTGTCAACACATGTTCTTGTGTTTGGGACAAACTATGCCAGATCTTGTATTAGGGTCAACAGTCAAGTTGATGGTCTCTTCAGAACAGCCACCCAGGCTGTGTGAGCCAATAAAAGTGTTTCGATGACCAGAAGAGCATTCCCACAAAAAACCCCTCACATTTTTTCAGCTTTGATTGTCACTGTGCTCTACCTGACATGGTACCTACATCCCTCTGCATAAACTTAGGCAGCAGACAGAGGATTTCTTTTCTGAAATCCAACTTCTTAAACCCAAGAGGTTGATCAGCCAAGAAAAGGATGCTGCTTTTTTCAAATTGTAGACAGATTCTCTAACCCTCTTTTCCCCCACAGCCATCTAGTGGCAGAACATAAAACTATTTAAACATACCTCATGATACTGATGAACATATTTGCCATAGCAGAATTCGTACTTCCACCAACCAACACCCTACGGAGGGGTATAATCTCAGTGTTAAAACCAAAGCCCCCAAACCAAACAAAACGCCCCAAAACAACCACATCCGTTTCTCTCCAGACCCTAAACCACTGGCTATTTTAGCTGTAAAACTCCATGCCTATTAATTAGAAATGTTAATTCAAGGTTTGCAATGAGAGACAATCTCTTATTAGACTAATTGATATCATAAGCAAGGGATGGAGCAAATGAGTTTAAGCAAAGACTCTTGGAAAAGCCATATGGGACTAAATTCCTTAAAATATTTGTATACCTCCTGTTCATCTTTTAAAGAAATACTTTCCTCTTTCAAAGACAGGGAAAACTTGAGATGCCTTTTTTCTGCTGGCTGTTCTCTCACCAAGTTTTATCAGATTTTTTTTTTTTCTTCTCATTAATAAAATTAGCACTGAACAATTCTCATGATCTACTTTCATTTCACTGTCTGCTCAAATAAACTGAGTTTCAACAGAAAGGTTAAAGATACCTTTCTGGCATAGACTTTAGTATATAAACCTTCCCTATATCAACACTGGGAAAGGCAATTATTATGTGTGTAAGAATGCAACTATCAGAATTCACAGAAAAACTAAACAAATACTAAACCAGTATGTGCAATTAAGGAGTAGCTATTTGATTATACATAGCTTTATTTCTCACCCCATGGAAGCAGTAGGAACCACTAAGAAATTCCTTTATAAGTTGGTCATCTGTCAATTTGGAGATGTGGGTTGTTCCCACAGTTAATAGTTGATGGCTTCCAACAGCAACAGGCTTATGAATGGAAGAAAATTTCTCTTCTTTTGTTGAATGCATTTCTTCCTGAAATTAAAAGTATACACAAATACACCCCTTTAGATTTTATAAGGCTTTGCAAGGGACATATAAATTATACGAAGTTACTTAATACTAAGTGAAGTAGGCTGTGTGAAAAAGTAGGAAAGCATTTTGTCATTGTTTCCACTGTCTCCAGCATAGCTGAAAAAAAAAAAAAAAAAAAATCGAAAGTCAAAAACTTTCGCATTTGTAAAAGTCTAAATGTTTACACACTTGTAAACTGTAGGTTACAAAGGCTACTAAAGTTTTAAATTAGTAGCCCAAACTTACTTGCTTTGTTTTCCTTCCAAATAAGGTAAGTTACAGATGATTTCAGCAAGCTTAAAGACCATTTGAAAGACTGACATGGTCTTACAAAGTTGGGGAAGAGAACTTATTCCACAGAACTAGAAGTTGTATGTGTTACAACATGGAAAATAAATATTTTTCTATTTAAAATTAAACAAATCCTACCTCCTTAACCCTTCTAAAAGGCATCTTCATCATTTCTTGCTGTTTCTCCAGCTGCTCCAGATTGTGGGGTTTAAGCGGGGATCCTGGCAGAGACTGGCAAAAGATGTCATTCACAGGGGAAGCCCTGAACCTGTCCAAACAAGTCAGCAATGCATCACTTATTACGCCTTAAAGACAAGACATACTTTTTTTATCGCTGTAAGTTTCTGATGGAGCTGGGCTGAGGCGTGTATTTTTTTTTCCTTGTACTTGCACTGTCTCAGCCACAGCTAGACTGTTCTTACAATTGATGTAAATATGCTTTTGGCCCAGCATAGTCTCACTCCTAATGCTGCCAGACAACTGGCAATGCAGTCTAACCCCTCTTTGTCAAAAGGGCAAAGCTGCATATTAAAAGGCAAACTGCACTGTATGTGTACCATGAATGTAGTGTCAAGGCTCCCCAAAACTCTCTCAGAAGCTAGGAAATGGCAAAGGTTAAACTTGATAAATGCAGTTCCCTTGTAATTAAAATAATACATTCTTATATTATCTGACATGTACGGCCTTTCATACTGCATATATACCCATTATTCCTCTCTCACTCTCTTCATGAGCTACGTCTGCAACAAGCAGCTTATTTCAGGAAAGAAAAAGCAAAAAGATTAAGCGGAGTAAAAACAGCTTTCTCCTTAGTTTACACAAATGAAGGGAAGGCCTCATTAAAACACCAAATAAGCCATAACAAAACAGTAAAGGAAAGCAAACATCAAAGTGCAAATTGTACTGACAAATGAAGCATTTGTTCAATTTTCATTGCTCATCTCATTGAAAAGTCCTTTTTAGAGAAAGCCTGTTTACAAAACAAATATGCAGATACTGCTTCAGAGGCAAGGTAGCTTTTTGTGATGTCCTCTTCTAGGAAGTCTGTAATACACAGCAGTAGCTGTATAATGATCACCACTGTAGGTAAAAGAATCTGAAAACATTTCCTAAATAGTAGCTGCACTCTAGATGAAATAAGCCCTGTACCAAAGAAGCCTAGTTTTATCTGAATTTTATTTAAACATTAAGCTTAATAGTTACAGCAAACAAATATTACTTTTCACTGCCTTCCTCCCTCCTGTCCCCCAATTCCCACCAATTAAAAAAAAAAAAAAAAAAAAAAGTCAAATTATACCCAAATAAGAACAACAACTAGAATTAATGGATATACTTTTGCTAAGGTAATGCAAGTGCATTATTGGATAAGATAATGGGTGTAGAGGAAAAGCACTGGTGGCTGAAGTACTGCTCAGTGCTGTTTCAGAACACATGACAGGAAAAGTGCACTTAACTTAAAGTGAGGTTTGTTTGTTGTTACCTCTGCTGACCCCCAGCAGCGTTTCCAGCCTGCCATCTCCACCTATCTTTATTTACTAAGATGAGGTAAGTGGGAGGATAAAGATCTTGGATGTTTGTTTTTAAGTATTTCCTGCTAGTGGCCAGGAAGCCTTCCATGCCCTCCCTTTGGAAGGAGGTAGCAGCTCAAGATTTTATTCTTATCAAACAACAGGACAACCTGCAGTACTGTGTTCGGCTCTGGGGCCCCCAACATAAGAAGGACATAGACCTGCTCAAGTGGGTCTGGAGGAGGCTACAAAGATGATCAGGGGGCTGGAGCACCTACCCTATGAGGGAAGACAGACTGAAAGAGTTGGGGTTGCTCAGCCCGGAGAAGAGAAGGTTCCAGGAAGACCTTATAGCGGCCTTCCGGTACTTAAGGGGGGCCTACAGGAAAGATGGGGAGGGACAGTTTATCAGGGAACATAGCTATAGGATGAGGGGTAACAATTTTGAACTGAAAGAGGGTAGATTTAGATTAGATATTAGGAAGAAGTTCTTCCCTGTGAGGGTGGTGAGACACTGGAACAGGTTGCCCAGAGAAGTTGTGCATGCCCCATCCCTGAAGTGTTCAAGGCTGGGTTGGATGGGGCTGGGAGCAACCTGGTCTAGTGGAAGGTGTCCCTGCCCATGGCAGGGGGGTTGGAACTACATGATCTTTAAGGTCCCTTCCAACCCAAACCATTCTGTGATTCTATTATTTCCGTGTGCACTTTCTATTTTTCTACTGATACAGAGGCCTAAAAGACTCATAAACAGGTAACAGTACAAAAGATAAGTGCAACAGATAACATAGTATTACCAAACCCATCTACATGAGAAAATGTATAACTGATACTAAATATTTAACAATAGCATACCTTATTTACTCCAGCTGGCACGTGTTTATAAAATGCATAACTGAGGACTTTGTCCTTTAGAGTTTGTTGCCTATTTCAGAACAGTGATTAAATACTCGCTTGTTCTGACATTTGCGTACATGAGAAATTCAGAAATCCTGTCCATTATTTCTCCCTTCACTTGTATGTCATATTCACTTTGCAATTCTGTTTACGCCCCTTGAAAGGTCAAAAATCTGTACCATTGAGACCAAGGGTATCTCTTAGATGCATGGTACAATTCGGGGGGGGGGGGGGGGGGAGAGAATCCTAAACTTGATTTTTGGAAAATAACACTGAAATTGTGAATTCTTCATATTAAAATGATTTGTACAGCTGAAGGTAAGGCAATAAAGCAGGACAGAGACAGATGGGAGCTCTCTAAGTTGGGAGTACTGCTAAAATAAATGTTAAGGTTATGGCTGAAGACCATACTTTTGCTTTCTGAAATTAGAGAAGTTGATGTCTATGCAGACATATAATGCACATATGCAATGTGCAGTCTTTGAATACCATGAAAATGATCCCCCAAGACCTTGAAATCATTAAGAGACAGGGCATTCTTCATCTGCCTGCAGCTTTAATGCCCTAGTTTGTGTTTCTCCAGAATACAGGGCTAGAAATTTACCTGCTGAAAATAAAGTTATGCGTCCCATCTGGGATCAATCACAAGAGACTTACAAAATGCAAACTTAGCATGAAAACTTAAGACTTGGCAAAACCACACTTGCCGAAGTAAGTACATAAAAGTGTTACAGCTCTGTACCAGATACCACAGCTGGATATATGACTTATGTAAACACATACATGCCTGGAAATTGATGAAAATTTGAAGTGATAGTATTAGCCAAAATTTGAGTACCGTACCTATATTTAGGATGGTTGCATAACAGAGGTGTCAATATAACCACTTCATATTCACAGGTTGTAACTTCTGCTACTGAAAGAATCTCATGTTTAGCTTCTGGATGACAGATGTACATCACTGTACTTGATCTGGGTAAGTTCTGTCTCAAGCTACAAGGTGTGCCATTTCCCATTTCTACAGGATAGTATGGGGTCATCTGCCCTTCTATATTTTTTGTAGGTATCTAGGTGAAAGAAAGTAAAAGTTAAGAATCACAGTAAAGCTCCTTCGACTCTTCTGAATAGAAAAATATTATTACACTTGCAGAGCCAGCATTACTGGATTGAAACCAGTCCCTGTGTAGTTACTTGGTGTTTCTGCAACAGCCAAACATGTTCTGATTTATTACCTCCAGCACAGCGCTGCACAAATGCACCAAGCCACACAAGCTCCGACTGCAAAAGCAGCTGGTTTCTCTGTGCAGGCTGCCTGAGGTTTCAGTTCTATAAAAGCTTGCCAGCTGGGTGCAATGTTTTGGAAGAGCACCGAGCCAACTGTATTCACCCTGTAGTCTAGGAGACAGGGACATGTGAGTAGCTCTGCCAGACTCGGCTCAGGTCTGGCGAGGCATGTTACCTTCACCATGAAGAATCTGAAAACACCCCTGCAAAGTCATCCTGGTACCTGCACTACACCCCTCGGCATACCCAGCCCGGGTTGCTCCTTACCCAGAGCATCCCACACCACCTGTTACCGTGGCTAACAAAGTTAATGATATATACAAATTAAATCCCACTTTTGTACACACTTCAAGTAAGCTCTCTTCAGACTTGTTCCTTCATATGTTTCATCCAGCTTTCACTTTAAGAAATTAATTCCCCAAACCGGTAAAAGTGCCTCTGCTGGCTGCTATCTTGGAAGCAGCTGAAGTTTCTGGGTACCAAAAGCCCTGTTCGTGCAAAAGCCATGCTGGAACCCACAAACTAGACCCTTTTCTACCTGTGTTGCTTGAGCTAGTAAAAGGTTTTCAGTGCACAACAAATCAGGCCCTGTGCTAAAAGGTGGTGGTGCCTTCTGTGGTCAGGACACTAACCCGGGGACGTGAGACCCTTCTATAAATCACCTACTTTGGTTTTCAAACCATGTTACCCTGTCACAGGCCACTGACTCTCTCCTGAAACTGTTCCATTGTGAATGAAGCAATGAGACATTCATGAGGTTAAAGAATGAACGTGCCAGCAGCTTAATTGCTCGGGCGCTCCTTGCCTTCCAGTCGCTTATCTGCTCTGTACTTCAATATTCAGTCAAAGGCAGAAAATGAAGATACATTCTGGTGGTGTACAAAAGAGCTGACAAAAAGGGTACCAGTGCCTTCCCTTTCTATCTTTCTGAATAAAACAACTGATTTTTCCTTAAAAATTGAAAAATTATGCCTACACGTTTCCTGGAAGGTAACCATTCAAGAAATCTAAATGGAGATAGCTGTTGCTTGCACGCAACTGAAAGGCACCCCAGTAGGACTTAAGATAAATCTCTAGTCACAGCAGTTTTAAGCACCACTCAGCTGTGTTATGTATTCTTTCCCTTTCGTGACTAGAGATTCCACACAAATTGCAAGTCTAAATTCTTTATGGACTGAAACCAAGACAGTGTATGTACATCATAAATACTGTCAAAAAAAAAAGTCAGTAAAAGACTTAACTTCCTCTGAAATAAAGTTAAAAAGAAAAAAAAAAAAAAGAGGCATAACTGCCACTGCCATTAGAACAGGCCACACTCTGACTTGGGTCTGGCCCCCAATTACCTCCCAAATGCTTATCAGGCACGTATATTTTCTGAGATCCACTGCAGAAGAACCACTCTGTGCTATGTAAATCGGCATTACAAAGAACACATAGACAAAAATTTCATTTCAGAATTAAAATAAAGGGCAACTGGAAATAAGGTAGGCACATGTCTGTCCACAGGTCAAATCTGCTATTGCTAATTCCAAACTCCAACGTGCTTCAGGTACTTCCATTGTTTTGCTATAAAGTTAGCAACTCAGAATTGAGTTTCGGGGCCCCAAAAAATGGAAAAGTTCTCTACTGGAAAAGGGAAGCACAGAGTTTTATGGGATGGGTCATCAAGTCAGCTAAGAAATCGTTTGGGGATTTTGTGCTGTAGGATTTCGTTAAGCATTTCTCCCTACCCAAAATGCACCAAAATGTCATTAAGGCAATTGGGATTTCTGATGCAGCTGGAAAAATAACTGTCGCTAGACCATAATGTGACTTTGTGGTTATGTGTATTGTCTCCATAGAAGAAGAGTATCATCTCCTTTAAGTTTAAGATTAACATAACTTTAATGTAAATAAGTAGAAGGGCAAGAAATTTGACTAGCTAGACTAAATAAGCTTTCTGAGCTGGGACTGGTAATCAAAAGTGAGAAGAGTGCAGCTCAGGAACAGAGTTTCATTTTTTGATGCTCATTTTGGCAGGGAACTAATTACATAATCTCATCATATATAAATTGCCTCCACTATTGATGGCAAAAGTTAAACCAGATGTTTTTCACTTGCCTCTTTTGCACTCTCTTTTGGATTTTCCTTCTCTTCTTGATCTAGGGAATAATTAAGAATGAGGTAAGCATAAAGTCTGTGAACTGGAAATAAAATAAAATTATAAACAGAGAAGTTTGTATGTGTTGTGTATTTGCTAGTACTTTGTGTATACACTGCCAAGAGTCAATTTCATGAACTTGCAGGTGCAAAAGAGCAAAGAAAGGAAATAAACAGTGACCTGGGGTCCAGAGCAAACAGAACAAAATATGAGTTAGCATACTCTTAAAATAATTTTGAGTTTGTAGGACAGGCCAAATCCAGCCCTAGCACCACAGGAAGGCCAGTCAGGGCAGAAGAACATGTCACTACTGCTGTTCTGCGAGGGGTAGCTGGCTACTCTTTTCAAAGTGAGTGAATTACAGGCTGGGGCAGTAAACAGGCAAGTACTTCAGCCCACCCACTAGCCAGCCTCAGAGGATACACTTGTAGGAAGAAGTGAGGCCAGACTGTATGCCATACTTATGATCATGTGAGTAAACATCGTTACAGGGCAGGGGTTGCAAGCTGTCACCAGTGAGAGGTATCCTTAGCCTTCCAATCTGCTTCAGGAGATAGTTTGGACTCCATTCAGAATTAGGTGAGCAGAAGGCCACTCTGCTTTGCTGTCACCCATTCAACTATTCCAAGTTTACTGTATCACACTTGTGGATTCAGCTCACAATGGTTTGAGAAACCATCTACGTAATTTTTTAAGAGCAGTAGTGTGAATTGCTGTATAGGAAGCACAGAAAGGATACAGTCTGCCACTTAAGTGGAAAGGACAGAGGGTGAACATCCTAAAAGACTCAGATATGATGACTTGAAGTATCATCACACAACTTTAGCATCTAACCCCACAAAACAATTGGTAACTCAAATTAAACATTTTGTTTTCTGTACAGCAGCATCTAGGGAGAATTAGGCATCTCTGCACAGGATTAATGACAGCACAAACAAGCACTGTAACTCACTAAGAAAGAAATACCAAACAACACAGTTTCTGAAGCCGTGTTTCTTTTCAGGACTAAGATACCTTACTGAAGGCTGCAGTAGGAATTCAAAGGAATGGGATTAATAATGCTAAATCCCCTCCAAGTCTGAGGCGTTCAAGTTAACCACTTTTAGGAAGAGAAAAATGGTGGTGCCCACCTTTTACATACTAGCCTAGAATTAAAAAAACCACAAAACCAAAACAACTAGATCATGTTTTTTCTACTGTTCCTATCAACTCTGATGAATGAACACTTAGTCTGTGGATTTTTTTATTTCTTTGGACTGATATACTGCCAAAGTGCTCACCCAAGGAAGATTTGGGCAGGTACAACCACAGAATTTCCAGTATGTACAATAATTGACAGGCAAAAAACCTGAAGTGCTCAGAAAATTAGTTATTCTAAAATGAGTTTGGGGCTCAGCTACCTGATTTCCACCACAGTCGCACTTTAGGCACTTCAGTATTTCCAAAGATCTGCACCAGGATCCCTAAAAAAGACTCTCAAACAGTTCCAACGATCAACTCTACCTGCAAAGGCTGTAAGTGTTTGGGTTTGCAGACTGTTTTATTACAGAATAGCAGAGCCCAAGATGTGCTACACACTCTGCCCTCTGCTCACAGCTTAAAAGATACTTCTCCCCACCCAGAAAGAGAATGAATGGCAACAGCCTACATTATCAAACTCTGGTCTGGCATATATTGCTTCTATTTCTTGTACTATGTATTTTCTTTCCCTGACACTAATTAAATTATTGCAGATTAGTTACTCTAATCAATTAGACAGCATGGCAAAATTGACAAGATGGATGCAATGTAAGGTGCTGAAAAAGAATTCACTGAAAACAATACATCTTGTAAAAAACAAAGTAATCTCAAAATTCTATTCTGTTGCACTGGGAATCAGTTTTCTACAGTATATTTCTCAGACAGTAATAATTAAAACCCAAAGAATTAAATTAGCATCAGCAAAATAATCTAAGACAAACCTGGTTCTGATAACGGGTTCTTTATCATCATATTCCCCAGATAGTATTCTTGGATGTTTATTTTCTACAATCAAAAGAAGTTAAAACAAATTTCAGTTACCTTTTTGCATACCTTTTCAAGTGTACAGGAATTCAAGTCTTCTAGAGGAGTTAAGCATGAACATGCCAGTGGGAAAGGGGGTTGAGACTACTAAATTGTAAGAAGCCTACCTGTCCCGTTTCCTTCTCCTCGTGATATTGACGGATGTGTTTTCCATGGCAGACCTCATAAGTCCAGTAAGATTCAATCTTAAAAAATAATTTAAAAAAAATTTATTTTTGGACACATTACACACCACCCCCCCTCCAAAAAAACCCCATTCCCCCCAAATTTTGGCCTTTGCAGCAACGAAACGCAGCCCAAGCAGGTGGGCTTGGGCACCCTCAAAAACAATAGCACCGTGAACGGTATCACTCTTCCCCAAGGATTTTGATGACGTTCCAAATAAACACACCAGACAAAGTCTCCTTAACTTTCACACAGATAAAACAAAGGAAAAAAATTAAATAAAAAGTAAAGACTAAATCTTCCCCCAAACCACTGGGGCTAAGCTGTAGTGACTCAGCACAGACTGGTTTTGACCACTGCTGTAGACACAGGCTGTTTACCAACTGTGCTTGACCTACTCTGCCTTCCTCAAGGACTTGTGTGGGATGTTGTGTAGGTATAATATTTGGCCACTTTCGCTGCCTCTGGGTCTCAGTACCAGCTGGTTTGGTATTAGGCTTGTTCTTGTAATGTAAGAAAGACACGAGTCTTTGAACTGGGACGACAGTTGATGAAAAACTGGAAAACTTTCAGAATATCTACAAGCATGTTTGGTTTGGTCTTCTAACACTTTCTGAGAAATGCTTTTCATTAGACTGTTACACATTATGGCTTGACTCCTGGAAGTAAATATTTTAAATCCACGTAAGTAAATATAAGTAAATATTTTTAAATTGCTACTATAGCAACCCAATTTATTTGAATCCTAACATCTTCAATTATACAGAATTTTATCAGCAATGTTAAGATATAGTCATAAAGTTGTAGAGACCTTATTTTGGATTGAATTAGTACCTGAAGTCTGAGACATATTTATCCGAACAGTTTACTACACTAAACCTTGAAATGGACTGGACCGTAAACTTTTGATTAGCATTTAAATTATCAACACAGATGTAACATACTCTATATGAACAGCTACTTTGCTTAAAAAGAGGTTCCAGCAATTCTCCTGGAGTAGGACCTTTATAGTCCTTTTCTTCTTCCTAGAACAGAAGGATATTTCATTACATTAAAATTAATGGTAGCTTGGTTAGTTAATATTCATTTGTGGCACTGAAAAACAAAATAAGTTTTATCGCAAAATTAAAAGGTACAAAGCCTCATTAATTCCTGCCCTGAAGGAGCTGTGTGGCGATTAGAAAGAAAAAAATTAGTAAGAAGGGGCAAATAGAAGTCACAAATAAAGTAGTCAAAACAGAAAAGTTTTGTGGTTTAAAAAACACACACGTGGCAAATGAGTAGGAGCTTTCAACTTGCTCATATCCAGAGTGGCAGCTTGGGATGTGAACAGGAAAACAGCATCAACAATCTTTTTCATTTGTTAGTCAATGCTGATGCCATACTGATGAAGTATAATTGGAACATTACCCAGCTGTCATGGTTTAACCCCAGCCAGCAACTAAGCACCATGGAGCTGCTCACTCACTGCCCCCTGCTACCCAGTGGGATGGGGGAGAGAATTGGGGAAAAACAAGTAAAACTCACGGGTTGAGATAAGAACAGTTTAGTAGAACAGAAAGGAAGAAACTAATAATGATGATAGTAACAATAATAAATTGACAATAGTAATACTAATAAAAGGATTGGAATAGACAAGTGATGCGCAATGCAATTGCTCACCACCTGCCAACTGATGCCCAGTTAATTCCCGAGCAGCGATCCCCCCCAGCCCACTCCCCCCAGTTTACATACTGTGCATGACATCACATGGTATGGAATACCCCTTTGGCCAGTTTGGGTCAGCTGCCCTGGCTGTGTCCCCTCCCAACTTCTTGTGCCCCTCCAGCCTTCCAGCTGGCTGGGCATAAGAAGCTGAAAAATCCTTGACTTGGTCTAAACACTACTGAGCAATAACTAAAAACATCAGTGTGTTATCAACATACTTCTTATACTCAAACACAGCACTATACCAGCTACTAGGAGGAAAATTAACTCCATCCCAGCCGAAACCAGGACACCAGCTTTTACGTAATTAAAAAAAAAAAGGATCAAAAAAGCATAGGCAATACTGTAGAAGTTTATTTCTGCATAATTTTTGCTCTATAAATGTGCACACTATTGAAGAGATTTCCACACAAAGTTCTCCAGTACTAAAGATTTCTCACCTGGACTGAAGCACTCCCTACTGTCAGTCACTCAAAGGATGAGGGCTATGTCAAAACAGAGGTCCCTACCACAGGAGTACAGCTTGTCTATGCAAGTTCTCACAGTGTGAAGAAATGAACCATTGGAGGAACAAATGACCAATGATAAACCTCACCAAAGGCCTCCTCAATCTACCTTCTCTTGTACAAACAAATGTATTTATACACTTTTTTTTTTTTAATTTAAACCCCAAATTGTGTATTCAGACTTCCAATTGAGGAAGTGATGACAGAGAATAAAAATTACTGATGGTAGAAGCACTACTGGGACAGTATTTTCAGATAGTGATGACAGCAGCGTTAACAACCTTCATAGCTGTTTACTGACCTAGAATTTGACAATGTTACTTAAAATACAAGAATTTCCCAATCAACGATAGACCTAGCAATAAACAGAACGTTGGAGCAATTGTTTGTTGCCAAATAAGGACTTCAAGACTGTTCAGACTGGCCCCACTTCGTACAGAGCTAGTACATTATACAAAGTGAAGGCATCTATCATAAACTGTGAAACTGTGAAGCATTCTGTAGATTATTTTCCTTTTACAGGAAAAACAAAGCCTTTATTTTGGGGCAAAAAAAAAAAGGAACTGTAAAGATGCTGAAAAGACGTACCTACAGTTTATAATTACAAAAAAGACTTGACTGAACTTACCTCATTGCCACTTGCTATCAGCGGAAGTATACATTTATATTTTTCTTTATCCACGGTGGTCATTATAATGTAGTTATCCTCTTTGTACAGGACACCAGTTGTTGGCTAAGAAAACAACCAACCTATGGATTAGTCCGGTGTTTTTTTTAATGCTACCTGTTAGAAATATTCCCGAATTCACGAGTGGTACAGTTACTTCCTAGGGCAGGTGTATTTTCTGGGTCTCGAGTACATCACAAGACCGGGCTTTAGCACTTAAGCTTGCTAGTATTTGCTCGCCTTCTCCTTTGCTTCGACCCTTCTACCTCCAGCCACATCCCTGCTCTCCTCCACGCTCATCTTACTCCTGCTTACATACTTCTAACCCTTACGAAAGGCCTTTATTAAAGAATCCCACCCCCCCCAACCCATTCCATTTTGCAACCAGCCGTTCCCACGTTGATTTTTAGGACAGATTTCCCAGCTGCCAGACTCAGGCCACAGCCTAACAACCCTCACCCTCCGGCCTGGCCCGCGCCTACCTACCGACTGCTTGCCACCCCAGGGTGACGTGTAAGGCAGGCACCAGCCAGGCTGTGCTGGGAGCACCCCAAACCTAAACACCATTTCTGGGGCGTGGGGGCTTCCAAAATAACCGCCGGGCTTGAGGGGGGGGAAGCTCCGGCCGCTGGGCTGCCTATGAACGGGTAGAGCCGTCCAGCTCCTGCAGAGAGGGGGACTGCAAAGGAGGAGCGAGAGCCCCCTCACACCCCACCCGCGCCCCCGCCCCGGTACCAACCAGACTGAACTCGGTGCCGGGCCAGTTCACCCTGAAGGGGATGTCGTCGCTGAGCTGAGGGAGCGCGCGGCCGCCCTCCGCCGCTACCGCCGCTACCGCCGCCAAGAGAGCGCAGAGCAGCGCCCTCGGCGCGGCCGGGGTGGGGGCCCGGCGCCGGCACCCCCTCATGCCGGCCGGCGGCTCGGGGGAGGGCGGGCAGCACTGCCGCCACGTCTGCTTCCGGCGGGGCGGAGCGGGGCGCTACCCATCAACATCCGGGGCAGCCGCCGGCGGCGGGAAGGCGAGCGGGCGGGCAGGCGGGCGGTGAGTGAGTGAGTGAGTGAGTGAGTGAGTGAGTGAGTGAGGGAGGGAGTGAGTGAGTGAGTGAGGGAGCGAGCGAGCGAGCGAGCGGCGGGCGGGCGGGCTCAGTCGCCGTTTCTGTGTGGAAACTCCCGTCCCGTTAAAGTGGGGGGGTGGCGGCGGCGGGCTCGTTAACGGCTGCGGTGGAGTCGGGGAGGGCTTTAAGGGTCCCCGCCGCCCTGCGGGTGTTGTCTGTTGGCGCCCACCTGGCTGAGAACTCCCTCAGAGGGTAACGGCTGCAGTCGCGCTAGTTCTGTAACGGGTTTATGAACGGCCGTAGCGTGGGCTTTTCGGAAAATCCCCGCCTGTGCCGGGCGCTAGCGAGCTCCTGCTTCTGCCGCAGCTCCTCCGGACCTAAGGCCGTGGAATTCACCTCAGAAAAGAGGCCCTGCCCTGACGCAGTGCTGCAGCAAAGCCAGCACCCGCTCTTGCAGGTCTGCCGCTGCTGGTCAGTGCGGCAGAGATGGGCTGGAGGGCTCAGCAGGCTCTGGCGCGGCTGTGTGCTCGGTAGGACCCGTGATCGTCACCGAGGGGTTTTTACATCAGCAGAGTGTGCGGGGCTGACGTTCCTCTGTGGCTAGGTTGTGTTGTTTTCCTCTTTTTTTTTTTCACAAGTTTTTACTGATGGAGTAGTGCCAGCAAGACTTCTATGGCATAGAATAAGTCTGGAAGACAGAAAAAAGTAAGCAACACCATTTAATATTGCAGTAAATATAACAAAGCACTTGCTTTTATCTCCAATTAAGACTGAACTGTAAGTTGAGATGCAGCTGGGATGAAGTGGAGACTCTGGAGGAGGGAGAAAAGTGGGGGAGTTTACCATCTGCTTTGCAATTGGTGATGGGGTGACATTTGGGGATAGCGGTAATGTTTTGGTAGTGTATAGCGATTCTTAATAAACACTAATGAGCAGAGCGGGCACTGAAATGTTTAGTGAGGGAAGTACATGAAGGCAAAGGAAGCAGATGATACCAGGAAAAATTTAGGTGAATTCAGGTGGTTTGGTTTAAGATGTTTTGCTTCAGGCCATTCTTTATCTTTCTTTTGCCAGTAGAGCAATGCGTGTGCCTGCACTGCCACGTTTACGTTGGGCAAAACTGGCTGAGTCCGAACTGTTTAAGTATATGGTTTGTAATCCCTTGGTTGACTCTTGCCCAGATGAGAAGGACAATTTCCAGATGAGGATAATATAGTTGAGAGAACTTAAAACTTCATTAAATGGCTGCATCAAGTCTAGTCAATACTTTTGAGCTTTGCTACCGTAATTTTCTTGCTTAAGGGTGTAATTTATTTTTTTCCTGTTAAACTGGTGCCAAAATAGATATAGCTGTACTGAGAGAAGAATTCTTCCTGTTCAAGCATGTGCACAATGAGAGGAAAGTGTCAGGAGAATACCTGCAGAGAAGAGACCTAAGCTGTAAAAGACCAGAGGGATGCAGGCAAGACATTTGTTTGAGACAAAGGAGGGCAACAATTAAAGGGAAGCTACTTGAATAAAAAGCCAGAGGAGCAAGGAAATTAATGTAAGAATGCTGAGGGAGTGTGAAGTTGGAATAACCAGGGCTGTACTGTAGTAGGTAATCAAAGTGAGTACATAGTCAATGTCCAGCTTTTGCAGAAGACTGTTAGAGAAGCCTAATTACTTGAAAAACAGTCTCTTTCTAATCTGGTTACAATTATGTACTTGCATAGTAGAAAGTCAAGATACAGGGCCCTGCTAGGAGCTTGCTATCCTGATGTGTGTTTGCATCCCTCTGCCAGTCAGTAGCTTGGCTGAACAGAGTGGAAGATCACCTTCTAAGCTTTTTTTGTTACACAGAACAGACATACAGGAATAGATCAGATGAGGGAGCTGTAGCGTTCAGGTTTTTTTCAACACCTCAGCTCCTCAGTTTGAGTAAAGCCGGTATCCAGACATATACCAGAAAGAAGGGATGGGAAGGGATACAAATCAGAGTTCAACTGGTGACATGATGAGCTTCAGGAAATAATGATATAAAATAGTGATATAATACTGATGGGGGATGCTGCAAGCAATTTTGAAACTGTGCTGCTTTAACTTTTAAGGGTAAGTTGTGTTCAAAATGGGGGGGGGGTCCTGCTTTTAAGGGGTAAGTTATTCATATTTTGAGCAAGCAAGTGCATTTAAAATTGCCTGAAATGTTCAGACTTGTAGAGCTTCTGTTAAGACTGTATGTTTTCCTTTTTTTGTCAGTCGTTAAAGAACTGCAGTATGACACAATGTTATTGTTGCATTTGTGGTGAAAACTGTTTTACTGAAAGTGTTAAAGTGATTTTTAAGAATTACCAAGCATTGCATTCTTCTGCATAACTGAACTGCACTTTAGTTACCTTTGTGAAGGATCTTCATCAAATTCTAGTTTCTAGAAAGAAGCCTAGTCTAGAAAGAGTCTGGTCTTTATGTACCCTTGTGAAAAAAGAAATTTGAGAGCATGAAAGTGGGAATAAAGATGTAGTGATACAAAAGTAATGAAATCATTAGTAATTCTTCTTTCTGTGTAGTGAGGGCATGACAGTTAGCTTTGTTTTGTTTTGGAAAGACCTGTGACCCTCCAAACTTTGGCAAATAGTTGGTGCGCAAAGCTGTTAAACGTTAACCAATGGATAAAAGCAAATGAAAGTTTATGTGTATAAAAAAAAAGAACTCTAAGGGTTCTCTCTGTGTGTCTATGGATATATACACGTATACCTGAATGGTCCAGCACAGTTTCCACATTAGAACAGGTTAGGCCAGTCCCATCTGATCTTTGTTGTTTGCTCATCTATGGGAAATATGGAGCAGATAAATGGTTGAAGAAGGAAAGACAGAAATCATTATTGGGGATGCTACAAAGAATCTGGTAATTACAGAATGTTTTGATTTCCCTTGTTCATGAGTTTTCTTGCACTAAGAAATGCAAATCTGCTTACAGAAGTTTTATGATTAAGTCAGATGACATGTTAATTTTGTCAGTGGCAGTCAAAATGGGTATGAATTGTACTTACTATCAAAAGCTAGACAAAAAAGTAAAATGTTGCATATTCAGGTTATGGATTCATATATTCACAGAAGATGATTGCATATTTAATGACTTGTTATCAAATGGTTAATTGATCATATGAAGGAATATCAGATATTACATAAGCTACTTTTTAGTATCTGCTTTTTTATTTTAATTCACATCATAGCACAATCAAATCAAACTGCCTTGCTGCAGTCTTTGTACAAACCTTATATTTTTCTCCTGTAACTTAAATTAATATAGGACTTTTATTTGGGAGACTCCAAAATAACTTACAGATTTATCAGCTTATGTACTGCTCCAAGATAATTCCTTTCAGCATCACAGGGAGGGTGTATCTTGACCAGCTGCTGGGCAAGTTCCTTTTCCTACAAATGGCCTCAGAAATTTTACACCAGGGAAGACCGTTGTTGCGAACTACTATGTACTGCTTCCTTCATGCATAGCAGGACAGAGGTGCATGCTGACTGCTTGGTGATCTGAGTCTGTGCATCCCAGGGAGTAAAATCTGACGACATGGATATGACTATTGTTTCCTCAAACACTGTTTGGAAACAAGCTGAGGTAGCTTAGTGTGTGTTTGTGGTTATATAATGAAACCATACCTAAAATCTCTATAATTTGTCACAAATTTAGATTCAGTTCTAACCAGTAGGGAAAAAAAAAATTAAGCATATTTGTGGCGTACAAAAAGTGTATGTTAATTTTTTTTTTTTTTGTGGCAAATAACAGATCTGAAAGCATACTGGGCTTTTGTTGGTGACTGAAGCTGTAGGAAGAGTTGTGGCTCAAATCCCACACAGCAAGAACAACTATATATTTCCAGTGCTTTAACTAATTCCTATGTTGGCACAGGTTAAGACTGCATGCTAGTAGCTAGCTCTTGTATATTTGTTTTCATCATTAGATCTAAGAGCATTTTATAATGATGCAATTAAGACAGACATTGATGTCCATCCTAATATGGATACACTTTAAATAAACAAAACACTTCTGGAAGTTTCTTTCTCCAACACCATTAGTAAGAGTGATGCGTTTTTATTGTATTGAAGTTGTATGCACAAACTGGAATGTATCATTGCAGATATTATGGCAAGTTTTATGAATCTGGAAAGCAAATGAACCAACAATGTCCTGAATATAATTAAAGGTACAAAATGTAGAGCCATACATAATTACAATGCCCCAACACAGTACTTAAATAGAGTTTAAAAAGGGAATCATCACTGATATTTTTGGATCATTAGTGAGTGTAAGCATCCCCTGCCCTGTTTTAAGGAACAAGGATAAGCCTTTGAGGAAAGAATTTTAAAAAACGCATAGAGTGGACATGCCATCGTACATGTTTTAACTGTACTACAGCTTGCTTAAATCTGAAGTAAGCACAAGAAAGGAAGTGCTGTTGTTGGTTGGGTTTTCTTGAGGGCACTATTCTTTTCAACACTTCAGTGTTTTTGAAATAAATAATACATGACATTTTTAGTAACAGTTAAGTATCCAGTAACACTTAAGACTTAGGCTTTAAGTCAAGGTGAATAAATGCATGTGTAATGGAGCAGGTTCATTAATGCTGATTTGGGTGATGGTTATCACTGTTGATCTTTGGTGCATGAAGTCATTCAACTCCAGCTTTGGGCATCTTAATGACTGTCATTACGTACAGACACCTAGAAGTTCTGATCATACTTCCATCCTGCTGTACAGCCGAATTAGTTGGGGTTGCTTTTCCACTCAGTTACGTCAATCTCAAGCCAGCACAGTGCAGTGGAGAATCAAGACCTTTGAAGGATATTCCATCAGTTTGCAAGTAACTCATGTGTACTAACGGAAAAATGGGGCCTCAGTACATACGATTATTTTGCTAGTATCATCAGGGGATTTGCTTCTGCAGTTTAGAGTAGTCCATCAAGTGACACCCCATCATGCACTCTCAAGTGGCATTCAAGTGGCATTCAACTATTAGTAGTAAACAGTAGCTTCTAAAAACTAATACTCTTTTTTCTGCCCCCCCCCCCCCCCAAATCAATGCTTGAGAGATGCCAGAGGCACACTAAAATTATAATCTGGTATGTAAAAAATACAGCTTTCTTGGTTAAATATTTTAAGTCGTCTAATTACCTTGAATTTAGGTTTGAATTTTAATGTCCTATTTTCTACTCATCTAGCTGTCTTTCTCAAATGTTTCCTATTAACATTCATTTACGTTCTTGTTGGCTTTTGTAGGTGGCCAGGTGAAATAATAGCAGCTTGTTATTTTGATAACCCTGATATTTTCAAGCAATTACAAACATAAAACAGGAAAATGTAAAGAAGAGAAAGGGACAACCTGTACAGTAGAAACATATGGGTTTTGCAATTACTGACGCAAAATATAGGCTTCCAAGCTACTATTAAACACTTATACATTCTCTGTATGAGAAAATGTGACATTACATGGTGTTTAAAATAGGACCTTTCATATATTAACATAGAAAAATATACTTTGTTACAAGTTAACAAAAATAACTTAAAATTTTGAGAAGCAAGACAAGTCCTTGTGATGGACACTCCATTTGCTGATGTTTTGTGTAAAGTAAGCCTATTAGCCTAAACTGGTGGCTTTCTAATGCTTTTTGTTTGGATGTCCATACAACACACATAAATTTACTGAAAAGAGGGTTCCTTTCTTAATTATCTTTTGTCCATGGATCCCTGAAACAGTGGTTGAAAATTACTGGCTTAAAACCTATCCTCAGAGATTGGTGAATTTTTTAAGAGGTGGGGTTACAACAGCATCTAAAGGCAGATAACAAAGATGAAAGTTTCTGAACATTCTTGCTGCGTTGTGACTTCAAGTCATACTCTCAGTTAATTTTAACATTTGGGCTTTACTCTTTATATTAATGTTAAAAAATAAAATGAGGCACTGATATGTTATGGCTTCTTCATGTCAAAGTATCCTGTGCTTTGGTTTTCAGGGGCCTGACATAATAAGCCAAGGGAAGGAATTTCTTCCTTGACAATGAAACGGTTTATCCTCTGTGTTTAAGGACAAACTAAGATATAAAGGGTAGGATGACTAATTCAGTGTAATAATTTAATTTTGGTGAAGCTGAACGTTGATGATATAAATATTCTACTATGCATTTACTATGCAATTTACAACTACTTAACATTTATCTCTCTAGCTGCACTGAGCTCCACGCCTGTGGTCTTGAATCGGAAAGAACTATCACTTAAATCAATACGAGTTGTATTTGAATGCAGATTTTGATCTTAAAATATTATAAGGATTTATTTTACACCTGAAATAATAATAATTAAAAAAAAATCTTCAAAGATAGAGAAGGTTAAGTGTTTCTCTTGAGATTTTCATAAAGACGTAGTCTTTGGGTAAAAACCCGCTTCGCCAAGTTCAAACGTAAAACACTTCCCCTGTTCCCCTTTCTATAGACTCCTGAAAGAATGATTTTTGTACCAGTAGACTACTATTTTGAATGCAGTATTAAAATAAATAAGATATCATAGTACAGGGAAACATGCTTCTAAGTCATATACCCATTGTGCAACGCAACCATTCCTCTGAAGATGAAGCAAGATCATTAAAAGTAAGAAGTTATTTTATAGACAATTTAGGTTTTGATGCTTTTCCAAGAGTTCCTTTACTAGTTTCTCTAAGGAGAAGAGATGCTCATCTACGTCTTCTGGTACGAGATTTCTGATAGAATTAGCGAGTTCAAACAGGTATTCTGTGTTTCTTCCACTAGGACCAACTGCATTAAAAATCTGTTCAGCAATTTCTTCTAGAGGTGCTGGACCAAGGTAGTTAGGGTTGTCACAAGTTCCAATGTATAGCAATACATCAAACGGTTTTACTGACAAGTCTTTTGGATAGAAAATAACAGTTGTAGTCCTGTAGCCTCCCTTCTCTCTGAAGTCCAGGTATGCCTTTACTTCACATTCTTGTCCAGCTGGCAATCTGTAAGCAACACCCCATACACACCCCTGTTGAAGGACATAAGAAAAGAAAATCCAAGCAGTGTTCATAAAGATACTCACAAATTAATGTACTTCTATTGTATTTAGACAAAACTCTCTTAAAAAATAATTCTTCAATTTTCAGTCTTTTTATAGCTATTTCTCGCACTGTTTGTAGGAGTCCCAAATTAAAAGGGTTGTTTTATTTAGGAAATCTTCAGTCAAAATGGTAATTATGCCGACTGATCGTCCACTTTCTTGCTAATGCTGAGGCCTTTCTTATAAAACAATTTCTTGTTGCAATTAAGTTTGAAGTAGTAAATAGCCTTGGCATGGGCTACTAAGGAGCTGGCAAAAAGGATACAAAGTACCTTTCTGACCTCACAAAATTTGTAACTGAAAATTAAAATTTTAAACAGTGCCAAATTCAAAGCAATTTTCATCAGGTTCTTTCTCTGTTTAGTTGCAGTTTTGTTTCTAAGGACCCGGGTGTCACATCTGTTACATGTACTTGGAGGGCTGAGTGTGGTAATGTCACCGTACTGAAACTGAATCAGAGAAGAAAAAACTGAGAGATGAACCTTCATTTTGCACAAATAAACATGGCATATCCAGCACCTCAGCAAACACTGTTAGGATAAATTTCTTTACCATCTTTGAAAACCTGAGTATTTCTTCATCCTCTTCACAGTTAACATCTCTCAAAAAGTATTTAACTGGTGTGAATTAGTTATACTCCCTTACCAAGTTTTTATAAACAAATCAGCAAGATCTGTGTAGGGATTGATTTGCATGGGTTTTTGTTTTGAAGTAGCTTAGAAAAATGATGATGGTCTGTTTTCCACTAAAGGCTACATATTGTTTCTTACGAGTGCTGTTTTAAAATAAATGATAGACTGTTTTGTCTGCTGCAACATCAATGTTGATTCTTCCTGCAGCTAAGTAGGTATACGTTATCAATGCTACAGTATATGATGATAAAGCAAGTAACATTTTGGTTTTTTCCCCCTAAAACTGGATCTTACTATTTTGTCATGATATCAGATGGTGCTGGGGTGGTGGTGTCAATTCACGAATGTTGAATTTTGCAGTCACACTATATGTTGGTCAAAGGCATTTTATTAAAAAAATCAGGAGTCATTTTCTATTGCATCCTTTGTAGATGGTTACAGCATTTGATGTGCTGTGGCCAGGAACAGCACTAACGAGTACAGAAATGGGTTCCTCACTTTCCCTCAGCCATCTGGGATGCGGGTTCACTCCAGCTGTCTGTGGGAAATGTGTTAGTTTTAAAAACAGCCTCTTCTACGCATGTTACTCTCTTGGAGTTAAATCTGCTATTCAGACCTACTTTGGTGTTGATAGGAAACTATATATGGGTGTGGTGGAGACAGGGATTTAAAGCAGACGCTTTTAAGTGTTACTGCTTGTTAACTCATTTAGTTTTCAGTGTAGAGGATTCCTATTTCAGATGATGGAAAATTACAATCCAGAAATCTGACAAGGAGTATGATGTTCTTTTTCTGTGTGGCTTCCTCTTAACTGGCAAAGAAATTCAGATGGAGCAAGTAAAAATAACTCTCTAAACTAGAGGTTTCCAAGCTGCACTATGTGTATCACTAGTGAAAAAGTACACACAGGCTAGCACAGAGCTGAGAGCTGGCATTGCTAGTAAAAGTACCACCGCTGTTGTCACCACAGTATGTGGTGTCTGCGTGCAGGGGATTAATTGCTGTAGTCTGCTAAGATATCTTCAAAATAAGGTTACCTTTTTAAACTGCAGAATGAGTAACTGAAATTAAAGCAAATGACTTGTGATATCATTTGATATTTATGTGTAAAGTGTGATTATCTGGCCACACCAGATTCTGGAGAAAAGGGAAAAAAACCCAACCAAACAAAACTGGTTTGCTAAGGGGAAAAAAGTTTCTATGGTAACGAATAAGTTTGCTTAACAATACAAACTGAGTGACAACAAACATAAGCATTCTTTGTCTATATAGGCGTCTGTGTAACATAATGGTACCCAGCAGTACGGTAATGTGAAAAAACCCCTTACTAGAAAGGCACAGAAAGTCACAATGAGAGACGGTGCATTGCATTTTGCTGGTTTTGCTAACTGCAAAAAACAGTTGAAGTTTTTGATTACTGCTAAACTTACCTCTCTTTGTGGCTGCTATTTCAGGAAAATAGATAGGTAAGACAGCAGTATCATAATTGTATAGATAAGCAACTGTAAATAAAAACTTAACTACTACCAAAATACCCATCCTCTGTGTCTTATGGCCTGGTGTCATGTGGCCTTGCTCTCCCTCTGCTTCCATGCCATCCTTCCTTCCCTCCTGCCCCTCTGGAGGCAACAGTACCCACAGGGATTCCCTCTCCTGGAGCAGTGTGAAGCTGGATGGGCACGACCATCACAGCCGTCCCCAGCAAGGTGCCAGAATAGGGCACACTGCTGGATGCGGGGGGGCCTGGAGGATCAGCTGGGAGCGGGAAAGCAAGCCCATCCAAGGGATATCCTGCAATAGCCACCCCTGGCCTTCCCCAGCCTAGCTTACTGCTTTTGTCCTAGCTGGTGAGCAGTCTAACCAAGAGCTCTCTAGTGGGTAAGATCCCTAAAAAACATTGCAGGTAGTTATAAGATAGCTTCTTTACTATCAAACAGAATTAGAAATGGGTAAAATGTAAGTCTAAGTACTTTTATAAGCAGAAAAATCTTGATTTTCCTACAGCTTACATGACTGTAAGCCTAGGCCTTGTTTCATCTCCCGTCCCTCCCCAGCCTGGGCACTCCCCTTGCAAACACTTCCATTGTGGTGTCTGAGTGAGACCTAGGGAAAAGGTCCAAAGATAAGTAAGAATGGTAGACTCAGGCTAATGACCATTTTCTCTGAACAGAAGCTAATTTCACAGTATTACATAGAAACCAAAAGGACAGTTGTGGCATTTAATTCCTTAAGCATTATATCTGTGTAGCAAAAAATAAAGGAAGGGTATCTCCTTTTTTATCACTGCAGTGTAATCTTGATTTGTTTCAGTTTTTATTTTGGGAGGGCAAGATTACAGTTCTGACACAACATCTGGGGTCTACTATTGGCATATCGTCAGCACTACACATATGCTGAAGGTAAATTTCTGCATCTTAGGATAGCTGAAATGATTATTCTGGAAAGTACTTTAAAATATACCTTTGGTAATAACAGACCCAAACTACTTCCAGTTTCTTAGTTTTGATTGATTTGAAACAATCAAGAGTCATTGGTGTAACTCCAAGAAATTTTGAGAGAACTTTTCATTGCACTAAACATAACTCAATTATTTGCTTGTAGAGAAGCAAAAATTAATAGAGACTTACTACACAGGCTGAGAATGCAACAAGACATTCTGTACACTACAGAGACAGAACAGGATTACTATACCTCAGGATCTTCAACCAGAGTCACAACTCTTCCAGGCTAAAATTAAAAAAAAAAAAAAAAATCATAGTTAGAGGCTTTTAGCTTAAATCATGAGCAAAACCAAAACAAAACAAGAAAAAAAACAATGAAAAGTAATGAAAGGATCAGAGAACTAGTTCAGGACAATCTCAATAAGGTCTGTTTCTTTGACATCCAGTATAAATATTTTCTGAGAATAGCTTTTGATCTGTATTAGATAAACGGTGATAAACAAAATGTTAAATTCTGAGTGGAAAGTGTCTGCAACAAGTTAAACTAAGGGCAGTCATAAATGGGGAGGTTTTGAATGTCCTGGCTTTGTATGTGCTGTCCAGACTCAATTCTATTCCTGTTTAAAATGGTGACAATAATTCATTAATGTAAAACTATCCTCAAGGAGCGCACCTTCCTCAGTCATGTTGCTTCTCTACCGTACTATGCAATATTTTTATCTCTGGACTGACAAAAAGGTGAACCTTCTCACTTGTATTCAACAAGTTTATACACAGGCATGGAAAATAACGTAACACAGAAATCTAGCTTGCATAGAACTAAGCAAGATATTACCACTTCTGGTTTGGTTTGCACTAACTGGATTTTAGAAAATGTTAATTTCACACTATGACACATGGCAACTCCTAGGTTTAAAAGCTCCTAGCTAATTAGATGTTTTTGAACAAAGAAATCTGCTAGTAATTTTTAGTAAGCACCATGTTATTCAAAGTTGAAAAAACAAGTTTATTGTGCAAAAGACTGTTTTCCCCTTCTTTTCCCCCGCCCAGCTCATTCTTCCTTACTGGGCAGACGGAGGGTACCTTGGTAATGGCTTATTTTTCCAATGAGTTACTTCTTGCAGGAAGAGTAAGAAGCCAGTTTGTAAATACTGAAAAGAAAATTGTTGAAACTTGTTGTATAACCTGGAGAATAAAATTTCAAAACATAAAACCCTATGGAGAACTACATCTATAGTTTAAAACTGCTAATTTTGGCATCCAATCAGTGTACAAGTGTCTTTGGTTAAAGGTAAGGGAAAACAAAGATACTAGCATTCATTCAATTCTAGTGTAGGATAGAAATTCAGTCTCTTAGGAGTTGCAAAGATAATCTGAACTCTATGTACTTGGATGCATGCCTTTCATTTAGTCTTAGGTAACTTTCAGTCTCGGGCTACCACATCTCGGTCTTTTTATGACTCATGACTAATGGTTTCATTGACACGTCTGTGCTCTTCTGTTTGATAAGTCTGTACCTGTGTTTGTCTCTCTCACACAGGAACAGTGCAGGGTTTTCTCCTACACCAAGTCATTGGCAAGCCACATGTTCTTTTGGTAACAAGCCAAATACGAAATCTAGTTTTTGCAGAGCACTTCATAGATACCATCAAGTGTAGATATTGCTTATTTGGTGTCAGATCTTTTATAATCTTAAAGGCTATTTATAAGCTCTGACGTGCTGCGTTTTTTTGTTTTTATGCCAGTTCTCTCCCAGCATCAGCCATCTATTCTTGATGTGATTGATAAAATAAGGCAACAAAACTAAATGAATACTAAATGATTACTGTTTGAGTACTGAGGGGAAACAGGTCTGTTACCATGATTAATCAAGATAACTTAGGTGTTCCTTTTGGGAAGTTTTTTCCATAGCCATTAATACTTCCCTGACTTGTGTACTCAATACTGGTTGCTAAGATTTTGTAAATTATGGATTAAAGAGACATTCTGTGGTGGAGACAACTTCCTCTTTATTACCAGGAATGTCTGCACCTGAAGCCTAAATATTAAATGAAAGTGAAGTACTGAAGAGTACTTAATCTTCAGATTGGTTGTGTGATGGAAGAACAATCTATTTGTCTAGGGAAGGACAGGATATTTATTCTACTGGTTTGCAGAGCCCTTGTCTTGCATGGATCTACCTAAACCAAACACCACTAAGGAACCATGGGTATTACCTCTGCTAGCTAAGTAAAGAAAATAACACATCTATGAATGACCGGCTATATGATATAAACCAAACCCACCTTTGTTGTGCCCAGGGAGTACTGGCAAGGGCAAACTTCAGTGATCTCCTAAAGCAGATGTCTTTGAGGAATTTGTGTCGGTCCTGTGCAGCCTGCTGCCAGGAAGGCTGACAAAGCCAACCTTGCATTGGATCACACTGGAGCAGCAGCGTGGTCTGCAGCCATGCAGGAATTTTCTAAGGCATCTGTAGTGCTAAGGGCCATCACCCTCCGAATCAGAAGGGAAGCCATTGCAGAAAATTAAATACCTGTTGTGTCAGCTCTTAGCGTTGCATTTCACTTCAGGCCCTCAATTGTACTGTATGCTAGAGCTCCCAAACATACTCCTGTCTTAGAGTGCACGTGATGGGAGGTTCTTCTAGGTTTTACTGGTGCAGAGTGTGCACTAGAGTCTATGATGTTCTCCTAGCTTGGGGGCTTTGTCTATCTGTGTGGAGATAAAGTTCCTCAGGACAGTCCTGAGGTCTAGCTGATGTGTGCTATGAAATAGTGGGGTAAACTGAAATAAGATCTTCCACTGTTAGATTGTTTTCAGTGGTACCATAAACTCTTCAGCTACTAAAATTACTAAATATTTAATGATAGAGGAATCAATTAATTTTTGCATCTGGACATGAAAGTAAGATGGAATAAAAGGAAGTATGACCTTAGAAATAATTTTACCTTGATTACCTCTTAAATTTTTTCAGAAAGGGAGGTGGAAGTTTGCTATAAGGAATATAGTAATTTAAAATGGTTTCCTTAAAAGCACAAGTTTATTTAAAGAAAGCATAGCCTTTTCTATTTCCTTTTCCTGTGGCTCCTTATGGCATAACAGGAGCTTATCTATCTGTCGTCTCCCCTATAGCCCCCTTACTGGCAGCCGTCCCATGGGAAGAAACCACCAGGGTAAATCAGGGAATTGCGGACGTGGGAAGGCACCTCTGGAGATCCTTTAGTCCAGCCCCCTTTTTTCCATTTCACTTTTAGCAAACTAAAAGCCCATCATTATCTTAAAACGATTTAACCTTAAGCTGACCCAGTAATTCTATTCAAGAGTTTTCTGGTTGGGCACTGTCTGATGGGAGACAGCTGGAGCTAGATTAATCACGACATCAAGTTCCCCCAGGTTTTTTTTCTAAGCACATCAGAGAGCTAGGAACAAAGATGGTCTCTGGCAGAGCCAGAACTGAGATTCCCCAGATGTCAGGCCTGTCAGTATGCTGTGCAGTCAAGTGAGTGCCGGTGCCCAATCGAGGAGAGCGGCTAAAGCAAGCGGTCCGAAGCTGGGAGGGAGGACGATTGTAAGGAGAGGATGCCAAACTTCACTTGCAGCAGCAAGCTATTAGTTTGGTTCAAACCATATTGTGACAATAATGGCTTCAACCCTTGAACGCATTTACACTTCTGGGCTGTTCCAGGCAAAACCAAACCCCCAGACTAACATTTGAGAAGGTTTATGTGAATCATGCAGGTTTGCATTTCTGATGCCATTTTTTCTGAAGCTCGCACTAAGAAATTTGAGTTTGCCATTTATGAAAACATTTTTGTTACTTACTCAGGTCTTTCTAAGCCGATAGCATTTTTTTTCAGGGAACACTGTTATTGCCTGGTAAAATTCAAGCTGCTTTAATGTACTATTTGGAATAATCCTCTGAAAATCTTATTTTTAAATACAGCTAATGTGTAAGTTGCTGTATATTTTTCAAGAAATGTTTATTCCTTTTTTTGCATTTTTAATCTGTTCTAGCAAAACTTTTTCCAATTTAACATCCTGTAAACTATAAAATATGGCTCCATGATTAAACATCACTTTATAACTAGTTAACCGTCTTATTACAGTAAGAGTTGAGTGGTTCAAAGTATGATTACAAGGTCAACCGAGTTTTGTACTAAAAGCCTGCAGCCACTGTACATTAAAAGTGCTCTCTGTTTTTCTTGTGCTGAGCGTGGAATGCTGGAGCAACAAGTGTTTTCAGAAGAGGTTTCTTTAACTTGTTGGCTACTATTTTATTGCTGTTCTTTAAAATGTGTTAGTACTGAAGGACCAGTTTCACTTGTAGCTCACCCACAAGAGATGTAATTCATCTCTGATGTCAAGGATTGTAAAGATTTTATAGCAGAGAGCACCTGGCCTGGTGAAATGGGATGTCCCGGCTGTGTGTTTTCTCAGCGTACACTCAGGGAGCCTTTTTGCCTTGCAAGCAGGAGTAACAACTCAGGACTGCAGGAATACAAAAAGGCATTAACTTGTTGATGCTGAGAAAAAGTGTATTTTGTTAATGCCAAGTGTTTTATATAAAACGTAAAAGGCATTAACGGGTCTACATAACTAATGACCCGTGCCCTCAGTCTGTCCAAACAAGCATCTAAATAGGAGGAGAACAAAGCATGGGGTTATGGGAGCAGTTTTTTGGTTGTTTTAAGGCTCTGTATGCCTGCGGGTGATGGTTCTGCATATGATCTTGACTGGGGCAGAAATACAAATGTCTAAGCTTCTTGGAACCAAGTATATGCTAGCGGGTAGCAACCTGGCGTAGCCATTTTGCAAGATTTCCAATATCTGCACAAAGACAGTCACTCCGAGTACTCCCCCGAATTTCAGCTAGCCCAGCAGAAGATAATGCAATGAGGTCACCAAGGATACTTGCAAGAAGGAAGAAAAACTGGCTGGTGTGGATTTTATTCCTTTCTGAAGCCCCAAGAGCAAGACTTTCTCTGTTGACTAATGAGGTTTTTTTAAATTATTATTCTTTTTTAAAGCCTGGTTTCCTAAGTAGGGGATGCTGATGGGATCACACTCTTCTATGCCGCACCCTAATAACTTTTGCATGTGCTTTTCAATTCATCCAAATTCAAGAGAAGAATAGAAATTTCCTAATGCTCATCCAAACATAATCTTTGAAAAGGAACGACTGGTAGATGAGAAATTAGTGTTCCCGCTGAGAAAGCGAACTATAGCTGTCCATTCAGCAGACGTCACTGAGCCAGCCGCAGGGCATGCTGCATCTCTCCAGCCAGGTGAGGCAGTAGCAGAGAGCAGGGCAGGTTTGGAGACAGGAATTGTCTGTATGACAGCATGTAAGCCAGGTGACAAAGCAAGGCTTTCAACTCGATCTTAAAAGCAACGTGGCAAAGCGTTTTGGGGCTGGAGTTCAGAACTGGGACAGCAACATTTGCACAGCGCTGCTCCAACCTGAAAAACATGCCTGCCGAGTGCGCTTTCACATGATTTGTTTCTTTGCAGTAAACTTTTTTTTTTAAATACTAAATGCCCAGCTTGTGCTAGTACCTGAAGCAGGGTGATATGCCTTGCAGAAAAGTAAACGCAAGGGTGGGGTTTGCATTATCTTTAAGCACTGTGAAAGTTATTTTCTGGTGTTTGAGGTTCTAACTAGTGCTATTCAGAACTAGATGAAAATTTCTTCCATGCCACAGGTAGCATGCTGTGTTTTATTTTTGAGAAGAATCCTTATGCCTTTTCTGGAGGAGCTCTTTTAAAGCCATATTCCAGTTTTAGAGTAGAGTTACCAGGGTGCAGGTTAGACGACTGCTTTAGGGAGCATCAGGAAAACATACTTTTGTGATACAAAACCAGCATTAAAAGTAGGTAAGTTGTTAGAGAGCTGTATGCAAGTATCAGTTTCTATACATTTATGATCAGTTTGCATTTCTGATGACTAAATTGTGAGCAGCATCTGCAGCTGTAAATAACAGTCCTGCCACATCAAAGTCATTCCTCTAACTTGCTGGGTGTTTCCGTAACCTATTGTTTCTTTAACATTTGTCGAGCTATTTAGAATTATATAAGGGTGCTAGCCCTTCTATGGGGAGGGTGGTACAGGCTTTCAAAGCAGAGTAAGACGCTATTATTCTCACTCCTGTGGCTTAAAAAATATGTGTGTTTGCATGAAATGGGAAATGCTCACTTCTGAAATTTTAGTTTCTTTTTCTTGGTGGCTTTTTTTTTTTCCCCTTTTCCAAACAGTAAGTGTTTCCTCCTCCACAACTTTTCATCTGAAAGTAAAAAAGCTGAAAAACAATGAGGTAGGTACTCAGATCAACACTTCTGGCCTTGAGTTACTAACTAGCCTTCCTCTTCAAAGCCTGACAGCCACAATGGGGTATTTTCCCTTAGTTATTTATTTAGATTAATGTCTATAGTAACTAACTCAGTTATTTTTGAGCCATTAAAATGGATGAATGGTTATTTTTGTTACTGTTCTTCTCTTCAAAGTTCATGGTGTTGTTTGATGGGTGGAGGTTTTTTTGATTGATAGTACAGAAGAAAATGAATTCTTGTACTTCAGGAAATACTTCTTGCCAGGATGAAATACGTTAGAAGTTGTAGTGGATGTACTCCACCTCAGTACTTGGCAAAAGACGACTGGAAGGACTGGCACCAGAAAGCATCAGTTGCTCCTGAGATGTACTTCTGAGAGGCCCCCAGCAGCCCTGGGGAGGCCGGCTAACTGCGAGCCGCCGGACCCCGTCCGCGTTAGGGCCACCGCCGGCATTTTCTCCCGGGTCCCCCCCCGCACTGGGGGAAGCGCCCTCGGCACCCGGACGGTGCCCGGCCGCAAGCGGGGGCCGGAGGAAAGCCGGTTCGCTTCGGCCACGGGGCAGGGGCTCGGCCCGCTCCCTACTGCCGAGCCGTTAAGAGCAGCGGGGGTGGAGGTGGCCGCGCCGGGAGGCCGAGGCCCGCCCCGCTGCCGCCGTCGTGAGGGGCCGCGCTGCCGGGCCCGCCGCCGCCGCCGCCCGGGGAGCGCCGCGCCTCCTCTCACCTCACCTTCCCTCACCTTGCCCGGCACGCCGCGGTGGTCGGTGCTGCCCTGCCAGAAGCGGCGGCTGTAGCCCAGGATGCGCCCCACCATCTTCTCCTCGTAGGGGAAATCCACCTTCCAGATGAGGGAGCCGTAGCCGAACACCCACATGGCTGACCGACTGCCGGGCGGCCCGGCACGGCCGCGGGCCTGCGCACTGCCGGCGGGGCGGCCCCGGGGCGGGGGGGGGGCGAAGCGGGCTTCCCCCTCGGCCGGCGGGGCGGGGGGCGGCGGGTCCTGCCCCTGAGGTTGCCACCGGCTTCGGGGCTTTCGGGAGAGGGGGGCGGGGGAGGTCCTGCCGGAGCCGCGGCGCCGTTTTGGCGGAGTGTCTGTGTGCGTGAGCCCGACCGGTGCACTGGGGTTTGCCTTCTCAGCTAGGCCAGCCGGTCGGGAAAAGGTATCCCCTGCCCTCCGTGACTGCTGCCCGGGGAGCCGCTGGGGAGCCATTATCCCCCCCAAAGCCCCACAAACAAACACGCTGCCCCCGAAACCACAAACCAAACCGAAACCTCTGCAAAACAAACCAAAAATACACATATTTCGTACTAACAGGCATCTCTTTTTTTTAATTACTGTTTTTATTTTCTTCCCCCTCCTCTCCTTCCCTTTCTTCCTCCCGCCTTGCTCCTGCAGGGTTTGCCGTACGCAGGGATGGATTTCACGGAAGCCTATTCCGATCGATGTTCGGCCGTGGGGCTTGCAGCCAGAGAAGGAAACGTTAAAATGCTGAGGAAACTAATTAAGCAGGGATACAGCATCGATGTTCCAGATAACAGGGGTTGGGTGCCAATCCACGAAGCAGCAGCTCACAATTCGAGTGAATGTCTGAGGCTGTTAGTTTGTGCAGGTAAGGAAAATTTGATGTGAGATAGTGTGATTTTCTGCTAAATTACCCCATCATATAAAATATAAACTAAATAGATTTCCCTTATCTTATTCTTACTTGTTTTGCAAATTTCTGTGTGGTTTGGTAGTTACTGACTAGCCGTGGCAGAGAGAAATTGGCATGTTGTAGTCTGTGAATGACATTTGATTTTACTTCATCTTCTCTGTCCAAGGCAGGTATCTGGGTAGGGCCAGCAGTAACTGACACTGCTGTTTGGAAGAGTTGATAACAGCACGCTCATGGCTACGCTGTAGGCCACGCATCTCAAATAACTCAGTTATTTTCTGAAAATAACCGTGTTTTGTAATTCATTGCTAAATGTATTTTTTTTCCTCCTCCCTTACTCTCATTTGTAGCTCCATCTGATGACTACATAAACTCAAAGACATTTGAAGGGCTGTGTGCGCTGCACCTTTCAGCACGCCATGGGTCTTTGGAAAGCATTCGTGTTCTTCTGGAAGCTGGGGCCGACCCCAATGAAGTTACCACCGAAGCAACAACCCCGCTGTTCCTAGGTGACACGAGCTTTCTTGAAATTTCACAACAACTGACGAGTGGGGCAAAGCTTATTTGCTGAGTTTAAACTCACCAGAGTTCATTTACTGCCTACCACGTTTCGTATTTTTGTAGCCTAAATACTAGGCTTTAGGCTAAGAGATGGAGTGGGTCTAAAAATTACCTTTTATTTATGGACAAATCTGCTTCAGACTGTGTTTTAAAACAAAATTGTATAACCAAATTGGTTTCCTGCATCACCTTTTCTTTCTTTCTGGCACAGAAAAGGTCTAGGAGGTATAGGATTGCATCTATATGAGGGTGTTTCAAGTATTTTTTTTTTTTTAATTCCTCCCTACTTCTTATGTGGAAAGACCTCTTATTCTTTTTGGAATTCCTAGTTTAGCAATTAAGGTCCATTATTTTAGTATTTGTTTCTATGATTTATATTTGACATAATTAAATGCTTAAAACTTCTGCTATAGCGAATTCTCGGAGCCTAAATCATCTGATTAAATATGCTTATTGCTTTACTCACCTCTGTACCCAGGCAAACACAGCTGCCACATTACCTCTGTTTACAAGTCTAGTCACATTTTATTTTTAAGCGACTAAATAGCTTATTTGCTTAAAACAATTGGTAACAGGTAGCACTTGTGGGGAAATCATCACTAAAAGCACACTGGATAATGGTAATTAACACTATGTGTAAGTGCTTACATAGATTAGACAGGGCCAAGGAAGGGTCCTGGAGTTGTGTATCCAAGAGATTTTTAAAAAGGAAAAAGTATATGGTCAGGTTAGTTCAAACTACATAATTGGGTTATGGTACAGCTCTGTGTTGGACATTGAGTACTACAAGCCACTGGTGCTCCTTTGGCGAGCTTGTGCGCTAATACTCTAAAAATTATTCAATCATTAGCAACTATTCGCAGGTCATTTATCACCATATCAAGCTTTTGCGGTTACACAGGAAATGTGCCTTGGTATAATTGTCGTTGGCAAAAACTTGAGGATGAATCAGGATGCTAAAGGAGGCTTTGTTAATGAATGCATTAGCATAAGTTAAATGTACACGTTATAAATTAATTTTATATAAGTGTTTAAAACAGTTTTAAAATTTTTTTTAAAACATTATGTTTGGAGGAATTTGTTTTAAGATAGCCACTGGGCTTCACAAATTTGGGAGGCCGTTGCAACTGTCATGCAGTTAGGTGCCTGCTGCAGATTTGTCTCCGTGTTCCACAGGAAAGAGGGAGGAGAGAAATTTGCTTTTGTTACTCTTGTTAGCACAATGTAGGTAGAATTTTAACAAGTCTAACTACAAACTTTGTGGATAAATTTCCATTCTCCAACACTGTTTTGGGGGTGTAAATGTAAAAGGCAAGTAAGCATATGTAAGGCAAGTTTAAAAGAATTATGATTATTGTGTCGGGAAGTTAGCGGTGAGACCATTTGAGTTTTTCAATGAGTTCCTTAAATCCATTTAATAAGAATTCTTTTTTCTTCTTTTTTTTTACTGTTCTATCTGAAGCTGTTGAAAATGGACATGCAGACGTTGTAAAGTTTCTGCTCCAACATGGAGCAAATATTAAGGGACCTCATTCTTGTTCCGCATGGAATTCTTTGCACCAAGCTTCTTTTCAGGTAACCTGTAAGTGTATCATATAATTTCCATGTAACTGGTGTATTCTGAGTGATAATTTATCTATTTCTTTGCCTTTTTATCGGGTAATTTTTCCTAACCTACCCTAGCAGTCATAAGGTTGCCTAAACGCTGAAGGGCTTGCAATGCACTGAAGAGTGTATCTGGAACTACATGAGATGTTGATGTTGGGAAGCAATAATTATTTGCATAGTATAAGTATCGCATGTACTCACAAGCTCATGTGTTGTTACTTGGGAAGTGAATCTCTTACAAGATTTTTTGAGAAAGAGTTCTGTTTAGTATCTCATCATCAGTGAGATGTACAACCTATTTCTGGGATAGAAATATGTTAGAAATGGTTCTCAAACTAATTTAATTTCCATTTGTACATATTGTGTAAATGAACAAATGTGAAAAATTAAACTTGTCTAACTTTTTCTGTCATTAATTTTTCGGTACATCTTTAGAATATTGCATATATCGTGGTTTTTTTCTTATTTCTGTTTGGAATGTGTGGGAAAAATACATTATGTCAATTCCCCACTTTTTTTGTTAAGAATAAAAATATTTATTTCAGGAATGCACTGAGATAATGAAAATACTCCTGGAGAAAGGGGCAAGCAAGGAATGTAAGGATGACTTTGGAATTACACCTTTGTTTGTTGCTGCTCAGTATGGAAAACTGGAGAGTTTAAGACTGCTTGTATCCCATGGTAATAGTGATCATTCATTTAGCTTTTACTGTTTGTAAACTCGCATCAACCTGTCACCAGATACAATTTTAGTTCTACTTTTGCACTTCATAACTTGAAATTTTAGGGGTTTTTAATGTAATTTTAATTGCAGATGGGTATGTAAAACCATCTTAATTGCTTAAATCTTGTTTCAGTAATTTAATATAGTTTTCAGCAAGTGATAGTAGGAAGTAATAAACCAAAACTCTGAAAAGATTAAGGATCATCAGGGTCTTCTAGAGGCCCTCAATAGCACTACATTAGTGGTATGATTTTGATGACATTGCTTTTGTGATAGAATATTGTTCAGGTTAAGTGAAGATACCTCTCTCTGGTCATAAAGTGACAGCAACAGTTTCATTCACATAATCAACAAGTTTTATACGTCTAAGCACATGTCTCCTGGGGTAGAATCTCAAAAAATAATTGTGATCAAAAGATTGTCTAGCCCATTGCCTTTCCTCCAGCACATTTATCTCGTGTTGTGCTGATCTTTGACAGAGTTAATGTTAAAGCACTGAGTGTTGAAAAAGTTAGCGACAAGCTGGTTAATGTTTCCTTGTTGCTGTGGAAAACCTGTTGTGTTGTGAAGTCACTCTGTGAAAACCCATTACTGATTAACATTAATTTGTTGTTTATTTTGTGTCCTGTAGTGGTGATGTAAAGTATTGGCTTTTTTTGTTAGGTGCAGATGTAAACTGTCAAGCCAAGGACAGAGCCACTCCCCTGCTGATTGCTGCACAGGAGGGCCATGCCGAATGTGTGGAACTGCTCTTATCAAAAGGGGCAGATCCAAATCTCTACTGCAACGAGGATAACTGGCAGTTACCTATTCACGCAGCCGCTGAAATGGGCCATAAAAAGTAGGTGATTAAAAAGGGATTCAGACAGAAGATTCTGGTAACAACCTAATCAACAAAGAGGAAGTTCAGCTCTAAAAGGAAGAAAAACAAGTTCTCAAGCTGATTTGTAATTTAGAATTCCGAATTATTTTCCTATTTTAATGTCTGTTAGTAGTCCTAGTAAAGTGACCAACCGCTTTTAATTCAGCATCTAACCTGGGTCTGATCCGTATCTTAATGAGTTTAGAGGGTTTTCCACAGTGCTGAACCAGATATCGATTCACTCAAAAGCCATATTACTTTTACATTTTAAAATACAGGTAACAACAGCATATGCTTTATACATGACTTGAACAGCTCTTAATTAGAATTGTAGTCCTGACCATTAAGTAGTAGAAGTAATCATATGCAAATAATGAATTAGCTGAACCAGCCAGAAAATGAAACCCACAAAACAGTTCCTTTAATCCTTTTCAAAATGCATTTGTAGCTTTCCCCAATCCCAATGATATAAGCTGCTTTCACAGCAGAAAACCAAGAGTGGAAGGAAGTCCCAGAGTAGCATGCTGTTGTGGAGAAGCGTCTCTCAGGAACCCCATGATTTGCACATGTATGACGGCACTTAAAATCAAATATATTAATGACAATACTAACTGCAAAATTATTAGTAGATGCTTGATCTTAACCCCTAGCAAAAGGAGGTCATCAGCTTAGTTGTCATTAAAGTTGGTGTGTCAAATCGATGCCACTACTCAAACTGATGAGGAAGGCAGACTGTAGTAGATACTGAGGAAGCTCTGTATTGTTCGTTTTCTCAGAAACGTAAGATCACAGAATCATTTAGGTTGGAAAAGATTTTGAAGACCATCAAGTCTGACTGTTGACCTAGCACTGCCAAGTCCACCGTTTAAACTATGTGGTTTAGCTGCCTTCGTAGCTTTTGCAACAATAGGTAACTGGCAACCTCTGAGCAGCGCCAGTAAGTTCCAGTAGCAAAGGAATTGGTGTCTTGTCACTAATCCTCGTTGGCTGGAAAGGATGTAGAGGTGTGAGCTATGAAACAGAATGATTTTTCTGTTTCAGTACCTCAGTGAGTGTTGTTGAATGGAAGTAAATATTAATTTATTTGCAACTCACGTTTTCAGTTTGCTTCCAGACTTCACGGAAGTCTGGATTTAATGTGCAGAGGTACTCTTTTGCTGTAAAATGGATTGTTGGGTAATAGGAAATATCTGTCCCTGGTTCAGATTAAAATATTTATTGCCAGCCTAAATCCATCCCAAAGCACAATGTTTGTTATGGGTCTATGTATGAAAGTGAAAAAACAGGTAGGATTTTCTTCTTAAGTTGTAATGACCAGACAAATGAAATTAATTATTGCATAAGATCACAAAACAGATAGTTTTTTAAAATATTTGCAGGATATTAGAGTTGCTGATACCAGTTACTGATCGGATTTGTGACAAAGGCAAAGGCAAAGTGAGCCCTGTGTATTCAGCAGTATATGGTGGTCATAAAGAATGTTTGGAAGCATTACTTAAAGAAGGCTACAGTCCAGATGCTCAAGAGTGCCTTAACTTCGACTGCAGATCACCCATGTGTATGGTCTTCCAAAAAGAGTAAGTATATCTCTTACATTTTGAAACTATTCATAATTATGTTGGCCTTTATTTAACTTTTTTTAAATGTGCAGTTTTCCTGCCCTCCTTCCTCAATTCTTGAGCTGCTGGAGTTAAACTGAGTATCTGAATGGTGTGTGGGCTTTGGATTGCGTGCACGAGCTGAAGAAGCTCGCTGAAATCTCCAAGGGGAAGCTCAGCTCTTTGAAGAAGAGTCTTGTAGAACATAATTGCAGTTTTCGTGCTTTCAGAAGGCCTTATCAACATGTTTCTGTCTTCTGGGAACGTGACTCGATGCTGTAATTGGATCAAAAGGACTCTTAAGTAGCCAGATCCTTTTCAATAAGGATGAGTTATTGTGAAATAGTGTTTTCCTTTTCCGTATGCCAGTCTTGTGCATAAGACAAGCAGAATTAATCAGCTCAATGCTATAGCTGTAAGGAGGACTGGGAAACTGCATGATACATTCTTTTAGATCATGACCCATTTCTTTTTATGCCTGGTGAGTGATCCGCACCCCTGGTATTCAACAGGAAATAAAACACTGCTTACTTCATAATGCAAAGGCTATAATTTTGGAGGAAAAATAATAAAGTATAAAAGCCTTACTCCGAAGTGTGTGTGTATATATGGTATGTCAGTTGACATGCTCTTCATGTCCTTGCTGTTGATTTTTTTTTTTTTCTTTTAGTACAGAAATTTCTTCTTCCTTTTTCTGTGGGAAATTAATTCGTGGAGGAGGGGGCTATTACTGTAAAAGTTCTTGATGTTGCTGTCCCCAAGCTCGCCTTGTGCTCCTCCCTAACTAATTCAATGTATAAAATAACATTCAAAGGATTGAATACTGGCACAGCTCAAATCTAGATAGAGAATCACATGTCAGTCACTTCTTGGCAGTTCTGACCTTTGTGTAGAGCTGTAATGTCATTATGTTTCAGATTTTAATTGAGACTTGAGAGCAATTACCTGGTAACTGCTTTACCCCTTAGAACAACAGAGGCATTTCATGTGGTAGAGAATACGTTTGAAAACTTTTTTTCTTCATCTGATTGCTCTCATTTACTATTTTGCCAGAATTCTAGTTAGTTGACCCTTTCTAGACACTTCCTCAGGAATATTAATGTGAAGTAATGTTATGTGGCTAGTGTGCTTCATTAAGGTAAATATCTTCATAAATGCTTTTAAATGCTCTTAAAACTCGGATTCTAACAGAATATTTCATGTACATGGATCAAAATCTATTGCTTATGTTGCTACCATTTAAATTTATGAGGTTATGGTATTAGTGAATTTTGTTCACCCCCATTAAAAAGCAGTTTATCCAGTAGACGCAAAATCATAGCTCTTGGGGCTGGCTTACATTTGGGAATCATGATTTCAGTTTCTCATTCTTACTGCTTGTCTTCTACATGTGACCTGCTCTGATTCCCTTTATGTAGGGAAGAAAAATCAAAATATGCAATATTTTAACCGTTCTTAGATTCCAGAAGTTCATCACCTGCAAACGTTTTTAGCCAAAATACTAACTTTTAGAGGATGTGCCTTGGTGCCCTGAATCCTGTAAGCAGTTGAGGCTTGTACACAGATATGCAGAGGCTATTTGAGAAATTACTTTTTATGAGAAAGCCTGTTCTAATTAAAAATTATGGTCTTGACGAGATGCACCTTTTTTTTCCCCTGGATAAAGCTGTTGAAAGAATTAACTGTGCTGGGATATTCTTTGTTGAATATGTTTGAATATATGTGTTTGTAAAGTGTGTACTAGTTGCATGGTACTAATTAATAGGATTGCACATTCTTACAGTTGGCTTAGGAAAATTTTTAAAAACTTTACCAAATATATGCCATCGATCTACAATGCCATAATTGCAATAAATAACTTGCCAGTTTCATAATGGTCCTGAAGTGAAAATACTACAGTAATATTCTGATTGAGTTTATCCTACTTGAAGTAAAAAGGCTTATTTCAAAGAGGGAAATCAAGGACAGAATTAGGTTTTTTAGTAAAGTACATCCCAGTGACTGTGCCTGTTACAGCCTCTTGTGTCTCTGGTCAGGCTGCAGGTGATTTTGAACTGCTTGAGGCAGGAACTCATCCATATCCAAAACGGCGCATGTGAAATCACACATCGGGGTACAAGGCAGAATGTGCTTTCCCATATCTCCATACGTGACGTATAAGGTGTGCAGTGAAGCAGTACATAGGGTTTGTTATTACTGATTTTCATTGCAGACTCCTAGAAAGTATCGTTAAAAATCCTTGGACATTGTTTTTCCCCTTCTGTCCTATTCTTAGTGTATAATAATTTAGGAAGGGATGCAGACCAGGTAACTACTAAAATGTGCTGTAAATGAGGTAGGTAACATATATTGCCACTTCAAAACCACTTCTATGAAGTAATGTGCAATCCAGTTACTAACTAACACCACGCTAATTATCAGTCATAATCTCATTCATTATCATATCATTATCAATTATAATATGGTAATAAAATTATTCTTGTAAAAACATTTTAAAATGTTTAGAACAGTTCAGTGGGTTGCAGACCTACCTGCAAATGGAGCTGGGTGTAAATTAAACCCTTAATAAGTTTGAGCATTAGGCTGGTCCCCGAGTTCTGGGGCATGCAGTCATTTGATATTTTTGCATACTTGTCTATCTGTTGCATGTGGCATGTTTTTAAGGTGAAACCTAATTAAGTGGGCATGGTGCTTTCTGCTTATAGCAAGCACATGGTGGAGCAGCAGTGTGGTGATACCTCTGGGTTACAGATCCCAGTAATTGATGACTTTGGGAGGTTTCTATTTGTGATCAAAAGGCTTGCTTTGAAGGGCTGGAAGCTGGTTGGAACCACAGGTTTTTCAGGACAAAACGAACACATGAGTTAAATGTAAGGACTGGAGTCTCCTGAACTAGTTCTACATTTTAAAGTGATGCTTTCCAGAAAGAACTGCAGTCCGAATGGCATGCTGGGTTTTTCTTTGGTTTGGTGGGAGTTTTGGTAGAAGAAATTTGCTTTCTCAAAGGTAAGAAGTGACACGGTAGATGCTTTCTGGGGAAGAACTAACAGGATGTCCTGTTCCTTGTGTGCTGTTCATAGGTTTTTTAATTTCATTGATATTTTCCTGAAATACGGGATCACCTTACTTGGGATTAATTTGGGATATTGCCTGTTCCATGAAAAGTTTACTTTGTTTCAACGCTTCTTGAAGCTGGGCTGTTCACTGCCTTCTGGGGACCAGTTATCGGAGTTCCTAAGTTACACAATTAAAGCGCATGAGGAGTACATGGAATGGCTGCCTTATCTGCTCTTGGCCGGTTTTAATCCAGTGAATTTAATGCGCAGATTCTGGTAAGCAGATAATGTTATCTTGTTTACTTAAATATTGTATGCTAATCTGCAAAGCTGTTGCCAATGTTATTTAACGCGTGCTTTCAGAGGATAGTACTTGATAATCAGTTGCCATGATCAGGAATGGTGAGGGTTACGGAAAGTCTGAAATAAATCATCCACGGGTAATGGCTGGATTCAGTAAAACAAATTTCTTTTAGGAAGAAAGTCAGAAATGAGATTGCTTTATCACTACCCTGGAGAAAGCCATCATTTTGCAGTTTCTATATCGAACATCTCTTATTAGCCCCCAAAGTTAGTTGCAAATTGCGTGTGTACGTATAATATGGTAATGGGAGGAAAAAATTCAAATACTGAGAAAGAGGTCAGGAGGGATGGGAAACAAATGTAAGGTGAAGCTGGGCCAAGGCTAGGAGAAGAGGAAACGGATGCAGTTAGAGATTGTGTTAAACAAAATAATGTGGTGAAAATTCCAGTCTGGGGTTTTTGGGGGGTTTGTTTTTGTTTTTTAAGTTTTTCCACATACAAATAACTGTTTGGTGATGTTTTATATTTAATTAGGCACTACAGAATTAAACTTATATTTTAAATTATGAAGTATTTGTATGTTTTTGGTTTTTTTTGTCTGTGAAGATGATGCTTAGACTACTACCATATGTCTCAGCTGTTAATAACATAATGTGAGATGTATAAACTCATTACATGCATTACTTAGCTGTATGAAAGGAGTAGGATTTTATGGTTTACTTTAAATACTGATTTATATTTCAGGTACTGTTAAGATATTGTGGTTAAGATATCATTGGTAGTTTTAAGTGCATTCATTTATGACTTAGTGAGATTCTGTTAATCATTAGCATCCATGGCTTTCTGAACAGTAATTAGAGGAGCATATATAAAGCATGGTATAGCAGTGCTTCTGTAGATCATATTTATGCATAGAAGACTAAGTGATTGCGAAAGTAAACACACTACAAGATTGCAATTCAGTGAGTAAACAAATCTCACTGTCCATGTATGTCATATATGATGATTTTTGATATTTTGTTATGTAGTCCACAAATACTTTTATACCAGTCACTTCCTTTGTCTCAATATCCACTTTTAAAAATAATGCTTATCACATCATAATGTACAAAACTAATGTTTTTGTAAGTTTAACTTCAACATTAACTATTCTGTACTGGAAAATAACAGGAGGATAGTAGACAGCAAATGACATTTATGCATTCATTAACTGTCTCTGGCTCATTGTGTAAAACAACTGTATAATCAATCATAAACTGGTCAGTCTAGAGCAGTGACAATTTTGATTACCAGTGGAAAAAGTAAAATCGCTGTTCTCCTTAGAGAAAGTTAGGCAATCAGATCTCTCTCCTGTATGGTTTTCGGTGAATGTATGAAAGTTCAGTCAAATATGAAAAATGAAATAATAAAAACTAGAAAGGACATAATTTTGACATGAATCTCTTGTAAAAAGCAAGTGTGTTAAAAATTTTTAGTCTGGTATTTTTCTCTATTTAGAGCATTTAGATTTTCATTCAAATGAAAATTCAGGATTGTATACATCTAGCCGGGAAGCTGTTCTGTGAAATTGCATGGCTTTTCAGCATGTGCAATACTAAAACAGTTGTTTTACCTGCTGTTACTTAAACCTCCTTATACACTTTATTCAGTTAAGCTCTTATTAGAAGTTCTTCACAATCAAATCTGCTAAAGGTTTGAAATGTAAATCATACTGATTTCTGAATACAGGTAAATGCAGTCTTTGGTAGATGGAGAGTTTGAAACACTTGCAAATTTTGTGGATTTTTATTTTGTTTTGTTTTAATAAATAAGTATCTGAACCTATGTGCATTTTCTCCCCAAATGTGATGGTAATGCTTATAATGCTCTGGTGTCTTGACCCCTTATCAAAATTTAGGTGGGAATGGAATAAGAAATTAGTGCAGAGGAGAATGCTGCCTATTACTGAGGCATTTAAATTTCAGAGCAGAGATTTTTCTCTTACAGTCTTAACTTTTAAAAAGAAATGGAGGAAGATAAAATTACATTAGTAAAGGCTTGGGCTGTCAAAATTACTTTGCATTTCTCTTTAGTGGTTTTCTGTTTCTGGGCTTGGGATGTAGGTTGTTAAGGATTTGTTAGAAAATAGTAAAGCTTTCTATGCATTGTTACCATTATTATACTTAGGCTATTGTCTAAAATGATATTTATGGGAGTTTTTGTTATGCAGGATTTTCTCTGTGAGCGGGAATGTCCTTAATTTCATCCTGGAGTTTACGAACTGGAAGAGACTTCCTCCAGCTGTAGAGCAAGACCTTTCAGACTACAAAGAGAAGTTCCCTTGGACTCCCAAGAGCCATTTTGGTAAGCAATAGAGTTAGGAAAAAAAGTTTCTGTGCATGCCAGCTTCCAGGCTGTAAGTAGGAAACAGCTCTTTGTGCTAATGCACAACAGCAAAGAAGGTTCAATAGTCAATGGACATTGTTTGTCCAGAAACTGGGGAGCAGAAACAGTAGTTACCCTAAACAAACAAACGAGCAAAACATATTTGCATGAATTTGACTCACTACATTGTTCAATTCAGAGTCAGCGTGTTTCAAGTAGGTATTCTCAGTTTAGGCTATTTTGTCCTCTTCAAATTAATGCATGTGCTATAAAACATGGGTAGTGACTGTAAATTAGTAGTGTGCCTTCCTGAAATGATTTGTTCAGCCTCTTGGAAGATTTAAGGGAAGATGATCAATATTACTTGTTTACATTTTCTAGACGGTATCCCACTGATTTTTTTTTTTTTCCAATTTGATTTGTATTTCCAGTGACGTGTCTATGCTGTTCTATAAGCATTTGACAGTAATCAAAGTACAAACCATATAAATCATCATATTAAATACCTACAAATCTAGCTGTTCATTGGCACTCCTGTAATCAAAATGTGGTCCACCAAAAAGATTCAATAATCTGTTGTCCAGGAAAACACTAGTGTTCACTGCATTCACCCTTCAGAAAAGCAGCTTTAACGTACAGGTCAAGCTCTGTGACCTATGCATTATGTTACTGAAAAATTGCACTCAGCTGTCTTTGTTAGTGACTAATTTCAAAGCAAATTCTTCTTTAAAAGGGTCTGTAATAATTTTTAAAATGTCTAAGTGATAGTTATTAAATAATACTTTCTTTGGAATATTTGGAGCTAATTATATCTTTTTGGAGTGAAATAAAAAGGTTTTATTAGGGGAAGTTTAGATGAAGTTCTCTCTTTGTTTCCTTTGCTATTAGTAAATATATTTATGTTGTAATAGCATCCAGTAACTTAAGCCAAAGAGAGAAAGCAGAGAGGAAAAAGCAGGGTGGGGGAGTTTGAACGTTTTCCTTACTCTTTCAGCCAAGAGCAGTCAGGGCAAGCAGGCCAGCTGCTGTGCTGAGAGGCAGGCTTCACTGCTTGAGAAATACCGAGCACTTGAACTGAGAGAAGCTGGTCATGAGAGTGAGCATAGGAAATTAAAAATGAAGGGTTCGTGCAGCAAAGTTCCAAGAACTGGTGTTCACACCTCCAGCCGAAGGCTTAAATTGTATGGTCCCATGGAGTTACACACCTGCCGTACTTAACCTTCTGTACTGAAATACAGAAATTACTGCAGTTAATATTACAGACTCCTTGTGAATAAAATAAATGGAGAAGCCACTCCAGGAGAGTTTGGAGGCACTAGAGTTCTGTATCAGGATAAGTTGATCTATAATGTGAAAAGCTTGTGTTTGAGCAAATGCGTATTTACAGACATGTTTGTGTATCTTTCGGCACAGTGGTTCTCCTAAGTCAAGTTATTTAGCAACATGTTAGAACATTTGGCATCACATGCCAACTGAGTCATGCTGTCGTTTAGTACTTACCTTAAAAGTGTTTCCCCTTCTGTTATTTTGTTGCTGGATTTACTTCTAGACTTAATGTTTCATTTCTTGTAAGATGGCATGAGCCTCTCTCTCCCCAAGCAGGTAGCTGTTCTAGGCTGGTTAGATAAAACTTTCTGATTAAGGATAAAATTATTTTTTGACACTTTGTTTCTAGACATTTAAGGTAACTTTTCTAGCTAGAGGGAGATTTTGAAAATGCCGGTTCTAACAGGCAACAGCCCTTCACTATCGAGAACTCTGCCTCGTTACCTGCCCAGAGACTGGGGGGGTTCAGATGGGATCCAGCTAAACCAGGTAACTGCAGGCAAGCGATGTAATCCCATGGTGTCCTGTTCAGTGTTTGACTTGTTTTTTTAATTTTTCAGCCTTCATTCCTTCTCTGTTTCATCTTTGTCGTCTTGAGATCCGGTCCATTCTAACGAGTGAACGCCTGCGATCAGACCGGTTTATCCGGGAATTGCCATTGCCAGCTTGTCTCCAGGACTACCTTCTCTACCTAGATGTACTGCGAGTCAACGCTATCCCAGAAGCGGAGGATTATCTGAAGCAGAGAGAGGAGGGAGCTCCCTCTACCAGTCACTCCAGTGCTGAAGGTGCAGAGAGGAGGGACACCTGTAACACCTGTGTTAGGTGGTGACTGAACTCTGCAGCTGCAGATTTTGTAATGGCAATTAGCAGACACTGGAGAAGAACTACTGTAAATAACTGTAGTAATAAGTCTTTTCATGCTGTAGTTTTATACTATATCTAGAAGTTTGTTAGAAGTTCTATGATTTATTTGTTTAAAAAGTCTGTTGTAGCTTTCTAAGTCTGTGAACGTTTTCTGGTTTTTGAAAGGAAATTTTTAACTCTTACGGAGTAAAATTAGCTTGTTCAATGAACATCGCTTATCTAGTGGTCAAAATCTATTTGGTCAGACACTGTTAGTAGACACTTTATTCCAAGTACTGCATATACCAAATGAAATTATCTGAAAGTCGAAGAACACAATATTGTATTATTGTTATATATTTATGTATTGGGGAGTGGTCTAGCTGAACCAGAGATAGGAAAATAGTATAAGAAAGGAAATCGTTTGCTGAAGGAACAGTCATTTTCTTTTATTTTCCTGTCCTTGGTTGTCTATATTTGGCAGAATGTTGGAGCCCGCACCCAGTCCCTCCCCTTGCGTAGCCCATAGGCAAGGCACAAAATGTCCCCACAAGCACACCGACACAGCACAGCTGTACAAAAATCCCTCCTTCAATGAAGTGAAAAAGCAACCGCCGTCCCCACAGGGTGGGTGACAGGGCCGGGGCAGGGACACCATGGTGTAAGACAGCTGCATCCCTCGCGCTGGGAAAGCCCTGATCCTGCAGAGGCAAGCTGGCACTGCCAGGCTCACTGGTAGTAGATGCTGAAGGCATGGAGGATGTACAGGAAGGTTGTGATGAAGGCGAAGAACTGCATGAGAGGAAGAAGAGCAAAAGCTGGGGTCAGCTGGGAGAGTCTAACCCCATCTCCTCTCAGTGCTCTCGACCTAGGGAAACCTCCCAGCCTAGAGCTCTCTCCAGCCTCAAAGAAAAGGCAAAGCCCCCCACGTTTCCCAGGAGGCTGCCACACAAGGCTGTCCATGAGCTGCTGGACCCGGAGAAGCCCACGCTGGCTGCACGATGCAAGAGATGAGGAGCTGAAGCTCTGACCAGTGTGACACTGCTGGGCTTGGGGTGGCTGTGCTGTGGCTTTAATATTTGCTCTTACATCTCCCCAAGGGGAACTGCAGGTGCTTCGGCCTGCCTGGGGTTTTCTGGACCGACTCACCGATGCGGCGCTGTTGAGCTGGTAGTAAAGTGGCGAGTTGGGGCCAAGCTCGGAGCGGATGGTTGCATTGGCTTGCAAGACAGCAGCGCTCATGTACAGAATGGCCGTGGCACCGTGGTACAAACTGTCCTGCAAAACAAAGGAGCGGCGAGGATCAAAGCCTGCCCAGGACTGTCCTTTTCTGATTCACCCTGAGGACGAGGTCCATTCTCTGCACGTGCGAGTGCTCAAACAGCAGCCATGTGCCCAGACAGGGGCTGGAACCAAACCTCTGTACCATGCCGAACCCTCCCCTGTGCCCACACAGCACCTGCAGCATAGCACAGCTTCCCTCGGCATTTCCAATCAAGGCAAAAGGAAGAAAAAAGGCTGGTTGGTTGCAGAAGGGCCAGCAGCTGGCCAGCTAACCCGTCACCAGCCACGGTGGTCTTGCACCCACACTGCTGCTGCCAACATCTGCCAGTGTCCCAGCCCCTCCTTACCAGCACTTTCCAGTTCTCGCTGTTTTTGTGAAAGCCGAAGAGGTAGCTTATAAGGAGCAGCAGGGAGATGAGGCAGGAGCTGAGGGACACGTACATCACCCATCCCTGCAGCAGCGGGAAGGAGACGGAGGTAGCAGCGATGAGGATCCACACCCAGGTCCCGCAGAGCTGCCGGGGACAAACACAGGCGCCTCCGGTGAGCACGGGATGGGGAAAGCCCCTTCTCCTCCCTGAGTCCCTCCTCACCTCCCTCCCGCACTGGCCCCAGCAGCTGTTGAGAAGCCCTGCGTCTTCAGGCACTGCGGACCAGCCTCCTGTAGCATCCCAGCACAACAGCAGCACCACAAGCTGGCACAAGTTTCCCTTAACACTCTTGGAAAATACTTAAAAATGTTTATTACAAAAGGGAAAGGTTTGCTGCTGTGTTCGATGCAAGGAAACATCTCACTCCGAGGCCTTTGGCAGAGAAGCCAGAAAATGTGCTTTTTTCTGGGAAAGGTGAACAGCCGCATCAGCCCAGCCCTGCCCGCTCATTAATCTCCTGGGCTTGAAATCGCAGCACGAGGAAGTCTCCTCCTGACTCCACGCACCAGCCCAGAGTGAGTCGCTTGCTCTGGATCCACCCAAAAATATTTACCGTGCACAGATAGCGTGCAGGGTTATCTGGATAAGCTCACACTGCCCTGTGCCGTTCCAGCTCTGGTGGATGAAACCCCCCAGATTTGCAGCAGGGAGCTGAGCCCACTAGCACAGGCAGCTCACAGCAGAGCCCAGCCACAGCAATTGCACCCATGAAGTGTGGGTGGTGTGGGTCACCAGCGCTGTGTCATGTGTCAAAGTACACCATCAGTTATCTCAGCCAGTCCCACCGACTGCCCTCTGGACCCATAAGCAATTGAAAGATTCATGGAATGTCACACGACACCCAATTGCCTTCAAGACCTTGGAAAGACTGAATACAGTGAATGAAATTTCCTTGATTTTTCAAGCAATTTCTATGTGATAACTAGAGCTGCTCCTGCCCTGGAGGCGCTGGCAGTTCTTCAGCCTCTCCCAGCCCCAAGGCAACCAGCGACCCTCACGCAGGCTGTGGCGTGGACCTGGACTGTATCTTGCCCTCAAGCTGTTCCAAAAACATCACAAAGACCACCTTTATGCATTCAGTATAAGCAAAAGAAAAGATGTTATTTCCCATTAATGCTGTCTTCAGGATCATTTTGGGGGCTGCTCCCTGATTTTTAAATTCGCTAGAGCCACTAGCGGGGTGCTGTAACGCAGCAAAGCTCAGCATACTCACTATCTCTGGTAGGATGAAGGCGTAGGGGACCGTTTTGAAGACAGCAGGTCCGGAGGGCAAGGTGGGCTGTGTGGAGGCCACAGGAGGACTCGCTGAGGCCATCTCTTCTCAGCTGATGCCGTGACCACTCTGGCTCGGCTGCGCTCACATTTGCCTGTGCCGCGCCGCTCCTGTGTGGGGTTTTAACTGACACACCCGTAGGGACGTAATCACAGAAACCAGCCCAGGCTGGCACCACGCTGCTTCCTCTGGCTGAAGGAGCCCTCGGCAGCCCTCCGGTTATTGCAGCCAGCTTCACACACCCTGCCGCCAACACTGGGACCGGAGACCAACAGGACCCCAGCCCCACCACCAGCACACAATCAATTCAAGGTCTTTTAACAAGAGGGGAGAGAAAAAAATCCTACACCACACCAGGGCAAAAACATTTCCTGCAATCAATTTTTGTCCTTGGCACTCTTTCAAGCCTGAAATATTTTTGCTTCTACTATTGTTGCCTCCTCCCCTTTCTGTTCAAGTTTCTGCTCCGTGTTCACATCAGATTCCCCCACACCCACCGGGCACGTCCAGCCTTCAAAAACTTGCAGCCGAACATTTTTACAGACAACTCAACACACTGGTAAAAGACAGGGTTTGCCTGTGTGCTCCTAAGTGCCCAGAAGGGTCTGAAGGACAGCTACTGGGACAGCTTTCATTTCTACCTGTTGGATTCAACAAGCACATGCCATTTCCTCCAGTGGACTCTGCCTCACCTCATAACTCACCAATAACTGGTGGGATGAAAGGCTGAAGGTGGAATCTGCCTCATGGCCTAGAGAGGACAGAATGACTCCACTAACTTAGACAACACGCTACAGCAGGAGGACAACATCCTAGTAAAATATCATCTCTCTGTTAGGATGCGATGCCTGAAGAATTTAGAGTCTATGACAAGCTCTTGCACAATACAGAGCAAAGATCAAATCCATGCTGTTTCTTATTGTCCGAGCCCCTCCTAGGCCAGGGGGAAGCGCTTTGTGGCATTTCTGGAGGCTCCAGTTTACAAATGCTGTCAGTGGGAGCTGGCTTCGGGCTCCATGCAGCGTGCTGTGGTCTTTGAAAGATCCGGCTTTAAAACAACATTTCATACCAGACAAAACTAGTGCCTGGCTCAGACTTAAATCCACACGTGACTCAGTGCCTGCCTGCCTCGTGGGACACGGTGGCAACATACCCATCAGCATGTGGAAAGCATCCAGACACTCCAGCACAAAAGAGAAATTGGATGAATAACTTGCCCCTGGGAGCAGGCAGCACATACAGCCTGTGGTTACAAACTGCTCAGGGGAAAGAAGCCTTTAACATCCTGGTCCACCTGAGGAGTACCCCGCAGCTCCTTAGCCTGCCCTAGAAAGTCATCACAGAGGGAACTACCGTATGGCACGACCATGTGCAGGGGAAACACAGCATGCCCTGAATTCTCGCCAGCTTTTATTTGTATTAGGTGGGTAAAGCACATTCCTATGAATAACCCAACCTTTTCCTGAGTGGGAAAGAAAAACAGTAAAACAGTCTAAATACAGAGCAACCTGCTGTCCACTGATTGGACAAGAGATGAGTTTTTTCCCTAACCTGGCTGACCTTGCTCAGCAGCATTCTTAAAGGTCATAGCTATTTTCCTTGCCTGTTACTCATCGACTGGGGTACTGTGAAAAAGAGTCTTTTGTTCACCCTGATTAAAACAAAACTGTAAATTAATTGGAAGCTGCATGAGAGGAGAAAAGTGCTGCCTCAGCATTTGCTCAGCTTAGGCAAAATAGGACACTCGATGTGGCTACAACAGGTACACTTAGCAACAGACAACCATAGCCTTGTCTAACATTGCAAAGGGCAAAATTTAAAATACAATTTACATTAGTTAAACTGATAAAATAATTTTAGTCTCTCAAAATGTTAAATATGTTAAAATATTCATTACAATTCAGATAGTACACAGTTTCTTCTTTGTAAGAATTTATTTATATTGTTACCCCATTCTTACATAGCCCGTATTGTTTTCTATAATCCATTCATACCCCAGGATTGTTTTTCCTCACTTCTAAGAAATCGTAAGCCAGCTCTGAGATATCAAAGGCTCTGTGAGTGTTTTCTGGTGACAGCAAATACTGAAGTGCACCATCATTCTCTCGGCTCTTTTTCAAAAAGTCAGCAATGGCCTTCCAGCGAGATGCTTCAGACTCTTCTTCAGCCCACTTGTAGTCAGGGAGGAAAGTGGACTGGAGGAGAGGGAAGACAGAGTCGTGGTACACCAGGACAAACAGAGACTTCAGAAATTCTCCATCTCTCTGCAGAGAAGAGTATTTGAAAATACTTCAGTGCAAATACATGGTGTTGCCAAGCACTTCTCCAGAAGTATTGTACGCAGGAAAAAAAAACCAAACAAACAAGAAAACATTCGACTAACCCCAAGTTCCCAGGATAACAACGGGAAGAGATTTGACCTTCCTAAACAAGCATCAGTTAGCTTGGATAAGCCTTAAACTCACCACCAAGAATTACACTATATGAACTATAGATCAACAAATCTGCTCTCCAACCCACCTATTTTTCCAAACAACAAAGAACAGCGATACGCAGCCAAACCCTGGCAGTGTTACCACAAAACGGCAATCTGTACAAGGGTCACTGAGAGCCCTTTGCTCATGGGGTATTTCTATTTCTTCCTAAAAACACCAGCGTCTGACAACTGTTCCCCACAGCCTCTGCAGGTACAGACTGAGAGACTCTTTGCCATGGCCGCCGGGCAAGTGCCAGATCCTCCCCACCTCGGAAGCCCAAACTCCACTCGTTTCTCTACTGCCCTAGGCAGAGAGTTGCAACAATCCCACGCTCCACGCAGCACGTGGCTCTTAGCAGGAGGTAAGGCCACACCATAAATAGTGTTATTTCATGCTTTGACAGGACATTCTGTGTGTGGCGAGAATTATGCCCTCCCCTGTAAAGACCAGTTTGCAAAACCCAGAAACTAAGAATCAGCCTGGCCAATTATCAAACACTGAAAGATCCTGACCACTTTAACTAGACAAGATTTCTGTGCCTCATTTTCCACAGGCACACTAGAAAAACCCCTTCATGCAAGAAGGACACACACAGAGCGCTGCCTCCTGGAAAACTCATTGACCACCGAGACTCTTCCAGAAACGTTCTAGAAATGCGAGCGCTATGACTGGCATTGAACACTTCACATCTCAGCAGGAGATTTAGCAGCTAAGCATCATATAACCATGCAAGGAGTAAGAATTCGCCAGGCAGCAATCCTACCATGGGAGTGGCACATGACAAATCAGGTAAAACTGGATGGTTCTGGGATAGCGAGGAGTTACTAATTCTTTGAGCAGATCAGCTTTCATTTTGGATGAATGGCCTTGAAAAAGTGATTCTGACTCAACAGCATTGCGTTTTGTTTGCATAAACAGGGAGATCTCTTTGTGTATCTATTCAGTAGCATGCACAATAAATGAAATACCCTGCTGCTGCTCCCAAGAAGTGAAGTGTCTTGGATCAAGAACCAATGCCTTTCTCATTCAGTTACCTACAGCTTCTCTTTGTCCAGAGGACAGGAGGTAGGACAAGGTACAGGTAAACCTGGTGACATGGCCAATTCAGTTCTTCTCCAGCTGTCTACACGCCAAAATGGGAGATCACAACTGTCTGAGGTAGGGAGATTTGCAGAATTTGGGGGCCTTTTTCCAGGCAGACTGTGGGAGGAGTTCACAGTCTTTTTGGAGGTGGAAAGATTATTTTGTGGGCATACACAGCCCCTTTTGTACCAGTGGAAAGCTTTTACCAGTCAAGTATTGGAAGCACATCATGAAAAGGAGCCACGCTTCGGGTATGAACCTGTAATAGCTTCCCCACTAACAACCACATACAAACACTGAGACAAAAAGTTACAAGTTAATTTCATGTTCCTTCTTCTCCTAGTTTACTGTTAGAAATATGGGTAAGAAATGTTAAGAACTGCATTTAGCTTATCTACATTTTCTAAATAAATGTATGGTGAGAGGAAAAGTTAACTAGCAATAACACTGACAGCTTCTGGTTCGAATTAGATTGAATGTATGTCAAAGAAAAACCTGTAATTTATTACCTTCTCAGATCTCTTCAATGTTCTTTCTCTATCTGCCCAAGCGCTCTAAAATGAAATGAAATGTAAAATCAGACTGAGATTGTGGAGATCTAAAGCAATTCCATTTTTGGCTGCAAAACTCTCTCTCACTGCAATCCAATCCCGCAGTAGTTCAAGCTCCTGTTGCAGTCCCACTTTCTTCATACTCCCCATTTCTCCCTTGTGCCAGTTTAGTTGATTTAAGCAAACAGCCATTCCACCAAATTTTACAGATGCAAGGATTTGGAGATTTGAAATTATCAGAGCCATATAAATGAAATCAAGGGGATCCTTTCTTTTCAGAAAAATCAGTTACAACTGAGGTTGATTTTTTTCCACCCTACAAGCATGGAGAAATACAGCCTAACCCCAAAGGCTGACAGCTTCTAACAGAAGTGTCCTTCAGGCAGAAATAACTTGGCTGTTGTTGTCTGGTACTAGGATGCCTGCAAGGGACTGCGGTGTAAATATGGTGAGCACTGTCCTGCCAGTCAGAAGCTAAGTCAGCTCCTCCCTGTCATGAAAGCAGCACTGTCCTAGAAGCCAGACAAACATTCAGACAGCTAATCCACCTGAGCACTCTCTTGCTCTGGCTACATGGCTAGCAGTGCTCAAACTAGCCAATTCATGTCTTTGCATCCCTTCTGAATGTACTCAAGCATTCTCTTGCAGTTTTGAAGGCACTAAGACACACGAGATATGCACGTACTTGAAACAATTATAAAACTTTTTCTGCTGTTTGGCTTTTCCATTTATTTATCTTTCCACAGGATAAAAAAAATCTCAAATTTTGCAAAACTATCTGGAAATCCTGACACATCAGATTTAATTGAACAATACGTAGATAACATACCCGAAGTGCATCCATCAGGTCTGGTTGATCCATGAGTTGAGGGAAAGTTGTTAAAATAGGATTACAGATTAAATCTGAAATGGAAAACAAACACATTCAAGGCTAAGGAAGAAACAGGATGGTTTTCAAGGTATCGACACATCAATGTATTCAGCACATCCCCTGCCCTCAGATTACTTCAGAGGAAAAATTAGCTGTAACAGTACTCCAGAGCAGCAGGGAATGTAGAAAAGCTCTCTAACAACTGCACTCTCTGACTGTAGCAAACTCTCAGTGGCTGAGAGACAGAGTTAACCTGAGAGACAAGAGACAAAAACCGATTGCTGTTTTATTAGGAGAAGCCAGCAAGCAAGAGGCCTTACTGATTTAACCTAGGGGTAGACTGAGGTGTTTTTCCTCATTTCTGCACCTGTCTTTTTTATAAACATCTGAAATTGTGCTGCCTTAATTGGATGTTATGAATAAACACACTTTCATTCTACCTTAACCTGGCTTGTGTCGTGTGCGATTTTAAGATAACCGGGTAACAAGTGGCATAGTAAATTTACCAAATGGGGCACATCATCAAACTGCACAGGTCTCCTGTGTGCCTTTCAGGTTAGCTACCAGGTAATAGCTGGGTCTCCTGCTTGAGCTGAACAGGCGGCTGTATCAAAATCAGGCAGGGCAGAGCTGCCTCCCCATGACTGGCAGGAATCAAAGCTCTCTGTTATGACACACAGCAAATCTTCAGCCCCAGTGGCACAGGGGTCCTGTCATTATTTTAGTTAATGAGATTGTGGATGAGATTACAAGAGTGCTACAAGTGACATATAGAGGAATTTTGCTTGAAGTGTTTTCTTTCTCTTATGATTTTAAATATTTAATGTACACTGTTGTTTCTTCACGTTGAAGTTGATGGAAAGTTTAGTAAACACTAACCATTTACAAATAACAAAACATTTCACAGAAGCAAGCCAGAACCAATTGCTTTTGTGAAATAAACCAGGCATTTTAAGTTGCCTATTTCTAAAGTGATAGTTGATTTTGAAATAAGAGAAATCTTGTTTTGTTATACCAGAAAAAAGTAGAAAATAGCTACCAGAACAACTTCTGAAATGCTGGGGTAAAGCCTTTAAATCATTTCAAATGAAGTCTGAATCCAAATGGATGCAATTTAACTCCAGGACAGGTCATCAGCCTGATCTATTGTCCTACATTATAAAGATCAAATCAAGTAAGTGTAGCGGTTAGCAAGTGGCCTTTAAAAACTAAGCATTTTCAGTTTCTCTGTGATGAGTTTATTAAATAAAGCATTAATTTATGAAAGGGTCTGACTTTCGGATACTGAAATCAGTATACTCAGAATGTATATTAAAGTGCAAGAAAATCAGGAAGGGAGTTAAGTTCTGAGCACCTTTGAAAGATGAACCTGTAATTCAGATGCCTAAGTATGGCTAAAGATTGTAAGTTAAAAATGTTACTAAGTGCACAAGCAAATTTATTTGCCGTAGGAACAGATGATACGTAATTCAGTCTGGAGAAGAGACAGGAGAAAACACAAGAAAAATCACTTTGCAGTACCAATATAAATTCACCTGTAGTACAGTTAAGAAATGTAATTTTTCCATATTGCAATTTGATTTTAAAATGGAGATGACTATAAACTATTACAGTTCTGTTGAAGGAAAGATGTGGAAAGAATAAGATAGAGTTGCAAAATCAGAGCAAGATACTGAGTTCTAAAACCAGAACTCTTCCACTTTGGTCTCTCCCTGCTGCATTAGCCAATAAGTAAATAATAATTAACAAAAAAATAAAGAGGATGACTTAGCCTCAATGACAAAAACATCTGCCTAATCTCTTCTATAACTCAGAGAACACGCATACACTAGAAATGAATGAGTAAACCTGTGTGCATGTCTAATCTCTCATTGCATGGGTGGTGAAAAGGAAACATTTCTCTTGCAAATAATCCTTTATTTGCTTTTTATTTATTTATTTATTTAGAAATAACCCTTTTCCTATCCACATAGGCTTTTTTTTAATGAGAACTTCACCAAAAGCACTTAATTCATACTTCACAGAAAACAAAACTGTTCTTGTGGTTTTTGCGTTCTGCGATGTGAACTGATGTCAAACAGGGCAACATATTAGATGTGAGTTGAAATATTACTAGTTTGAAATGCAAACACACTGAGTGGTGGTATTCACAGCAAGAAGCTGTTCTCTTTTATCAGCAGGGACAACGGCTTTCTATTTGTCCCCACAACACCTGCAGACTGAAAGTTAAAGCACTGAAATCCTCTACACAGGGAGCGTGACCTCCTAACCTTGTGAGATGGTTGGTCAATACCAGCACTACCAGGGAACAAAATTCTACAAGTGCCCTGTATCAGTGGGGGTTACAAAAAGAAGACTCTGGTTAGAGTAATTCTCTTCAGGAACCTGGTCTTTCTCCAACACACTCTCCGTTACTGAGTTCTCCTCCACAACAGCAATTCTTACCTGTGCTTTGCATGCTTATTCTGTCTTTCAAGAGTACATCACCAAGTATTTGTCGATAAAATATCAAGAGATGGATGTAGCACATACTGCCAATTAATGTTTCTGGTAGCAAACTGGTGAGAAAATAAAGAACATGCAGTTGAGATTTTTATTGAAAACTGCTCCTACGAAGCATTGTTCACCAAAACTTGAGGGTAATGACAGCTTCATGGAGAAGATCATTAGCTCCTATTGGCACCTCCATGAATCTATCACAACTTTTTAAGGTGTACATTGATACAGCTACAAGAGCCAGACTCCTGCTGTTGCAGTTTTGAATATTATCTAAACTTAAAGACTCTTCAGTTGTTTTCAACAAAATAGCTCTAAGCGTCAAACAGAGATCAAGTACAACACACAGGTGACATGACCCTCAGATTTTTCCATAGCCAGTGTTGGAGGGAAGGGGAACACTTTAGATCTCTGGAACCATTCTAGGCTATCTGAAATTTCATTTTATGGCAGCACACATGCATACTTACTTCAGGATGTCTTTTGACCGTGCACATAATGACCTCAGTTTCACTACAAGCACAGGCTGTTTCTTGAGTGTTATAAACTGATGAAAAACACCACTGCCTGCTTAAGAAATAAATACCCAATATGAAATCTGTCATTTTGAGATAATATTAAGAATTATATTACAAGAATGGACATTTAAATTTGGCAAGAGATGCTTTGCTGTAACTGTAATGGTTTAAGGATGGTCTAAAAACCAGGAGGAATTGAACATCTGAAAACATACCAACACATCAGCTATATCAACATTTAGTCTAACATAAACTATTACCTCTCTCGAGGATGGTGGATTCATAATATGCAGGGAGTAATGCAGAGGTAAGTGTCCAAACCCAAAAGGTAAAGGCTTCTGTAGCTTGCGGCATGTGTCACTGGCAAATGGATGTTATTACAGCTTCCAGAGGAAAGCCATGGCCACCCTTATTTAAAACACAAGTGGTCTGTCATCTGAACCAACCCTTAGCGAAGCTTTATTCAACCCCGCAGGGAAGAACCAGTAGAGATATTCTGTAGTGTGTTTATGCACATGTGCAACTTGTGCATAAGTGATATGGGATTGAACAGCCTGGCTTGGGAACTCTTCAGACCAGTGTAACTGCTGAGCCTTGCACCATCACCCCATAGCCAAGAAGTGTTAAGTGCAGCTAAAGAAATAATTGAATACATTTATCAGAAATAACCCTCAACCTGCAAACACTGGAAATTACAGAAACATTAGCACTGGCAGATAGTTCTGAATCCCACCAGCCCTAACAATCAACTCTCATGAGAGAGCATGCAAAATGAGAGCACACAAAACCAAACCAGGCTGTGGTGACTGCATGCTAATGGGAGATAATGACAGCATGTTGTAAAATAGGTATAGCATTTGTTGTATCATTTCATTTATATAATGTTTAGGAGAAACCACACCTCTTCTTGATATTGATGGGTCAACTTCAACGCCTCTTTCATAGGGAGTACCACCATTTAATAGCAGCTCATACATCCTGTGAAAGAAGAGCAGCATAGTTCAAATGAAAAGATGTAAGGATATGTGAGAACAGCACGACCTCTTTCTGAGAAAGAAAGAAACCTGCTATCTCAAATAAAAAACCAACACGGTGCTTGATGTTATGACTAGTATTTTATAAGAAATGACTACACCTAATGAAGTAACCAAACCTCAAATGATAAATTTGAAACTTGTATTATACTGGGAAACTAGTTAATTATTTTAGAAGAAATTAGCAACATTGATTCTTTTCCACATGACTCCCAGTATTTTTCTTATATGAAATTTAGCAACTGTTTCACTAAAATATTTTTGAGGAGTCATTGTTTATGGAGCAAATTTTAGATACGGAAGATTTAAAATGTTGAATAATAATGCAATGCCAGTTCTGTCAAGACTAAGTCACTGTTGAAGCAAGCATGCAATTTCACTCTCTAGATACTATCTTTAACATAATGGAATAGAAAAACAATGTTAAGAGATCAGATGTAGAAGAGATTTAGAGAACAGCAGAGGTCTCTTGTGGGTATCTTTTTGCCCTGTAATCCAAATATATTCAGAATACACATATATATGTCTATATACATATTTGGTAAAAACCAAGTATTGCAAGTCTGATCTACAATGAATCATTTCTGTAAATTAACAGAAAGCTTTCCTACATTTAATAAAATAGAAATACGTACATTTTATTATTCTTTAAGATTTTTGGACCCATGAACTAATCATAGATCAGCTACAAAATACAAGCTTATTCACACTCTCCAAGTGAATGGTAAGAGCTGCATTCACAACAGCTCTTACCTGCTCCCAGGTCTTAGAAACCAATCTCCTAATTTTTACATATATACGGCAAAGTGCACATAAAGAAGAGCCAGAATCAAAAAGGACCTTGTCACCTTCAATTTAGGTAATGATTCTATTTTATATAAACAAAACTCAACATAACTCCCTATTAACTCAGACATTTCCATGGTTTTAAAATTCCACTGAAGAATATTTTTAAACACATATTCACTTGCAACATTTCAAACCTGAATGTTGGGTCCAGGGAGCACTTTTCCCACACAAACTTAGTAGAACATACACTGGGTGGGGAAGCAGGACCAGCATTCTCACTGAAAGACCAGGTACAACCTGCACATTAGTCTGGATTACACCTGCCCCTACTCCTAGCCTAAAATAGATGTATATACATAGACAGAGAAATACGGAAAGAGAGAGAGAAAGAGAAAGAGAGAGAGAGAGAGAGAGAAGGAAAACATAATAAGCTTACTTGGAAGGAACAGGCATTCCATTAGAACTAAAAAGCTTCAGGAATGCCCAGCCACAGCTTAGCTCTCCTCTTTCACCTGTTGACTAGAAAAAAAAGGAGAAACGTAAATAACTTGAGCAGCTAAACCAGAATGAGTAACTGAATCACAAACAATTATTTAGAATAATCACATTAAAATGGTAAAATGGTAAAAGCCCCGGATTTGTGGTAAGCAAACATTGATTATGTGGCATTTGCAGGTGTTTGAAGATATTTACTAAACAGCACACACAGTTCTACTGAGGCTGATCGTCCATGAACATATTTAAGAGACAAGGATTTATTAAGCCAAGAAATACACATTTAAGAGAAACCTAAGTATATCAAGCTCCTGAAAAAGAAGAAATGCACAGATGCAAAGGTAAAAAACCCCAAACCTGCACTGATGCTCTGAAGAATGCAGGACAAAAAGAAGGAGGGAAAAAAATTTACCCAGAGGATTTACCCATCTGATTCCCGAGTTAACAGTTTCCAAGGCAGTGACCCTGTGCATCAGGAGGCTTTATTCATAGTACCAGAGACAGTGCCTGGGAAAGGGAGCTGATCCTGTGTGCCAGCCCATCCGTTTCCAGACCCCAAAAGCACTAATAACAGGTAGGAACTTGCACACACTCCAGCCTTCATTTACACTTACGCTGTTAACAGAACCAGACAACTTTGCATAATCTTGACTACTCCAATTAGCCTGAGGAGGGCCGTTATGCCCCATTGGGTCTCTCTGAACCATCACTTAATCAGCACTGCACTCCTGCACCCTAAGTTGATACAGGTATTAGTGAAAGAGAAAATACAGCAATACTCCCCTTTGCAACTTCTCTATCCACCTTTTCAGAATTCTGTCACCCACCATTTACTACCCTGCTTGCTAAACATCATGGTTACCCCACTTTCCATCTTTCACCCGTGATTGACTTGATTGCCAAGATTCACCTGAGTAAGATTGCAACCATAATGAAAATTTAGTGTTCAGAAAGAGACAGCAAGACTCGAGTCAGTCTTGTTGACAAAATGGCTGAGATCTTTCACAACAGTGACCTGTTCCGAAAAGCCTGTATCCTCCAAATATTAAGTGTTTCTTATGCTCCTGCATGCATCCACCTTCTATTACAGTAGTTCTTAGGGGCTTTACCATCTATTGTGTCACTACCTGTTGTACTTTTCAGAAGCATATCCTAGATGGATAGGATATATCTGTATCAATTGCAGCTAGAAACCAGTATCCGTACTATTTAAACAGTTAAAATTTTAGTTTCCAAACTATATAGCACAGTAGTCTGAAACAAATCACAAAGATAGAAAAACAATGCAGGAGTGAAGAGAGAATTGGTCCTTTGCAACCACATTACATGAGATCTTTGGCAGACTAACAGAAGTTATTTCAGTGTAAATAAAGGTACATTCGTGTCCACTAGTCAGGAAGTCTTTTATTCTCTAAATATTGACAAGAACTAAAAGTTCCAAAACCCAACATCTCTCTCCTTCCTCCCAGAAGCCAAAAGGAAGACAATCTCATAGTAAGTTAGGAACCAACTAACTTGGTTGTAGTTAGGAAAAGTTCGGCTAAATTTCCATTTGGATCTCACAGTTTGCTGCTGGGATACTGCAGCTTAACATCGAACATGGAACAGCTGGTTGGCTTTATAAACCTGTGCTTGGAATGATTTATACTGCAACTTTACACACTTACATTGCGAATATAAGTGATGCCAAGTTCAAATAATATACCAATGTCTGAAGACACAGAGTTGGATCTGACAAAACAGTCACCATCGAGCAAGCTGGGTAAAATGCCCGTTACCTAATACAGAGAGAGGGGGAGGAAAAAATGGTGAATGTACCTATTAAAAAAAACCTCTGATTTTTAAAGGCCATTGAACACATCACTCATTCACGTAAGATCTCAGACCCAGTCCCATTGCATATAAAAGAAAAGGATGAGTAGAGAACCAATTTCGGTTGAAACCTTGCTCCCCTTATTCTTTATCTTGCCATGAAACACAGCTATGCTACCAAGGTACTTTTTTCGTGCATGATTACAAGCTATTAAAGAACTTTAGATGTCAAAAAGCACTTAATTCCCTCCAAGAACACAGCAACAACTGGGGTAAAACATGACAACACTCCTGCTGTGAATGCGGCCCTGCACGGCACCTGAAACACGGGACAAAGCATGTGCTCTTTTTTTAATGAAAGCAAAGCAAAAGCTCACATGCAAAGTGGGTAGCCTCTTCCCTTCTCCATGAACACCGCACAGTGTGCACCTGATATTGATTGAGAGTTGACCAGTGCCAGCGGCTGGATCACCAGTCCCTCCTGCTACTTCTCCTTCCCCCCCAACTCTTTTGTCCAAAGTATTTTTGCTAAAACACTTGCTTAAGTTTGAATTCATGCACTTCAGCAAGTCTTTTCTCTTCTGCATGTTCATTTTGGTTGCAGTACGTTTTATTTCAACACAAGTACCAGAAGTAATAGACGTCACTAAATAAGAAGCTGTAAATAGATAGTTACTGGCTATGTCACTCCCTGAGTGAGATACCTACCCTTGGAGAAAAGGTCCACGTTTGAGGATTTTTAGGTTGCCATGTAGCTCTCACTGTGTGAATGTTACTCAGCACCTAAAGCATGATAGTGGTGAAAAAAGCTAAGACAAGTTTTTCTGGAAAGCTATGCAGCTTTAAGAAAATGCAGTATTATCCCAGATTAATCCAACACTGCACATAACAAAGATAAAATTACGCTTTCTCTTCAACTTTATCAGATGGTTTCAGTTTAAGGTACTACAGAGGAAGTTTTCTCTGAAGCCACAGAGCACTTTCCAACCATCCTTGCTTCATATACACCAGTAATAGTACCTTTGCCCCCAAGACCGTTCAGTGCAGCTGAAAGAAAACTGCCAGATCATCAGCATTAGATTCTGTCATAAAAAAAAAAAAGCTGCTTTACACATCCACAAAAAGGAACACAGAGGATCAACAGCAGGTGGGAGAATCTGAATATGACCCTGACCCAGCTATTCCCAGGCTATCACAGGAGAGAGATCAGCCTGGAAAAGGCTTTTCTCCACAAACATAAAGGAGAAAAGAGGCACAATGGCAGGTGGGGGAACTGAAATTAGGGACTCAGAGCTCCCGCCCCAGCCCCTCCCTGGGCTGCCCAGGACAGCCCCAGGGGCTGGGTGCGACTCCCATCGTGATGAGTCAACAGGAGCGGCTCGCTGGATCACCTTCCAGACTGAAAGGGGTTACTGCTTAGGGGTATGAAACACTGGCCTGCCAGGGAAGGGCATTTTGGGACTGCAGGTGACTTACTATGGGATGTCCAGGGGAGAAACCAAAGGCAAAAGAAGGGAAGGAACAAGGTGCTTTGTGGAGTAACAAGGGTGGGAAAATAGAGGGATAAGTATACATGTCTGGACATGCCTGGCACCTGATCAATGCAGTCTGTCCTGTTTTCTCATTAAACTCCATTTATAACTATTTTTCTGGGTGAACGGGCTCTCTATTCTGAATGCATGTGTGTGTGTACATCTAGGTGCCAGCAACCAGCCAGACCACAGGTCGCTGGGGGCCTATGTGTCTGCAGTGACTGCAAGTGAGAGAGCGAGGGTACGTATGTCAGCGTGTGATCACAGGCAAGTATCGAGCCAGACTAATCGGAGAGTCAGTTAAGCGGCTTGGGAGGCAGATTGTGTGCGCATGGCTGTCTCTGAGTGAGATAACTGGAGGAGCTGGCTACCAGAGGAACCAGAGCGTGAAAGATCCTGAAAGATCCACTCCTCATCAAGACTTTTTTTGATAGCCAAACAACTTACCCGATTGCCATTGAATAGACAGAGTCGAACATGTCTACTGAGAACCTGTATACTGACTCCTGGGAGAGGAATCATTTTACAGCTACATAAAGTCACAATCAGGGATACTCGAGTTGGTCTAGGATAGATCTGAAATACAGACAATAGAAGAAGGATTAAATCTACAGGGTCCTCCTGCACATGGTATCATTTTGTGTTTATTTACTGAGATGATCAAGCGTAGTGTTCACTAGACTGGATTCTTCTAACCACAAAGCTTGTGTAGTATTAGCAGCAGCAAAATTTCTTCATAAGCCTTTTGCTCTCTTCTAAGGAAATTACTACAAATATTTTAGTGTGACAGATAGAAGGTCCTATCAAAGTTTGAGAAGAAAGAAATATTCTAAAAATGGTGCAGTTGAAGACAGAATCATTAACCAAAATGAAAGACGACGATTTAAATTCATGATTTCACAGTGCCTAGCAGAAGTTCATGGTTTAAAAATCCAGACTAGTCACCCATGCAGATCTGCTTCACCCCTGACAGGGAAGGAACCCACAAACTTAGGATGAAACATGACTCTTAAAAGATACCCAACACGACAATTTGTACCAATTTTTTGCCTATTAGAGAGTAGGATGTGGTAACATCTACTGCCTAAGGAGTCTGGATTGACATCGAAATCCATCATCTGTTTCACAGCAATATTTAGCCACCAATACAAAAGATTGCTAGCAATTCACATCTAGGGATCCTGACATTTCTCTCAAACCAAAAGCATCATAGCTTTCTTACCAGTAATACTCACAGTATTTTTTTCAGAGTTCCACACTAAGTCTTTGAAAGCCAACTGTGATGGAGTAAGTTCAGGCTGCAAAAAGTAACTTGCTCGAAACTGATAGCCTACAAGAGTAATTTTAAAAATTCTTAACATTTTTTATGATCTTTATTGCCAAAATGAACAACACCCAAAATTCAGATGTGGCTAAAGTCTGTTTGAATATTTGACTGGTCCAAACAAAACTATGAAGGTATCTTCTACAAACACCCTTTAAAAAGGGTACTTTTACTATTTGTAAGTATTTCATTCCAGAAGCACAGTAATTTAATTAACAAAAAGAGCTACTGATTTTAAACAGTTTTAAACAAAAAGACTAACAAAACGTGAGATGTGTAATACATTTGGTGAAGAGACTCCAAAAGGTCTCCGAGAAAAAGGGAAGATTAAAGAAAAAAAATCATTTTCTGCAATGTCAACAGGAACTATATGACAAAGAGGAATCTTTGAAATCATTAGGAAATTTTTCATTGCCTCTGTGTGGCCAGGATTTCACACAGATAAATGAAAACTTAATTGAAGAAGATAAAAAAAGGCTTTTATACATTATTTGATGTGTCAAGTATAACCTGTACAGATTACCCAATTACAATTAAGCATTGCCGATTTTAGTCCAATAGGCTAGTAACCAGGACAAGAAACTCACCACAGACACTTGAGAATCCTGCACTGCAATTATTATGAGAAAATCATACCTTCCTCTAAGAGCTGGAAAAGTGTGGATAGGCGGAATCCTGCAGGAACTGCTCCTATCGTTGCCAGTACCTCTACTGTGTCATTCTATCACAAAAAAAAAGAAAAAGAAAAAGGATATTAGTATTCCTGCTATTTTAACAGCTAATTCTATCCTAATTTAGAACTCTCACACAACCAATGTCAGAGACCTGGGCCATCAGTCACTTCTTCTCATCCGAAGCTAGTGTGGCCCATCCTCAGGAACTTTTACTCTGTTTCATGTGTGAACCCAGGCTCCTATTTTGTTAAATCCCCCTTCCATTTCAAAGCAGCAGCAGAGAAGCCAGTTACAGAACAAAATCACACCCTTGAAAAAGAAATGGTATAGTACTCCTGTGGCAAAACAACAAAAGACATCTTATTTGCATCTTCATTCAGACACATGGGCTGGGCTGCAGCCCATTTCTAAAGCATTAGAGAACATTCATGTAGCATTTTTTGCTACAAAAAGCAAAATAGAGATGTTATTTAAAAACAATGGTCTGTAATATGAGAAACAGTGTTTGGTAAAAGGCAAACCTTGTCTACAAAATAATTAACATTATGGTAGATGAAGTTGCTATGTAAGAGATACACCTACCTCTGTGATAGCTCTTCTTACAGCACTCCAGTGAGAATCTGTTCTAAAAGAAAAATAATGTTTTTTTTATAATATATCATCCTCAGGTGGACAAAAATTTAAACACTAAATATTGACTTGTTTTCAAATAGCAGCAGCTTAATAACCATACCTATCTGAGATCCTAGTAATGACATATTTCCAGCCACTAAAACTAATTGCTAGACTGTCTCATGAGCTGGAACATAACTCGATACATGACCCAGTCATTCTTTGATTTTATGAGGGGGGGGGGAAGGCAAACCAAAGCAAAACTCCCCAACGAACCACTCTAGTAGAAGTGTGTCTGCAAACTGAAAAAAAAAAAAAGAAAAGCAAGTGACTGCTGTACTAAAAAGAAAAATGCAAAGAACCAAATACCCTTGTGAGGTATTCTCACTGTAAGAAATGTACTGCCAGATTTAAGGAGAAGGAAGAATAATTTTATACTTATTTGCTTTCACATCACTCCATTTACCTTTTTTTAATTTCGGTTCCATCTGCTGTTTCATCCACCACTTCTATGTGTTCTTCAATTTGCTCTTGGCTTTCGCCATCTTCATTATGGACCTGTAATTCAGATTCAAAATAGCAAAGTGCTTGATTTCTTCACAGTTCTGTTCTTTCTCCAACCATAGCACACATTAATAGTTTAGAAGAAGAGATTTCCTGTCTGTGATGCATCACTCCAGAGCACTGTAACTGCAGAACACTGCCCTTAGTTCTGCAGCTACAGCAAAGGATCGGAGTATTCCTACAAGTAAGCAAGAAGATGCATTTGCAAAGTGGATTCTTTAAAAAGAGAAATACATCAGCATCGTGAAGTAAAAAGCTAGCTACTCAACATGCTCTTTAGTTACATTGTGAAAAGCTCTATTCCATCTGATCACTCAATCCAAACTGTGTACCCACATTTAAATGTTCACCATAATTGCACACTGGATATATATGTGCATAAGTACATAAACTAACATGTGTAAGCAACTCTAAAAATGAAAAAAAAAAGTTACAAAGCTTTAAAATCCATTTTTTAAGAACAAACCTTGTTGAATTACAAAATACTCCAACATTTACATGGACTCACATTTCGTATAAATTATGAAAAGCCCGAATTAGTCCATAGCAGCTTGGCGTCTTCAGAGCTGACCTTTAGTGACAAAGATTATGACTTCAATATTCAAAAAACTTCTCTGCACTTACATGTCTCATCTTCACAAGGCACAAAAATACTGCTTTTGCTAACTATCTCCATACACATGTACACAAACACAGTGTTATTTCCAAATAACTGGCAAAACACTGCTGTGTGTCACCATGTAAGCATTATGACCAATTTTATGCAGCTATATTATCATTAATATACATAAAGTAACAGAGGTGAGACTAGAACAGAAGAAGGTTGCAGCACACTAACCACAAGGTAGGTTCTAGGAACGAGGCCTCTCTCCCCTTTTGAGTTTTCGGCTACCCACCAGCCATCCACCTTCTTGTCATGTATAAGTAGGACTTCACCTTTCTTTGCCATTAGAAAGAGACAGAAACAAAACACAGCCAAGTATTTCAAAATGGCTCCAAGCACAATTGAAAAAAAAAAAAAAAAACAAAACACCCAAACCACAAAAGCTTAATTTTTCCCACAACAGAGATCACAGACTACTGTGACAGACCCTGCCACTACAGAAGGTGGCAAAAGGACACTGGACTCCACTAAGCCAAACATACACCAAGAAAAGCCATTTCTCCCTGAATCCCACAAAGAACCAGCTGAATCCCAGAAGCATAGGATTTAATTGGTGTTACTCCTTCATACAGAATGATCTGCAGTCAAAAAACTTTGAGAGTGACATATTTACCGTAAATGTGAGGTCCCCTTCCTGCTGTGCATTAAAGTTTCCCACTGCAATACATTTTTTAACATTTGGATCATCCAACAATTTATCCTCATCATCATCATCTGCTTCTTCACTATCTTCCTCCTCACTACTTTCTTCATCTTCACTCTCATCCTCTTCATTTTCATCTTCTGTTTGAGGATCTTTCTGATATTCTTCATCCCTACCCAAAATAAATCAAATTTTTCTTATTATTATTTTAACAAAACTTCTTGAAATTGCTGTAAAGCCTTGCAACAAGGGCTTCTCTGCAAGGACATTATCCAGATACAGAATTTTCATTCCTGTGTTTCACTCTCTGTCCTGATCTGAAAAAAACTCCAAAATCCCAATGGTGTTTCCTCCCTAAGCATGCAGATGACATTGCATCCTCTCCTCTCAACAGCCACGTTACATTTCAGCCATTAACCAACACCCTCAGAAAATTCCAGCGAGTCATTCACGACTGCATTAAGAAAACAAGCCCCAGAAGAGCTGGCTCATGAGCACTTCTTTTTTAACTGTGTGTTAAGATAATAAAGGGATGAGCTAACAATTTTTCAGGGTCCTTTCCAACCATACGTGTACAATTTAATAAAAGTGCAGAGTATATTTGTTTGTTTAAGCTACTTACGCTGCATAATTTGTAGTCACGTTATCCTGATCCAAGACAAGAACAAGTTTCTGCAGCTGCTGAGAGAGTTTTAGCAATAGCTTTTCTTCTTCTTCTTTCCTCAGATTGTAATTCCCCACAGGTGCAGGCTCATCAGCCTGAGAAAGAAGAACACAACAAATTGCTCAAAGAATCAAAGTTAAAGTCCCCTTATAAAGTTAGTTTTCCACACATGTCTTACAAGCTTTCACCTTCCTGGGCTGCTGTCACTCCCTGTTTAGTGACATCTTTCTTGTCCTTTTACTCTGCCAAGACGAAATTTTGTGTTAAATTTCAAATCTGCATTCTCCACTCCCAGTATAATGTGTTGGGTTGATAAACATTATAAGCACAGAACTTGTACACAATAAAGCATTAAAAACGTGCTTTTAAATAACACAAATGGATCTCAGAGATCCCAATCGGGCATCGTGCAGTGCTAGGCATCGCCCTTGTCCTGAGGCACCTAAAATCAAGGGAGGCTGGTGTTCTCTAAACGCTCTCCATGATGCATTTTGGAGAAAACCATCAACAAATTCATCTCCATACTTACTTTTTTCAAATCATGAAGAGCATTTCTATTCTCATCCACCAGTTTCTTCAGCTGCATACATCTGCATTGACAGCAAGACAGATAGATAGCATTTTCTTAAACTTCTGATAGATGGGTGACTCAAATCAGGCACATCTACCAAAACGTGTCCATTTAGACACTCAGACCTTCGCCCAGCTCTGTGTGCATGCAGCGTGACAAATACCGATACCAGCCCAAACAGCAGATTAGCTGGTTATTACCTGTGACATGCAAGTTCCCACTTAAAACTATCTCAGCCCTTGAGGACTGGGAAACAGCTAGCCTGTTGCTTCCGCCTGGAAAACAGACGAGCGAGAAGGGGCAGGGAAGAGATGTGTACGATTAGGAGAAAAACGGGACGGCGTACGGGGGACTGTCTGCTCCTTCTTCTGACGCAAAGCTGACGGGGAACGGAGTGAATCTGCCGGGGGCTTTGCTCAGAGCAACCGGGAGACGGTTCTTTCCACGGCGCAGAGTTAAGCCACGCAACTCCTGGCCGCCGGACGCTACTAAAGTTAAGAGTGAGGGGAAGGCTGAGGGCAGGGGCCGGCCGGTGGGACCTCCTCGGAGCTCCGCCTCACCTTTGCCAAAGGGCCTTCCGCTGCCCGGGGGCCGGCGCCGCGGTCTCCGCCCGCACCGCCTCCACCTGCAACACAGGACAGGTGCTGTCAGCCGCCGGCCGATCCCCGCCGCTCCCCGGGCTGGGCCGGGCCGGGCCGTTCCCCCCCGGTACCTGCGCCTGCAGCTCCCGGCTCCGCCGCTGCACCCGCTGCAGCGGGCCCCGCGCCCGCCGCCCCGACATGGTTGCTAGGCAACGGGGGGAAGGGTGGGGACGGGCAGCGGCGCTGCGCGATGCCGTCACTTCAGGGCCGCGCGGTACGCCGGGAGTCGTAGGCGCCGCGGGCCGCCCGCCTGAGGGACAGGCGGGGGCTGGGCAGGGCCCGGCCCGGCCGCGCTGGGGGCTTCCCCCGCCCTCGGGGACCCCCGCCGGACCCCGCTTTGGGCGGCGGGTCGGAGCCAGAAGGGCCTCACCCAACCGTGGCCCACCAGGCAGGGACTCACTGCCGGCCAGGCCTGCAGCCACCCGGCAGGCGGGTAAATCCTGTGCCTGCCCTCCCCAGGGCAACCCGAAAGGCTGGGGTACGTCGGCTTCTAGCTTCTGCTGGAAAACGTGCACCAGCGCACGCTTTGCGCTTAGTGGGAATCGCTTCCCACCCCCACCCCCCCCCGCCTCCACAAAATGGCACTCCCACCTAGGCAAGGCCACGTGGCACTGGGAGCTGTATGGAACCCCCCATTTCTAATGGTCTGCCGGTCTCGAGGTTAAGAACACCAAAAGCCGCACCATGAAAAGGTATCCATGCTTTACTGGTAAAGTAAGCACAACTGGGATGGAGCAGACGTGGCTTGGACCACCCACTCCAGTGAACAGCAGCTCTGCTGAACACGGGCACTCAATATTGCACGCCCCGGCCTTTGCATTGAATGAACTTCCAAAGGTCTGAAACCTTGTTCTACCAAAAAGCCACAGGACTACTTATTTGGCTAGAAATCAGCATTTCATGATCATAAGGGGGGCTGGGCAGTGGGGTTTTTTTTCCCAAAAAAACTTTTAGAACTTTTCACAGTTCAGTAATATAGTTGAAAGCCAGCAGCCTGCACAGCGTGCAGTAAATCCTCTGGTGCAAAGCGGGAGCACCCCCTTCTTTCAGTGTCGAGGAAATACTTTTCTGGAATTTGCTAGCCATGGGAGACAAAGAAGGAACGCGCTACAACCATGTCCACAATTCCTTGTCCACAGCGCGGGAAGAAATTCAGAGTCCGAAGCACAAGCATCCTTCATTTAATTTGCTCATTCACCCTCCCAACGCATGCAGCTATTTCACCACTTAGTTGTCCCTGCAGGTTTTTTTCACGTGCGTACTTTCATAATGAGATTCATCACTCGTTACAAGCGCCTGTAAGGTACGTTTTCACCTTCACAGAGAAATAAACACATCTAGGAACATCGCGTCGTGATTTTTGCTAGTTTAATGTATCAGCAGCGCTTCTCGGCAGGGCAGAGCAGCGTACCTCAGCAGCGGACTGAAAGCAAGACAAACACAGACAACCCTTTGAAATACGGAAATACATCTGGTGTCATCCGTCATTCCTGTATCCCCAGTGTTTTGTTAGGTTAGCCTGACGCAGTTTGGGAATCTCGTCTTCTGAAGGACAGAGGAGAGGCCCCGGTATTCCACGAGACGCCATTTCTCACCAGCCCTTTTCCAAACCGGCTCCGACAGCGGCGCAGGGGGCAAATCCGTTTCTGCTCACCCAACGTCCACCGAGGCCAAGGCTGCTGGAGGAGACAACCGGAGGGTCGTGTTGACCTCCCAAACCCGCTGCGAGGGCAGGGAAGGAGGCAGAGCGGCTCCGGGGACGCACCGAGGACCTCTCTCCTCGCCTCAAGCCGCCTCCAGCTGCTCCTGGGCGGCGGCGAGACGGCGCTGGAGGCGGCGCTGGCGCCAGCGGAGGAACCGGCGGCGGGCACGGCCCGCCTGCCAGCCCACCAGCACCCCGGCCGCGAAGGCGGTCAGCAGCGCCCAGCGCACGGCCCGGGGCCGCAGCACCTCCAACCCCATTCCCCGTTAACCAGCTCCGGCTTCGGCACCGCCTCCTGCTTCCGCCGGAGCGGGGGCGGGCCCCGTTAAAGGCGGCGGGACCGGGGAGGCGCAGCGTCTGTCTGTCTGCGCCATGGCAGAGGGGGCTTCGCAGGTAGTGAGAGCGGTCCGGGGGGGTCCCGTCCCGTCCCGTCCCCCCCCGTCCCCCGGGCTGGGACGGTGATGGGTCCTCGCTGGCAGATCGAGGGAGGCGGGTGCGCGAAGCTGCGGCATCCCTTGTACCGCTTCTCGGGGTGAAAGGGAGCTCCTGTGAGCGAGTGTCTGTTCCCACACCCACTGACCAGCTGTCTGTGTTTTCCCCCTTTCCCCAGGATCTCCGGCTGGCAGCAGCCTTCGTCTCCGATGCGCAGTACAACAGAAATATTCCTTTTAGGACCTCCCCGGAGGCTGTCAGGTAAGGAGGTCCGCGTCCCCACAAACACCCACACTGTCACACTGGAGCGGGGATCTGCGCTGGTCTGGCAGGCGCCGTGCGGTGCTGTGGGGCGCTTAAGCTGGGATAGGGAGAACTAACCACAATCGTGTCCAAAGAGCAAGAGCCAAAAAGGGCTGGGGGCCTCGGGTTCACCAGCTGGATGCTGAGAAGGTTGGGTGGGTGGGATGCAAAGAACTGGATTTAAGCTGAAATCTGTATGTCAAATGGGGCTCAGTGCATCTGTATGTTGAGGACGGGAAAGGAAACAAAAACTTGTTTTTTCCCGGAGTGTAAAAAAAAAAAAAAAAATCTTTCAAGAGTGAAGCTGTAAGCACTCTGTGGGGATGAAAAATTTGGGAAATGTGGTCAGCCCTCACCTGTGTGGAAGGGGTGCTGGAGTGTGGAATGTGGCTGTGCTGGGTGTAAGCAGCAGGGTTTCGGTGACAGAGGCTGCATGGTTGGCCTGTGTAGTAGAACAGCCCTGTGCCCAGTGGTCACGGTTGTTACCAGTTGGCTTGGTCATGGGTGACACCAACCCACTGCACATCAAAACTTCAGCTAATCAAAGGAGCCTGTGGCACCTCTGCTTAGGTGTACTTCAGAAAGGGCAGTGGCTGCTAGGGGCAGGAGTCATTAAAAGCTTATGTTAATTGGCAATAAGTTAAGTGAAATTCCCCAAGTCAAGAATGTTTTGCCTGCAATGCTGACTCTCTTCTCTTTTAGTTGCTGGTAAGAGGCTGAGCAGCTTCAGTCAGAGAGATGACTTTTCCTTCAGGCTTGGACTGCTTTAGGCAAACTGTTTCCATGTGTGAAACCTAAGAGAAATGGCTAGTGTAGCAGGAAAGGTGATAAACAGGCTGCCAGCAAAGCAGTGTGTGAGCACTAATGACTCCTGTAGCCTTCCCTCCAAAACCCTTCCCTTTTATTTAATTCTCATGTCTTAGCTAATAAAGTTTTTTGGGTATCTTGGAGGCACAAGTATGGTTAGGTATGTTTGTTACAAAGAATTTGAGCAGGTGCATGCCGTTGTGTAGCTGTAATGTCTGTTGGCTTTGGAAAAACAGACTGCATGCATATAGTTTGTCCTGCCCAAGTATGCTTAGTATAAATAGTAGAAATAAATGATCAGGTTTTACATGGTTGTGTCTTGATGGTGTTATTAACGGCATAATATCATGTAATCTGTATAATTACCTGCCCTGTAGCCTTTATGCAGGTGGTTATTGGGCAGATGAGATGACTGTTTGGCAATGTTGGCAGCTTTTTTTATTGGCAGAGAAACTATGTGCTCTATAGTTCTACTCTGCATCTCCCCAAAGGAGCCACTGCTGCATGCCATTGTGTGAAACCTCCTGTGAGAGGCTTAGAGCTGGATGTGTTCATGGTTATTGCCAGCATTCACTGGAGGTTTTGCTGCTATAGGGGATAGAATACTGCTTGAGTTGTGTATTTAAAAAAAAAACAACCAAAAACCAACCCAAAAAAACCAAACACAAAAAACTACACACAAAAAAAAGTTTACTGTGCAACTCCATACTTCTCTCCGGTGGCTCTTCTTACCTCTGCTTTTTAACCTGCAAAGAAAGGATGTTAGATAACTAATCAGACTTAGTTTGTGTGTCATGTGGATACCTGAGCTTAGCATAAGTTTGCACTCGAATTAAGGAACAAGGTAATTACAAAAAGGAAGCAGCTTTACCAAATCTGTATGTTGCAGTCTTAAACTGAACTGAAGAATGCCTGTGTTCCACCTTCCTGGGTTTTTTGCTCCCTGAAAAGGAGTATAGTGTCTATCAGCTATGAGACTATAAGGAAGGGCCAGGAAACAAATTGCCAAATCCCTGGCTGGCAAAAATTTTGCTGCTGTTGCCCTTCTCCCTCCATGACTGTTTGGGACAGCATGTGCTGTTCTGCCAAGGTGCATTTGGTGAGCCCATATGTATGTGCACTGAAGCCTTTATTTATGGTGCCACTGCCTTCTTTCTACAGGCTTTATTATCTCTACAATCACTGGATTATGCGAACAGTCACCTACTTCTTCATCTTTCTTAACCTTTCCCTTGCGGTGTTTGAAGAACCTGCTGTGTATCCACTTCCCTTCCTGGTAAGTTTTCAGTGTAGAAGCAGCAATGCAGCCAGTATTGTGTTGCTCGGTAGAGCAAGCAAGGGTTCCTTGCTTGAAATTAGTTGTCAAAGGCCTCGAGGGGCAATTGATGCTGGTATTTCTGTTGATATTTTTGATCTACTGGAACAGGGACGAAAAAGGGCATGGGAGCTAGACAGGGACTATGGGAGCCATTGTGGCCATCAGCAATGGCTGATGTGACTGCAGACAAAGTCATGTTGCTTTTCCGCATCTCAGAGAAAAATTCCAGCCTTCTATGTGACCCAAGTCCAGTCCTCATGTCTGAAAGCAGAATTGTAGTGTTGCCCTTGGGACTGGCTTTTCTGTAGCCTTTATTTGTTCTGCACTCCTTGAATGTGCTCCTTGAATCCTAAGCAAATACAAGTTTACTGGCTTTAACGTGCCTGTGGCAGGAATTTCACAAAAGGAAGCCTGAAACTATTCCTCAGTGCCAGATATGTGAGCCTGTAAAACAGCCAACAGCAAAAGCCACTGGAAAAACTTTTATACTGACTCTGCCTGTTTACACTTAGCCTGTACCCCAGTCTGCACATCCTCATCTGTGCAAAGAGGGCTAGAGCTGCTCTTGGATGTCCTGACTTGGGCCCCTTCTCTCTCTGCAGGTCACTTCTCTGATCGAAGTGTTGTGCCTTCTGGTGTTCTTTGGCCGACTGACACATTTTGCAAAAGTCACCCTTCACAATGTATTCTGGAAGGATACCAAGAACGTCTGCATCGTGGTTGCAATCCTGGTGAGTTAGGCCTAGGGGAGCCTCCAAGGTTGAATTGCCCAATGTGGAGGTGGCTTTTTCCTCCTCTTGCTTTCCTGGTAACATAGCACTGAGGTACAAGGGCTCTACAAGAGCCATGGCCGAATCAACCAACACTCAGGCCTGTTCTCACAAACCTGTTGTGTGTGCATCTGTCTTGTATCAGCTAACCCTATTGTCTTCACCATCTAGACATATTTCCAACATTGCTTCTGGGAATTTTCCTTCTTTCTTCTACAGTTATCCCTAACCGACCTGGCCATATATGGGGTTCTCAGGATGTACAACATGAGGAGCATTCGATGGTCAAGAATTGTGAGGCCCATCTTCCTGATCAACTTTGCAGAGAGTCGCCAGGTAAGGAAGAGGTCTGGTGGGGTGTACCCCTGGTGCAGGGTCCTATGTTTGGACAGTCTGCTGCTTTCTGAGACCCAGGGGATTTAGTGCAGAAATAGCAGAACTTAGGTTCCTGCAAGTGAAGGTTTCTCTCGGAGGTGGCCTGAAGCAAGAATTTGAGATGGAGAAAAGGGTGCATTCTCACTGGTGCTGCTTGGGCTCTGTGCAAAGTACCAAAAGGCTTTGCCCTGTACCCATGGACCAGGTTATTGCTGTCCAGAGCCCTGGGCATGCTTGGGTCTGGAACTGGAGCTTCTCACCAAACACGGTACTGTGATGATTTAGGGAAGGTCATGCTTAACAAAGTGTAAGGCTGCATGGAGGAGGAATATTTCTTGTAAGGTCAGCCCATGAGCTGTGCTTAGTCCATCCTGTGTGGAGGAGCAGCCTCTGTTTGCAAGCAGAGTTAGATACTGTCCTCGGGAGGTGTGAACATGAGCAGCACTGCAGACGAGAAAACTGTTTCTCCCTGGGTCAGGGGCCAGGTTACTTATTTCTGGAAGTCTCCTAGGCAAACGAGCACAAGTGTCATGCTGTTCTCAGAAACTGAACTTGTAGTCCAGATGGGTGCTTTGGACTCTGATTCCTCTTGTCACAGGGAGATCTTTGCCCTGCTGCCCAAGACCATTCTGGTCCTGACTTACTAATTAATAAACTACAGTGGTGTGGAGGCCTGGGGGAGGGCGCAGTTGAACTCTCAGGCTCAGAGCATGTGTTTTGTGGCCTGGAGTGACGGGCTTCTGTCCCTGACCAGTCCCCTGCAGCAAGAGCATCCCAGCCGTGCCAGAGGACCTTCTGTCCCTTGGCTAGCAGGTAGGGTCTCTCCTTCCAGCATCTCTTCTAGGGAATGGGGAGGAAAGGTCTGGTACTCCTACACAGGTTTTAGCAGAACAGAGCTGGCACATCTGGGTCAGAATCTCTCCTGCCAAGCGACAGAAGAGTACCTGTATCCCACTCTGCTTACCTGTCCCTGTGTAGGCATTTGATCCAGGTGGGATGGTGAGGGGAAAAACAGGTACCACCTTGCCTCTAAAGGCTTCTTTCCTTCTCCCTGGCAGATTCGGAGAGCCTTCCGCAGCATCCGCAACACGCTGCCAGAGATCACCTACGTCTTCTTGCTCTTCATGTTTAGCCTTCTCATGTTCTCCCTCATGGCCTTGAAGCTGTTTGGTGAGAGGTGTGAATACTGCTTTTGCTCAGAGCTGGGTGGGAGGAATGTGTGTGAGACTTCAGGGCAGAAGGGAATCTGGCAACTCCAAATGATTGCTAGTGAATACAAGCACTGCTGATACATGCAGTTCCTGTGGTGGAACATGTGATCTCTGTGCTTAACTTCAGATTGTCCTTTTCCTCCTAGGAATCTCCAGACAGCAGAAGGCTTGCCGTATTTCAAAAACTATCTAGAAATTGTGTTTGACCTCTATGTGCTGGTGACGACAGCAAACAGCCCAGATGTCATGTATGTATGCTGAGCTTGCAGTCTTTCTGTTGTGAATGCTGGTATCCTGCTCCTAGTGGCAGGATCTCTGGTTAGAACAATACTGTGTTTTGTACAACAAGGTATTTCAGAGCAGCAACAGGGCTTTTACTTTTCCAGCCTGCAGGGGTTTCATGAATTCTCAGCCATCTGTTTTATAAATGGCTCTGAACCAGAATCAGAGGCTAGGAAGACTTTTAGAAATGATGCATTAAAAATACTGCTTTCCAAATGACCCAGTAGCTGATAAAGGCTTAAACCAGAGGACAAACACACACACTCTCTGATTAAAACCCTTTCCTGAAAAACAAGGTTGTGGTCTGGTGATCAGATGTCTTTTTCTCTTGTAATATTTGCAGGGCTTTCTATACAGACTTTTTTTGATTTGCACAGCTGTGTTTAAACTTATGCGAAGGTTGGTCTTTCCGTCCTTATTTGTTCTAACTGGGTTCCCATTTTGGTTTGTGCTGCAAAGGTGCCATCAAAGAGGGGGACAGGGAGGAATGGCACACTCATTTGTGTGAACTCTGAACAGAACTGGGATGTTACAGGGACCCTGGGCATTTGGACTGAGAAATGCCATTAGTCCTCCTAGAGTAAGTGGAAGAGGAGGTCTGAGTGCTGTTAGGGTCTGTGAAGCCAATAACCAGCTTATGACTGAGACATTGCCTCAAGACTCTGCACTTACACTTAGCCATGCTGACAGAAGCTTAATCTCTGTGCTTTCTCCTTTGCATCCCTTCAGTCAGGGCCTGATAAACTAGGATGAAAACCTAGTGGAAGAAAACTGTTCCCTAACTGAATTAATGCATAGTTTTTAGCTTGGGTATTATCTGGCGAGTTTGATCTGGCTGTCCAAAACAGTACTTAGAAATCTATCTGAAAGACTGTTTTCTTGTCGTTTAGTTTATTTCCCTGTTTGTCTGCCCAGCAAGTAGCAACCTCTCTCCCTTCCTCTAGGATGCCAGCATTTGACTTCAGTTCATGGTATGCCCTGTTCTTCATCGCCTTTGTCATTGTCAACACTTATATCTTCATGTCTCTCTTCCTGGCTGTAGTGTACAACAACTACAAAAAACACCTGAAGGTAATGTTTGGAGGGGTGAATTGTGATTGGTGACTGCCTGCTGTTCTATATAGCCTTGTAAGGAAATACCTGGCTTTCCCTTGGAAAGGTCCTGCTTCTGGAAAGTGTGGAGAAGGGCATACAGCTTCTTACTTTTGCTGATGCTCTGCAAATAACAAGACAGGCCCAGCTTTCGTATCATGGGGATTGCTGTGAGTTCTGCTTTTAACATTTAACAAAAATTTTCTATGGTGCTGTGGACCCAAGAAGTTGCAACAGATAGGAAGCACATGTTTCTGCATTATGGTTGTTAGAGGCTTAGTCCTAGCTCAGAAATGCTGTCTGTATGCAGGAGACTGTTTTCAGTTGGCTATGAGCGCGGGCACACTTTTTCTGCCACTGTGTGTGCTCTTAAAGCAAAGAAAATGTAAAGGGAGGTCTAAGTAAATTGGAACTCTTGCTGCTTCTACCCAAACTGAGTAGGTGCAGTTTGGTACTTGTGATCAAAGGGTGAGAGCTGGAAATTCCTGGGTGCTCCCATGAGGGGATTGGTTCTTTCTCAGTAAGCAGCCTGCTAGGTCTTCCCAGAGGCTGGTCTCCCAAGGGTATAAGGTTCTTTAGCCTGCTCGTAACTGTGTGCAGAAGAGGATCTCTGCCCCTGATCTCAGCAGTATTCACTTATGGATGGGAAGCGTGTGTGGACACACCCTCTTTGCTTCTGTGACCTGTGGACATGCAGATCCTGTGGTCTTTGTCATCTCCTTCCTGTTAGACACTATCCTTTGTATTTTCTTCCGGTTTTTCAATGTATCTCCCAACAGCAAGCAATCTATTGATCCTTCCACAGTGCTGTGCAGAGGGCCCCTCGTTGCCTGTTAAATGGCATTTCTCATCACCCCCACTGACTGTGCTGTACTTTGTGTCTAATACCACTCCAGGTGTTTTCCTCTTAGTCTCTTCTTGCATCTCTGTGACATGAAAATAAGATTATTTTTTTTCTTAAAAAAAGGAGGGGGAAGGGTGACTGAAGCTGCCTGAATCACAATACTCTCTCTAGAATGAGATCCGTAAGCTTGCTTACATGAAGCACCGCAAGATGATAGAGGCTTTCAACCTCCTGAAGGAAGAGGAAGGAGCACAGTTTGTGGTTAGAGAAGCCCGCTGGAAGCAGCTTGTCAAGCTGGTGGCTCCTGATATCAGCAACTCCCACCGAGAGCTGCTGCTGTGCATCTCGGATAATGAGCAGAAGGGTTTCATAGGTGAGCAGTGGGGCACTGCTATGCCCAAGGGATTGGGGAGGAGCCCGGGGTCAGGAGCCTCATGCTTCAAGGGTTTTACATTGGGACTTGTGGTCTGTGATGGACCCAGAGGGACTCCAGGCCCCTCTTCCTGCTTGCCTCCAGATTGCTTAAGTCCTGAAAGGTTGTTCTTTCTGCCTGTGCTGTAGCCCATGTCATGTACGCTGTGGGCAGCTCTTCATGGCCATTTGACATCAGGCCAAGCTCGCCATGGAGAATGGGACCTCCTGTTCTCAGCACAGGAGAAGGAAAGCCTCCCTTGTTATCAGATTCCTCCAAGCAATGTGGCTTCCCACACAGTCCTCTGGAGCCTCTCGCTTTGCTCCTGTTGGAGACAGAATATCGGGAGAGATGGGTCAGTCTTCTCATGCTAGATCGTGCCCATCCTGATCATTAAAGGTTTGTGTTGGTTGTTGGCCTATGGTTTGAGCCAGTCCCCCAGGAATGGGGCAAGAGGAGCTGCTTGAGTACTGAGTTCAGCCTGTTTTGTGGTGGATACCACTTTGGGCATGTGCTTTGTCTGCTGCAGTGAACAGATACTGAGTCCAGACTGCTGCAACTTGTGTGCATATAGGTTTGCATTTGCCAGACACTGTCTTTTTTAATGATAGCAGACTGATGTGTAGTGCTCTCCCCAACTGCAGACAAGAAGTCCTTTGTACAACTGGCAGATCTCCTCAACATCCAGGTGATTACCCTGAAAATACGCAGCCATCCGCTGGGTCAATGGATGCCTCGTGTATACAAGTCAGCAGTGAGTCGGTTCCTGCGCAGCATGGTTAGGCACAGGTAAGCCTCTACTGGTGGAACAAGCAGCTCTTAACGTTCAAAGGGCTGCAGAGCAGTGGTGTTGCAAGCAAATGCTCATCTGGGTGTCATGCTGGGAAGTGCAAACTGCATTTAGGCAAACATTGGGGGTTCCACTTTTGAAAGTGTTCTGTGGACCAGCTCTGCTCTTAGCCTTCTTTCAGTGGTGCAGAGAAAGTAGACTTGGCTCTTGGTGAGTCCATACCTCTTCCAGTCCCACTTGTTCAGATCTTCTATAGGTGCCGAGTGTAAATAGCTTTTACTGAAAGCAAGTGCATTATGGCCTGCCTTGCAGGACCAGACTAAATGCTTCACTTTAAAGGTGATCTCGCCTCAGCAGTCTCTGCTGCAAAGCTGCATTGTGCTGCTTCATCAGCTCTTACCAAGTTGGTACTATAAGCTACTAGTGCTCTGTTTCACACCTGAGTCTTCCCAGCATTGCAAAATCACTGAGATCAGAAGGAACATCTAGAGATGGTCTAGTGTAACTCCCTCGTTCAAAGCAGGGTCAGCTAGAGTAGGGTACTCAGGGTTATGTCTAGTTGGGTTTTGAGTATCTCCAAGTATGGAGATTCCATAACCTCTCTGCAACCTGTTCCAGTGTTTGACCACCCTCAGTTTAAAAAAACAAAACCAAAAAACAACACCCCCCCCAAAAAAAAAACAAAAACCAAACCCCAACAAAACCAAAAAAAGCTTTGTTGTTTAAATGGAAAATCCTGTATTTCAACTTGTGCCCCTTGCCTCTTGTGATTTCACTGGATCCCACTCAGAAGAGTCTGGCTCCATCTTCTCTACACCTTTCCACCAGGTATTTGTACATACTGAGTTCCTCCTGACCCTTCTCCCCTTCAGGCTGAACAATCCTAGCTCTCTCAACATGCAGTGTGTCAGACTATCCTATCCTTTAATCATTTTTGTGACCCTTTGCTGCGCTTTCTCTAGTATGTTCACGTCTCTTGTACTGGGGAGCCTAGCTGTCAACACAGCACTCCAAATGTGGCCTCACCACACTGAGTAGATGGGAAAAATCACTTCTCTCGACCTCTTCGCAACACTTTCTGATGTAGCCCAGGATGTTCTTGGCCGCCTTTGCCACCAGGGTGCATTGCTGGCTCGTGTTCAACCAAGACACCCCCCCCCCCCCCCCCCCCTCGCGACTGTCTGCAGTGCTGCTTTTCAGATAGTTGACCCCCAGCCTGCAGTGGTGCCTGAGGTTATTCCTCCCTGGGAGCAGGACTTTTTCATTTCCCTTTGAACATAGCGAGATTCTTCTGTACCCACTTTCCCAGCTTGTCCAGGTCCCTCTGGCTCCAGCACACCCATCTGGTGTACCAGCCACCCCTCCCAATCCTGTATAGTCTTCTGTTTCACTTGTCTGGTCTTTCTGCTTGAGAAATGCTGCTTGACTTGTTGGAAACTCAGTTGCAGTCAGTCTCTAAGAGTGTGTTTAACACTGAGAGCATTGGCAGTGGTGTACCTTGAAGGCTTGTGGTCTGCTTTGTGTTGGACTTCAGGGGAAAAGCTAAACTCTGCAGTAACTTTTCCAAACTCTTGGGTTTGGGGAGAACTGATGGGTAAAGGTAGCTTCCTAAATGGCAATGTTTGAGAGAGGAGGCAAAGAACTCCTGAAATAACACTGTAACTTTTACCTTTTTGGGACTGGCAAACTGATTTCTCTTTTTTCTTTCTGCAGGGGATTTGTTTGGACTTACGATGTGATCATTCTAATAAATGCAATCTTCATTGCTCTGGATGAGGAAACACCTTATATTTCTTATGCAGAGTGGGTCTTCCTTGCTTTGTATATAATTGAGATACTCTTGAAAGTGTACACTTACGAACCAAGGGCGTTCTTTGGCAAAAATCAGTTCTGGAACTGGTGAGTGGGATGAATGTTTGTGTTAAAGGTGGTGTGAAGTGTGATGAGATCTTTGTGTTCAGCTCCTCATAACTGAAAGTCTCTTGGAGAGATGGGCTGCTTAACTCCTGTGCCAGGGTGTAATTAAAATGATTGTATGCATCAGAGGACATTGTGCTCTTTCCTGGCCTAACCTGCCTCTGACAGAGACTACTATTCTCTGCCCTGCTCTGTCTCAGTCAAAAGTCACTCTGCAGTGTGTGAAGATAATGGCTGGGCAGGGGAAAGCATTTTGCTAAACAAAGCTTTTCCATCTTCCCACCCTGCAAAGAGTTTGAAATGATGCAGGGCTGTCTGGCACAGATGTGAGGAAGAGGGAACACTACTTTTCTATGTTGTGTGGCAGCTTAAGTGCCCATTCTCTGTCACCACAAATCTAACAGCACTGCCTTCCCTCGTGCTAGGTTTGATACCCTCATCATCTTTGCTGCCTTGACTGCAACGGTACTCAATACCACCCTGAAATCGAGTAAGTGCAGCTTAAGCAGTCTGCATGCATCTGGGAAACGTGGTGGTCTTGAGTCATCTTTTGCCATCACCTTGGGCTTAGGAGGCTTTTTAACAAGACAACGAATTTCCTATAGGGTTCCTAAGAACTAACCCAGTCTTTATTTTTATAGCTACCTGTTACAAATAGTGTTCAACAAGGCCATAATCGTAACAAATGTAAGAACATGCTTTACCTCTACGATTCCCTGCTTATTTTTTGTAACCAAAAAAATCTTTTTTTACTTTCTCAGCCACGAAGTACAACAGCCAACAGATCCTGGACATTGTCTTCATCTTAAGGGTCCTCAGGCTAATAAGGATTGTTGACAGCATTCAAAGGTAATGAAGAGAATGGGACAGGGATATGCTTTTTGGGGGCATGCTGTGTCAGAGGCTGGCTGAGACAGTGCCTTGAGTTGTTCTGCCTGGCTGGTTTGGACTGACCATGGCCGCTCAGCAAAGCGTCCCAATGTGCCTGGGGTGAGCCCAGTTGCTGCAGCCTCCCTAGAGACTTACTTATAAATAAGAATATGTGGGGAGCACATGCTGGATGGGATGTGACAATAAGCAAGCATGGGCTTTAAAAGACCCTCCCCACAGCAAGTGTTGTCATGAATCATTTGCTGTAGGTTCCGGGTCATCATGAACACACTGATAAACATCGTACCGACAATGTTGACATTTGGTGGGCTGACTCTGGTAAGAAATCCTGGTATCTTAGCTCAAAGCACTCCAGTTTTACAGGAATGTGTCTTAAGTCTCATGCTCATGCTGTTTCCAAGAGGATAAATGCAAATCTCTGGATGGCAGACCTTTGAAACTGTAAGTGTCCATTTGATTCTGGTCATTGCACATGTAAATGTGTGCAAAAGGATTGGGTTCCTGCTAGTTGCCAGGTCAGGACATCCTTATTTGCTCTACGGGGCAGTGAGGATGTTCTGTGCAGTCTGGGCTTCGCACTGTAAGGAATCAAACTATGGTTTGGGCAAGAAGCTGAATGAGAAACCTGTTTCTCAAATAGTTTCCTAAGAATAGCTTCTATTATGATTTGAGAATACTTCATTTCCCTGTATTTGGGCTGTAGGTCTTGGCTTATTATTCCTGCCTGGTAGTTGCTCTTGAGTGGCTTGGGTCTCTTGGACTCTGCGCTGCTCCTCAGCAGCTTGCCATGTCTGTAAAAACTGCACAAAACCTGCTGGAACTCTAAACTTGCCATGGAGCTTGCTGCTCACTGGAGAAGCAGGCAATGGGGTTTCTCTTCCCAGGTTGTGTACTGTGTATTTGCTATTATTGGCATGGAGTTATTCCATGGGAAAATCCAGTTCTTCCCTGCAAGCTCGAATGTTCCTCATGCCCTGGAATGTGGAAACCCAGCTCTCAAAGACTCTCTCTTTGCCCGTGGGAAATACTGCAAGAACAACTTCAACAACTTTGCATCGTCCTTCATCGTCCTGATGGAACTCACTGTAGTCAATCAGTGGCATGATATCCTTTGTGGTGGAAGGTCCAGACTAGAGGTGATCCATGCTCTTCCCTGACTCTGCTCTTCCCCTTGTATTGCACGCACCCATGCACACAGTGCCAGACAACAGAGAAATGGTCCCTGCAGAGGGCTTTGTTCAGAAGGTTGTTGCTGGGCAGTATTACCTGGTTTCTCCCTTAGTGCTATTCTGCAGCAAGATGTTCTCCTCCTTTAGCACTCTTGCCCTTAACTCCCATGATACTCTTTGCCAATGGATTTGCCAACGTGACGGTTCAGCCTGCAAAGCTGTATTTCATTGCCTTCCACATTGTGATGGTGATAATTATTGTCAAGTAAGTTTTGGTTTGCTCTCCTCTGTGTTGGAGGGAAGAGGGGCTCTGTCCCCTGCCAGGCCGCTGCTGATGGTCTCAGGGTCACACATAGTGTGACTCTTGGAGACAGGCAGGACATGCATTATAGAGGAACCGGCTTCATCTGTTCTTGTCTCTACTGAGTGCTGCTCTGACTCAGAGCTCCTCATCTCCAGTGGAGGAGGGGATGGAGTGCTGGGGAATGAGCCTGGGAATACTGAGACAGTTGTTGATGCCCAAAAGCAGGGCGGGGGAAGCCAGTAAGGAAATGCTGCTATGTAATTCTGCTCATCATCTCTTTCAGTATCTTTGTGTCATTCATTTTGGAAGCTTTCTTTGTGGAGTACTCCCTAGAGAAGAGTGAAGTAGAAACAGCCATTGAACAGAAAATCCAGGAGCTGGGAATGGGAGTTCAAGAGTAAGCCCCCCAAAAGGGTAGTGCTAGATGTGGCTGGCTTGGCACATTTGATGAGGGCAGTGGGACTGGAGGAAGACGCCACCCTCTGTCCCGAGGTGTGAGCTGAGACTCCTTTTCCTTGTCACAAAGTTCTTGCTAACCTGTCATGACCATGTAAGCATGGTCTAGATCTTAGCAGAAGGCTACTTGCATTGGCCTTGCAACTGTCTCGCTGAGCTCTTCCAGCCCAGGGCTGTTGCCCAGAGGACAGGAGAGATGCTGGAAACCGAGAGAGTCCATTGCTGCTGGGTACGTGTGGGCCCCTGGGGTAGGACGTGTCCCTCCCTGGGGTAACTTCTGGTCCTTCTTGTACAGGGATGAGCTCCAGCATGAACAGCTCCTTGATAACATGGAGAGTGCTGAGCATGATCTTGAGGGGGAAGGTGGAACAAAGCCACAGTCTAAAGGACTGGTGTTTAAAATTGCCTCCAAACGTAAGTGCAGCCCTTCAGCGTGCCCAGTCTTTTGTTTAAGAGGCTGCGGCTCTGAACTGTCTCTGATCATAGCTCTCTGGGGAAGCTCCCAAGCACTTCTGCTTCCTTTGGGCTATAAAAGCAGCTAAAACTCAGGTGGAGGTTTTGAGAGAACTGTGGACACACTGATGTTTGCTGTTTCTTTTTGCTTCTGTAGCAACTTCTTTTCCTCTCTTCTACCTTGGCCCTTCTGTGCACGCTTGTCTTCACTAGCCAGTCTACAAAGACACTGCCTTGGTGGCTGAGGTCCTGCTGTTGCCAAGAAGTCTGTTATCTTTTCTCCTTCCTATATGCACTTTGCATTCGTCCTGGCTTGGATCATGGGGTGACTATACGCTCCTTTCCTCTAGCTTAATGACTATTTTTAATTCTACTGGCTTTCTTGCTGTACCTTAGCAGTTCCCCAAGCTCATGCTTCTTGGCATGGCAGCTGATTGGGGTCACAAATCCATTGAAGGACACATGGTAATAGAAGTGCTTAAAATAATGGTCTTACCCTTTACAAGCGCTCACAGTGCTTAGAAGTATATGGGGTAAAATACCAGGGAATGTCATTTGGGGCATTTGTTTTCTTGCCTGTTTAGCGTAAAACATGGGGAGCAGCCTTTGAGTAAGAGCTGCCTTAAGGCAGCCACTGCTTAACTCCTGCTGAGGAACAGGAGTGGATTCTTACAGTGACCTTTTTTTTGGCCACCTGCAGGGTACAGGACGGTTGACGCTCTGCTCCAGCGTATGTTTGAGGCAGAGATACCCCTTGAGGACGAAGACCCTTCATTTGAGGAGATCTTAAACTTGTCCCCTACCACCGCTGTACCCAGTAATCTGACTTTGGAGAACACTGCGTAATGGGAGAAATCCGTGGCAGTTGGCAAGGAGGAGCTAATTCTCAGCTGTCTGGGTCTGGAACCCATTCCCTGGCTGGCTGCCTTCAGCATGGGGGCCAGATTACACAGGGGAAGGGGCAGCTGATGCCTGAAATGGCTTTATCTGTTGTAAAGTCTTATATGAATGTTGAAACTGGAAGTACTCTCACGGGAAGGCGGAGGGAGAGTCAGCGTACCTGGCTGTGCCAGCCCAGAAAGGGTGCCATAGTCAGTATGTTATGAAATACCTACTTCTTGTAACTGGAATCTTGTATTACAGTGCTTTTATATGCCTCTATGGACCAATGGAACTAACCAGCTCTTTAGTGCATTAAACTGGGCAGTCTGGAAAAAATGACCGATTCTGCCAGCGTTGATGACGGGAGGGGGCTGCAGCACACCCCCGGGCGCTGGGCTCCTCCAGCCTGTCACCTTCCCTGCTGCCTGCAGGGGAAGTAATCCCAGCCAAGCCGAGGACCAAGGCGCAGAGAACAGCACTGTCTGGACCTGCCCTATGCAACCTCGAGCTTTGCTAAATCTGGATTTAGTATTTTGTATATCAATTTCTTCCCCGCAACCCCGCCCCGGCTCTCGCAGCCTCTGCCAGAGCCGGGTCCGGTGAACGGCCACTGGGAGACAAAGGAGGCGTGGCCTCCCGGCGGAAGCGAGGGAGATTGGCGGAGCGCGGTGGCCAATGGGAAGGCGGTGCGGGGTCGCGGCGCGCTTGCGTGGCGGGTTTGAATCGTCGGTCAGCGGTTGAGGCGAGCGGGCGGGTCGGGCGGCCATGGAGGGGGCTGCGCGGTGAGCGGGGACACCGGGACCGGGGACACCGGGACCGGGGTGGGAGGACGGGACGGTTCCGGCGGCCGTCGTGTGTCGGGAGGGCACCGGGACTGCCCGGACGTGTGCTGGGGCGGGCGCCAGGGCCGAGGTGCGTAGGGGAGAGGGTGGGGTGCAGGGCTCGGCCTTTGCCCGCCGGAGCTGTGGGGGTGTTGAGGCCTCAGAGGGGCCTTAACCCGTCCCGGGCAGGGCTGAGGCGGCAGCCTGACCTGCCCTTTGCCTTGCAGGAGCTACGAGGCTCAGATACGGAACTACCAAGGGAGTGACCCGCTGGAGCCGTGGGACAGGTCAGCCCGCCCCTGGCTCGGGTGTCGGCGTCGCTGCTGGTGGCACGGCAGGGTTGTAACTTGCTTGAGTGCGTTTCAGGTACATGCAGTGGGTGGAAGGATGTCTTCCCCTTCAAGAAAAACAAAACCGCTTGCCCAGTCTCCTGGAGCAGCTTGTGAAGGTGTTCGTGAGTGACAAGAGGTACCACCAAGATCCAAGATTTGTTAACTACTGCATTAAGCTGGTAGGTACATGGTTTTGGGGTAATTAAGCTATCCTAAAAAATTAAAGTCGTCCCACTATTCTGTAGTTCTGTGACTGCAAAGAGCTGTGGGAGGAAAAGGAGCCCACAGGGATGTGGTGTGGAATTCAGATGTACTGCTCTCTGCAGGAGCTCTGAGAGCTTTTCAGTCTTGCTGAAGGATAGCGTATTTTTTTAAAGCTGTGTTATTAAGCTGTTTAGCTTGTGAGAGGTATCTTATCTACCAACTGGTTTTACCTTTAGAAAAGAATGCTTTCCTATGATGGTAACTAAGAAATCGTTATTGGGTTTCTGCCTGCAACTTCCTTGGATCTTTTTGAAAGTGCCTATGACTTCTGCATCTTTCTCTTATTCAGGCAGAGTTCATCACTTCTCCTTGCCTGTATTTTGACTACCTGTATGGAGAGGGAATTGGTGCAAAGGCATCTAACTTCTATGTTGCTTGGGCTCAGCAGCTTGTAAAGGAAGGCAATGTGCAGTGTGCAGGAGCTGTCCTTCAAAAAGCACTTCACAACCAGGCACAGCCACAAGAGAGCCTGCAACAACTGTATTGGTAATTCTGATTGTCTTTTATTTGTTGAGCTATTCAGGTAGCATACATTTTTTGTTGGTTTTTTTTTTTCTTGTGTGCATATGCCCTGTGCTGTAGCAGAGGTAGACTAATGATTATTTTTGTTAAAGGCAGGTATAAGCTTAACAGTACTTCTTCGCCGTTCAATATTTGTTGGGTGTATTGAGAAAAACTGTACCAGCGTGTCTTCAGTGAAGTAGGGCCCAGAAAGAAACCCCCTTAATTGATTCATTTCCTGTCTGTTTTCTGTTAAGTTGATCCAGACTATAAAGATGCATAGCCTGGCCTGCTTCAGGCAGCCTACCTTGGAAATACTGTGTGAGAGCTTCATTCCTTGGAAGATCAAGCAATTTGGCCATGCTGATGACACCTGGCTTTTCAAGTTAGGGACATCTGTATGCTTTCCAGAGTGTATTAACTGGCTGTAGCTCACCCTGTAGCTGCCTGTGCTTCTATTGACACTGTCAGTTGAATGCATACTTCAGCTGCTGCATGATTTGCAACCTCTTTGATTTTGGTTTGTGGCCATAGCTGGAACTGCAGTGAAATCAAACCAGTTCCTGATCTGAGCTGGACTTTTTAGTTCACCTTGGAGATATGTTGACCATAATAGCATATATCCAGTTTCTTGTGCTTACCGCACAATATGTAGCTGAGAGTGGGTGCCTGTTGGAGTTTAGCACTAGAGCTGTTGGAAGCGCTAGAATTGGTGCTTATCGTGATGGTATGTGTTCCCTCTGGTGATGAGAAAACAAGAACCCAACTTCCATATACTGCTGCCTATTGGAGGCTTTCTTTATTTTGTGAGTGTGAAGCTAACAGGCTGTGTCCGTATAAAGTAATAAGTGTCCTGTAAGTAACTTGAATTTTTTAATGTTACATTTCATAGCATGATGACCATACAAGGAAATCAAAGGTTCCTGGGGAGGAGGGAGGAATGAGGGAGAGGTGACCTACTGATAATAACTGACATTTCTTGCAATTCAGCTGGCTGCAGAATTATGATCCTCGGAATCCTCCTTTGCAAGGTGAGGCTAAAGATATCTGCCTGTGAGCTGTAGCTCAATTAGATGAATCTTTTACCTCGATCGGTGAGTTTTGTCAGTGAAGAAAGTAAGTTTCCTGTAGAAACTGATTTTTTTTTTTTTTTCCCTGTTTTCCTGGCCATATTTAAAATTCTTAAGGGGCATGTATTCAAAATGAGGTATTAATTTTCCAATGCTTAAAGTTAATAGAAGTTCATAAATGAGAAAATGATTTCTACTCATTAATGCAAACCTGTATTATCTGTCCCAGGTGCTGCTGTTATAAAACCACTTCAAACTTCTCATGCTGCAAATCAAATGGCTCCTCGAAAAGGTGTTTCAAATCTTGATGACCCAGCATACACTTGCAAAAATCAGGTAAATGACTTAATAAGCCACTTAGATGTTGTGGGAAAAATGTGGAGCCCTCATATAAAGTTTAGATTGATGAGCTTGACTGAATAAGAAAGATAAAATATATTAACTACATCTGATGTATCTCAAAAATGTTACTGATGTTTTTATGCTGTAAGCATCACATCTTCATAGAAATCTCTCAACTGGGAAGCATTGGGACACACTTTTGAGTCACTTGACACGTTTCCAGAACCACAGGCAAAGAGCGATCCATCCAGCTGGTTAGCATTCTTTGGAGGAATAATGTTATCAATAGATTCTGTGCCAGTCATGCTTCTAGGGATGCTAGGGATTGCTGACACTTAATTTTGGTGAAATTCAAGTTACTTCTTAAATACACTCTCTAGGAATGAATAGAAGATAATGCCGGAGGAAGAATAGAAGTTTCCAGGCTGGTCCTCGGTGGGATGGTGGCTTCTTATAGAAGTCAGTCTGTTGAGCTGGGAAATGACTAGGAGGTCACTTTATCACAGTTCATGAGCCCCTCAGTAGCTTGCCAAGTTAGCTTGTCTCTAGCAAGTTCCAGCTGAGGGTTCTGTTCATACTTCATGGAGATCTTGAGTTAACTTTACAGTCCAAATCCTGTCACCCTGTAGTCATCTTACTTCACCCCCTTCCCCACAATAAAACAACAAAAAAGGAAACTATACTTCTTGTAACTCAGCTAAGTACCAGAATGCAGCACTCTCGTTCTTCTGAGATTTGGCAAAGCTAGTTACAATTCTTCAGTCTTTCTGGCACAGTCAGATGAAAGGTGAACAGGGGGTGAAATTAAAGACTGAAAGATTGTGTGTGGGTGAGAAACTGATGTAACCTTTCTCAACTTGGTCCTGTTTTCTAAAGTGCTCATGCCTCTTTCAGTTTGATATTGCCTGCAAACACTGAAAGATATCTTGGATGATGGAACAGAGCTTAAAACTTACTATGTCTGCTGCCTGTTCCTTAGCCCTGAGGTTGGATAGCTTGTCAAAGAAAGAAATTGGGTAGGGCCATCCAGTCTGTTCTTAACAAACCCAAGTGATCTGTAACTTATGCTCCTGTTTTTTGGAATAGAAATTACCTGTTCAACTAGTTCCAGTGTCCTTCTGGACTGCAGTTTCCAGAACTATGTCTGTCTCTCAGTTCTCTGGGATCTTGTTTGTCTGCCAGAAGCTCTCAGAGAAGACAGTAAACGGTTATATGGTTAATTCTTCAGGATGAACTTCCTCAGGCTCTGATGACTTGTAGAGTTCTCTTTCTGAACTGTTCTTGCCATGCGCATGGTCTGAATTGTCATCTTTTCAATTAGAATTAAATATCAGGAACTTTGTGGTTGCTGGTCTTGTCAAAATGGGTAGTTAACTATAATATTGGAATTCTTTCTTTTTCATTTTTTATTTCCCCTGTCCTGCGTTAGGGTCCTGATTCTGCTGGTACTCAGTCCTGCTCTTCTGGTGGAAAAGAAGTGTAAGTCTTTGGTTTTTGGTTTGTTTTTTTTTTTTAAAGTCACACTGTAGGAAAACTAACATGCTCACAGAATAAATCCAATAAACTTGAATAGAACTTTTTCTTATTTTCCCTCACAGAAAGTATGTTACGTACATCTCCAAATCTGAAGTTCTCCCTAAGTCGTCATCCACTGTTGTTGAATGTGAGCAGGTTGCAATGTATGACAAAAACCTGCTCATATGTGAAGGCTCTGAACTTTCGTTTGAGGAGCTAAGAGCCAAGAGATACTTCAAGAAATATGAGCGCCTCAGAAGACAGCAAGAATGGGGTATTCTTCTCTTTCCATCTAGCTATTTCAGAAATATTCTTGGAAAACTAATACTTGGCTGCATTCATTTCTTTTGAACCTCTCTGCTGAAGCCTGAAAACTTTCTCAAAGCCCAAGTTGGCATCCCCATACAGAAACAGGGTGGGGTGACCTTGGAAGCATCGGGTAACATGCCACATGACTGACATCGATATTTACTGTTTAAGCTCATCCCTTGGGTTTGTCTTTTGAAACCTAGGTTGTCATAGTGGTGTTCCCTCTGAGGAAACAGGAGGAAAGTGTGAGCAGCTCTGATCTGTATTAGCTACCCTGATGTGAGCTCTAGCTGTGGCTCTCTGCCACCTGTAATTCAAGATGGAGAGCATCTTGGTTCCTATCGGTAGGCTTAATCAGAAAGAGCCCACAGTATGCTTTAAACTGTCACACGCTTATGTATGATGCCACAGTTTGCCCAAGTCAATTAAAGGCATGCTGCAGCAAAGAGAGCAGCACTCCATCTTCACTTGGTCGTCTTGGCAAATGCAGCTGTGGGATGCCCCTTGTATAGTCAGTGATGGCATGCTTCTAGCTGGGATGGTCTCAAGGAAAAGTTTGTCATTAGAGGTAATACTTTTATTTGCTGAATGATGACATTTTGGAGAAAAAGTAGGTGGGCTTTCAAATAGGTAAGTCCTAGGGAAGCAAAACCAAAACTGAGTGCAAATAAAGAGCAGCTGCTCAGAAGTGAGTTAGTTGTGTATCTGACCATTTACAGGAGGGGGAAAAAAGTTGCCAGGGAATGTTGCTGGATGAAAGAATTTATTATCTCATTGGGTAAAGGAAGAAATGGATAAATTGTAGTCAGTCGAAAAGGGAGAGAGGTTCAGTGGGAGGAAAGACACTAATGCATTTTTAAAACAAGTGGTTGAGTCTGGCAGCACAAGTGCATACCAGCTGAGAGGTAGGCTAGCCTGTGAACTCTGCTAAAAGGCAATTAGGGCTGCTGCTGGTTGCCAAGGCAGTGCTGAGATAGTGTTGTGTAGCCCTCCCTCGAGGGATCAGGACTGAGAGGTTAGACACTGAGTCCTGTGGGAAATACCTGCTTCTCCCAAACTTATGCCTCTAGATCCTAGTGTCATCCTGCAGTTGCACAGACTATATTTATCTAAATGTTTAAAATTCAAGCAGCTTGTAATCTCTGTGTTGAGAAACTCATTTAGATACTGATTAACTGTGTCGTGGTTTAACCCCAGCCAGCAACTAAACACCACGCAGCCGCTCACTCACTCCCCCCCCACCCAGTGGGATGGGGGAGAAAATCAGGAAAAGAAGCAAAACCCGTGGGTTGAGATAAGAACGGTTTAATAGAACAGAAAAGAAGAAACTAATAATGATAATGATAACACTAATAAAATGACAACAGCAATAATGAAAGGATTGGAATGTACAAATGATGCGCAGTGCAATTGCTCACCACCTGCCAACCGACACCCAGCCAGTCCCCCGAGCGGCGAATCCCTGCCCCCACTTCCCCGTTCCTATACTAGATGGGACGTCACATGGTATGGAATACCCCGTTGGCCAGTTTGGGTCAGGTGCCCTGGCTGTGTCCTGTGCCAACTTCTTGTGCCCCTCCAGCTTTCTTGCTGGCTGGGCATGAGAAGCTGAAAAATCCTTGACATTAGCCTAAACACTACTGAGCAACAACTGAAGACATCAGTGTTATCAGCATTCTTCGCATACTGAACTCAAAACATAGCACTGTACCAGCTACTAGGAAGACAGTTAACTCTATCCCAGCTGAAACCAGGACACTGTTTCACTTAATAACATTGTTTAATCCTCAGAAGAAGAGGAGAGAGACTCCATAAGGAAAAAAGAGTCAGCTGTCCTTGAACTGCAAGCCCTGCAGCAGAAGCTGGAGCAGCTCACCCAGCTCACTAAAAGCTTGGAGGAAACTAGACTGGAACCGGCATCTACATCATCAGCTGAACCAAGTAAGACAGTGGTAAGTATGTACTGTGATCAATAGGAGCAGTCTTCATGAACTTATCTCACAAAATTTAACCATCCTTTAGACAGTAACCAGAGGAGATTGTTAACCAGATCTGGAAGTTCAGGCTGCAGTACCTGACTAGTATAGATACCTGGCATAACTTTAAATACTTGATGACGTGTATTTTAATTGTTAAACCCAAAAGTTCGTTTTTGCTTCTCTGCAATTTAGTTTTAGTTGCATATGAAAGTTCTCTTCTGCTTGAAAAATCATTCTAGTTCTGCAGAAATAAAAGGGAAAATGGCAATGGCTATACTTGTAGGGGGGTGTTTGAGTGTAAAAGAACATTTCTCATCTCTGAAGGTGCATCCACATGTGACACCCCGTGCAGCTCTACAGCAGAACTGGATGGCATCTTGTCAAAGTTCAGATCTGCAAAATGCCCAAGGTCTGGTGCCAGACCAGCCTCAGTCAAGTACTTTATCATCCACTGCTCTTACACTGCAGTCAGTGAAACCCGCTGGCCGCCAGATGACATCAACCTCCATGTGGGAAGTAACACATAAGAAGGATGCAGTCAAAACTCAGCTAGAGCTTGGAGAACTCCAGAACAGTTTGTTACACCCTCCATTTGATAATATTGCAGCTCGGGAACGGGCACATCCTGATGCAGCTCTTAACTGGAGCACTGGAGAACAGTACGTATAAACAGGCTAATTTTTGGCTCTGCAAATTGTGCAGTCTTCAGTATCTACACTTCAGCTGAGAACTAAAAAAAAAAAGGCTCTTTCTCTTCTGAAAAGAAATCTGAAGTAGCTTGTGGAAACCAATATTTAGACATAGATCAAACTTACAGTCCTCATTTCAGTTTTTAATTCCTTTAACCCTGTGTTTTAGTTTTAATAACTAAGAGGAAATTCAGTGTGTAACTGAAGTAATTATTCAGCATTGCTGTCCCTGGCATGCCTGAAATAAACAACAGGATATGCTTAGTGCATGCAGATCCCATATGTTACATCTTGGCCACAGAGGTCTCCAGAGAAGAAAAAAAGCACTTGCAATTATCTTCTGCGCTCTTGCTTGTGTGACTTAGCTAGTATAGGAAACAAAATTCAGGGGCAGAGGGAGAAACCTAGGTTGGCAAACAAGCATGGCTGAGTGAGTAGGCTTGGCCAACAAGAGGAAATGGAACCAGTGGTTATTCACTCATATTATGGAGTTACTTGGAGGCAAACTGTATCCAAAAAAGTCTTTAATGCCTGCATTTTAACCTTTTTAAAGGACTCTGCTGCCCTTCAGGTTTTATACCTATTGGCAACTGTGTGAGAAACTTTCAGGGGGGGCAGTTTCTAATAATATTCTAAAGGATCTCTCACTTGCTTCATTTGTGTGACTAAAAAGAGTCATTCATGGGAGAAAAACATAGGATAACTAGTTGCTGTCTCTCTGGGATGTTTCCTGTGTTCTAGGCTGGGAAAGGCCTCTATACTGCTTAGAGTGCAGTACTGCTAAGTCCTGACCTGAAGCTGGAATTTAAATAATAGCTTTTATTTCAAGCTAATGTTCTTAATCTTTCCTTTGAAGGCACCCTAACAAGAAAGCTGGTGGACTAACTACTTCTGTGGACATGAAAGAAGGTAGTAAGCCCGGTTTTGATAAAGACTGGTGCTATTGGTATCACTGTTACTGGCTGGGGATCAATAGCATGCGGCTAGTTCCAACCCTAGCTAAGCTTTTTGACTTTCCTAACTCCATCCCTGCATGTTTGGGCAGTGTCCCTATATCCCTTCCATGGAGCCAGTCCCTGTTTCCACTTTCTGTGTAACTCCTTTTTGTTTGAGCTGGGTCGGGAGTTCACTGTTTGTCCTTGCTGGCTTCCTGCCTGCTTGACTCTCTGTGTCAGAATGGGTCGCTTCTGTGAATTGAAGATGGAGTCCTCAGGGGCCACCCAGCTGTCCAAGGTCCCTCTTGCCCTTCAGGGCAGTCTCCCTTGGGAGCCTGCCAAGCACATCTCTGAACAAGTCAAAATCTGCTCTCCCCAAAATTCTGGGTTGTCATTTTGCTACTCTTCTTGTTTACTTTTCTTACTAATGCTTTGCTAGCTACCGAAATGTTAATAAACAATCCCAGGCTGCTTCAGAAATTATCTTGCTGTGCTCTTTTCTAGCATCTAGAGTTGGAAATTCTTCCTTTGCTTCTGGAAATGCTTCTCAAGCTACCCCAAACACCTCGCTGAGAGGAGCAATGCAGGCAACACCTTTCAAAGTGCAACCTTCACCTACAGTTCATACGAAGGAAGCGTTGGGTAAGTGTCTGGAATAACATGCTAGTTCCACTGGAGTTAATGGGATCTTGCCTGGTAATTTTAGTGGAGCCAAATATACAAGGAGGCTATCTAGTGATGGGCGTGTGCACCATTCAATCAGAGAGGAAAATAAAATTAAATTAGTACTCTTCCTTTGCAATTTTCTGGATGACCCAAAACTTTTGACCAGAAACAGATGCTTTAATAACATCCCAGCAGCCACATCCTGTAAACTCCCAGATAAGTCTCTGGTGATACACCTGCCAGGCTTCTTTGGGCAGCACGTTCTCTGAGCTGCTCTTGTCAGTACTGTCAGGGACTCCTGTTTCCGAGATGAAGACCTACAACAGACTAATGTGGAAGAATGTTAGGAAGTTTGTAAGTCAACTCTGGTTGATGTTAAGCTTCCCCCAAAGCTGAAACAAGGGTGACTTATGCAAAAGGTCTTTGATTATTTAACAGACATTGTCAATTCTAAACATTGCTTTTTCAAAATCCTAAAAGGGAAATTGCAATCGTTTCTGATGTCAGATGTGGAATAATAATATCCTGATGCTGTTTTATCCCTTTTGTACTCTTCTGCCATGTTCTTCTGTTTTGACAGTAAGCCCATTAACCGCTACCATGTAGCAAACTGCTGCAGCTGAATATGTATCTGTAAAAATAATGATTAAAAAACCCCTTGTGATATTTATTAGTCTTCCAAATATCTAAGAAGATAAAGGAGAATTTGCTCCTTTAGGAGAACTTTGAAATCTCATCTTGGAGAGGAACTGAAGAAAAAAAAAAAAAAAGGCCATGGCACCAACAAGTATGTGTTGGCCAAGTCAGATCTTCCTGTGTTTGTTCAGTTGTCTGGAGTGTTTAAATGCAATGTGAAGGAATAATTGGTTATTGGCATTTGATAAATGATAAGAATATTATAAATAATTGGCATTTGATTTGACTACTACACAATGGAAGAACTTCTGAAAATTTCTTTTACTGGAAGTGATATTCCTGTGGGGTTTGTTTTGGTTTGGTTTCTTAGGATTTCTCATGGATATGTTTCAAACACCCATCTTGCCTGAACCATCTACTCTTGAAGAGAGCGAGGAGCAATTTGAAGTCTTTTGCAGAAAAAGTGGTATGTACTATTTATTTTTTTGGTCCGTTATATTTCACTCCATTATTTCCCATTTACCTCTCCTACGAGTCCTGATAATTTTGAGATAAGTAGTTGTTTGAGTAGGTGTGGAGAAGCAACTTCTTTCCTGATAATTTAATTTAATGACAAGTTCCAAATTTTGATACACAGTTTGAGAACAACAGAAGCACTTTACTGTTAGCAAGCCTATTAATGTGTTCATTGGACATGTTGCTTCTCCCTAGAGACTTCTCTGGTATTTAAAACCTAACTTTGAAAAGGGCACAGCTGGTACTTCATATGAGTAAAGCTTTTTCTACAACATTTTGCAGGCTGGGTGTTAGTCTCTGAATTGCCAGCTTATTGTAACAGTTAAAGTTGTCTGAAAACCAGGCAGTAGCAGTGGCTTGCAAGAGATATTTCACAACTGGTCAGATGCAGCCAAGAAGGCTTCTGTACTCTGGCCAGTCTTCGTTTTGAGATGGAAATATCTTCCCCGTTTCTAAAAGCTTATAGGAGCGATGATTTGAGTGGCAATTCTGAGGATGCTCCTGGTCTAACTAGATGCAGCCATGACCATCAGTTGTCTGGTTAGGGGTGAAAATGTGACTGTATATATAATCATTATTGGGTGAAGATAATATTGGTTATCTCTTATTTTTAAGAGCCTGACGGAAGTCTGAAAACTAATGTCATTGCCCCTGTCATGCCTGCATTTTCTATCTTTGAAGATGAGAATGGAAAAGAGAACAGTGGGTAAGGAGGAAAAAAGTAACAGATGAGTTCAGTTTATTAAGAATTACATATAGGATTGATTCTATTCCATATAATTTTGCTGTGACTATTTGCAGTATCAGGATTGGCTTGAATACAATCACTAGCAGCTGTGTGGAAGTGGCATGAGAAAGTTGTAGTTGCTTCTCTGTGGAATTGCGCAACTTTCCTGTTTGGACAGTGTGCTCGAGATGCTTAATTTTCTGGAAAACTGTGGATAGCTTCTTTCTTTGAGCTACTGCAACTTCTCTAAGTATCTGCAAATGGGATTCTTTAAACAAATTTTACAAAATAAAAATTAAAACCAACAGGTCTTTGTTACGGTCAGTCTGCCTGGGAAAGTTTCTGGGGAAAAGCTATTCTATTCTATTTTGTCAGGATCACACAGCATAAAAACAAGCCAGAAGAGCCCAGAACTACTGGAGAACGTCCCTTGACTGACTGTACAGCAAGTACAGAAGTGAGTGTTTGGTCTTATTGCAAGAATTAGCCTTGAAAATGGGTTACGTAGTTATAGGGGATATCGGAGGTGGTTGTATTTACCTTTGTTCTATCCCAATCCTTCAATATTCTTATGAATGATACCTAGCTGAAGTCTAGATACCCTTTCCCATTTCCTGCCAATGGGATGAACTTTCAGTTGTTAATTTTCACAAAACTTCCAGGAGCTTGACAGTGGAGATCTCTATCCCTAGAACAAATCCTACTGCAGTTGATGTGTGGATTTGGCATCTGTTTGAGGGAGGAAGGAAGAGGGAGCAAGGGACACTTAATGTTCTAATAACCACCTAACAGTTTTCATAGCCAAGGAGATCCATAAAACTTCAGGCTGCTTGGATACATGGTCACTATGTAATGAGATGGGCTTTTTCAGACTCTTATAGCAATTTTTTATTGTCTAACATTTTGCTGTGGTATTCATTATTGCCAACATTCAGGTCTGATACAAAACTATGTAAACCTGTGATTTAGGTTATATTGCCATTCCTTTATTTTTCTAATATTGTAAGTTGGCACATGCAGGTTCACCATTATTGAAACTGACTGCAGAGGCTGCTGGTAGGTTACAGTGCAGCTCTGGCAGGGTAGTTTTGATGGCTTAGTTTTAAATCTTCACATATTTTTTCCCATCTAGGAAGAAACAGGGACACCGGAGTTCTTGAGGGATGATTATACGGTGTGGAATGTACCGAGTAGTACTAAAACTTTAGGTCCCAGTCCAAACAACACAAGAGACTTTGCACGAGCTGCCCAGCTTGTATCAACACCATTTAATTACCTGTCAGCACATTCACGACAAGCTTTGGGCAACAAAGGTAAAATAATGAATATTTGAGGTTGAGAGCATCTAATTCAGTACCACATAACTCCATTTCTGTGCCCTGGTTACCTTGCAGGCCTTGCCGAATACCGCATAGGTATGGCTCCCACTGCTGCCACTTCCGAGTACGCATGCCTTGCAGAACAGCAGCTGGGAGCGTGGGCTGACCCAGCGCATAAGGTTCCAAGAATTTTTAATTGGGGGATAAGAGAAGCTTTGACTGTGCTGTCAAACTGCTATTCTGAACTGTTCCAAGGGGTTGTAAATAGTCAAAAAATTGACTGAAGTCCCAGCACCTTCTTCTTCTGGGGGCACCTTTACGCTTGTCTGCTCCTCTTTAGTCTCGGAATACACTCCCTAAAGAAATCAAGCTGATGTCTTTACTTGCATATTTTAAAATAGGCTTATTCAGTTCTAGCTTTTGTGATACCTTAGCAGCTTTCACAGCTGCAGTGTGACTTAACCTTCTTGTCTTGGTAAGAATACTCTAAATGTGCTTGCCTTTGGGGAGAATAAACATTTCCTATTGTTGCTATTCCCGTTGTTCAGCCTATGGGGATGACTTGCCACAAATGGATTTGGAGTTTTCTGAAGAACTGCACAAGCAGACAAAAACTAGGAAGCTAAGGTATGTCGTAACTTGCTGAGATTTTCAAGGCTTGAGAGTGCTGGGCAAAGCTATGCCAGAGCAGGCAGGTCTGCTATACTGCTCTCATTGCAAGTTTTTGAAGTAATCTAGAGCTGACGTACGCTAAGCAGAGTCAGTCTGACACAAATACATCTCAGCACTTTGTGGCTGGGTATGAACCTGGGTATGGTGATAATGCCCCAAAAATGCTCCTATGACTTAAGTTTTCTGATACGTTTAAATTGAAAGTTAACTGTCCAGACAGTTTTAATGGCTGTGTATGTAAAACTACTGATTTCTTTTCAATATTGGCTGAACTTGTTGGCCAATGAACTTGAAAGTTATTAGACTATGGGTAGCATGATATGACCAAATCTTATTTTCTTAAGAAATGTCCATTTTATTTATCTTTATGTTGGCTATAGCCAAGGTCGCAAGCACGGACATTTGACGCATTTGCTTACTGAAGATGCAAAAATACCATGGCAGTACTGTCAATTAATAAAATTTTTTTTAAATATGTAGCCCTGCTTTTGCAGAACAAGGAGAGCTCCAAGGAAATGTCTTGAAACATGGAAATGGAATTCAAGGAATTGCTACAGCTGCTTCTCAAAGATTACAGGAGCAGACTGCCACAAGCAGAACTGAATATTCCTCATCTGTTGGGGTGGACAAAATTTCCCATGAAAAGCTGTCTGGTGCTGGACAGGACAGGGCAGCCCGAAAGGTTAGAGCTGCAGGTACAGAGCATTGCCTACAATTTTCTTCTGTCAAGTCTGAGACCGGAACAGTGTCGCGTTCTTGCAGCAGTGCTTTGTTCCAATATGAAAGTGGTCACTGCAGTAAGCAAACTGTCTTGTGGCTTCTGCAAGGAGATTGCTGTGTATGTACAAGTGATGTAAGGAAGGACAAGTGTGGGTCGTAACTGTATTACATGATGCCAAAGATATTCAGAAGTACAGGAGTACTCAGGAGTACCTAAGGGTTCTTTGCTAGTTGAGGCTCAAATAGTATATACTTCAGAAACATCTGTTTTCAACTTGTGATTAAAAAAAAATTTCTGGGCAACTTTAACAGAAGGCATAGGTATAAAAGCTGGATTGTCAAAATTAAGGAATACTTAACTTACCCCTCTTTGATTTTTGTGTTGTGGGTTGTTTTGTTTTGTTGTTTTTTTTTTAAATCAGTGACACTCATTCAAGTATAAGCTTGTGTTACCCTTTTGAAATTATGGTTTTCTTATAGCTTTTATAGCTTAAATATTTTTCTTCTTTCCATGAAGTCGTTGTTGAGAATCCTTGGGATAAAGAATTAATTTGCAAATTCTTATCAGAGCTTCCTAAACCACTCCACACCTATGCCAACTACTTTGAATGGAAATCTACTCTTCCATCCATCAAACTGAAGGCTGAATTCCCACTGGGTAAGAGCTACTTCAAATATTTCCCTTTAAAGGATTTCTTGAAGTTTTTCTGGGAACCTCTGAAGTATTTTTCTAATTCAGTTTACTTGCATGTATACCCAGATAGCTTCCAGATTATCTACACCTCAGATTTGAAATTAGACCTGGGGTTTTTTTGTCTTTTATAGCATAAGCATTTTTGATTAGGCATTCTGAGTAGGGAATTTTCCTAGTTTTCCTCTCCTAGTAATCTGACACAACTCTCAAACTTAGTATAGAACAGTAGCCATCCTGTGTCAACAAAATCCATATGACAGTAATTGCAACATACTTGTATGACTTAAACATTAGTGTTTACTTTTTCAAGGAATGCACTTTGGAATTTGATTACTTCCAGGGAGTCAGACTAAAACAGAAACACTGATTTGTAGTGTGTGGCACTTTACAGCACTCTTGTTCTCAAGAGTGAGTACAGGCTCTCTTCTATGGAAAGGCTGCCTAGCAAGAAGAGACTTGTAAAGAAAGACTAGCACTAGGGTTGAAGCAATAACTGATATAGGCTGGTGCTTTTTTCTTTTTTCTTTTCCCTTTTTTTTTGTTTTTCTTTTGGAGTAGTGATGTCTCTTCTGTGAAGTTTGCAAGCAGGACTTAACGTTGTTAATCTCTTAAAGGTTCCAGCTCATTCCATGTGGACTGCTTGGTTGGAGAGGGAGCTTTTGCTCAAGTCTATCAGGCTTCCATTCTGGATGCAAGTAACCCTAGAAACAATCAGAAAGTAACATTCAAGGTAAGTAGTGTTGATTCAGAATAGCTCTGCTGGAAAATTCATGAGTCTTATAGTAATATCACCTATCCTGGGTGGATTCTGCTGAGTTTTCTTATTTATAAATATCAAGTAAAGCATATTGGTCTATCTTCAAAGCCTTGTTCAGGTTGAGTGCCGTGATGTCTGATTCACTCTATGTGGGATGTTTTTTATCCTCGTAACTCGACTTGCCTCTTCATCTTTTCTTTATAAAATAGTCACAAGTATCCTAAGTAAGGAGTAAGAGCTGCAGCCAGGCTGTCTTTCTCAGCTGAACAAAGGCAGCTACTTGTGCGAGTGCTCTTAGACCACAGCAAATGAAAATGTATGTAGATTGATGATAAAATTGGGGCCACTCCTTGTTCCAGATACATGCCCACTAGCTTTCCACAAGCATTTTTGCACTTTGTGCAGCCAGCCTGTTTGGTGGCAGCTGGCTATTGCATAGACTTTGCTGGGTGATAACTCTCTAGTGCAGTTTTATTAATAAACACACTTGTCTTGATGGTGCTTGTAGATTGTGCGGCTCCCTCTCTGCTCTGCCCTATCTTCTTCCAGGCTGCTTCAGTGCAGGAATGAGCAACAGATGATAGCATGTGTTTACATCAGAACTGCTGCCAAAAGGAAAGTCTGTGCAACTGTGAGGTCAGCTTAGCCCAAGAGGGTTGTACTAGGTCACGCATCCCTGCATCTGCTGCTGGCTGAGAGGGCACATGTACAGTTACTACAGTCTGGCTGAAACATGCTTATGTGATTGAGTTGGCATACACACACCCTTAGCCTTTCCACATGAGATCTATTTTTGGAACCTTTTTGTTGATCTCCTCTGCAACATTTAATCTTTCAGAAAAAAAACCCCAAACTTGTTAACACCTTAACTGAGAGCTTTCTAGTATGTCAAGGTGGCTTAAGTGTGGTGGTTTTTTTTTTTTTTTGAGCATCAGGTGTTCAACGCAGTGGGGGAAATAGTAGGGAAAGGAATTGGAAAGGTTTTCTTGTTTTGACTTCAAAAGCCTTCTGTCTTACACAAAATGTCTGTTGCCAGCAGAAACATCAATGTTGCAGAAAGGCTGACATTTTAAATAACACAAAAGAGCGTATAAGCCAGAATGGAATTGTGGTGTGTAATTGAAGTCTTTATTCAAGAGGATTAATCATTGAGTGTATCAACCTGAGGTTAATTGCTGAGATACAAGTATTCTATTTGGTCAAGAGGAAAAATGCCTAGTCTGACATTAAAAAAACAACAACAAAAAAAAACAACTTGAGAAGAACTTCTGCTTTTAATGCTGATTGATTTTTCCTAGTAAATCAACTTTTTGGTATCAGGTCCAGAAGCCTGCCAACCCTTGGGAGTTCTATATAGCAACGCAACTGATAGAAAGGCTCAATCCAAGTATACGCCATCTCTACATCCACTTTTATTCTGCTCATTTCTTTCAAAATGGAAGCATTTTGGTTGGTGAGCTCTACAACTATGGAACATTGCTGGTAAGTGTGATCAGCTTGTGCTCTGGATCATCTATATTCTTTCTGGAGTGCTATCACATTACAATATTCAGATATCTCCTCTACTCCCCACTTTATGGACCTTCATTATGAACATATTCTGTGTTTATCAACATGGACCTGTAATCTGTATCAAGTTGTTTCTGCGTAGCTGATTGGTTCTTTGCTATCTTTTTGTTTACAGAATGCCATAAACATTTACAAAAGGCTTCCTGAAAGGGTGATGCCTCAAGCACTCGTAGTCTACTTTGCTGTAAAAATTCTTTATATGGTGGAAGAGCTCCACAGCTGCAAAATCATTCATGGTGACATTAAACCTGACAATTTCATACTTGGAGAAAGGCCAGTATTTCCCTTTGCTACCTGAGATGCCAGCATATCATGATATCATAGCCTTGATACTTATGTGATCACTTCTTGTTGTCATGGTTAAAGGTTTCTGGACAATGATACGTGTGACATAGATGGTCTCTCTCATGGCTTGACACTCATTGACTTGGGCCAGAGTATAGACATGAAACTCTTTCCTGAAGGAACAGCATTTACTGCAAAGTGTGAAACATCTGGATTTCAGTGTATTGAAATGCTGACACAGAAACCATGGAACTACCAGGTATGAGATTGCATAGACAGCCTGAACGTTTGGAGCTTACTGCATGCATCTGGCATGAATAAATGGAGTATAGAAATATTAGACTTTTGCACTAGAGTTCTAGCTTCAGCTCATTGCTTTAAAAATGCAGTCCTGAACCCTCTTCTTACAGAGCTTGCCCTGTTGGCTCCACAGAGTGTTTTTCAGCTAATTTTTAGTGGTCTCAATAGGTTTTTAATATGAAACTTGTTTATGCTTTGTTTAGACAGACTACTTTGGCATTGCAGCAACAGTCTACTGCATGCTCTTTGGTACCTACATGCAAGTGAAGAATGAAAACGGTATCTGGAAGCCTGAGGGAGCCTTCAGAAGGTTGGTGTCAAAAATGTTTTCAAAACCTTCCCTTGTCTAGAAAGATGCGTCATTAGTACCGGGCTTGTTTGAGGTTAGTTTCTGTACAGCTTTCAGTGTTGCTTGCATGCATTTCTTGATGCCCTAAAACCTGTGGGTGTTCAGTGCATGGGAAATGCTTTATAGAATTCACTGACTTAAGCACCAGATCAGCAGTGCACGTGGCGAATTGCACAGCATCCTCAGCTACTTGCTGCCTGGAAGGAGGAAACAACAACTAGCGAGGAAAAATCCCACTGGTTCGCTAAGCAGCACGCCACAATGGAAGCTGCATTGTGTTACAGCGATGTCTGCAGCTACTCCAGCCTCTAAATGGGGGAGGGAGCAGGGTAGCTATGGGAAACAGTATTTTAACAGCTTGAATTTAGAAATTATTTTGATGCATTCTTGTTCCTTTGCAGGCTTGCCAACGCTGACCTGTGGAAAGAGTTCTTTGAGAGCATGCTAAACATCCCCAACTGCCACAGCCTGCCTTCTCTAGGAGTTTTGCGCAAAAGGCTGAAGGACTTATTTTGCAGGTCATATGCAAAGGAAATAAACTTCCTTCGGAACAGACTTGTTGTGTTGCTCATAGAACACAAACGGTCACGAAAATAAGCATTTAGTTTGTACAGTTGCTGAGCACTGGCATTTTGTTGATGTGAAATCTTTTTGTAATAACTTGTTTTAAAAATAAATGTTCTTGGGGTTGACTTCAGGAGTGATAACTTTCATCTTTCTCTGCCTTTGTGGAAAAAAATTACACTAACATTACTTGTTAATTTAACTTGTCCAGTCTGGGAGGCAAGGGCATGCTGGAGACTGTAGACAGTTGTCATAATATTGCGTGTTTCTAAAGGGGAAAAGAAGCTGGTGAAAAGTAGTGTACAGATGAAGTAATTGCTTTCAACCTCCCCTGGGATTTTTGAAAAAGTTCATTGAAGCATTCATGTCAAAGGGACCTTGGGAACTCTGCTGCTCTTGACCTGAAAGCAATGTCAATGCTGCGTTCAGACCAACTACGCTGGCAGCCCTTAGCTCTCCTATAGAGGCTAGGAAGCGTACAGGTGATAAATGCAGTCCAGCCAGGTGAAGGGCAGGCTGATCTTGGAAATGTAAAGCATATGTGAGGTGTTGAGGATTCATCTTCCCAACAAGAAAAATGGTGAACAGAGCCTTTGGGGAAGAGTGAGTTGTTGGAAATGGGAATGTAATTCCAGACTGAGACTCCACCACTGTGGAAGACTGCCATATCTCTTCGAAGAGAAGTGAAGAGAGCATTTGGAAGTGAAACAGCACATATGTAATGTGGGCTACAAGAGTGTGAACTCATAGCTTTCTACACCTGATCAGGGAAAAACCCGTGGTCGGTATGTGTAAGGAGGACAGGTTTTCTGTAGATCTCTCTTCTCCCAAAAAAGCCACTGCAGATAATTAATGAATACGAGGAAACGCTGTTCTGAGTTGGTGACGACACGAATGTGCAGATGAGCAACAGCGCTCAGAGGGCTGCTATTGCAGTTCTTTGAGGTTTGGGGCTCCTACATTCACAGCCCTCCCCCTCTACTCTTGCTCTCAGGAGCTTCTGGGTTGAAAGAAACCAAGGTTCACAGGTTAGATTTAGATTGGGTAGGACTGAAGTCACGCTTGCTGCTTGTGTTACATTCACTTCTGACCAGCACAACACAATTATTAGAGATGAGGGGGAAACCAAGAGGCAAGTGTCTCTCCTGACTGGAATCAAAATGGTGGTTTTCTGTTAGTTATGAAGTTTTGTTTTCCTTTATTCTGGCAGAATATTTTGAAAATACTCTGGGAAAATGCCAGGAAAGAGTTCCTTTAAAAGTGTTCCCTATTCCTTTTTATCTGTTTTTATGTTTCTTAATTAAAGCAGCCATACACCAACACGCTGAATCGTTGCTGCATGTGCAAGTCGCAAACTCGAGTTTGCATGAGATTGGCTTGACTTTATAGCTATTTTGTCAAATGTTAAATGTCTAAATAACTTGAATTACCTGAATTATACAAACTCCAAAGAAATCTAGCTGGCACTTCAAACATACCAGCTCCACAGTGGCATCTGTACTGGGCTGTCTTCCTTGACTTGGGAGGAAAGGCTGTGCTCTCTTGGCTGAGAACAGACATTGCTTCTTCGGAGCAACATCCACATTGACTCACACCAAGCAAACCTCTCGGGTGGAGGTTTCCTCTGCTTGCCTTGCTTCAAAGCAAAACTTGCTTGCTGTGTTTATTCTTGCAGCTGAACATTTAAAATGATACCAGGAGTAGGTGGACATGGCTGATAGGTACCACGAAGGGTGGACGGCACCTCTCAAGCTCCCTTTGCCATGGAGCAAGTTGGGTTTTTTTCTTTCATACTTCAGCATTGCTAAGCTGAGACGTGCTGCTAAAACTAGTCTGTGTGACTTTTTCTCTGAAGTCACAACTGCGATCGCTTTGGAGGGCTTCCTAGCTGGACCTGACCTGCCTTCCCCCTCTTCTGGGACTTCCATTTGGTGGCAAAATCAACCCAGCTGCTCCATGTGGGGAGGAGCTGTGCCAGCGGTATGTGCCAGGGAGCTGGGGCTGCCCGTGGCAGGTGCTCCTGTGGCTGCTCGCCCAAAATTGGCACTGCAGCTTATTGTGGCTGCTGATCGATCAGTCTCAGGGAATAAATACGTATGGGGCTTAGCTCCTCGCAGGCTGGGCGGTGCTCTGCTTTAATGCCTTACAAATGGTGAATAATGGATGGCCGGTGGTGCAGCACGCTGCTGAGCAACCAGGATTGCTGGGACGATCCCAGCACAGAGACCTTCCTCCTCTCTGTGGATGGATAAAACAGGGAGCCGTAACCAGAAGTTATGGGACCTGGGGTGATTTGGAAAGAAGATAACGTACGGAGGAGAGGAGAGCCAGCAGCGCTGCATGAGGAAGTTAGTGCTCAATGTGTGTGCGGCATGCAAAAATACAGCATTTCGACTTTGTCAGCCTGGCTTTGCTGCCTGTAAATCCTCCTCGCTCAAACTGCATGCAAGTGATGTGTGGACTTAATCTACTGAGAAGCCGAGAGCGCTCTGGCAGCGGCATGCTTCGGAGGGGCTCCAGAGGAGTTTGCAGCCTGTGGGATGCCATTATCCTCGTGCTGCTCACGGTCATGTTCATGCAGTGCCCTGGTTTATAATCCTGTGAAATGAATAGAAAAAAGGATGTTTTATCAGCAGAGGCCCAGGGGGAGGTGAGGGCATTAATTTGTGCATCTATCCACAGGAGGGAGACAAACAACAGACTTTCATAAATCTCCCTGCCTCTCACTGTATTTCAGGGGTATTTTTCCTCTGCTTACATTGTTCAACTTGAAAAAGGGCTGGTGGTTGGGTAGGTGAGCTAAGCCCAGGCCGGCCAATACAGCCCTGGATGCTGAGGAAGGGCAGGGATGCCGGGCTCACCACAAGCAGCGACCGATGGCCTTGGTTTTTGGAGGGTTTGCTGTTCTGGCTCGGGGGCCGCAGAGGGGAAGACGGCTGCACAGCGAGCTGGAATCTCAGGCTGCTCTGCCTGCAGAAGTACTGGAAACTCTTCTTTGGTTGTTTTCATAAATCCAACTGCACCGTACAAAAGCCCGTATCGGCGAGAGGGGCGTTGACCCCAGCGAATGTGTCATTTTGGGTAATTTGCTGTTACGCTGTTTGTTTATCTTCTTCTCCCGGGTCTCACATCAGGCTCTTGCTCTTCTACCTGCTGCTGGCAGCAAACCGGCCCCGGACCAGTGCCTCCCCTTAGGATGCGGTGCTGTGTGCTCGGGCTCCGCAGCTGCCTGTCCACCTGCCTGCAGTTTCAAGAGACCTGGCAGCACTGCTCCTTCCTTGCTTTGGGCAAACCTTTCCCATGTCATGCAGCAATGCGGCATGTTTCCTTCCAGCAGCAGGGAGCATCTCCCTGCAGCTGGGGCGCCTCTACCTGCCTTTATGGCAAATAACTCTCGGATTACCCTTTAATGCAGCCTGCTTTGCCTCTTGTTAGGCTTTCTGTGGCATATGGAAAAGCCTTTGGGTTTGATACGATGCAGCTGGTTAACAAGTCAGCTGTAGCAAGTTGCACCCTGAGGCAGATCAGCTGGAGAAACCTCCTTGTAGCTGGTGGAAATATAAACATTCAGGGCTGGGGTTGCTTTTTCTTTCCCCCTTCCTCCTTCGTTTAATTTTCTTACAAGCTGAGCTGGAGCCAGCTGTTCTCTGTCCAAGCAAAAACGTCTGCGAGGCTCAAGTTTTTATATATATATATATTTACTTCCTCTGCTCATAACACAGCGTCATGCGCTGCTCCGAAAAGTGCTCCACATGTGCGGAGCACTTTTCGGAGCAGCGCATGATGCTGCGTTATGAGCATGATGGAATTTTTACCCACGTGTTTGCCCCTAATTAATGCTAATTTCCACCTGCTTCACCTTGGGGTAGTGATTTTTATTTCAGCTGCAGCTGTGGTACAGGTATGTCCCCACCAGCTGTGCTGCCAGCCGGGCGGGAGGTTCTGCAGCTTAAATGTCAGCCCCCCTGCAAAGGGAGAAGGAGCTCGCGTGGGTGTAGGAGTTTCACATCGTTATATATGGTAGATAGGTGTTAGCTATAACTCACCGTGCATCCCTCCTTGCTTGGCAAGCATCCCATCTGCCTGCAAGCACTGCTCCTGCTCAATGGCTAAGAGCATCCCAGGGAAGCCGGGCATGGGTGTGAGCTCTGAGGATGTACCGAGTGGGATTTTTGTTTGTAATCACCTTGATTTTATTGTTCTGGGCTCTTGGTTTTGCTACAAATCATTATAGCTGAGCCCTGGTGAGGAGCGGAGATCTGAGATGTGGTAGCTGGTGGGAATGGCTGAAGGGATGCTGCCTGCCCACGCTGGTGCAGGGTCGGGTTCAGGCTGCCTGTGCCCTGTTATTTTCCATTAAATAGCCTTAAAGAGAAACCCTGTACCAGGCACCTGCTCCTACCATCCCCTTGCACAAGCATCCCATGGGGAAGCAGGACGGATAAAGGGTAAAGAGGGGCTAGGTGGCGTGACGGCCATGGGAATGGGTCCACGGTGAGACCACCTGGGCGGGGTGGAGGGTCCTATTTTCTAACCGATTTTAGAATGAGCTGCTAAAAAAGAGCTTAGAAAAAAACAACACCACAAAAACCCAAAGCCCCAGCTGGCGATGGTGATATTTCCTCCTCGGTGCACACTGAATCCACGCTGATGAAGATCTCTAGGTATCCCCAGAGTCGTCCTTTAGAGATAACTCATCTTGGGGCCTCCACCACCCACACGGAGAGGAGAGATTTCCTGGCGCGTGGGTGGCTCGCTTTTTCTTCTGCAGAAAACCCAAGTTTACTCACTTTTCACCCTTTGCCATCGCGCCATGCCTCGGTGGTGAGCCGGGGTCTGGGGCTTGCTCTCTCCCAGATCCTCCATCCCTTGCTGGTGGCAACCCATCCCCAAGTAGCCCTGGCTGAGCCTGTCCTGCCTGCAACACCTCTCCATCGGTGCTCAGCAGAGGCCAAATTTCTTAATTGCAGTTTTTAAGGCATTAAAAAAAGTCTGAGGTTGTTCAAAGTTGCAGGCACCTCACTAATTAGTTAGACGCATGCTAACGAAGCAGCGGTCCTGGTTCCCATAGAGGCAAGGCATTAAAGTCACCCAAGGCAATGTCACTCAGCCCATTAGGGACAACAAATAACTTCACCTACCTCGAAAATACCCATTAACTGGGTAACAAATTAACTTGGGCCAGAAGTGAATCAAAGTGACAGCCCCCGGGGGATGCCCCAGCCCTGGCCCAGGGACAACTTGGGTCACGATGGGACAGTTCTCAGCCGCCACTGCCTCTAGAAGAGGCTGGTGCTGCTGAGGGATCGTCCCTTGGTCCGTCACCACATCACCATCACCATCACCACTGCGGACAGGTGAAGAATAGCGACATCCCGCATAGAGATGGTTTAGGTGTTTCTTTCTCAAACGTATATATATATTTAAAAAAAACCCACCCTATTTATATATATATAACCTTTGCATGTTCAGACTAGCGGCTAGGGCCAGGGAGCAAGCAGGTGGAGGAGTAATGGTTCTATTTTGTTTTGGTTTTTTTAAATTCAGTGGCTCAATGCTCACCTGGGGTGTGGAAGACCCCGGTCCCTGCCCGGCACGGAGGATGCAGACCCAAGGTGCTGGGAAGGCAATTGCCTGGTCACTCCAACAGAGTTACCCTTTGGGTGGGAGAGGGGTTGGGCTGGGCAGGGTTCGGGGCTTTTCGGCACTGGTGACGTCACCCACAGGTGCCTGAGCCCGGTGGCAGCTCTGTGCACGTCCCACGGCTGCTCTCACCACATCTGTGCCCAGCTGCCTGCCCCGGCGCAGGCTGCTGTAACCCACGTGTGCCTCCTGCTCGTCCCGCTCCGCCAGGCAGCCCGTCCATCCCCGAGCCCCTCCAGCTCTCTCTCGGGTTTGCGGCCAGGAAAACCTCCTCCTCTCCTTCCTCTTTCTTCTTCCCTGGCCCCCGTGCCACCTTGGAGGCACCTCGGGTGCTGTGTCTGCTCCCGCGCTCCTGGGGCTGAAAGCCGGCGGTGCTCGGCAGAGAGCGCGGCACCGCGCCGCGGTAAAGGTCAGGCTCCAAACCCAGCTCAGATAAAAACTCGTATTTAAGGCATGTGGCTTAAACTTGATTTTATCTGCCAGCGCTGAGTGAAATAACATTTATCACAATGGGTTGGAGAAGAAGAAGAAGTCGTCATTTTTTTCCGTTGGTGTGTTGTATAGTTAAAAACGGGTTTGCTGAGCAGCTGCTTGTCAGGGGGGTGTTTTGGGGGTTGTTTTTCTTCACGATACTGGGGGTTTTTTCAGCCTGCTGGGGCTGTGCCGGCAGCATCAGGGGTCCTTCCTCCCCAGCCGAGTACCATCTCCTTTCCTCCATCCCTCCTCCCGGCATGCTTCTCGGTGGCAGTGACAGTCTGCTGGGAGAGCGCAGAGGGAGGGCTGGTGGGAGATGCAGCTGGCCAGTGCTGACCATTGCTGGGGGACCGGGATGCCGCGTGGCATGGGATCTCCACCGTCCTCATTATTCATCCCTCTCCGCCTCCCCTCTAATTTCTCCCTTCTAATTTCCATCTGGGAGACAAGAAAGTGCCCTAGGGCTGGTGGCATCTCCACAACACGGATGCCAGCGGGTCCGAGGGGAGTTTTGCTAATTGGCCGTTAGCGTGTGCCGGTGCCATAGGACGAGGGCTGAGATGTGGCATCCCCGACCCGGCGTCCCCGAGGGGCTGGGGATGGATGCTCCGGGGACCGAGGTGGCGGTGAAAGGACGGTTTGCAAACTCCACTTCTCTCCATCCACGTCCACTGACGAGTGCTGTGCTGGACTGCCAAAAATTAGATGACCTTTGGGATGTGGCTTCGGTGCAAATACCTCTTAGATGGTTCATAACAATAGGAATGAGGACAAAGTCGAAACAGATTTGTTCCAGGAGGCTGGTGCCCTGATTCACGGGGGAAAAACGTGCTCGGAGAAAGAGGGGGTGAAGCAGGCGGCTGTTGTGGCCCTCCAAAAAATCTTGGGCACGCGTGAGCCCTGCAAACGCACCGCAATCACCGGCTTAAATTTAGGTGTTTGAAAGGACAGGCTGTTCTTGCACAGCGCTTTCCCCATCACCTTTCTGTTCACATGAGCCACCCACACAGAAACCAAAATGAACAAGGAGGAGAAAATAGACGCAGCATCTGCCTGCCGGCCGCGTGCCCCCCCAGCAGCCCTGGTGCCCCCACAAGTGACCCCCCCCCCCTTGCTCTGCCACAGCGCCGGGAGCCCCCGGGATGCTCTGCAGTCCCCGACAGAGGGGCAAAGCCTCCGGTGGCTCCCAGATCCGAGGAGAAGTGCTTGGGAAGCGGGTGGTCCCTCGCAGAGTCATGCTGGCTCTGTGCCGTGGGTGCTGCTGCCGGAGGGCCAGGAAAGGAGGCACAAGCCTAATTTTCAGCCTGGCTTCTGCCTCGCCGATGGGACCCCGATGTGGAAAGGTGACGGTGCTGCCAAGCCGGCAGGAGGGACCCTTGAACCTTTCCCTTCTGCTGCTGGTCCCTGCCTTCAAATTTTTCCCAAATGAGTTTTCCCAAATTATTTTTTCCCACACAAACATTCACAGGTCCTTTTCTTTCCCATCCTGTCGGAGTGGCAGGAAGGGGATAGGCACAGAGCCACCAGAGCTGGGGCTGCTGCCGGGAGGGCAGCCAGGGATGCTCCGGCAGCGGGCAAGATCAATGTGTCGGACCGTCCCGGGCTTTTGCACATCAGCCACGTGTGGGGCTGGTTTTGGGGCTGGGCAGGGGGATTTCAGCCTGGCACGTCCTGCAAGGGATGGGTTACAAGCCCAGCGCAAATTTTTGGGAGCCGGAGCCGCCTTCCCGCCTCTCTCTGAACCAGTTTTGCCATCCACCTAGAGAAATTTCGGCGCTCTCCCCAGCTCTCACCGGTGGCAGAGAGCTGCCAGCGCCAGCGGATGGAGCGGCATTCATCATGGAGGGCAGGGTCACCCCGAAAGCTGGGAGCACACATTCATCATCCGGGCGCTTGGGCGGCGTGTGACCCCATCAGTGGCGAGGAGGTGGCGTTTGGGCTAATGAGCCCCTCCGAGGCCCGGGGAGGGGGAAACGGAGCCGATTCCCCAAAGGTTTGCAGCGGGGTCATCCTCTGCAGCCCGTCTCGGCCTCGGTGGCGACGGCAGGGCAGGGGAGCCCCAGCTGGGGCTGATAAAGGCACACCCTTCCAGCGGCAGCTGGGGGACAAGATGTCCCCAAGCATCACGGGCTGCTCGCCGAGATCTCGGCCGGCTCAGCTCGCCCGCCGCCGCAAGCTGGGCTGCTTCGCCGGGGCTCCCGGGGCTTTTGCCGGGGCTTATTTTCATTTCCCCGATAAAATTCCCTCCCTTGCAGCGGAGGAAGGCGAACGGCACCAGCCGCCCCAGGAGTTAGCAAAAGTGTCGGCCATCTGTGTTTTTATAAGGGCGTTTATTGACTCACGTGAGGGCTGGATGTCAAAACGGACGCCAGCGCCGGCCTCAGGCTTCACGCACGAGTCAATGTTTGCATGGTAGCTGGGGGCGAGGCGTTGAAAGGCGAGGCGTTGGCTGGAGAGTAGAGTCCCCCCGCTTTTGGGCTGGTGACGCTGAGCGGGATGGGCGGGGGGGGGGCCCCTCATGGGCCGCCCCAGCATCTGCTCCATCAGGAAAGCTCAGCTCCGGGGGCGGCTGTGCCGGGTCCTTCCTCTCTGCACCGCGCTGGGGGTTTATCCACCAGCCAGCGATGCTGCTGCCGCTGCTCAAAGAACGCACCGGCTCCCGTCCCTGCGCTGTGCTGGGGTGCCCCGGGGTGCTCCCCCCGCCTCCTGCGCCATCCCCCTCTTCCAGCCAGTTATTCGGAGCCTCCGTCCCCTGTTCCGGGCCATCCGCCAGCAGGATGGACCTGCGGGAGCAGAGGCAGGCGATGGAGCCGCGTGGCCCCAGTCACCTCCCTGCGCCGTAAAACCAGCCCCGGCCATGTCCCCCCACGCCGCACGGCCGGGAGCGGCCCCCAGCTTCGCCCGTGGGCTCTGGGGTTGGGGGCCGGGGGCTGCAGCCCCCACGGGAGGCCCGGCCGCCCTCCCCAGCGCAGGCGATGGGGCCGGAGGAAGCTGTGGTCGGCAGCTCCCGGCTGGCAGGGCGCAGGTTTGCGTTAGTCACCACAAAATAATATTGTGATTGTTCATGCAAAACATATCGTAAATGAGGCTGCCGGGGTTTGGGGTTTTGTTTTTTTTTTTTCTTTTTTTCTTTTTTTTTTTTTTCTTCCACGGTAAAATTGGGTGCTGCCAGGCTGACACCAATTGCCGGGGGCCGCTGGCCTCCCTCCTGCGCCAGGACACCGGCACCGCACGGCAGCTGGGGCAGACGACGCGCACTCACAGCCTCACACGGAGGTGGGGAGCAGGGGGTGGCAGTGGTGGTGGGGGGGGTGTGTGTGTGTGCACACGTGCGTGCACGCAGTGCAAGGGGTGCAGTGGGAGGGGGTGTGCTGTGCAGGGGTGTGCACCAGGCGGTGCAAAGAGAGGGGTGTTTGCAGGGTGCAAGGAGGGCGCTCTTTAAAGGGTGCGGGAGTGCGCAGTGCATGGGGTGTGCGTGTGCACGGGGTAGTGCGTGTGCAGGGGGCTGCGTGCGTGCAAGGGGCTGCATGCAGGAGTGCGTAATACGTGGGTGTGCATGGGGCAGTGAGTGTGCAAGGGGCTGCATGCAGGAGTGCGTAATGTGTGTGCATGCATGGGGCAGTGTATGCGCAAGGGGCTGCATGCAGCAGTGTGTAATGCGTGTGCGTGCATGGGGCAGCGTGTGTGCAAGGGGCTGCGTGCAGGCGTGTGTAATGCATGTGTGTGCAAGGGGCAGCGCGCGTGCAAGGGGCTGCGTGCAGGCGTGCGTAGCGCGCGTGTGCCCGCGGCCGCGCGCCGGCGCGCCTAACGCGCCCGCGCAGCGCAAGCCCGCGGGCGTAAAGGGGGGGGGGGGGGGCGCCGCTGCCGCGCGTGCAAGGGGCGCGCAAAGGTGCGTGTGCACCGAGCACGCGTGCGTGCCTACGTACTACGGGGTGTGTGTGGGGGGGTGGGGGGAGGGGGCGGTGCGCACGTGACACGCGCGCGCTGTGTGGACGGGGTGCGAGTGCACGGTGTTGGGGGGGACGGGCAGCGCGCGCTCCCCCAGCGCAGGTGTGGTGCGCGGTTACCGGCGCGGGACCGGCGAGCGGAGGAGGGCAGCGGCGGTGAGGGCGGGTACCCGCCCTCACCGCCGCTCCCCTCCTCCGCTCGCCGGTCCCGCGCCGGGGCGCGGCGGCGCTGTAAACACGGGGCGGGGTTGGAGGCGGTACAGGAGCCTGGGGCAGGCGCAGGGGTAGGGGCAGGGCCTGGGCCGCCTCACACACCGCCGCCAGCCACCGCGGCCCGGGCGCCTCGCTGCCGCCGCTAACCGGCGGGGAGCACCGTGAGAGGGGGTCGGGGGGGGAGAGAGGGAAAGGGAGGGGGGGAGGAGGAGGAGGAGGAGGAGGAGGGGTGCGGGTGAGGCGAGGCGAGGCGAGGCGCGGGGGGGGAGCGGAGGGGCGGCGCGGCGCGGAGCTGCCGCCTCAGCACTTTCGGTAGAACAATGGGGCCGGGCGGGGGGACGGGAGGGGCCGGGACGGGGCAGGCGGCGGCGGCGGCTCCGCTCCTCTTCGCTTCCCGCCGCTCCGCCGCTCCTCGCCTCACGCCGTCCCGCTCCGCCCGCAGGCAGCCCCGATGGCCAAGCAACCCCCCGAGGTGAAAGCGCAACGCGACGGCGAAGGCGGGCGGCTACCGCCGGCGGAGGGGCCGGGCCCGGCCGCGCAGCTGCGCCCCGGAGCTCCCGCCGCTCTGCCCGGCTCCGCCGCCACGGCGGGCCCTCCGCCGAGGGGCCCGCCCGCCAGCCCCGGTCCCTTCGCTACCCGCTCTCCCCTCTTCATCTTCGTGCGGAGGTCGCCGCTGCTGTCGCGTTCCTCCAGCGGGTACTTCTCCTTCGATGCCGAGCGCAGCCCTGCGCCCCTCAGCTGCGACAAGGCCACGCAGACCCCCAGCCCGCCCTGCCAGGCCCTCAGCCACTGCCTCAGCGCCATGGGTAAGATTTTTTTTTTTGGTGTTTGGGGGTTTTTTTGGGGGGCGGGGGGTGCTGCGCCCATCAGTGTGCCCAAAACCAGCCCACCGGACTCCCATCGCCATCCTCTTCATCCCCTGCCTGGCAGCACCACCTTCCGCTCCTCACCGTCTTTTGGTTTTTTTCCATCAAAAGATGTGAAACACAGATTTTCTGTAGCCGCGCAACACACCTGCAGCGACACCTCCCGCATCTCACCTGTCTGGTGTTGCGGGATGATGCTGGCTGCCATCAAGCACCCCACCACCGTGCCGGAGCGGTACCCTGGGCCAAACGCCCACTGAACCTGTGGGACGGTGGCAAAAGGCAGTGCCGGGGCCAGGGCAAGCTGTGGGGCACGCTGGGGGGCTGGCGGCGGGTGACCCAGCCAATTCGGGGCTGGCAGCGGGCTGGATGCTTGCCCAGGCAGCCAGGGGTGTGGGACTTTTGCAAGCTGGCTGGGCCCACCGAGCAAAAGTGGTGCTGGGGAACGCCCACTCATCCAGCACTTTTTAAAAAAAATTATTATTATTTTTATTCTTTTCTGGGATGGGTCCTCCCTGCCTGGGGAGGAGGGGACAGAGTTGTTTAATTCAGCTTCGTAGCCAGGGCTTGCTTCTTGCACGGCTTTACGCACTGCTTTTTGCCGGGGTTTGTGCACTGCTGCAAGGTAGGTGACTCCTCACTCGGTTTTTTGCTCCTGTTTCTTCACAAGCCATGTGGTGTCACAGGCGCTAGGGTCGTACAACTCCCGCTTGTTTTGGTGAAACCCAAAATTGGTGCTTGAAAGCAGCGTGGTGGCGGGCGGGCGTGTGTTTACATGTGGCTTACCAGGTAAGGCTGGGTTGAAGCCTCTAGTGGGGAAAACACGCCTGCGGGAGCTCCTCAAGCCATCAGCGATGCCTTTCCCCTCCCGTGATTAATTCCTCTTAATTGGAGGAAACCTTTTAACTTCTGCCGGGTGAAACCAGGGGAAGGTAGAAGTGAGGCAGGTACTGCATCGGTAGCGCTCCTCGGGGGATAACAAACACCAACTCCAAGCTTTATATGATCAAAACATGTTCTTTTTTTGTTTTTTTTTCTCCCTGGTTAATGGCTGTGGTTACAGCTGCAGAGGGCTTACTGTAATATGCCCTTAGGAAAGATTTTCTGACATTATTGCAGTAATTACAGCTTAATGCAAGTTTCACAACCTCACGTAGCGCAAACACACGTGGCACAGCCAGGCAAGGGTGCTGGAGTTCCTCAGCAGGGAGAGCCGCAGCCAATGTTTTAGCAGCAAGTAACACTTTTTTGTTTGTTTTGGGTTTTTTGTTTGGTGCTCCAGGAAGAAATTGAAGTTTTCCCTGATTTTTTCTGAGCTCCTGCTTTTTAATTGCCGTAGGAAAGCTGTTGAAATGCTGGTTTTAGTGGAGCTTTTCTTCTGTTATTGTTGCTAGGGGCATCATCCTAAACAACTATAAGCAAATGGAAAATACTCGAGCTATTTAAATGGGACCCTTGGCTACTCTCAAAACACGATTAAGCTGGGAGTGTGGATCTGCGGAGCTGTTTTATCCCTGGTCAGGGACTGCAACTCCCAGGCTGTGACTTACTGTGCAGCTTGTCCAGAGAAGGGGCTGTGGGTTTGCCATGCATACCTCTTCCTCAGTCCCGTTGCCTTGGCGGTGTCCCGCTGGATGCGTGCCATTAAATTTTCCGTGCGGAAATGGGTCAGTCCCTCTGCAAGGAAGCAAAGGGTATGATTTTTTTGTTGTGTTTTCATGCGCTGATTTTTATCTGTTGTAAGGCACTGACTGCAGGCTGAGAGATGGAGAGCTTCTCTAGGAAGCATAAGCAAGTGGCCTTTAATAATAATGATAATAATAAACAGGCGTTTCCTGTAAGCAGGAGCAGTTTGTGTGCAAGAGGTGCTCTCAGCCTCTCCCGTGGGCAGCAGTGGACTGTTTCCAAGGCTGGTCGAGCAAAGCAAGCTCATGCTCTGCCCTGAAGCTGCCTCTTGTAAATCTCATAAAACCATCCCCAAAGTTTTCAGTGCTGACGGCCCAAATAGTAATTAAGCGCTGAAAATGTGCCTGCCAGACAAAAAAGGTGGAGGCAGCCCTGGGGAATTACGGGATGCCTTCAGTTGTGTTCGGGTGTGTGAGTGAGCGCTAATTGCTGGAGGAAGAGTTGTTCTGGCATGGGAGGTGGCAGGCAGTGATGCTTTGGGCTGTCTCGCTTCTCTGATAGTGCAAGGGGGTACAGCCAGCTGCCTCCAAAGCCATTTTTGGGGAAAATGAGACGAAAGCAGTGAGGGGATATTCTCGGATGGGAGGTGGGAAGGGTTGCAGTGCCGGCTCCACATATCTAGGAAGATGCTTTTGGGGCTGAGTAGGAAAGGAGCAGGGATGAGTTTATTTGTCTGTGCTGGGGAAGGTATGAGGAAAAAGACGAACCTACTTTTTGCAGAAGAGTATGGCAGGGGTGGTGGTTGCCCTGCTGGGAGTGCTCGCCATAAAGTCACCCAAGACAAGAAACCCACCCTTTGGTGGGGTTGTGTGACTCTTAGACTGATATTTCAAGTCTTTGGCTCTTAGCAGGAGCTGATAATTTTATTTCGCCGGGCTTTGTGTTCAAAGGGCAGCTCTGTCTAAAGGCACAGGAGTGCACGCAGGTTTTGGGGATGTATTTGGAGCAGGCACCTGCAAGCACTCCTTAAGTGGGTTTTCCCGGTGTGTTTTCCTGCGCTGCAGAAGAGCGGAGAGAAGCAGCGTGAATCTCTCCTTGCCTGCAAAGGAGGTCCTCTGGGTGTAATAGGTGAATTTAAGTGGGAGGGAAAGCCTTGTGCTGAGAAGCTGGCAATGTTCCCCTTGCTCTCGTTTCGGGAGCCACTCCTGTTTTTCCCTGAGCTCCGCACATGGTTCATGTGAAGCTGTTCTCCGAGGAGGTTTTCTCCAGGGAGGTTTGGATGACCAAGACCAGGAGGTGGAGGTGCAATTTGGGGTTGTTTGTTTTTTTCCTTCTAAGCAGGGACCGCAGCATCACTGCACCAGTCCCCAGCTGGAGCATCCCGTGGGCTAGAGTGAGATGCAGACATCTCGGGGGTGCTGGTGGCCTCTTGGTTTGTCCCCGTCCCCACGGCAGCCGTCTTGCTATCGGTGGCGGGCACCGGCTCGCGGTATGACTGGGAGCCCCCTGAAAGCACCTCTGACGGGTTTTGGGACCAGTTATGACTGGACCCTTTTGACGCCGCTGTTCGGCAGCACCACAGAAAGTCCTTTCTGAAAACCTCAGCCTGATTTCACTCTCAGCCACCAACCCCAGCCTTCATCTCTGGAACGGATGAGCTCTTGGGTGCGATGCTGGGGCAGGGGGAAAGGATGGAGAAGGGGGAAAGGACAGAGAGGGAGCGGTACCTCTCCCCCATGCAGTTTTCCCTGCATCCCCAGGTCTCCTCGCATCTTTTTTTCCTATCTCCACCCCCCCACTCCCCCCCCCTTTTTTTTTTTTCTAGCTTAGCTCTTGCCGGGAAAGGCAGCCTGGGGCTGGCTCTGGTGACAGTGGTGGGATTTCAGATGGTTGCCCCGCCCTGGCCGAAATCCTGTTTGCGTTCCCAGAGCACCGGGGTGGAGTATCGCGAGGGCTGCACCGTGTTTCATTCACCAGCGAGGAAAATAAATATGCCGGGGCCATCCCCGGGCAGGCGGCGGGTACTACTCCTGCGCTACTACAGCATGAAAACAAAACAGATCCTTGAGCCAAGAAGTGCTCGTTTGGCTCGGAAATACATTTTCCAGTCAGGTTGGAGCCAGGCTTTTATTTAAATTTAAAAAAAAAAAAATTTTTTTTTTTTTACTGCCCCACTAATCCTTTGAATATTTTGAGATTGGAAGCTATTTCTATTCCCTTGTGATTCCTTCTAAGCTGTCGTGCCAAAACACTCTGTTTTGTTTTGTGCGGTGGTTTTTTTTGGGGGTTGTGTGAAGTTGTTTTATTTTTTTTGTTTAGTTTGTGTGTTTTTTGTGGTTTTTTTCCTTAAGGCTGTGATTCTTGCTTGGATCCTGCACTTGGGTTTGCAGGAGGGGGAAGAGGCGGCACAGGTACCGTACAGGGTCCTGCCTGGATCACACAGGGTGCTCCCTTCTCCCCTGGCTATTGGGGTGGATTGCACGGTGGCTTTATCACATGTCTAATAACTTCTTAAAATGCAGACTGAGATAGTTATGTATAGTACAGTATAATTGATACATTAGCTCTTTTTTTCTCATATAAGCCAGCACTGTTTTCTTGTGTCGAGTTTATTTTCTGCTAAAGTGCAGGAAGATGCTGTTGAGAGGTGAGCCATCCCGGTTCCCTCCTGCGGATGGAAAGTCCTTCAGTTTGCTGGAAGCGTGGTTTCTCGGCGTACAAATCCAGTTGTGGCTTTCTTCTCAGTACGACAAAACCGATCGCTTTCCTTTTCTTGTTGGGCACTTCAGAATGGTTTGGAGAGGAAATGTGAGAATGTGATTAAACTATCCAGACAGAGGTTTTTTAAGGTTAGAGAAAGAGCTGCTGCTGTGCCTGCAAGAAAAGAAGGCTATTTAGAAAGAGGGAAAGAGAAGGTTTTGCTAGGGAAAGAAATTGGAGAGTGGCATCTCAGCTTTACTCCCTATTTAAGAGGGGACCAAAGCTTGGATATGCCAGAGGAGATGCTCTTAGGGGAAGCCTATAATAAAAACCCCAAATGAATAAAAGCCTAATTAATAATAATAATAATATAAAAATAATAAGGAATAAAAGCCTGTCCTGCAATGCACTTCTTGCGCAACGAGTCCCATTTGTGCTGCATACCATGTGCAGGCCCCAGCAGCCTGCCACCTGTACAACTCCTAGGAACTGTATTTAAAAAAAACTTTAAAAGAGTAATAATTAAAAAAAAATAGTAGTAGTCTATCGACTCTTGCCAAGTTTAATAGAGTATTTATTTTTCTGTTGTTCATCTATTTCAAATGCTCTGGTTTTGTTCCGTGCAGCTTCCCGGTGGCAGTCTCACTCGCTAGCAGAAGACGTACAGCCCGAGATCTGGATTGCACAGGAGCTGCGGCGCATTGGAGACGAGTTCAATGCCTCCTATTGTCCAAGAAGGGTAACTTTCATCTTTTCACTTTCCATTTCTTTGCACACTGTCTCTAAAAGGGAAAAGCTTAATCATCTCTGGAAACTAGTTCTGTGGTGAATGTTTCATTCACTCAAATGTAGAAAAGGATGCGCGGGTGGTTGTGTTCGCCTGGACGCAGGGGTGTGCTGCTTGCGTTGGCAAGTCATCTGCTGCTACAGCATCATTAAATCGATTAAAAATAACCTTTAAATTGGGACTAGAGCCTTTCAGGTACGGAGTTCGCAGTATCTTTCGTAGCACCCAGGGCCAATAAAGTGTATTGCCGGACTGGGACTGGACCTGACGATAATGAGGAAGAAGCTTCTAAAAGTTAAGAAGCAGGGAAAGTTTGGGTGTCTTGGGGTATTTTTGGGGTGGCGTTGGGAAGAGCTGTTCTGGAAGCAGTACCTGGCAGCAGTCGGGTTCTGGCACCAGTGTTTTTAGGGAAGCGTGCAGGGAGCGAATGCAGCAGCTTTTTGTGCCCAGCTCCCAGATCCCTGCTGCTGAGGATCATGTGCATGGATGTGTAGTTGGAAATAAGAAACGGGTGGACTTGGTCTGATAACTTACTTTTCTTACAAAGAATCTGCCAGAGCTGTTTTGAAACATGTGAATTTATAAGATTGTAAACTCTCTCACCTTTGAGTGTTGCAACAAAAATAGGTGGCATTAATAAGAAAAAAAAAAACCCAACCCCAAAACAAACGAACCCAGAGAGATGAAGTAACAGTAGTTTTCCAAAGAGCATCGTTAGCCAGTAACTTGCCTGCCAGACATTACTGATGGCTGCATGTTCGTGCATGTGGTTTCTGGTCTATCAACTCACCCTTGTGCTTGTCTGTGGGAAGAGGAGTCAGAAGCATGTTAGGTAGCAGTGTTGGTGATGAAATGCTGACTGCCTGGATCTTTATCCGTCCTCACTGGATCGTGAGTCAATCCTGCAGCGGGTTTCCTTGCCGTTCCCAGGGTCCGTATGGTGGATGCCTGTAGGCAGGGGCTCTCCCTCAAGAAGGGTGCCAGGCTGCTGTGGTCCAGCTCCTTCTGCACGGCCTCTCTGCATCGCCTCACTGGAGATCTCTCCATCGGCTTCTTTTTCTTTATAAATGCTCTGGCTTTCCTGACCTGCAACAAACTGGCTATAAGCTGTGTTTTATCCCAAATCTGGAACACTCGTCTTCCAACCTCCCCCATCGAGGCTGATCGCTTGTGATGCGATATACCCTCTTTTTTTGTTTAAAGGATGCCTTTTCAATGAGAGGTAGGGACCAAGCTGATCCTACAGGTGTTCAGAAAGCTGAAGGCACCTGGTAGCAGCGAGCTGATCTAGAAGGGCTGGCAGAAATGCAAAGTGCCATGCCATCCCTTCTCCCATCTCTTCACTGGCTCCTGGAGCAGTGCCTTAAATTTGGAGTGCAGGCAAGGCCTTTGAGCGCCTTCTGTGAACAGGTTTGTGATGAGCAGGAATGTCCTTCCTGCATTATCTCGTGGGGACCTGCTCCCTTGGTGCTGTCCTGTGTGGAGCCTTGCACACTGGAAATCTGCACTGTGTACGCCACACCGCCACGTACAAAACTGCGATCTGTGCTGTGTGGTGTATAAGAGCGCGTGAATTTAATGGGGGGCTGTGGGGGCGTGGGAAAGAGTTTTCCCCACAGGTCCAAGAGGGTGGGGGTGAAGCCAGCAGCAGGATGGCATGAAGGTACCCGGTCACAGAGCATCACGCAGGTTTGCATGAGGCAGTTCCCAGCACTGCAGCCGAGTTTCCAACTTGCTGCCCCAGGGAGAGAACTGAAACACAGAGGACCATGTCCTGCTTGCTAGATGACATGAGCAGAGGCTGTCATGCATGACCCTAAAAACACTTTGTACCTGGCTTAATTAGCATCTGACGAATTCTTGCTCATTGCACCCAGAAATGAGGAGGTTTCAGAGCATTTAAGCAGTTGCTGTAGAATTATTGTCCCCGACGTGCTTGGTTGTTGCTTTGTGGAAAGGTGTCTTTTCCTTCTGCAAGCAGCCTGGATGCTCTGGAGAAAGGGTGGTCACTGCAGACCTGGAACCCTTGGGCAGGAGTGTTGGTTAGGACACCTTACCAGCATGCCTGGCTCTGCTGCTTGCTGGGGTTTGCCCTTTAAGCGTGAGGTTAGAAATGGGGAACTAAGAACCCTGCCAAAACGGCACTTGCTGGGCAGGTCGGAGCTGTTGGACAGGTCGGGGCCACGCATTCCCCATCACGTTCCCCATCGGTGTGCCCTTTGCGTGTGCTCTGTGCGTCACCCCCCTCTGGGGACAGTCTCTTGGGCAAGACAATGGGGAATCGGACAACTCGCCATCCAGCCCCTCTTTGCCCTGACAAAGCTTGCGGGTCCAGCGAGCAGAGATGGCCACGGGACCCTCCAGCCAGGGAGACTAGCTCCACGCTGAGGCTTTTGCCGGCAGAGGGTGCATCGCTTGGCTGCTGTCGCATGCCCCAAGCTTTGCTGCCCACACCCGAACTGCCTGCAGAGGTGGAAAATGCCTCGTTTCAACTAATTTTTTTTTTTTATACCACTTTATTAAAGAAAACCTAATTTTGGCATTTCTCTTGTGTCCTTCTCTAAGCCTGTTGTGGGTTTTTTTGTTTGTTTTTTCCTTGCTCTCTGCCGTGTTGGCAGTCAGGCAGTGCGGTGGGCTTAGCATCGTGCTGGTGGGGGGACAGTTTCCGGGTGGGTAAATCCCACTCGTGCGGGGACCTGATGCCCTGGGGTGCAGGGATGCCCCAGGGTACCTGGCCGGAGGATGCTCGAGCATCATCTCTCCATGGTGACAGCTCCTGGCTGTAGGACTGCCTGTGTTACGCCCCCGTAGTGGGGAGGGCAGTTTGCATATCGGTGTAAACGGTGTAATTTCTCTCTCTGAGGCATGCACAGGCATGATTTTACTGCACTAAAAATAGCCCGAATCAGATTGCTTTGGGACAGTATAGAGGGGGGGGACGGGGACCTCTGGGCTGCTCTTTCACCATAGAAAAAAGGCTTGAAAATAAATACTCCTTTGGTGATTGTTCCTTTTTCTTTTCATTGTACGCTGTTGTGATTCCTTGCTCCAGGGAGGGGTGTTTTGCTGCCGTGTCTGGCTCACCGTGTTTTGTGAATGACGTGGTGGTTACGCCTGGAGCGCTCCGAACTAAAATTTGTGCGGCAGTGCCGCAGGCGGGGACCTGCCTGTGCGGAGACTGATGCTGCTCTCCTCGCTGAGGGATTTTTATTTTTAATTTTTTTTCTCTCAGCCTTCCCACACTGTGGTTTTTAAAACCCTTTGACTGTGCTAGGACTAACTGCTCCTTTGCCACGTTTCAAACCTCCTGGCAGCATTGCGCGCCTCCTGTGCCCACGTGTAGGGACTCGCACTTGTCATCCCTTTTGAGTGGCACCGTGGTAGCCGCCTTCCAGGCAAGCATGGCTGGGAGCGGGCAGCTTCGACCCTTTGAGTATTATAAAGCTTTTTATTGAAGGAAAACATGAAAAGTCACAGAGTTTATTTTCAGTCTTTGTAAAATGCTTGATTTCGCACCTCTGAAATACCTGTGTGGCACCGCACAAGGTGTTCGTAGCACAGGGGCTTCACGCTGGAAATTAGTCACAGTCTTGTTTGGTTTTTCTTTTCTTTTTTTTTTTTCCTCTTTTGTTTTAGGGTTTCTTGGATAACCAGGCAGGAAACCCCCAGATCATCATTTTGCGCCTCCTGCGTTACATCATCCGCCTCATCTGGAGGATGCAGTGATTGCCGGGCGCATTCCGAGGCATGGGGACTCATTTACTCGTTGGGAAAGCCCGGGGAGGAGGGACAGATGGACGGATGCGGGGCTCCCCACGCTGCCCGGCTCCCACCCAGCCTCTCCCCCAGGATGCATGGTGGGGGGCCGTCAGATGAGAGTGGACATCCCACGCTGATCTGCTAGGACTCTCCAATGCAGGATTTTGTCCAAGAGTCATGTTTACTGCTTTTCTCTCAACTCTTTTTTTTTTTTTTAATTATTTTTTCCAAATGAGTCTCAGAGAAAATATTCAATGGCAATGGAATAATTTTTTTGTCATCGTTTCTGGAAACCTGTCGGCCTGTCTGGGATAAACCCTGCAGCGGGGAAAAGGAAAGCCTGAGCCAGCTGATGGGCAGAGCCGCCTTAGTTTGCCTTGCAGACCTTATCGCAGAGACTCGCAGAGCCCTCACCTCTCCCTTTGCCTCCTGGGCCTTTGCCCACAAAAAGGGATGGTGATGATGGAAGAAGGGCAGAGGGATTTAAATCAGCACTTCTTTTACCTGTAAATACCTAATGCTACCCCAAATCCACCTTCATTTGTGTCATGCAAATAGCCTATTTCCTGCTGACTGATTTTTTTTTTTTTTTTTTTTTCTTTTACACTCTGAATTTCAAGACTTAGCTGTCAGACTCCCAGGGTCCAAAATATCACAACCAACCAAACAAACAAAAAAAACAATCCACCAGGTTGCCTTTTTTTAGAAATTCTTTATATAAAAACGTGTGAAAACGCTTATGTATTGTATAATATAATATATAATGTTGGTGACTGAGTAATTCAGCAATAAAACGTTCTCGGAGGCAGGTAGAAACAGTTCCCAGCACACCGCAGCTTTGCACTCGGAGGCGACAGCTCCTGCTGCGTAACTTCAGGAACTGTTTTAACTCCTGGCTTGTACCTTGCTGTTGAACGCAGGAGGATTTTTTTAAGGCGCTGGATTTTTTTTTTTCCTGGGATCCTCTCTGTGTTCGGACAGGACAGCCTGGAGCAGGGGGATGAGCAGGATGGGACTGGCGGCCTGAAGACCCCAGATATTGGTGCGCAGGGATGCAGCTGGAAGAGGCGCCGAAGGATGCCAACCTGGTACAGATCCACCCAGGGACTTGCCGTGTGGGGTCCGCTCCCCACTGACTGCCACGTCTCCTCCCAGACTGCCCTCCTTGCCCCAGGAAGACCTGACCGGGCCCTTGATGCCATCCCAGGGCATCTCCCCTTCCACCTGGAGACCCTGCCACCTTCCTGGAGGAGCCCTGAGGGCTTGTCAGAAGAAGCAGGTCTGTCGCCTCGGACCCCCTGTGGTCTCCGGTTCATCATCTTGCGGGCGGGCGGTTGCTGCATGGCGGGTGCTTTTGGAGGGATGGCTGCTCCGGCCACCCCCATATCTATGCACAAATGTACCCCTCTCTGCCTCTGGAGCTGCCCCTTTCCTCTGACTGGTGCAGGTGGTCCTCAAACCCACTTCCAAATGCTGCGGTTTTATTTCTGGTTTCACCAGCACCATAGGGAAAAAAAAAAAAAAGAAAGAAAAAAAAGAAAAAAAAATAACCCAAGCCCACAATAGCGGTTTTTCCTGCAATGTGCATGCAGGGAGAAGCTGTTGAGTGCCATGTGTGATTATTAGTGTTTTTAATGATGGACAAACTGTACAATCTGACCTCTATGCACTGGCTGCCTGTGCCTGTCGGGTAGGTGAAGAGCCGTGGTGTTGGTGCAGGGCTGCGTGCCTCCCATTGCACTCCTCTGGAGGATTATGGAGCGATTTTTAATTTTTATTTTAAATTTTTTTATTATCTTTTTTTGGACCTGCAAGGTGAGCATCGGTTGCAGGAGCAGGGGATGTTTTGGAAAGGGTATTTTGGAGATGGTGCGGGGAGAACCTTTGCACTGGTGGAGAGCGAGCAGTTAAAACATCTGGTAAGCTTGGCCAGGGCAGGTTCCTGCTCCTTGTCCCCTTGGTTTTGGCTCACCGTAGGTGTGCTGCCCCAGCCGTGCTCGAGCCATTCCTTTTTTTCCTGTAGTATTTATATAGAAAACCCCAGTAGGGAGGCTGCTGCCACAGGTTTCCCATGGGAACCTATGTGGAATTGCATGGCTGTTGATAAAATTAAAAGAAAAAAAAAAAAATTTGGCAGCAGAGGGGGAAACCAAACGAGCTTTTTTTCCTAGCAGAGTTTCATCCATCATCGGTGGATGAAATGGTGCTTTCGGGTCTCGCAGCCTTACAGCACCCTGGCACTGCGCCGCCCAGAATGTGTCCCTTGGAGTACACCAAAGAAACGCCAAGCACTTTACCCCATCCTCCCTGCCGGGCCACCCCAGCCAACAACGGAGACAAAAATTGTGTTAATTTTAAGGGAAAAAAATCAAGGTATTGGCACTGCCTGCCCGGGACTTCTCCACAGGAGGTGTTCCTGACCAAAAGGTAGGCATAGGAAAATTAGCCCCCAAAACCCAGGTTTCACCCCCGTAGAGTTGTGAGGTTTAAGGAAAAAAAAAAAAAGCCCCAAAAGTCCCTGAAGAGAAGAATGGTGTTTTTAAATTGTGATTAAGCTCATTTTAGCCACATTGGCTGACCGCTCTGGGTCATTTTAAGTATAACCTGTGGTCTCTGTTCTGCCAAAAGGATGTGATGAAGAGTTTTCCTTGGTTGCTGGGAAACCAGATGTATTCCCGAGTGATCTCACACGATGCGTTAACGCTTCTCCTCTTTTCCATAACTGTAAATACCTGAATATTTATTAGAGTAGGGCACCATATTATTTTCATCATCTGAGCCAAATATCTGTGTGCAATGTATTTCCTTTCCTTTCTCTCATGTAAGTTTTGTACAGCTTATAAATAAGAAAAAAAAAAATTACTTTTTATCCCTAAACTTTTTTAGAGTTAAACTTGGTAAATACTGTAGATTCTTTTTTTTTTTCCCCAGTGTAATTAATGCACTCTACTGTTCCATAATGCTGTAACTTGTAGAAATGTTGTATATTTATTTTCTGCTTATTTAAGTTCCTGTAAAGATTTTGTTTCCCCCTTCTCTCCTCCCTGCCCCTGCAATAAGTGATGAATCACCTTCCAAAGCACTGTCTTCTCCTGGCAGTGCAACTGATGTGGTTTGGATAATGAGATTTATTATTATTTTTTTCTCAAAGTGCCTAAGTCCCACTTTCCAGTAGTGATTTAGGCACACCCAAGACTTCAGCATTAGTGAAATTCAGTGGGAATTTGGCTTCTACATCCCTGTGATTTTTGCCAGTCTCCTTTCAAAGCCACATTTTCTTCCATCTCAGCCACTTTCCCTGGACCAGCTTTAACATCAGGTACCGCCCCAGCGCACATGGATGTGGTGATGAATCACTAACTCGTTTCACAGGACCCAGCGTATGTAGCATTTTTACTGCAATTTCCCTGGCTTACTTGTGTTTTGCACTGATGAATTTTAGACAGGGTAATTGCCACTTTACTTGTGCAATACTGCTGTAAATAATTGCAGATCTTTTTTTTTTTTTTTTTTAAGATGCAATCTTTTATGTTCTTAATATGAGTTTTATATGAATAAAAACTTCCAACTATTTATCATGAGTGCTGTTTTCTTTGGGGGCTTGAGGATCACCTGAGGAAGGGTTGGGGAGGGGAGATTTGCTGCTTTATCACCAGTTCTCCCTGTTTATCACCCGTTCTCCCCCAGATCCAGGATGTGGGTGCCTACCTGGCGTTTCCCTCTGCTCTGAGGCGCTCCGAAGCTCCTGGGACGCTAAAATGCATCTGTTAAATGAAGCTGGTTTGTAAGATGTTGCCTTGAGTGTTCCCAAACCCAAAAGTGGCACCACTGCTGCCCCAGCTGGGAGTGCTTGGGGTTTTTGTTGGGTTTTTTGTTTGTTTTTTTTTTTCCTTTTCCCCACATTTATGGGGCTCTGCAGACATGGGCTGCATCAATGGGCTCAAACCTGACTGCTGGGCACCTTCCTGTGCCCTCAGAGCATGCCCTGTCCCCAGTCGGTTTTCACAGGTATTGAAGAAGTGTGGGGGTTTATTTTATTATTTGTGTACTATTTTATTATTTTTTACTTTTTAAAAAATTATTTTATGATGTTCTTATTTTATTATTTTTGGTTTGTTTTTTTTTTTACTTTATATTATTTTAAAGTTGAACCAAATCTGCTCGTGAAAATTACCATCCAACCTTCCTTCTGCCTCAGCCCTCCATCCTATGTCTGCACCCCTTGTCTGACAGCCGGGTACACTGGGGAGGAGGGGATGCTTCCTGCGCAGATAAGCGGTGATGGCAGAGGTCCTGAAATTAAGTGGGGGGTGAGGGGGTGGCAGGAATGAGTGTGGGATGGGGATGGGCCAGCCGAGGCACGTGGGGATGGCTTGGGTTGCTCCCCTTGGACCAGGGCGTGCATGCTTCTTTTGGAAGACCCAAATAAATTGTTTTAAAGGCTAATAAGGAAAATAAGAGGATCGATACGGTTGTCATGGAGGGAGGGAGAGCATTGCATGCCAAAAACGGGGCGGCGGGGGGAAGGTGGGACCTGCAGAAACGTCCAATATTTGAGATGATCACTGCTAAGTGCCCGCATCCCTGGGCTGATGCTGCTTTCCCCGCTTCTTGCCTGGCATCCCATATAATTCCCATTTTGAAGATCTGCGGCAACGCTGCAGGCACAAGCCAAGCCGTTAAGCATGGCTGTGGGCTCAGGGCTTGATTTTTTTTCTTTTCCTCAAAGGCGACGAGCTGCTGGCCCATGCTGGGCACGGGGCGGTGGGGGAGAATATTTTTAGCCACTTTCTTCCCAAATATCAGCTGTGTTGGGCGGCTGGGGTTTGTGTTGTGTGATGCAACACAGTGGGACTGTGTGTCAGCTGGGAAGGCCGAAAGGCAGGAAGAAATTGGGGGGAAAAAGCAGATTGAGAAGTCCCCTGCGCAGGAAGTCGCAGCCAGAGCTGGGTGCTGCTGTGCCAAGTGTTCCCACACCCCGGCACCCACCAGCTGAAATGTATTTAAAAACAAAGCCAAAAGTCCTACTTGACAACTTAAAAAAAATTCTGGATTTTTTTTTTTTTTTGTTCTTGTGTGTGTTTCAAATTACAGAAGTTCCTGAAAGGGAAGTTTATTGGTTTCAGGTGCTATTTTGGGGGCTTCTGTAACTCAAAAAAAAGGCTTTATTGCCCAGCCGAGGCTCTGGCAGCTGTTGGCCCCACTCTGCCCATGGCTCTTTGGTCCTGTTGGTGTTTGCGAGCCCACCGGCTTGTGCAGGCAAGCTGTCCCACCTCGCGCTCTCCATTTATCTTTGCCATGACTCATGTTGGAAGGAGCTCATCGCCTGCCCGAACCTGGTGACCTTGGCAAGGCAACAGGGAAGAGAAATGCTGTCCCGCCGGCCACAGGCAGTGGTGCAGGGCGCCAGCGGGATCTTGCTTCTGGGCATGGCCATCACCAGGTCTAGGTTGGCCGTGACCAAGTCAAAGGTGGTCATGGCCCGGGTTGGCTGTGGCCAAGATCAAAGGTGGCCAATGGCCCAGGCTGGTGATGGCCACGTTCAGGTTGGCCATGGCCAAGTCCAAGGTGGTCATGGTCCAGGTCCACCAAAGACATATCTGGGTCCTCCACAAGCGACAGGCCCTTTCTTTCTGTGGTCTTAAATTTTTGCTTTAGTAACTAATTAAAACAACATGCAACTTTGTTTTAAGGATGACAAACTTCCTTTATTCCTCAAAAAGGAAAAAAAAAATTTGCTCATGGAAAAAGCCATCTGAAAGCTTCACCGCCCCAGAGCCCCATGTCCATTGGAAGGAAGCCTTTCTACACTCGCCCCCTCCCCAAACACTCATGACTGCCCTGGGCACACACTGTTGAGGACACACAAGGCCTTGGCCTGGCCAGACCGGCTCCGGCCTGGAACGTTCCCACATCCCTTAACCCCTACCTGCCTCAGGAATGACAAACAACCCAACAATGAGATCCCCGGTTGGCTGCTAACATTACGTGTAGCACTCACCGGGAGGGCTTGGGGGGCACACAAGCCAAAGCACCCATCAGATGTGGGCTGAACATCATGGCTTTGGCAGAGCCGAATGGCCAACAGCTGCCATGGCGCGGCCATCCAGTGCCACAGGAGCGACAACGCCATGCTGCCAGGCTCTCAATGTATATATTTTTTTTTTCCAATGACTCGCATCTGACCTTTCAAACACCTGTTCAGCCTTAAACAGCTAAAAATACCCACCGAACTTTGCATTTGATTTTCATATTGCAACAAAGCTCACTGTTTCCAGCAGGTTTTCTTGTGTTTCTGGCAGGTTCTAGGATGGTCAACCTCTCCTCTGGTCAAACCCAGCGGAGACGGGGATGGGAGATGGCTGGCTGCAGGCAGGGTTGCTCAGGCTGCCCTGGCTTGTGGCCAGGGAGGTCCCTAGAAGCAATAAGGGGGCATTATAGACGCTATAACATTATAGATGCTATAACGGGCCTGGGCATATATTTATATGGTATAAGACAAGCCCGAGGATGGTAGGACCAAGGGCACCTTCCTGCTGCCCACCAGCAAGGGCTCTGCAAGGTGCCTGCAAGCCACTACCCAGCCTCTGCTGCCCTTCCCAAGCATCCCAAACCTCTTCTGGGTCTTTGCCAGGGAGTTTTAAAAATTACGACCTGCAATGCTTAAGCTACCCTAGAAAAGTGAGACTACGGGGTTATTCCTCTTGGCGACACCACCATACCTACAAAGGCTGGTCCTAGGGACCCAGGAAGAGCTCAGATGCTGCAGCAATGGCTTGCTTGGTGCTGCACAGCTCGTTGGGGCCGGGGCTGGGTGAGGACAGGGACCCTCGTGGGGATACGGGGCCTTTTCTTCCCCGATTTGATGAATTTCTCCTCGCCGGCCTTTTGACAGGCTCGTACATTAATTTTCCCACGAGGGCACGCAGGGAGCCTTCGCTTCCCAGCCTCACGGGCTGTTAATTAAAACATGCTTCATCTCGGCGCGATTATGGACATCATGCGCCAAGCAAAAAATTTTTTTGACAAAGACATAATTATCTTGGATATTAATTAGGGGAAATAAAGTTGGAAGATGGCGCGATAGCCATTCCCTAAGGGGGGGGGAACGCGCACGGCAGCAAACCACGGCTACCCTGAGCATCCCCTCGGCTGCCCGTGCCGGCATGCGGCTCCAGCGCTAACTGGCTCTAATTGGCGTCTCTGTAACGGCGCAGGCTGGAAGAGGCCGGCACGCAAGGAAGGATGCGAAGAGGTAAGAGCAAAAGGAAAGGGCAATGAGAGCCGCATCTCTGCCTCACCGCATCCCGATGTGTCCCCGCACCACTGCTGCCACCACGGGATGGCTGTGTGTGGCCCCATGTTAAAAAAATAAAGGATTTTCTGAAATCCTTTTTTTTTTTCTCTTTTTCTTCTGAAACACACAAACTCCCAGAGCATCGGAGGAGGAGGCATGGGGCTGGGGACGTGGGGGTGCTGGGGCCCCCCAGACCTCAGCATGTGCTGGTGGCACAGCATCCCAGTACCCATCCCTCCCGGGGCTGGCAGCGGCGGCAGAGTCCTCCCGTCAGCCGGGGATGAGGGGGAACAGCCACGAGCACCTGACATTAACATTCAAATTACTTATTGGCAGAAATGGGTTTAAAAATAGTTTTTTTATGATAAACAAACTAACCTCATACAGGAAGTGAGCTGCAAATACTAAAAACTAGTATGTTGTAAAAGAGCTGGTAGAGCACAGAGCTGCCCCGCAAAACCAAAAAAAACAACAACAAAAAAAAGAAGCAGTCAGGGGATTTTTAATATTTTCTTGGGTTTTTTTTATGCTTTCCCTCCTGGCATGGGGCAAAGGGGAGAATTGAGGGGGCGAAAGGGCAGAGGGACCCTGTGCTTTTGGGGGATGAGATAATTTCTTCTCTACTCCTGGCCCCTAAAATAAAGGCAAAGCCCAGCGATGCGCAACCGGCTTCGCGATGTGAACCCTGTGTTTTAGTGCGCCTGGACTTCAAAAAGCATTTGCTTCTGCTGCTGAAAAGGTTAAGCAGTTTTCCTACCGAAACCCTGAGTGTGGGCTGTGAAAGAACATGTTAATGAAGAAAATTTCCCCAGGGCTGCTCTTTTATTATCACCAAAGCCATCGAGTTTCAGTTTGAGTTATTTGTATTTATTTATAAAAACAAAGATTAAATAAGTAGAACAAAAACAAAAACCTCATCCTAATTTCTGAGCTAAGCCTGATTTATTCAAACAAAGAATTCCCCCCCCCAGCAGGTAGCTGCAGGCTGTTTTCCCCTTTGCTTTGAGAAAAAAAAAACAACTGAGTTACTGGCATGCTTCATATGAAATATATTTAAGGTTTAAAAAAACCAAAACCGAACCCATTCGACTGCCCTCGTTGGCTGCAAAAATGAAGATTTTAAAAGTCACCGGGCTGGTGTGTGTGTGTGTGGGCATGGTGCAGCTGCCCAGGGCAGGTGCAGGCAGGGGCTGCCTGCTCTGGGTGATGCCGGCAGCGCTGCCCTGCCCGGCAGCAGCCTGGCCACTGGGTTCAGCCACGGTTTGGTCAGGGAGCTTCTGATTTAAGAGCGAGAGAGGGGAAAAAAAAAAAAAAAAAAAAAAAGGCATTTCTCTTTTCATGTGTTTTCACTTCCATCGCGAGAGAACTGGTTAAAAAAACACACAAAAAAGCCCTTCAGTGGTCTTGTAGCCTTTAACGTGTTGTTTTTCTACATATTTTATGTTGTTGGCTTTTGTTATCAGTCTCATCTGCAATTTGTGGCCAATTTTGTCATGCTTTAGGCAGACATCTTGTTCCCAAAACTGTTTGCAACCTTTCAGTGACGGTACAGCCTCAAATACAGGCAGAGAAAAGCCACAGCACAACGAGAAAAAGGGCAGATTTAACCCCAAAATGATCGTTTGGCTGAATTTTGGTCCCAAAGGCAGAGATGAGCCCCAGGGCAGTGATGGGCAGCATCGAGCCAGCCCCAGCCCACTCTGCTGCCCTGCCCGAGCATCCTCACTTTAATTTGAATTATTTGCATTTTCCCATCCCAGGAGAAGCCAAACCCATCCCTACATAACCCATTGGATTTTTCCCCGTCCCAAACAGCGTTTTCTGCCGTAATTTCCCAGCCATCGGCATGAAGCCATCCCAGCCATCCCAGCCAAGCCCTCCTTTTTTAAGCATGCCGTGGATTAAATCAGTTGAGCTGATATTTACCACCGAAAACAAATGCCGCCAATCTAGCACCTACCAATATTAATAGCGAAACCAAAAAAGCAAATTAATACCACAGGATGAAGGCATTTTTTAAAAAATAAAATGAAAGTCATCCAAGTGCCCGATGGACTCAGAGAGCAAAGCTGGAGCATGGGAGCCAATTTTGGCCACTGCCGGCCCTTGTGGACCAGGAGGGCTTAAATCTGGCATTTTTTGGGGGGGTGGTTAAACTGAAAGGAAAGGCTTGCAGCCGACCCCTCCCGGTTCGGCAGCGTTTATGGCCGGGGCAGTGCGACGCTTGCCTGGGTAGCCAGAGAGGGAAGTGATGCGCTGCATCTCTGGCGAACCCCCGGCTTTGAAATAACCAATTTTGGGGTTTTTCAAAGAAATAGCACACCCAGCGGGGCAGCCCAGCTGGGGGAGGAATGAGACATTGTGAAACCCAGCTCCTTTTCCTGAGGCTGCCGCTGCCGTCAGCGCCGGAGCCCGAGCCCTGCCCAAAAAAAACTCAAACGGTTTCCCAAAGCAGAGGCACCGAAGGGGCATTTGCCCCTCACCGAGAGCTGGCCACAATTTTGGCCTCCCCGGCACGGGGCACGGCTGCTGGCTGCCCCCCCGGGAAGGGCTGCCTTCCTCCGCCGGACCACTGCAGCCCCGAGCCTCTGCCCCCCGGGATGCTTGGGGAGGGGGGTCCCGCAACCCCGCTCCCCTCCCCGTCCAAATTTACCCCTTATTTATGCCAGGCACAACTACATCATATTTTTTTGGCCAGAATATAGATATATATATATATTTTAAATTCAATCTCTCAGGGCTCTCCCAATGCTCTCTCCACTTCCTGTGACAAAACAAAACACGCTTCGTTTGAAACTTATTCTTCCTCTATTTAGCGCCGAGAAATAATGACCAAAAGCACCCCAAAAAACCCACTCGGCACCCTGGTCATCCCCTGCGGCCGCTGTCCCCTTCCCACGCCTTCACCCCACCAGGCAGAGGATGGAGCCGAGCTGAAAGAGCATCAGCCAGGCAAAGAATCACTTATCAAGATATTTAATTCAAAATCTTGCCCGTGGAGGGCTGGATGTCAAGCTGAAGGTGAATTTCCACTTCACTATTTTCGTCCCACTGCTGTTTAATTCAAACGCTTCCCCCAGCTCCAAGTCATCATTTTAAAACCAGAGTCAAAAAGCAGCTAAAATAGGTAGGGTTCAATAAATTCGGGTTTTGACTCATCTTTTTCTCTGCGGCGTGATTAAACATGCCATCGGTCGCAGTAATATTTGCCGCTCGGCGAAGGGGAGCACTAACCCCACTTGTAAGATTGAGAAAAAATCATTTTAGTTTGACTCATGTGGAAAGAGTGAAACACAGAGAGTGCCCTGAAATTGGGCTATGCACCAGGCTTTTACTCCACTGTTTATCACACATGAAGAAACCAGAATATTGGACAATTTCAGCCACGAATTTAACAGCATTTCTAGGCAGCCGTGGGCTGCAGGCTTCCCCCTCTGCAAATGCACACGGTTTTGCTGCTGTTTGAGCATCCTTTGGGCAGCCAGATGAAAGAAGATAGGAGAAAAATGAATTTGTGGTTGATCTGATTTTGCTCCATCATAATTTTTCAAATGATGCTCGGTCTGTTCGGGGCGGGGGGAATCGCCTCCTACCTTGGTGAGAGACGGGTTTTACCCCAAGCCAGTAAAATGGTAACAGCTGGCTTGAAAATGAAACCCACCTGGAAAATCATACAGGGACTTTCAGGTGGGTTTGGCAATTTGTCTCTGAGAATTAATGTGAGGAAAAAAAAAATTAATAAATGAGCCCCAGGAGGAATTTTGGGGGCTGGTCACTGCCGTGCGCTGGGTGAAACCTAAGCCTGGAGAGCAGAAAATGGGAGTTTTCTGTGCTCTGGCTGCCAGCAAGGAGGGGTCCCATGGGAAATCCCATCCCTGCTCCGGTAGGATGACCGGGAGCATTGATTCCCTTTTGGGCTGCATCCCACCTGGGTGCTCCCGGCATACCCAGCACATCACCCGGCTCAACCTCTTGCTGCTGCCCGAGCCAGGAGATGCCAATCTTTTCATCAAAGCTCGCTGAAAACAAAACTGAGAAACAGCTTGTGGTTTGACAAGAATGTATTTACATAAAAATATATATTTTAAAAAACCTTTGGGGATGGTGAGAGAAGGTGCTCGCAGTGTTTGTGAGGTCCCTGACATTTAAGCCGAGTGTGGCAGCCTCCCATGTTACCCGCGCCGAGCCCCACATGGGACCCACCGCCAAAGCTCCTCCTCAGGCCCGGCTTAAATTTAGAAAGGCTTTTTGCTATCTCCCCATCACATCCCTCGCCAGACGGGACAAATAGGGGCCATCAGGAGGAGCAAGGAATTAACTCCCGGGCATGCATAAGATAAGAAAGCCGCATCCATTTCCTTACATTCCAGCCCAAAAAGCCAGGCAGGGCTTTAAAAAAAACGCAGCCAACCCCCCAAAACAAACCCAATGCTGGGTTTTTGGCTGCTCCCCTGCTGCCAGCTGTGACGCTTTGCTCATTTGCTCGGCACCGCGATAGTACGCGTCAAATACAAGTGTACTTGTATCTATTTCCAATCCTTGCATTTGTTTGCAATGCTTGTATTTCTTTGCAATGCATGTATTTGTTTGCAATATTGTATTTATTTGCAAGGCTTGCATTTGTTTGCAATATTGTATTTATTTGCAGTGCTTGTATTTGTTTGTAAGCACTGAATTCTTTGCTTTCTGACAAAAAAAAAGAGGGTGAGAAGGTGTTGCCAGATCTGGGCAACCGGAGGGACCCACCAGCCAGGGCCACTGCCCATGCAGTGCCGATCGTGGGGAGCCGCTGGCGAGCGCCCTGCCCTGGCTGTACAGCCCAGTGGTTTCTTTCGGCAAGCCTATTCCCTCTTTTCTGAGTCATTCTGAGATCGCTTGACACCTCTAGCACACAGATGGCAAAAATATGCTTTTAGAGCAAAAATTGGTGGAGTCAGTCCCTGCAGCGGCACGCGCTGGGCGTGCCTTGCCATCTGCTGGCACGAGCTCCCCGCCAAGCAGGCGCTCGGGTCTCCCCGTGTCCCGGTGAACACAGCAGCACTGGCGAGCCCTCACGAACAGCACCGAGCTCAAGGAAATACAGAATCAGCTTTGAAAGCCTCCCGTCGAGCGGCACCTCTGAGGTCCTGAAGTGCCAAAAGCCTCAAGATGTGCAGCTGCAGCTTTGTGCTCAGCAGCATCCCTCCCGCACCTCCGGCATCCCTCCTGCACCTCCTGCATCTCCAGCATCCCTCCTGCACCTCCGGCATCCCTTCTGCACCTCCGGCATCCCTCCTGCATCCCTGGCATCCCTCCTGCATCCCCGGCATCCCTCCTGCATCCCCAGCATCCCTCCTGCACCTCTGGCATCCCTCCTGCATCCCTGGCATCCCTCCTGCATCTCCAGCATCCCTCCTGCATCCCTGGCATCCCTCCTGCACCTGTGCCCCCAGCATCCCTCCTGTGCCCCGTCCCAGCACAGGGGCGTGCTCCCTGTCCCAAAGGGCTTGCAGCCTGCCCCGACAGGAGCTTTTGGGAAGTGGGTGAAGATGCTCCCAGGAGCCGCCGAGCCCGGGCCCTTTGGGGGAACATTGGGGTGGGAGGAGGGGAACCCCTGGTACTGCCGGCCCTGCCGACACCTCTGCCTTGGCGGGCCCGGCGGCTGTGCCGACCGCGATGTGCGCGGCGATAACGGGCGCAGGCAGCCGCCTCCCCGCCACTCTTTCTGAAACGCCCCGGCGCCGACTCGGCTCTGGTGGGCGTTTGGGATGCCGAGCCTGGGGAAACTGGTCTGAAACACTCATTTCAGACCAGGCTATGCAAATAAATGGTATATCAGGCTAAACCCTCCCACCTGGGGTCAAACCACAGGCCGTTCATTACAGAGCATCGCCGGGAGGTGCGCGCCGCCTTGGGCCCCCCTCCCCAAACTCGGCGCCTTCCTCATTGCGCAGCCGAAGGGGGAGTGGGGAGATACCCGGGGCGGGGGGGAGCTGCCTTTAGCCCAGAGGACAGTTGGCAGGGGGGCCGGAAAGGTTGCCCTCCCCAAAGCCCCCGGTGCCCGCGCTGGTCTGGAGCCCTCCCTTGCTTCAGCTCCGGCAAAAAAGCGCTTGCTCAGCACTTCTGCTGCACCGGCTTAGCTGCTGGAAGCTACAAATCACTCCTGTCAGCTGGGGAACGGCGGGGTTCCGGCCTCTTCCCTCTGTTATTTATTATTATCGCAGGATAACATTGCTGCCAGCAGAAAAACCTCACAGCGAGCCAGCCGAACCCGCCGCCTCAACCGAGTGCCAAGCCCTCCGCCTCCCGGTTGCCACTGCCTTTCCCGGCGGAGCGTGGCTTCAGGCCGAGCAAACATCCCACATCGCCATCGCCCCAGCTGCCGTCCCTGCAAAACCCAATGGGGCTGGTGACCCTCTGGGTGCCCGCGTTTAATAAAGGGCAGTGAGAGAGATGCCGACCTCCCCAGCAGCCCTGGAAGGATGCGGGGGGCAAGAGAGTTGGATGAGAGAGGAGCAAATATTTTGGGATACCCGCAAATATTTTGGGACTTGAGGAGTCCCGAGCCATCATCTCGACTCCACTAACAAAAAAGCTCAAGCGTAGAAAATATTTACATGTCATAAGGAGGGTGGATGGCAATGACCTTGAAAGCACCCGCTTCATCTCACCAGGGTGCCAAGCACGGTGGTGGGGGCACCCGGTCTTCCCCCCACCTCCCGCTCTTGCAGGGCTTTGAAAAGGCGCCAGGGCTTGACAAATACCAGTACTGGGAACCAGTGTGTGTCTCCAGTGGGCGTGGGGGATGCGCCGGAGGCTGCCGGCGAGGGCCGCGCACCAAAGCTCGCCCCGCCGCCACGCGCGCCCGCGTCCCGCAACCACCGAACCCTGAAGAAACGTCGATGTCAAAGCCACGGCGCTGCGGGCGCCTTCGCTAATGAGTAAGAACGAAATCAGTGAAAAGCTCCTAACGAGAGGAGCGTGTCGTCGGCGCCCACAAAATGGGAGCGTGTCGGGGCGGGAGGTACACACAATGCTGCCGGCCGCTCGGCTGGGCATGGCCGGCCCACCCGTTTCCCAATTTTACTCCGGTTTTAACAGCCACAATGGCCAAGCCAAGATTCAACCCAGCCTGGTGCGAGGCTCCGGTGAGGCTTGGGGGGGCTTTGCCCCACTGCCCCATCCCGGCTGCCGGGGGGGACTCGGCACTTTCCAGGCCACTGCCGGGGAGGAGGCAGCAGCGTTTCGGCAGCAGCGCTGGGGATCGGGCAGCTCGTCCCGCTGCCATGATGGGGAAGAGACAGAAAATAAAGAAAACACGGACAATACTGGAAATATTAAAGATATGTTGAAAATATTAAAAAATATTTTAAATGATGAAAATGTTGAAAATGTATTAAAAAAATCTTTTAAATGTCAAAAATGTTCAAAATATTACAAAATATTTTATATTTTGAAAATGATGACAATGTTGAAAACATTAAAAAATCTTTTAAATGTCAAAAATGCTCAAAAAGTTAAAAATATTGAAAAATCTTTTAAATGTTGAAAATATTGAAAATATTAAAAAATCTTTTAAATGTCGAAAATGCTGAAAATGTTGGAAATACCAAAAAATCTTTAAATGTTGAAAACGAGAAAATATTGACAATATTAAAAAAATTGAAAATGTTGGAAATATTGACAATGTTAAAAATATCTAAAAATCTTTTAGATGATGAAAACGTTGAAAACATTGCAGATATGGGGGGGGCGGGGGGGCTGGAGGGGACGCTGGTGCGGCGCCCGGGCCCCCCCCGCGCTCCCGGGGCAGCGCGGAGCAGCGCGGAGCGGCGCGGAGCGTCTCCCCGGCGCAGCCGGGGCCATTTCCTTCTTACCACCCCCCCCTGCAGCCCTCGGCAGGAACTGCCCCGCGCAGAAAGTGCTGGAGAAGGCGAGTTTTTCAAAAAGCAGACCCCAAACCCCACCAAATAAACCCAAAGTGGCTTCTCCCTTTTTTCCCCGCTGTCCAAAGAATCCTTTTCTTTTTTTCCGCTGTCCAAATAATCCCTTTTTTTTTCCTGCTGTCAAAATAATCCTTTTTTTGTAAATTAAACCCCCGATTGGCTTAATTTATACATCTGTTTATAGGGACATACGCTGCCTTTGTGCCTGAAAAACGCCTAATTGTCTTAACTAATGACAGTATTTGGAGCAGAGGTTGCAACATAAGCCAGGACTAACGAAGCACAACTTTAAACAGGGATAATAGAAACTTTCTCACGTCTAAGCTGCTGCTGCACATTTTTTTCCAAGTGCACCAACATGCTGCCCCAAGCCCCTTGCTTCAAGACTTTTGTCAGGAGAAAAGAGAGTAGCTGTGTGTAATTGAAACTAACGGGAAAAAAAAGAAAGAAAAAAAAGAAAATTAAAATCTGACGGTCTGGTACAAGTGAGGTGAACCAGGAAAATGCATCCACAGCAGAATCACTGCATTCCCCCACTGTTTAAAAACATATAGATCAGAAAATACTTCTATCAGAAGATAGATAGATAGATAGATAGATAGATAGATAGATAGATAGATATACGTCTCAGAAAATGAAGGGAATAACTCAGTACAGTGCACCATTTCAAACAGGTTCCACAGCCTGCATAAATTCACAAAAGAGCAGGAAAAGCCAGATCTGATGCTCTGAGTTCCTCTGTCTTTCCCCATTTCAGGATTCTGGGAGGGTGCAGGACCCGTCTCTGGCTGGCAGGAGGATGAGCAGCCGGAGCTGGATGGGCTCTGTTGAATCGTGTGCATCGTGTGCCTAGTTTTATTTTACAAGTGATAATGAAAGTAAGAAAAGGGCTTCGGGGTTTTTGCAAAGCTCTGCCACCGACTTGCTTTGGGAATGACTTTGCTGGGATGCTTTGGGAATTCTTATCCATGTGGAGGGAGTGAACGGGGAGCGGTGCGGCACAGCCGGCGTGGGAAAGTGCACTCCTTCCCCCTGCCTAAACCAGTGAGCAGCACCCGCCGCAAAAAAACCCAGTGTATTTTGTGCTTTCCTTTACCAGGAATCCCCGAAAATCCCCAGCCCTGCTTGTGAACAGCAATTTCTCCCATCGCTAATGATGTCCTTAAAAAGTAGTTTAGTTTTGTTGGGACCCATACTTTTCAAACAAGCTGGTGCGACTTGGATGTCCTGATTTTTCTAGTGACCAAATTTCTGATGCACACAAGAGGAGATGTCAGCTGCCCACTGCCGGCAACTCACATATTGCTACAGATGTGAATTTTATTACGCTTAAAAACAAATACTCTGAGTAGGAATGGAATTATTGATGTCTCTAGCGCCCAGACCATCAAATCTGCTGCATACATGGTTCATAAATGTGAGTTTTGACAATATGGCATGAAATAATATTATGAAAATATGGAACATTTTCTATGTGGGTAGAAAAAAAAATATTTAGCAATTACTGAAAGCAGTGCAACAGTCAGGGAACAGCCCTGCCTTATTGTAACGCTGTGCGTGCAGTGGAGGAGCCCAGCAAGTATGGGGAGGGGCAACTTCATGCCGGGATTTGGTCCCAAGTGGCAAATATTTAAAAAAAAAAAAAAATCCCTAAAATCCAGAAGGCCCCAAACTTCTGGAAAGCCACACACCACACCCCTTCCCAGCTGGAGCCCCCATGGGAAGCCCAGCCCGGAGGCTGGGGGGGGGCGAGCGGCTGGGTGGGCGGCCGGGTTGCAGCCACCCTCCTTCCCACCTGGCCACCTCCTGCCTGCCGGCTGCCTTGCGGGCAGGGGTGCAGGCAGCACGTTGGCAGGGGCCAGGCTGGAGCATTGCTTTGACGCTCAGAGAGAAATCCCCACCTACGGCGAGCATTAGTTTCGGTTTCGAGGCGCGACAAACGGCGTGGTATGAGCTCTTTCCTCCGGCGCCGTGTCGCAGGGTGGCAGGGGAGGGGGCATGGCGCCGGGCCCCCCGGCAGAGGCGGGTGGCTGCCATGCCGGGGGTGCACAGTGGCACATGCCAGGGATGTGCGGCGGTGCGGGCAGGCGGTTTCCAGCCAGAGTCAGCTCCCGGCATCCCTGCATAGCTCCCAGCGACGGTCTCCGGCACGGCGAGCCAAAGCCATGCCGATGCCTTTACTGGCTGTTACAACCCCAGATGAGGGGGCAGCAGGGCAAGCCGTCAGCCAGCACTGGGAATGGCAGTATAAACCCAGCCATACAAGATATGGACCGGGCATCCTTGCAGGTATCCAAACTGGGGCTGGATACGGCCCTGAGTCCCCGGTTCTGCTTGGAGCGGGCAGGGAGGCAGCCACAGACGGGGCAAGACTCAATACCCTGCCTGGGTTTAATCCTTCAGCTTGTCTCAGTTCCTTAAACTGATTTCCCTGTAAGTTCTCATGAAGGAACAGTTCCTGTTTCTCCGCCTCAGCCATGACCAAGCTTTTTTCTGCCCAGCCCTGGCCGCAGCCCTCATCCCCACAGCTCCCCCAGGCACCTCCACTACAGCCCCACGGGAAACCCAGGGATTTAAAAAATACTCAGCTTTGCCCAGAGCTTTTTTTTTTTTTTAAATTCCCTATGAACTGACATTCTCAGGAAATGTTGGGTTTGGAATCCCGGCACCACCAACCCGTGCCCAGCCCCGGGGCTGTGGCATGACTTGGCCGATGGAGACCCCGGCCAGAGCCGTACCCCCACTGCCACCCCTCGCCGTCCCGGAGCCGAGGATGGGGAAGCCAAAAGCCAGCCACATCACTTTAGTCCTGCAGACACCATTAACCCCTTTTGTCAGCACAACGCAACTGCACGCTCAGGCTTAAAAGTGGGTTTTGTGGTTGGTTTAAGGCTGCCGTGATTAACACGCGCCTCGATTCAAAAGTAATTTTTTTTCTTCCTCTGCCACGCAGGGACACCCAGGCACTTCCCAGAGAGAGAAAACCAGAGCTACCCAGAGGCCACGGGGATGGGCACCCTGCTTGCACCCATGTGGCCACCCTGAGCTTGGCAGCACCCACACCCGGCTGCTCCTCCGCAGGAGGACTGGGAGAGCAGGGCAGAGGCAAAAGCTGATGCCCGGGTGAGATGCTGCATCCCTGCACAGCCCCACGCAGCAGCACCAGCAGTACCAGCAGCACCAGCACCAGCAGTACCAGCAGCACCAGCAGTACCAGCAGCACCAGCAGCACCAGCAGCAGGAGGAGGGACGGTGGCAGAAGGGGAAGAGCATCCCGGGGCACCGCTCTCCTCTCTCCTGCTGCAGCCACGCTCGCTGCTGACTCATTTTTGGCTAGCGAGCCCACGCGAGGCGCAGCACCTCCCGCCGCCCCACCACGCCGTGGGGTTTTTTCCTTTCTTCTTCTTCGTCAAACGGGCACCAAGTTACCAAAAACCCTCGTCACATGGCCCACAATACAGCAGCCCCGCTTTCATTTACTGGAACTGCACAGCCTTGAAAAAACACAAGTTTCCAGCAGATGAGCCGAGCCACTGATGCTCTCAGAGGGCCCTGGGGCTGCGGGGTCCCAGCGGCATCCACAGCCCCCTCCCCGGCACCGGGGATCGACCAGGCACCCAGGGCTTCGAAGGTAAGGAGCTTCTGCGCAGGTGGGTTCCCCATCCGGGCAGCCCCCCCCCAGCTTGGTGTCTTGCGGGGTACGCCAGGCACCCCAAACCACCCGTCCCAAAGCCGTGCTGTCCCATGGAGACACTCACCCAAACCGCGGCTCCTTCCCTGCATCCTCCAGAGCCAGCGCCTGTGATGGGGAGAGAAATCATCAGAGCTGGGTAGGTTTTCATGGGAACGGGTTAAAAAAAAAAAAAAAAGTGCTGACTGCACAGACACAAATGTCGCTTATTTCCCACCATTAAGCGATGACAAAAATAATTAGGAGGGGAAAAAGAACCCAGTCCCCCCCCAAGTCCCTACGGCCAGGGGAACAGCTGTGCTCCTGCTGACTCACCCGCCTCTGCTTCCTCCAGTGCCACTGGCCAGCCCAGCAGTGTCTGCTGCCCTGGGGAAAAATAGGCTTTTTTAAATTTATGCTGCTTGAAAAACCTCTTCTGCTTCTTGCATTTCAGTGAAGGGCCAGGGAATCACCTATGGAGGAACGAGATCTTCGTTAGCGGTAATGGGAACGCTGGACGCAGAACCAGAGCGGGGCCCCGCGCGTGGATGTTTTGCCTCCTTGCCTCCAGGTTTATGCCGGCATGGTTTTGTGCCGCAGGGTGGAAATTGGCCAGGGCTTCGTGCCGCTTCGGATGCCGGCGGCATGTGCCCAGGGCAGGATGCTCAACCATGGTGGCCTTGCCCCAGGGATTCATCCCTGCGCTTCCCACGCTTCCCCTTTTATGGGCATTTAATGATAAGTGTTTAAGATCAGCTTCTCTGGGGAAAGCCCACAGTCCAAACCTGCACACTTTCTGCTTGAATGCCATTAATGCTTAAATATTAAGCATTAATGGAAATAATGGGGGGAATGTTGGGGAAAGAGAGGAAAGCTAGGCTTTAGCATCCTTCCCTGGGCAGCGAGAGCAGTACATACCACGTAAAGAACAGCGCGTGTCCTTAGGGTGGATAAAAAGTCCATCAGCCAGGGCAAATTGTAGCCCTTCAAGCACAGAATCTCCACTTTACCCTGCCAGCCAGAGTACCGGCATCCTCTCTCAACACAGAGCCCCCCGCTTCCCGAGTGCAGGCGTATCCTCCCGTACTGAATCCCACGCATGCCAGTTTCCAACAGCAGCACGGAAAGCCATGTGCGGATCCCCTGCACCTCTTGGACCACAACAAATCCAGCCGACATCCTACCTGGCCTCTCCTCACCGCAGCTCCTGGCCCCGGACGTGCCGGTGGGTTTATACGGCCCCATCACTCCCCGCTGAGGCACGGGGAAGGGACATTTTTCCCATGGCCAATGGGTGCTCCCGTTTCCCCCAAAGCAGCCAGCTACACCCATCTGGAAAGGCTTGGGGTTTTTTTCCCATCGGAAAGGGCCTTTGCTGGGAAAGGTCTCGTTTCCCAGGGCTTGCAGCCAAACCCACAGGGACTGCGGCGGTGGCGGGGGGCTGGGGGGGGGAATGAGATGCAGGCACCAAAATACACTGTCCCAGGGGGTGGGGGGTGGCTTTGCCGAGTGGCCCCCCCCACCCTCCGGTCTTTTAGCCAGGTGATGTATCCCTGAGCTCTCAGGCACCTGGATGCTCTTCCAGCCTGTCCGCCGGGAAGCACTCTGTTTTTTCCCCCCATCCCCATCAGATAGGCTAAAAAAAGCCACGATGTCCCTGCAGACCTCATGGGAAGGGCTACTGGCTGCCACTGTGGGGGATGGAAACCATCCCCGTTCCCCAGGGAACAGCTCCGGCAAGCGCTCATCTGAGATGCTCACCTGCTCCAAGCCCTTTCCCTTCCCAGCTAAGGGACGCTTTCCCTCTCTCCTGCTGTGGGGCGGTGCTGTCACCCTGCTTGTGTCCCACCCTCTGTTTTTTTCACACTCAATTTCTGTTTTGCATGATTTCGGTGTGGCCAGGAGTACGGTTCTTATGTGTTTCAAGAAAATGAACTGACCCGAAAATGGCTTACCGGCAGGTTTTTGCTCCCTGATTCAGCTTGAGTTCAGAGATGAGTCAGGCAGCAGTGAACAGCCCCGGGAGGGGGTAACGCAGAGGCTGCTTTAATCAGCCTTTCACAAATTCACACTACTTAAAAAAAAAATGGGTTTACGACACTGTAGCGGCAGCAGCTTGGATCCAGCGGGGTTTGGCAATGCCGGGCGCCCCGTGGCTGTGCCTCTCCGCCAGCGAGGCAGCCTCACCAGGGATCTGACTGAGCATTCTCGGGAGCATCCACAACCTCGGTCTCTTGACGCCTCCTGCCAGCACACCCAGGCGTCCCCCAGTGTCCCCACCGCTCGGTGGTGGCTTTAACCCTTCCAGCGCCATTGCCGCCAGCTCCTAACCTCAGGTTCACCGCAATCACTTTGGTGGCAACCGGTGCAACCGCAGTGCCGGGGTGAACCTGCTGCTCGCTCGCCACTGGCCGTGCCCAAGGGATCTGCCGCGGGGATGGCCGACGGCCGATGCTCTGGCTTATCTGACGAGCGCAAGCATCGTGGGCCAGGGAAAAAACACCAAAACGCCAGTCCCTTCGTGTTCTCCTCTGTGGCTTTCACCAATTTCTCATATGAGAAGCAAAGGGCACCTGCACAGAGATGCCAGCAGCCACTGCCTTGGAGCAACAGCCCGTAAAAGAGGCTGGCTGCAGTGATGATGCTTATTGCAATATGTAGAGGGAACTCAAGGGTTAATCATATATTTCTATGCATTGCCCCATGGTGTTTTGAACTGCTCCATCCCTGCAGACCCCTTGGGCTCTTTCACATCCCATCACCAAGCCCCGCACTGTTTATAGGTGAATTTATCCGCACTAAAGCACTGATGCTGCCAGCTTCTGCTCCCCCTGGGTCTTTTGGCTTTCCCCTGCCCCAAAGGGTCGGGGCAGGCACTGCCCAAGCAGAGAGGGAAACTGGGCAAGGGACCGGCACACGATCCCTCCTCCCTAATTATTTCAGTATGCGGCCACGGGAGCCTGGCGCTGGAAGCGGCATGTTGTTTCGTGGCCAGCTTGGCTAGGGCTCGAGGGATCACAAGCCCCCAAATGAACTGAGGAGCTGCAGAGGTCTGGAGGCATCGGAGCCCGACGCTGGCTACCCAGCAGCAGCATCAGCTCCTTGCTGTGCCGTGGCCCCTAATGCTTGGATGTCGCCCCCAAAAAAATCAAGGGGATGGGTGGTCCTCTTTATCCAGCGCTCGCCAGGGACATCCCTGGAGCTCACCCCAGAAGAGCACAAGTCAGTGGGAAATGTCCTACCTGGAGTGATGATGGAAGAAATCACCCCACGAGCATCACATGAGCAGGAGGAGGAGGAGGCTGGCACACGTGCACGTGGTTGGAAAATTCTCGTCCCATCCCCTCCCGCCTCCTTCCCCCCCCAATATTGCAACGAAAATGGAAAATGTGCTGGCAGCCATTAGCAGCTCCCTGGGAAAAGCCAGTTTGCTGGCCCAGCTTCAAAATCCAGTTTTCCAGAAACCCCCGGACCACTCCAGAGTGCGGCTGTGAGCTTTAGGAAAACCAGAAAGGGAGCTGTGGGTTTTTTTGGTAAATTTTTGTCATTGTCAAAAATCCAGTTTTCCTTCTAAAAAGAAAATAAGAAGCCCCGAAGAGGTGGAAACCATTCCAGCTGGGCCCAGGGTGGTGCAGGGAGTGGGGGGTAGCATCAGCTGGCACCAGCTGCTCAGGGAAACCACTGGATTCACAGAGCTTCAGTCCTCAGAGTGCTGTGGGTCAGGGTGGAAAAAAAAAAAATAGCTAGAGAAGAAAATCTGGAAAAAAAAAAAAAAAAGAAAACAAACCTGGAAATGCCACCCTGGCTTCCTTTTTATGCCAAAGCCCACTGCCAGGCAGCAGGATGCTGGGGGAGCATGGGGTGAAGATGCCTTTGAGGAAGCAGCAGCAAGAGATTTGGGTTTATCTTTAATTTTTGGGCACTGGTGGTGGTGTGTGTTTTTGGACCACAAAGCCCTGCAGAAAAATCCTTTTGAGTCAGGTTTTCCCGGTGGGACTGAGCACCTGCCAGCGCCCCAGGGGATGCTTGGTCCCTGCTGCTGCTGCACCCTGGGGAGATGTGGGTCCCAAGGGACCACCTGCCTCGAGATGCCACCGCCTGCATTGCCCATGGGGTTCAGCTGCAGAAATCAGTACGGGCAGAAGCAATGACCCCAAATGTTCCAGCAGCCGGCTGGGATCCCACGGGATGGCCAGGATCCCACGGGATGATGGATTTACTGGGCATGCCGGCACCTGCCTTCCCGCGAAGCAAAAAAACAAGGCGCTAAGTCACAGTAAAACCATGAAAGCAAAACCACAGAGCCCCAAAGCACCTCTGAGTCACTCCCCCGGCCGCCGCCGCGGCCCCACAGCCCTCCAAAACTCGCCGCCACCTGCAGCCAGCCCCAAACTGCAGAGCCATGCTCGGCCCGCTGGCTCGGCATGACATGGTGGGGCACGGCACACATCAGGCTGCCATATGGGTGCCGGCAGCATCTTCCAGGAGGCAAAGCCCCTCTGCCTGAGTGGGCAGGGGCACGGGCAGCAATTGCCATCTCACAGACGGAGGAGCAGAGGGCAGAGCGGCGGTGACCGGTCTCATGGGCTCAGCATCCTCTGCCGAGCCAAAACTGACCTGGTATCCCCCGCTCGCCGGCACCGCTTCGGAGCCAAAACACTTCCTTCCCCTCTTTCCTGTAAAATCACCCGTATTTTTTATTATTATTGTTTTAAATTGTGAAAAATACTAATTTGAAACGTGAATGGAGATGAAACATTCACAGAAAGTGCTACCGGGATTAGTCACCGGTTGTAACATCTCTATTTACAATGAGTCACGGAGGTTGGCCACGCGGCTCTTAAATTAAATCCCCGCCGGCTTTTCAGTTTTTGGGCTGTCCTCGGGAGACCTTTCGGTAACTTTTCTCCGCTTCTGAGCAGAGCTGGCAGCTGCCTCCCAGCATGCGTGTTTACCGAAACACCGGCAGTAGCTGCAAGGGCTTTGCCGTGCAATTATGTGGCAGCCGGGGCCGGAGGCGATGCTTGGAGGGCAGGATTTGCCCCCGCGAACCGAGTAATTTCCCTGTTTGTGCTGAAGATGGGAAGAAGGGGAGAGGCGGCAGGCGCTAGGGGGGCAATGGATGTACCCGGTGATAGTGGGGGCCAAACCGGTGGCACCAGACCCCAGTGGCGGTGGTGGTGCCGACAGAGGTCACTGTTGCCGAAAAACTATGTGCCCCTGTCAAAAAAGGGAACTTGGCGGGGAAGGCGGTGATGGGGAAGGCGGCGATGGGGCAGGCCCAGTTTTGAACAGGAGCCACGTTCCAGCAGCCACGAGGCCACTGTGCTGGGGACCTCCGTTCCCCACTGCTGGTGGCAAAGCCCCCAGGGCGATGCATGGGGCAGCTGAGCTGGCATCGTGGTCCGTGGGATGGGCTGGAGAAGTCGTGCTCCCCCCACGGCCATGGCAGGGACCTCCCAGTGTGCCAACCAACTGAGATTAAAAGCAAAAAAAAAAAAAAACGCCAAGGAAAGGAAACCGTCTCTGCATGGGACTGGAAGGGGAACATGCTGCTACAGGATGTCCCTGAGGCCAAAAGCTGAGTGAGGGAAAGGGCAGGAGGGGGGACCCCAGGGTCCCACAGGCATCCCTTGAGCTGCTAAACCCCTCGCAGAGCCACTCAGTTCCAGGACAGCCATAGGCAAACATGAGCAGGCCCCAAGCAAGCGTGGTTTGGGATGCATTGGATGGATGCGTTTGCTTCGCGTGGCAAAAACTGGTAGGTCCTGCGTGGCGGGACCCCGGGAGCAGCAGGATGACACCTCACTGCTGCCTTTCCTCGCCCAAAGCCCAAGGGAGAGCATGCAAACAGCTTGTGAGCGCAGCATAAAAATAAAACCCCAGAAAGGTGACTAAGCACTCTGGGTACCGAGGCATGACGCCAGAGGAGCCCGGCCTCCGTCCCCAGCTGCGCCAAGCTCCCGCCAGGAGCTGCCACCCACAGTTATCCAGGCACGGGACCCCAGCGTGGGATGAAGAGGCCCCCGGGCGCTGCTGATAGATGGCAGAGAGCCTCCGTGTCCCATCTCCGTACCATGCCTGAGCAGAGCTGCTGCTCTCTGCAAAGCCCCCCAAGGGGCCGAGCAGCCCAGCTCCCACCTGCAACTGCCCACAGGCAGAGAGCGGAGCGGGTCCCAGGGCTGCCCCGAGGACCCCCCAGCCTGGAGCTTGCTGGGGTGGGGGTGGGGGGCTGGATGGGTCCCCTTGGCAGCAGGGTGCTCGCCCACCCGCGGCAGGGGCAAGCGACAGCCTGCAAGGGAGCTGGGGGAGGCTTTGAGGCACTGGGATGCTGGGCACAGGGTATTGCACCAGGAAAGGCAAAGGCAGGGTCCCCGTGTGCTGACCCTGCCCCTGCCTTGCCCCCCGCACATCCCAGGGCACCCCCCAAGTCCTCCCACCACCCCACCGCAGCCAGGGCTCCCCAAGCAGAGCCCCCCTGCGCCCAGGGGCAGCACACGCTCCATGGGTGCTCAGGGACCCACAGTGGGACGAGGCAAAGCCCAAAACCCAACCAGCAGCCAGCACTTGCAGTTTAAATACGCAAAATTTAAAATATTCACTCTGTGAGAGCCTGGCCCAAGCAACACACAGCAGTGCGAGGAGCGCAAGGCATTGCAAAGTCTACTGCATACATATTTTTTGCAATTCACAGCTAGCAGCTAAAGTAATCAGCGTTTTAAACCGCTTGCAAAGCCTCGTCCGCAGCAGTAAATAGCACCTTACCCTGGCAGGCTGGGGGACCCCGGGGTGGAGGCAGCCCCCCGGTGCCGGAGGGGAGCGCAGGGGCTCCACGTGGGGCCGGGAGAGCAAAGCTGGCATTCGTAACGGGCGCCAGGCACCCCGAGCCAAAACTCCGCCACCGCTCTGCCCAGATCATTGGTCCAGGTCACGACAGCGGCTGCTTTCAAATTCTGTTAAACCTTAAAAAGGAAACAGGAAGCCTCTCGGCTCTTGACTTCATGCAGCTCAAAGAGGCTCACACACACATACATGCACACCCACACGCTCTCCTTCCTACCCCCGAGGCTGAAGCAATGGCAGGCAGGGCGCTGCCGAGGTGGTAGAGCTGTGCCCTCGCGTGTTGTGCTCCTGGCATCAGGCTGGACCTGCAAGTATCCTAACCCCGGCTGCACAGGGAGATCCTTCCTCCAGCCCCAGGGAAGCTGCCCTTTGCACCTCCTTGCAGGGGCTTGCTTAAAGCCTGCCTTGCTGCTTCGTTTTGTTTATGGTTAAACTCATCTTCATCTTCCAGCTTGCAGAGCCACCAAGCAGCATCAGGCTCATGCCAGCAGGAGCATGGACCCCAAGGCGCCAGACTGCTGTCCCAAACTCCTCTGAACATGGGATAAAACCCCATTTATCCAGGAGGAGAGCGAGAGGCATTAGCCCAGCTTCAGTTCAGGTTTCTCAGCTTTTCACTCAAAATCCAGCATTTGCATTTTCTGCTCTTCCTCCCGCAGCACACATAGGGCAAAACAAGTAACAGAGCTAAACCGGTGAAAGTCATTCCGTGTTTGTGGTAGGGGTTTTAGGAAGCTAGGAAACATTCATCCTCAGAAAAGTCAAGGGCAGATTGCTGGGGAAAGAAGTTTCATTTGCTTTGTGAAGAGTTTAATGCTTCACATTTCTCTAGTTTAGAAGAAAACAACTTCCCCAAGCTGCAGCAAGGGAGGACATATGCGCACCCCCAAGCCTGGCACAAACCACTGTCCCCAGGACCACACAGCTAGACCTCATGGCACAAGTGGGGTTTTCTACACTTCTTAATGTCTTTATTTAACTCACATAACAAAGAAGGTACCTTTGGAGTAGGTGGTTTTTTGTTTTGTTAAACCCAATGTCTCCAGGGTCCAAGAGTCAGAGAGGCACTGCAAGGTGCTCCCTGTCCTTTCCAAAATCTCAAAGGCAAACCCTTGTCCCCAGGACCGAGACATCTCCTATGCACTCTGCGCAGGAACTTCCCTCAGGACACATCTGATTTCCTCTTGCTGTCGCTGCTCCACCCGTGAGGGTGTTGTGTGTCAGGCTCATTCTTTTTTGCAACCCCTGTCCTGACCCAGAGCCAGCAGCAGGACGCAGGAGACCGTCACCCCCAGGCCACTTGCCAGAGCTCGCGCCTGCAGAGAAAACCCATCCGCTCGCTTCCCATCATCAAGGTGGGGACCTGTGCAACCCACAAACAGGAGAGGTCAGGGGGCTGGCACCAGAGCTATGGCTCCAAAGCCTTTGAGCTCTTTGTCCATCACGTGGGTTAAAGACTTCACCTCTCCTGAAACAAAACACTGACTTCCCTATGTGGGTGCCTAAGGAAATTGGATCAACTTCTGAACAGCTTAAAAAAAGGGGAGAGGGGTGGGATTTGTCATGGGGCCCACATGTCCTTCCTTCAGTACACCTTAAGCCACTGAAAACCTTGGTTAATTCATGTCAAATGTTCTTTTTAACAACACTTAGAAGGTTTGTAAAATTTTTTCTACTTCTGCTTTCTTCACAGTCGCTCTGCTCTTGCTCTGTCCATTTGTCCCCCCCCTAAAATCCTTTGGCTCCCCCTACTTGAGGGATTGGAAGAAAAAGTGGACCAAGATCAGCGCCAGTCCCACAGAATAAGATCAAATTTGAAACTTCAGAATAAGCAGAGTCCAACAGCTTGGGTCTGGCTGCTTTTCCAGTAGTAATCATTCAACCTCTGGCTGCTTGTATTGGAGTAACTCCACCTGTTTTATGAAAAATTAAGTGCCTGGCCTGCCCAGCAAAAATACAGAACCAGCCACGCTCCAAGTTCAGTGCTCTGGGGAAATACATAAGGCAGGGTAGCAGAGATGTAGGAAACACAAACGAATGCCCCATTATTTAAATTGTCTGTAACTAGTTTCAGTTCTTGCCCAGACATAACGTAACATAGTGGAGGCAGGTGTTTTCTCAGCAGCCACTGACTAATTGCAGAACAAAGATTAGAAAAGAAAAAAAAAAAAAAAAAGAAAAGATGTAAACAGTGCAGTAGTGAGTATGTCACAGATGAGTCGGAGCAGAGCAATTTACACTTACAGAGTATGTACGCTTATGGAGGAGACATACAGTAGCCTTTATGAGACAAAAAAAAAAAAAAAAAAAAAATCGCATGAATGAGACTGAAAGATCATGCCAGTTCTTGAAAAGCATACTTGGCACAATGCAAGCAGCATGGCAGGTGGCTTGCTTTCCCTTCCAGCCTGAGACCCAAGAGGAAAAGCAAGTTTGGCATCTTCTAGGCTGCCTATCTCCTAAAATCTGCAGTATCTCATGGAAGCGGATTAAGATACTTCACAAGCTAAGAGGTTATAAAAACAAGGAAATTGTACGGTTCCCAGCCAAGGCCTTTTCAGAACTCACCACAAAAAGACATATTTATAAACAATCCTTAGTTACAAAAGTAAATTTATTATTAGTTCACTTTTACAATTTTTTTTTTAATTCATTGTAACAATTTATAAATAACTCCTGGTCATAGTCACCACATCCAGGAACGAGTCTGAAGTTTGTGTTGTTGGAGAAGTTACAAAATCAAGTACATTTTACCTGCACGTTTTTGAAAAGCATGAAACAACACACAGCTGGCTCTGTTGTTCAGTAACCACACGCAGAACGAACGTCCCAGACCTACAGCACCATGGACTGTGGATTTCTAAGTAACAGAGGAGCGAGCCTTAGTAACGCACGAACTGGCATATTCAACTGCTTGAACTTCAAAAGCAGCTCAGAGAAACTCGTGCTTCCTAAAGAGATTAAAAAAAGAAAGAAAATGAGCACGCATTGGTGTAACGCTTGCCCAACAGAAGAACTGTCAGTAGAAGGAGAGCCAGCCAGCGTTCAGAGTGTATCTCTGGAGATGTGCTCACTGCTATTCATTTTGTTGCAATGCTGGTTAAAAAGTAAATTTTTATATTAGAATTTTAAGAAATCTCAAATTCAATTAAGATGGCAGGAACTCCCAGAATAGAGGCATATAACAGGTAGAGAGGACACAGAAAACCAAGATTTCCATAAAGGTCTTTTGACCTGAGCGGATACCCAGGCACCTCACTGGAAGACATCCAAGACAAGACACATTAGCCTGTACGCTCAGGGTGCCATCACCCTGCACAGGACTCCTGGGGCTGGGGGCTGTGGCCTCCGGGAAGCCTTCAGCAATGGATTCGTCTCACCAGGAGGTGGTAATGTTCCTGCGGCACCCCTAAGCAAGCCACAGAGTTCCCCAAATCGAAGTCCAGCTGCATTTCTTTTGCAACCCGAGAAACCTTAGGCAAGCAGAGGAGGACTGGTACATCCCCAGGTTGGGCTGATGGAGGGCAAGAGAAAAGCTGCCTAGTGAAAGGGTGCAGAATTTCCCTGGATCCTAAATCAGATTACCTCTGGAAACCTAGAAGAGGTGATTGCTCTGACTAGGTGCTTATAGGAAAGAGATTTAAGGACATTCGGGATACAGCTAGCCCAACAAAAAGAATGCTTTCCCCTGTCACAGCTCATCTTATCTGGTCCTACTGCCTGTGAGAACATTGCTACCTGCAGGTCAGGAAAAAGCCAAGACTTTTTTTTTATATAGGCTAATTCTGGCTTCTTTAGTCCTGCATAAATTTTCTACCTTTTATGTCCAGACTCGAGACAATTAACAAAGAATAAAAATCAATGGAACTGCTTTCAGAGGAGACACACGCTGTCACGTAATTTACAGGATATACTCCTTTTAGTATGCAAGGCCAAACCCAGCAGCATGTGTCCACGCAAGTCCAGAGTGCTGTCCTGCACTCCAGTCTTACCTTCCAAGCCTCCAGCTGCCAGCTGACCTGGCGTTGGGACAGAGTGGTAAATAAGGAAGCAAGCCAGCATGCTCAGTTGAGATTCTTCCGTGGGCTGCCCACTTAGGTAGGAATGCAGAGACACATCCCCTCCAGCTGTAATAGACAAGACACACTGTTGAAATTTTGGGAGCATTTGTGGGAGGAAACAGAAAGGCAAGACAACAGTATTTCCCCAGAAAAAGCCCGCTGAAAAGTGTCTCCATCTCCCCACAGAAGGTGGGCTAGGGGTTTGTTGCAAACCTTCTTCCTTCTGCCATGGCCACCCTACACCCTGTTATCTGCTGTCACCACCCCTCACTTTCACTCCTACAAAATTCTCCCAATGCGTTATTAGGAAAGCACGTTCCTCGGGAAACAAAACATTCCAGGTTAACTAAACTTCCCACCAATACAGTCAAACATAATTCTTCAGTGAATGTTTCACACCAAACTGAAAACAAGTTGTTCTATGCTAACATGCAAGTGCCTTCCCTTCAGTTATCATTTTTCAGTACTTTTGAGGCAAAAGTCAACCCAGATCAGCAAGAAGACAAGAATGCTGAATCACAGCTGTAGGATTAAAGTTATCTTCTCCATACCTTGAAGCCACTGATCCAAAGTGTTATCAATAGTGCACTTCATCACAGGCAGAAATTCAGAGTTCATGAAGAGTCCTCGGTTCGGATTCCTGCTCATCCTCTCCTGGTGACTTCTGGAACTGAAAAATTCTAACACCAGCTTTATCTGCCACAGCTCAAATGTCTCGGACATTTCTCTTCTTTCTAATCTCCTCACAGCCTAGCAGAGGGGAAATACAAAGTGACAGTGAGAATGTGAACTGGAGGAGGAAAGAAACGTTGCTGTCGTAAACATTAATAAGTGAATCCTAACCCCCCCCCCCCACCTTGCCAAGGACTGCCCTTCTGAGCACCTACTGAGAAAAACTGCTGGCTAATGCTTCTGGTGTAATTTCAGTTTTCATTAACTTAGATTATTTTCCAATTTGCTTTTAAAATCTCTGCTATCTCCCTGTAAGCTCACTAATATATCTTCCCTTCTGTCTTCTACAAAAAAAAAAAAAAAAAAGAAGAAGAAAATCACAGGCAATGAACAATACTCTTATGCCAAAGTATAACATTAAAAAAAAAAAAAAAAAGGCGTTTACTCCACCTGATCTATTGCTATGTACGTGGGCAGCATCTCTGGATTTTCTTGAGTAACACACTCATAAAGAATCGAGGAGAAAAGATCCAGGATTTCCTGTTTCTGATAAAAGACACATGTTTAACAAAGCACACATGCTAGATACAATTTATTTCAGGTTCTCGCATTGCTCACATTTCCTTCCATTAAAGTTAACCCATGCACTGACATTGCATAAATTAGCAATAGCTAACAATGCTACACAGTTTGCTTTCATTCTTGGGCTTATTAAAACTAGGCAAAATGCAGCTATATTTTACTCCCTCCCTTAAGTCATTTCACACAAAGGAATACAGTGCAAAACACGCTAATCCTTCTGCAGTGATTTCACCTAAATGCTTCAGGACACTGAACAGGGCTCTTGGTATTTGTTAAACACATTCTGCAATGAATACAACTGGTGTATACAACTAACAGCAACTGTGATGTAAGCAATGGGGAAAAAACCCAAACAAACCCAACAAAAACTATAGGGTCAACACTGTTTTACACCTTTGTATTACAAAACATCCCTTAGAATATTCCCTGTCCCCACCACTTGAAGGACTGAATTCTGTTCCTCAGTTTAACATTTTTCCCACCTTTTCTTCATGCAAACAAGAAACCATGCTAGTCCACATCTAAGCATCATACCTGGCCCATGTTCACAGTTGGTTTGCAAAAATAATCAGCGAATGAAAACAAAGCAGGATCAGAAGTGAAAGCTGAAATTGCTTCTGGCTAAAAAACAGATTAAAACACACTCTTAAAATGAACTTTTTGGTTTTACTGCACAAATGTAATAGCAATTTATACCCAACCTTTCCTTCCCCAGCACACAAGTGAGAAGATTGTAACCTACCTAAAGCGTATCATGGGCAAAATATGTCCAACACTTCTGTCTGCCCACGACAAACATACATTCACATAGCTGCTCACAGCTTAAGCTCATCGCATGCCCTGTGAAAGCCACCAGACTTCCTTTCCCTCAAGCAAAGCAAGTAACTTCAGTACTCATAACCACGTGGCAGAGCTAGGTGCTGGAAATAAATTAACACAGCACGACCTGCTGTGCTTCCCTCAACCTTTCTAGAGGCAGCATTAATGGCAGGAAACCAGTTTGGGAGCGATACCTTGAATGCCTGAGCTTCAGAGTTTCGGTGAGTAACAGTCTGTGCTAAGAGACTGCGCCAGCCCATCGGGTCCTCCTTGTAGGAGAGCTGCCCAGCTCTCAGCTTCACATACAAGACACCACCCTTTGAAAGGATTGATCTGAAATAACAACACCAGTGCCTACTTTAAACTGATACATATGCACAATGAGGCAGACCTGTAAAGGAAACCTGAACTCCCAACAGCTCATATGAGATAATACGCCCATTTAGGCTTTGTCCTGATTATTTAAGCCCTGCCCCACTTGCGTATACATAGAAATCTTGGTATCTTCAGGGCAGGCTGCTATCAAACGGTGATGTGATGGCAAGCAATGGTGATGAAAAAGGCATGAGGCCTACTGATATAAGGAATGTAACTTCCTGAAGCAACTGCAGGTTCTTATTAGACTCTTCTAGGATGAACTCCCAGCACCAAGGAAAACCATGAAAGTTGGTATCCACAGCTTTAAAGGCATGCTGTGAAGGCCCTTTCTCCATGTTAGGGAAAAAAAAAAAAAATACAAAACCCAAACAAAACCCCACTATTCCTGACCAAGCCTACAAACAGAAGTGTGCAGCAGTTCAAAGTCACACTATTGCAAAGCAGCTGCATGTTTACCTGATTTAGAGTATCAGTTGTGCCATTAACTGTAGGCTCTGGGCATCCTTAAAATAACTAAATTATCTGTACTGAAACTAACTGCTTAGCATAACAATATAGCAGCAATTCACATGTACTAAGATAGGGAAAATTATTTCTTACATGTGCATTTATCTCCAAAACACTGCCGGCCAGGTTCCTACCATTTTAAAGGGCTGAGGACAAGATGTTGTTACATGAGAGCTGACAGATTCAAAGCATGTGGAGACCCAGAGAATAGGTAGGTCCCAAAGGCAGCAAGTTCCTCAGTCACCCACACTGGTTTCTGCTGCAGCAGCACAGGAAGGCTCTTTTGGACAAACAAGTGCTCAAGTGTGGTAAAGGCTCAACCCAGAAGGACAAAGCTGGCTTCTGCCAGTGCTGGTGCAGCAGATGTATCAGTATTTGGCTCCTGATCTGGAGGAATCTGCACTCTGCCTCAGTCCTGTTTGTTATCTTTAAAGGCATGGACCAACAGCTGCTGCATTGCAGTGCCTAGTTTAATCTCAATAGTGGCATTTAAATTAACTAGAAAAACCATGTTACTGATGAAAGATGCAGCTGGCTGCTTCTATACTACTCACAGTGACAAGTTACACTGTAGGCTGTTAAGCACAAAGATGAGAATGATTTTACCCACAGATACTGTATTCCGGTAAGATTTCTGTTTTTCACAGTTGCCCGATGGAGAGTTAAAATGCAGTAAGCAGTACTTTGTATACTTCACGTAACATGAGAAAATAGTATTTCACAAAGCAGTAACAGTTAGCTAACTACTGTATCAACAGTCTGGGAAACATGACATCATATCAACTCAAAACTAAACTAAAACCATGAGTTTAAGATGGTTTCTGGTACTGCTCAATCCTGCTGCCAATATCTGTGGTTTTTACTATCAGGTTTTCCCCTGCCCTGTTTTTGCATGAATTATTCACATCAATAGGTGAAACCAGCCACGCAGTTTCTTTCTTCACCCAAAAGTGCTGTCAAATGCACAACAGTGAACCGATCAAAAGCAGACTTCTTTCCAAACTGTAGGTGTTACAAGCATAGGAGATTAAAAAAAAAAAAAACCAACCTTAAAAAAGATATTACTACAAGGTCATTATTCAGTTAAGCATTATAAAGAATACTTACTTTAGATGATTCGTTCCCTTGGTTAGATCTATTAATAATTCCCAATACCGTGGTCCCTTCACTCTGATCTGTCAATGTAAGCATTTTTATTACTAGATATAACCAGAATCATAAAATTAAAGTTTTCTACACAAGCCTACAGTTCTTTCTGGGCCCTTACAAGAGCACGTGTCCTTTTATAGTGCTACCCACACAGAAAACTCAGAAGGAAGAGCACATAGCTTTGTCTCTCCTACAGTGAAGCTTTCTGGTACAAGGAACTCCCTGCGACATCAGATCTTGAAAGCATTATGATCAAGACCGAAGAGAAGCACATGGGTTAATTTAACACATGCTCCACAGAGACAGAATTGTCTTTGGAGCCATTGCTATGGGACAGCGTTGTCCAGAGCCTGGCTAAGGTTGGACAGGGAAATCAAAGGAAAGTCACTAAGTCTCTGTTCTTGCACTGTTTGTGGCACAAACTGGGTGATTAAATTCCTTGTTAAGATGGAGACTTCCTTTACCTGCTTCAGTAAGTGAAGCTCTGGAAGAAGCGTGGGTGCCATCAGTTCCTCGGTGGCTTCTGCATACCACTGCGTGCCCTTCAAAATGCCACCATTATTCACATATTAGTAAAGCTCATTTTCATGTGAAAAGAAATAAAACGTGCATCTCATTTATAACAATGCCATTGGCAGAAGTCAGTCAGTTTCTGTTCCTGAGTTCTGAGTAAATACATGACTTAGCATCGCCTTTAATGTCAGGAAACATAAACCTAAATTAAAGGTATATTTCCCACGGATGGATCAACACATAACGTTGTGCAAGTCAGGCACAGTTCAGCTGAACTCTGAAGGCTTGAGAAATTAACTATATTATGAACGTGCGGAACTCTTTGCCAGAACCACAGGGGATCCATGCTGCACGTCTTCTCCCCTGAAATGCCAAGAACCCTTTCTTCAGTCCTTTCATGAGCATCACCTGTCTCACGTAAGCATGTACAAAATAAATCCTGCAGAAAGGACTCTTCCCCAAAAGACATATAATGGAACCACTAAGGAGAAACACTAAGTTGCCTCTTTCAGCAGAATTAGGAGAAGGCTTTTAAAACCACAGGTGGTTCCAACCACCTCTGTGCCTTTGAAAGTCCTTCCTCTTTAGAAGGAGGAGAACTATGACACTGGGTCAGTCATTACACACTTGACTGAAGACTTTGTGGTGCCTTTTACTTGTCCTGTATTCTGCTCTCAAGGTGACATCAAAGCATGTGTAAGGTGTGAGTGGGCTGAGCACAACCCTTCAATTATTTGTGTAGAATTTGGCTCGCCTCCACCACAAGTTGAAAACAAACCCAAGGCTGCTGGCCACAACAATGAAAATAGCGTGCCTTTGGTATATCAGAGTCTTCAGTTGTCTCCCACACCTTCTCAAAGGCCTTTGCTCCTTCTTGCCTTGCAGACACATTACCTTGTATGTAACCTCTATCAGTGCATAACAAGGAGTGTTTGAATCCACATCAACAGGTGTTAAGAGCCTTGGTTCTGCTGCCAGCACGTACAAGTGACGCAAAGCCTGAAGGTGGTACCTGCGTGTGGGAATAAGGAATTCAGCACTGTGCAGTACAGGCCGGGAATAAACCCCAAATACCAAACTACACACAGCTCAGTAACAAAATACAGTTGTTGATCAAACTAAAGAGAAATTTGTAGTAATGTAGTAGATATTACATTTTTTTAACATGTATGGGTTAGCTAACAGAACAGGACTTAATGAATCCTAACTAAAACTGATTGAGAGTCATAAACGGACAGGTCTTGCATGCAAATCTTTTCAGCTGAGCAAACTGGAACAGTCAAGTCACAGGAGCACAGCGTAGAGCCTCAGGAAACCTGCCTGCACTTCCTCACTGATCAAAGATCACTGCCATCATCTTATATCTTCACTTATTTCTTCTGTTTTCCACTTTTTTTTTTTTTAAAACCTCAAAAAATTTATTTACAGAGCACCTAGGTAAGAATTCTAGAACATTTGCTTCTAGATAACTCTTTCTTAAGAGGATGATTTAGCTTAAGGAAATATGAACCCTAGCAAACCCTTACCGATTGTCCGTGCTGTGAACAGGGAAGTGAGGGTACAGAGCACAAAGGAGAGCAGCAATTGAAGAATTTGAAGTGCTCAGTGAGTATCTGTAGAAAAACATTACCTATTAGTTTCAGTGCTAACAAAGGCTGGCCACTAGCAAAGGTGTTCAAAATATTTTGGTGTCCCAGGGAAGGGAAGGACTGTAGCAAAGCGCATACAAGCAAGGAATTTACAAATGTGCTCCTATAGCAGTGAAAATAAACATGTAGCATTAGGAAATAAACAAAAGACAGAAACATTCCTATGGCATTCAAGTAATGCAGTATCTAGAAAACAGGACTTTCATTTGCAATAGAAGAGATCTTTATGCATCTGTATGTTATTTTAAAAAAAAAAAATCAAGTAAATTGCACACTGCTCCAGCTTTTGCAGGAGAATTGAAAGAAGGAAGAAAAACTGTCTTTGGAAATGGCAAGTTACCTTCCTCCTCCCAGAAAGAGAAGCCCCAAAGCCATGTGGTGAGCCAGGTGGAACCCGTAGTTCATCTCTCCACCCGTCTTCTTGTGCATGAAACGGCAAAGCTGAAGGACTTTCAGGTTTCCAGAGCCTGCCATCACCATCGCAAGAGACAGCAGCAAGACACTCAAGCATGTTTCGAGATTATAGTGACCTGTCTTCAAGTAGAATAGGGAAGGCATTATTACAGTTCTGTGGTCAAATGCACGCTTCTGGTCGGTCTAACACGCTGCTTTCTACCCCAGAGTTTGAAAACCACATTCCACAGAAAGAGGGAGAGCGGAGAACCAGCAAAGTCCTTAACAAAAACAATTCACAGCCCTGCCACATTCTATAGTCTGTAATATAGAAAAGTAAAAGGGATAGTTTTGTTTCCATTAAGGTTTTGGTGAGGGTAATCAAAGTACGTTACACAACAAAGCCTCCTTTTCATTGAGAGAAAACTAGAAAGAACTTACTATTGAAGCTGTTGGTGCTGACAAACACTTCAGGAAATCTGTTGCATATTTGTACTGGAAAGAAAAGAAATGCGTACTAAATACAGATACAAAAGATAAGTTACAGCTCTATGGAAATTGAAGGGAAAAATAAAAACCTCTTACCAAGCATTTAAATGCTGCCAGATTTTCTGAACCAGCAAATCGAAATCCCAGTGACAAACACGCTCCAGCAATGATGTAGACATGAGCTTGCCTAATAAGCAACATAAACAGGAAATGACTAAATGTTTCTCTTTTCCTCATCTGAATACACATCACAAACTCCTTTATAATTAAAAAAGGGAAAATTGAAAAGAAAGACTTATCCTTTACAGAAAATGGAGAATAAAGTTCCCTAAATATCAAGGGAGAGATTTTTTTTGCATACTGATATGTCTATAAAGAGTTCAGCTGCATTTTTCAGACGAAGAATTTTTTACGTTACTTACGCCAGTGTTTCTAAACTCAGATCTTCAGATGAAGGCAGCTCTGTTGCATGAAGAGATATACTGTTCTCTCTTATGATCTATAAAAAGCATAAGAGAGAAAAATTAATCCAGGGGAAACATTAACTGAAACTCTGGGCATCAAGGGTTCATATGTGATACAAAACAGGGCTGTTTCACAGGCGTGTAAAAGTTGGGTTGTTTTTTTTTTTTTTCCACATGTTATTGCTCCACTGTACTTCTGATCCAAAAGGGACACCTTTCAATGGTCCTGGATCTGGTCCCTTAAAAATTTCTAAAACAATGGCAAGATTGTGTCAGAAGCGCAGTGCTACTGTGTGTACTCAAATACAAGAGAAAACAGAACAGGATGAGACCTCAAGAGGCCATATAGACCATCAGCATCCTGTATTTCTGATATTTAACTATCTAACTTGGTCTTAAAAATTCCATACAACATACCTTGGAATATCACTGATCTCACTGTTGAACAGTTATTCCTAATGCTCAACTGAAATCAGCTTGCAGCAATTTTGCACCTGGCTTCTCCCTGGTCAATGTGGAGAAAAGTTTAATCCCCTTCTGTCTGTGGCGCCATTTTCTGTCTTGAACAGAAATGCTGCATCCCTCCTCAATCCTCTCCTTTCTAGCATGACAGCATGGGAGGAGTCCCCAGTGCTCCCACAACAGTCCAGGAATCCAATGTAACAGTCATCTCTGTCACGTGAACACGATTAACGTGCATTTTTTTGTGCAGGTCATGGGACTTTGGAAATGTTCATATGCAGAACAATACAGTGAGATGTAAAATAGGGAAGTAAACACATTAAATGTAAATACCTACTTGAGGCACGTTGCTATTAACCCACTTGGAATTGGGCAAGATGTCATCCCACAAAATCAGGCATCGAGCCAAGGTCTAAAAAAGTGAGAAAGCCAAAACGTAAGGAAGGAAAAAAACCCTGCACAAACATCAGTGGTATTTTTTATGGTACTAACTGCATCCAGAAACACAGACAATCCAGCTACCCACTAGCAGCTTCTTCACTGTTTCTCAGCTTTCATATCAGAAATGACAAAATAGCGCTATGTACTTATAACAGATGCTGAGGCCTAACTTATTTTATCTGTGAAATTAATTTGGGAAAAGCTATAAAAATTTACCTAAACGTTTAATTTAACATTCCACATAAAATGTATCATTCAAATATTTCTCAATAAATTCTGTCTCTAGTGCTGCATGACGAGCAAGCTGTCTTACTACAAGTGGAAACTGTTTGAAGGTATGAGTTTGGCTGGCAAGCAACAGGGTTACCAGCTATCTAAAGGACTCTGCATGGTTGGCGTGTGGGCTGGATTAAAAATTAAAATTTACAAAAAAAAATTAAACTAAGATGCATTTTTAGCATCTTTAAGCAGATGGAGAAATGAAACAAGAGAAAATCTTACCCTCAATAAAAGGAACTCTGGTTTTACAAAGTCCAGCAAATACATGGTATCTGGTGCTTGAAGCCAGTCAGCAATGGATCTGCAGAGCACAGTAAAGGTACAGGGTTTCCAGATTATATTTCAGCAATGCACAAAATGAAGCAGAGCCAACGTTACAGCAGTTTACAATGCTGTCACAAGTTACTGCAAAATGTCTGAGCAATTCCAGGTTAATACCTGTTATTAGTCTTTAGGTAGATCATAGCAAGTGCAAGTGTGGCACCTGGACAAGTAACGTCCACATTTATGGTATCTCCCTCCTGTGAAAACAAAATGAATGCTTTCAGACCAGTTGACTAGGAAGGCAACAGCCTGTAGTGATGTGCATACGCATTCAAAGTCACTTGATGCGTCGAGATACACACCTCTCAGACTTCTAACTATTGCTATTTCAGCTTAAATGAGCAAAAATCATCAACACGTACCTTGATTTGATAACTGGGAGACTTGTGCTTCTCTCTGTGCATTCCTGCTTGGAATCGCCTGTGACCCCCAACCATGTACTGGTAAAGCTGCTCAGGAACATTGAGGTCTGACATGCCTATCAAATTACTACCATGCTAAGGAATGAAGAGAAGAAGTAATATGGAAGTGCCTTCCCATATGAGAAAAAAAATGCTTTTGGACAAAGGCAGTTGGGAGTCAAAGATGAAACATCTCTTACTACCCCACCGCAATATATAATGATTCTTCTACTAAATGCAGTTGGAATGAAGAGAGGCACTTACCCCTAGGCAAACCATGCCTAAGGCTAGCCCAGATGCAAGTGAATAGGACTCTCTGTCTGTGCAGTACTCCATTTCTGGGCCAGGGGGACGCCCTGGAGAAAACAAAACAGCAAAATTAATCTTTTAAAATTCAAGCTAAGTAAGCATTGTTTAATTAAGCACGACATTCCTAATGAAATGAGGAGAAAAAAAAAAAAATCTGTCCCTTCTCAAGAAAGTCAGGAAAGTTCTCGGTGGAATTACAAGTTATTGTCATTTAACCCATCCATCACCAAATGGCAAACCCCTCCAGAAGCAGTATATATTGCTAAATGATATGATTGGAGTTCAGAGACACAGTGAAAATGCCGTGTTACAATTGTGTATACTTTAAGACCTCTGAACCTATCCAAATGCTGCCAGCAGAGTTCAAAAGCTGTTGCCAGAGAAAACAGCACGTATCAAATTACCAGAAACATAACATTTCACCCTTAAAATTTATCCCATTCTCTATTTAATAAACCATACGGTCTCTTTTAACTAGAGTTACCTATAAACATGAATAAGAACTTAACTGTTACAAATAAAATCAGAAGAACTATGCACAGAATGAGGACACAATTCAGATCAGAAATTTACTGTTCAGAATTAGCTCTTAAAGACTACTGTTTAGAAAGCCTTAAACACAACTTGGAATAGGAGAATTTAGGACACGATGGATGTACTTCTACCAACCTAGTGAGCCAACAAGACTGTCCGTGCAAGAGGAAAGCGTTTTTTCCCACCCAGTGCCTCTGTCTCCGTTTTCTACCATAGCGGCTACCTCATGGACAGACAGGTGAAACAACAAATATCTGGGAAGCGTCTGATGCGTTGGGTATACGGTGTGCAATAGATCTGCTCAAAAGCTGTAGAGGGTCAGGATCTCTGCAGCTATGGCACCTGGGTCAGGAGGAATGTGTACTTACAGCAGACCTTTTACCAAGTAGCTGGCAACCCCAGAAACCCCAGACCAGCTCTCATCAGACAAAATTTCCAGATGGAAAAAGTACCTAGGTGCAGCAATGATGCAGCTACATCTCTTCTACTAAATTCAATGATTGTTCTATGCTATACACACAGTTCACAGCAACTTCTGTTCCTCTGAAAACAGAAGATGAGGTTTGGAAAATAAGAGGCTAATATTGTAGTGGGACATGTACAGTTTAAAGAAATGTTAATATTCTCAGCTCCCTGATGTATTGTGCAAATCATTCACATCATGGCTCTCCCAGTCCACATCCCATTTTTTCAGTGTTAGCACCTACCTATTTCAGCCAGCAGAACCTCAGCTGTGTGCCTGTGAGCAGTGCCCTGATAGACAAGGCCTATCCCTATCACAGCAGCCACCTGCACATTGTGGGGGACATCCAGCTCTGTTGAAGTTGGTGGCAGAAGGGCAGGTATGTGGATGCTCAGGAGGCGCGTAATGGCCATATCCATTGTGCCCAGCTTGGCAGCAGAAACGCCAAGCAACAGTCCAATACTTGTCATCTCATGGCCCTGAGAAAGGAAACAAATATCAGCGACCAAAGAAAGCAGACATGTTCAGAAAAGGAGAAACACTTGTCCCAGTTTTCCATTCACCCATCCCAATGAGCTGTGCACAATATGGAAAGATTTAGAGATAGAACTGCTGAAAATCTTTTAAACAGAAATAAAGTCCTGCACTACTAACATTAATGAAGCAACTCTGATATTCTCCCACACCAGGAAACTTCCAATTCAGTATTTCAAAGAAATCTGTTGACTTTTCTTTCTTGTTTTGTTTAAAGAATTCAAGTCCTATAGATACTTCTCTCTGTTGCTTCTGAAAGGCCTCACCTTTGTTAAGTAGTCATGTATATTGAGCGTGGCAAGTTTTGTGAGATGCCCGTTGAGACCCAGAGCCATGAGGAAGCCTGCGTATTCATTCGCTAGTTCAGCAATTTTGGGCTTGTTATAGACAATCCAAGCAGAGTCTATCTGTGAAGCAGGTGCTATCTTCAGGCCAGCAGCTACCCCATTGTGAAAGCTGGCCCAGCAAGCCATGTTAGGAGGCACATCGATGTTCCCACTGTTCAGATCAACAGTGGTGTTCCTAGGAGGAGCGCGGCCTGCCAATGACAGAACCATTAAAAGCAATTAGGCAAATCCAAACCACTTCAGAAACAGCTCTCAACTTCAGTAGGGTGGCTAGTAAATGAACACAGACAGCATGCTAGGTAACACTTCTGATCTGAGATGGCCTTGGTTATCTTCAGGCATGTCAGAAGACAGAAACACAGCATAGTAGATAAACCAGCAATGTGGACTTTGCAGTATCTGTGTCCTGTATGTACACCAACACTGACCAGCTGCGTGCTCTTAGGCAATTTATTTCACTTCTCTCTGCTTCTCAGAATGTACCTGATATAACGTCTCAGTGTTTGATAATAACACTGGCCTTGACCATTCCAGGAGAAGAAACTAGGAGGCAGATTCAAAACCAAAAAGAGCTGCTACTTCACAAAAAGCACACTTAAGCTATGAAACTCTTTGCAGAAAGACACAGAAGGTACCACAAAAATTATAAGAGATTCAGAAAGAAATGGGTTAACAATTGAAAGAAACTCCATCATGTTCTGTTAAATACTGAATTTCTTTGGAAGAAAATGCTGACCAACGTACCAGTTAGATTCAGCTTAGGGATGGGCAACTGCTCCGTTGGAACAGGATGGTATGAGAACAAAGTGAACATTCCTCGTCCAACAGGTAGTGCCATGGTTCGCTGACACAGCTGTAACAACCTGTTGGGGAGATGAAAGCAAAACCAAGCCAATTGCTTAATATGGCAAATTTTTCCAAATACATGATATAAAATGAACCTACAGACAACAGGCACTGGACAGACCATTTTTTCCCCCGACTATGAGATAGCATGTTGTCTTTCCTTTTTTAGTAGGCCAAACTTTTGAACCAAATCTTTGGTCCTTACAAGACTGATCTCAAAGACACTTTAGCTGACGTCATGTTGAAACTTGCCACCATTTTTCCCTTAAAGCTAGGTGCTAGTTAAATAAATTTGTGCTATGGACAATTTAGCAGCCATATCGGAAACAAGGTGAAAGGAGAAAGCAAAACAAAGCTGATTGCCATATGGGATCTTGCTATGACTAGTGATCACATCTAGTAATAACCTGTGTACAGAATTAATAATGTGCTTCCAAGAATGCTGACCACAATTCTCTATGATTTACTCTGGAAACACTTTCTAGACTAGTTAGATTACTCAGCTTGTTAGGTCAGACAATCTGATGCACTCCTTTAGCTTCCTACTTCTGTAGAGTGTTTTGCATGTTAATGATGTTCTGAAGTTTGCTTTTTTTCTTTTGTTTTTTAAAGAAGATACTTTTAACACGCCCAAAATAAGTGAATAAAGAAGCAAGATGGGGACAATTGGGAGGCCACTGGGCATAGAATGGCTCCAACAGGAGGTTTCAAAAGAGAGAGGGATGGGACAGTGAACTTGCTTTCTGTAGAATTAATTAGGTCCCCTGACCCAAGCCTTGCTTAGACTTAAGATCAACCCTGAACAAAGGGCTCTCCAGTTTCAGGTAGGGGATGGATGATGTTTTGATCTCTACAGAGGCATTTTCTCTACAGAGCATGTCCTGTTTATATTTCATACTTTTTAGGTGGAAAAAAAAAAAGCTACAATCTGCTTTCAAACCCTAACTGATCTCAACATGCTGTTTGGGGTTCAAACTAACAGTCTTTCCCATATGCTGCTCCAGTCCCAAGAGCCCTCCAACTCAAATACAGCAGAGTTTCGATGTACACTGAGCTTCAAAGACTTGGATTATGAAAGCCAGCCCTCTCCTATGTGTCCTTCACTGAGGCCTGCCTACTTTAAAGTTCAGTTCAGACTCAAATATATTGCAGTGTTTGGTTAGACATACTTAACTTTAAGCCACCAAAAATATTCACACAATTTTTCACCCGAGTGAAATACTAGTGAGGAACAGCTCAAAATGGAGAGAGTTCTTTACCGGTTTTCTTTCTCTTCTATGTATTCATGGTCACTAGCTTCTGGCATCTGCACTACATTGACACGTACAGGACGGGCACTCTGAAGGAGTCTGCGTACTTCCTGCACCCTCAAATCCTCACTCCATATTAGTGACATCACTTCCTCATTCATGTCATTCATGCCATCCTCATCCTCTTCCGATTCAGTTCCAGAGGGAATATCGGAGGACAGCACTGGGCCCACAGACTGCAAGGGAAAGAGAAAGGAGAGAAGTCATTTCCAGTAGTGCACATGGATATTGCTAACTCTCAGAAAGCCAGCAAATATCAGCACCACAATCTGAATGCAGTCAGCACAATTACCTGCACTGAGATGGGTCTGTAAATAGACTGGACTGACACTTCTGCAATCATGTACGACACTGTTCACACGCTCCTTACGTTGATTTAGAAGGCTACAAGGATTTCTGAACATTGTAATCAAGTATTTTTGCACATCTAAATGGGATAAATAACTATCAAGACAGGAGGAGATGACATCTCAAATACGTCAAAGATGTAGCAAAGGCTGTTGAGCAAGGACTGACAAGCAGGAGCTTGAAGAGGTGACATATGAAATAGTTATCTTTCTTTCAAAACTACTTCTTGTTTCAGAGCAGTAGTAGAAAAGGGCTTTCCCCTCCCTGCCTACACAATTATATCTCTGACGGCTATGAAAACATATGTGTTTTTTTCTTCAAGTTCAGCAGTGAAAAACAGAAACCTAGATGAGCATTTCGATGTATATTAAAACAGAGGTTAAACTCTGAAAGGCACAGACACAGTCCCCCTGGTGACAACCTGCTTTTAGAAGTGCCAGTACCTACTGACCCTCAACCCAATCAGGGCTGCTGTTCTGCATATTCTGTTCAGAAACCTGCATTATTTTTCTAATCATTGATGTTTTCATGAATCAAAGCTTTAATTTAGATTACCACCTGCAAAACCTTGGAAAAACCAAGCTACCTATTAAAACAGTCAGCCTGCATGGCAGTAAATTCCAAATGTTTGTTGCTGTCAGCCAACCTGGGTTTCACGACAGTACCAGAACATTTTTTGAAATTCCACACTGGAGCTACATGACCAGAAAAATACTGAAGCATTTTATTGCTTAGAAGCACTGTGGAAAAGCCTTCCTTCTATGCAAGACTTACAAAATCCTTGTTTAAGAATGTCCTCCCCTGATTATTCACATCACACAAGCGATGCACAGGACCTCCAACAAGAATTGCAAGGATAGCATATGTCAGGATGCCACAGAGTATGCCCACAATCTGCTTGCCCTACACTTGCTTCAGACAATGCTGTCACTCTGCATGAAGGACAGTTCATTTTATTTTTAGAGAGTTCTGCAGAAATAAGCTTTCCCACAGAATATAGTTTCCTTATGGTCTGACAGAATAATGTAGACATTGACCCTAAAGTGGGCCAGTATGTTGTTCTTTTCCATCTTTCACAGACGAGAGATTCATTTAAAAAATAACAAGGCAAGCAATGACAAATATTGATATGGTAAATCTAGGAACAAAAAGACCCCACACCTCTCTTGAAACTGGTCATTTTTCCTGTTCTATACCTCAGAATTTCAACAAGCTGAAAGATACAGAATCACACAGACTAGATCAAACACAGAATCATCCTAAAGCTCACTGCTAACACGACACCAGGAGTGCAAGTAAATTAACAGCTGATGAATGAAACCCAATTTCTTCTGATAAATATGCACTAAATCTCAATACATAACTGCACCACCCATATAGCCAGCGTCCGTTTTGAAACAGGAAACTCCACCCTGCCCTCCTGAGAAATGACAAACAATTTGGTGTTTGAAGATCACTTTATCCTTTTAAGGTAACATATATTCGAGGCATTGTTATAAAGTAAGTGATAAAATCAAATTTATCATCATTTTAAGATTCAGTACTGTTAGAGCTGGGCAAAATTTCACCAGCAGAAAATAAAATGGATTTTTAATGAGCAGCTGGACATGGGATTTGAACATGTAGTTCGTTTGCTTTTCTGCTAAATGAATTAACTTTTTTGATACATAGTTAGTCATGAAGCCTGTTATAAAAAATTGGAATAATTTTAATATTATTTCCAAAGCTAAGACAGCAAAAAGGATCTTGACCAAGATGTAGTTGAGACTACAAATCCCTCTTCCTGACTTCTGAAGAGGCTACAGACAATCTGCTACTATTAAGTGCTTTTATGTATGCCACTAGCCAGTTTTCAAGAAGAGCTCTGGCTTCCAGAGTGTCCTCAACAAGACACCTAAGTGAGCTACCACTCTATGAGATGCTAGTGATTCCCACCATCAGAAGAAAATGTTTCAGAGAAAAACACCACACACTTTTTTTCATTTTACTTCAGGATACAGATAACTAAACCCTTTTTGAGAAAAGAGAGCAATATGAAAAGTGTATTTCAGAAAGCAATCCAGTTTTTCCAGAGAAGACGGAGATGCCAGCCATGCCAACCCAAGAAGGAGCCAGACTGACAAATTCCAACTTTCTTCTCCTTGTGCCATTGCTGTTTTGATGGCAGAGTCTCTGGATGGAGTATCAAAACCTCTCTAACACCTCTCAAAGGTGCAGCCATTTTGGAGAGGAGGACTTCTCACAGAGGCAATCAAATAGCTCTGTAGGTAAAACTTTTGAGCACCATGCCTAAATTAAGTTTAAAATCTGTTTTATATTGAAAGTTTCCACAGCTATGCATGTACTCTTCCTGTGCCGGATGCTGGTTTTTATACTGAAACCCTCACATGCATGTAAACCCTGTGTTGCCCTCAATCTTGAATTCTGCACCTTCTGATGCCCAGAGCATCAGCAGATGGTGGGGAAGTTTCTGAACAGAGTGCTCTACCCAATGCTCAGTATCGTGAAATCCATTTATGCCCATACTCACAGATTTACCCTTTTGCAGGTTCCCTTCACACGCCTGTTTGGACAGATCCTGGCGCCCGATCAAGAGACAAACTGCTTCTGGCCAGTCTGAGGCAGGCTGCTCTCGGCAATAATATATTGCATCTCTAATAGGAAGAGCCACACCAAAGGGGAGAGACTCCAGATCTCTTAGGGTGAACCCTTAAAATTAATAAGGAAAAAAATAAACTATTTTATCAAAACTAGATAAAGTGTATTTCATATTATGCAAGCACAAGACTATTATTTATGATTGTTACCATTTTGCATTATGATAAAAGCTGCTCTTACCAACATTCGTCATCCAAATAACTAACTTTTCAGCCAGGCTAGAAACAGATGTGCTGTGGCTGAAACTGCATCTGTAAAATAAAAGTGAATAAAGGAGAAGCCAATAAATGCTAGTCCAAAAGTCAGCAGAAAGTCAAAAACTCAAGAGTTTAAAATAATACTAAAAAAAACCCATACCGACTGTCATCCTGTTCTGTTTGCTGTTTTTGTTGTCCTAGGAAAAACAAGACCACATTACTTCCACATTCTCCAAGCAAAAGTACAGCACATAACAAGCACAAGACACTAAGAGATACTATGATGGTATCAAAGCATCATTACCTGATGTAATCTTGCACAAATAATGGGAGGCTTCATTAGATACAGCGTTCTCATCACCAAGTATGTACAGAGCCACACTCTGGATAGGAAAAAGACACCATAATACAAAGTCACTCAGTGTGCAGCTGTTGCTATACTGCCTATCAAAACAGACAGAAGAGTTAACTTAAACAGTGGGACAGGGCTGTTAGGAAAACATTGTTAGTAAAAGGAGACTGATTGAAACAACTGAAGCAAGTAACAAACTCTTACACTTTAGATTTCTAACTTTAAGTTTTGAAAAAATAAATCCTGAAACAACTCAATTTTCCCTAATAATTGTTTCAAAGGTAAGAAGAGAAAGGTCTTTGAAACAGAAAAAACATGTTCCTAGTCATGTTTCCTGTGTTGCTCATATTTCATTTAATTTCTCTTGCAAAACACACACATCTTCTCCAGACACCATTTTTCACTCAGTTTTCTCCACATCTTGAATATTGCCTGCTTTGTGAAGGCTCTGAGTGAAAAGTTATTCCCCATTCAAAGCAGGGTCCACTTCAGCTATCTAGCCAGCAACAAAGTGATCTGTCACCCTATTTACTTTTTCGTACTGCCAGACAAGCTGGCATGCCAAAGGCAAAAGTCACAGGTAAAAATCTTTTGTTTTTCATTAAGTCTTCCAGTAAGAGACACTGCTGACACACCAACTCTGACCTCCCCATAGGCAAGTCACACAGAGGTAGGAGGAAAGACAGAGTTGGATGGACAGACACAGGTGATAGCCCGAGGGAAAGGCTACAGCTCTTCAGAGCTTGAATGCAGAGGCAAATTTTAAGTGAAAGACTCAGCACTTTAAACAGTCTCAGTGCTGCTGCTTCAACCCTCCACACTCTGAAGCAGAGGACAGGCTGACTCCTGGCAGCTCGTATCAGTGACTCTGCAACTAATCTTGGACACTTGGGTCAGAGCAGAGTCTCTCCTCCCTGTTTTGCTCTTCAGCCATCCCAGGCTCAACATCCCTGCTTCAAACCCTGTATTGGCAGGTTTTCTCCATAAACGCTTTGTGAATAAGTGAGTGAGGCTGACCAGAAGATAACATCAGCACTTGTAACTACTCATGCAACTAAATATTTATGTTGACGCATGCCCAAGAAGAAAGCCGGGAAATTCTCACTCCCGAAATACAGTTAACTGAGTTACATTATTACTTTGCACATGCCACTACTGCAAACCACAGGAAAAAAAAAAAAAAAAAAAGCAAGCAGCAGTGAAGCATAGGCTATGCACTCAGCACTCACAAGCTCTCCTTCCCAACCTCAAATACCTCCTCCTACCTGCGAAAACCCATCCACACCCTTCAGTAATATTAAAGTAATAAAAGAGAAGAGGGCACTCACAGGGATTTCTCTCTGCTAAATACATATTATTCTCCCTGTGGAGAGGCTGACACTGCAGAGTTTACTACACTGCAGGGATACTCAAGAGAATTTCATGCAGACCGATGAGGTCTACTTAGTACAGAGTAGCAACACTTGGAGATGCTTAAGTCTCCAAACAGTACAGCTACAGCAGAGTTATTTTTCACAGGCTCAGTACCCCTCCAGTATGCCCCCGTTGCTCCACACAACACTATTAAACCCTCTGTTATTTGACTTCCCACTGGGGACACTTCACTCACAGGAAATTAAGCAGCTGGGGCAAACCCTGGCCACAGTGTTGCTATGCTGATGGAATAAAACATATCCTTTTTACCAAAGTACATACCAGTACTACCAGTTTGCTCCTTTCACAGACTCCTGGTAAGTAAGGATAAGGCTGCACTCCTTCTCCCTTCAGACAGGAACTCAGCCACTGAAAGATACTTGGAGGCTCAGCAGAAAAAAACGAGGGATGGTGCATGAAACCTGTTTGGACTTAATCATATGAACAGCAATGACATTGAGTTCATGGCAAACGCACAATAATTCTCCACTATTCCCAAAGCAAGCCCTACAGTACTTCTTTTAACAACAAAACCACAGTATTTCCCCAAAACATTACAGATCACATCTCTCTCCTGTTAGATGGAAGTTTATAGCTAGACAGTAATGAAAACTTGAGACACCTGTCTTTCAAGAACAAAAATTATCTCAGCCCACAGCGAAAAGGAGTAAGTACAGAGTAATTCTCAAAAACCTCATTGGAACAGTCTTGTAATTCAACAACATTAAATTGCTTAAGTGAGAGGACAACCTAACTATAACCTCTTTGCCTTCCCTATCCACAAACATGAATAGCAAAGCCTGAGCAATGCTATGAGGTTTTTTTTTTTTGGTCAGGAGAAACAGTAGTTTATCTTACACGACTAGCAAATTTCAGCTGGTGGGACACTAAACAGGTGCACAAACAATGTATGGCCTTACTTTAACTTTGAGGTTTGTGCTTTTAGCTCTGATTTAGTTGTTGTGAACTATAAACCAAGAGCCTGCCAGCCTAGTGCTACTTTCCACAAGAGAGGCACATATCACTACCAGGCTTTTCCACAGTTGTCTGCTAAGATTTCTCAGCCAGCCTGAGCTGGGAGTTTGCCAAGATGAAACCATCGTTCCCTCCAAAATTCTTGTTCTGTGGAGTGTCCCATGATGCACTGAACTGGAGGCACCAGCTCATGACTATACTATGCTAATTTCACTCCAGTCTTCTTAGTAGGCTATTAAAACAAGGCAACCTCAACACTGTGTGTGAGCAGTTTTGCATATTGGGGTTAAGTCCTGACCAGCCTTAAAGAGAACAGTTAGCAACATGCTCAGAATTAGAGATAATTTGTAAATCATCATCACTGAATATCCAGCTTCACATAGCCTTAAACTCACCTTGATCGATTATACAAGTCTGTCTGGAGGCTTTTACAAGGGCTGGATAGTCTCTGTAGTAATAGTCTATATAACCTTCAAGTTTTAAGTCTCTAGAATGAGAGAGATTTGAATCACATTAGAGGGGGAAAAACCCACCCAACCTTTCTGCATTTCTGTGACATCTTCTGTTGATTTTTTTAAATGTTCGTGTACACACTAGATGTAAAGAGGGAAGTTCTGACTTTCTTAGCTAGGGCTGCTCAAGGGCATTGCCCCTTCCCTAAGCAGTGAATCTGCATGTTTAATTTTTCCCTGAGTACAATTCTCTTCAACTGCTGTTCTGCTTTGTCCCACACCTCCACCATCATCACCACCTAAGGTGTGACGACTGTCACTACAGTTTCCCCCAAATTCTAATTGTTAAAGCCAGATAACCTGCTGGGTTATCTGCAAGACATGAATGCATATAACAACTGGCAGCCTTAAAAGACACACAATCTTTCATTTCAGACTTGCTTCTAGTTGGCATGACACAATAGAGGACAGGCCAACCTTTTCAGCACTAGGGACTGGATGCCACTTCTGGGAACCATTTAGCCAGCCAGCTATAGTACGTGCTACTGGGGAAGAATCTATAGCCATAGAAAAAATTTGGCAGAAATAGCAAATACAACTCAGGGAGATGTTACTGGGCCTTTTACTTAAACACACATCTGTATTTATCTATCTATGTGCACGCAATGCAACTAGAAGGTGGTTGCGGAAGACATGAAGATGCAGTCACTGACTGCAGTGAAGATGCCACAACAAAAAAGAATATTTGACAAATCTTGTGAGCTCAGCTGTGACAATACAGTAGAAAAAACACAGGCTGCAGCATCTAAGATTTGTGAATCACACTGATGTTGGTAAGTGGCCAGACCCATACAAGAGATTTGCTCCAGCAAATACATTTAAGCACAATAAGGTTTTAAACATTCATTTATTTTCTTCAAATACATTAAAAGCCTGCTGCACATTGGACAATCCCCAAACTCCCCATAAAAATAATACACACCCATCACCAAGAGACACTACACGATATAAAATGTCTGTGATTTGTCAGTTGGGCATACCTGGCCAGCTGAACCAGAACAACAACAAGTGAACGAATTCCTTCTCCCATTAGACTATTCAGCTTGAGCTCCTCATAGATCAGATGAAGAACAAAGAAAACAGCAGGAATATGGGTGAAAAGGAGGGTTGAGGAATCCAAACTAAGGCTCTGTGAAAAGTCATCCTTCGGAGCCAAAACTTCCAGAGGGTCCAGTCGCAAAGCTTTGGCTACAGGATGAGACTCAAAATTCCTATGGTAATCAGAGCTCAAGAGATATTCCCAGTCCTAGACCAAACAAACAGGAAAGAGGCAGAGGTTCCACAGTGAACATAACCTTCCAGCAAGAGTACTCCAAAGCACTGTTACAGAGGAGGTTTTTTTCCCCATAAACCAATACAAATGTGATTATTGTATGGTAAATGTGCTGCACAAACTCTGCAAGCCACAGAGATTCAGTTGTTAAGTTTCATCCCCTGACACACACCTCCCCCAGCCCCCGGTGTGCATAAAAGAATCAAAGCCTTATATTTAAGAGAACAAGACAAAAGAAAGCCAAGAGTGCCTTCTTTGCACCAATATTCTGTGCAGGAGACCTCACTGAGCATTTACGCAATTCGCCTAGTGCTCCCAGCCTTCTTTGTACTTCCCCTGCCACAGCACATCAGGCATTAGATCCTGATCTTTGTTCAATGTAGACTGTAGTCTGTAACCCCATGGGCTCACTCGGCTGTCAACCCACAAAAAACTAATAGCACGACTGGACCACCACAGATTGTAAGCTTCTTATGATGGGATGATAGTAAGCCTCATCCACTTTACTGTTATGCCATGTGAAAAATTCCTATTCCTGTCTAGGCAAAACCCAGTGAATCAGTCTTAAACAATCCGCTAAATTTGGTGAAAATCAGCACATTCAGTGAAGTATATAATCTGATGTTCCCAACTTGCTAAAGGTGCTGAGTAGCCATGGAAGTGAGACAACTTCATTTTAAAGGGATGAAGCATCTAGGAAAGATTTGACATTGTCAGGAGACAATCTGGGATTGCTTTGTGATCCATATTAAATTCACTCCTGAGTCCAACCTCCTTCTTTGGAAGTGAGAACCCTGACAAGCAAGGTCACATCATGCAGCCACTGCACAGAGCAAAAGAACTTTTCTTCCCCCAAAGGCTTGTAAACTCAGATGAAATGCAATACTCTCAGGGTGTTTCCTCTGGTTTGCCTTTAAAAAAACCCAAACCAACCAACCCACCCCTCCCCAAGACTCTTATTTGTAAAACAGAACCATTTCTTACTTCATCTGACCCTGTTTCTGATGGTCTAGCCTTCTTTGGAGCAATAACGGGCGAAAGTGATCCTTCAAAATCAAGCTGCAAGAAATAAAAAGATCAGAAGTAGCTCAGTATTGAAATTCCCAGGGTTGCACAAGTGAATCACTTATCATAACATCCGAATTTAAACTAAGCATTACATGACATTGCTTTGGGTACTTCTATATATTTTGCTTTCATACAAAACATATACTGCAATTCGATTTTTTTTCTATACACAGCTAGTTAATGCAGTGTATGATGCATTAATTTCACAGTTTGCGTGCCTAACATCTGGTATTTACTAGGATGGGAAATACTGTGGATGAGCTAATGCTAGTAATGTAGATATACTGTAATTGCTTTCACTTCAGTTGTATGCATATCCTTGCTGATTTTGTTGGGTTTTTTTCCTGAGCGTACTGCATATGTACTTGCTAGCAGGAAACTCACTTACAGCAAACTCCAAATACATCCAGTAAAACAGCTGAAAAAACCAGAACTTTAAATGTTGTAATGAAAAAACTACATGGAAAATCCTCTTTAGGAAACAAGAATCTGAGTTGTGATTTGCGTTTCTAGCAAAAATAGGCTTAATATGGATTAGGTGAATCAAATCTTTAATGCATCAGTATTAGTCATGAAATGGAGTAAAATCTTCATAATTTATTTTTATATGACCAAAGACAGTTGGTGCTAAGTATCTTACAAATATATTTCATGATAAACACAGACTAAAAGGTATACCTAAAATTTAGCAATATAGAATTGATTTGATGGCATCTTGTTATTTAAGACAGGATACAATCTAGTTCTGACACAATTCGGTGTGTCTCTAACCATTTTGAACCTTGAAGAATTACCAGTAGTGTTAACATAAGCCAGGAAAACAAACATATAAGGTTGCTTACATTACGTGTCCAGGACAGTCTCTCCGTGTTGTAACCCATCATATTCATGAGACATGTTACAAATAAATTCCATTCTGAGTGATAGCTTGGTCCTCCTGGAGCATTATAAGCATTGTACCACTTGACAAGCATCTGTACTGCTATCTCCTTGGGCAGGATAGCTTTGATGCCTTGCAGACATCTTTTCACTGTTGGAAAAGAAAAAAAAAAAAAAAATTTAGGTGTGGTTTCCATCTTACCTTCTGGTACTTCTTCCAATCAGTGCTATAAATCTTTACAGTTCTTGGACCTCCTTTTAACTCTCCAGCAACTCTTTTAATAAAAGCCACACCACACAATGTCCAGCAGCTGTTCCTTTAGTTCAGGTTAAGCACAGCCCCTCTAATTCACCACACAAAGGGGAAAAAAGTTCCTTTTTGCTCATTACTGAAACCGGCTTGTGTCTGAACTTGCATCTCAGCCCTTCCTTAAGCAAGAACATACACAATAGCAGAGAGCAAAGCAACCTAAAGAACAAAGGAAGTTTTAAGAGTGCAGTGGGTGAATCACTAAAAGCAACAGAGCACACTTAAATAAATGGTAGCAGCTCTAGAAGGTAAGTTACTAGAGCTTGGAATACATGGTACTGAATCATTACAGTCTAAGATATACATAAACTACTTTAAAAAAATGAATCCTCAGAAATTACGGAACATATTCCATGTGATGGATTCTGAATCATACCTAGTTCTGAAGTGGCAATTTCAGGAATTGTAATCCGAACCATTGTATTATTGCTGAGTTCCTGAAAAAATAAAAAAGGTAAGAGTCAAATTATGAAATGCATAAAGCCAGGGTCCCTTTCTATCAACTCAGAACTCATTTATGTATTAAGCATATTCCTAATTCCTGGCTATTCGCTACACTGAAGATTTGCACCCTCTGATGCTAGCTCCATGAAACACTTGAAATAGATCTTGAGCTGAATGACTTGAGGGAATCAATTAAATTCTGTGACTTCTAGAGTATTCTACAGAGAGGAAAATGTGGAGCCACCAATGCAGGTGTGATATTTTGCTGTTGATCAGGAGCTGCTACCAACGTCTCACTATGCAGTAGAAGTAAATGTTACCCTCACTTTGCTTTGCTAACGAAGACTGACTCAAATTACAGGATAATACCTACTAAAGTTACTCTGTTGTGGACAGGATCTCTCAGAGCATGAATGAAAGTTCCAAGCTGCTGAAAAGTACAGTCTTCAATGTAAGTCGAGTCATGAATTTTGGAAGTATCCCTTAGCTCTGGAACTGGTGACAAAAGCACACCCTGAAAAGTGGTAAAAATGATTGCTTAGAATTGTTGAAAGAAGAGGATCTGAGCAAAAGACAGCTAAAATTGCCATTTTTAATGTACCAGTAAGTATTTTGAAAACAATTATAAATCTTTCCAATCTCTGCCTCAGAAGTTTTACAGAAAGAAATAAACAGTGCAGCACTAAATACATCCTCTTTAAACACTGTTTATTCAGGGGATTTACAGAAGAAAAATGAAAGATTTTCCTGCAAAAGATACCTTGAAAATTAAAAATCAATAAATCATTTGAAGCTGTTACAACTGAACTATTTCCAAGGCAGGGCCTCCTTTCTTCTTACCTCTTCTATGGGCCCAAGATGCTTATTCAAAGGCTTGGATGGAGTGCTGACACTATCCAAGGGAGTACTTGGCCTAGGCATTTGGTTGGACATCGTCAGGGATGGAGCAGGCAGTCCGGGAATAAAAACCTTCCCCACCTTTTTGTGAACAATACATAGGAAACAAATAGTTGGTTTTCATGCCTGTGCTTCCACAAGCTTGCTTACATATACAGATGTTATCAGATTTTAACATCTTAAAGTTTTAAGAAAAGTGGCTATGTACTTAAACTGAAGTGTCTGAAGAGAAGATTAAAGATTACTTCATGTAATTACTTTCTTCAGATGATGACACACCAAAGAACTACCATATATGGTCAGTATTGTACAGGTCTACTCCCACTAAAAGCTCTAGCAGGGCTTCACTGAGAAAGCTCTACTTTCAGAGAGTATACTTTTTTAATATACATACATATATATACACACACACACGCACACAAACGTGTGTACACACACACGTACAAATTGCAGTGTCCAAGGTTTCTGCATAGATAGAGAGAGCATAGTGCATCTCTATAGAATTTAAGGAAAAGTTTTAGTTATTTTGGATGAATCGTGTCCACCCTAATAAGAGCCCATTGTAAAGCAAAATAATTTGACATCTAAAGCTATCTGGCATGCTACAGAGAAGTATGAAAGTTTTTTGCTCAGGAACAATTCTTATTTTCCATATTCTTGAAGTTTTCTTTCTTTGAAAGCATTTTATTACTTTAGTATTTTACTGCCACTGAAAATAAGCTCAAGAGATTATTTAATTGTACCACAAGGTGCCACTGATTCTTCAGAACTACCTTTCCAGCACTTCACATAAACTACAGTTAGTACATCAGCACAGCCACCTTCCCAAGCAAGTCCCAAGTGAGCAGCAGCAGCCTACAGTAGCTTAAAATGATACCTTGTAAGGTATGATGCACACAGGATCCCTCTGTACAGCCCAGCTTGTAACCAAAGACTCAAATATTTATTTGGGATAGGAAAACTGTTACTTACCCGAACCACTCCAGAATAAAGCACTAGATTTCCACTGCCTTCCAGAACCAGCAGTGTATCAATGCCCTGTAAGAACCAAGCCAAATATTCAGCTTCTTGTATTTAAGTAAAAAGACAACAGTTGGACAACACAAGCGACAAAGCAGGATACTCCACAGTTAATAGTCCATACAGACATATGTACCTGCACTGGAGCTGCATCCTTTGCTTGAATATTGGTAACAGAACCAAAGATCAGCTGTGACTTATCATTGCTCTCTTGAAATTTTACACACCTAGAGATTTGAGAAAACAACAGGAAACATAAAAGGACTGTCCCATCAATTAAAACAGTGTTGCATGGTGCAGTTACTTTTATTGTGGTATATGTGGTTCCTTCCTCCTTCCTTTGCTTGTTTTGTCCTGCTAGTCAACTTATTTTTACTCTGCTAGTCTAATTAAAACCCCCAATGTATTTCTAAGGGGTAAAGACAAGGATAAATAAGAATACCATTCAAATCACAGTGAATGTTCTCTCGCAGCTTCAGTTTTATTTAAATAGCCCAAACCATCTATGCCACCACAGTTAAAAACATGTGATATGTGAGCCAGAGATGTACCACAGATTCCACTAGCTGGAGGAGTAAGTATGTTAAAACCCATATCTAGCTGGTAATTTCTAGAGTGCTCCTCTTTGTTCACCTGCCCCCAAGATAGAGATGCTCACCGCAGCTGGAGCTGGGATTCCACTAAAAAGCACAAGAACTTCTGCCCACAAAGGTCAGTGGTAATAAACACTTTTGATGCTTGGGAATTCTTCTCTCTGTAGAAGAGACACAATGATCAGCACACTGTTTGGTCTACTATAAAAATTTTAAATGAAGGAAAACACAGTGTCCAGAAGCTGTAGGGTCACACTGGACTTCAATTAGCAGTGCATCAAGATGCTAGAATGTGCCAGTCTCGGTTTCAGTCATTACTCTTGAAACTGATTTTCTAGCACTCCAATCTCCACATTCCCCACTTTTTGGCATGCAGAGCAGATGCTATTTGGCTTTGTTCTCCTGTTCCATCTTAGGGTTAATGCTGTGGTTTGCCCCTTTTGATGGTAACACAGAAAGAGATACTCCCCCTAGAAGATCAGAAAAACCCCAAAGCAATCACCAGGTTAGAACCCACTTTGCTTTAGAGATCTCATTAAACCATTCCCCCACTCAGAAGGCCATGGATAATACAACAGGCAAAACTGTTGCAAGTGCCCACTTCTCTTTTGAAGGGAGCTAGGCACTTAGTGAGCATCATTTTTCAAAAAAATTAGGAAGTACAAGTCCACAAATTTACTTTAAGGTGGCACCATTTGCAGAAAACACACTAAAATAAGCTGTCATTTTACTTTATTTCCCCCCCACAATGGAAATCCAGAACTTCTCACAACCCAACACAAGCACCTAACCTCATGTTTGTGACTGTTTCCGTCCACAGATGATCTATACACAGTTCGGGAATAATTGGTTCAGTTTCTGTTATGAGGAAGGAATCACTGGAAGTGCTGTTTGGAGAATGGGTGATACTGTGCCTCTTCGGTGATTGAGCACTACTGGAAAAGTTGAACCTCTGCACTCCTGAGAAAGAATGCACTCCCAGGGCAGGGGAATGAGAGCGGCTGCAAGCAAAGACGTAAGACATTACTGAAAAGTGATTTTCAAAATCAGGTATGGAATCCCACGGAGCTCATACACTGGTAGAGACTTTAAAAACAAACCAAACCCACCCTAAACCAGTAGCTAGTTCAGTGTTAGTTTCCTTTAGCAAAACACCCCAGCACAGGAAAGCAATTCTGTCATTAATTTCCAATCACCTCTGTCAGAATCTAATAGATGAGATTTCAAAAGTAGGAAAACCAACATTTTAAGTTGTGTGGTCCATTTCATCAAAAATCTCTCCCAACCTCTTCCCTCTAAATACGGCTTCCTTTAGAAAAGCTAACTGAAAACACTCCTGGGACTCAAAAGACCTTCAGACAGTTCTCAACTCCAGTACAGACTGGCTGTGTGATGACAGAACAGCCTCTTTGGCTCTTGGAGACCAATTACCCTCCTGTGCTATAGGGATAATAGCACACCAAATGTCACAAGAGCATTCCAAGTGGGCTTTCAGATGCTGTAACAGAAGAGGCACCTGCACCTTAGATGGACAGATTTGTAACGGCAGAGACAGACAAGACAGCAATACCAGATGTCCATCCTATTCTATAACTTGTATTCTTTGCTACCATCTGTCTACACGTCATGTTCAGCACCCACCTCAAAGCAGCCATGTTGGAGATAGATGGTGAGCGGGACTGCATGCTGGGTGATGACACTGATCTGCTCTGGCTGTGGATAGATGAGTAGTTCTGGAAAGGGGAGCCCACAGGCGAGTCTCCCTTTGAGAGGCTTCTGAGATGAGCAGTCAAAGAGCTGCTAGTGGCCATGTGCTGCGGTGTGCCCATCTGCTCAGAGAACTTCAGCACTGTGTTCTGCTCCTGGGAGAGAAAACAGAGCTGTCTATACAAAACCAGCGCATGGGCAATAACAGCCAGGAAGATGGTCAAATAGCTTGTTTCATCAGTTACGTGTTAAAAATTTATGCCTAGGTAGGTGCTCAGCCTAAGAAGTTGTTTCTACCAACCATGCTCTCTCCCTCAGAGTCACAGAAACTACTCCTATGGTTTTCAGGGCAGTTGTTCGTCACTTCTCACAGAAGACAACAATTTAAGCAGTGTCCAAACCTTCTGGTACAATGCAAGGAATATGACGATAAGCACAGTATACTTCATGACCATCACCATCACATGATCTCCCTGACTGTGGTATAGGCAAATACATGAAAGAAACTATATTTAAAAAAACCCCATCTTACTCTCTTATAAATAAAATAAATCACAAATACGAGGCATTTCTAACATATACAGCCATAAGGGCACGTCAATACACACACAAATTTTTTATGATAGTCAACAATAAATTTGTACCTCTGGCTTTACTCTCCGAAGAGCCCAAACAGTATGTAAACTCTGCACAGCATCATAGGTCATCACAATGGAAGGTTCAGCATTGAGAAACACAATCCTCAAGGTGTAATCAGCAACGTACTGCACTCTAGCAGAGCCAAACATGCCTGCTAAAGAAACAGTTAACTGCAGTTAAGGCAAAAGGATCATTTCTACAGTAGCGTTATCAGTTACAGGGTTAGCATTTTTCCTACCCTCTTTCTTCCACAATCTGGGTTACTTTCCTGAACATCTTCTGTGTTCACGAAGCAACTAAAACACCCCACTTCTGAATTCTTGAAAGAGTGATTGTTTGCAAATTTTGTGATAGAGAAAATGCTCAAGTGACACATTAAGCGTTTCATGCCATACTGATGGACTCCAAGTGACACATCTGAAGATGTAACCTTACCTCCAGACTTACAGACAAGAGGTGTTATCTCATCTAATGGGTGTAGCATGCTGAACATAGTAGGCAAAGGCTCTCTAGAAAGAAACCAAACAAAGCATGTTCAAAAAACAAATGCTAAGAAGAATCATCGTTCTCTCTTGTAGCTGGTACATGTGCTGCAATCCCAAAACAGCTCCTAAGACCTTAACAAATCAGAGCCTGAAATCTAACAGTAGAGACATATGTTCTGTTCACAGAAGCTTGTTGGATTAACTGAGTAGAGTCAGACGAAGGCTGATGTATCAAACAGAATGATTAGGTCTTGCTTTACATCGCAGAGCACTTGAGAATGACCCCACCTGCTGGCCACACGACAGACTTTGGCTGGCCCAAGCGAACAGAGCTGGCACCAGAGTTAGGAGGAGGAGTAGGAAGAGGAGAAAGCCCATAACCCAGACTCAGCTTAAGAGTTTAGTTTCCACAGCTTCCAGGTCCCAGACAAGCAGACAGCCATCAGGTCATTTGTATCCATCACAGAGCAGAAATCAAGCCACCCATCTGTGGTGGCAGTAGCAAAAGGAGGAATTTTCATGGAAGGCCAGTTTGAATAGGGTCAATCATGATTTTTGCAATGTACCCTCTTGAACATTTTCAGAACCTCTATTTCTAATTCCAACACTTCTGAGGACTAGAGAATCACAAGTGCCTGGAATGGACATATAAAGCCCAAGAGAGAGCAACTGGCTGTATTAAAGCTGCTCATCAGCACACCATCCAACTCCTTACTCTGCTTCTCAGCTATATGCCCAGGCACAGAGCATAGGGTCTACGATCCTCACCAAATAAGTAACAGGATGCTCCATACATTTAAAGCATTCTGCAGCTGAGAGAAAATGTCTCAATGACAATCCCTCAGTGAATCTCCCAGTTTACCATCACAGCCTGGAACCAATTCCCAGGAAAAACCTTAATGAAATCAGGCTAGTAACACCCATATCGAGCCTCCCATACCCTATTCCCAGGATCACTACTCCCAACTAGTTCTTAAGGCAAGACAGTATCAGAGGAGTATCATGAATTGTCAGTATTCAGCCCCTTCCTGCTCTTTCCTGATGTTTCACCCGATTTCACCCGTCCCCATCACGAACACACAGATTCTTTCATTATTGCTCTTCAACTCTTGCACTGCTGTATTAGATTAGCAAACAGTCTATAATGAAAAAATCAAAGCCACTCGTTACATACCTGGGTGGACTTGGAGGTACATCATGTGAAGAACTGCTGCGCTCAAATAACAAACCATATTTTGTCGGCCAGACATTTGCGACCTATAAAAAATTACAAATAGATTTATAACAAAAAAAAAAACCCCCAAAACCAAGTACTTACTATATTGATTATGTTTCATGTTCGAGTATCTCGTTAGAGCAAAATAAGATGTTTAGGCCTTTTCTTGAGAGAAAGGTAATGTAAATCAGAGCAGGTTCTCAGACTACGAAGCAATCATACACATACTTTCCCACATCATACAACCAGCTGCCACTACTTCCAGAAGTATTCAAAGCCTGAATGACACAGCTGCACTGTCATCAGCTTTGTTGCTTTCACCCACAGAGCGAAGAAGTCAGGCAGCCTCCACCAGGAGTGCTTTACGCACACCTCCCTACCTCAACACAGTGTGCAAACAGATAACAAGCCCATTTGTGGGCAAAAAAAGGGCAGCACTTACCTGAAAAGGTAAAGCAGCAATGTAATCCTTTCCCTCTATGCTATGCACATTTATACAGGAATTCTGCAATATGCAGATACATTTTTCTACTACTTCATCACTGCCTGAAACCAGGGGAAAAAAAAAGAAAAAAACCCAACAATCAAACACAGGAAAGTTTCTCTCTTTCCTTAGACATCCTCTATACACAAAATATAAGCCTGAGGGGGAGTGGCTGTCTTAACATAGCAAGTCTTGATGACTAAACTTATCATGCCAAGAGAGCTGAACTCAAAGCATTTGTTTGGCATTACAGTAAGCAGGAAACTTACCATCAGCTTTTTCAGATTTTTCCTGGGGTATAGTGAAGTCACACCATAAGGCCTGAAACCAAATACAATATAATCATTTCTGAAGAACGAGCTGATGCTACTACACAATCTGTGCCTTTCCATATTTCCCAAAGTAACCCCTCCTCAGAATGCTGTTTGAAAACAGTCAGTGAGTATTTTTTAGCTAACGTGCATTCATTCAGTCACCACCTTTCCAAGTTTTCATACCTGTAGAACAGGGCTGTCGACAGTGAAAGCCTTGTAAACGGTAGATGCTTGGTTTTTACTTCCTTTGCTCCAGATGACCATGTTGCTGGCCACATACAGCTCTTCATCGTAGTCCACCTCTTCCCCAACATCACTGACGCCTTTCCTCAACTGCCAACTTTCCTGAAAACCAAGGGTTTTTGAAGAAAAAGTTACAAGACCTGCCGGCGTCATCACAACAGCCAGTCATTGCTCAGCGGTCACGGTTTGGCCAATTTATTTAGGAAGCCAGAAAGCCAGGCCAGGGGCCCCCACGCCCCCGCTGCCTCCTACCCGCTGCCGCTCGTGGATCGTCACCTCGCGGAGGGAGCCCACCAGGCCGGCCGCCCCGTCGGAGGAGCAGAGCTCGGAGGCGGGCTGCAGCCGCCGCAGCTGGAGGGTGAGGGCGCTGGGATGGCGCCGGCAGTGTTCGCGGCCCCGGGGGGCGAACTCCTGCAGGTCGCCGGCCGCAATCATCGTCGCCCTCTCGTCAGAGTGGTCCGACATGGGGCCCCGATATCCTCATTATTTCTGGGACGGACGGACACCCGCCGCGACCGGGCTCCGGCTCCCGCGCCGCCCGGGGGCCACGCGGGAAGCGGCAGCGCGGCTGGGGCGAGCGCGGACGCCGGCGGCTCCTCACACGGGCGCGGCCATCTTGTCGCTCCCGCCCTGCTCCGCGGCGCGGCGCGGGGGACGCCGGGAAGGAAATGGCGGGTGGCGCCGGAGGGGGCGCAGCGCAGTCCCAGCTCTGTCCGCGTAGGGGCCTCACGGCGGGCACGGGGGCATTTGGCCGTGTCTCCTGAGGGGAATCCTGCTCAAAACGCTGTGCTGGGGTGGTACGATCACACGGATCTTTAAACCAGAATCGCTGGCCTGCGGGTCCAGGGCCTCGGCAGCCCGCTGTCTCCCGGCGCACCGGGGTGCGTTGCGTAGCGCTCAGCGCCCTGTACGCCCGTCCTTTTCCCACCTCCCACGGCAGCTTTCCTCGTAAATTTGACCTGCCTCGCCCCTCGTGAACCGAATTGTCACTCTGCACCTTCTCTTCTGACTGTAGCCAGCAAAGAGCCAAAGGACTGTCCTCTTAAATCTCCGAGGGTTGTGACAAAATCCCCCCCTTAACAGCCAAGCCTGTATTTCTGCAGTTAAATATTTTAACAGCTTCTACACTGATGCTTCAACATAATTTTGCTTTAAGGCATAAAAGTTTACACAGCGTGGAATTTAGTTACCTGTAGAGTTTGAGCAGTTACTTTCCAAAGGCAGGCATGGCGCTTAGGAAACAGAAAATGCAATCTATGTTAGACCATTTCACGGGACTGGCAGAGCCTCCCTGTCACTCTGCAGTTGCCAACAGGCATGTTGCACAGCCCTCTTCACAAAATTTCAGGTGCTCATGTGATATGGATGAGCGTAACTCCTTGGAAGTCTGCACTCCACAGACTTAAACCAGCTAAAAACCCAGCTCCTGACGTGGCTGTTCTCCTGGCTTGTGTGCAGAGAGTTTGTATCATCCACCTTCACTCCGGAATGGGTGTAGGGACTGCCTGCCACACTCATGAAGGCTAAGGCTGAGGGTGCCAAAACCTTTGCAGCTGTACCTCTGACTACCAGTGCTAGGTGTCAGGCAGTTAGCCTGGCTTTTCTGATGAGAACCACCAGATTTTGCCAAAGGAATGATGCACTGACATGCATTTCTGCATAATCGAATGTCACCCATGTGTAATCGGGCCGTTTGGGTTCCAGCATCTGCTGGTCTGCCTTGGTTGTGGTCTCACAGCAAAACGTGCAGAAATAGTGCTCTGGGATGTACTCAGCTGCCAAAATCTGGTGGGACAATCAGATTATTTTTATTCTTTTAAGAACAAGTTTCACAGACGGGATCAGCACCGTGCTGTTAATCTGGCCATTTTGCAAGCACTGTAGCACACACAGGCATCTGTCCCATGCGGATGCGTCGGCAGTAAGCAAGCTTGTCCTGCGGTCTTTTCAACCATTTAAACATTGCAAAATGATCTCTTTTCTTTACCTCTCACATTTGTAATTGCTCACCTAAACAAGAGGGTGTTGCTGGCTACAGATCACAGCCAGTTACTAGCTTTCAGTGTAGCGCCATTCCTGCAATGGTGTACTTTCTCCATTTGTGTCCAAGTAGCATACCAGAAAATGTCTTTTTTTTTTTTTTTCAATTAGCACCTGTGGTGTGAAGTCCAAAAGGAGCCTGTGTTTGTCTGACAGGCAATAATAACAGAACAAAACCTTTATGAAGTACCCTGATGGGAACTGGAAGGGTAGTGCATTCTGATGAGGATGATTTATTTTCAAGGTATTAGTTTCACATGAGAAATCAAAGGAGGAGGGAGAAGCTGTGGAAGAATTGAAAACATACTTGAAACCATGGTTCCAGCATGTGATTTGGGGAATCCTTGGTTCAAGTCATCATAATAAGCACTTATTGTTTTCTCAGAAACGAGAAGCAGCCTGCTGGGGAAAGCCAGGTTTAGTAGAAGCAAGAATTCACCAAGCTGCAGAGTGCTTTCAAATCGTATTGCAGCTTCTGGCAGGAAGACAACCGGAAGAAATGGTAGCCTGGATCTACAGATCCAGCCAGGGACCAAATTTCCATATGGAGACAAATGGGGTTATGTAAACAAATAAGACTGAAATACAAACAGCAGCTTTGTGGGCAAGTAAGAATGCCCAGGGCTCAAAACAAGGAAGGTTCAAGCCAGTGTCCAACCTTTGGAGATGGCTTTCTGCTTTTGCGAAATAATTTGCAGACCAGGAGAAATTGTCCTAGGAAGAAACAGCTGAGCCAAGGGACAGAACGTGCCTGGTAAGAGAGGTAGCATGTACCGTGTGCCCAAAGAAAGCATCACAAGAAAAAAGGCATTTTAGTAGCGCCACAAAATGTTCCATTTTCTCTGCAAATTGTTTGCGAGCTGCATCCTGTGACCGGGATATAACATTTAACACAAATGGACCATCTGCCTTGAGCTAAAAACATGTTGCCAAAAGAGTTTGGTATTTCAAAGAACAGGAGCCCTTGCAAATAGAAATAAAAATAGACACAAAGAGGAACCAGAAATAAAGGAAAGAAGAGATTTAGCAAAGTGAAAACAAAAATACAGAAATAGCAAAGGGAAAAAAAAATCTCAGCAGATAATAGCCCAAAGCCCGATTGCCGAGTGCCATTTCTGCTAAATGGTCCGATTTCACAAGTATTACATTGCCTTCAAAGTCTCTGAATAGTCTTGTGAAAAAATGGTGTCGATGCTCTGAAGTGAAACTCCAAAAACCCTAAATGGTCAAGTTCAGGCTCTGGTGTTATCAGAAGAGGATTACAACTTCTCATCCAGGCAGGAGAAGCCCATGATGATAAAGATAGGCATCTTTGCGCTCATGAGCAGGACTCCACGTGCAGATGTATACCAACACAGCAGGAAAACATGGACTCTTGAAAACATGGACTCCCTCAGAGGGATGGCCTGGGCAATGGATCCAATAACCTTTGTGCTGAAAAGCCAGGGGCTGAAAGCATGGCTCAGAAATGGCCGGTACCTGTGCAGTTACCTGCACTCTACTCTGCCCTTCCTCCTTCGGAAGGGGAGAGGTGGGTGCTCCCTCCAGTGTGGTCTGTGCTGCGCTACAGCACCTGGAGAGCTGTGAGCATGACTGGTTTAGCTGGTTCAGGGTTGGATCCTGGCGCTCAGACAGAGGAGACAGGCAGCCTTTGTTTCTGATTGAAGGTTCTCCCTTTGTTTCAGTCCTTCCTTTGACATCAGTTGTTTTTTTTCCTCTCCCACTGTCCTGTGAGGGCTGTGAGGTATTTCTAGGGCCCAATGCTGGCTGATGCCCAGCCACAGCCAGCGAGAACAGGGGATGCTGTTTGGGAAGATCTTGCGAGTCCAGCCATGCATATACTTTGGGACCAAAAAACACAAGTCGTTTGTGTGCAGACCCCCCAGAAACTGTTGAGTTTGGGCTCTGAGGTATGGAAATATGTAATCTGCTCAGAGGAAGGCCGTCAAGGCTGCTTCTAAGCCTATACCCTATATGCTGTTGGAAGGAGACCGAGGACGGCAGTATGCTGGGCGAGGTGGAAGCTGCACATCACCAACCCCAGAGCAGCCGAAGTGGTCAGACTGTCTCCTGCCAGCTGCTTCCAGACCTTTCCTATCACGAACCTGGCCACAAAGTTTTTGCTCTGGTTTCTCCTCTCCCTGTTTCTTCCTCCCCCTCCATGCACCAGCCTCTTCCTCACATCAAGCTGTGCCCAAATGAACCGCAACAAACCCTATCAAGCTGGAGACTAGTTTACACCAGCGCTGAGGAGAAACCAACCTACTGTAAAGAAATGACCCAAATTAGGGGATTTTAGAGAGCTATTTAAATCCTCTTTATGTGCCCATGTGTTCTCATTGGTTTTTTTTTTCTTCCTCTTTCATAGAAATAGCTCCTGCTTCCTTGCCCCACATTAGTGGGGCAATTATATGACATTATCCCGATGCCAGGGGCTGTTTCCACTCTGCGGCCGCAAAGTCTAAAGGCCTTTCCATTGCTTTGTTCCCAAAAATCGCAAAGCCAGCAGCAATGGGGAACACAGCCAGATGAAAGTGCACCCATGTGGCAAAGGCTGACCACAAACGACAGGCTCATATCAACAGCCAGCCTGGAAAGACAGAGGGATGAATGCCTGTCCCCTGGTCTCCTCCTACTCCCCGAGTGACATTGGATATATGGGGAATGCGCTCAAAATCTGGAGAAAAAGCGATGCTGCTGGAGCTGCACGGAAGGTGACGGCGCTCAGGCACTGCTGAAGATGCTCAGTCTTCTTGCAGCAGCTTTAGTACATTTTTCTTCTCCCCTTTAATCTGGGCCTCTGGTGACATGCGCCCTTCCTTAGCTGCTGATCACTTCAAGATGCGAGAAGCTGATCTGGAGCAAAAGAGGCGGTGAGGGGGGAAATTCGATCTTTGTCACCAAGGCCTGAGAATGTGCAGTGAATAAGCAGCTTTGCAAGTCGAAGAAGTCTGGGAGTGATTTGCTCTTTTTTCACTGGACTTAAGATGTTTTTTCTTCCCAATTGGAAAAGATTTCAGACTGGATTTTGTACGGTTCTTTTCTTTCTAACAGCCTGAGAAGTGCACTGCCCTTCCCAGCTCTTGTTATAAATTATACCCAGAAATGAGCAGCTTCAACCCTGAGCTGTCTTCTTGCCCCATCTCTGTTTCCACAGCGTGCTGATGCTTCCCTAGTGCTAATTGAACAAAATTTACATCTCTTTTCCTAACTTCAAGGCTTTGGGAGGACTATAGCGGGCTGGTGGAAAAAAAGGTACACTTGTGTCATAGTTGCAGACTTTTATGTGCAGGGAGCAGAAAGGTTGCAGCACAGAAATACACTGAGTCACATGAAGTCCAGCTGCCAGTTCCCCAGATCCCAGTCCCTTCCCATTTGTGGTGGGGGAAACGCTGATGGCCTCGGTACAGCTTGGTCTCAAACCTCTTCAAGCACGGCCAGCATTAGGGTCAGGTTTTGAATACCCAGAAACTCCCTCATCTCCTTCCCGTGCCATCAGGAGACGTGTTCTGTTCACTCTTTATATTAATTGGCTTGTATTGCGCATTGGTTTCACGGGGGTCTTCTTCCTTTTCTCATCGTGGCTCGGTTTTGTCTCTGTCCCCTCCTTGCCTCCAGGAAAACGAGAAGGAAGGGTGCTTTCAGCACACCATGCCCTTCCTAGCCTGCAGCACGGGGTCCGGGACCTGCTCCCCCCGGCAGCGGCGATGCCCCCACCTTCTCGGTGTGGGGCTCCGCAGGAAGGGGAGGCTGGGAGGAAAGGAGCTGTTCCTCCGAACGTGCAAGCACAGCTCTAAAACACCTTCCCGGAGATAAATCCAGTCCCACTGCGGAAAGAAGTTGTCCCTCCACGGGCAACGGAAAGACAAGCTCTTCTTCTCCTAAGCAGCAGCGATTGCACCACAGCACCCTACCGGGGCCAAGCCCGGGCACCTTTGCCACCTGCCGGGCCGCCCTTGCTGGGGCTTGTGAGACGGGACCGAAGCCCTGGAGCGCAGGGCACCGTGCCCCGGTGCTGCCCCGTCCCCGCCCCACGCCGAGGCCCCGCGGGCGGGAGGCGGGCCGGTGCCCTGCCGGGGCGGGCCAAGCCGGGCCGGGGCGGGGCGGCCAGCGCGCCGGCGGCGCCGAGGCGCGGCGGAGCGGAGCGGGGACGGGGACGGTGGTGGCGGTGGCGGCGGCGGCGATGGGCGGCGGGCGGTGGGCGCTGCTCTGGGCGCTGCTGGCGGCCCTGCGCCCGTCCCGCGGCGGAGCCGGTGAGTCTGCGGGGAAGGCGCCGGGCGGGGAGGAAGGGGGAGCCCGGAGGGGGGCTCCCGGGCTGGGGGCGTCCAGGACGGCCCGGGGATGGCAGGGCTGCTCCGGTGCCGGTGGGGGCCTCGGGGGTCCGGCGAGGGGTGTTCGTCCGGGGCATTTTACCTGCAAATGCTGCTTCGTTTCACCCTGCCAGTGGCCGGGGTGTTGCGTGGCCACCCCAGTGCCCCCCGCACCCCTCTCCTGCTCGCTGGGCCTGCAGGCTAAAGCGGAGCTTAAATCCTGGGGGGAAGCTCAGCAGTGATTTCGCTGGGGGTCTCTGACGGCAGCACCTCTCTGCCAGCCCCAGAGAGCGTGAGTTTTGCTGTCCTGGAACACGGCTCTGCCTCTGCTCTGCCTCTGTCCCACTTTGTTGATGTGATGTGCCTCTGCTTGCTGGGGACACTGCGACAGGCAGGGACCAAAAGCTGCCACAGATCAGCGCGTCTGGGATTTATCCCGTTAGCCGTGAGCCAGTTGCGTACCGGTGTTGGGAAAAGTCACCGGGAAACACCACGGTTTGTGGCACAGGGCTGCGCTTTGCGGTGCTGTCAGTCTGCTGGCTTTTCAGCTCCACGTGCTTGGTTACCTGCAAAAAGAAATGCAAAGAGATAGGCGTAGTTTTTGGACTTAAAGTGTGCGTCATCAGGGCTGCCCGACGTTTGGTCGCAGGCTGTGAGGTGCTGTGGGTTTGTTTGTAGCCCGTGCTCAGGGATGCTGCGCGGTCTCGGAGTCGGTGTGCACATGGGGTTTAGCAGGGAAGGCAGGAATGCCAGTGTTTGCTTTGGGCAAGGTGGAGTCAAAAGTCTTGACTCTGTCACTGCGGGAATCTGCAGTGAGGGCAACTCGTTGTGGATTTAACCAAGAATCCTGGACTGGTTTATACAAAAGGTGTTCGAACCCTGAGAGTCTCTTTGTAAGTCAGGTATGGCCCCAGGGGAAATTCAATTCTGACAGCTCCCAGGGGATGGTGAGGTAGGAAAACCTGCAGGCAGGGGCTCTTCATTCCTCCTGCCCTGTCCGGGTGCAAAGATAGGCTCTGCAAGTGCCTGAGCAGAAAGCTGTTGTCAGCAGGTGAATTACTTCCAGTAATGGGAAATCCAGGGCTAGGGATGTAGGGAGCTTTTTGGCAGACCTGGGTGTTTTCTAATACCTTCCTCACTGGGACTGCAGCAGAACTACTTGCTGTTTCAGTTGCAGGGTGTGCAACTCCCTGCTTTTTTTTTGGTCTGTAATAAAGTATTTTGCCTCTAATAACGGGCAGATTTTCTTGTTAAAACTCCATTCTCCAGGCTAGTAATGGAGAAGGGCATGCAGGACCTGCTGGGCTGCACAGAAAGATCTGTCTTTGCTAGCACTTTAGTTTTGCTGTGATCCCAGGTGTTTCAAGAGACCAGCACTGTGCTTCTAAGTGGATGTATTTCCATGCCAGCTTTTCCCTCAGGCCAAGCTGCGGTAAGCGAGGGGAGCTGCTCCAGTGTGGCAGGCACTCACGCAGGCATGCCTGCTTTCAGCTCCTTGGCTCTAGCATGGGCTTTTAGAGCCAGCCTAAACAAATCGCTCTGGACACAGGTAAGGGGTGTCCTGCCACACTGGGCAGATCTCTTCAAAGACACTGTGAAGATATCCACATCCCAAACAGCTGGGGATGGAAGGGGTACCCAAAGGCAGTGCTGGATATGAGAAATTCCTGTTGTCACATGAGTCAGAGAGGAAAGTATTTGATTCCTGGGCCAGCAAACACCTCTTTCCACTTCATCAGTGTAGAAAATGAGGCTAAGATCCTCTTTGCTCTTTGCCTTTAAACCTGAAGCAGCCTGGGGGAGCAGAAATCATGCCAGAGCAGGCAGAGTGCCTGCCAAGGGCAGGGACCGCCAGCATGCATCCATGTCCTCCCCGGCCAGGGGTCCCTGCCGGCGGAGCAGCTCTGGCCAGAGCTGGAAAGCTTCGAAATGAAGCATGAAAACAGCTGTTCGAGGTTGGATAGTGCCAGGCAGCGAGTGGCTCCAGCCTGGGTAACCTCCGGGAAGAGCAAGGGAGGGAAGGGGATTTGGGGTTGCTCGCTCGTTTGCATTTGGCAAATCTTTTTGGAGCTGCCTGTTTGAGAGCTGGTGACCCGGCCCGCAAGTAAATGGCAGTCGGCTGCATTTTGCAGCAGTCACATGGCCTTTGTTTGTGTTGGGATGGTAAAGCTTAGGAAGCAGGTTGGAAAAGCTTAGGGTCTTTTTTTTTCTGAAAGGGAAACCCATTGTTTTGTGTGAGAGCCCTGTGCTTTCCTCTGCACCCCCAGACCGGGCAGAACTTAAAAACCCTTCTCAAATTTCTGTCTAGAAGTAACATTTCTTGAGGGTTAAAAATACTGAGCAATTTAGCAAAGGAATATATCCAGCCTCACAATTAGGTTGTGTTTCTTGGCTCTCGGGAAAGCACACTAGGTTCATGCCTCATTACTCACAATAGTAATGACGTAGCTTTAAAAACTTGTTTGATGTTTGAGGACTAAGACCTGCCTCAAAACAAACTCAGCTGAACTCTGATTAAATAAAAAGGTTGTGCTCTCTACCTGCGGTATTATCTTTTAAATTGTGAACAGTTTTTTATTCAGAAGAGGCAAATTAATTTAGTTGAAATTCCTGTCTGGCACAATGCCTTTGCTTGCTGAAAGCAGCAAGGGAGATTTACCACTCTGCTTGGGATTTCTGTACGCCTGTGAAAGCCTCAGGAAGCTCAGAAAGGGTCTAGTAAAAGCATCTACTTGTGCTATATTCTCTATATCTTATCTCTTCGAAAATACACAGGTTGGTTTGGGGAGAATTGCTTTACATGGAGCTGCTCTTCGTCTTGTTCGTGGCTGGGGTGGGAAGTGGTGGGAGGGAGGGGGAAAACGCAGCTACAGCACTGGGTATGTTCGGTGATTTGTAGATGGGGGCACGAAGACCTCAGAAAGAGCTGATAAATAGCCTTCCCTTGGGAAAAATGTCTGGGAAAAAAGCCTGGGAGAACAACACTAAACAGCAGCCCGCCCCTACACACCGTCTGAAGGCATTTCTTCGTCTGTCTGCAGCTGTTTTCCCAAGAAAAGCAGCTCTGTGGAGGCACTTAGCTTAGCAAAAACGTATGTAGTTGACTCGGAGAGCATCTCCCTCTTTCACAACAGCTCACCCTGTCCTGGGAAAGAAGCAGCATTACCAGCAAAGAGCCTAAAATCAGAGAAATCCCTGCCGGGGACTCTTTCTCTACCGCAGCTGAAAATGCTTGAGATGAGGCCCTGAAAGGGGTTTAGTGGAGTAAAGTCCCAAATTCCTCCTGCCCAGGGATCCTTTTATATTCCAGTCCCGGGGGTGCGATGCAGCAGAAATAGCTCCTGCCTGTCCCCTGCTGAAAGAGAAGTGGCTGAGGACTTTCTTTAGCCTGGGCTGCTCCCGTTTGTTTTAAAAAGGCTTTTTTTGGAGGTGCTGCTCGTACATAGTCAGTCTTGGGACAGCCCCCATCTCCATGTTTCCTTCTTGGGGCTCTTACGAGAGGTCTCAGAGATTTTGAATTTTTGGAGCATCTGTAAATGAACTGCCTTTAATTATTAATTAAAGCGGTGGGGCTTTGCAGCGTTTTGCAGGGGGGCATTTGCTGCCTGGGGATAACAAAACCAAGGTCTTCTCTTGCAGACGACGCTGACCGAAATCGAGGTCTAAGGCCATACCTGTCGGCAGAGTCCCACCGCCCTGAGCGAAGCGTGGCCACTGTTGGTCACTGGCCTCACCGGAGCCCAGAGCAGCCCCAGGACGAGCCCTCAGCCAGCTCTCTAGGACAGATTAAGTTTAACCCCACGGTGCAACACATCGTGATTAATGAGCACAAGGATGTCACGTTTAATTGCTCCATCAAAGTACCTCGGCTGCTGCTCAGGCCAGAGACCCCGGGCATTTCCTTGTGGAAGGATGGGAGGGAGCTGCATGTGCTGGACCGCATCGCCACCAGCCACTTCGAGATTGCCGACGAAGAGGAGGTGGCAATGACTTCCACCTTCAGGTAACCGATGCCATCCTTCCTGGAGGAATGCCCTACACGTTGGCTCCTGGGGAGGGACGGGAGGCCGGGCAGCTTGCAGGGGCTTGGGACTGGAACTAGGATGGGCAGGTGCTGCCTAGTCCCCAAACCTGGCTTTGCAAGCCCAGCTTCTGCTTGGTGTGTGCTGTGGGGTGGTTGGTACTGATTGAAACCCACACCCAGGCTGGCTTTATTGCCATGTCCTCCTGCAGGAGCTGTGTGTGGGGCAAGGCTCCCTGCCAAAGCCCTGACCTGGTCTCCGTTCTCTCTGGCAGCATCCTTGCCGCCCAGCGCTCGGATAACGGCTCCTACGTCTGCAAACTCAATATCTCTGGCACTGAGGTGGTGTCAGATCCAATCTCGGTGCAGCTGGAAGGTGAGCTGGAGGAGGGCTAGGGCAGATGTGCTGGAGGTGTGGAGCATTGTGCCCTGGCTGAGTGACAGCCCTGGGGACTGTGATCTGGGAGCTGTGAGTTGTCCCCCAGAAACAGGGAGTCCTGGATGGGAAGGGGCTTGTTGCCGGAGCTGGGCATAGCCCCTGGCAGGACAGTTTGGGATTGTTGATAGGGCTGTGTTGCTGAGCGCTCTGAATCTCTTGCTTCTCTGCTTGTGTCCATGCAGGGCTCCCACACTTCATTCGTCAGCCCGAGAAGCTGAATGTCACCAAGAACAGTCCCTTCAACCTCACATGCCAAGCCGTGGGCCCACCAGAGCCTGTGGAGATCTACTGGTTTCGCAACAACGTCCAAGTGAATGAAAAGCCCCACATCTCCCCGTCAGTCCTGACCGTGCCAGGTGAGCCCAGCAGTGTCCTTGCCATGGCCAGCTGGGATACCTCTGTGTGGCTACCAGGAAGGGCAGGGTGGGAAGGTGTCTCCATGGCAGCCTGGTGCAGCACAGGGAGAAAAGTCCTTCATGTAACATAAAACCCATCACAGTTTTGCTGCAGAGGCAAAAGAGAGGAGGGATTTCTTGCTTTGCTCATGAGGAGAAGGCCACTAGCTAATTAGCAGCCAGACTATAACTGACTCGTCTTGATGTCCAAAGGCAGGCTTTAAAAGGCAGTGAAAGCCGGAAGAAATGACCCATTCCTCTTGGATGTTCTTGCATCCGACTGGCACATGCTAGGTCAGGTCATTTGAACAGTCCCCCTCCTGGCCCAGGAGCCCTGTCGTACTGAGAGGCACCGCTGCTGGTGCGAGCAAACGCTCGGCATGTCCAGCATGCCATGGCGAGCCCTTCACCTTGCAGCAGCAGCAAGCAATGTGCCCAGGAGGGACAACCTCCAGTAAAAGTCCTTTCCATGAGATGAAAATCCTGAGCACTGTTGCTGCCCAGGGTCATCTCACACAGGCCATGCCCATACCGCAGGGGAAACAAGCAGCCGTCTGCACTCGGGTATTTCCAGTGGCCCCCAAAACCAGTCGTTCTTCATTATCAGCTGGGAGATTTGAGCAATCTTCGAAAAGCAATAAGTCATCTGATTCAAGCCACGGTGGTGGGCTCTTCTGCTTTCTGCCTTTCCCTTTTTGAACGCAAAACAAATGCTTACTCAGGAGGTTGTGCAACGGTGCCGTAGAAATGTACTGTCCTGATGGCACTGATGGCATGCTCGTGCTTGCAGCGTGGAAGGTGGGTGAGCTGGATCGCGGGGGTCGCCCCCAGACAGTCAGCACAGAAATGCCACGAAGGGAAGCAATGAGTGCTAAATAGAAGGTCTTTTGTGTTGCTGGAAAAAAATAAAACAACAGTGCAAGAAAGGAAGCCACAAGGGTTTTTGGTGAGCAGCAGGTGGAGAATTGGTGCGATTTGGGCGTTTTGTGCAGGTCCAGTGAACAGGCCCTTGTTTTTCTCCCTGCAGGTCTTAATGAAACAACACTGTTCAGCTGTGAGGCTCACAACAGTAAAGGGCTAACTGCGTCCAACCCGGGGCAGGTCAACGTGAAAGGTAAGAGGGAAAGTGATGCTCACCTTACCTGTTGAGTACATGTGTCCAAGAAGGAGCTGTCCTGGTCTCCACACTCCCAAGCACTCATTCTAGTGTTTTTAGGATTCCCGTACTTATTTTTCCTCATTTTAAAACTATATTTAAAATCAAGTGGGATGCACATAGTAGAACAGTCACCCAGTGCGGTTCTGTCATCCCAGTATCACCGCTGTGGGAGGAAGCACCAAAAATCACATTTGAAAGCAGAACTGTCAGCCCCAGAGCAGGTTTCGGAAGGACTCTATCACTCTTTTCCTTCCTTCACAACCAGGGTGGTGCTTGCAGTTTTCCATAGGAAATGGTGGAAATTCTCGACATTCCTGTTGGGAACCACTCTGGCAATGCATGGAAGGTGTTCCCTGAAATATGCCATTGCCTCTAAGCAACCCAGAGTGCTGTTTCGGCTCACAAATATAGAACGTGATCAAAATAGTTCTGCAAATGACTTTTTTCTGCTTCCCTGTCTGGTGGTCTGAAACATCCGCGATACACTGATAAAGGATGCCATTGCGGCTGTAGCCAGGGCAGTACCTGGGGTTCATGCAGAGTTGGTTTGAGCCCTGGGAGCTGCCAGAGGGAAGCCAGATGTGCTACATTTGTGCTTAGGCCTCCAGCTGACTGCCCTTGGCTTTTCCCTGCAGGAATACCATCTGCACCCACCAGTGTGCATGTCCTCAACAGAACGGCCCACAGTATCGTGATATCCTGGGTGCCGGGCTTTGATGCATTCTCTGCCTTGAACAGCTGCAGTGTCCAGGTAAGCATCCATAACTCCCCTTGCCCCTGCAACCTCCCCTCACACGGATACTCCAAGGCAGGTGGAAATCAGTGTTGTTTGGCATGAACTGCATGGATTTGACCACGCTATTGGTTTGGGCAAATTGAGTTGGACTTTTCCAGCGGCTTTAAAAGGGGAAGCTGGCGCGCTGTCCCACCCGCACCCTGTGGTCCAGGTGGCTGGGGAATTTGTGGCAGCGTGATGTTGAGGAGTCCAAGTTGGGCAGCAAGCAGTCCACAGGCGCTGGGACCTGGGGTAGCCGGAGCACTGCCGAGGTGGACAGGAGGCTTGGAAGGAGCTGCTGGAGACCAGCTTGGTGGTGTCTGCTTACAAAAAGCAGCTTTGCTCTGCCCGCTGCGCTGGGGGTTAGTTGGTGGAAGGTGTCCCACAGAGAGACTGGCACAGGGAGCGTGAAGCAGGCTTTTGTCCTGGGAGCGGGGTGGTTGAGTGGGGGGAGAAACAAGGGGCGATGGGAACAGGCAAGCCACCTGCCTGGAAGAGCCCATCTGGGCTCGTGCCTGTGAAGCATGCGGGAGTGAGCCGCAAGAATCACTCTCCTCGGGCAAGACAGTCAGGTTGTCATGACTCTTCATGGAGAGATGCCCAGAACTGCTCCAGGTAGCTCTTTGGGAGACTTTGCAAGCCTTGAGTTGCTGCAGGCACATGCTTGTCCCTACTTTTACCGCCTGGTCAAACACTTCCCGAACAAGCAGCCTTCCCACTGGGGTTTGGAGGTGGAGCTTTATACTGGGAAGGAGCTGAGAGGTTGCCTGTCTCCTGGACAAGTCAGGGAATGCCATCCCCATGGGTACAGCCCTGCAAGTAGTTTCCACCTGCTCTATCTGTTTGACTTTGCTGGGTTTCACAGTTCAAGCCCATTGCTTGCCCTCTTGTGGATATGTTTTTTATACTGGCTAACCTATACTCTGGCTGAGGTAACACATGGAGAGAGGCGATGTTTGAAGCCAGGTAAAAGTGAAAGGATTTACAGGGAGGAAAGGTACCGGAGCTAATATTAGCGCCACATCCACTGCTGCCTTCCAGCTGGAGCTCAGGAAGTGGGGTGGAGAGCCAAGGAATTTCCTATGACTTAACGTTCACGGTCTGTCATTAGGAAATAGCCTTTTCAATTGGAAAACAAGACATGATTTCTGGCAAAAACACAGCTGTGACTAAGCCTTTTTGCTCCTGTCCCCTTTGATAATCCCCTCACTAGGGTAGCATGGCCCACCGACCAAGTGACTCATTTCTGAGCACGCTGGTGCTTAAAAGGGAAGCTGTTGCTGTCACACCTGCCAAGTTCAAACTAAGTTTGCAAAAAGCCCAATTTTTTTAAAAAATATATTAATTTGATGGACTCTCTCCAGAAGACAAATTGAGGGTTGAGATAGCTGAGCTGGGCCTCATGCTCAGGAGAACAGCCAGTCCCAGTGGTGCTTTCAGGAGTGGCTTGCATGTTCATCTGATCACTGTTCACCTCCCTCAAAGCATCTAGCGATGGCTTGGGGACCTTCTCAGCTTTATGAGGCTGAAGGCTATTCTCTTTCATTTTGGCTGGCAAATACTGCTGGTGTTGGTGCTGAGACTGTCCTGAGCATCCTGAGCTAGCCAGGGGGATACTCTTGTTGCTTAAGCAGAAGGACAGGTCTCCTGCCACCCGAAAATCATGCACAGAGGCTTTAGAGAGGACTGTATGACCTTCTGATTGTGGTTCATGCTGAAACACATCCTGTGGGTTGTCTTCCGAGTTAACTGTCTCGCTTGTGCTGGCGTCCCTCCTTCTTGCTCTTCCCTCTTTCCTTCCACCATCCCGGCCCAGGGCACTCTCATGGTGCTTCTCACGAAATGAGATGCTTTCCAGAGAACTGCAAGGGCTGGCTGTGGGCAGCTACATGGGTGCTCAATAGCCAGCCCTTTGGGGAGGGAGCAATTTCTCTTTGTGTAAAAAGCGTGACTTGTTTTTAGTATGTTGAATTCATCCATGCTGCTAAATGTAATGATGGAGTCTGACGAGGTCTGTGATTAGTCCTGCAACATCTGATGGCAATAAGTCCTGCGGTCTAATGATGTGCTGCACAAAAAAGGACTTCGTTTGTTTGGGACTCACTGCTGGTAATGTTACTGGGTGCTCCTTCTGCTCCGTGCCACAAGAAAGAGCAAACCACCCCTCCCTCCTCCTTTCCGCAGTGATGGCGATTTCACACATCTCTGCCGTGTCCCCACAGCAACTCTTTCTTTTTTGTGTCTGTTGGAGTCCTCGCCCTGGGCCCCGTGAATGGCCTGCCATCAGCTTTCTGCTCGGTAGAGACGAGCCAGCATGCAGGAACAAGGCCCTGCCGGTGTTTGGATGGGAGGCAGGGAAGGAGGCAGGGCTCTGGATCCTGTTTACAGATGTAAAATTCCTGCCATGCATCTCACCCTGCAGGTTGCTGCTGACTAATCCCTGTTTGTGGACTGATTTTTCAATTAAGGTCAAGGAAGCTGTTCCACGAAACAACGTCTCACTTCTGCTCTTCAACACCTCGGTGCCTCCCCACGTGTATCACATCCAGCAGCTGGGGCCCATGGCAGACTATAACATCCGTGTTTCCTGCAGGAATGAAGTCGGCTGGTCAGCATTTAGCCCCTGGATAACCGCCAGCACCACTGAGGGAGGTAGGAAACGAGTAGCGAAGACTGAGAAGGGTTTCCCTGCCTCAGTCGCGCAGCTGTGCTTTGTGCAGGACTCTCTGGATGAGATGCTGGTCCAGAGTCATGGTTGCTTACGGGGTGGAACATCTCGACTCTGTTGATTGGGAAAATGAAATTTACCCAGGGGCAGTCACCTGCTGGAAATAGTAAAGGCTGTAGGAAATACAGTGCGCTTTCTGAATGAGCTACAGCTCATTTTCCAGCAGCCTACCATGTCCTTGCACCCATCCACCTGGCTCCCCTCACCTTCTTTCTCTTTGATTCCTGCAGCTCCGACCACCCCACCACTGAACGTCACAGTGTCATTCAATGAATCCGTCTCCTCCGTGGAGATCCGATGGGTGAAGCCACCCCTGGGGAAGATCCATGGGGAACTGCAGGGCTATCACATCTGGTACAGGTGGCAGAACTCCAAGGAGTTGGTAAGTCATGGGGGAATGGGGAAGAATGGCTAAAACCTAGAAAAAATCCCAGCAGGCATCAAGCAGGGACGTCCAGTTTGGTCTTGGTGCTTCTGCATATTCTTTCTGAGCTTATTTGTCTGCTGTCTTGTGCTTTCATCTGGGCTTTTTTAATACAAGTAGTCTCTCTCTCATGTGTTTATGTAACTCATGGTAATGCCCTAAGTCTTTAATATTGTGACTAAGCAGTTCTGCATGAAGGAGACAAGAGGTGTGCTACCATGGCTCCTACTCTCTAAAACTAGAGATGCTCTTCCCGGTGTTGACAATCTTTGGTATGGCCTTTGGAGTGGCAGTCAAGGTTTGGCAGCATCTCTTGGCACTTTCAGCAATGGAGTCAATCATAAGGTGTTTGGGAGAATTCGTTCCCTGGGTTTTGAGTCTTTCCTTACTCAAATGGGATTTATTCCGTGCATTAACTCATCTGCAAAGCCATGGCACAGAGTTTCATAGCTGAAGGAACATTTTGGGGCTGAGGGCCTGTCCATGAGCATATGAAGTCATCTGGCGCAACCTTGCTTGCCTTTCCCAGGATTTGGGAAGTAGCCTTCAGGAATTTGCTAGGGCGAGGTTGGCCTGACCTCTCGGGCAGTCCTGGCACATCTCAGCTACTGGGCAAAAGAGCATCCCGTCCAGCCTCTGCCAGTGGTCAGGGAGCCTCTGGATAATTGCGCAGATGTATCCAGCTGTCGCCTCTGCACTGTGGTTTGGTCTTCCTCTGTCCCAGGCTGAAAGCACAGAGAGGCACTGACAGCCTGAATCCGGTGTGGAAAAAGTGACTCACACCCTATTTTTTGCAGGATGCTGCATTTTCTGTTCTCCTTTTGCGCCTCTGAAAAAGAGCATGTATAGATCCAGACCGAGTGAAGTCAGGGAAACAATATTATGGTCTTGTGACTAGCATGGAAAAAAAAAATGCTGACATATTTGTCGTCTCTCAAGCAGAAAGCAAAAAACAGGACTTGCCCTTTAAACCCTGGGAGACTGTCTTTTTTTGTTGTTGTTTTTTATAAATTTCCCCAGTCAAATGCTTATGGGGTGAAATTTCTGCTTGGGTTCCTGGTCAATAACTGTTCTCATTAATGCTGGCTTTCAGGAGGCTCAAAAAACCCCTCTAGTGGGGAATGAGCTCAGGAGGGAGGTAGCTGTGCAAGGGACCCTGGCTCCTTGCAGACCGAAGGAAGCAGTTGTGTTTGTTGCTGATTTGTTTTGTCAGCATCCAGGTTATATGGAAGGCAAAAATACATGTCAGAGCCAGCCAAGGGCAGGGGCCAGCACGCCTTTTTATAAGGGCTGTTGCAGAATTAAGAGGCCTGTGCTGTAACCTTTCTGCAGAGCACCATGGGCTGGTGCAGTGCCCTGTTCCCCCATGCACCCCCAAGGGTCCCCTGAGCTGATGGACAGACAGTCTGAAGCAGAAGAGCAACGTGCTTTCTGTCAAGTGGAGCTCTGATTTCTCAGAAATAAAGTCTCTGAGTTTTGGTCCTGGGCAGGCTAAATATGAAATACCCCCAAATAACCATCTGTTTAACAACCCCAGCACGATAAAGGGGGGGGGGGGGGTGTCCTGTATTTCTGTGTCAGCAGGGCCACCTGCAGGCCTCCTTTTCTCCACAACCAGCTTGAAAACTATTTTAAAAACTTCAAAAAAGTTGCTTTATTTTATTCTTTAACCAGCAGTACTTGTTTGACCCAAGGCTGCCGGAGCTGGGATGTGAAGAAATTCCTCAACTACCACAAGACTCATAAAAAAACATTAACTTTGGCAGTTCTGTCCTGCTGGAATGACTGTCCGCTTTGCCAGTGTGCTCATGCTCTCCATGGTCTGTTTGATATCAGTTGGGCTCTGTCCTCAGATGACACAGCAGTGCCATCTGCGATATGAAAGGATCCCGGTGCATTTTTAAGTTGGCAGTGGGGAAAAGATCTCGTGTGCGTTTCCGACGAAGGATGGCGTGAACATGAGGTGGGAGGAAAGCAGGAGTGTGGGAGCGGAGGCAGCAGCGGGTATCAGCTCACGCTGCTGCCCGATGGTGCAGACACACTCCTGGGGTTGGGGCGTGTTTCACATCCAGTTCTGTGGTTTTTTTATGACTATGAACAGAAACCGGTTCCCTCTGAGGAGCTCCAATTTCCTCCTTGCCCACCGATTCCCCTCGGCTGCTGCTTTTGCTCATCCACGTGATGTTCAGCTAGGGTAAGGAGCTGGGCTCTGCTGGCCACAGCAGCCCACCAGATGTTTTGGGTACCGCTGGCCAGCTGTTTTGCAGCTGGGGGTCGGCAGGGAGCAGCAGCAGGCGCTTTCTCAGCTGAAGGAGTCCAGGAAACAACAGGGAATTTGCAGGAAAAGACTCACTTGTTCTTTTACCAAGGAGAAAGGTGTGTGCCATGGAGCATGCTGTCTCCTGCCATGTTACCAGGCAAGGAAACATGCCCTTAAAAATGGAAATATTATTAGCTTGACAGAAAAACCACAGTCAGAAAATATCTGCCCTAAGATCTGCTTTCTGTGGCTGGGCACTTGAACGATCAAGCCAGGAGTGCTGCAGCTGGAAGCAGTCAGAGATGCTCTGGGGAGGAGCAGCGGTGGTGAGCGCCGAGGCTCTGTGGGTGCTAAGCAGCACGAACCGTGGGCATCCCTGGCTGGCAGTGAAGAGGGGCACGAGCCTCCACTGGCCAAGCTGACTGCAACGAAGGCTAGGGGTCAAAATCCATGTTACTGCCAGTGCATGAAATGCCTTTCCCCCTTCCTTGCAAGATCGCTTTCCTGCCTCTTTTCTGGCTCAGGCTGCTGGTCCTGCTGCTGTTGACAAGCAAAGAGCGACAGTGGCATGAGGTTTGATTGGGAAACGCTGCTCAGCCCCTTTCCAGATCCCATCCGGCGCTTGCAGGCAGGGCTATTATTCTCCGTAAATAGTTTGGTGCTGCATTTCCTCTAGGCTTGTGAAAGCAAAGCAACACAGAAGTTTGAGGAGACAATTCTCAATAAATCTCCGGGTTTCCCTCCTGCTGTAGGGATGGGCCGCTGTCTCCCACAGCCCAGGCTTTTCTTCCCTTCCTCTCTCCAGCAGAATATCTCCGCTGAAGCCCAGCCGAACACCAGCGTGGCCGTCCTGCCCGTAGTGGCCACCAATGCCACCTGCTCTGTCCGTGTGGCTGCCATCACCAAAGGGGGAGTGGGACCTTTCAGCAGCCCGGTGGAGGTCTTCATCCCTGGCAGTGGTAAGGAGATGCCCATCCCTGCCAGTGCGGTGTGGGTGCAGGGGAGGATGATGGGGAAGCACACTCTCCTTGTCTGGCCAAGGCCATTTGGCATCTCTCCATCCTCCTTCAGACACTTTCCCGGTCAGCCAGGCTATCAGCCAAGAATCTGGGACCTTCAGCGTGCTTTGGTGGCCAGGAGAGACTTGGTCTTCACATGCAGCCTTGGTCCTCATGCCCTCTTCTCCTGTGTAACCCTTTGGGCTTTTAGTGGGTTTGGTTTCAGCCCCTGGGAAATCCTCCCCCAATCCCTGGGTACTGCAGGCTGACTCTTTTACCAGCTCCATTAATGGGATATCTTCTTAGGATTAATAACCTCAGCTCCCTCTTCGACTCCAGCGTCTGGGAATGTGGACTCCTTTATCGTAGCCCTGGGCTTTATCTGCGGGACGATTGCTGTCGGGCTGATCCTCTGCTTGTCCGTGGTCATCCAGAAAAGATGTGTGGAAACAAAATACGGGTAAGCTGAAGGGAAAACAGCTTGCAGATGTGCCCCGAGCTGAGCAGGTCACAGGCGCGTGGGGCACGGGCAGGCGGGGCGGCTGGCCAGCAGCCCATGCTGGACATTGGGACAAGGTTTCTGTCTGCAGTACTGATGTTGTTGCCACAAATGGCATTTTTTTATGCCTGTGGTGAGGGACTAAGTGTATTTTTACTGCAGTGACGGTACTTCCCCTCCCTTCCTTAGCCCAGCAGTTCACCTTCCACTCACTATTCCTATTTTTAAGGGGAAGTAAGCTTGTGCAACTTGGTATGGGAGGGTGGCCTCAGCGTTTTGACACAGAGGTGAGAGAGCAGAGTTGTATAATATCCTGTGGCCTAGAGAAACCCCTCCTGCCTCATCACACGCCAGATCTGTCTTGGTCCCATGGCTAAGCGTGGCACCAGCCCCACCAAGCAGAGAGACTGCCACTGGACTGCATAAGTGGTGTTTTAATAATGCAGACAAAGGGCTGTTTTCTGCTACAACGAGCCAACGCTACTCACTCACCCTTGTGACTTTCTAAGTGGCATTTAACTGCCCTGTGCTACTGGTTTTGTTAAACAACTGTGCTGCTAGCAGCTTCTCTTATAAGCGCTATCACTTGGGTGTCCGCTGCCAAACTGGAAACGTGATATAATTAACTACTTTGGAAGAGCATCTTTTCAGTAAGGGAGTTTCTTGAGCTGGTGAAGGAATCCCACCTACTCTCATCTCCCATGGCACCACCCCCATCCTAGTTTGGAAACTGGTAGTATGTAAGGATGCCTTTCCTAACTGGTGTAGCATTGTTGCTCTTCCCTTGCGGTGCTAGCTTCCTGGGAGCTCTTGAGCATCTGCTGTGTTTTTGTTCGCTGGAGCTGGACCTCTGCACGGCCATGTACCAGAGAGGTTGCACAGCATCTGCCAGCAGCGTGCCCATCACCACCCTTTTGGGGCCATGGTGTGAAGCTCCCTTTAGTTTCTTTTTGGCTAACCAATGGGGATTGCACATGCTAACAGAGAGCATTGACAGGCTGGAGTTGTGCATCGGGCAAGAGATCGCTTTAGGAGGTGGTAGATCTGGGCACCATATTCCTACTGGTACAGACTGCTCTTTGAGTAGGAAATGAGTATCCCATTTCCTCCCCAAAAAACCTCTGTGACTCACTCCTTGACAGATCAGCCTTGTTTATCAAGTGACTGTTTTGCTCGGACGTTGTAAGCAATGGCACTGATCCAGTAGGAGGGAAATGAAAAAGATTAGGGTGAATGTGCATTTTCTCCTTTACTACCGATACCCCCAGTAGCACTGTGGTTGCCTGTCCCTGCAGCGGCTGTTCCTTCATCAGAGGAGAAGCAGCCGCACATGGCCCAGCAGGGTCTGTTTCTGTCCCACCAGGAATGCTTTCAGCAGTAATGACTTGGAGCTGGCAGTGAACTACACAGCCAAGAAGTCCTACTGCCGGAGAGCCGTTGAACTTACATGTAAGTATATTTTTTTAATCCCTCTGCAAGGAGGTTGATGGGGATATCGCAGCAGCAATATGTCTGCAGGTTGGAAGTGACCTGAGTTCCTGTTCCCCTCTCCCGCAGTGGGCAGCCTGGGCGTCAGCAGCGAGCTCCAGCAGAAGCTGCAGGATGTTGTTGTGGACAGAAATGCCCTCAGCCTGGGGAAGGTCCTGGGAGAGGGTGAGTGTCGGGGCTGGAGAGCTGGGGATGGACATACAGGGCAGGGACTGCCACTGTTACCTACATCATCCCCCAGCTCCAGGCCCAGGGTATGTGGGGGAGATGGTGGGTCAAGATGATCAAGTGCCAGGACCCCGGGTTCATGTCCTCCTTCTGCCACTGGTGAGACATAAGCCTCCCCTGTAGCCTTTTGGGGACGAGGTCTCCATCTTAGAGCACTTCAGATATTCGAGGATATAGTGGTGTCCTGAAGACTGGTGCTTTGGGCTGTGGATAAAGTGCTTGCTTCTTTCCCATGGTGCAGGGGAGTTCGGGTCAGTGATGGAGGGGCATCTCAGCCAGCCCGAAGGCACCCCACAGAAGGTGGCTGTGAAGACCATGAAGTGTAAGTCATCACCCTGGCCTCACAGAACTTGACGTTATTTGTTCTAGTGGGTGCTGGCGTTCCTGCTACCCATCTGAGGTGCTCTCTCTGCACCCTGGCACCATTTTGTGGGGATGCTGGCCTCTCTGCCACAGCTCCTGGTGCCAGTCAGGAAGGGGCACTCATATCAGACAGCCAAGGATGGCAGAGACATGCCGGTGGTGCCTTCCCCCTGACCCATGCAGGAGCTGTGCTGTGAAGGGAGATGGCAGCAGTGATTTGGGGTGTTAAAGTTCTTGCGCTTTTAAACCTCCTCCTTTTTCTCTGCTTCCCAGTGGATAACTTTTCCCAAAGGGAGATAGAAGAGTTCCTCAGTGAAGCAGCATGCATGAAGGACTTCGACCATCCCAATGTCATCAAGCTCCTAGGTATGGGCTGTCACTCCCTGCACTCCAGTTGGGATTTGGGCTGGGGAGCCGGACCGGGGAGTGCTCGGGTCCCGCACAGATGTCTGCGGGGGGAGTGTGATGCCTTTGCGCACAGGGGTGTGCAACCTGTCTGTGTTTTCCAGGCGTGTGCATCGAGCTGAGCTCCCAGCAGGTCCCCAAGCCCATGGTGATTCTCCCATTCATGAAATACGGTGACCTGCACAGCTTCCTGCTTCGCTCACGGCTGGAGATGGCCCCCCAGGTAACGAGCACGGGGAGCAGAGGGCCCCGAGTCTGCGAGGAGCAAGATGGGACCGTGCCTCTTTTGGGGACAAATCTACCTTTGTTTTTTGAGAACATAAGAGGACTTGGTTGTAGTCCTGCTTCCTGCCTTTGTCAGGTGGCAGTGGTGGGATCCAGCTCCACAAAAGCTTGTGAGACTCTCATCTTCCCTTCTCCAGGCTGAACAAGCCCAACTATCTCAGCCCCTCCTTGTACACCATCTCCTCCAGCTCTGTCTTAGTGGTCTCCCATGGGCTTGCTCCAACATGTCTTTCTCCTACTGAGGAGCCCCAAATGGGACACAGCACCCAGATGTGGCCTCACCAGTGCCAAATTAAGGGGAAGAATAGTTTCTCTTGACCTGCTGAGTGCGCTCTTGCTAGTGCAGCATGCTACAAGGTTGGCCTTTGTTGGCACAAATGCGCACTGCTCTATAACCATGGTCAACTTGCTCTATACCAGGGTCCTTTTCTGCTGAGCTGTTTTCTAGCCAAAAATACATGATCTGAAGGCAGCCAGTGGGAAAGGCAAGAAGGAAGCAATGTCTAGTTGCAGGCTGCACTCCAGAGATGTGGAAGGAGGAGACAGGGATGGGAAAGGTATCCACTGCTACAGCAAACCACAGTGAGATGTGGTTTGCTGAGACGGGCTCTTCTGGCCAGCAGCACAGCCTGTCAGGCAGTGCTTGGGGTTATTGCTAAAAGAACTGTCCCCGCATCTGCAGCTCCTGCAGGCTTGTGATTCCATAAATCTTACAGTCTGAGGGCCTTAGCCCAACAGGGATGAGAGGGGCCACAGTGGCTGCTGCTGTGGGTTTCTGGTGCTCTCCAAGGCCATTGAGACCACTAGGATGTCAGCCGTCAGCCCTAGACAGGGAAGCCTTTCAGATCAAACCAAAAATGCTTCCCAAAGGGCTTGCACTGTCTAACCTGCACCTTCCCTTCCCAGTTTGTGCCCCTGCAGACACTGGTGAAGTTCATGGTCGATATCGCCCTGGGCATGGAGTATCTGAGCAGTCGGCACTTTCTCCACAGGGATTTGGCGGCTCGAAACTGCATGTGAGTTTGTTTCCCTCTGCTTCATCCTGGATAGATAAGCACCAGTGGAAGCCCTGTGGTTTACAGCATGACTGCTTCCTTCAATAAAACCTCCCTTGGTCTTGAGAGACATGGGAAAAGAGCTCAGCCTCAGGTTTCTGCTTCAGAATTTGGCACGTCAAACCTTTCTATCTTGCCATCCCTGTTTCTGCCTGACAGGTTACGGGATGATATGACGGTGTGCGTGGCAGACTTCGGTTTGTCGAAGAAGATTTACAGCGGCGATTACTACCGTCAGGGCCGAATAGCAAAAATGCCAGTGAAGTGGATTGCCATTGAGTCCCTGGCTGACCGCGTCTACACCACCAAAAGCGATGTGGTAGGTGCACGTGGCTGGGCAGCCAGGCAGCAGGAGGCAAGAGATGGGGACTGATCCCTGGATTGAGTCATCCACCCTTGCCGCACTTTGTTACGGTTGTTCTTGTACCCTGGAAGTGCAAAGCCAGACGAGCAGGAGGCTGTTGGTAATGGGACGCACTGACCTTTCGCTGCCTGCCCAGCCTCCTGGAATAGGTTTACTGAGTGGGCCGCTCGCCTCTTCTGTGGCATTGCTTATTATTACCAATTTTGGGGAGGGCAGGACTGGAGCGACAACTCTTAGCATTGTGCGAGGGCCCAGTGGTTGCTTGGCAGTGACCTTTCCCCATGAAAAGATTCATTCATTCCTCCTGGAAATGTCCTTTCAGCGTGCTTTCCCTTTGTCCTCGCAGTGGGCATTTGGCGTTACCATGTGGGAGATAGTGACCCAAGGGATGACGCCCTACCCAGGAGTGCAGAACCACGAGATCTACGAGTACCTCTTCCACGGGCAGCGCCTGAAGAAGCCCGAGGACTGCCTGGATGAGCTGTGAGTATTGTAACCCTGTTTCTGGGCTGTAGCGCAGCCTGTTTGCTCTCTGTCTGCCTGCAGACGACCTGTGCATCGCTTGCCCTTAGCTGAGGTGGTTTCTGTGGGGTGCTACTCTTTGTGCTTTGCGGCTCTCAGTTGCTGATGTCCTTTCTTTAAGGACACAACTACTTGTGCTGTGGATTTGTGGCTTAGCACTAAATTTGGCCAAAAGCCTGCAAAGCTGTGCATCACAGAGCAATTAAAGACCATTCCGGCATGCCCGTGCTCCCACCTGCTGCAAACCTGCCTCTCCAAGTGGAGTAAGACGGGTCTGTACTGGAGAGGGAGGAGTCACCTTCTGCTTCACCCCCTCCATTTCTCCCACAGCCCTCAGAAACAACAGTTATTAAAGACTGGATTTTTAAAAAAATGGCAAGGATTTAACCTTTTCTTCCTTGTGGCGTTGACAAGCAGGGAGCTTACAAGAACGCACATGCAGGTTAGCTCTCAGAGGAAAGCTGGCCGGAATGGTGTGGGTCAAATTTTAAATGAAAGTAGCACAGAACCAAAAACTTCAAAACCCTTAATATTTGCATGATCTCCCAAGTTTTGACGTGCCTCATGAAAGCCAGATCCCAGAGCAGAGCAGCGTATCACCCAGGGATGAAAAAGCATCTTCTTAACTCCAGGCAAACAGGCGCACAGAAATCCCAACAAATATCCCAGGAGAAAGCGATGTGCTTGCAGGGCTGGCACAGAGGGCTGAGGAACTGGGCTGTTGGCAGCCTGCTGCGTGGGGTGGGTGGGAAGCACCGAGGTCACCTCGCTGGTCCTGCAGGGACAGGAGCAGTGCCCTCTGCAGTTCGTGGTGGAGGAATCAGACTTTTTAGGGTTTTTTGTTTCTGTTTTTTTTTTTTTTTATTAAGATAGTTTTGGCCAGAAGGTCTCGGCTGGTCATGATCTCTGCCCCACAAAACTCCCTCTAGTTACCCAGGACTCTTCAGTGCCTAAAATCTATGAACCTGGAAAGGGAAAATGTGGAAACCTCAAAACTTTGCATTTCTGAGCAGCTCAGCAAGGGTTTTTCTCCTGTTTTCTTCCTGAGTTTTTCTCCGGTGCCGTTACAGCCAAAAATGTTTAACCCCCCCATGGCTCGGAGTCACACAATGGTTCCTACAAGGCCCCTCTCCAATGCCTGTCCCTGAAGGAAGTGGCAAAGAAACCTTTTATGGGAACTAGCCTGCTAGAGGGCAGGGGAGGCAGCATGTGCCCAGCAGTGATGTGCTTGCAGGGAGGTGCTGGGAGTTTCTAGTGTGCCCTGACATCCAGCTTGGGAACAGGCACCTGCAGGAAGGACAAGAGAAGGACTCGGTGTCCTGGGAGCAGAACTGGGATGTTCCCCTGGGGAGCAGATCACAGGGCTGCAGCTGGCTGCCTCTGCCTGACCCTCAGTGAGTGCCAGGCACCAGAAAAGACTTCCAACAGCAGCTTGAGCTGATCAATCCCTGCCGTTGGGCAAACAGCCTAAGCGGGGGAGTTGTTTTTGCTTTGTTTCAATGCAAAGCGGCTCAGGGCTTACCCAGTTTGGAGAGAAGCAGGGAATTAACCCCCATACGTCCCCTAGACCAGTGCCTGGCAACATCCTCCGCAATAACCATGCTCGTCGCCTGATTTACAGGTATGAAATAATGTCTGCGTGCTGGAGAGCCAACCCCACCACCCGCCCGACGTTCTCACAGCTGAAGGTCCATCTGGAGAAGCTGCTGGAACACCTGCCCACTGTCAGGGGATCCAGAGACATCATCTACATCAACACCAGCCTGCCCGAGGAGAGCCCAGACTCCACCCAGGATTCAGGCTTCCCCCAAGCGGACTCTGATCTGGACCCCGGGGATGTTGCCGAGCCCTGCTCCCCCCGAGCAGAGACAGCACTGGTGGCTGTGGATGTCCACCACAACGAACGATGGGGGACGAGGTACGTCCTGGAGGAGCAGCTTGGCGGCCCTGCAGAGGAGGCCTACGTCCCGCTGCTGCCCAAGGGGGTGGCCGGCGAGGGCTCAGAGTGGACCCAGGCCAGCACCTTGCCTGCCAGCAGCTCGCTTGCGCCGGAGCTGCCTTGCACCAATAGCTGCATGGAGGACTCCGAAGTGCTGCTGGGAAAGGGGGAGCCTGTGCAGAGCGGGGTGTAAATGGGCTCGGAGAAAAGGACAGAGAGGGTATATTTTAATAAACAGTCGTCTCTTTTATTTCTTCCTGCATGATGGTCATGGCGGAGTCTGGCTCTTCCCCAGAGCTCTTTCCTGGGCTGAAGTCAGGGTGGTTTGTAATTAAATGCTAAAAAAATTAGTTTTTCTGTAGTGGGAGGCTTTGGTATTTGAGCTCCCCACGGCTCACAGGTAAGGGGCGGCCCCTGACCCCCCCAGGGGTGACAGAGCGTGGCTGGGGTGGATGGTGCCAAGGTGTGCGGGTGCAGGTGAGCTCCCCCTATGCCACCCCATGTGGTGATGGCCTCCTGCCATCCAGGCTGCGCCACCACCAAATGGCAAGGGTGCAGCCAGCCTCGCGTAGCTTTTTTTTTTCCCCTTTTTCACCATTTGTTGTGGCTTTTGCGATGGGCAGCCCTATGGCTAGTCCGGGCTCCTGCCACACAGCCCGCTGGGGGATTTCATGCTGCGAGACATCCCTTTTGAAAATTGCATGCAGAGCCCCACCAGGAACAGCGGGTGCTTTGAAATCCCCTTCTCCAGACAGCAGCGATTCCATCTGTCCCAGCCGTGTGCTGAGAAAACCATCGGTCCTGCTGCAACGATGGGGAAACAAGAGTCTGTAAGGGGGGTCCCGGGAGGGATAAACCACCCTGCCGTGGCCTGACCCTTCCCAGCTGTCCCTTCTCCGTTTTGGGGCGGGGGGGCAATTTCTGCTCTTTCCATAGCAGGAGCTGCTCTACAGCAACCGGCAGCCCGGCCGTGCCCACCAGATGGAGCCGGGACCCCGCGCACCGCCCGGCCGCCTCTCGCCTCTCCTGCGGGGGTCCCGGGGCTGCGGAGGGAGGGGTGTCGGGGCTGGGCAAGGAGGTGTCGGGGCTGGGGAAGGGGGTCTCAGCCCAGGCGGAGCGGGGGGCTGGCGGTGAATGCCTGCACGGTGCTCGCTCGTTCCGGCAGCGGCAGAAACACCTTTTCTGCAACACCCCCCCCCCAAAAAAAACCACTGCAGGAGAGCACCGTGCCGGGGGTGTTGAGCATTTGCTTTGCGGGGGGGCTGTGCAGAGAGGTAATGCGCGTCGCCTGGTGGCTGCTGGAAGGGGGACAGAGCTCTGAGAGGTGTCCCAAGGGGCTGGATGCGGCGGTGGCGGCCGGGGTGCCCGCAGCATCACCCCCCCTCCCCGGAAAAGGCCGGCGCCGGGGCGGGGGGTCCCCGCAAGCCCCGGGGCGGGATTGGGAGGGGGGGCACACGACACACGACCCGGCTCTCCGGGGCGGGGGAAGCGCCGTCCTCCCCGCCGTGGGGGGTGGGGGGGCGAGAGCCGCGTCCCGCTCCACGGGGGAGCGTGGCCACGCGTGGGGCGGGGGCGGCGTGGGAGGGAGAGAGTTCGCTCGCTCGCAGCCGGGGCGGGGAGAGGCGGCTGCCGGCGCCCGGGAGAGCCCTTCCTCGGCGGACGAGAAGCCGCGCCGGCCGCCGGACCATGCCGGGGGAGCGGTGCCGCCTCCCGCTGCTGCTGCTGCTGCCGCCGCTGCTGCTGCTGCTGCTCCTGCTGCTCCCGGCGGCGCCGGCGCCCCAGGTGAGGGGGGGGGCTGGGGGGGGAACCCCTCGGAAAGGTTTCTCGAGGGGGGCAAGGTCTCCTCTTTCCTCCCCCCCTCCCCAGGGCCGGTGCGCTGTGTGTCTGTCCGCCCTTAGCGTCGGGCTGTGCAGACCGCGCTCCTGCCCTGGCCCCAGCAAACAGGTGGGCAAAGCCGGGGGACTGGGGCGGGGGGGGAGCTTAAGCAGGACTTAAACCGGGCCCGGTTTCTTTTGGGCTCTTTTCTTCCTTCTTCCCCCACACCTGAAGTCGCCACCGAGTACACCGGGAGCAAAGAATCCTCCCGGTTTTATGGGAGAGCGGGGGTTTGCTACGGTTCAGCATCCCGCGGGGAGCTCACGCTGGCTCTTGAAGTTAAAACCGGCCCTAACAAAGAGCTGTTTATTAAAGCGAGCTACATGCCAGGCATCTATTTGCTTTTGCCTGCCTTCCTCTCGGCGCAGGGCACCCCAGAGCTGCAGGCACAGACTGGCTCATCCCTGCCGGCAGCCCCTGACCTGCCAAAACTGCCCCGAGGGAAGCAGAGGAGAGCACGCCACTTGGAGCTGGCCTTTCTTTCTTCTTCTTTCACCCCTGCACAGCGTGGCCGGGGAGAGAAAGAAATCCCTTGGGCCAGGTGGGCCAGTGCCCAGCAGCTCTGCTCGCTTTCCTGGAGCTCGTTTGCCCCCAGCCTCCTGCCGCCCAGACCAGACCCTGTGCACTCTCTCCCCCATGGGCTCTGCGAATCTCTGAGCTCTAAAACTGGCTTGGCTTTGCTCAGCCCTTGCTCTTTTTCTTCAGTTTGAAGTCAATTCCACAGGAAACCTATAATAACGATGCCCATCTCCTGCATGAGTCAGTCCCGTGGTAGTGATCGGTTTGCAGGCAGGAGTCCCACCAGTGTTCCTGGCCCCGGCAGAACTCACAAGACAGCTGTTTTCCTCTTATTTTGTAATGTGGAAGTGGGACAGGGCTCTAGCTCCAGCAGGATGAAACATGAGTTATGGCATCTCTCCCAGGGCTAACAAAGCGATTACAGCCCTGCTTGTAGTGCTGCGTTACCCATTTAGATGTAGGAGAGCATGCCTGAGCTAAGGACTTCTTGCACAGCCTAAAAAAACTCCTGCATCTGGGTAAATGGGGTAAAAAAATATAAAATCAGCTATCTCAGGGGAACTTTGATGCTGCAGAGTTCCTGCTCCTTCGTGGCTGGGGCAGGCTGCGTGCAGCAGGTTGGGTCCTGGGTGGCACGGCAGTGTGGGGGCCGGAGCGATGTCCCCCCACTGAGCAGCTGCCCTGTCCCCGCAGAGCTGCCTCAGCAGGCAGCAGCTCCTGGCCGCCATCCGGCAGATGCAGCAACTGCTGAAGGGGCAGGAGACGCGCTTTGCCGAGGGCCTCCGTGTGATGAAGAGCCGGCTGAGCACCTTGCACGCCTCCCTGGCCAAAGCCGCCCCTGAGCCACTGGCCGGTGAGTCCTCCCTGGGTCCCACCAGTTGCTTTTATGGCCTCGGAGGACACTGGGGTGGGCAGGTCAGGACGCTCGGGGCTGTGACGGGTGGAGGTTTGGGCATCTCCATAGATGGAGATACCTGTATCCTTGTTGGCAATTTGTACTTGTGAATTCGAGCACCTTTCCAGCCTGGTAAGATGTGGGGAAGCTCAAAAGCCCTTAGCTGCAAAGCAGAGAGCTCCTGGCAAAGCACTGGAGGCGAGGGGGCTGGAGAACCACGTCTCCAGCAAAAGAGCTACAGTCCTGTGCTGGGAGCATGAGGGGGGTGGCAAAAATGCCACCAAACCCTTTGCCAGTGATGCTCAGCCCCAGCATCCCTGCTGGGCTTTCACTGGGGGGCTGGATGTTACTGATGAACCTCAGCAGGCCAATATTCGAGGAAAATAACAGTTAAAGAGGAGGGCTCGGAGGAACTGAGTGAACCGTGGGTCAGGTGGAGTTGGGGACAGGAAAGATAAGGCAGTGCTCCCCCAAAGAACCTGCCTGAACAGTGACACCCCCCCCCCGCCCTGCCGTGCTCTTCCAGCCTCCTGCCCTGCCCTTCAAGCCCCCGTGGATGGGAGGAAGTTTGGGACCAAGTATTTGGTGGAGCACGAGGTTCACTTCACCTGTGACCCGGGCTTCCAGCTCCTGGGCTCCAGCACGCGGACGTGCCAGGCCAACGGCAGCTGGACCGGACAGGAGCCCCACTGCGCAGGTACTGCTCTGGGCTGCCTATGGCAGGGCTGCCGGGCAGCTGGCCGCGGTTGTTGGGGCTGCTTCGTGCCCGTGGCTGCCTAGGGATGTCATCTACAAGAGTGGGATGCGATTTGGGTTTATTTAAACATGGGGGGGTGATTGGGGTCCACCAAACGGGGAGGTATTGTGGCTGTCCCTGAGTCCCAGCTAGCCAACATCCCACGGATGCGGCGGCTCCCACGGCCAGTGATTTGGGGTTTCTCATCCTCCAGGAAAGCTGGAAATTACAGCTGGAGCCTCACCTGCAGCTCAGCAGCAGAGATGAGGGGAAAAGGCATCAGTGCTATGATGGCTCCCTGCATTGGAGCAAACCATTGCACCAGGGCAGCGCCGCAGCATCGGAAACAGCCGGTGCCTGAGTTTGGCAAAATACATGGTTGTGATGTGCCGTGGGGTACCAAAGTGGTTCAGTGCTCTGGTGGCTTGCTTCCCAGATAAAACAAAATAAAATAAAATTTAAAAATGTGGCTATTTTGCAGAGATCAGTGAGTGCTCGAGCAGCCCCTGCCAGAACGGTGGGACGTGCCTCGAGGGGCTGAACCAGTACAAGTGCCTCTGCCCCCAGCAGTGGACTGGAGCCACCTGCCAGTACCAGGCGCAGACGGGTGGGTGACCCTCCACTGAGGTGGGTGACCCGCCACCCTCCGGGTATATTTTGGCACCCCACCTCATTTCAAACCCCATCCCGCGGTGTGTCCCCCCAGCTCCTCCCGCCTGGAGCGTCACGGATGACCCGGCATTCAGCCGCCAGCCCCGCTGTGCCCAGATCGACCGGACCCAGCACTGCAGCTGTGAGCCCGGCTTCCATATGAGTGGCACGGCCGCCAACGGCCTCTGCCAGGGTGAGCTGCACCGGGGGGGGCACGACGACAACAGTGGCGGGGTGGGCTGCGGGGTCTCGGCCATGCACCCGCTGCCCTCGTCTCTCCGCAGACCTCAACGAGTGCGAGGTGTACAGGCGGGAGGGGGGTCCCCGGCTCTGCGCCCACGCCTGCGTCAACCTCCCCGGCTCCTACCGCTGCGCCTGCCCCGGTGGGTACGTCCTCCTGGGTGACGGCAAGAGCTGCGAAGGTGAGGGGGGGCTGGAAAGGCACAGGTTAACTGCTTTTTCCAACTTGCACAATTGCTTTTTTATTTTTTTCCCCTTTTTTCTCTTTGTTTGCAAGCATCTCTGCATGCAAAAATCTCGCCGGGTTTGCACAGAGAGGTGGTTCCCGGGCTGGGTGTGGAGGGGAGGAAGATGATGGAGGTTCAAGTGCTGGCAAACAGGTGCGGTGCTTTGGGGTTGCGTCTCACCGAAAAAGAGCATGGGATCCCCGCTGCGGTGGTGGAGCTGTCCCCTGTGAACGGGGCATCCCTGAGAAGAAACTCAAATAGCATTCAAACCCAAGAATTATGCGACAAGGGGCGGGCTTGGAGGCTGGCAGCTTCTCCTCCAAAACCGGGGGAGTTGGGGTGGCGGGTTGGGAGCAAAGCAAAACGGCAGCTGGTGGGGATGGTGGGTGGCCAGAACTGCTTGTATGGATGTCTCCTCCTGAAAAACAGGGATTTTTGGAGGCTAGAAAGTGATGATTATTGCAGTTCATGGTGAGAAAACTCATGCTTTCTCCTTTTCTCCCTGATTTCTGCATGTTTCATAGCATCTTGCTAATGCTCCCAGCAAATATCTGTGTTCAGAGCTCCTGATTTTATTGCCAGGTATCTTCGTGGTTACATAGGTGTTTAGGAAATAGAGAGAGATGGTGTTTTCAAACAGCTTAGCAGAAAGTTAGGAAAATAAGCTGCCCTCCTGCTGTGAGAGTGCTGCCATTAACCCTTGCTGGCCCAGGGCAGAGCTCAGGGACAGGAGAGCAGGCGCAGAATGGGATTTTAGGCAATTTAGGTGTTTTCAGCCATACTCTCATACTTTTTTGATCACCATTTCAAAGCGCTTTTGCCTATTTTCTGCCAAAAGGAACCCCTCAATGGGGTCGGTCTGAGGTCTCCGGTGAGCTTGACCCGCTGCCCGCCCCTGTTTTGCAGACATCGATGAGTGTGCCCTGTCCCAGGATAACTGCACGAGGGGGACCACCTGCATCAACACGGGGGGGGGCTTCCAGTGTGTCAGCCCCCAGTGCCCTCAGCCCGCCGGCAATGTCACCTACGTCAAAACATCACCCTTGTAAGTGTGGCGCGGCATAAAACCTGTCCCTGCTTCGTTTTTTGGGTGCTGGGTCCCAAAACCACGTGCATGGCATCCACTGGGATCCAGTGCCACCGAGGTGGGGGACACGAACCCCTGGGGCTCCCTGAAAAGCTCCCCCCGGCTTTTGCCTTTGCAGCCAGTGCGAGCGCAACCCCTGCCCGATGGAGAGCCGGTCATGCCACCAAGCACCCAAAACCATCTCCTTCCACTACCTTCCCTTGCCTTCCAACCTGCTGACGCCCACCCCGCTCTTCCGCATGGCCACGGCGGCGGCACCCGGCCGGCCGGGACCTGACAGCCTGCGCTTCGGCATCGTGGGGGGCAACAACCGCGGCCACTTCGTGATGCAGCGCTCGGACCGGCAGACCGGGGAGCTCATCCTGGTGCAGAGCCTCAAGGGTCCCCAGACCATCCAGGTGGACGTGGACATGTCCGAGTACCTGGACCGTGTCTTCCAGGCCAAGCACGTGTCCAAAATCACCGTCTTCGTCTCCGCCTACGAGTTTTAGGGGAGGCGGCAGCTGGGGCGGCTTCCCTGACGGTGATGGTCCCTGCTCAGCATCCTGCACCCAAAAGCGCTAGCCCCGGAGGCAAGTGTCTAATGGGAGCTCCAGGTGACATCCCACACCGAAGCCTCTCTCCAGCCAACCATCCTCTGCTCTGCATTAACTATTCTGCCTAGGTGGCTTTTACACCCACCTATGTGGGGAAAAACAAAAGCAAATGAGGGGCAAAAGAAATCAGGTGCAGGGGTTACCCGCTCACCGGGGCGCAGGAGCAGAGCATCGTCCTCACCCGAGGGTCCAGAAGGATGATGTCCCGCAGCCTCAGCGCCTATGCAGTGCAGAAAACCACGGCCCTTATTTCCTTTTTAATTCCTTTTTTTCTTTAGGAAATAAGTTAAGCTGGTGCATGCAGGAGGAGGGAGGCTCGTAGCAGCTACCGCTCTCCTCCCCGCTTGCACTGTCTCCAGCCCCATCAAAACATGCCTCCGCTCCCCTTTGAATGCTGAGAAAACCCACGGCAGCCCACAGGGAGGGGGCTGGGCTGGTGTCTCAGTCCCCCGGGATTGACTGGCACTGGAAAAAATCCACGAACATCCATCCCTACAAGACCCAGCTGGCTCTCGGTGCCCTCCTTGGCAAGTGGGACATTGCTGCTGGGCGCAGGAGGAGTCCCAGTGCCCTGCAGATGAGCGCTGGCGATGGGCCGGGGCCATCCCATGCTTCAGCCCATGGGCAGCAGCTCCTTAAACCTCCTGAACTGGGTTGTGTGTGTGCATCCCGCCCCTGCCCCACCGCCGTGACCTCGGGGGGGGGCTTCGGCTGCGCTTGGTGCTCACGTCGAGGGAGCTCGAGGGGTGAATATCTCATTTTTTCAATCAGCCGCGGCCTCCACCCCACTGTGTGTAAGCAGCTCCAGGAATAGCTGGGGTTCGGCTGTAATGCGTGCCAGGGCGGGGGACACACACCTCCCCGGTCTTGCATCATTCCCCCTTGGTACCTGTTCCTCAGTGCAGCGCTTGTACATGTTAACCACAAAACCCTGACGTTATGCATGTTTCTCCATTATGCTGGTTTTAGTACAATTAAACGATGATATAGCCTCTGAGAAGGTGCAGAGCAGAATAAAGTACCCGATGCACGTGCGGCCGGGGGGGCGATGCTCACCCGGAGCTGTCTGGGTGGGGCTCAGTGTCTGTGGGGCAAGAACCTGCCACCATTAGTTTTATTTTTTTATTTTGCTTGGAAGGGGCTGGCTGGTAGCAGGGCAGCTCATCCCTGAGCATCCTCCGGAGACCTCAAGGAAGAGGAGCCTGCTGCTGCCCCCCCAAAAAAGGCAGCAGGGCAGAGTCCCAGTGGGGGGCTGAGCTGCACCCACTAAAATCCTTCCCACTCCGTGCCCCAGGGGAAGAGACTTGAAAAGACTGATCTGTGCCCCATCCTTTGGGGGATGGAGCTCCCAGATTTTTTTTGGGGGGGGTATGGCTTTTCCGTGGGACCTCAGGAGGGGGGCAGGACCTCTCCCCGCAGAACAAGGAGGGACATTCAGTGCTTGCTCCTCACCGCTGTCGGAGCGGGGCTGCCGGAGCCCGGGCATGGCAGATGGAGGATGTTTGGGTTGGCAAGCGCTCTGGCTGGACGGCAGAGCTGGGCAGGGAAATGCATCCCAGGGTTGCACTGGGGGAGGGAGATGAAAACCCAGCGGGCTCACTCCTCCACCCGAGTGCTTAAAAAAAAAACAACATTAAAATAAAGTGCTTTTCTGAAAGTGTAGCTGCTTTTAAAAGCGGGTGGTGGTAGAGAGGGATGGCTCGGCTCCAAGCGGGAGCACAGGTGCCTGCAGAGCAGCAGACCTGGGGGTTGCCCACCTTTAGTGGGGTGGTGGAGATCTGCAGGGAAAGCCCCCCAGCTGCAGGAAGACAAAGCCCAGGAGGACCCTCAGGAGAGGAGAAAGGAGCGGCTGGCAGGGTGGCTCAGTGCTGCGTCCCTCAAAGGGGGCCGAGACGTCTTCTCCTCTCCCAAGGCAGGAGGACCAACCTATCCCACTTAGGACACCCCCTTAATTGTGGGGTGGTGTGGAGGGGGTGTCACCCCACAGCTGGCCTCAGCACGGGGAAGGAGAAAGCTTTTTGGACCTGGCCTAGGAAGGCCCTGCAGGAGTTTGTGCTGCAAGAGAAACTGGGTTGCCATATGGACGGCAGGGGACATGCCCGGTTTTATTTCCTCAGTGTGCACAGGGACAGATGAAGCCTGCCCGGGGGGGGCGAAATGTCCTTTAAAGCTCTGTGGCGTAAAAGCAGAAGTAGAGGCAGACGTACCCGTAGATGTACAGGACTCTGCCAAAGGCAGCCCAAAGGGTCCCAGGATAGCAGGGAGAAGAAAAACACATGGAGAATCCGTGGGGGTATGTCTGGGGAAACCCACCCTTACCTTCCCCCCCATGCCGGGATGCTGAGGGTGAAATCCTGCACGTGCCAGCTTAGTGCGCAGCCGGGGCTACGATCGGAGGACAATGCCGGGCATCGTCAGAGGAAGGACGGGGAATGGGCAGGACACGCCGCTGGACCGCTCCACCATGCGCCTGCATGCTGGGATGCCCCGAGCAGCAGGCGACGAGGTTTTCCTCAGAGCTACCCGGACCCTGGCCAAGTCGCTTTTTGTCCAGGAAAGGGAGCAGTTATCCCCATGAACCCAGCTCGGCGTGTGTGTTTTAAATTAGCGCCTTAGATAAGAGAGCAGCGCTGCGGGGGCTGCTGGCTGCATCCTCGTACGCCACCGAAAATCGCTGCTGCAAGACAAAAGCCGTAACAGGAAAGGAGCTGAGCTGAAATGAGAAAGAATATTTTATTTAATTTAGTTTTATTTTTTAGGAAAAGCTGAAGATGGACGGACAGCTTTGGGGAAAGAAAACAAAGTTAGGAGAAAGAAGGCTACAGAGCGGGTAGCCCAGAGCCTGTGGTTTGCCGGAGCAGGGTCTGCCTGGCTGTGGTTGCCCAGCCTGGTTGGACGTGCTTCTGCAACAGGCTGTTACCGTGTTTTAGGGGTGATAAAGAGATCCCTGTGCTTGGGGATGCGCTCCTCCAAGAGATGCAGAGAAGGAGGCCAGGGACGTGCCAGAAGGAGCTCCTGGTGCCTTACCTCTGCTGCCTCCATCACCCATTCCTAGCTGCAGTACCTCTGATGGGGCGAATGATGTGTTTCACCATCCTCACACTGACGACACTTTCCCCCCTTTCCTGCCGCCTTGCCAGGCTCTGGGAGCCAAAAAACCAGGAGTCCGTAAGAGGATAAGTTTCTGACAGGGCAGCATAGTTTCCATCTGATGCTTTAACCGGCTAACGAGGCTGGAGACGGGTGCTTGGACCTTTGCAGTGGAGACTTTTCCTCGCAGCACAGCCCCGAACTGACAACATTTTCCTAATTCCCGAGGCCAGGGTGAACTGGTTTCCCCTCTCCGGGATGGGCTGGCATGCCGCCGGGGCTTGTGAAGCCATGCCCGTCCTCCCAGCCGCTTCTCGCCCGCCTCGAGGGCCAGGACTGGAGCTGGGAAGCTCAGCCGTCTCTCCCAGCATTAGCTGGCTGCAGATCTCCCTTTCAGCCCCAGAAACGTTTAAGGTCGGCTCTCCAGTGTCTGGACTGGGCTGCAAACCTCTGGCCAGCATTTGAGCTGACTAAAGGAGATTTTTTTTCCCCTCCCAGAGCGGCTGCTCTGGCATCTTGCAGACTTCCCGAGCCTGGAATGTGCAGAGAGAGGCTCTTCTGGCCCTGGTAAATACAACTTCTCTTTGGGATAATAATATTTTGGAGCCCCCAAAATAGCTGGTTTGCCTCTGCTCCCCTTCCGCAGGCTGAAGGCAGGCAGTCCCCGGTGCAGCTGCCTCCAGATGTGCTCTGTGTGCCCTGGGATGGGTTGGCTGCACTGCCCGAGCCCCAAAGCCGCAGTCTCTCACCCCAAATGGCTGGGAGGTGAGGATGCAAAGGCTGAAGACTTCGCGAGGAGGTGGCCTTGGAGGGAGGCAACGCAACGCCCGCCGAGGTGCCAGGAGAGAAATACGGCACCTTTGAATTTCCGAGGTCTGCATGCGAAAGCGCTCCCTTTCCTCTTCACCTCACGAGGGGAGACAAGCCCCAACCTCAGGCAGGGGCGAGAGGATGTGACCATGGCTTCATGTCCTGTTTTCTCCTCCTAGTCATCCTCCTGCTTCCAAAGTGCATTCGTGATGGGCCTTTCCCTGCTGAGCATCCGAAGTCCTGAGCTTCCCTGTGCTTCTCCTCGCCTTCGGTTTAAGGAGATACATCCCTGCAAACAAAAGAATGATTAATTATCTCTTTAACACACACAAGAACGTCAGGTTATTTTCAACCGCAGGTTAAAATCTGAATTTTATTACCTAGCTAGCATCCCTGAGAAGTCTGCGCCTGGTGCAGGGCACATCCATCAGCGCTGCTGTGTCTCCTCCCACCCCACAGATTCGTATCGCAGTTCGAATCCTTGTTGAAGCGAAAGCACAAACACACATGCCAAAACACTTATTAATCCTGTTATAGGCTTTAATGAAGAGCTGAACCACAACATTTTTATTTGTTATGGTTGCTAGGTATGTTGCTACGCTCTCCACACCATACTCCAGATCCCTGTATATTTGCGATATCTGAGAGCACGTACAGGGGAATTTGTATAGCTGCTATTGCCAAATTTAGTTATACTTCAAAAAAAAAATAAAGAGCCACTCAGGAGCTTCTCAGCAGCATACCTTTTTCCCTGACAACACAAACACACGTAGGGATATTTAAACAAACAGCTGCACACTGCTCCTGCCCACAGATTTTTGTTTAAAATGGATGTTTGCACCTGCAGGCACTGCAAAAAAAGCAGGAGCCAGGCTTTTATTCTGAACTTTAAACCCCCCCCCCCGCTTTTTGCCTTTTTTTTTTTTTTTTTTTTTTTTTTCCCCCCCATTGCGTGGGCAGATGGTGCTGAGCCCTGTAGGCATTGCCTCCTGGGCTGCACACCCCACTGAGATGCTCACCTGCTGATGGGACTAATTAGCCTTAATTAGCATTAATGGCCCTCACCAGCCCCACCCGAGGCCACCACCCACACCCCTCCCATGCTCCCTGGAGCCCTACTTCAGTCCCTGAGCTGCAGGAGTGCTGTTTTTTAGCTCAGGTTGGTTTCCTGGCTTGACTTTGGACTTGTGTGATGATCTGGACCCCTGGTTGAACTTGGCTATCATCTCCTGTCCTGTGCATCTTGCTCTGGTACCAGCCTGGCGTGAGACCAGGGAGAGACAGCTCTTTCCTCATGGATGCGAGGCCGCAGTTTGCGTCTGTGTAAGGGGAAAAACATTCCTCCCAAATGGGAACCGATGTGGGTGTTCTTTTTATTTTATTTTATTTTTTTTTATTTCTTGCTAGGATTGCTGGCACTGGAAAAAGAGAGTCATGTGTCCTGAAAAGCCCTGCAAGCCAGGGAGACTAGCCTGTAAAGGAAAATAAGTTGATGTAACTTACTTGGGATTTTTCCAGAAAGTTTTGACAAAGTCCCTCAAAAGACAATGTTAAAAGAAAAATCGTTAAAATGCTTAGAGAACAACAAACAAGCTTCTCCTGGGGACTATGAACTGCTGAGAGTCAGCAAAACCGGGGTAGGAATAAAAGGCCAGCTCCCAGCATGCGGGGGTCTAGCAGGTGGGCTGTCTCCATCTTGATGCCAGTGTTGTTGTAAACAGACACATAAAGTTTATGGGAGAACTGATGAGCAACGAGGTGACAACATTTGCAGCTGATGCTATTTATTTGAGTTGGACAAGACCGTCCTGAGGTGAAGGTACCGAGCAGGGAGACGCAGTACTGCGGAAGAGGATGGAATTCACTGTAAATGCAAACCAACGCGCGCAGAGAGCTGCCGCCTGCATTACCAGATGACAGAGAAGATGGGGAACACCAGCCTCTGATGGGCTGTGACCCAGCAACAGCTGCTGAAGGTGCGGGTCAGGCCTGCCCTGCTCATGGCACAAAGTTAAACTTCTTGTCATAGAATGAGCAACACAAACATTGCACGTTTGGGTGTTTGGTTTTTTTTTTTCTGTTATTGGCTTCAATGAGGCTCTCCAGCATTTTGTTCTATAGCTCTACTAAAGGTTTCTTGATGAGTTTTGAATTTCCTCCCTTTTATTGAGTCATTGAAGTGATGCTAAATCTTCCCTTAATTGGTTATGCTTTTGCATAGGTTACGGCTACTGCCTCTCCACCTCTTTAATACCGTTTTTTATCACACCCGGACCGATCACCCCCTCCCTAAGCACCGGTTTTATCACCGGCCTGGGCCAACGACCACGTTTTTCTAGGCCCCTCGGTTGAAATGCTTCCTGGCCTAAGGAAGTGCTGGCCGAGGGCCTTTCCCTTGCGAGGACCACGGGTCTTAGAACCGCGCTGGGGAGGGAAACGATTGTTTTTAATTAGAAATGTCCATCTCGGAACTAATTAATGCCCTGGGGGCCCAGCCTGACGCTCCCTCGGGCAGGCGGGAGGCCTGGCCCCCCTGGGGGTGGGGGGGCGGATAGGGAAGAGTACGCCGCGGGTTACCACAGCGGCAGCACCGAGGAGGGGAACGGGGGCTGACTGGGGGGGGAGGGGGCGCGGGCACTGGGCTCGGCTCTCGCGAGGCGGCGCGGGGCGGAAGCCGCCCCCGCCCCCGATGAGGGCGGGCGAGGGAGGGAGGGAGAGGCCCGGAAGCGCCATAACGGGCGACATCCGCCATAACGGCCGGCGGGGCGCGCACGTGACGCCAGCCCGCACGCGGCGAGGCGGGGCCCCGCCCCTTTGCCTCCCTTCGCTCCTCCCCCCCCGCCGCCCCGCGCGGGCGGCGTGCGCGCGCTCGGGCGCGCGCGCGCCCGCCACCCGCGCGGGGCGGTGGGGGGGAGGGGCGGAGCCCGCTGCGCTCGCGTGACGTCACGGCGGCGTGACGGGCGGCGCACCGCTGCCAATGGGCGGCCTGGGCGGCGCGGTGACGCGAGGGGCCGCCGGCCAACGGCGGCGCGCGGGGGGCGGGGCGGCGGCGGAGGAGGAGCGTGATCGCGGGCGGCGGCGGCGGCGGCGGCGGCGGCCAGCGCGAGGCGACGCCATCGCGGCCCCGACGGGCGCGGAAGACGCAGTGGTGGCGGCGGGCGCTGTGCGGGTCCGCGGCCGCTGAGCGAGCTGGGGGGGCAAGCGCCGGGGGTCGCTGCCGCCGCTGCCGCCGTTCTCCTCCGCCGCCGCTGCCGTCCGCCGCCGCCGCCGCTGCCGCCATTTTGTGAGAGTGCCTCGAGCGGGCGCCATGTTTGTAAGGAAGAATTAGGGCAGCCATCTCCGGCCACCAGCACCTCCCTTCCCCCGTGTGTGTGTCCTCTCGTTCTCCTGTGCCCCGGGCCTGCTCCTCCGAGCCGCCGCCGCTGCTGCCTCTTCCTCCTTCTGCCCGCGCGGGGCGGCCGGGCTCAGCCTGTGCAGCCTCGCCCTGCACTGAGTGCCCGTTAGTGTCTCACTAAGTAACCGTGAGTGAAACCTTCATCATCTCTCCTCACTGAGGGACCCGACCCTCCTCCTCACCGAGCCGCCCCCAGAGCGGCTGTGCGCGCCGCCGCCGCCGCCGCCACCTCCTCCTCCTCCCTCCGCACCACGGGCAGCGGCAGTGTCCTGCCTTCCTCCACCTCCCTCCTCCTCACCACACCACAGCCAGCACAATGGCCTTTGAAAGCCTGTTCTCCAAACCCCCAAACCCAGTTCTTGACCCAAACATGCCCGACTCTGACAGGCAACATGCAGGGGACGAAAGGTCGAGTAACATTCTTCTCTCTCTCCGCTTCTCATAATGGTGATACTAGTGGGGTGATGATGATGCTGATAATGATGATGATGATGATGCTGTGTGTTAATGTGCCTAGGGGCTTAACGATGTTTTTGTGGGGGCAGGTCATCTTCAGGCTGGAAGACCGGGGTGAGGACTGGGGGGGGGGGAAATGCAAGGAGGGGAGGGGGGGTGTCACTGGGTTAGAAGTGCATTATTAGTAGGGTTTTATTTTTTGGAATGCATGCATTTTACATCTTCATTTATTTATTCTGGCTGGGAAGGGGGACTGTTTTCCATTTCTTTCCATAAATTGCACTTTCCAGCGGGTGTCTGTTGAATGTCACCATTGTTCTTTTTCTCCCTTGCCCTGGCGCTGCTAGTCAGGTAGGAAAGGGTGCTTTGAGTTGGGATTGGGTTTGGGGTTTTTTTTTTGGTTGTTTTTGTTTATACAAGAATCTCTCACTAGATCCATATTTTAATGTCATTTTCTTGCCAGATTACACCTTACACATTTAACTGGATCTTTTTTTATGCAGATTAAGGTCTGACTGACGTTATCTTTGCCACCTCTCAATCCCCATGCGCAGAAAACCAGAGTCCTGTTCCTGGTGAAAGGACCTCTGTTCCTCCCTCCCTTTCTCTTCTGCAGCTGCTGGAAATTCAAATCCTTTCTCCAGGCAGCCCTGGCCTTCCTAACTAGTTCCAAAAATACTATGCCAGGGTGACAGCTACCAGTCCTTCAGTCTACATCTACCCAGAGCATTCCTGACACAACTGCAGGAGTTAAAAATGCTGGTTTTTGACAGCTGGGCTTCAGTCTGTCCTCCCCACACAGCTCCACAACCGTGCTTGGTACTTGCTTCAGAGGACTGGGGGGAAAAAAAAAAAAAAAAAAAAAAAAAAGGCTTGTGAGCGAACGTAACCGTTCCGTCACTGGAGAAAGAGTCACTAATTCTGTGTTACAAATTGGGAAGTGGAGGGCCGCACAAGCTGACTGACTGGTCCAGAGATCGTACTATGATTTCCTGACGGGTTCAGGGCAGACCCCAGCACTGCTGATACTTGTTTTCACCTTCCTGCTTTTTATTGTGAAACAATGTTAAGTTGTGTCATGCTGTATGTTCCAAAAAGAGTGCTGTGTAAAAAGCAAACTAGTAATCCACTGGGATTGCTGAAGATAGGGCATTACTGCGTATTAAAACTGTGCAGCAGTAGCAGGCAAAGTGTTCTAGAGTTCCTGGAGTTAGTAAGTCTGTGACTTTTTACTGTTTCAGGGATTGAAAGTACTTCATGTTTTAAAGTCCTCCTTGAGGACAAGCCCAAGTTACCCACTGTTCTGCTGGAAGCATAGTTTTTTTAACTTGGGAGTTACTCATGCAATGTTGACAAGTAGAGTTCCTCTAATCAGCTGTTCTTAACCAGTATGCCTGTTGTTACCCTGGCAAATTACGCAATAGAATAAATAAGTACTACCTAATAGTCTAATGTACTTTTAATACAGGTTAATTTATAAACGTTGCCTTATAATGTTTTAATTTCAGAAGAGCAGAAGACTCTAACAATAAACACATTTACCTGTTAAATAATACTTTTTTGTAAACAAGACTTTTAGAAAACTTCTGCTCCCCTCTGATCTAAGATGCATATAGCAAAGTGTATTCTTGATACACCTAGAACATTGTTTAAAAAAAAAAAAGCCCCAAATATAAGTCTGTTTTATTAGGTGTGCACATGTAATCTTGTCAAGATGTAATATTTTAACTTTCTGAAGTTTATAAAGATCTCGCTACCAGCTGGTAACTGGGAAGGCCTAAAGAGAAACAGGGTCTTTCCCATCCACAGAAAACATGGTTGACTTGCCAAGGTTGGGGGTGGGGGGGAGGGTAGCACAGCTTTAACTACGAACATTTTTTAGTACTGAATTGGTTTTGTCCAGTCTCCAATGCAGTCAGTTGAAGAGCCCATTGTAAGGTCTATAGAAAAGATGCAAGTACCTGATTCACTTGTCTTCTGAGTTACTTTGAGTTGGAGTCTTGCTGTAATACTAGTTTGGTATTTTAAAATTAACATGTCTAGTTCCAATACGTTTTATCTTGCAATCAATTTTTTACTGCCTTGGTAGCTCAGTAGTTTACTGGAGGTACAGCTCATATTAGGAAGCTGCTGAAATCCTTCAACAGATTAGATCGATTTGTGCAGCATAAATTAATAGCATTTCTGTTAACGTTTAGTTACCTTGAGTTTGAGCTGATCTAGTAGAATTATAAAGAAATTGGTTAGTGGTTTTGAGCAGTAGAAAATAGTAAAAAACCTTGTCTGTCCACACTTTGAATAATTCCAAGTCGGAAGATTGTTTTAATCCAAAGTCTTTTTTATCTTGGTTTATAGATGGGGCACCTGATTAAGTGAGGAAGGTTTTTCATTCTTTAAATATTTTTAGTTAACTTGTGGAGACCTTGTCTTTGATGAAGTATTTGAGACTTTCTGTACACACAGATAGCCGGTGTCTTTTAAAGTTTTTCCTGTAAGGTTAGGTTTAATTAAGGATTGCTTGTTATGTAGGTAATCTTTGACAGGGTAAGAAGGAAGTCCGAGGCAGGGTGCAGGCAAACTCAGTTACAGCAAATAAATACGCAGATGTGTGTAAATGTGCAAATTATCGCTCTCTTCCAGAGGTCAGCAAGGTCTGATTACTTGCGATAGTTTGTGGTTGCTGTTCCAGCATCTGCAGGACTGGGTGCTTCATGTTTCTCTTAAAGTCTGGTTTGTAGACATTGTCCCACCTATACATCATGCTATAGATGAATGTACATGCCTAAGAGAAGAACTAAACACTTGTGACAAATACAGAAGAATTCAGTCCTCGTGCAGACTTCTGTGGACTTTGATTTTCTGACTATAGTGAGCTATACTGCAGGCATGAGAAGGGCTTGTTTGCTACAGTTGGTTCTGCATTTGAAATCGGTGCCAGATTTACAATTGCCAGGAACTTTAGAAAATAACTTGGAGTTAATTTATTTTTAAAATCTAAAATGTTAGGTTGGTACTGATACTTTCTGTTGGCTCTCTCTGCTTTACTGTCATTTAATCTCCAGACTTGGAGATTTCTTATACCATTATCTGCTGTAAAAATAGCAGTGACCTAATGATAGGTCTGAACATGGAGATGCTATCTCACAGATCACAGAGGTGCAAGTAATGCTTCTGTAGCCAGCATGGTCTCATGAGTTGCATTGCAAGTGTTAAGTGTCAGGCCCCTTTTTATGTGCTCATGGTACAATGAAGGAAATTCAACGTTAGACACAGCTCTCTGACAGACACCTGAGTGGCCTGTGAACTTTCTGTAGAAAATTGTCCTGATTTTTGCAGAGGGTGTTTGGAAATGCCACTTCAAAGCTGGGCTTGTCTGTTGCGTTTCAGGTTCCTTTTCCCGAGAACCATGCTAATCCTCATTGTACACTTGTCCATTATGTATTTGATACAATTTTTACATTTAAAAATGAAGTTGGTACAGTCACTTTCTTATTCAAGATAAACTGATTGGAGTTTTATGAAGCATAGCTGAAGTGTTTGATTATGTGAGTCTGCCCGCCTCTAGCTGTGGTGCTGCTCTTCCAAAGCGTCTCCTTCACCAGCTATGTATGCCTGGTGTACGTCCAGATGAGCCAGGAGAATAGAGACTCCACCCAGCCACCCCTTTGTTCTTATTTTATTTTCCCAGTTTCCTCTTCCAGCTATCTTAGGAACTGCCTGCTCCCTTTCCATGTACCGGTTTTGCACTCCTGTCCTCAGCGAGCATGATTTACGCTCTGCTGCTCTAACAGGTCTGTCTGGTTCACCGTAATGGAGACCTGCTCTGCTAAATTACAGCCGGTGGCAAGTAGAGGGAAAAAAGCAAGTGACAGGTTGTAACCGAGATGAGTAACAGCAAATTGAAATCTGTATTATATACCTCAGTTGTACATTTTCTCCGTTACTGCTTAGCCAACATTATATTGCAGGCGGCTTTGCCCGTGTCTTGTCTCAATCCGTGTGGCTCCTCAGCTCCGTGAAGCACCATAGCATTACAGATCAGGGAAGCATTTGTGTAGCAGAAGGGCTAAAGATCTCCCCTAATCTGTAGCTGCTATTGTCCAGCCTGACTGCTCTCCCAGTCTCCCTTGCCACAAGGCTTCCATCCGTCTTTAGTTAAACTTGACAACTTAAATGTGTCTCTTTTATTCTACCTGGTGCTTTAATGCCCTTGGTCCACATGTGCATAGTTTGGTTTGAAAACATTTACTTACAGTTGTTTTCAGAGATTTTTTTTTTTCCCAGTAGTAGTTAATCATCAAAGAATGTGTTCATGTTAAATTGAAGTTGTTTGTGATTGCTGAATGCAGCCTTGTAGTGATTTATTGTTTTTGAGCATGATTTCAAAACTTGCTTTGACATTAGGGCACTAGGAAGTGAAGAGATAATCACTCCCAAATATGCCCTGTGGGCAAACAGGGCTTGCTTGCCATCCAGCAAACATTGCAGGAGTGGCAAAAATGCAGCTGGCTGACATAGCAGTTACTCCTCCTTGTCCTCCTGGAGAGGAGGAGGTGGTCTGTGTGAATTTCTGTAATTTCTTCTACAGTAATAAACCCCAGAGACTGGAGATGGTTAGGCAGCAGGGTGAGAAGGTGGGCTTTCCAAAAGTTGCTTGTTGGCCTCCAGTGCCACTGCAGGAAGCTATTTTTTGGCATGCCTCACTGCTGTCTTTCTCACTTCCTTCCCCCATTTTACGGGAACACAGTATCTGTTACAACCAGCCCTGGGGATGAAAACAAAACAGAGATTAAGAAAACCCAAGCAGTCTGGTCTGTAACTTTTCATGGTGCAGTTTCCCTGCCTGGCTGTAGGTTAAAATAACTTCATGTTTGCAGAGTGGTCAAAACTAACGGGCAGCTGTAAGTGACCTGCATAACATTGTCAAAGAAGCCAGTGCCAATTCTTGGTGGACACTGGCTTGTTGTGTTAACTGTAACAACACCTTCTAGTTTTGTAGTTATTTTCCTTATTAATTCATAAATTCTTTAGTGTAGGAGAGTGCTAGGACAAACTCATTTCATGAATTTTAGCCCTCTAAGATCTTACTTAGACATGTAATTTTCTTGTCATTGAATTGCGCCTGAGTTATTGTGCTCTTCATAATTTTATAAAACAAAATGTTACCTGCGAGAGTATTCCGGGTTCATTGCATGGTAGTGGACAGGACAGAAAGTAAGCATGTAATGATGAGAAGTGATAGCTGTGTACATCTGTGCAGTCACGAGTGCTGCATAGCAGCATGTTTTTCTAGATGCATTGGGTGTGGAAAATGCATGCAGGAGGGTTATTTGAAGCAGCAGGAGTGTATGAGGAGCTAGGATAGAGGGGTTGAGGGAGAAACCTAGTTTGAGATTCTAAGAAAAACATGCCCAAAGGAAATTAAGGAGAAGAAATACGTGGGAGGAGTGTAAGGCTTTTTCACTAAGTAAGTCTTGACCAGTGTCAAAAACACTCAGGTAGTTTCCCATCAGTTTAAGCTCTCTCCCCAGTGTTATATGTCCTTATCACAGACATTCAGAGGTCGGTAGAATGGGTGTATGATGCTGTTATCAGCCCCTGTAAATTAAGGGCTGTTAACATACTGTTTCTATATGAGAATATGAATTTTTCGACATCCTGGATGGTTTCTGATAAGCTGTCTCTTCTGGAACTAATCGCAGAAAAAAGAGGTTAAGGTTTAACTATGCACTCACCTTAGGAAGAAGTAGATTTTCTTTTCTTTTTGGACAGTGATTTTTCAATCATGACCAGAAATTAGTAGCTTCTTAAAAAAGTAATTTATTACTCAATGCGTTAGAGATCTGCTGATGTATAATGTTTGCATTCTTGCTACTGTGTCCTTTCTCTATGTCTACAAGAAGTAAAAGGGAGTTGTTTGCGGCCTTTATCTACTATATACTTTTTCTAGTCTTAGTAATGCTGTCGGAAAGTCTCAGCTATCACTATTCTCTTTAAGGCTTATTCTAATAAATAAAGTCAAAAGCGTCATATTGTAAAACAAAATGTAATTATTTTTAAATGAGACCTTTCCTCAGCTGTGAATCAAACCTACCAAAAATGGACTTAACAGAAAATCGTGTTTGATGACAGAGATTCACATTTTGGTTGTATGATTTTGTTTGTGTTAGTTCTTAAACCATACAGAAGTATGGTTCTCGTGTAGCACCTGCTCTGTCTGCAAGTATGCTAAGTACTTCTGTTAAGAAGATTGGAAAAACAGTCCCACAAGGAAAACCCTTTTAGTTTTCTTAAATATTTCAGAGCTATCATCATCAGTGTACTGAGAAAATGCATCTTATTTTTGTGTCTTGGACTTCAGGAGCTTGAGTTGTAAATCTTCTTTGAACATAAAGAGTGCTATTTTTAAAAACGACTCAGACTAGGGAAGAAAGGTAAGTTAAAGTTGAGTTTGAATGTTAGAAATTAAACTGTAGACACTAGAGTAATGATGAGTTACTTTATGCGTGGATTTCTATTTTCCCTAACCAAATATTTGCATAACTGCTCTTGCAGTGATTTCACCAAACTGATTCTCCCTGGAAGATAACTTGGCTTTTGTGCCTTTCTAATCCATTTTGGAGGTGCTCTAGAAATACACTTGGGACAGTGGAAATGCTTTCTGGTTTTGTTTTCACATATCCGTCAAGCTCCAAGTAGCTGGAGATTGCGGAAGAGGGAGCAATCCATTGGTGATTTTAGTTCTTCCTCTCGCATTTAGGGATAAACCAAATTTTTTTTGTGCATACCTAGTCCTTGTGCAGGGGCTGATAGGAAAAATCATGGCCAGTATGCTGCCTTTTTTTTAGTTAGGATTTGCTTAGCTTGTGGAGTCTAGGTGATGTTACTGAATTTTGCATCTCCTGTGTTCTGGATTGCAAGATTGCATTTGCTGTCCCATGGGTTATGAGGAAATAGGACTACCATATGGCAACTTGTTTTAATCACTGAAGTCATCCAGGGTTCTTTATGAAGGAGTTCCAGTAGATCAGGCAGCGGTAGCCAAACCCCTCTAAGCAATTTAAACTGGGTATTTAATGAAGATGCTTTTGTTTTTCTTCCAAAAGGACTTTAAATGCACTAGGATGGGAAGGGCTTGGTAATGCTAGTTGAGATCTCTGGGTAGAGGTGAGTTAAGCTCTTCTGCTTTTTTCTGTGCCAGAATTTTATACTGCAGGTTTGCACTGTAGTAGTTCAGAGATTAACTTCTGTTAATCTGATGACGCATCAGATTTAGTTCAGCCTTTGCAAATACAAGTATAGAATCCAGGAAAATAACACATGGCAGAAGTTAAAAATTGCCAGTGTTTGTTCCTTCAGCACAGAGGCTGTCTTTTTGACTCCCGAGGTATGCGTTGTGTAGGCATTATAAACTGTTCCCCCCACAGCTTGTTGGCATTATTTCAGTGAAGGTTGTTTTTGTGGTGTATTGTTTTGTGAGGTAGGGTAGTTGAAAGAGAAGTGAATCTTGAAAAACACAAGATTATACTTCCTTGCTTTTCTAGATCAAGAAAATTTTGGGGTTTGTGTGTCAGGCATTTCCAGCAATAATAGAAGCATACTAAGATACTCTGTAAGCAAGAAGCTTTACTTTGCAAACCAGAAGTTGATATCCTCTCTTGTTAGATCGGTGTTGTGATTTGTGTGCTGTAGATACCTGCCTAAGGGAAAGCAACCTCAGACTTGAACCCATTTCCTAGAAAATCATCGGCTAGCTGTGTTTTTTCCAGACCACATATGTTTGTTGACTTCTGTTACTCACAGTGGAAAAGGAGGTAGTCTTGGTTCACATCACTGAAAGCCCTTCCCAAAGCTGCTTGCTATAGCCAAGTCTGTGGAATATATTTAGGAAGTGAACTTCTAAAAGGGGTAGGTTCTGCACTCACTTTCTAGCATACAGCTCCAGTTTAGATTTTAAATGGGAATAAAGCCTATAAAGTGGAAGGTAATTTCTGCCCTATCACTTCCTTTAAACTTTCTTTGAAGAATAATTAAATAATTTCCAAGAAATGATAAATCTTTGACCATTATCTTTTCAAATCGTATTTGTCCAGTCTTTTTTTTTTTTTTTTTTTTTTTTTTACATTCTTGAAGTTCAATGCTTGGAAAATTCTAGGATGTTGTGGAAAGAATTTAGGCATTTGGGGATTAGAGGACTTTTGTAGTCTTACCTTTGAAATGCAATCCAAAATATAGTATTACTGAGATTCTGCACAGTTGGTTTACCTAAAATGTTATTTGCGTCCTGGATGCATCACAGAAGTATAAATGTATGGCAGCAGTTCCCAAAGGAACTGGTTAACTGGCAAATACCTTATTTCCAAAAGAGCATTTTCAGTAGGCATTTTACTTAAGAGGATATTTTAATTGAGTAGACATCCTTGAGAAAGTGAGTTTAGCTCACTTTGTCAAAATACAAAAGATAGTTTTTTCTAATAGCTGCAGGTGTTCATAAATATTTGCATTTCAGTTTCATTAGGCACACTTTATTAATCAAGTATCTCCTGGAAAGATGTAACAAATGCTTTCCTGGGGTATTAGATGAGGTACTTAGACTTTGTCAGGGAATGCTGGAGATAATGGACACTGTGATGTTTGAAGACAGGATTTATGTTATGCTTGGGGTACTTATTCTGAAGATCCTTTATCTCTTCTTAAGTATGGGAGTATCTTGGTGTTAATGTTCACGTGGCAGTGTAAGGGTTGTGTATGAGCAGATCTCCGTGAGCACCTTGTGAAAATCACATAAAAATGGGTTCTGAAGCTGCCTCTCTACTTTGCTGCCCACGTGGTAGTGGGCATACCTGTATTATTATTATTTTCCGTTACTTGTTCAAAAGCTGACTTTGGCTTCATGGCTTCCTATTGTTTTATATTTGCACTAAAAAATAATGTCCTTTTCAAAATGTGTCCAAGAAATGTTTAAGGCCATAATTCAAACCAGTGACGACTGCATTTGCAGTGTAGCTAAACTGAAGACATAGCAGTTGAGCAGTTTTTCTTACCTTCCTTCTAAGTTCCTGTTTGTTTTCCTGGCACCCATGGTTGTATTCAGTGTGTTGGAGGGAAGAGCCATGCCTCTAATGGGCCTGTTTTCTGTGAATTTGTCCTGTGCCTTTCTGTGGCTGCTGCTGTCTGCTTCAGCAACTGCCTATGGCAGCAAGTCCTGCAAGATCACTCACTACCTGCCATGAACTGTCTTTTACTGCCCATCAATATTAATGATGGTCTTTAAATGACACCTTCTGTAGCAGAATCTTTTATTCAGATTAAATCTGTCTTTTTATGCCCACTTTTTAATATTTTGACATTTGAAAGCTTCTTATAAACTTTCCTTCTTTCTAGTCCAGTTACTTAGCAAAACAGAACTATCTTCAATACTTGTCTAGAAGGTTATTTTCTCCCATATTCCAGAGTACTTTTTTCAATCACTAGATAGACTAGCTACTCTTGTGCATTGCTTAGAAATGTTGAGTCCCCTTCTTGATCATGTAATACAGCAAAGCATCTTCATGAGACTTGATGTATATAACTGGTCTTTACGTGGTTGCAGCGGGCTGCCACAAGGTGATGGGGAAGTGTCACAGTTGCTGTAGATATGCTGTAGGATTCCGCCAATAGTTGAGAATTAAAGGTGAAGAGGTGGTACCTTGAAATTGATGGATTTTCTTAGTTTTTCTCCAAAGCCTTTATGCAAGTTGATAATCTGAATGTGGTTTGGGTTTTTTTCCCCATTTTTTTGGCTGGTTAGTGATCTGTAATCATATCTTGGTGGTGGGTTTGGGTTTTTTTGTTCTCCCCCCCCCCCTTTTTGCATTGTGATTGCTAAGAGCATTTAGTTCTAAGAAGTTCCAGGACATATGAGGTGACAATACAGCAGTCATGTCTTCTCCCCTTTTCTTCTCCCTGGCATATCCATTTACTCCTCTTACAAAAAGTCAGAACTTTGGGTTGCTTCTAACTTCTTAACCACTGTTTTTTTTCCTGTGGAGACTCAGGTCTTTTGCTTCCTGGTGAGTTCTTCCCCCTTCCTACTATTCGCAGTCCCTTGAAGGAGACAGAGTTGGTCATCAGGTTAGCTAATACATTGTGAGTACTGGACTGAGATGGACAAATTGTAAGGCAACTTAATATTGCCTAATTACTACTTCTGTCCTGATACCTTGTACTGCCCCCAGCACTAGTTTGGTCTTGTTTTAGTTTGGGTTTTTTGTTTGTTTGTTTGTTTGTTTTTAATATAGTTTTCTGGTATCTACAGGCTTCTCCCCTTGCTGCCCCCACCATCTGCTGAATCTGGTATGTTTGTAGAGTGAGGGTTTCAGACACTATAGGACTGATGGCATTTTCAAGCAATCTCCATGTCAAAATTCAGGACTGGAATTCCATGATGCCTGCAAAGGCTGAATTCCTGAAGCAGTGGTAATGTAGAAATAATCATATAGAGCCAATTGTAAATGTTTAAAAGCAGTAAATTCTTCCACAACGAAACCGCAGCAAATACCAAATTGTAGGAGGGGAGTTGAGATTGTTTCAGCAGCACCTCTGAAATAGGGATGAGAAACAGGTTAGCTGGTGTTTTGTCAAAATGTTTCTTTCATGGCAAAGTATCTTCAGGGTTGTTACTGTTTGGGTCAGTGGACAAAACTTTAAATAAAGTCTTAAGTAATCATAGAAACTGTTTTTCCCTACTGATGGGGATAAGCACAAGCCCTTCTGTTACTTAGTCTACAAGCACTTAAAGTGTTACGTTTTGTGTTAGTATTTATTTTTTTTTAGTCATCTTTTGGTGCTACTCCATTTTGAAGACTTTTGAGACAGCCACATTCATATGCAGAAGTTAGGTTCACATGTGTATTGTTCCATTTACAGTATTCATTGATGTATGAAACAACCCCCTACAAATGTCAATGTTACAAATTAAAAAAAAAAAAAAAAAGACCACCCTGGGTAGCTTAGAAAAATACCATCATCAGATGTCTGGTTTCTGTCAGTTTTTTGATTCTAGCAAATGAAACTCAAATGTTAACTACTCCTTGTCAACTACTACTACTAATTTCTTCTGAAGAATCCACTTAACCGTTAAAGTAATTCTCCTTTTTTGAATTGCTCATGACTTTGGCCATTACACCCTAGATACTACAGACCCATCTTTAGTTCCAGGAGCTGGTGTGTTGAAGGAAACATGTTTGTATTACTATGCAGTTTCCTGCAGCGCCCAACCGCTTGTTTTCATTATTACTACTCTTTAACTATATGGTTTTCAGAGAGTTTTAATTGCCTTTAATTTTGACCACATCTGTCCTGCAAATACAGCAATGTAAAGGCATGTAATTGTAGTAAAAGTCTTCCTAGGAATCGTTAAAATACCTCTGCAGTTTGAAATGTGTTTAAGGGCAACAGAGTTATATTAAAGTAGTTTACATTGAAGCAGGTTTTTTTTTATATAGGTTGGAGAAAACTATGTAAGAAGAGAAGACCTTTGTTCTGAGAAGTTAAAAAGATACATAGTTTTAAAGCTTTTTTAATTTTGCAGTATAAATCAAGGCCATTTAATGGCTTGCATCCCATTTTTCTTTAACTATGAAAGAAAATCCTAAAATCCTAGTAGTTCTTGGTGTGTTACATGTGTTAAAACGTATATGCACATGTACAAAAATGTAACTGGTGGAAAGACATACTGGGTGTGTTTGTTTTTACTGTGCTGTTGGACAGATGAGATGGATAATAACACGTAATTTTACTGTATTGATATTTTTCCTCCTACAGAGAAGATGGGGAGCTAGAAGATGGTGAAATAGATGATGCAGCATATGAAGATGTGAAAGAACATGGTACAAAAGGTGATGATAAACAGAAAAATGAAAAAGGACATAGAAAATCACGGAAGAAACGCAAAAAAGAAAAAGAAAAGAAAAAATCAAAAAGGAGAAGACGGGATAAGCATAAGGTTAGGAAATGCAAACCAAAATATTGGAGGTGCTTATTTTAATTCCAGGTTCCCAGGTTTAGACAAGGATCCAGGGAATTGGAGAAGAAACCTAAAATGGTTTTATTGCTATTTAGGCAGTCTTCGGACTCTGAGTGCAATTTTTGAGATTCCTATCTTACCAATGCATTTCAATATTAAAGAATTTGTTTAACTAGACTTTCGACACATGGAAGTGCATATTCACACATTTCAGTAACAGTTTATGTGGGGTCAGAGACAATAAATCATTAAATAATCCAGCTGTAGGACATTTCAAATGATAGTTTGGAAACTTACTTGTTAGCTTTGCCTGAATGTGTTTTCATAAACTTTGTTGTCGTCTGTTTATATTCAAAAGAAATACTAAATCAGACTGTGGGTGTAACTGTGTCATGATATACGTCTTCACTGGATGCTTATTTATTTCAAAATTTCTTTTAATAGCAGTTTACAAAATACTGACATTTATGAGCATTTTACTCTTTGCCATTGTCAATGGTTGTGGCAGTTCTGACACGAGAGGCCGAAGTGTTAAATCAATTCTTAAATTGTTTAAATCTTAAGCAGCGGTATAAGTTGAGCACTGGCCACTGACAACGGTAATGGTAGCTGCACTGTAGAGAGTGAGTTTTTTAGGATAAGGGGCAAAATGTAAATTTACAATTTCACTTTTTGTGCTAATTATCATATTTATGGAAAGAAAAGATTTCAGGCTAGTTAAGTGAATTCTTCAGTAAAGTTCATTAAGCTAATGTTTCTAATATATATTTTAATCAACTTAAATAAATGCAAGCAATTCACAAAGTTTTAACCTAGAGAATTAAACCTGATGGTAATTCTCTACAAATCACAGAAATATAGTGTTCTCGTATGGTTGCCCCTCTAAATTTTCTGCAAAACAACACATCTAAATAAAACACTTGTAATGCAGTGACACTGAGTTTTCTCTCAGGAGAAAATGACAGGATGCTAATCATTTCTATGGTCATATGCAAGCTTCTAACCATCTCCCAGATTTGTTAAGCCTTCCAGGAGCATCCCTGCTATGTCGCAGAGAAGCAGGGCTCAGAGAGACCCATAGGAAGCTGATACAACCCAGAGAAACCACATAGCCCTCAATGTTTACATTCGGAAGCCTCGTCGGATCAGATCTCTTTCTCTGATAAAAAGAGTGGGTCATCAAAAAGTGTGCTTTCTTTAGCCTCCCCTAGAAGCAAAGGTTTGCGCGAGTTAAGGAAATATTTTCGTTTATTAGCCTAATGCTTCTTTTAAGTTCATATACAGCAGACCAGTTACACAGAGAATTACCTAACAACACCTGAGAGCGCTATTTTCTTCTTTCTTTCAGCATAACTCCCCTTCCAGTGATGACAGTTCAGACTACAGCCATGACTCTGATATTGAGCGTACAGAAAGACCACATAAAAAGAGTAGCAGCTCTTCATACAGAGATTATGATTCTTCGTTCAGTCAGGTAGTATTTTTTTAAACTGATTTCTCATGTCTTTATTTAGGTGTAATTTAAAAAATGCAAATGTAAATGATGCAGTTTTTGAAGGCTGACTTGATCACAGTGCCCATTCTCACAGATTTCAGGAAACACATCTAGTTCTCATCTCCTTGGGTAGATTTCCAAACGTAAAGCATTATCTGTGGCATGAATGTAGGTGGTGTAAACAAGCCTGATACTATTTTTTCCTCCATCAGGCAACAATTAAGATATCTTTATTATTGCCTGCATTGGATTTAGACCGTACTGAGAGGAAACAGCTCTTGAAAAGACATCTAGAGTATCTAGAGTAAAGTAAAGTAAAGTAGTAAAGTAGTACTAGTAAAACTCTAGTAAAGTATCTAGAGTTGATTCTGTTTTCTGATACTTCAATTTGTCCTGGCTTTTCTCAGTCTGTGCAGCTTGATAGCCTTCCTGAGACTGCTGGGTGAAATAGAACACATTCTCTAAAGCTGCGACAGAGCAGCTAGAGGCTTGGTGGAACTCTGGTACTTCAGAGGAGAGGAGACTTTCCTTTTAGCCTGAAACCATTCCAGAAACCTCATCAGCCAGCCAAATTTATTAACAAACTGAAGATCCTGTCTGCAGAAATGGGAGAAGGGACAGTGCTGGCTTAGGAGTGGCGATAACCAGTATTTCATCCTGACTGACAGAGGCGGGCCAGGTTGTTTCATCTGTGTCCAAGGTCATCAGGATATGGAGATCATGAATGGAAAAAAATTATTCTAATCATAGTTCATCTAAGTAGCACTTAGAACTGCATCTGTTAAAATGCTTTGTCAACTCCACTGAAAAGTTTTCTGGAGTATAGATGATGATGCTGTTCTTTTTTGTCCTTTTTCCTATTTTAATGCATTCAGAATCAAAAGTACTAGTTTTTACTAAATAACTGATTTTCATTGTTTATTATTAATGCTTGTTTGTGCAAACCTGCTAGCATGACAGTAAAACAAGGTAAAAACAATTGGTTTTGTTAGAACAGTTTGGAGGGGGGTTTTTTGAAATACTGAGTTGCTTCTGAACAATGCAATCCCTTTCATACAGCATGGACACGTATCAGGAAATTACATGAGTTCACAGAAAATGCAACATAAAAAAAATGTAAAAAGTAAGGAGTATGATGACTATAGTCATTACAGTGATGAAAACTTTGGTAATTATAACGAGGAAGAAAAGGATGAAGATTTTGCTGATCAGCTTAAACAATACAGACAAGCTAAAGAGACCTCCAGTACTGATTTAGGACCTCCATTCCCAAAAGAACCAGTGAAAAAACAGGGGATGAAAGGGATCCAGAAAGGTAAGATAATTTGAATAGTTAACTGTAGTAATGGTGGTGGCAGCAGTTGTATCATGCATCATTTCAGGATGTTTGTCTTGAGAACTAAATGAAGAAAGCTGCCAGCAGTGGCTTTCCTGCAAGCTTGCAGTCTCCCATCAGTGAGTGATAAGGCTGCTCACGGGGAAGGAATAATATCATACGGTTGCACTGATGCATATATTGAAGAAAAAGATCAAGTGTCGGGTAATATGTATGTAGAAAATAAACAAATAAAACCCTATTAAAAAGCCAAGATCTTTGTTGTGTAACTGCTTGAGTAAGAAATCATAGGGCTGTAAAGTGACTTTCTGGTGGTAGTTTATGAAAGTCTGAAATGGGACTTGATTGGGGGGAGGAATGTAAACATGTCAATTCCAAAATCTAATTTAGCCCTCTGCGCGCTGCCCCCCCCCCCCAAAAAAATTTAAGTACCTAGAAATTTTGGTAGGTGCCTGAATACTTTACTTTTATTAGTATGTCCCACAAGTATGCTAGTACCCTTTTATTCTTCTTTTCACAAATTTTCTTGCATTCAAAGCTGGGCCAATACAAATGCTGGTGAAAAAGTATTCCTCTTAAGCGATAAGCTCCTGAAAGAGTCCTGCTGCCCTTATTTCATGCCTTGCTTACATAAGCCAAGTTATGCAAGCATTCTTGTTTGCACCTTTCATTTGGTGTCTGATCGTTTCCTTACTATTGTAGTGCAATTCATTGAGCCAGCTTACATCTCTGGCCTCCGTATTATGAAGGGACTTCTGACTCCCCAGTTGTGTTGTATTACTCCATATTGCCCTGGGGTGTGGAAGGTTAGGCAACGGAGACGGTGTATACCATTGACAGAGATAGCCTGATCTACCATCTAGAAATGCTTAACTTGTTCTCATCCCTTTTTTCTATGAGGCCAAGGTCTTATTTCAGAAACTGTTGATTCAGTTTGCAAAATATTCTCCCTTTAATCATGGATAAAAGTTTGTTTCCCAGGCAAAATTTGAGGAGGGTTTTGTATGACATTGTGAATACCTTACTAGTTCTTGGGAAGATACTGTGTGTTACACAAAGGTAGTAAGCTGTCTTCCATTCGCTACAGTGAAGATTTACTGCATTCTGTTTTGGTTCACAATAAAATAAATTGGCAAAAGACTGGCAGAATCTTTTTAGCTGAGGCAAAAATGGCTTTTCATGTGCTGCTTGGCAATACTGCTTCAAAATCTCTGTCTGCAAATCATCTGAGATGAAGTCAAGGCGTTTTCACTGGAATCAGCCTTGCTGTCACGGAGTGGCTGCCACCTGAAGCGAGTGTGATATCTGCAGAGCTTTCTAACTGGTATTCTTTGGTTTTAAATTGATGAGAAAGCAGATACTGTCTCGGTGGTTTTAGTTGAGACCATGACTCCTGGCATGCTGGTAGCTGGATAATTACCCTCTTGAGGCTTCCAAACAGTTAGCATTAAACATTTTTATATTCAGAGCTGTTCTGTCATATTTCTTAGGTTATGATCTCGGGTCTCTTGCATGTTGTGACAGTGAAACATGCACACGCACCTGTGTGCCAGTTGTGCTGGTTACTTCTGTGTTCAGAAAGTGACCAAATGGCACAAAATATTTCAAGTATTTGGGCTGGTTAGAATAATATGTCTGCACTTCTAATTGTGAGATGCTGCTTTGAACAAGATTAATTTTATATTCAGTTTGTCAGTCTGCTATTGATTTGAAGAGCTTTTCAAAGAGCAGGCAGTTGCACAGAATTACAAGTGGGTACTGTAGTTGTACTTGCCAACTCGTGATTCAAGCTAGTATTTAGGAATTCAGATTGCAAAAAGGTAGATACTCAGTTTATTAGATTTGTCTGTATTCGATGTCACTAGATAACCATTTTTCTTTACTTTCTGAGGTTATTGAAAGAGGCCATTGCTGTTTTTCAGGTATTTCTCAGAGAGGTAATAATTACAACATTGGTCGAGGGCGTGGAATGCAAAAGAAATTGAAGCGTAAAGATCGTGGAAGGGGCAGAGGGGGCAATAAAGGATCTGATGGCTTTCACGAGGTACGTGGAATTAAAGTTGAGTTCCTAATGTAGTTGTTTTAAATGACTGGATGCTTTGCTTTAACAAAAGAGTATTTAAAAATACATATCTTTAAACTTTTTTTATCTAGGAAATCACTAGAATTTTCCAGCTCTTGATGTACAAAATGTAGTTAATAATTTAAGCTAATACATAATTTTCTTGTTTTTCTTGGAAATATGAAAAACTAGCAGAAAGTGGTTTATGAGCTTTGGTTTTGAATGGTGCATGAACTTCAATGTTAACTGTATCTGAAATAAGTTGTTTTGCTACTACCAGTTCATTCACCTCAGATTTTTCAGCAAAGACAATGGACGCCTTCACATCTTTTGCCAATTTTTGTCTGAATTGTGAAGAATTCTCCTTCTCTTTCCAAAGCTGTGACTGTGGAAATGGAAACGTATATGACCTTGGTTTTCATTTAGTAATTCTTTGCACAGGAATTAGAGAAAGCATAGTGTTCAGTATTGCCACACTATTCGTAAATTGTTAACTCCAATCTTAATCTAAATGAAAAACAATACAAAATTGATGATTAATGAATCAAATCCATCCGTGGTTGAAAAACATTATTTAAGCCAAATCATATTTAAGTCTACATACTGCAACTAAAACGTCTGTGGTTCTCCTTCCTCCTGCGCTCAGGAATGCATGCGGCTGGCTTCTAGCTAATGCAGTGATGTATGAACCAGCAGTGTTAATTTTTCCCCGTGTTCTCCAGCTGGCCTAACTCTCTGGGGCTCCTGGGTGGTCTAGATCAGATGTTCCTTTCCCTGCCTGGCATGTGGTAGGGAAAAGGGCAGCCATTTGAACTGTTAGGACGATGCCTTGTTTATAGGACTCCTTCCTGTTGCTGTAGAGCATGCCCTGTCCTCCAGCACCATCTCCCAAGCTGTGGGGAAGGGTGGAGGCACGGAGGCAGCTGCAGGCAGGTCCCAGCAGGGCTGGGAGGCAGAAACCAAAAAGCTGGGCTCCTGGCTACAGCGAAATAATGAATTCTGCAATGCAGATGCTGAGCTGTGCGGCGTGGAGGGGTAACCACTGAGTCCTGAGCCACACAGCGACGTCCCTGGGATTCTCGGGGACACGGTGGGAGCATTTCAGCCTTCCTCACACCATTGTTTCAAGTGTGTTGTGGTGTGGGACAGTCACTGATTTGCAGTGCTCCCAGAGAGACTTGGGGCATCGTGTTTATGTGATATTTGCATTAACCTTGAAGAGGATCAATTATTAGATGCAAAGCTGCTTTTTCTGAAGGAGCTGAGTTTTCTCTGGATTTAATGTGTTCAGAGTAGAAAATGGATCTTGACTGATCCAGGAGTGGCATTTCTAGCTCAAAGATTGCTGCTTCTCAATGTCAACAAAATCCACAAATCATTCTCAGTGTTAATGTTTTGTGACATTGCTTAATCTGCCGAGCGAAATGAGACCAGACGCTTGGTGTGCTGATGCTCATGTGTGCTCATGATGCGGTGTGATGACTGTGGAGAACCACATCCATTCTGTTTCAGAAGTTCCCACTCAGCCGTCAGATCCCTGCTCATTTTTGTGAAAATGGGAAATCAGAAAAGCCTATTTCCCTCTATCATCAGATCAGTAGGCAACCACCTAACACTGCAAAGAAGACGTTTGTTTCTACCCTCTGTTGCAGTGTCACAGAGGGCAGTTCATTAAAGGCCGTCTACCTCCATGACTTCACTAGCTCTGCCAGGCCCCCTCAACACCTATCCCAGGCTCTCTAGTTAGATGAGTTTACCGCAGTTTCTTTCGTTATCTCAAGTGCAGATGCCACATGGGAATCAAATCATAAGAAGGAACAATTATTTGCCTCACCAGGTATATAATGATTCTTATGCATTAGGTCATGATTGAATTGTGCTTCCTCTCTGCTTTGCCTCGTGGTATAAGCAAACAGGTTATTTTTCTTCTAATAGGAGAAAAAAGAAGATAGATAATCTGGAAATAACAATCGTGTGAGAAGCACGTAGAGAGGAATGATTGGCAAAGTGTAGCCTTGTGGCTAAGATGGTGGTCTGGAAGCCTGGATGATGACTCAACTCCTGGCTGTCTGCAGAGGTGCCTGTAATCAGGGGGCAGTTGGCACTGACTTGGTGGGTGCCCAGGAGTCAGCCCTGCTTTCCAGCATTGTCAAATGAAGTGTGAGATACTCAGTCCATTCAGTGAAGTTATTTGTGTCTGTTGTATTGTAAGAAGTTTCTGATTTGGTTGCATTTATTAAAAAAGACTGTATTAAAGCAGCTAAGAAAAAGTACGTGTATTTACTTTGAGCTGTAGGTATAATAATAAAGAACTTAAATCATGGTGTAGTTAATCACATTTTGGGGTAACTAGTGCACCAAGTATGCTGTAATATTTTTGCAACTGCACTTAATAAGTAAGCATCAGTAGGGTGTTCATTTTTCTTACAGGATGGCAAACCAGTGAAGAAATGGGTTAATATGAGTCAGGAGTTCATAAATCAGCATACAGTGGAACACAAGGGCAAACAAATTTGTAAATATTTCCTTGAAGGGAGGTGTATTAAGGTAAGTATGCACTGTGTCTGTCGGTCTGCTTCTTTGGTGTGAGGAAGGGGAGAAGATGTTCTGTTCTTTTTTACTTCAGCTGATGCAAAGAAAACTTGTATGTTGAAACTCAGTGTTGTGGTTTCTAGTGTTTTGAGTACTTGTAGATAAATGCCAACAGAAGTACTTATGGAAAAATAGCCCCTTCTGTTACACAGTTTGAATTATAACATTCTACTAAAATTATTGTGTTTGCTTATTAGTATATACAGTAAAAACATCTGTGATAGTATCATAAACTTACACTGACAATGTATCGTGTGTAAACATACATCAAATCTTATGGAATCTGTAAATAGGCAATGATTTCTGAATATATTAGATTATTTCTCTTTTATGTGCTACTGCTAATTTTGAAACATTGAAGGAATTGCTTAATTATGCTAAATTATTTCTCTCTCTAAAGTAAAAAGTGGGGTTGTAGTAATAGTTCCCCTACCAAAGAACCATCTTCCTTCAGCCAGCAAGTGGAAGGCAGCAGAAAGAAGAGAATGCTATTCAAAGCAGTCAGCTGTCAAGCAAAAGCGCTAGCAAGACAGTCTCTTATTACGTAAAAAAATTGCTATTGCTTGATTTTGAAGCTTGTGCTGCTGTGGAGTTGAATCCTCTGATGTCAGACTAGTTCAGTCAGTTATAAAACACACTTAAGAAAAACTGCATGCTCCTCGAGTAAGTGAGTGCGTCATTTATTTGGTTCCTCTGTGTATTTAGAGATAGAACATTTTCTGTTTCTTTTTCAAATGGTCAAAGTAAAGGTGAAAATCAGTATGCTTTTTTCCCAAACCAGGGGGGAATTGAAAACAATGCATTTGTTGCTGCCTTTATATATTTTAGTATGCTCAGTAAGATGAGCATTTGCTGCCACCTTCAGTTTTAAAACAAGTGGCTGAAAGAGCACTGAGGGTATTTTTCATGAAAATAAATACAAAAAATATGCAAAAAACCTTCTCCAGCAGAGTAATCCTAATATATAACATGATACGGTTGATATAAACTTGATACTATTTGGACTCTGTTTTTCCTGCATGGAAGAATCTTAATAATTTGCCTGTTGGATTTTTTTAAGTTCTGCCACACACCCTTAAAAAACAGAATCAGGTTTTCTGATCAAGTGCATAATTGTTTATATGGAAAATAATTTCAGTAAAGTATTTGTTTAAATGCCTTTTTAATGCAAATTGCTAGGTGGAGGCAGAGAACTGGTACTATAAGACCAGCTTGTTTTCTGTGACCACTACATATATTCTTTTGAATCCCAATTCAGGAATTGTTTATCTATGTCCAGGCCCCTGTATTGACAGTTTTTAGGGACATGCTTATAATGCATTTCTGTGTTAGTAAAGATAAAAAGTTTAAATTCAGCTAAGGAGGATGTTTTTCTTTAAATATGAAATGGAATTACTCAGCATTTCAGATAGATAATGTTTTTTCTTGTTTTTTTATTTATAGGGAGAGCAGTGTAAATTTGATCATGATGCAGAGATTGAAAAGAAAAAGGAAATCTGCAAGTTTTACATACAGGGTTACTGCACCAAAGGAGAGAACTGCATTTATTTGCATAATATCCTTTAAAAAAATATATACTTGAATTAAACTGGAAGTTTATATTTACTCTTAATTGATCTAAGTGATTTTTAAGGGTGGCGATTTCTGTTCTTAAGAGACTATACCAAAGACTATGTAGATTTACTACAAGAAGGTTATTTTTCTGCTCAAATACTTAGGAGGAGAAAATACATATAAAATTACTGGTTTGTTTTCAGTTTTAAGGCTTTTTAATGTTGAAAGTTGAAGTTAGATGTATTTGTCCACATACTTTAAAAACCCTGATCTGGTCTTGTTTGTTGTAAAGGACTTGTGTTTTACTCTGGAATTGAGACCTTCATCTTTTTAATCACAATTTTAGAATCAAGTCAAAAATAATGTTAAGGCCACAGTAATGTAATTATTAGTAGAATGTTAAATGGAACTAGGAGGTAAGTTGGTTATTAGCTTTCAAAATTCTTAACATACTGCTTTGGAAAGATTAAGTACTGGTGAAGAATTGAAGGATAGTTGACAGCTGAATTTCATAAACTTGCCGAACAGCACAAACTAGAAGTCAGCCTTTGTTAGGAATCCTTAATACATTGCTTACATGAATTCCCTTGCAAGTTCTACCATACAGGAGCCAAATGCTATCAAGGAGATAAGTGCAAATTTTCTCATGCTCCCCTGACTGCAGAAACAAAAGAGCTGTTGGATAAGGTGAGCAATTTGTAGCCTGTAAACATAAGGTTTGTTGCTAAAAAGAATGGGGGGGGTTGCTGGAAATTTCTGAGAGATTCTCAGGGAGTGTAATGCTAAACACTAACGATGTTAAGCTTCCCTGTTGCTCTTCAGCACAGTAAGTCGGTGACCAGGTTCAAACCAGGAATTGCCCTTGCCATCAGTTACTCGGTTCTTTTTTAACCATATGAGACTCGTTTATTTTCACAACTCATGTTTTTGCTCATGCTTCTTTTGCATCCCCTTCTGTGGAAATCTTCATGTACTGTGTAACAAGAAGTGTGGCTTTTGTGTTGTCTACCTTTAGCTGCCTAGAAGTTAGATATCATCTGACTTACTTCTGCACTCAGGGTGGAGAAAGGAATGAGGTGCCTCCTCTGAATCATTCATGAAATCCTGACCTTTTTTTTAAGCAGGATATTTGTGTCTCTCTCCAGTTCCTATACTACAGGCCTTAACAGAAAAATGACGTGAATTTTACACCAGAAACGTTACAAATCTTAGAATAAGTCCTTCAACTTCTGTCACTTAAAATTACTGTTTGAAGGAAATGGACTTGTGTGAAATTGTCCCTTCCTGGCTACAGAAATAGTTTTCTTCCTGGCTGTGAATCGGTGTCCTGCAAAACAAGTAATAATAGATTTATAATTCATCTGAGTTTGAATTTGATATATAGTAGTACTGTAGCAGGTAATTACATTTAAATGGAAAGTGCAACACTAAATTGACTTGCATATACTGCAAAATTTATGAAGTGTTTGCTACATTGCTTTGTTCTAGGTTTTGAATACGGAGGAGGAACCACAAAATGAAGATGAGAAAGAACTGGAGGAACTTAGAAAGCGTGGCATAGTTCCTCTCCCTAAGCCACCACCAGGTGTTGGACTTCTGCCAACCCCGCCAGAGCAATATCCGTTTTCTGAGTCCGACATAGAAAATTATCAAGATCCTTCAGGAGAGTATAAGAAAATCCCATCTCTCTTTGAAATAGTTGTGAAGCCTACTGTGGATTTAGCACACAAAATTGGAAAAAAGTAGGTTTTAGAATTTTGTGTAGGACTCTCCTTAAAACATTGCTGCATAAATATTGAAACGATTATCTTCCTTTCTGTCAGAAGTATATACTTCTGAGTATATTGCTAAGTTAATGATCTGTCAAATATTGGTTATCATAATTATTTACTTATTTAATGCTTTCCATAGAAGAGAATTTACTGAGCTTTGACCTTCCAGAAAGTCACTCCATTGGCTCTTGTTTTGCCTCTGTGCCTGCCTTGCCTATCTCCATTTGCAGGTTGAGCAAAGTTCATTCTCTTCTACTATCTTTTTATAGCTCACTTTTTCTTGACCAAAGCTAATGGACACTCCTGATGGAGACTGTTGGCCTTGGCATCTCTAAAACTCCTAGTTGCAGCAAATGTCCAGTTCTGCATGTGCTAATATTGAAAAAATGTTCTACTTCCAGACAAGCTCTGTCACATGTTACGATGTATATGTAATGTATATAGTCACTCTCTTTGAAAATCATTTTGCTTCTTTCAGATTTTTATCCAACTTAAGATCAAATAAGTACAAACAGACATCTGTAAGAGTGAGGAGGGGGAGAAAATAGCTAATAGGCTGTTGATCTTTGTAGATGCAAAATTTGATTCACTAATTTTCTTCTGCCTACAGGCCACCAACCTTCTATAACAGCGCATCACCACCAAGACCACCATTTCAGGGAAACGACCCACATTCTCAGCATATGTATAATCCAGGTTCAAGTCCAGGGCCAGGACCCGGCATGTCACAAGGACATAATGGGCCGCCAATGCACCCAGGTTCTCCTGGACATCATCCATGCGCAGGGCCTCAAGGCCCAGGAATGCCACAGAGTCCTCCTATGCAGGGTGTTCCACCAGGCTTTCTTGGACCGCAGAACCAGACTGGTATGCCTATGCAAGGACAGCAAGGTGGTCCACCTCTCACACCACCGGGTCTCGGTGGATCTTACAATGCCCCAGGAGTTCAAGGACATATGGTGAATATGCCGAGAGAGAATCATTGTACTCCAGGGCCACAATACCAGCAGATGCCTGGTGAACGGCAGCCCAACATGAATTATGAGCCTATTCAGAACCCAGCTGATTTCTATGACAACTACTATTCTCATCAAGCTGTACATAACTTCCAGCCAGCTAATAACTCTGGTGGTAAGGACATTTAAAAATTGTTGTTCCTTGATATGGCACTTTGCAGTTGCGCGGTATTAAAACATCATGGCTCCAAAGCTGAACAGCTGAAAGAATTTTGGATAGAGAGCCAAACCCCCTGAAGTATCTTCAGTATATAGGCTTTTTCAGCTGACGCTTTGCAGTCATGTAATATAAGTCACATTAGTTTTGCTTGAGTATATTTTATCTCCTCTGCTGTAAAAGCTTGTATAGGTTAGCTGCTAACTGTTTTTTTTGTACTACAGATGGAACATGGCATGGAGAATTTACGGATCACCAGGCTCACCTCATGGCTCAAGAGTCCCATCAAGGTGGAAGTGAGTCAGACTGCATGAGTAGCCATATGGGCCATAAACCAGCCATTAATGTACCGGATTTTCTTCCAGCAATGCAGAAGGCCCTTTACGTAAGACTTAGTCAAAAGCATCAAAGAGATGGAGACTCTTTCAGCAGCCAGGGTCAGAGGGCAATGAGCAAAGATGAAGGTAAAGATAATTTTGTTAGAGTTCCAAATGTACTTACTGACCATGTATTAGCCTGGAACAAATCTCTTGACTTGGATTTTCATCACATTACCATTTGCAATTATTGTGAGTGTGCAAGTACCAACTCGAGTAATATTTTCAGCTGAATATACTTGCTTTCCTTCCCAACTTGTTCCAGGAATTTAGTATACACTTAGCTGCTGCATTCCAATTCCAAGTAGAAAGATCTGTGGATAATTTTTGGATATGATTTGTACTTTTAAAAGGTTCTGTTGTCTATAACTCCATTACTTCTTTAAATCCCCGATTGAAACAGAAAAGTTATTATTTCTAACTGCCAGTACTGCAAGTGCATCTTAGATTCTGTTTATTCAGTTGTGCCTCTTGATCTTTTCTGCATATTCCATTTCTCTAGAGGAGTATTTTTTCCTCTGTGATACCTGAAATTTGCAGTGTTTAATCTGAGTGTCTCTTCTGTAACCTGGACGATGGAGAGCAGTAAGCCTGCCGATCAGATTCAGCCACACAGAGTACGTTTGTCCCTTGGCCTGCTCCCTGCTGCGCCCTTTTCTGAGGCTGCTAGGTTATGTGTCCAGAAATGCATCTTCTGTCTGACCAAAAGGCAGTTGCTGTATCAAATGTTTTTGAGGACATTGCTGATGTAATTCTGATCAAATGATGAGAGAGAGGTGGAGATGCCAGAGCAACTTAGAGTAATCTGCTCTGAACTGAAGACTTCTCACCAGTGCTTTAGAGTGACTGGGCCTCCCGTCTAGAGAAGAAGGCTATCAGAAGGCAGTGTAACGGAAAAATGTTTCTGTTAGCTGCCTCCAACAACATGTCACTCCTTGTTGAATATTTGTGTGGTACAAGAAGCGTTGAGGAAACATGCATTACTGTGTATCAGATAGTGGTGATGCTGATGGGTTTCGCTTTCATTTCTCATTTTGCTGAGCCAGAATAGACCACTAGTCTCCTTCAGTGAGTAAGCAAGTTTAGGATGTGGACCTGAGCACACAGCTGTGTTGATAAGTCTTTCTAGTAAATTGCATGCGATAGTTGAGAATTTATCCTTGCAAATTAAATACTCTTAATTCTTCCCTTCCTGAATCTTGACCTCTCCCCAAAACCTTGTGATTTTGATTATAAGAAGGCAGCACATTCCACATTTGTAATTGATCTGTTTTTAAGACTGCTGTAAGGTGCCATTTTACTTTTCATTCTGCCATCCCACAATGAAGGTCATTTTCATCAAGACTCAGATCTTAAATGTTTTTTTTACTAGTACTGGTAGAAATAATTGTTTGAAAGCAGGTTATTTTCCCAGATTAATATTGACAGGCAGATATGTAGAGAGAATGCAGCAGAGTTTGGGAGTATCTCAACTAGCTATGTTTTTTTTTTTATGTCTGTTCTTCCTTGATTTTTGTCATTTTAGATTACAGTTGTTATAATACAGAGAGTGATGATTTAATATCAGGTCTTTTCAGTTTGATTTTACTGAGAAGTTACACTTTATATGAGTAAGTGTGTTGTATTCACTGGTGATTATTTGCTTGAATAATCTTTTTTTTTTTTTTCCTAGATGACAATGTCAACTGGTATTCCAGTAGTGAAGAGGAAGAGGGGAGCAGTGTTAAATCAATACTAAAAACCTTAAAGAAACAAAGCGAGAATTTTAGGAATCGGCAACAACATTCCACAGAGCAGCACATGCTTGGTATTCCTTCTGATCCGAGGCTGGCAAAAGAAAAAGGCACAGGGCCTCAGGCTGCTGACCCGAGACTTCGGGCCTCTCCACGGTCCAACCCCAGAAAGCCTTCAGAATCCGCATCCTTGGACCCACGGCTTGTACGAGATCCCAGGATGCACAAGGTCAGTGAAGGTGGTCATGCCAGCTCGTCTCTTGGGGGAGCAAAGCTAGATTTACACCATGCGCACACTGGAGTTAAGGTCAAGCAAAAAGGGATGGATGATGATGAAGAGGACTCAGAAAGAGAACTGAGAGAAAGAGCTTTTCTGATACCGTTGGAACCTTTGCCTGGTGTAACGTTAAGGGATCCCCGATCTCAGCTTAGGCAGTTCAGCCACATTAAAATGGATGTTACCCTGATGAAACCAAACTTTGCTAAGCATATTGTGTGGGCACCCGAAGACTTGCTCCCAATACCTTTGCCTAAGCCTGACCCTGTCTCTTCAATCAATTTACCTCTTCCTCCCCTCATTGCTGACCAGAGGCTTAATAAACTGCGGAATTTGAAAAACGATCCTCACCCAAATGCAATGCCAGCTGACCCACGACTAGCTGCAAAGGCAAAAAACAACTTAACAGGCAGGAGCGGCTATTTGGATCCATCTGCAGATTCGCATGCCAGTAGCTCAAGCAAATTAGGAGATCCTCGCTTACAAAAAAACGTCGATCCCAGACTCCACAGACTGTCGAGCGCAGATACACATCATGGAGTCGCAAAGGATTCACACCCTCCGAAGTTTGACCCCCGCCTCGCCAGATCTGCTGCTGGCTCATCGCAGCCCTCGGAAGCTGCCACTGCTAAACCCGACCCAGATGCTCTGCCTCCGTACGCACCCAAGCTATCATCGAGTGGCGTTAGGCTGGGAACTCCAGGCTCGATACTGAGCGGTATTAGTTTGTACGATCCGAGAGATCACAGCTCATCATTGGACACAGCTCCAGCGAGTTCAGGAGAGAATGGAGAGAACCAGAAAAAAAGTATTTTGAAAAATTCTGGTAAAAATGAACCCAGTCTCTCAGAAGATACATCACTGCAGAAGGCTGCCTCAAACGTGGAAAAAAATACAGAAGGATCAGCAGAAGCCACTTCAGATAAAGCAAACAGCACCAGTAAATCTCAGGCTAAACACTCCAGTGCTGCACCTGCGGTGCATAATCTTCCTATCCAAGCTTTATCAGGATTAATCAGACCGCAGTACAGCGACCCAAGGCAGGTTAGACAGCCTGGACAGGTAACTCAGACACAGGATAGTGATCCGAATGGGGAATCAGATGATAAGTCATTAAAAGATGTTTTCAAGACTTTCGATCCAACTGCTTCACCGTTTTGTTAGCAATTGATTTTAAGTCTTTTTACTGTTGTGAATATTGCAGTTTTCTGCTGTTTTGTAACTGGTTTACCTCTTTGCTTTATTTATTTTTAAATTATAATTATCAACACTTTTCAGCTGCTAATCTCAGAACCACATGCAGTTATACAGTATGCTATAGTGTTTGCAAAGCTGTGGTATTTTCTATATAATACTTTTCCAATTTCAGGGAGACTAATAATTGACATGTAGAAAAAACCCCATGTATTGTGTTAGAGCTGATAAAAGCACTTTCATTGTAAATAAGTCATTCAGAAAGTCCGAAGACCTGTATATGTGTGAGCTGTCTCTTTCATAAACAACATTTAGATATGATTGCCACATTTGTATGATTGTATAGATACAAGCAATATTATGTACATTACTGTGAGAGACGCTGTTTGACAAGGATTGTCTGACGCATCAAGCCAAACCTACTAACTGATTTAAAACCTACGTAAATGATTTAAAAGGAAAATGACGATCCTCCTTTTCAGATCAGTTGATGTAAGACATTGACAGTTTTTATTCATGCAGTCAATATTCTTAGTGTAAAAGAGACCTATATCGCATATTGAGGATTAAAAATGTCATATCTTTTAAAAATATTTTATTCTATGCTGTATATAGAAGAAATTGTGAAGTACATAACTAGAAGAAAGTTACTGTTAAAAGTGAAGAATACCTAAGTTGTCTAATACAAAAAAGGTTTTTATTTAATTTTTTCACGCATACACAATTCTGATTAGTGCTATAAGTTACATTGTGGTGTTCATGTATTTCAATGTATTTTTGTATTCAGCTGCTTAATTTGTATTGCTTTTTTTGTATTGATGTAACTGCAGTACTTGTATTCATGGTGTCTTTATGACATTTTTAACAAAAAAATTAAAAAGGGTACAGTTAAAGTCTGGTAACGACTGTGATGTTGACATGTTGGCAGCTAGGTCAGCGTCAGGGAGAGAGCAGTGGGGCTGTCTGCAGGTCGAAGGTGACTAAAACTGGTTTTAGTGCAGTCGCTACACCGCTTCACAGTCAGACCGTAGTAGGTTTTTAAACTAACCTTGTACTCAATCCAAATGGAGTTAGCTTGCTGCGTGGTTCCAAGATCAGACTGCTGATTTGGAGAGAGTCGTTATTGTTCTCTTACTACAATTACCAGCATCGCTATGAGAAATGTCATGCATGTTCTTTAATTTCTGAAGATGTTGCATGCCGAGAGCACAACTGTCCTCAAAGCCTCTCTTGTTTTGCCTTTTGGGTTGCTTTTTATATAGAGGAAATGTAGTCATACCTAGCTAGCTACATTTACAATAAAAATTTGCGGTCTGCTCAATTGCCATCTGGTTCCCGCCCACTTGGAATGTTTCTTTGCATTAAGTCTCTTCCTTGGTGGACCTTTTCCTTTCTGTTTCTGTTTGTTGGCCCAAGTAATGCTTGTGACTGGGACAGTATAGTGTTTTATCACAAATTCTGAGGTTTTGGTTTCTTGTGCCTGTGAGACAAACAGGCAAGACTGCAAGTGTCTTGCTTGGATGAGCAGAGCTTGGATGAGCCGAGGGAAGCTGCTGATTTCTACATGTGCAAAACACGGCAGAGGAGACATTGCTGAAGGCAATAATGGTTTCAATTTGCCTTCCTAATTTCCTAGAGTAAAAATTGTATTAATTTTATGATACTTTGAATCGCACTCACTCAAAATAATTGAAAACTAGGTAACAGACATGAAACTTGGTTGTTATTTTGGAGTAATCTGTTAGTCCTACATAATCACTTCTTAGTACTTCATCTGGTGACAAGTTTGGCTGTTCAAGAACTTCATCAAAAAAACAAGCCAGCAGAATTGGACAGCAGGGAAAAGTAGAAAGAGTTTGGAAATAGCACGTGGATTGATAGGGGAACAAAGAGAAAAAGTGACAGTATTGAAGCCAAAGGCATTGTTTCACATTTAGATGTGGAAAGTACTTGTAGGATGTGCAGCTCTAACCTGAAGCTACAACTTCTCGTAGAGTGGCGATGACGTCATCACTGAATTGGATTCTCTGTGGTTTTTTGAAAGTACTGGAAAAATAAGAGTCAAAGGAAAAGCTTTGATACCAAGAGCAAAATGACATGCATTACAAGTGGTTTGCCATCGGTCTGGTTATGGACCCATTTTGGAGTTGCAGGGTGTGTTCTGGTAGGGGGATGCAGAGTGCTGGCTTCCAACCTTGGAGATCCATTGCCATCTCAGTACCTTAGATACAATACAGGTCTTTATTTTGGAAAACAAGGGGTACAAAGTAAGGAGGAAACATAATCTGAAAGGGGCCAGCTAGTTCTTGCAGCCTGTTGTTTCCACGTGTAACTGCCTCCTTCCTTCCTTCTTCCCAGATCCAGCCGTGCCCAGCCAGCAGGTCCCCGCGGGCTCCCCCAGCCACGGTGCGAGGGTCTGCGGGCTGCTGCTTGGCTCCTCCATCTGTCCGTGCTTGCTGCTTTATTCGTTGCAGGTTTCTTCCCCGAGTTTATGCTTGCTCTGGTGTTCCCGCTGCTACTGTGCACTCTCAAAACGAGGAGGTTGATGGCTACAGCGCAAGTACTAAACTATCTGATATGGGGAAGGTGCTGGGGGTGTCAGAGGGGGCAGGTGGGGGACAGTCCTGCCACACCGAGGTGGGCTGGAATGAGCTGCAGCCACCAAGCAAGTCAAGTCTGATCTGCGGTGCGGACTGATTGTGTTTTCTGTGTTTTCGCAGGGGAGGCTCATTTCCATCTCTTCCGCAAGTGCAGTATGCTGGCACGGAGCAGCCTTTCCCTCGGATGCTGGCAACTTGTGCCCCTGAGGCTGTGAAGCATGGGTGTGGAGAGCGGTAACAGGAGTAGCTGGTCATTGGTCCTGGATACTCTGGAAGCCTGTAGCTGTGAGGTGGGTGATCTTCAGCATTGAATGTTTTATTCTGGATAAAAGAGGGTCCTGGGGCTGAGAGGGATTTTGGGAGAAAAGTCTCATTTGTCTGCAGGCTGCAAGATCTGCAGAGTTGGGGGCAGCAGGTGAGACAAAATGCTCCCCGCTTCTGCTAGCCCTGGAGATGTCAACGAGTAAAATGTTTTTTCTCTGACCTTGTTTGCTCTCTGCACTTCAGAAGGACTAAGCATTGCTAGATCACCACCTGGTGTTTGCTGCCCCATGACAGAAATACTTGTAGGGTGATTTCTAGCCTCCCTAGGTAGCCTGTTTTAATATTTTTCTGCCATGATGAAAAGACTCTAATGTGAATCCTTCATATTGCAAAGTAAATCAATTTATTCTTGCAAAGTAGAGAATACTTAATTACACTCGTGTTTTGCATTTCAAAAGTCAGTGATCCTATCCCTTTGTCTTCCTCCTCAATTAGTTCTTCTTTCCTCCAGCTTTTGTAATGCCTTTTTCATGTCACCCTCTGAGTTTGTGTTTTGCATATGAGCTCCACCCAGTGCACTGGCTCTTCTGTAGGGTTATATATCTCTGGCTGCCCTTCCTGTGTGGTATTTAGGATTGCTACCCCTAGAAGAAAAAGGGATGGTTGCTAAAAAGGGCATGGTTGCAAAGAAGTTTGATACTGTGCTAAAGATCAGGGCCTGAGAAAGACGTCCCAGCTCTGAGGCTTTCTTGTGCGGGAGACGAGCAATTCAATCATTTACAGAACCCCCTGATCCTTCCCTCCAGCCAGATTTGCTGGTGCTGCTACAAGTGCGTTCCTACATCCTTCTGTTCACATCTTGGGCGCTGAAGAACACAGAAGAACTGGAAGTTACTGAAAGTAATACAATGAAGGTACCTCATCAAATGCTGTCTTCTCTATATCACTGTTTGCCAAAGAAAAGAAAAAGCCTGCCTTATTACATAAGAGCCAGAGCTGGCTAGCAGCTGGACGGGGGCATGCAGTATATGAATATAAAGAACTGTAGCTCCACTTGGTGGCTGTGGATTCAAGAGTAATGGTTTCAGGCTGAAAATTACTTGGGCGCCAGGTAACAAAGATCAGTGAATGGTTATTTTACTGAACAGGAAACCCTCTGTTTTCTCTTTCATGGGATCTTAAAGCTCTTCCCCAACTCCTGTATCCTCTGTGGCTTGGCATCACATCTTATTACTCAACTTCAAACACCATCTGGAGGAGAGGCCGCTTAGGAAATACACTAGCGTGTGGCATCATCTTATTCTTCTCTTTGTTCAGTTGCCAAAAGGAAGCAGCGACTCTGCAGGGTGGAATTTGCCACAGGAGGAACGCCTAGCACACAAAAGCCTTTTCAGGCCTTGCACTTTCAGTCCTCCAGCAAGAGCAGCTCAAGCAGAAGAGATGTGAGCTGGAAGGAGTGCAGCACGGGCTACGTTCTTTCTGCCGAGGCCAGTTAGCAATGCAGGTCCCTCCAGCAGAAGTCCCTTCCTGTTTTTACAGGTGGCTGTCTGTAATTGTATGTCCTTTAATAGGTTTTGGACACTTGGGTGTATTCTTGGTCTGAGGTGATTGTTCTTGCACCATAGCCATCAGGGTGGGTTCAGCCCTTGCCTGAGTCTTGTGAAGCCCTAATTCATCCCTCTCTGAGTTTAAAGACTCCTTGGCTCTATGCCACAACAGGTTTTTTCTCCACTGCATGCAAAAAGCAGCTACTTCTTCTTCTTCAGAGTCAGGCGGGGGCTGTCGCAAACCCTATTAGACAAAATATTTGCATGCTTTAATATACTGTTGTACATGAACTCGTTTAAAATATCTTAAACGATATAAAAGTCTGAATGCATCAATGTGTGTGTGACCAGTGTGGCATCTCTACCTGTTAGTGCTTAAAATGCTTAGAAGTGCTTAAAAACTTGCTTATAGAGAGAAAAAAGGAATGCAGTATAGTTTATTGATAAGCAGGGAAGTTTCCAAAGGCAAAAAGCCACGTCATAGAGGACTTTGTAGTCTAGACAATCAAGATAAAAGAATGGCTAGTTACTTCAGGCTGACATCAGCAAAGTGAAAAATGGACATACATACAAGTTTTTAACAGTATACGCAATTAACCACAGGAGGAGCTTTTTCACCCTTGTGGCTGATTGTTCATCAAATAGGATTCTAATAAAAACCATGTCTCAAAAAGACATGCTGAAGCTCAGCAGAAGTTGTAGGATTACGTAGGAGGCTAGGGCACACTATGAAAAACTGCATCAGTGGAGAGTCTGGTTGTATTTGCACTTGTTTTCTGAGTGCTTTCAGATAAAGTCTGCTCTCACAAACTATTTACGGTTGGATCAATCAGCCATCATTGGCAGCTGCAAGGGAGGTTCTTGGGAGTTTTGATCAAAGCTCATCCTGAGACAATATAAAGGCTACGACTGACATGGACTATTTCCAAATAAAGGCTCCAGTGAGATGCTGCTGCTCTCCTATCCAAAAACGAAATGGGAAACGGACCAGCTAAAGATGACTTCAGAGTTGGTAGCAGTGACAGAGCAGATTCAATGCCTGGAAAGATGCATATTGGGCTTTGGAAACAAAGACAGAAAGGCATAAAATAAAAACATCACAGTAAGAATGTCTACCCCCAGCTGGAGTCAAGAGGTCCCACAGCAGCTGGCTCCCACCTCCCATAACCCGGCTTGGCTGCAGGAGCTCCCCACAGCGTGGACTTACCTTGCAAAACCTATTTGATGCCACCAGCGTTAACTTACTTTGATACATGCTGCCTCAGCTGCCTTCAGAACATGCAAAACTGCTTGAATTAGGTTCTGCACGTTGCTCACCAGCAGCTCAGAAGAGGACTTGCTCTCTGCAGTGACTGCTTTTACCCTTAAAAGACATTTTAAAGGATTTTATTAGAAGAACATCAGACAGTGTGCTTCCCCTGTGTGGCCAGAACTCTGTCGGTTACTCCCAACACCGGAAGATTGTCCCCTGCGCGATCAGAGCAGGTTTCCACAGAGGCAGGCAAACTGGGGGAGGAAAGGGCTGTTTACAGCAACAGGAAGAGGAGAGGGAGCCCCCTGAACTGTAACTGAACTCTGAGGGCTACACCCAGATCCAACAAGGGCGTCTGGAGACCACCGTGCACATCTCTTTGAGAAGGGGGCCACCAGCCTTGGGAGAGATTGTCCTTGACCCTGAACTCACCTGGCCACAATGCTGAGCTGGCTGCTGATGGTGTGGGTCTGCTCTGTGGCGCACAGCAGCTCTGCGGAGCATCTCTTGTCCAGGCAGTGCTTCGCAACAATGCGGCCAAATTTAACAAACGCCTGCCCATCAGAAGCAATTTGCCTTGCGCAGGCGACAAGCTGGTCCTTGCTCTAAAACAAAATAGAAAGAAATGTTTGGGGAGAGAAGGAGAGAAAAGACCACTTTTCCTGCAAGACAGGGGGAGTATCCTGGAAGCCCAGATATATTCTGAAACAAGGAAAGGACTGGATGCCAAGTTCACATCTAACCAGGAAGAAGTGATTTCTAGTGCTTTACATAAATGTAGCTGGTGCCACTCTCACAAGAGCAGGGTAATGCAGGGGTTTCAGCAGGCACTGGGCTTTGACCGTGCTTCTTGAGGAAAAAATGTGCTGGGGTGGAGGAGGTGAAACACTCCATACCACAATGGGGCCCTTCTTCCTCAGGAACTGAGTCATGTGAAGCATCCTTGTTGCCATGTCTTTGGTGACCTGGGACATCTTACTGGGGCCACCCTGCCATGTGTCACTGTCTTCTCTCTTGTGCTTCGCAGGGCCGCTGGCAAAGGAGACACTGGGAGGACCGTTCTGGTGCTGTTGAGACAAGAACTGAACAGATTTCGAAGTCTGGAGCGTGCAGATGCACCAATGCTGAGAAGTCTCCGCCTGTGTGTTTCTGAAGCAGTTTTTGGTGAGTAAAGGAGATGGGAGAGCTGCCTGCCACCTCGCTGGGTCTGCTCTGCCTTCCCAACCAGCCCTTCTCTCACCTTCACCCACGGTGGGACTATAAAATCCCAGTGCCCCGTGCTGCTGTCTCCTGGAGCTATCTCCAAATGGGTGGTAGCTGTCGTGTAAGCTGACAGCGCCCGCGGTTGAGAAGTATGATTAAGTGCTCTAAACTGCTCTGCTGAGTGATCTGGATCGTGTTGCTGAAGCCTTTGCCAGCTCCTGACAACCAGCAGCAGTTGTTGTGGGAGTGGATTTGCTGGTAGTCCCAAAGGGTGCTTGTGGAGAGGTGAGCAGCTGAGCAGAGACAGGTAGTGTTTCAGGGGAGGGAGAGCGGTACAGCCCTCTGCTCCTCAGAAACAGTGTTTTGGAGATGGGTTTATTTATGCAAGAGTGCCCATCAGATCAGATATCCAGAACTCAGCTGAATAGGGCACGCAGCAACCTGATCTAACTGTGAAGGTGGCCAGGGGGTTGGACTATTGACCTCCAGAGGTCTGTGCCAACATCACTTATCTTAGTGCTCCATGGTGTGAGTACCAGGACTGACTGACAGCCCTGGCCATCATCCTGCAGTAAGAGTTGATGGGGTAAAAAGCTACTGTACCATTTCACGTGCCTCCCTGGCAGCTCCACTTCCTTGACCGCTCCTGCTCGGGCAAGTTTCTGCTGACTTGGTGTGGCTCAGAGCATCAAGCTCTCGGGCTGGGAAGAGCTTGGCTGTGCTGTTGCATTGTCTTGGAGAGCACTGGTCCCCCACGTTCTGCAGGCATTGTCTAATGAGCTGCAGAGTATGTCCACTGATGCCCTGGACAGCCTGCAGCTGTGTGACGAGGTAGTGCGCCTTTGCTGACCAGTACCAGACAATACTGTCTAGGCGGAGATGCCCTTTGTCCTGGTGGCTCTGGAAGAGCTGGCTGGCGCTGCCCACTGCGTCAGACGTGAGGATCAGGAGGTGGTCTGCGACGGAGAGCAGGTTTGCCTGTGACTGCAGTTGCATGTTGGCCTCCAGAATGTCTTGGAGGGTGGTTTTTACCCACTGAACATTAGCCATTAGACAACTTGCCTTCTCTTCAAAGGCCTGTTTGCTTCTCCCCCTCTCCTCTTGAGAGAGGGGGGACAGGGCTGGTCCAACGACATCTCGGATGACCCGCAGGTGTTTGGTATTGACCTTCTCCAGGTGGAGCAACAATGCCTTGGCCCTAAGGGCCAAGTCTTTCTGCAGGAGCTCAAAGCGAATGTACAAGCTGGCAGTAGACAGTGGGGAGACCAAGAGGGTATTGGAGGCATCCAGCAGTGCTTCCATTAGCACCTTTATCTCCTCCCTGAGCGCTAGGATTTCACTGCCACCATGGTCTTCAGGGCAGGACAAGTAAGAGAGCCGGGCGGCCTCCTGCAGCCTCAGGGAGTTCTCAGACACAGCAGCCAAGAGACTCCGTGAGCAAAGCTTGTTCTTCACGGTGCTCCTTAGCTCCCGCAGGAACAGGATGTCCCTGCCTATGAACCGATCCACAGCGCCCAGCAGGACGTGCATGCTGATGGCCCACTGGACACAGTGCAGCTCCAGGCTGGCCTTTCCCACCCTGCAGGAGCCCTTGAAGGATGCTGCTTTCTCAAGTAACGCTTTGGTGTTCATCTGAGCACGTGAAAACTTGGCTTGGACCTGTTGAAAGCTCTCCCAGACATTGGGGAAAATGGGATTTTCCTTACTGCAGGCTACGCTTGCAATGTCTCCTGCTAACTGAACTGTTCCTGCTAAACTCATCATAGTCTCGTCCAAAGCCTGTTTGCCTCTCAGAAAGTCAGCAGACAAGATAAAGCCAAATACTTGCTGAGACAGACTATACCAGGAGCCTGCCACGGCTGCCAGGCACTCTTTGGTCTCACAGATCCTTTTGGAGAGCGTGAGTGCCATTTGGAGAAGTCTGTTTGGATGATGAAGCTGCCTTGGGGCTGTTTCCCTGGCCAGGCTAATAACACATGGTGTCAGTAATACAATCTTCTGGTACTGCCCCAGCGTCTCCATCTGGGGAGACTCAGCAACGGGCAGCGCTTCCTTTGCCGCATCGATACAGCTGTTGGAGAGTTCAAGCAAGGCAGAGCAAGCAGCGTTGACAGCTGCTATATCATGGGCTCTTGTTGCTGCTAGGAGAGCTGTAATGACAGGGTGCGTATCTCCTTTCCTTGGAACAACATCCGGGTGTAAGTTACCTGGTTGTGAAGACGGACAATGTAAGATGTCTTCTTGCAACGCAGCCTCATCTGTAATGGTTCTTAGCCCAGCATGCGATGGACTGAATTCAAGCCCCTTTGCAACATCAGTGCTTCGCACTTGTGCTCGGAGAGGGCTGAGGATATCTGGGTGGTTGGACCCATCCAGCCCATCCTGGATGTGGTGAGCAGTATCCATCAGGCAGCTCGCTGCCTTTGAAAAGACATCCCTAGTTTGGAGGCAGGAGAGTCTCTCTGGGCAAAGGACTGTGACTGCTTTCAGCTCAAGGATGGAGTTGGCCAGTTGCTCAACCCAAACCAGCAAGCCATTCCTGAAAATGGGGTCTGTGGCTCTGTCCCTGTACCTGGTGGTAGCTTCAACCACCCACCGAACCCAACTGGTGAGGTGAGTTGCGTGCCAAGAGAGCCTCTCGGAGTCCTGACTTTCCAGGGCCTTTTCACACCATTCCCTGTGCTTGGCCATTTCCTGGACGGACAGCTTAAGGAATTCACGCATGCTGACCGTCTCCTCACAACACCGCAAGAGGCTTTCTGTTGTTCCAGCCCACGCATGGTACAAGGACTGCAGTTGCTCAGCAGCGCTCGTCTGGGCTGTATTTCTGCTCATTTCTGTGAGCAGTGGAGGGAGACTGGCAAGGAGTGTCTTCAGATACTCTACCCACTCTCTGATTTCTCTAGCGGTTTGGGTTTTGGTGCACCTGGACAGAACAAAGTCTGCCGCTCTGAGCATCTGCTGGGCGTGTGTGAAGAACGTGGCAGTGAGGGGCTGAAGCTTCTTTAAAAGTCCTCCTTGTCCTGCTGGAAAACACCCTGTACCAGCAAGGCTGAGGGCATCTTCAACTAACTGCCTCAGGGGCTCCTTTCCCTCTAAGAAGGTGTCGAGGATTTGGCACAGAGTAGCTGTGAGCACTGCCTGGTCGAGAGTCTCCACCTCCTTTCTCATGGTGTGACATTCCTCCTCCAGGCTGCTTTCTCCCCAGCTTTGCCCTGGCCATCCCTCCTGCTGGCTTACATGGCTGCAGATGCTCTTCCTCAGCTGTAGCAGAACCCAGCAATGTTTTACCAGGTCCAGCTTTAGATCTGGCCTGGACGAGTCTGCTAGAAGCAGGCAGTAGAAAATGACCGCTTCCACATGAGCACTGAACTCACTGTCGGAGAGATGCACTGGGTCTGGGCGAGAGAGGAGAGCCAGCAGCCTGCTCACGTGCTGGGAGAAGGTCCCATTTCTCTCCCATGGCTGCTCGCTGCCCGTATTGTTGATAAGCAGGGAAGTGAGCTCTTTGATGGTCCTCTCCGTCAGCTGGAAAGCATAGCCTTTGGAGAGGTTCACTTGCTGATCCCAGGAGTGTTTAGGATCACTGTGCTTGGCTGCGTGGAGCAAAGGAACACACTTCTGAAGGAGCTGCAAAGTTTGGGCCAATCTCCTCTGTCGAGGACAATCTCTGAGTTCCTTGAGGCGCTTTGCTGTCAGATTGCTCAGCAGAAGCAGGGCCTTGGAAAAGGCCCGGAAAGCAGCCAACAGTCCTGGCATGTCCCCTGCATCCTGCAGCACGCTCAAGCACTCCAAAAGCCAGCTGGCAGCCTGAATTATCCTCCTTGCCCCAGCAGCGTCTTCCATCTGAAGGATCTAATCAGAAATAAACGTCAGAAAAACTGGTCGGAGTGGCTAAGGCTCAAGAATCCCTGTTCACTATTTCTTCTCTTGTGCAGCCAAGATGACACCACAGCCCTTGTAGGGAAGAGAAGAGGTGCGTTTTGCTCAGCAGACCTGCCCTAGTGAGCACACAGTGAAGAAACAACCATTGCTCCAGGTAGAGCTTCCCCTGAGCCCCAGCCCCTGTCCTGGTGGAGGGCAGCTCTTGTCCCCCCTACAGCTGCACCCTTACCCACTGCTGCATCCCAGCCTGACCTCCTCCCCTCCTCGCTCCGGCACTGTCCCCCTCTGCTGTTACCTTCACTGTCTCTGTTAAGACCCTCTTTGCCGACACAGCCAGCTCCTCCCTGTGGCTAGGGTTCTCCGGCTGCACGTGGAGCTTGTGGGCCGCCAGCAGCACGCACCTCCCTGCCAGGATGAGGGACTCGGCCGCGGGACACGTCTCCTCCTTGAACACCTCGTCGCTGGACTCCTCAGCCAACCTGGAACAGAAGCCGCTGGGCTCAGTTCTTTGCCATCCCGTGAGTACCAGCCTCGGCGGGGCCTCGGGCTTTGTCACAACAACTAGCCACGCCAGACCTTAACTGGGCTTGAATTGATTTTAGCTGTATTTGCAAACCGTTTCAGAACCTTTTGCAGTGGCTGCAATTCACTTTAAGATAGGATGTCTACAATCTACCAGGTCCTAGCTGTAACAGCAGAATAACCCAGTGGCCAGTCCCTGATTGTGGATTTGGGCTCCAATTTTACTGAAGCATTCAGTAAATTCACTGAAGCATTTGGTCAATTGTCTATTACTTTAAGATGTGTTTAGCTTAAACGTTGCTTGTTGAGGTTTTGCTTGCTTTGCCACCTTGCTTCCAAGCGTGTATCCCTGCTTTGTCCCATCTGTCCTTTTCCCTTCCTAATCCTATTCCTCCCCTCACGTTCCCCATCCCCTTCCTCCTCACACTTCCACCTCTCCAGGGGGGTGCAGGCAGGGAGCACCAGGCAGGAGAGGCAGGCTCCCTGCCAGTTTCTTTGCCATCCCTTCCTCCTCCTTCCCAGCCCCCAAATCTGCCGTGGAGACACCCAGCAAACTTACCTTCTTGCAACAGAAGCGAGTTCTTCTGTGGCTTTGGCTAATTTTTCTGCATTCTCCCCTAAATTGGGAAAGTCCTGACAAATCCCATCTTCCCATTCCAGGGCAAGGATTAGATGGCAGAGCTGCGCAGCCATGGGGCAGAGGATCCTTTGAATAGCTTTGTTTTCTGTTAGGAACCCGAGGTCATAGAGATAAAAAGGCTCCATTTTGTGCTGCCTGGAAAAGGGAAACAAAACCTGGGATTATCTGGGATCCTTTGCAATGTGTAGCAGTTATCAGTTTTACCAGCGACCTTGGATTTGGATGGTGGCTTCCGGCTTTGAAAATGCTACTGGGTTTAGTTTCTCCCGGCAACGAGGTCAGCAACCCGCATTTCCCCCAGCAGTGGGCTTTTCCCCCAGCTTTCCTGCTGTGGACCCCCAGCTCTGCTGTCCCGCCTGCGAAGCATCCTCTGGCTTTGCTCAGCTCCAAGGCACTCGGGGATGCCCCAGACCCGTCCTGCACTCCTGCCTTTACATGGTTATGTGAGCCCAGGGACGCCAGAGCCGGTATTTCCTTACCCGGGTGCAGACAGCCCAGCGGATAAGCGCTGGGGACGGGGTCGCGGGCTGTTCCCAGGGGTGAGACCCCCGTGGCGGTGAGGGTGACGTTGAGGGTGACGTTACCTCCTAGCACCCACCTGGCTGTCAGCAGGGGGACAGAGCAGTGCCCCTGCCACCACGGGCCTGCGTGCGTGCAGACAGCTCCTGGGCAGGGATACGAACCCGCGGGGGGGTGTGTGTGGGCGGGATTAATTACACCTTGATTACCATAACTCGGTTCCTGTTGTGGACAGGGTTGAAGGCAAGCGCCTGCTGCCGGCCTGTGTGAGGCTGGGGGGGGGGGGCAGCGGCTGGCATGCCCCTGGGCGTCTCTCTCTGCTCCCCCCTGCCCTTTGGAAGCCAGGGACGTTTCTGGAGGTCTGGGGGTTGCCTCAGCCCTGGGGGTACCCCCCCCGGGGATTGCTGGCGGTCCGCAGGGCGTTTGAGGGCCGGGGATGGGGGCGGGGGGTGCCCCGCTGCCGGGATGCGCCAGCGTCGCCATGGGGACGCCGAGGGCGCAGGGCAGTGACGACATCGCGGTGCCGCCCGGCCGCGGGGCACGCCGGGAGCTGTAGGCCGGCGGTGGGCGCGGGAAGGCCGGGCCGCCGCCTCCGCCCGCCCTCAGCGGCTTGAAGGCCCCGGCCCCGGTCCGCTAATCTGCCTAACGTCGGGGCCGGCTGTCTGCACAGCTCAGTCCTGGCCCTTCCAGCCCCATAATCCTCCCGCTGGGCGAGTAGCTGTGCTCCCTGCCTCCCTCCCCCGCCCCTCCACCATCGTTCCTGGGGGGCTGAGTGGGCTCTATGTGTGTGGGGACACACCGCTCCGGCCTTAAAAACCCGAGGAAATAAGCAGCTGTGTGAGTAGAGAAGGCGCTTCGAGGGGTCCCTCCTCACGCCGGGCCTGCCCGAGAGCCAGGCTCCTGCTTCGGCCTTTGCTGACAAGCGTCCCTCGCAGGGCCTCGGCCCTTTCGCCTTCAGTTAAGAAATGAGGCGGGTGCAGCTTCACAGGGTAAAAAAAGAGAGATTTCTACCTTCTCCTTTTCTCCTGTGAATCTGTCTGTGTGAAGTCTGTAAGCCGTGTGCTGAACTGCTTTGCTAAATAAGGAGGGACTCGTATGTGTGCTCAGATAATCGGGGCGGGGGGGTGGGGGCGGTAGTGCACAAATGCAAGCAAGGGAAAATGGGTACATTTTCTGCCTGTTCTGACTTTTTCTGTACCCTTTCGCTTAATGCAGAATATCCACTGGAAACAATGACCCTTCTCCCAGGAACCTAAGCTTCAGCTCTGCCTCTTTTAAAGTAATTCTGTGGAAACTCAGAATAATGTAAATAAAAGCAGAATCAGAGCTGGGGGGGGAAAAAAAAAAAAGACTTTCAAGTTGGGATAAATTCACTTTTTCAATTTCCTTGTATTTTAAATACTCCAATCCTAGCTCATTTCCTAACAGGGATGTACGTTTTCAGCAAGGTCACGAATGAATCTACCTTTAGAAATTATTTTTGTAATTCTGAGGGTTACAGGTGATACCGAAAAAGCCGGTCAAAGAAACTCTCTAAGACTCGATTTGGGAGTTTTAGAAAGCAGGCATTCTTTATTGCAGCATTCCTTATTGCAGCGCTGGGTGCACAGGGGATTGCTCCACTATTGTGCACACCGTCAGGCCCAATTGTGCAGGTTAAGTACATGTTCTACATACATATTCACTAGATTTCTGAGAAATGTTATGCACATTCATTAGTTTTCCAGGAAACTATTAGCATATGCAAATGTCCTTTACGCAGGCGCATTGAAGGTCTCTGGAGGTCTTCAGGAGTCCTCTGGTGGTCTTCCATAGTCTTCCTCACTTGTTTGCTACTTGACGCTCCTCAGGTGATTCTGCGCAGTATGGTCCTTTACATGTTTTGGAACATTTATCCTAAAGAATGCTTGTTAGTCCCTAAAAATACTTGTTAGTGCTCTTATTATCTAAGTTTTCATTAGTGAACGAAGGCAGGAGTTTCTTACCTTTTCCGGCCCTATCTATCAAGCAAGGCTTCTGCTTGTGCCTTCTCAGCAAGATCGTAAATTCATCAAGCATTTAATTAAGCTTTGTGATTGCTCATGACTCCCTCTTGCTTATTCTCATTTTCTTGATCTTTCAACTTTTACTGTATCACATGTGCCTCTGGGGCAGCACAGCTGCACGAAGTTCACCCTCTTGCACAGTCCCCCGTTGTTGTGAAGGTGCAAAAGCCGATTGACTCCAGCTGTATGCGCAGGTGTCGGGATGTTTGCTTTTAAAAAAGCTGCAGAAGAGTCCCGAGCGTTCGTTCGCACTGCCTCACCCCAGTGTTCGACATGTGGATGGTGTGTTGATGCCGCTGCTTCCAAAACGCTGGAGAGCTGGAGGGAAAATGCTGCCTGGTGTGCTTGCCTTCCTCCCCTTTGGGGGAAGCTGGGGTGGTGCGTGCAGCAGTGTGCAACATCGTGCAACGTGCATTGTGCAACGTCATGCAACGTGCAGCAGCATGCAGCAGTGAGCAACATTGTGCAGCAATGTGCAACATTGTGCAAGTGTGTCGTGTAGCAGCAATGTGTAACATGCAGCACCCTGCATTGTGCAACCTCATGTAATGTGCAGCAATGTGCATCGTGCAACATTGTGCATCGTGTAATGTGCAGCATCGTTTAACGTGCAACATTGTGCAACGTGCATCGTGTAACGTGCAGCAACCTGTAACATGCAGCAACACACATTGTGCAACATCGTGCAACGGGTAACATGCAGCAACGTGCATCGTGCAACATTGTGCATCGTGCCACATTGTGCGTCGTGTGACGTGCAGCAGCGTGCAACATCGTGCGAGGTGCCGCCGTGCGGCACGCACCCGGAATCGCGCATCCTGCAGCACTGCCCCGTGCACCCTGCAACGCCGCGCCGTGATGCACACGCCCCGCCTCCGTGCACGCGCCCGCCGCCGCCCTCCCCCCTCGTGCACGCGCCCGCCGGTGCAGGAGGAGGAGGAGGAGGAGGCCGAAGCCGAAGGAGGCCCGCCGCGATGGACAGCACGGGCAAGGAGCGGGAGGCCGTGCAGCTGATGGCGGAGGCCGAGAAGCGGGTGAAGGGCTCCCACTCCTTCCTGCGGGGGCTCTTCGGGTGAGCGGGGCTGGCGGGGGGGAATTGCAAAGGGGGGTGCCCGGATTATAAGGGGGTTGGGGGTGCGCCGTGTGCGAAGGGAAGGGTTGCAAAAGCGGGGGGGGGTGGGGTGGTGGTGTGCGTGGGTGCCTGCCCAGCTCCTGCCCTGCCCGCCTGGGTGCTGTGCCCCCCCTCCCCCAGCGTGGGTGAGTGTCTCCTTTAGTCTCTGCAGCGGGTGGGTTGTGTTAGGGCGTACAGGGGGAGAAAAACCACAGCCCCTCCCTCCTAGAGTATAGCAGGGGTGAGCCGGGCCGGGGGTGCTCCAGCAGCCCCCCCCTTCCCGGGTGCTGCCTCTGCTGCAGCTGCCCATGGACACAGCGGTGTGATGAGCCCACTCGGCCTCTGCAGCTCAGGGCACCTGCCTGTGCCCCCCCCCTCCGCTGTGGCAGGGGGTGTCCCCGAGTCCGGCTCCACAGCAGCTGCGTTCATCCCAGCTTTATCCCGATGGGGACTCGCCACCGGTAATCCTCTCAGGGCCGTGGCGTCACCAGGGTTCGCCGTGGCAAGGGCTGGCATCTCCCCTTACACCGGGGAGCATCCTCACCCCACCGGGCAGTGGTGGCAGCACGCAAAGGCTCTGCTCGGGGCTGCTGGGAACGGTGCCGGGGCGAGGCTTGAAGCCCCCCATTCTCCTTGAGGCTTTTTGCAGCTCCAGGGGGGCTTTGGACCAGGCTCGGGGGTTTTACAGATGATTTTCTGCCCAGCGAAACTGCGGTCCCCTCGCAGCGCCGAGCCCACGGCATGGGGCATGGAGACCTTCTGGAGCGATGGGTTTGCTGGGGGGAAGCGATACCCCCAGAAAATGGCAGAGCTTCTTTTTACGGGGTCTTTTTGTTCAAAAGTAGATACTCCTGGGAGTGCGAGAGCCATGCCTGGAAGGGTTTTGAAAAACTAGCAGTTTTGGCCACCTCAATCTTGGCTTTTTTTTTTTTTTTTTTTTTAATTTTAAGAAAAGAGCATTTATGGAGTGATGCTCCTGTGGAGGCCTCGATGTTTCTAAACAACAGCCTAGAAAAATCTAGTGCCTGCAGCCCTAAAAGCAGAAGTTTTAAAAATAAATTCCTTCCCAGCCTCCAGCAGATTAATCAGGCAGGGCGTGCTCCAGGGGCATAATCCGGGCAGCAAATTGCCACAAATCCTTGAAGCGAACTGGTGGAGATTTCGAGAGGCAAATTTCTCATTTTCTTGGGCTACAAATAGATGCAAGAAAAATTGCTTTTAAAATGGAAGAAGAGGTGGTGGGTGACTTTGCTCTCGGCATCCTCCTGGGGAAAGGGGGTGCCCAGGCTGCTGAGTGCCCAGCCAAAAGTGTTATCAACAACCGGGCTTTTTTCCTGAAGAGCTCCATTAGCTTGTATAAGTGCTTTTCTTTTTTTTTTTTTTTGAGACTAAAAGGCTGAAAACCACCCGAGTTTGGATGCCTTGCAGGGTGTAGCATTACCTTGTGCCACCTCCTTTGGCTTTAGTTCATGCAAAAGGCGGCTTTCAAGGGCAAGAAGCAGTGCAAAAAACCCACCTGGGCTTAGAAATGAAATGTGGTTGTCTGCCAGAAGAAGGAAGGGATAAAAAAAAAAGGCACTAATAAATGTTGTTGCCTCCTGTGCTGCAGCCCTTTCTGGGGTCAGCAGGACTGTGTGCTGCAGAGGGCAGTACCGAGCTTATAGGAGTAAGTCCATGAAGAAATCTGCATTTTGTAAACAAAAATATTTAACTTCTCTCTCAAGATAAATTAATCATTAATCATCCGGTTCGGGGAGCCGAGTTACGCTACTGAACCCCACCAGTTAGGCTTCTGTTGAGTTGTTCTTTTGCAGCAAATTGTCTAGCATCTCTTAATTTTTGGTTTGCTTTACGTTCTCTAAATGATATGGTAGTTTGTCACGTTAACTAGAGTTTGCTTTCTGCAGGTGTTTTTGCTGAGTATCTCATGAGACACTGACGAGTCAACCGCTCCTTCCCAAAAAGGAGGGGCCCAAGTCAAGGAGCGGATGGGGGCTTGCTCCAGGCTCCAAATTCTTCAGGAACGTGCAAAAACCCTAAGCTGCTGTTTCAGGAGTGGGTTTTGTCTGCTTCTCTGTCCCTGCTTTATGCAATGAAAAACTGTGCCTCCCCTTTCTAGCAAGGGCTTGGTTACTCGGTGCCTGCCAGCTCCGCCTGCTCCCCGTTCGCAGTGGGGCTTGGGGGACCCCGTTTGGTGCTAACTGAATTTCTCCCCACCTCCACCGTGCATTGGTAATGAGCTGGCACCCTGGGAGAAGGGCTGGAGAGGGCAGGGGGCTGCCGGTCCCCCAAATACAGCCTTCCCCTCTCTGAGCAGCATAATGCTCACCCTGCATTTTAAAATTAGGGTGATCAGCCTCATCAAGCCTGGAGGGGCCACGTTGCCCGAGCGCATGGGGTTGCAACACCCCAAGTCCTATTTCAGCTTTCGGCCCCTGTTTTGGGGCCAGCATTTCGTTCTGGCATGGTGTCAGGGGCTCTCTCGTTGCATTTCAGGGGCAACACCAGGGTGGAGGAAGCCTGTGAAATGTACACCAGGGCTGCCAACATGTTCAAGATCGCCAAAAACTGGAGCGGTGAGTACAGCCCCCGCCGTTGGGGTGGCTGATGCCGGGGTGACCCGCGAGAACCTGAGCATCTTCCTGCGAATTATCGCAGGGGTGTTTCATATCCCAGGCTGTTTCCATGGGGATGGTCCCTATGGCGATGCAATTCTTCTGCTCTGCCCAGCCCTGTGATCGTTTAAATATTGGGAGGGTGGGCAAAGGGGGGTGTCCTGAATGTTCCTGATGTTAAATTAGTCGGGGTGCCGTTTACCATTTTAAAATGAAAGTTTGTAATTCTGCAGGGAGGCCTGCTAAAGGGATGCTGCCCTGGATTTGCTCATCAAGCAAGGAAGTACCTTTGGGGTGGGACATCAAATCTGATGGGTTTTGAGATCCAAGGGATCCCCCTTGCTGATCCAGTAGATGCAGGGCACAGTCAGTAGTGAGGATGAACACGTGTTGCCAAGGATGAGCGTGCATGTGGGATGCCCCCACTGTGCCCCGTGGGGATGGGCTTAATCCACAGCAGACAAGCAGTGCCCGGACACAAAATGACTGGGGGTTGTTGCATCTCTTGACCTCTCTGGGTCCTGGGAAGCGACGCATGCTTTGCCATTTTGTGGTGATCCCGCTCGTTACCGGGCTGGAGGGGTACATGGGGTCGGTGTGCACTTCTCTCCCAGCTGCAGGAAATGCGTTTTGTCAGGCGGCCAAGCTGCACATGCAGTTGCAGAGCAAACACGACTCGGCCACCAGCTTTGTGGATGCTGGGAACGCCTACAAAAAAGCAGACCCACAAGGTAAGGGGAGCGAAATCCGGGATTGTTTCTTGCAAAGCTGCTTAGCGGCAGAGGAGGTGGCTCGCCGAGGCTTTCAGTAGTCACCGGGGCTGTGGAGCCTCGCTGCATGCTACTCGAAAGCAGTAATACTGCACTTCTGCTTCTCCAGAATAGGCTTTCAGATAATGCGAGCTAGTCGGCATCGTTCTGGTCTGCTGTGTGGATCGGCACGTGTATGGGTGTCATCTCTAGGTGATCTCTGGCGCTTCGGCTTACGCTGCAGTGTGTTGGTTGTGAAGCACTGCCCCTCGATAGCTTCCTTGCTGGTTCAGCTTGACTTTGGAGACATTCACTTCTTAAGGAATTAAGGACTTAAGGCAGGTCTCAGGTGTGGATCACAGTGGGATCCCTGCCCTTAGCTCCAGCCCCGTTCCCAGTGGTTTCCTCGGGGCAGAGAGGTGGGCGGAAAACGGACTGACCTTTGATGGGATGAGGATAAAGAAACTGGATTTTTTAAATCTGGTCATAAAGAGCAGGGTTGTGGTTTTCTGGAAAACCTCTGACTCCCTTTACCCTAGCTGAGTGTTTGGAAACACACCAACCAACCCACCAGTATTACCCATGCTCTTCTGTGCCAGGGGGCTGAATAAACTAACTCGGGGCTGATAATACTGTTTTATAATTGTAAACCCCCCAAATTTCCCAGAAAATGGCAGCCCCTGCATGTTTATGAGATTGGTATTTTGAATTTTGCTCTCTTTGAGGGTGCAGCCTGACAAACCCAGGGTACAAGTCATTTGTATTTTGCCCATCCTAATTTTTGACTGTTAGCTTTCAGCGTTGGAATTTTTGCCAGGGCAAACCAGCAGGCTTTTGGTGGGGTGGGGGTGTTTGGGCTGGGTGAATCGGGATTAGATCTGCAGGTGCAAAACTGCGGGGGACGTTACATCTGTAGGTCTTAGGGGTTGAAAATGTTATGTCTGTCGTTCCAGATATACATAAATGTGTGAGTAGATACTTATTTGAGAAGCTGGTGTGTGATCTGATGAAGAGTAATGTTACCGAGATCTCATTTTTGGAGGGCGGGAGGTCTTGGGCTGGGAAATCTGATGTGCTGGCTGACTTTGTTGTTTTTTCCTGAACACTCATGCTGCAGAGGCCATCAACTGCTTAAATGCAGCTATCGATATCTACACTGACATGGTAAGAAGCTGCACTGGCAGCTCGTGGACCGATGTGCTTGTAAGAGATGCAGCTTGGTAAATGCTGTGTGTGCTGGGTGGGGGGGAGCCCCCATCTCATGTACAACCTCTGCCTTCTCTAGGGGCGATTCACTATTGCTGCCAAGCACCACATCACCATTGCGGAGATCTACGAGGCTGAGCTGGTAGACATTGAAAAGGTAAGGATGTCGGGCACTGCTGGTGCTGCTCTGCAGGTGCTGCGGTGGCAGCTGCATTTCCTTCCCCGGCCAGAGCAGCGCCGAGCTCAGCGCGGCCAATAAAACCCATCTCCTGTCCGGCACCAGGCTTCTTTATGTAGGTGCAAGTCATCTGTAACTTGAAGTTAGTGTTAACAGGGTGAGCGATGATCTTCCCAGCACGGGTCTCTGGTGGGGCAATCCTGACTCTTTTGCGTGCCTCTCTGCTGAGCAACAGCACAGCGGGGCTGGCAGAAACACCCAGGTGAGAAACCTTCTCAACTGAAGTGGTGTTTCACGTCTGAAAAGCACTGCAGGAAAATTGTGGGGCAGTTCTATAGCAATTTTCTGATGCACCCAAAGGAGGCTGCTGTTACTTTTAGTTCACAGTTCAGCACCGACCCTCTCTTGTTTCCATAACCAAGGGCCCTGAGCAGGAATCCTGCAGCAGCTCAACTGGCTGCAAATCTTCTGCTTGGAAGTTTGCAGAACAAAAATTTGTGGTTTCTAGATACTATTTTCTAGACAATCATTGGCTTCCTCAGCTCTGCTTCGTTGGATCCCATCTATCTCTGTTAATGACTTCAGTGTTGCCTCTCCACGTGCAGCCCCACTTAAATCAAGCCCTGCTATGTCAGGGCTGTTCTGTTAAGCGGTTTATTCTATTGTGGCAAACCTGGCAGAAGCCTTGTCGCACTGTGATTGTAAGTGTTTGTAGTCATTACCTCAAGAGTAGTGTCACCCGTATTAAATCTGCACTGGAGTTTGGGACACTTAACAAGTTCACGGTCAAATTTCCAAGGGCAGCCTCGTGGGTTGAGTGTGCAGGGGATGCATGGCAGCATTTCGCTCCACCAGAAGCCCCACAGCGTGCCATGACGCTGCTCCGTTTATGTGCAGAATGGAAAAGCTTTTGTGAATGTGGTCTCTGTACACTGGTCTGACCAAAAATTGTACTTCACAAGTGACGTTCAAGCGCGATGTTTCTGTCCCCAGGCGATTGCACACTACGAGCAGGCTGCGGACTATTACAAAGGAGAGGAGTCTAACAGGCAAGTGATCTTTATAAGGAGTCACAACAGGGAAGGGCTGGAGACGGGGATTTGTCCTAGATGGCCCACGCGCTTGCACACCTTGCCTGCCAGCCTCTTCTAAAATGTCCTTTGGTGGGATGCCCAAGTCCTGCTTAGATTTCTGTTTAAGGTTCTCATCCTGCAGGCAGGCATGTCTGGTTTGGGGTGCCCGGTTTGGGTGCAGAGAAAGCATGGAGCGTTTGAACAGTGTCTTGACACCAGGTCCGTGCTGAGCTGAAGGTCTTTGTGCCTTTCTGTGTGTTTTAATTTTGGCTGTTAAAAAGAAAATTCCCCTAATTTGCAGCTTTTGGGTCCCACTTTTTTATACACTTAAGTACTACAGGTAGTGCTTGGAGGTACCAGGGTATGGATTTCTGCCCACTCCCAGGACACAGTTACTTACTTTAATGCTATAATTGATTGTAGCTCAGCCAACAAGTGTCTGCTGAAGGTGGCTGCCTACGCCGCGCAGCTGGAGCAGTACCAGAAAGCGATAGAAATCTATGAGCAGGTGAGGGCGTGCGCTTGTCCAACGGGGCTGGGGCAGCCTGGCTGCCAGCGCCTGTGTGGTGCTGGCCCTGTGCTGGCCATCGCGTCCCTCGGTGGCTGCGGCTGAGCTCCTGTCCCTTGCGCTGGCATTGGGGCAGTTACAGCAATCTTGGTGATGGGGACGTGGTGAGTTTTCCTCTGTAAGACTGAGTTTTCCAGCTGTGTTTACCCACAGCTAAATTCTTAAGGACTGTCCTGCACATGGGATGTTTCAGGTCTGGTCAGGGGTGAAAGGTTTTCTTGTTTAAATGGTGCTGCAGATTGGATGAGAGATGTGAATTGGAGAAAATCGTGAGCCAAAAATTTCTTGAAAATGGAAAGCAGGTCAGCGTGTCGGTCTTGCAAAACTGCTGTGGCCTAGAAGCTCCTATCTTACTTATTTTGGGGCCGATTATGCCTTTACGAGACTGTTGTGGTTTAACCCCAGCCAACAACTAAGCACCACGCAGCCGCTTACTCGCTCCCCACCCCCCCCCAGGGGGATGGGGGAGAAAATTGGGAAAAGAAGTAAAACTTGTGGGTTGAGATAAGAACGGTTTAATGGAATATAAAAAGAAGAAACTAATAATGATAATGATAACACTAATAAAGTGACAGCAGTAATGAAAAAAGGATTGGAATATACAAATGATGCACAGTGCAATTGCTCACCACCCGCCAATCGACACCCAGTTAGTCCCCGAGCGGCGATTCCCCCGCCCCAACTCCCCCCAGTTCCTATACTAGATGGGACGTCACATGGTATGGAATACCCCTTTGGCCAGTTTGGGTCAGGTGCCCTGGCTGTGTCCTGTGCCAACTTCTTCTGCTCCTCCAGCTTTCTCACTGGCTGGGCATGAGAAGCTGAAAAATCCTTGACATTAGTCTAAACACTGCTGAGCAACAACTGAAAACATCAGTGTGTTATCAACATTCTTCTCACACTGAACCCAAACATAGCACTGTACCAGCTACTAGGAAGACAATTAACTCTATCCCAGCTGAAACCAGGACAGAGACATAGTTTGCTCCTTGGCTTTTAAGAGTTACTTTAGCTTACTGAAGGCATTTTTTCCCACAAATCCTATTGTTTCTGGAGAAAGGCTGGGGGAAGCAAATCTAGTTACACTTTTGATGGTATTTACAAATCCATTTGGCAGAAAATTTCCCCCAAAATTTGTAAACTTGATTGCTCTGCCTTTGTGTCAGGTATTTACCTGGGAATACTTGCAGTGCTGCTTTTGTGCTTCTGGAGGGTTAATATTGGAGCAGGTTTTCACAGAGTCTACTTGCTTTCCCCCTTCTCCATCAGACAGGACATAGTGAGGTACCAGCGTGGTACTCCTGAACTGGTGCAGCGGCTCCCTGGGGTGTGCTCTCGCAGCTGCCTGCGAGTCTCTGACTTCGCTTGCGATTAGTTAAAAACTGTCTGGCTTCCCAATAGCTTTTTGTATGGGCGCTGGCATTTTTTTCCACGGTCTTTATTCGCAGACAGCTGTGTGGCGCTGCGTGTAATTTTAATCAGCTGTTTTGTTTTTAATTCAGTTCTTAATGATGCAGTTTTCTTTCCCAACTCTAATAATATCTTTTTTGCGCCTAGGTTGGAACAAACACGATGGATAATCCTTTGCTCAAGTATAGTGCGAAAGAGTATTTCTTCAAAGCCGCTCTGTGCCACTTCATCGTGGATGAGCTGAACGCGAAGGTCAGTGGGCTCAGAGCGGTTATCCCAAACTTTCTGCATCCCTCTTAATCCACCTTTGCTGGCTGAGACATGTTCTTGCGTGCACGGGAATTTGCATGGCTGTTGCACGGACTGAAGCTTGAAGTGCTGTAGTGTCGAATTGGATTTACTGTGAATATTTTCCTAAGCTCTCTGTGCGGTTTTAGGACTGGGAGGCAAAAACTGAAATAAAAAGCAAGCAGTTTTGTGTGAAACAAGCGTAAGGGTTGTCTTCTCTCTTTCAGCTTGCACTTGAGAAATACGAAGAAATGTTCCCAGCGTTCACAGATTCACGGGAGTGCAAGCTATTGAAAGTGAGTATGAAAATAATAGTCATGCTTGAAAATGCATACTGCCCTTTACTTTGTGCTTTTTCACCTTGCAATAGATTTGGTCTTCTATTAGAACGTTTTAGAGGACATCACTCACTTTGCATTGGGTTTATACCAGACTTGGGGAAGTAGCTGCAGCAGAAGGATGATTATTCTAGCTAACTTTAAAAAAAAAAGCCCCAAACTATTTCTGTGTTCATGGCAGGTGGTTTGAACAGGTTGCGAAGGTGCTGCTGCTGGACGTGTGGGTGGAGAGGTCCCCTCTCTCCTGGGGACAAGACGCCCCCACACTGGCCCTGCGGGAACATGCGGCAACAGAGCATTTTCTAATTTTTAATGGCATTCTCCTAGAAACTGCTGGAAGCCCACGAGGAGCAGAACTGCGAGGCGTACACCGAGGCAGTAAGTAGTCATGAATTTGCTAAGGTGTGCTTGTGGATGGTGTATTGTTCCTTTTATTTTTTTTTTTTTTTTTTTTCCCCCATTATGTGTGCACTTAAATGTTGGGTAACTTGTTGCCCGAGCTCTGCGACCTAGTCCAGCGGAGCAGAACACCAGGCACATCACTGCTTAAACATCCTGCCACAAAACAACCTGCAGGAGAGATGGACACTAGCAGAGCTGCTTCCAGCCTGGGCTCTAGCATGTCCCAAACTTAATACTTTAAAATTACTAGTTTATGGTTGAGAGTTAAGTAAAGATCCTGCCCAGTTTTGCTCCAGTTCCTTTCTGTGTTTGACAGTGGCTTAAAGTGCTCTGTGTGTTTTTGGATAGATGGATAGATATCTTTTTTTAATTTCATTTTATTTTTTTCTCTGGGAAGAGTAGAAGTTTTAAAAGACCATACTTCAAGAGCTGCAGAATGCTTCTTTTGCAGCAGTCTCATTTGCTTTCCAATATCTTAATTTAAACTATTTTTTTTCTAATAGGTTAAAGAATTCGATTCAATATCGCGGTTGGATCAGTGGCTTACAACCATGTTGCTTCGCATCAAAAAGTCAATCCAAGGAGAAGGGGATGGGGACCTGAAGTGAATTGTGCGGTATTTGTGGCATGCAGCCTAAGTAATCTGTTCTTGTGTTATAGCCAAGGACCACTATGGGATACATGATAAAATATCTAGCTTTATTTTGTTGCTTACAAATCCAATGATTTGTGTGTTTCGTTAGTATCCTGCTCTTTGTCGTGACAACATGGGTAGATGAGAAGCGATGCTCTGGGTATCACTGGCAGATCTCTCTGAGGCAAAAGAAGTACTTCTGGCAGAAATCCTTTCTTGGTTTTGTTAGCTGATGAACCCAAAGTCTGCACTTGCAACTACTGCTTTTTCCTGCTGTTCTGTCTTAAGGCTCAATACTATCGATTACAGCATGTAAATATTTTGTCTGTGCTAGTACAGTACAAATAATTGCTTCTGAGCTGTTGCTGTATTGTTACTGTTTTCTGTTTCTAAATGGACCTCTGTCAGATAGACTTGGATCTTGTTTTTTTTTTTTTTTAAAATGATTGAGCTTTTTTAATGGTGCTAGTGAAAGGCTTTGTGACTTACATACAGTATGCGTGTGTATACATCCTATACAGATACATGTGTGCACCTATAAATACAGAATAGGTAATGACCTTGTGCTGAAAGCATTACACGCTAGGGGACAGGACTGCTGAGATCGGTGTTAGCCCTCCGGACAGTTGTTGCGAGTAGACCTAGTTAATGGTGTATTTTGTATTTCAGATCTAAATATAAAATGTAAGGTTCCTCTATATTTTCTTGGATCTATTTTTCCACTTCCTTTATTTTGTGGTGCGTCCCATCCCTCCTACCCCGAGATGACTTGACCCGAGTAATAATCTATTTTTCTAACTTTTCATTTACACGAACTCCTGCTGCCGTCTCTACTACAGGTCTTTTGTGTGTGCCAGGCAATACCCGTTAGTTTCTGACCTCTGCTGTTGGCGAAGCTGCCTCGTTCTCGTGACGTGCAAAGGTGTTGACTGAGACTTGCTGTTATACAGAAACTTTAAGTCATCTGGGTGAGATGAATCGAGCTTGCTTTGAAAAGGTGTAGATGCGTTTAAAAATTCCTGCAGTAATTTTAGAAAGGTGTTTTAAAATGTCTGCAAGCAAGGCTCTTCTGTGCAATGCTTTGTTTAATGAGCGATGATTAAGCTACCTATTATTTTGTGTATATATTAAGAGGGACTTGGGAGCCTATGCAATTTGTTGGGAGAAGGGGAGTTGTCACTCAGTATTTCTCTGCAATGAAGAGATTTTTCAGCTGTGCTACTGACATATAAAGAATGAAAAAGTAATTAATTAACTGCTTTATTTGGCACAACTGCTGTTTAAGTGGGCCCTCCTCCATGGCCAGAGCAGGAGTATCACAGTAGTGCCCAGCACGGACTCTGCCCGTTGTTTGTGATGAAGCAATACTCTCTGGCAACCAAAATGCTGGCTTTTGCACTTCTCTTCAGTTTGTTTTTAATCTAGATATTTGAGTAGAACACAGTCTGGCTTATTGGTCTAAAGGGTTTAGTTCTATTGAAGTGGTACTTTACCACTGGCTTATGGAAAAGAAAACGCTCCTGGTACATGCCAAATTATTTTTTTGTGTTCCTGACTGATCTCACTGGTCACTTATTTTCCATAGACTATTCTGTGCATCCTAACTTGACAGGAAAGACCCATGAGCTGTGCAAAACTGGCAAGGTGAGTGCATTGAAAAAGCCTGGACGATGCTCCTTCTTCTAAGCAACTTCACTTTCTTCATTTCTCAGATGTGTTTTTAAGGCTACTGCTCGTGATCGACCTCTGTCCGCAACAAAACCATCACTTTAACTTAGACCACCATGCGTTGTGTCTGTCCTTACCACAAACTTGGCAAAGAAATACTTTCAGTTCCATTTAGCCTGGGGTTGGGGTCTGGGTCCTCCTGAGATGCTCAGAGATGGGCGCACACCTCAGCTCATCAGAAAGGAGGAATGACTGACGTTTTCTAAGGGTGTCCCGTTCCTGTAGCAGAGTTCTTTGCACGCTTGTGCCACCTCCACAGGGCAGAGAAAACACTGGGCTTAGGACGCAGCTGGCATGGTACGTAGGTAATCTTACTGCAAAAAGATGGATTAGCTGCAGATTTGATCTCGTCTTGGACAAGAGGGCCTAAAGATGTAACTGCTGCTGAACTCACCTGTGGTAAAAGGATGGGGTTGGAACCCTTTTTGTTTAATTTACCTGTTTTCTTAGCGAGCAAAGACCCATTGTATTGACGGGTTTGTCTTGACTTGTATCCAACACCTTTGGAGCCTTGGTGAGGGGAAGCGCAGGCTGGGCGGTTTACTTTTCCTAGCGTCACACAGAACTGAGGCGAGTGTTTTATGCCTTTTTTTGTTCACTTTTCCAGTTGTCAGTATTAGGCACAGTTGTGATAAGATGTGTATGGAGCTGGTGGACCAGAAGACCGTACCTGTGGGGTTGTGTGGTCTGTTGCTGTGCTCTGGAGTAATCTCATTAAAATACAAATGTTAGTTCTGTATAAGTAGGCTACACAGCATGTCCTCCGGTGTATCAGTGGTAAATTGTGACAGTTTTAAAATGATGATCTGCCACTCTGCTGTATTTTCCCTCCAGTACACAATTCTGTACTATGAAAACTTATTAATGAAATGGCCTTAGCAAGAATATAATGTTTTGTGTGAATCTGTACATTAATAAAGTGAAAACCATGAATGTAAGTAGTGATAAATATTCTTTCCCAGAAAATGCAAAAGGCAGGCTAAAGCTAGAGCCTGACGAAAAGCTGTAGGGTGTGATGGTGAAAGCCAGTACGCATAGTGCTTCCTATATCAAGGTGACGAGTTAAGGTACATGCTAAGGGTGAATACTTGCATAGGAAAGCACTGGCTGCTCATTTTACAGTGACTGTCACACCACTTAATTGCCTGTGGTACAACATGTCATCTGTAGGAAAGTGTAATGTCCCAAAGCATCACATTTCCTGTTTTTTCAGGTATGTTTCTTAATGCCTAGCTAAAGGTAAGCTCCAAGAAACCTAGCCCAGGCTTCTGCAGCGCTGTATTGCCACTCTCTAGTGACAGGCCTGAGGAAGAAGAGTGGCACCTGGCAGCTTCAGGCCTGCAGTAGAGCCGAGTTAGGACTTACCCAGTCCCAGTCGTCCATTCCCAGCGCTGGGGGTCTGCACGGTACGTGGAGGGGATAGAAACGCTCGATACAATCATCAAGGCACTGGAAGGGTCAGTCTTAAGATTTCAATATTTTAATAAGAACAGCTCATACGAGTAACTCACTTCCGTACATTCATGGAGTACAAAAGTTTCCCTGGCTACAGGTACTAATGCTCAGATTTTAAATATATCTACAAACTCTTTACACTGATTGTTGGGAATGACTGAGCTTCAACAGGAACATCGTGCTTGATTGAATAAATATTTCAAATATAAGCTCTTGGAAGTGTTCTCTTTTAAAAAAAATTCCCTTTCTATAGATTAAGTTATGATTCCATGGTGACACATCAGACATCCCTTTAAGGTTCAAAAATAGCTCTGTGCCACAGTTTGGGTATCTTTATTGCTTTGCCAACCCCTAAGCCTTAGAACGGGCCCTAACAAGGCTTGATTGTGCTTACCTTTACATTAATGCAATCTTTCAGAAAGTTTTTCTCACAGTTTCAGCTGAGAAAGTTTCTGTGGAAATACTACATTAATAGTAAAATAAGGAGAAACAGAAAAATGAATTTGAGAAGCTCTAGATTTTCACATGGTGGCACTGGGAATCCAGTCCTGAGTTTGAAGCATTAACCATACCAGCAAGCTGCTGTTGATTTGATTCATTCACTGCTGCTCCCAAAACCAAGAGTCATCCCAGTCAGATGTTTCTTTGCCAGTGCCAACTATTTCAAAGGTTCCTTCCCTCCACAGGGAAAAATAAATACCCCAAATCCTCCCGGGTACTCCAGTGATGTTAAACTGAAGGCAACCAAAGTAACCTCCTCGTTCCAGCCCAGCTTTGGTCTTGGCAAAGGAAACACGAAATGCTTACCCTGGACAGAAACTCTCAGGTTTCCCCGTGCAACAGCTTTCCCAGCTACTGGGCACAACTGAGGAGAACAAGAAGGTGTACTCCCTGGGGAAAGGGGGGAGATATTAAGGGAAGATCTGTCTGTCTTGGTAAGAAATGCCCAAATAGAAGCATGATTCTCATAGTGATTGGTGGCACCGGGATCCAAACCCAGCCAGCATTGGAGGAGGCTGTGTGAAATTGCAGTTTTGGAGCATGGGCTGAACAGAAGTCATACTTGGGACCCTTAGTCCCTGTGCTTACTTTGTCACATTTCCTTATTTAAAACAAGCAAAAAAAGGCACATTGCCAGGGTTATTTACTAAAATTTAGCAGCAGATGCTAGTAAGCCTTTGAACTTTTAAGTTTATTCATCACTTACATTCCTAAGGCCTGCCTCTGAACACCTCACTGGGGAGGGACAGTTAAACAGACAGTAGCCTAAAACTGCCATTCAGATTCCAACATCAGTCTTACAAAGTATTCACAATCTGGGAAATAAAGGCCTAAACCCCTTGAATAGTCCAGTACATTTTTCACTTATTTGCATCGTTTTATGCCATTAGTCATATGAACCCTGACTGCCTCCCGTTTGTAACTGAATTTACCTCTGGAGACTCTTGCACTGGTGGAATTAGCTGTAGCAACTCGACAGCAAACCAGTCGTAAACTTTTCCCACTGGAGTATTACTTAATTTAAAAGTAGGTCTGCCGTTCTGAGCAACAGCAGTGTTTAAGTGATGGTGGAGAAAAGAGCATTGTTGACCTATCTGAACCAGCAGAAAATGGCTTAGATGCAAGTTAACAGCAAAATGCCAGTAAGCTGTCTCTTTACACTAGCTTTTCCAGCATAGCTGAAATAAATACTACTTTTCATAGACGCTTTTACAAGAGATGTTTTGGTCTCTTAAGTGCCAAGTTCTATGTAAGCTGGAGCAGTTAGAAGATGAAGACTGACTGAACGCAAGTGTCAAACTGCACCAGGTTTCACTGAAATGTAAGAATAATGCCACCACCTGTACAGATGCAGCACTTGGCTCCCACTTGCCCATTTTGCTACTAGAGAATCCAAACTCCTGGAATGAAACCAGATCTTTCCAAAGCTTGCTCCCACTCATATTCCCAAGGAGTGAGCTGGCTCACTGCTTGGATCTTTGGCAAAAGCAGAGATAAACCAACATTTCCTGAAAAGCAATTTAGTAAAACTTATTTTATGTATGAATTTCCACTAGGAAAAATGCAATTAATTTCACTAAGCTACTAGGCTGAGAAACACAACATCATTTCTCTTGATTGTACATGTGTCATCAAATCAACTGGAAATCAAACTCGCACTTTCTTTATAACCTATCTGAATGTAGGTACTTACTTTTACTGCAGGCCAGCTAGAGCAAACAAGCTGAACTACACCCTTTTATTCGTAGGGAATAAACTTCCTGGGACCTCTGCCTCCTCTACCACCACTCTGGTGTGGTGTTACTCTGCGCTACCTTCAGGAGATGGAGCAGTATGTGTTGGAGGTGGGTCATGACTTTTTGGAGGAAATTCTGGAAACCCAGTGCATGTGTTTCACATCTAGCCCTGCTTCCTTGTCATAGCTTCCCCTAGTTCCCTCAGTAGGTTATTGGCAAAGTCAAAGGACTATACAAAGGGTGCAGCTTAAACTGGATTTGTAAATACCAAATTATTCCATATTCACCAGAGCATGAAGCTGTGGCTGAATAGAGTCTGTCTGTGTATGCAGCACTGTCAGCTCACTTAAAGTGGTAGCTATAAGGGCTTCCTGGGGTCCCGGAGTCCCATCTGACTTACAGTCTGTTCCTGTGGCAGAACCGTTGTCATGCAGTGCAGTCACACTCCCTGGGACAGCAGTCAAGTTTTGATAGTGGCTGTTTTCAGAGAAAGACAGCAGCTTCTCTGGTAGTTTAGGTGACACATCATATTCTTCATCGGGAAGCTCTGTTTTGTGACCTTCATCATTCTTAGATGCTCCTTCAACAATGACAAGGAAGGACTTCCAGGGTGTGTTTTTATCATGTATCTGGGGAAAAAAAAAAAAAAAGGGGCAAAAACCCAGAAGGTTGAACACATGATGACTGTCTGGGAGGCAAAAGCTTGGATCCAGCTCATACTTGATGCTGGTACTAACGGTCTCTCTTTTCATCCCACCTAACTATCCCAAAGCTAGGGCAGTATACATCCAGGCATTAATCTGTGTGTCCTTGGTGAGCTTCCTGTTTTCATAACAGGTCCAGCAGAGAGCCTGACCCAGAAAGTGAATTCTGTCACTTGCCAGTTGCATGGGGAACATGCTCAGAGGTCACAGAATCAATGCGTGACTGAAGAGTCCTCAGGCGTGACCTATGTCGGCTATGCCACAATGGATTAAGAATGGCTTCACTGCAGACTCGGGACTCAACACAAACCATTTGAGTATTGTCATGCCACACTGGAGAGAGGACAATGTGCTAAACCCAACAAAAACTGGACACAAGTCCCATCCAGGCCTGACAAAGTTGACAGGTCAGTATGTGGCCACGGAGGAAGGCTCTAGGGCTACAAGGCAGTGGGATGACAGGTTCTTACTGAAGTGTGCCGTCGGAGGGTGGACTTGTCAGTGAAAGTTCGCCCACAGGCATTGCACATGAACGGCTTCTCCCCGGTGTGTATTCGATGGTGACGCTGCAGCGCATTCAGCTGTGTGAACTGCTTACCACACTGGTCACAGCAATAGGGTCGTTCACCTGAAAGCAGAGCACAGCATCAAAGGGGTGACATCAGGATGTCCTGGTTTCAGCTGCGATAGAGTTAATTGTCTTCCTAGTAGCTGGTATAGTGCTATGTTTGGGTTCAGTGTGAGAAGAATGTTGATAACACACTGATGTTTTCAGTTGTTGCTCAGCAGTGTTTAGACCAAGTCAAGGATTTTTCAGCTTCTCATGCCCAGCCAGCAAGAAGGTTGGAGGGGCACAAGAAGTTGGGAGGGGACACAGCCAGGGCAGCCGACCTAAACTGGCCAAAGGGGTATTCCATACCATGGGATGTTATGTCTAGTATATAAACTGGGGGTGGGGGGGTAGGGGGATCACCACTCAGGAACTAACTGGGCATCGGTTGGCAAGTGGTGAGCAACTGCATTGTGCATCACTTGTATATTCCAATCCTTTTATTATTATTATTGTCATTTTATTATTGTTGTTATTATCATTATTGGTTTCTTCTTTTCTGTTCTATTAAAACTGTTCTGATCTCAACCCATGAGTTTTACTTTTTTTTTTTCCTGATTCTCTCCCCCATCCCACTGGGTGGGGGGGTAGTGAGTGAGCAGCTGCATGGTGCTTAGTTGCTGGCTGGCGTTAAACCACAACACGGGGGTATTATGAGTGCTGCTCACTGGGGAACCTCAAGTAACCCCTGTACTTCATGAAGCGATAAGGCACACGCAAGCACCTTCAGAAAAAAACCAACATGTTTTCAGAATTCTCAGCTGGGTAAATTTTGACACATCTGAAGCAAGCAGATACTTGCCAGAGTAAGGCCTAGATCCATAGCCTGCATAAATCTGTGCAACCACTGAAGCCTCCACATTCTTATATGTATTTTCCATTAGCGACTGAAGTCCTGCCCAGAATACAAGTTTTCCTATTTACAAGGTATGTTCTGTGAGCATGAATACCAGAGCTGCTCATAACCACTAGGTTCTCTCCAAATACATCATAAACTGTTCTGCCGCTGTCACTGTATTAAGCACTTTTTGAAACAACAACATGTTTACTTCTTCCTTGGCTAAGGTAGAAAAAGGGATGCCAAAAAACTTTCTAACAGATGGAAGTGGTGTCACAGAAAAAGAGATGACACTCTAGAACAGGAAAAAACCGTTAGCGTCAGCACTGCCATGCCAATGTTCCCTGCTCCCCCTACAGTGACGCCACACTAGACACAGAGATGCAGGAAGTAAAGAAAGAGCAAGGCACAGCAGCCAAACAAGAATTTTGTTAACAGAGAATATTGGCAAGGATGCTTCCTACAGGGTGGCGCTGGATGAGAAAACGTGGTATTTACTACATGATGGAAGTAACATGAGTATTTGCAACCTGCTGTATTGCTGAGTAATGTGGACTTTGAGAGCACGGATAAGAAAACTTAAAAACATACACTGAAGAGAAAATCCAAGCAGGAGAGAATGCAAATATGAAAGGTGGGCAAGCGGACAAGAACGAGATCAGCACTCTGTAGTGCTTTGCTCAGAGCTGAAATGGACATAGTCCTTCAGTCACTAATAATCCTGGCAGCATTATTAACACTATCTGCACAGCTCTTGGAAGTATTTCAGAGAATTGCCGTAACTCGGTAAGAAGCACAGGGACTACTGGGAGAAGGGAAGTAGACGAAAGAACACACTGCATCAAGCATGAAAACGTGCATGCAGGGTAGGAATTAAAAGTAATGGGAAATCCCAGCTGAGAAATCCCTTGTCTGAATTAAGCAACTGTGAGGTCTACGTCTTTAAATTGTGATGGTTTGTTTCAAACAAAAAAGAGCACCTCCTACCTGTGTGAACTTTTATATGCTGGTAAAGCGAGTTCCTCTGTGCAAACGTTCTGAAGCAAACTTCACATTTGAATGGTTTGGATCCAGTATGGATTCTGTTATGGTGTTTCAAGTACTCCTTAGAGGCAAAGCTCTTCCCGCATGTTTCGCACATAAAAGGCCTTTCCCCTACAGCAAGGGTGAACAGGAGAATTAAATATCACACGCAAAAACTGAACGCTATTACATGCAAATGAACCACACACCAGCCTCACAAAAGGATCTGAAGGGGCCACAGTGACAGCAGCGATCTCTGCGTAAGGCACAGAGCTTTCCTGCGAGAAATCTGCACAAACCCCTGCAAGTGCAAGGGCAACCACACCTATCCAACAGTACACCAATAGTAATATATGAAAAGCCCAGGGAGATCTGAAGCTAGAAGTCTTCTCACCATCTTCGGAGTATTCTGGCTTACTCTGATCATAAACACAACACTGCATGCCTCTGATGAACAGCCTCTGCCTGTAAGCAGCCAATTTTAGTTATAAACGTCTCGAAAAGGTGTTCTTGGAATTGTATTTCATTGTAATTTAATGTTTTCTGCTATCCACATTTAGTTACAAGTTACTGGCAGAAGGCAGACAGTTTTAAGACAGGTCAATTAAGAGATGCAAAAGTACCACTCACAACTCGCGGGTGGTATGAAGGGCCAATTCAAAACACCAATTTACACCACGTAGGATAGCCAGGAGAAGGACACGTGCTTTTAAAAAGATGAGAATAAGCCAAGACAGCTGTTTTCTATTCGTTGGGCTAACTGTTCCAGACTTCTAGAGAAATAATTTTTCTCTTAAGAATTCAACTAGACCTTTTATTGATGACAGATCTTTGGATATCGAAGACTATCCAAAGCAGCCTCAGCCCACACTTCAGACATTGGATCCCAGCCAGATGGGAACTCCTCTTCTTTTTAATCAGCTCCTTTTACTCTCTCCACTGTCTGCCTATCCACCTATAGGAACCTTTCTCAGTGAAATTGTGTCTAGGGATGAGAACATCTGATTTTATATAAAAAACAACAACAAAAAAGCATTTTCTGAATGAAAATAAGATCTCCTGGTTTCACAGCAGGCCTCCTCCTATACGTAGTACACTGTAAAAGACAGCCTTACCTGTGTGACATCGTTTGTGATATATAAGCATGTGATTCTGAGTGAACCTGGCACCACATTCATCACAGACAAAAGGTTTTTCACCAGTATGGATTCTGAAATGAGAAAACAATATTAAAGCACCGAGGTATATCTCTTTCCTTCGCAGCACAATGCAAGTTGTCTTTACTTTGTGGCTGCTCTCTGATGAGTGACTGTATGCCTGCGCAAGACTTTAGTGTCTTTTAAAAATACTTTCAGCTGGGCCAAATTCTGCATTGTGGTTTCTGCAAGTACTGCTTTTATTGCTCAATCATGCATGTGCTGCATGATCAAGGCTCAGACCCAGAAACTTCTCTGGGGTAAAAACAAATCTTGAAGGTAAAAATTGAGTAAAGTTTAGAAAACTTGTATCCAGATAGACAGACTGAAAGAAAAATGTAACCATCTTGGGATCTGAAGTAAAGCAGGTACCTTTACATTGCTGACACCATCAATAAAATATTCCATGCAGAATGTGAGAGGTGTTCCCTGGCACGCTGCTCCTGCAGGGCCATCAAGTACAGAATGCCTGGCTACTCTGGAACAAGTGGCACCCAAGGAGCAGAATAAAAAGATGCCACTTTTATACAGTCAGTTTTCTTGCTGTCACCCCAAGCTTGTGGTATTTTCTCCCAAGGAAGGCTGTGTGTACAGGAAGGGCAGTTTACAGAACTGCTGCCTGTGCCAGTTTACTCTAGCTTAAATTTTTGAGCCTGCAAATGCTTCAGGACTCTTTTGAGTAGTCCTGCAGGAACACAGTCAACAGAGGCCAGTTTTCATGGTAATATACATCAATAGGAACACCATAGATGTAAAAATATATAGAAAAAAAGATGAGAAATTCTCACCACAGACTGTCACGATACACAAGTTAGGACAGCGCTGAGTTCCAGCGTTCAACAAGCTTACTGAATAGTCATAGTGGTACACAACGGAGGAAAAACTCCACTTACACTAAAAAGCAATTTTTAAGCAGCACAAAGTTGCAGTTAGGAAAGGACACATGAAACAGAAATGCCGTACAGCACTGCATCAGCAATAACATCATAGCAGCACTCTAGCAAAAGTTATGCTTCTGGACGTGCTTTCTACCACTGGGAGTAAACCCACTGACTTCAAAAGAGGCAGCGAAACAAAGCAGTGGTTAATGAACCCTTCTACCTTGCCTAGGAATGCCACCTAGGAATACGCTAACACCACTGCATTCTCTTTTTGGATCCGAGTAGTAGTACTTTGGGATCTTTCTTCTATACCTCCCTCTCCACGCTTACGCCCTAGCTATAACCTGAACTTTGGTTGCAGATGACCGCTTTGGTAGACTGATAAAAGCAGGCTAAAGCTCTTAATAGCTAGAATATTTGCCTTGATAAAAATGTCTCTCCATGAACTTTCATGCGTTTGCACCTCCACCTTTGAGTCTCACTGCAATATAAGCACTACAACTGATTTCATCAGCTCCGCATGGGTGTCTTCAGTGCTTTACTCACCTCCAGATGGTGACATGTTAGCCCCTTTCTAGTCATGTATCAGTTTTTTTCTATGCTTAGCACCCAAATCTGGTGTTCTTCAATTTAATATATAGCCAAATCTCTTCAGAGTATTTTCATACTTATTGCATAACATTATTCTATTGACTATAAAGAGGCATCAAATTAGCTGACATAATTATAGCCCCAATCCTATAAATAATTTGGCACGGGGGTTGCTATTCTCATGTGAAACATCCCATTGACTCTCCTCCTGTGAGAAAAGTTAACTGTGTGCTTCAGCAGCAGCAGGCCTCAGCCCATGCACCTCTACTTTGGCTTATATTACCACAACTCCCTTAACCTGAAAAGCAGGGGGAATGAAAAAAGGCAATATAGACACTTTCCAGTCAGTCACGTTTTACATCCCCACTTCACTTGAAGGCTCAAGGTGTGTTCCAGGGGATTCTGCTTCTCCCCCCAGAATCTAACAAGGCCAGTTAAGTCTGTTCATACCTCATGTGTGTTTTAAGTGCAGAAGGCTGAGAAAATTTAGCCTCACACTCTGTGCACCCATAAGGCTTGTCGCCTGTATGCGTCCTTTCATGGAGCCTCAAGGCAGTTTTGGAGCTCAACCCCTTTCCACACTGTTGGCACTGATGACGCTCCCCACCACCCTCATGAACCTGGAGAATGTGCCTCTTGACGTCCTTCTTCCTCTTGAACTTCTTACCGCAGAGCTCACAAGGGAAGTGGCGCTCGCTGCTGTGGACGTGGCGCTGATGGCTTTTTAGGTTGCACCGGTTGGCAAAGGTCTGACTGCAGGTTTCACACCGATAAACAATTTCAGCTGCAATGCCGTGGCTGTGCTTTATGTGCTTGAGAAAACTTTTCTCATACAGAAATTCCTTCTCGCATGTGCTGCACTTGAAGTTACTGCCTCGTTTCTTTTTATCCTCTTCGGATTTTTTCAGGTTTTCTTCCAGTTCAAAGTTGCCATCACATTCTTCGCTCTCAGGTTTGATGTTCTTCTCTGCTTGCTCCTCCTCCCTCTCCATATCACACATATCCTGGTCTTCAGGACATTTGTTTTCTTCAACAGCAACCTCTGCATTCTTCTGCTGCTCTCTCAGCCGCCTTGTGTACTTCTTCTTCGGGATTTCCACAAATACTTTCCTCCCAGCCAGTCTCCCACTTGCCCTTCTGATTTTGGCATAAGGAGGCTTCATAATTTCCTTCTTTTTGTCCATTTTCTCTTTTGACTTGGTAGCCGGCATCTCAGGAGACATTCCATTGCTGGACCTGTCTACTGGGGAATCTGGAGGATCCAGAAGACAGTCTGCCTGGTCAGCTTCTGCCACAGCAGCTGCTTTGGACTCGAGCAAAATGCTTGGCTGGGTAGTGCTCTCTTCCTCAGAATTCTGTGATTCTGAGAAGTTTTGCAACTCCAACAGCACCGATTCAAGCATCTGCTTTTTTAATTGAAAGCAAGTTTCCGAGAGGTCCAAGCACTTCAGCTTTTCAGCTATTTCTAGCATACGCTGCACTCTGTCTTCTTCCACTTCTACCTTAGCAGTATAGACAAACTCAAGAAATGAAGCAAAATCAGCAACCTGGACCTCATTCAAGAACACGTTGGTCCTTGGGCCATCCATGCCCTTCTCATTAAGGAACACCTCCTTGAAAAATTTGCTTGTTGCTGCCAATACAGCCTTGTGAGCCACAAACTCGGCCCTGACGCCTTGGTACTCCACGCTGACAGTCACGTCACAGAGGTGGCCCAGGAGACGCAGCTGATGCATTTCATTCAGAAGGTTGATAGGAGAGGACTTGGATTCCAGTAAAACTGCATTACTTTCCATCTTTCTTCTCTCTGCAAAAAGCTGTTAACAACATTGCACGTTAGCTATTTGCACGGAAGCTAACAAAACTCAAAAGATTTCAGCGGCCAAAAGTCACGTCCAGACTTTCGAGAGTGCTTCACTTCAGATTTAAGCACTTAAGCTGCTTGAGCTTAAGAGACCAGACTTTCAAAGAAGCATTGTGAAAAGTCTGGCTAGAAGTGCACATTTCCAAAAGTGTCACCCTAAGTGGTCATATCTAAACCCATGCCGCCGGTGATACACAGAGGTTTCTCTGAAGTTAATTTGAGTTTAAATCTCAGCTGTAATGTCACCTGAAACACTAGAGACTATTAGAAGCCGTAATAGGGACAAAGAAAACAGAGGAAGATCAAAAGAAATGCTCTCATTAAGGCATGTGGAATTAAGAAATTATTCTCCCTCCTAATCAGGCAATAAGAGAAAGGTAAGATTAAGTAAAAGTTAACTGCAATCCTAAATAAACACTTCCTTAAACAGGCTTTTGAGATAAGACTTTTAAACAAGACTCGGATAAAATTCCAAATGCTTAACTGACCAAAGCATAGGAGACTGCATAATCATATTCTCAAACTGTAAACCCAAGGAATCATAAAACTTCCTCAAAGTGTTTTCTTTTTTAAAAAATATTCATCACTCAAAATGCACTTACAGCCTCTAAATTTTGAATGCCCATTCGTAGCCTTACAAGGGCTTCACCATTTCCACAACCGTTTAGGTTATGCCGCATTTCCAAGTAATGTTTTAAGCTGCTCCAAGTTCTCAAAAGAACTGAGTTTTTTTTTTTTTTAAAATGTTTCATCCCAGAACAAACAATTTTTCTATGAACTTTGAAGGCTCTCTGAGCAACATCCCGCCCTGCAATCTATTGAGTTTCACTGTGTTCCTAACAACTACATACACATGTGTTTCGAATCTGAAGAATTTCTTTCCACTGCCTTAGAGTTAACTAAGGTTTCTTTTCTCTGTACATACTCAGGTACAGTCGACTTACAGTCTTTTACACATGGGACACTAGAAATCTTGCTCAGAAAGACAAATAAAAAAATAGTGTACAAATGGAACAAAATTCATATTAATATAACAGTAAGGATCAGAGACTCCTTCTCCTCCCATAGAGCTATAAACTCAAATTTTAGTCCATACTCATTTCAACAACCCAAAAGTTAGACTCGCATCCCAATACGATTTTCTATCAGAACAGTTTTGATAAAATATTTTCAAAAACTTGTAAAATGGAGAGCTACAAAATACACAGACTCGTGGAGATTATTAGTAGCCGTGTAAAATGAATGCTTCATGGACTTAATACTACATAAGGTAAAAAGCCACAGGAAGCCCCTGCCCCAAGGAATTTACAAATAAGGCAGACAAGACCCAAGGGAAGTAGAATTGTTTCCCCAACCTCACGCAAAAAGCAAGTGGGAGAACAGGGAACACAATCCACCATGGGCACCCAAACCCCTGCCTTAGATCCTGCAGAAAAAGATTATCCTCAGAACCAAACCCTTCCTATTTCCTAACCTTTGAATCTTCAGCTCAGTAAACTTTTATTATTAAGATTTAAACAGTTCCACTAACATTATTCTAATGAATACCTAAACCTCACTGTTACTGAGTTATGCTTACTACACCTAAAACAAAAGACCCAGGAAGGGGACAAAGAATTGCCTGCGCCAGCTCAGAACTCCACAAGCATCTCAAAACATTGTCCACTTTTACAAGCAACCCCCAATGCTACACTTTAGTTTTGATAGAAATTTTATATGAATGAGAATGACATGATTTGACTCCTGACTGAAAGGCTGAGTCTTATAAATAAGCATAAAAGATGATGTTTAAACTCTGGTTCCCTTTCTCCATAGTCACCCTGCTATTTTTTTCCTCCCAGTTATACGACACACTGGCACTCCAAGTATTTGAGGGTGAATTAAGCAAAGACTCATTGAACACTTTATCTGAAATAATCAATGATATCAAAACCTAATTTTTTTTTCCCCAATACAATTATTTTCAAACTACTTATCATGTTATTTCACAACTACCCATCTATTTTCCATCTGAGCACACAGCAAAAGCTGCGGTCACATGTAGACAACAGCAATCCCCAGCTGGAAACAAGAACCCAAACCACAGACTTCTCCTGCTGGGGTGAACGAGCTCATAACCGTACTCAGCAAGCTGTTCGTTTCAGGAGCTGACCACAGACGCGTGCGTTAACAGACACATTGTGCCAATTCCTTTTTTCTTAAGGCTGCAAAGCAAAAACGTCTTGCTCTTCCCACCCTAGTATTTGCAGAATCAAAAGCCACTGTGAAAACAGATTGCTCGCTCTCATCGCTAGCCTTCCGCTGATTTGGAATTTGTTCAGAGGAGAAGTAATCCAACACATGCAGTAAGATACATTGCGCTGTGAAGGCTTTTCATTGCCACTCCTGCAGCAAGTATACCGAGCTGCTGAGCACTGGGCTGGCAGAACATCTTCAACAGAAGTATGATATATTAATCTTAAAAAAGACAAGGCCTGAAAATCTGCAGACTGAGCCTGCTCACTAGGACTAGCCTGTAGAGCTGAGATTCAAATAAAAGCAATTCTTGAATAAGGTCACTCATCATACACCACGCATGTGTCCCCTTCCAGAGGCAAAACTAGCTGAAAAGAGACAAAAAGAGCCAGCTAGATGTAACAGAAGTGCTTGTGGACCCACAAGCTTGTCTGTTCTTCTGCACCAACAATTCCACGCAGTCTAGTAAGAGACGTTACTGCTAGGCACCAACCCGCCTCATTTAGGATCGCTCCAACTATTGAAGCTACAATAATGGCACCACAACAGGCATAGTCCGGTCTGCAGGGCTGAAGCAGCTAAACCTGCAAAGTGAAGGACAGCACACTGCAGCAAACACCCAGCACGACTTTTAGATGACAGGCTGGAGCACTCCACAAAGAGCTGGCAGCCCCTGTGAGAGCATAGGGGCACTCGGAGACGTGCACTGACCCCAGACCAGGCCAGGAGACTCCTCCACGGAAGGAGGATGGGGCATCGCCACATGTCTCCCCACAGCTCACACGGCAAGGCCAGCCGCCCTCCTCCTCCTCAGCAGGCTTCTTCCTCGGCCACCCCTGCTCACCACAGCGGCCCGAAGATGGGCCTGGGGACGGGCTACAGCCCACACGCACACCTCTCCCCGGCCAGAAAAGCGAAGGGGTAACAAGGAGAGGACGCCCACACCTCGGACACAGCGATGGGGCTACTGACCTCCCTGCTGAGGGCAGATCCCCCACACCGGCTCCCTCTCCCCTTCAGAAGGGGCCGTGGATCACACGGGAACGCTGGGAGCAGGTCCCGCTTCCTCCCCACGGCGGGGGCAGGGCGGAGAGCAGCTCCCGGCGCAACGGCCGCCGCGCCGATGGCCACACCGGCCAGCCGGCTGTGAGGGGAAGGGTAACGGCCACCGGCTGAGGGAGGGAGAGGACGGAGGGAGGCAGCGAGGCCGCCGGGGCGGGGCGGGGCGGGGGGGGCCGGGGCCAGACCCACCACCACCCCCCGCCTACGGCAGCCGGCAGAGGGGGGGAGGGGTGGGGAAGGGCCCCGCCTGCCCCCGCACTCACCGGGCAGCCCCGCAGCCGCAGCGGAGCGGGCCGGGCCGCGTCTCACCGCACAGCCTCCGGGCGGCGGCCGGAAGGGCTGCCCCGCGGTAGCCCCGCCCTCACCCTGACAACGGCCGTGGGAAGGCGCAGGCGCGGCCGTGACGCGCAGGAAGTGGCGTCCGGAGGTGCGACGCGCGTCGCTAGGCAACGGGGCGGCAGGCGCGCCCACCCCTCGGGCGCCACCGGGCTTTAATCGTACCGAATTAACGAGTTTTCTGCAGTCAAATCCGTGCCAATGAACCCGTGACGGGACGGGACGGGTGGTCACTTACGTTACGAGCGCACCTTTATTACAAAACAAAGCAGTGACGTACAGCGACAGCACGCAAACCTGTACAAGCTCTCACGAAGAGAGGCTCTCCGAGGCGTCCAGCGCTCTGTAAAAAATAAAACTCTGTACAGCTCTAAAAATCTAACTGGCACAAATACTCTGAAGCAGCAATACACCCCCCTTCTCCGACTGCAACGCCTAGAACTAGTTTACAGCTCACCCGCGTAAAGGTGACAGAGCATCACGGGGCTGCTGCCACCGATATTTTGAGATAATTTGAGGTAATACGGAGAGACTGTGCAGTTTCCTGGTGATAGCTGACGTTATAAGTATGCGAGGGAGCGATCGGCGTCTTCCGCATTACTAGCACTAGATGGCACATGTTCTGCTTTTTTAAGAACAATGCTTTCTGGTTTATAAAGTTTACCTTGGTCAACCGACCAAATTTCCGGCACGGAGTCTTCACGCATACAGGCTTCTGAGAATGTTTCTATTTTGGACCAATTATGGTCTTTTTTGCTTGTAAGATCTATTAAGAAACTTCTCCAGTGAACACTGCGGTCATGAATCTAGGAAAGAAAAAAAGGGGGGGGGGAACAATTATATCTGATTTTTTTTCCTAACAGTAACTTTAATAACTGAAGACTTAATCCAGTGCAAAATCAAACAGTATCGGAGTTAAGTCTGTGATCCTGCGCTCAAATACAAAAGCTGAACTCTGAAACGCAAGAACAAGTCTGTTTTGCCAACTCTGCACTGGTTTTCTGGCTCCACTGTCATGGAGCGCTTCCAAAAGAAGCTAGAGTTTTAGCATACAGGCAAACATTAACTTAAAAACTTGTAATTGGAAAAAACCCTTATGCTCTGTTTTAGCAGTCACTTCAGGGACCTGAAGGTCTCTGAAAACAGCTAAGCTCAGCAATCCATGTTTCGGCATATTGCAACACTGGAAACACATAAAATAATATTCATCTGCAACACGAAGATGTTATAAACCATCATGTTATGGCCTCTGCTTAAGAGGCTTAAAAGACTGCAGAGACTGTAGTAACATAAAATGCAGCACCATTCATTTTTTAAGAAAAGGATTCAATCAGTAATAAGCATTTTAAATAACCACTAAGATTAGATTTTCCTTTTGAAGACAACAGAACAAGTTGGGAGATGACTGGTTTGACAGCCAGCAGTGGGAGCTGCTGTGCTGTTGGACTGAGGAAAACTCTGCACACTTCAGAAATATATTTTTAAAAGCTGTCTGTAGAAGGTAGATCAATTCCCCAACCCTAATAGTCATTCTTCTGCAATTTTTTTTTAATAAAGATCAGAAGTTAAGCACCAACATGAGCCCTCATTAAGCAAAGGAACTTCACTCAGTAGTTAAAAGTCACCACCGCAGTCTGCCTGCCACAGAGACACCTGAGGGGCAGCGTACCGACACGTGTCTGCGCAAGGTGGACATGTCCGTGAAGGTTCTCTCGCAAGCTCTGCACTTGTACGGCTTTTCCCCAGTGTGAATGCGCTGGTGGCGCCGGAGAGCGCCCTGTTGGGTGAACGTTTTCCCGCACTGTTCGCAGAAATACGGACGGGTCTCTAAAAACAACAAAAAAAGCCCCCAACCAACGGGAAGCACAGAGTTAGAAGGCAGGTTCTTTTGGCCCTGATTTCAGCAGAGAAAAAGCATAAGGAATTTTTAAAAGATCAGTATTGCTAAAGTAGTGTACATAGGAGATACATGCTTGGGGGCCCTGGTTTATGTGATAAACACTTCTTGGCTGCGAGGGAAAGCCTAAGAACAGCTCCCTGATCTTGCAAGGGGAACAGCAGCAACTACAGCTGCTCTCTGCTCCGACGTCCTTCAGCAGCACCTTGCTGAGCAAGTCGGGATCGGTATGAGCCCTGCTTCTCCTCATTCACTTAATTCAAGGAGCTTATAAAAGTGGTTCTGAAACAAAATGTCACCGTCCAAACTGGAAAGTACTTCAGATCCAAGCTTCCAGTGCCACTTATTTTCCCAGCCCTGAATAGTTTGTTTCATTACCTGCATGGACGTTACTGTGCTGGGCTAGCGAGGCTCTCAGTCCAAATGCCTTCCCACAAACCTCGCACTTGTAGGGCTTAGCACCCATGTGGCATCGTTTGTGGCATTTTAAATATTCGTTGGTGGCAAAATGTTTTCCACACACATCGCACTTAAATAGGCGCTCTCCTGAGTAAAGAGAAAAAGACATTCTGAATTCTTTCAGCACAATTTTGTACTTCAAAGTTGGTTTTCAGATGTCTTTCTATCCCTAGTAGTTCCTTCCTGGTACTCGAAGTCTCTTCTGCGAGTTACAAAAAAAAGCGTGAACCTTCTTCAAATCCCAACTAGCAATTTCTAGCAGTATAAAGGGAGGCAATGGGAGAAACCAGGTGGAAGGAACAGAAGTATTTGATGCCTACCTGTGTGGGTCCTTTTGTGGCCAGTGAGTTTGCCTTTATCAGCAAAGCAAGCCCCACAGTCCTCGCAAATATATGGCTTTTCCCCTGTATGGGATCTAAATGAAGCGGAACACAAATTACTATTAATAAATTAGCTCTTGTAGTACATTCTTAAAATAATGTATTTGAAATTACGTTCTACACACTACAGGCAGCATACTTCATTTTTTAAACGAAGTGGAAAAAAGTACATTCAGCTCACTCAGGAAATGGTGCGTTTGCCAGTGTAGGTGCTACACTAAAGCACTAAAATTCCCATTTAAGGTTTAGCTTTTCCTCACTCTCAGGCCCTACAAAATCCACCTCTCTTCCACAAGTTATAGCTCATAGTATCAGCATCGGAAGGGAGAAAGCAAGGAAGATGACAAGCTGCTGCTCTGCTAGAGACTGAAAGTGCATCCAGATTGTCCCCAGCACAATGCCAGCAGCAGATCTCTTGGGACATTGTGGGCCACATTCTTGGCTTCTGCAATCCCTCAGCCTCATGTCCTCTGGCCTGCAAACTTTAGCTGGCAGGATATTCCCATTTTTAAGACAAAAGGCACCACGAAAGAAAGTCAGGCAAGCAGTGCTTCCAAATGCATGCTGAACATCTGATTTTAAACTAGGTCCAATCAGAGAAAGTCCGAGCCCAGTGTTTGGTCTTAACACTGTGCTGACTTTCCTTATTCCAACCCAGATAGTAAGATGTGGAAAAGCATGCATAATTTTGAGCTGTTGGGCAAAATGCTGCAAATATGAGACAGCCAGTTACCCAACATAAAGCCCCCAAGTCACTGTTTTGTTGCAGTCATACCACATCTCACATGTGGCACAGCTCTGCTGCATTTCTACTGATGGAGATTATCTTGACATTTCAGATGTTTTGCTGGTCCTGAATCAGTATTCCTCACAATTTTTTAAATCACTGTCAGAACACTTAGGAGACAGAAGAAAACTACTGTCCCCATTGTATGGGTCCACAGTCTCTAGTAGTGGGATTTCTCTCATCTCTTCTAGCCCTCCAACAGTTAACCTCCTCTTATAAACTATCTGCTATGCTCCCTGTTTGGAGAAAGATGGGAAATTCCATGGGATGATTCACCCTCTCCGGGAAGAGGACACATTTAAGACAGACACCACTGGAGAGCAATTCATCCAGTCTAGCTCCAATGACTACAGAGGGAGCCTAGATGAGAAGTCCAGCTTTTGTATTGCATACAAGAAATGAAATCCCACACTAAATGACTTGCTCAGAGTGATAAAGAGCGAGCAGGGCTCAGCATCTAGGTCTCTGAGGTCCTTGACTAATTCTTCAGCCTATGCTACTTTTTATCGGTGAAGGCCATCATCTTATTTTGAAGACTGTCTCAAATGACTGGCTTTTGCTTACAAGTTCGGATAGAACATCTGTTTCAAAATCCCTACCAAAACTGATGCAATGACCAGCTGCAGACAAAGCCTTTACGTAAAAGAATTAATCACAGATACTACAGAACAAATCATATCCCAGTGTTCCTGTTATAAGGACACACAAGGAGAATTGACTCAGAACTGGGAAGTCAGAAGAGGAAAAAGAAGTGCTGAAGTACACTGGGCATGCAGGGAGTGGTAACAGGAGAAGCAGTACTGTAGGCTGACCTGGTATGGATCTTAAGTTGTGATGGCTGAGCAAATTTTGAATGACAAATGCCACATTCATAAGGTTTTTCTCCTGTATGCGTCCGCATATGAAACACTAGTGCTGTTCGGGAGCTGAGGATCTTCCCACAGACAGAGCAGAGAGGGCGTTTGACTCTGCCTTCATGCTTCCGCATATAATGTGTCCTCACATCTCTCTTTCTTTTAAAAGTAGCATTGCAAAGGGTGCAGGCAAACTGCCTTTCTTCAGTGTGCACACAGGCCCGATGCTCCTTCCAGCTGTTGTAACTAGCAAACGACTTGCTGCAGATGTCACACTGATAGACTTTACCAGGCAAGCACTGATGGACATCTCTGCAGTGATCCACATACTTTTTCCGGGAAACAAACTGCTCATTACACTTATCGCATCTTATTACGTAGGCAGATTTCTTATTCACCCCGCTTTTATTTACCTTCCTTATTTTAAACCCTTCATCTGATTCATGTTCTTCAACATCCTTCTCATTAGAGCATTCATCATCCTCATCATCCTCCTCAGTACAGACCTCCTCATTATCTCTACTGTCTTCAACTTCTGAATACCCCGCTTCGTAATCTACCTCCTCCTCGCCCTTCACGCTCATTTCACCTTCATCTTCATTCCCTCCTTCACTCATTTTTTCCCTTCTTGCTTCAGCTTCCTTATATTTCCGCTTCTGTTCTTCTTGCTCAGTGCTGCAGTCTGCTTCAGTAACAGAGGAACCCCCGGGTTCTTCCTTACGACTCATGGCCTCTTCGTGCCTTGCACACTTTCGTCGTTCAGCCTCCGATGTCCCATCCCACATCTCTCTGTCAGGATCTTTGTCACAGGTTGTTGCGTTTGGTCTATGCGCAGGCGGAACTACCATCCAATAGACAGGCATAAGTTTCCTCTCTTGCCCAGACTCATGGATTTTTCTGTTAAAATAAACAAACAACAGGGCGCAACTTCAATAAGTTTAATTGTTTCAATTCGGACATGTTTGCCCTGGAGGAAGAGTTGTTTCCTTTTAATTGTTCTTCACACCATTTAAGAAATTAACAGCATGTTTGGATAGCCGAACAACAGGGAAATTTTATGTAGAGTTGGACCAGATAATTAAAGAAAATTAAAAGCTCTCAGTTCATCAAGGATGGAGCCCCTCAAGTATATGTATTTGTCATCTGACTAGTAACATAGGATGGACTGTACATTCTCCTCCAAGACCATGCTGGACAGGGTAAGAAATTATGGATGTAAAACAAGGGAAATATAGATTAAATGCCTATATGGAAAAATAAAACAGAACCCCTCGTAAGCCATCAATTGCAGCAGTTAACTCTACGCATCACTACTCAGTGCGTGGAACAAGCTACGTCATTGCACTCGCTACACATCTGGATTGTTTTTTTCTGCTGCTGGACTGAACTACAAGCAAATGTTGACATTTTTTAAAAAGGGAAGCTGAGATCCAGTAGTAAACCACATATCTCCTGTACCACACAGGCAGGGTAGGGAGATGTTTGACATGTACGGTGGCTTCTGCAGTTCTGGAAACTACTGCGCATTTTCAACATCTTGTTTTCAGTCAAGCAGCACTCAGTAAGTCTATCCGGAAGCTCACACTACCCAGCAAAACAGCACACAGGGTATTTGGCTGACAAAAACCATACTAAAAAGCACCACACTGCCCTGACGTTTATGAAATGGGCATTTTCTTGTGCATTTTAAACAGATGCCGATTCTTTTCAGGCTCCTATTTAAAAACCCAAACCTGAGGCTTCCAAAATCACCTAAGAGATATGGCTGCACAAGTCCCCTTTGATTCAACAGGAAATGTTCACCTAAATTCCCAGTCTGGGAGACGTCAATCCAGTAATCTGGACTGAGAGCTTGATGAGGTCAAGTGAAAAAAATCTGTCCTGATTTCGACACACTTCTGATCAGATCCAAGGAATTCTGGAATTAAAGCAGCGAGGACTTCAGGAATGCTTTTACCCTGGCGCCCAGAGAGAAAACACATTTTCCTGCGCGCACACAGACACACACACAGAGAATGCTGTACCTTACGTGAGTATTGTAAGCAGACCTCTGAGCAAAGCTGGCGGGGCAGCGTTCACATTTATAAGGTTTCTCCCCAGTGTGTGTTCGTATGTGGACTGTCAGGCCACACTTGGAACTGATGACCTTGTCACAGTACGGGCAGGCCTGGGGATCCCGCTTCTTCTCATGCACCCTGCGGATATGGTCATTTATGTCCTTCTGGCGCTTAAACCTCTTGTCGCAAAACACACAGGAGAAGCCCCGCTCATCACTATGAACAGTGAGGCGGTGCTGCCGGAGGTTCTGGTGAGTGGAGAAGAGCTGCTCACATGCGTTGCAGCTGTACTTGACAGCTAGATTAACGGCATGCCTGAGCTCCATGTGCGACTGGTACTGCTTGATAACACGGAATGATTCGTCGCACTTCTCACACGCAATCTGCGGCAAGACTTTGGCCACATGCCGCGGTGATTTCCTACGTTCTGTTTTACTGGCAAATTTGGAAATTAAACTGTTTTCATCTTCCCACTGCTCAGGCAGAGTGTTCCTAATTACTACGCAGGCTTCCTTTGACTCAGTCTGACTTAGGAGAGAATGACTGTTCTCGTTTTCCAGACTAACGATATCCATGCTGAGTCTGTTTCTGGTATTTGTCTTGTTACATTTTGGTAGCTTTGCGGTCCTGGATTTTGGGTCTGGAAAAGTGGTGTCCTCTTGCTCCAGGCTTGCTGGTTGGCCTTCAATGAGTTCGTAGCCAGCCAGCAACTTCTTATGTTTTTGCCTATCCCAAAGTTTCCTCTGCATGGGTATTGCCACAACTTGGGAAGAGTTACTCAGTTTGTGGTCCTCCTCTTGCTGGATGCGAGTCCACTGTGGTGCACCATTTTCACACAGCTGACCTTTCAGATGGAGGCTCAGATCTAACCCCTTCCTGCCCTCTGCTTTCACTTCTTCACAAATGTCAAGCAAATCCTTGCATTCAAGTCTTTCAGCTATTTCTTTCATCCGTTGCAGTTTTTCTGCTTCAATCTCCACTTCTGCAGTGTAAACAAACTCCAGGAAGGAGGTGAACTCTTCTGTGTAAATGTCTTGTAGAGTTACTGTGCAATTCTTGGTGTCCAGCATCTCATCATGCAGGAAAAGCCCCTTGAAATAGTTGCTGGAAGCTGCCAAGACAGCTTTGTGAACCAGAAACTCCTCCTGAATTCCGAGATGTTGTGTGTGAACTGTCACGTCACAGAGGTGACCGAACTGGTACAGAGAATGCAGGGCCCTCAGGAGGTTAGGAGCAGCAACCTTGGATTTCATTAGAATTTTCTTTTTCTCCATCCTGCCAGAAAAACAAACAAATGTTTGAGTGCTTGCTCTTCCTCTTCCATGAGCTATCTTTTCATTCATATATGACATCAATCACTTACACAAAAAGCTCAGTGGAGATCCGTGTCCTAATTCCTAATTTACAAGATGTGGCAAAGACCTCAAGGTTGCTTCTATCAACGCAACCGCCATCAGCAAATACACTTGGTTTATGAGGCACAGACTAAGATTTACGCTCTAGAATAATCCTTCAGAGCGAATATTCTGTAGCACAGATGGCAACAGTAAAAGAATACGATTAACATGACTGGCCCAGCTTAATAATAAAACACTCTTCATACAAGCATTTTTCAACAGTAGAGGTCACACCAGTTTATGGTAGAAACAAGCATCTTTCCCCACTCTTGTACAAAGGGGGAACTGAAGCATAGCAAGTCACTTCACTTCGATTGCTTCCAGGCTGGTGTTGAAATAGAGCCTGTGTTTTCACAGTCCCGTACCAAACTCCACTCGCTCCACTCCCCAGCAGCCCCTTGTGCCAAAGCAGGGGGATAAATCTTTGAATCTCATTCAATTTTGTTTCTGTTTTTTTCCCCCAAGTAAACAATCAGACCTAGGGGTTAATAATGATAGTTAGAAAGCTTCTCTTGTATTTGGCCACTTAAATAATATACAGGGACAAACTACATATCTAGAAATAGCTACAGATTTTTTGAAAAGGTAATAGTGTTTTATTTGAAAAATATTTCAAAACTGCTCCTTCTCAATCGACAGAGGGGTCAGAAGTTTTCTGAAATTTTGACATTTTCAGAAAGAACAAGTTGCATTTCCCCACCAGCTCTAGAGGCAGACACTAGCTATTATTAGAGTAAATCCAATGCCTGAGAACTCCGTGGCTTTCCTGTCTCAACCCGCATATGACACCTACACCGCTGGAACAAGAAGTCTCATTTACCCTTGCCCATAAAGCACAACAACAATGCTGTCAACCTTACTGAGGCCTTTGGATGCTCTGATCTGATCCTCTAAGCTGATATTCCTGATCTAGCATAATTTTTAAATGTCTGTTGTTTAGCACATGCTTACAACAGCTTTGTAACCAAGGGAAGAACATTATGCCAAAATAAACAGACGAATCAATTTGTTATTGCTTAAAGGCTCCGTTTAAGCTTGGCTTGCTGTGCTTCTCTCTCACAGTAATAATGGTTGGCAGAAAATGACACCAAACTGTACTTTCACTTCTCATCTAAATTATGTTTGACATTATATTAAATACATTCCTGGCAGATATAAACTGTCTGATTAAGAAGACAAATGTGTCTTCAACATAAAGTACCAGGAAGTCAAACACAATACATAGCCTAGAGTGAACAGGCTTGAACAGCAAGCTTAAGAGATAGCTTTGAGAATACTCCTCCTAGTACAAGCTACTGCAGCAAACATGGCAGAGGATAATCATCTTCTAATCTGCAAGGCATAAGTCATTCAATGCTTGTGACACCCCAAATAATGTTTTAAAAACTGCATTTAAAGGTTTAAACTGATTTTCTAATGACCCCATTATGTGCCACTGGAATGTGTACTCCTGTGTTTGTAGGAAATAGACAGGATTTCTACTAGATAGAAAATGTCTGTAAATTTGAGTTATGCAGAACCTCCAGTATTTGTACTTAATTGGGGGTTTGATCCTGAGTACTCGAGCTCCTGGGAGAAGTGCCACTCCAATCAATGGGACTGCTTGGGATCTCGGCCTTCTCACCTAGCTGGTGCAGAACCTCCTCACTGCTAGCAAGTTCAAAGATGTTTACTCAGAAAAAAGAAAACAAAAATATTACTACAGGAAAAATACTTAGGAAAAGTAACTAGAAGAAAAAGACAAACTATGTGTTGAAACATCCTGTAGAAGCTAGAAACTGGTGGTGGCGGGGGTATGTGCAAAATAGCATTGTCTAAATTCTATCAGGAAAGGACTGCTCACATCCAGACTCCTGCAAATGTATGATAATTATCACAGTCACTGCCTTATAAATTCTGGCCAGCAGGCATCTTTAAAATGCTCCCAAGTCAACATCTGCCAACTATTCCCTACCAGTGATCACCAGCTATGTGGAGACACAATCCTAACAGCTCCTACGGCACACTTGCAGGCTGCAGGAAGAAGCGCAGATCCAGAGGTTAATACCAAATTCAGTCCACAAATTCACAAAAGCTTCCACTTAATCTGTCCCTGGGTTTGCCCTTCTTAATGTTTTCCAACAGGATATCCTTCTTCATTTCTGTGCAGAACTGACCCCAGCATTGCAAAGCTCACTGATCAGTAGCGCTTAAAGAAATCAATGAGCAGAGCATGTGCTAATTTCCTCCTCTTCCTTTTTAAGATCCCCATCTGTGATAAATTCTCGATCCGCTCTCCCATGTGAGCTCTGCTAACACTAATATCTGATACTAAGCCAAATGGAGAGGTACATTCCAACATCACCTCTTTAGTTCAGCTGGTTCTAGATTAAATCAGCCCAGAAATGGTTTACTGAAATGACTCCCCAATGAAAAATGCCACAAATGAATCCATTTTCACAATTTTTTTTTCTTCAGAAAAAATGAGACTGTACTTTTTGTTACCATTGGGAGAGGAAATTGGTCTTTAGTTTTCTGAAGTGGTGTTGTATACAGTTTGTTTTCATGTTTTACAGTTTCACGAGATTGAGAGTAGAACACAGTGTTTCAGTGGTATAAAACAGTATATAAGATTATTTTCTTTTTCCTCAAAAAAAGTTGAGGTAATAGAAGATTTCCAAGTATTTTGCTTTCATTTTGAGGGTAAGGAAGCAGCTTCTTATCCCCAATGGATTAGGAAAGCTATTTTCTCCTTACTCTTTACACTTCATTAACACTTAATGACAAGAGAAGATTCTTGAGGGACTTCCATCCACAGCAACAGGAATGAGGATGACAAATGTTGCAGTAAATCACCCAGTTATTGAATCAAAGAGAAGGACATAAGTTCTAATTGCAGGTTAACATTGGCTTGAAATAACCACCGGTAATTGAACAGGAAAAATAATGGTAACATCACTAATAGGTTTAATTCTGTCCCTCCATTTATGAACACAGGGCACCCTGGTCTTCATAATCCTAACTTTTGCTCCCAGCTGCATCCATAAACCAAGCACTCCCAGAGCTGCATCCCATCTCTTTCACTTTCCAGCGCTCTACCCAGCCCAAATCTCAAAACGATCGGCACTCCTCTCTTCTGCTCCACTGCAAACACACCACCCTAACCTGGCAGAACAAGCTCCCGAGTGGCGACACAGGACGGTCAAGAAGGCAGAAAAAGTGCAGTGCAGCATGAGGAGCATACTCAGCTGCTCCACAACCCCTCTGCTATTTTCTCACACCCTCAGAAACCCTCTCGGAGTTGCTCCTGGGAGGGAGGTGGCAAGGTTCACAGCCCACTGGGAGAAGATACCACTGATCACTGGGGGTCATCACGAACCCGTTACCACTTAGGAAACAGGAAGTAAAAAGGAGCTGGTTAGAGGTTAACAGCCCTAACAGACATCATTCTGCTGTATCCTGAAGCTACTTCTGAAAACAGCAAGTTACTAGTCTCCGAGACACTGACTTCAATGGGAAGATTTAAATGAAAGCAACATTTTTTCCACATACTGCATTTTACAGGTTTGTTTGTAACTTCTTTCAGCTTTTTGCCCGCTAATAAGGGAATAAATACTTTAAAGAATTTGCATCTATGCAAGATTTACAGAAAACATAATTAATCTAACAGAACTGCTGCAAAAGCCAAAAGGTATTTCAAGTCAATTGCAGCTCCTGATAAGGCCACTGGAATAAGTACAACTGTTTTAAAAAATAAAGCCTAACAGTGGCTTCCAACTTCCAAGAAGAGATTTATATTTGCTCTGTGCTATAGCGCTTCTTTTTTAATGATGCAATGACACAGCCAATAGCAGCTCTCTAATTCAGGATAATTAGTACAATAAATGAAGACATTTGTAGGAAGGAGAGTTAAGTATTTCTAAAACATCATTGTTTCTTGGACTTTCACTGTTCACATCTACTTTGCAATTTCTACGGGCCAGAGCATTAACTGGTGTGATACGGTATAGCCCTTTTGAAGAGAAGACAGTGAAGGTACACTGATTTATACACCCAAGTATCTGGGGGAGAAAAACCCAGTAGGTCAAAGAAATTGAATTGCATACTTCTAAAAAAAATCTGCTGTTTCACATAAATATGCCCTGCTTTTTGCAAAGTATACATAATCTTTTGGTTGCTTGACTTTCCCCAATCCTTTTCAATTAGATCTTAAGTTTCTCTTCAGAGAAGCGAGGAGGAAATTCTTCCTTAACTTATTTTCCCAGGAGGGGTTCCGTTAAACTCTCAATAGCTGCATGTACATGTACAACAAAGGGCCCTGACAGTGATCAAAATGAGAACCCTTGAAATATTGATGGTGTTAGGGTGCTGGGGGGTTAGGGGGGGAAAGGGCAAGAGCCCTGATATGCTCTTACTTGATCACCTTTATTCTCTGCAGAAACTGCCCAAATATCTCTTTGAAGTGCTAGTATGGCGTAAGAGCATGTAATTGCTCCTCTTGATGCCTGGGCTACCACTTGGCAAAATAAGAACAACATGGGTAGATCATAACAGCAGTATAACACCCCAGATCCTGACCAATAAAATGAACCGCTCAAGAGATCAGACTAAACAACCAGAACTGCAGTACAACAGGCAGAATATTTAAGAGCACATAAACTGCCCCAAGTAAAGGGCAATTAGACTCATTGCCACAGATGCACAAGACCTAGCTTCAGTCCTTAAATGAGCTATACCTATGATATTTTTTCTGATTTTTGCTTTGTTTTTTCCTGTAAAATCAGATAACATTTGCCTCTCTTAAAGATGGATTATGGTGATAAAAAAACATTAATAGCAGTGAGATAATAAGCTAACATAGGTGAAAAAGAGCATTACGAGGGCATAAATAACAGCTGGAGTTACTCAACTGTATTAATCATCTGGAAAATTAAGCTCATTTACATAAATTCCCACATGATGCAGATACATAAAGTTAGGTACGTCAGGACACCAAGCTAACAGTAACAACAATAGCACCTCTCCTGCCACAGTTTCTGGCCCATTTGTACACTGCTGGGTAAGCTGAGGAATTGCCATCCAGAGCATCCCAATTTAACCTCCAGCACACTGCTGGACAAATTCCTCCAAGAGTCATTTAAAGTTGTTTGGGTCTTTTTTTTTTAAATGTACTGAACTTTGATTTCTGCCTTACTAAAAAACAAGTACATTACCTTCGAGACACAGCTGGAAATGCTGCTCACATGAGAAGATCAAGGCTGACCACACTTTACAGGTGGAACAGCACTCACACAATTCTGTCTGAAAGACACCGCACTGTGTTATTCCTCACACCACTGACAAACCGCAGTTGCGACCGTCTTCTGGTTTTTACTGTTTACTTTGCGCGGCCAACAGATTTCTACGCGCATAACGGCCTGCAGCAGGCACAGCTCACCCCTGAGCCCTGCAAGGAAATCAGAAGCCAAAGACATTTCTCCCCGTGCTTGACAAGAGTGCGAGTGTCCTCACGGCACGGCAGGCGGCCGGAGATCCGAACACCACCGATGCGGAGACGCGAGGCAGGCCGGCTGTCACCCGCCACCCGCGCAGGGGGACAGGTCACCTCCCCAGGGACACAGCAAGGCCGCCCCACGCCCCGATCCCGGGTGAGGCCTCGCCGCCGCCATGCCCGCTCGTGAGGCGTCGAGGCCCGGCCTGCGCCCCAAGGGTGGCGGTCACCCTCCCGCCGGGCAGGGCGGTGGTGGTAGCTGTAGCAGTAGTAGCCGGACCCCCTCCCCGGCCTCCCGGCAGCTCCCGGGAGTGCCTCCCCGCCGCCCGGCCCCGCGCCCCTCACGGCCCCCGCCCGCCCTTACCCTGCCAGGCGGGACGCCCCGCTCCCGCCTCAGCCGCGCCCGCCGCGCTCCTCCCGCCCGGGCACCGCCCCCGGGCGATACCACTGCTCCCCCCCCGGCCCCCCCTCCTCAGCGGAATGGTACGGCGGAGGGAAGGCCCGCCTGGCAGGGCTCTGCTGCCCGAAAACAACATGGCCGCCGCGGCTTCGGCACATCAGCCGCCTGCCTTTTGCAGCCATCTTGAGTGAGGGAGGCGGCGGGGCAGGAGTGGGCGGCCGTCTTGGGTGCGGGCAGGGGGCCCGCGCAGCAGGTGCTCCCACGCCCCTTGAGGAGAGGCGCTGCTGGGCACGGTGTCCTGACGAAGCCCTCACAATTGCAGGCAGGGGTCAGTTTTTCTCCTTTACTTGGAGTGCCTCCTGCTACGCTGTTAGTTACTTTCTTTCAAGAAACTGCAGCATCTCCCCCCTGCAAGCAGAGGCCCGCGGTCAGGAATATCACAGGGTGCCAGGCCTTGCTTGTGCCTATTCACATAGGCCAGCCCGTAGATTTATTTCGTGGCAGGTGGCCACCTCAGGCAGAAGAAAATCTCGGGTCTCTGTGCGAGTTGTGCGACAAGGGCTTTTCCTGTGAGAAGGCAAGCCAGCTTTGCTCCAGTCTCACAGCAGATCAGGTTTCAGGGCCCCAGACCTGAAAACCGATTCAAGCTGGCTACCAGGCTCAGTTCACTCAGGTGTGGTACAGTAATGTCTCTCTGCGTCTCCAGGCAGGACTACAGTAAAATTAACAATTTCTGTGGGAGCTTTGTTGTTCCAGTGTTCCATCCACGTCTTCATTAGGAAGAGCTGCTTGAAAGAAATCCATGAATTTTTGTGGCTTGTGCTTACCTGTTTCCACAAAACTGAAAAAAATTCCAATCAAGTCAAAACAATTTGTTTTTACATTTGCAAAGCACAGTGTCTCAGTGTTTGATCAGGTTAAATTGCTGCTGTTGCCAATGGCTGTCTACGGTGGGTTTGTTCCTCAGGTGCATTAAATGACTTGACTTACCTTGCAGCCCAGTTTGCTCTGCCAGCTAGATCCAGCTCCTCACCATCTCCCAGTATGGATACTGGCAGATTATTGCCAGTGTTGAGAGAGGTTTATAGGAACTAACTTAAAGGTCTGAAATTTGGTGGGGTAAATCTGGGCTTAGGAGAAGCACAAATAGGGCCTCACATCTGCCAGAACTGCTGTTCCTGCAGGACGAGCCGCTGTTTCTCACTGGTGACCCTGTATTGCCGTCATTTATCACGTAAAGTGATTTTAAACAGCCAACGGATGGGACAAGTCACTCTGTGGGCTGCCAAGTACTTAAGCACACAAATCTTGTTTCCAAGACGAATGACACATAAATTCCTCCCTGGAAACATTTTTTACTTAAGTGCAGGTTTTAATCTTTGAATTTTAGTGGCTTGTAAAAATGTTGGATGATGATTGTAATTCCTCGAGGTAATGTAAAATAAATTCCTCCATTAAAAAAAAAGCCAGGAAGAGTCAGATATCACTGAAAGTTAATATGCTATTTACCTTTCTTTTCTATACTGCTGTCACACCAATTTGAGCCCGGATCCTATAATTACCAGGCTGCTGGCCAGATATTAGAAAATGTTCACACATTTATGTGAAAACAAGAGTACCATAGGAAAGACAGAATAAAAATATTTAGAATAAAAATAACTAGCGCAGACTCAACTTGCTTAGACTCGTATAGGCCAAGAGGCAAATCTAGCCTGAGAGAGAGCTCCCACTGAGGAGTGCATGCTTCCACCATGAATTTGGTTTTCAACCCTGATTATTTTGTTTGTATTCGGGGAATGTTTCTATTGTCAAGACACAGCTCTAGGAGTGGAGAGAACGAACAGCAATATGAGTGATCCATGCTAAAATGTCAGGATAATATTCCTGTATCTTAGCACAAGGGAATGGTGTTTGCTTTTACTTTACCGGAAACCCGGTCTGCTCAACAGTTCTCACCCAGAGGAGTTGGGAGAGAAGATGAAGTGCAGGCTCCTGTCCAATTTAGTCTTGCTTTCATAAGGATTGAGTGAATTGCTGCAGAAGTTGGCAGCACTGTTGCGCTGGGTTGTATTGGCGTGTCAATCTTTGCGGAGCTGCCCAGGAGGGATTCTCCCAATGCTCCTTTGGCACGCCGGCGGCTGCGTGACTCCAGGCTGGATTTCACACTACCTGCTGCCACCAGTCTTATTTCTCAGGCCAGAGAAGAGGAATTTGATTCTCCAAATGTCCTGGGTGCTCAGATGCACTTCAGGGGTGAATGTTACCCTGTGGCTTCCTAGAGCAGAAGATTGACCCCCATCTCCCTCATCCCTGATGACTGTCCTGATTGCTGGGGGGGAGAGGGATGGAAGGGTGTCTTACTCACTCTGAATCATTAATTCTTTTCTGCACAGTTTCAACAGGAGGGATAAAACAGTTGGGAGGCAGCAGAGAGGTGTCTGAATCCTAAGACGCTGAACCTGGGTGCCCCGTGCATGGGGCAAGCGCTCCAGATGCAGGGCTGTTGTAATAAAACAGGATGCAACAACCCATTTTGCCTTTTAAGCCAAAACATAGCAAAGTCCAGGAAAGAATCGTAGCCTGGGAAGCCAGATTTTATCTGAGTACTTCCTTTGTCTGGGAGTGAAGGAACACCTCAGGCTTTGATCGTGGTGACTAAGACCAGGAAAAGGGGAGAAGCTGGGAAGCAGCTCTGCCAGCCCAGTTACTCCACTCTGGATACAGGCTCTGCTTCTGCGGCACTGAACCGTCAGAAATTTGCAGACGCTTGCCCAAGGTCATCTGGGACACCTTCAGCAAAGCAAGGAATGGAAATGTAGTCCCCAAATCCCAGGCTGATTGCTGGGCTGCCTCTTCCTCTCTGGAGCACAGGGGGTAGCTCCCCATGCACAACATCACCTGGTTGGCATTAGGGCGTTTGCAATTTTGGCTCTTCCCAGTCACGTTGCCTATGAGCGAAGCTGGGATACATTATTGGAGGCCCCAAACCCTGCCCTGGCAATGCAAGATGAAACCTCACCGTGCCTCTCCCCTGGACGGCCATCCTTTCCTTGTGGCTCCGCCAGAGGATGCTGCAGACTTTGGAAAGAGCAGCCCAGACTGCAGCCCTGCTCATCCTTTCCAGGACCCAGAAATCTGTGGCCGGTCACTTGCTGACATAACCTTGGCCTCTTCACGTGCAAGACGAAATGACTCAAACGTGCTTGCAATCAGAGAAACTAACCCCACAGCTTTGCTCGGGGTCACCACCAGCTCCTGCTGGCCTTTCCCCACTAGCTTGTGGGCTTGGTCCCACCAGATGCCCTGCCTCACTCCAGTGCGCTGGTAGCATTGCCAGATTCGCAGGCAGGGAGTGCCTGCCAGACCTGTGCAGGGTAGGAGCAGATCTCTGAAGGGTATCCTTACGTGACAGCCTTGCAGCAGGAGCCCGGTCTGTGCTGGGCTTCCCCTTTGCCAGGGAGAAAGGAAGAAGGCAGGTTAAATATTTAAGGAGCCTGGAGTGAAAATATTCTGGGAAGGCTAGAAAAAGGCCAAATTGAATAGTTTCCCGCGGTGGACCAATTCATCCCCCATGCTGTTCAACTGACCGTTACGTCGGGAGGAATCTGACCACATGTCTGCAGAGCCTTTGAGGAGGAGAGGGCTTCAAAATGCATTTTTCCCAAGTTTGGAGCTGATGAAACTGAAGCTCTCCTGAATGGGAGCCAAGCCACCACTCAGCAAACCTTAGTGTTGTCCCCAAAACAGAGACGGAGCTTTCAGCATAGTCTAAAAATGCAAATTCCAGACAAAATCCTAATGAAAAACAAACAGCAGGCTCTTGGTCTATATGTCAGTGGTGCGTACTGGTTAGCCTCTAATGCTATTCTGCATAATACATTTTGGCATGTGATTTTGCTACAAATCAAACATACCATATATACTCCCCCTTATGCTGCTTATATGTTAAGTCTCAAGAAGCAGGAGTTATACATATTCTGGCAAAAAATTCCAAGATCTTGGTGTCACTTGAAAAACATATGAATTGATAAAAGTTCTTATGCATTTTTTGTCTTAAAAAGGAGATATTACAATACTAAAGACAAGCAAAATTTAATTCTCAGCAAGGTACAGTTTGTTTCACTGAAGAGAGACTGGCCACTGGAGCAAACCAAAAGGTAATAGTGACTTCCTCATCTCCAGATGGTTTCAAGTGCCCTTCCAGAGGGAAAGCTTTAAATAGCCACAACTGCACTCAGTGACTGGGTAACATTTTTTGGTTGGTGGTAAATGAGATCAGACTAGATGGACTAACAGCCCCTCCTAGCTTTAAAAATCTATGAATGTATAAATTATGTAGATTGTGTAAGATCTATGTTGTTCTCCAAGCCTATGCTAGATGAGTCAATTCAACTGGGTGGTTAAAATCATGATCCCTTCCTACCTGAGGCTTGGCTCCACACAAGAACTTGTGGCTTTACAAAGCCGAAGACCTTAACGTCTGCCTTCGTCTGGTACCAAGATGATGAATAATCATTTGCTAAGTTGTCACTTGGAAAACGTAACAGTGTTTGTCACCTTTCCGATATTGGACTATCAGGTAGTTTAGTGCACGTTCCTGCTATGGGGCTTACTTTAACCCATGCAGTAAATTTTGGGTGCTGCTGCATAGGAAGGAAAAAAACCTGCTAAATGATCCCTGCTTTTGTGCAGGGGTTGTGAAGAGGGGTCTGGTGCACTGGAGTGGTGGGAAAAGCTCTTTTCACCACTTCTTGTTCCCTTGTGCTATTGAGCCAACAGTTTTGATATTAACTTCATGTTACGGATGTGGGAACACATCCAAAGCCTATAAAAGTCACTGGAAGGACTCCCACCGAGGTCAAGGGCCTGGGGAAAGACCCTTATTTGAGAAGGTCTTTCAGAAATGAACTTGGAGCCAGGTCAGCATCACCTGATTGGCATTAGGGCATCTGTGATTTTGGTTCTCACTTGTGAATTACTGTTGCAGAGCAGCACTTTTCCCATCTAATTTTTCTTTGCAGCTCATTCCTGCGTTTAGGCATTTGTGATAGGATATATTCCCACAGCTTTGGGGGGGCTGCTTTTGAGTTAATTCACTACAGTCCTGACACCATGCTGTTGACAAGTGGCCTGTTAGGTCAATGGAAAACCAAATGTAAGAGGTACATCAGCGGATGGTTTCCCTTTGTTACCAAATAAATCCCCCGCACAGCTCGTTTGTTACATGCCCTTGTTTATTACACATATTTAAGCCTTTGGCACATTGTAAACTTCTGTTTCTCTCTATACCTTCCAGAGAAGCAAAATATTTTAACCCGTGCTAAACTGTAGGCATCAAAACCAGCAATTGCTTTTGGAAGCATATGATTTTCTGTCACATTCCAGGTAATATTGAAGGTCTGATGCAGCTCTGGAGAGCTCAGGCAAGCTTTCGCTCTGCATGCAAACCCTCCGTAACTCTTCACGTTTCCAGTCAAGCTTATATTCTAACAGTTTGCTGAGTTTGTGGCTTTGTGAAAGGTTATAAAGATCTGGTTTCTCTGTCAAGAATCTACAAAGCAGGTGGATGATGTTTAGTCTCTGGCTAGCAGAACTACTGATATCTGCAGAATGCTAGCACTTTCTCCCCTTGGAAACAAACTGCCTCCTGTTTAGTTACAGGCACTTAAATATAAAAAAATACGCAATCAGCAGAGGAGAAAAAAAAAAGCTGCTTTTTTTTTTCCTACATAAGGCCAAATAGATTGCAGAGGATCACAGAGAATAAATTAATATTAGCACCTTGCTCTCGGCCAAAAGAAATAAAGCAAAAAACCCAAAGTTATTCTTAAAGGCAAGAAAGTAGCAATTTCTTGCCAAATTTACAGTCCCAGACTTTGCTGATGTTATCATCCTTTATTTTGACCAAGACTTCTATTAAAATAGCTGCCGATTTGAGGAACGTGATGCCAGACAAACTCCACCAGCTCCCAGCTGTTGACTGATGAGAATTTTAAAGAAAAGAAGTAAGTCCAAATACATTGGACAAGGGCTCTTTTGCATTGACTAGCTGTATTTTCCCTTGATCCCCAGAAAGCAGTGTTGTCTTGCAAGACCCCAAACTTGCTGAAATTGGTGCCAAAACCCTCCTGTGAAGCCCAGTCAAGCAGCAAAGCATCGCCTGGTGCCTGCAGGCTACATCAGGCATCTAAATCCCCGCTGTGCGCCAATGTGGATCCCTAGAAGGTGGGCTCCTGCTTGGGACCAGGCAATGATGGGGCAAGCCAAGACCTGGGTACCTTCCCACAGCTCTTCCTCAACCAAGCTTTTTCTACCATAAGAAAAAAAAAAAGACAATTGTGCCTCTTTCCTTGCCTCTGACCATAATTCAGTATTGTAATGATAATGCTGCCATTAATTTAGCCAAGGACTCGAGTCATGTTCCCGTACCCACGCCATGTCAGCCCTGGCGTGAGCCAGCCCGTGGTGTTTCACGTACGGCAGACGGGAACGCATCCAAAAGAACAGATGCACCCCTGGGAAGGGTCCGCCCCCTCCATGTTATCTTAGAGAAGCCCCTTGACTTTTAGACACCCGAGTTAGCCTATACATTTTTTTTAATATGTACACATCTCCTGTCTTCACAGTGATAATGTATTTTTTCCCCACAGTGATTATTTTCCATAGTGATAGGCCCTCATCATGATCTGAGAATCCAAATTATTTGGAAAAAGATGAGAATTTAGGTTTGCATCTGGTTGCTTTCTCTGGAGGGGTAGAACCAATGTCCTGGACTTGAGTGTCTTCAGGGAGCTATGATCTGGCTCTGAACTTTTTGCTGTGGGCGTATTCGTACCTCTAACTGCTATTGCTTATTCCCTGCCTGTGATGAGAAAATGCCCTTTTTATCACCAGATTGGGCGTGGAGTCTTTGCCTGCAATGAGTAAACATGCAAAAGGCAGCTGCCCAGAGAAATAAACACCTGGCAAAATATTTTTGGACATTTCACGATTAGTCATTGTCTGTGTGTTTGTGAAGGTCGGATCCCAGCTGCGTAGCTTGGGTCATGGGGAGCATTCCTGGAGGCTGCATCTGTAGTCAGTGGGTTTTGTACATTAACATAGCCACAGTTTTCCAGCATGGATGCTGGCCTAAAGATGTCTCTTTCCTACATCAGTTGGTAGTAGCTTTGGGGAACAAACCATCACAAGACAACCGAGGTGTCTTGGTCAGAGCTGATGGACCGATATTGTTGGTCAGAGCACATTTGCGTGAATTTACATGCATGTAAATTGCCCAGCCATTGAATCTCTGTGAGGAGGTGAGAATGGACTCGAAGGTGCAGCTACCTGGAAATATGCAAGCACATATGCAGGGCGTCTTGCAGTCTGAAAACAAAGCCTGTGCTCGAGGACTTGCCAAGGCATGGCAGGTATGAACTTTAAACTACTAAGTGCATCTGAGGGTTGCTCTGGGTTTCGAGCAGCTCCCTCCAAAGCAGGTAGCAACCCTTCTGTGGTGGGTGTCCAAAGTATTGGGTGGGAAGCGGTCATTGCCATGGGAGCAGACAATCCCTGGTCATAACTACCAGGTCCTGCAGCGCCATGTTCCTCCTTTGGCCAGAAATCTGGGTTAAAGTCAGCACAAGTAGCCACATGTGGAGCTCTGGGATTTCATCCAAGAAACTTGGTACGTATACTTTGAAATACAAATAAACAAGCAAGCACACTGCGGGCGGGGAAAGAAGAGACAACACAGAGGAGACACACCAGAAGACGGAGATGCTGCAGCAAAGAAAGAGAGGGAGAAGTTGAGGGCAAGCCATTTCAGCTGGTACACTGGAAGGAAAGCTGCCCCGTTAAAACTTTCAGCAGTGATCCATGTCTTCCCCTGGCTCTGGGAGCCCTGCTGCTGGCCACTGAGCTCCAGCCACTTTGTCCTGGAGGTGGTTGGAGAAAAATCTCCTTTTTTCACTGCGAGGGTGGTCAAACGCTGAAGCAGGCTGCCCAGAGAGGCTGTGCAGTCTCCATCCTTGGAGATATTCAAAAGCCATCCAGACATGGTCCTGGAAACCAGCTCTGGGTGACCCTGCTCGAGCAGGGGTTGGAGTTGGTTCAGAGAATAAACTCTGTATTTGTATACCAGTATCACCTCTGCATTCGCTGCCTCGGGAAAACTGCACCAGGTGGGGCTGGTGGGCTTCACCCAGCCACACGCCAGGAAGATGCAGCCTGAAAGCCCCAATTTTTATTGACACGAGATATATTTGAATCAGATAGATCTGTCATCTCACAGCTGCAACTGGAGATCAGAAGCGTTTGTTGTCAGACTCGGAGAATGCTCTTCCTGCTCGTAAACCTGCAGATAAATGAGTTCTCATACTGCTTCTTGCTTCAGAGAGACAATTTTGTGGCAAATTACAGCAGCACTGCAAAGGCGGCAATGGGAACTCTTGGCAACAAATTGCTGTTTCATGCAGTGGCTGCTCATGAAGCACGTCATGTTTACCAGCGCCGGACTGGGAACGAAGCCTGCCTTTTAAATACGTGATTCACATAGATACCGAACAGCGATACCTTTCTAGCCTCTGTTTTTGTTTTCAACAGTTTATCAAATTATCTGTCGAGCCTCACTCCAGAGATTTTGTAATTTGCAGTATCTCCTCTGATAGTATCAAGAGCTCTCAGTACAGCACTGGACATAGTTATCTGCCAGCTATGAAATGGAAAAAAGAGACATGAAAAACTTCTTTAGACGACTTAAATAATACTGGCTTTATGTTTCCTTAGGGGTAATTAGATAACAGACTAATATAAATGGAAGCATATGATGCATTTAGTCTAGCTGCAATACTTCACTAGTGTGAAAACCTGCCTCAGGTTTCTTGGATGCAGAGTCAGCCCAATGCAGTTTTCTCATCTGCTTTCATCTTTTATTCTGTCTTTGTATGCTCCTTTCAGCTGTCCTGCCTGAAGAAGGGCCATGCCGAGATCTGTCCTTGTCACCGCTAACAGAAAATGCCGATGGAACATCGTGATCTCTTCACAGTCCGCAGCGAGCTTCAGTTTCTGCGCAAGTGGAATGTTCAAGCTCATGAAAAACACAATTAATCCCCTTTTAACCATCAATATTTGTTCCCAGCATGGTCATTAAACACAGAAAAGGAGGATGGAAGTTTTGTGCTGGAAGTTAACAAATTGGTTATTTTTGGACTCCTCCCAGAGAGTTTTGCTTTTCCCCTAAGCCCTCCTTGCCCTCTCCAGTCCCCAAGGCTCCATGTTTGGATGGGAAATAATTCATTATTTCACTCGTAGAATAACAGCAAAGAGAAGTAACGGAAATAAATGAGAATGTTGTTCTGCTTGATGAGGAGGCAGGTCCGGCCCTCCTGGGAGGGTGGGAATGGGCAGACCTGGTCCTTTGCTCCAGCCATGGTGGAGCTGCAGTGATGTCCCACTTCTGCAGGAGCTGTCAGTGTAGATGGGACTGTTTGCTCTTGCAGATATTAATTATGATAAAAACTGGAGCAATCTGAGATTACCACCTTTCCTGAATTGCCAGAAAAGCTTAAAAACCAAACAACAGGGGAATGAGGCTTGGACATGCCAAAAGGCCCACCTGTGTGGGTAATGGAGAGTTTAGTGCCATGGATGCAGGCTGCTCCCACCTCGGTCCCAGAACAGGTCTCGAGCATGATTAAATTGCTTAGTACAGGCATAGCCTGAGAGTCTTGGGGCTCTGACGGCGCAAGTGGGAAGATGGCAGCAGGCGTTTCCAGTGACCTCTCGCGGGCAGGGTACCCATTTGTAGCTCAGGCTTATGCCAGCCATGGGGTTAAAAGAGCAGGTTGGGGAGGGGACCTCTGGCTGTTTGGTTCTCTGAGCTCTGTTTTATTTTTTTACCTCTTTTCCCATTGTTTTCACAGCTCATATCCTTGGCTATAGAACTGCTTATCTTCCAGGTCAGCAAACGGCGCTTGCCTCGCCAAGGGCTTGCTCTGTGTTACCCCTGCTTGCCGTCCGTCCATGGGGTCGCTCACTGCCTGAGCATGTGAATAATTAATAAAAGGAGGATTGATCTAAGGAGATTAACAAGGGGTCAGTGAAACGCAGCGTAGCTTGTGCAGGAGTTAATGGACTGAACAGGCAGAACAACAGCTTGAACTGAAGACTGGTTTTTACATCTGTTTTTGTCAAGATACGGCTTGCTTTGTAAATCGTGAAAGTCAAAATTAATCCACATCTAAGACGAGGGGCTTTATTAACTCCAGCTGAAGGAGGAGAAGAAGGGTTGCAGAGTTTTTCACCAAGGTCACAATAGTTTACCAGGTTTCTGCTTATTTCAAATAATTACATGGTACTAGATCTCAGGGGCAGTTTTCATTGCTGGAAGCAGGACCAAGCGTAAGCTCGGCTCAGACCTCCTGCTCTCCACTGCAGAATGATGGCCATCTTGCTCTTCAACCATACAAAATAAATATACAGAAATGTTTCCAGACAAATAAGTGATTTTTTTTAAAAGAATGCTTCCCCAACTACCATTAAAAAGAATTAATACTCCTAAATAGTGATAGGGCTAGAAAGAGGCCATACAGCCTTCAGGATAGCAGTGGTAACTTTTGTTCAGGCCATGAGCTTTTTGTTAAAAGCATCTGCTTTTACTTCAGGATATTTAATGATTGTAGAGCACCAGAAATGCACAAATTCAAGAGCTCGAGAAATGCCAGAGTGGAGAAAGTAAAAATATTCCTTTGGGCAGAGTTTGAGTTTACAAAGTTTTACTTCACCTTAGTTAAAATCCCAGAACATCGTGTGCTGATGTGCTTTTGCATTCTTATTTCATTACTCTTTATATGATTGTAAACTAGTATTGCAGAGAAATAAGAAAACAGTGTTGCTGCAAACATGCTCTTGCAGGAACTGTAATGCAAGCCCAAACGTTTTGTACCTGAAGGAGGAATTGTACTGCGTATACGTGGCGCAGCTCGGCTTCCCCTGCTTGCAAGTGGGGCCAAGCCTGTCTGTCCAAGGTCAGGATTTGTCCGAAGATGTACCTTATTGAAGTGACTGCCTAAACAAGGCAGCACCCGAGTATACACGGATGCTTTGGGAAGGCCTTAGATTGAGCAGGAACTGAAGGCAGCTTGCATATGCTGAGCTTTGCAAGGGGAGAGTCTAACAGCAGGGATGCAGACCAGCCCAGGCAGCTGGGCACGGGGCTGGAGAAGGCTCCGAGTGAAGCTGAGTTTACTGGGATAGGCACAGGGAAAATGAACTCTAGTGCCTAAAGGTATGGATCTGACCTTTCCTACGCTGACCTCTCCTTCCATCTCCCTCACCCCAAATAGAGTGCACTAATAGGGAAAAAGCAATTTCTCCAAGCATGAATATAAGCAAAGCAACCCTGTTTTGTGTGTATAGACTTGCTGAGCAACTGGCAACGATACTGCCGGTGTGGTTTGCTTTCTTAATCCCACATATCAATACGAAAAGATGTAAATTCAGTCAGTTCCTAGACTGTGCTGGCTGGAGACTGTAAACAAACCGAGGGGAGACAATGTCAGACAAGGGTGCGAGCAATGCTGCAACGCACAGGAGACAGCACTGCAGGCACAGAGTTTTGCAGGGAAAAAGTTGAAATGCATACAGCATCAGCTTTACTTGAATTCCCCCACAACAAGGACCTTTAGGTACGGTCAGTTGGATGCTGCTGATGTAATTTGGAAGGAAAACCCAGCGAGAAGAGGGGCTGAGCCGAGGCTGGCCAGGAAGGAAGGACCACTGAACAATTACAGATATCGTGGCCATGACCAGGCAGCTCCCTATCCTGTACCTAACATCTGTTAATTTATTAGTCTGCTCTGCTTAATTGGAAAATGAACCATTACACTCTGCGCAGCTGGAGTGGTCTGGGGTATTGTTATTACTGCTCTGTCCACCTCCCACCTGCAGGGAGGAGAATCCACATTGCACCGAAAACACACAGCTGCACGAAACCAGCAATACTGCCAAGTCACCATGCTGGCTTAAACACACCCTGACCCTCCTGCAGTCGCAGCTTGGAAACTCCTGCCTTCTTCACTAGTTGAAAAAAACCACAGATAAATGACAGCAGTGGTGATGTTAGATGGAGCAATACTGGCTTATATTGGGCTGAGATTTCTCTTTTGTTTTGAGAACGTGCATTGCGCCTCGGAGCTGTGGTTTGCTTAATTTCTCTATTATTGCTCTCAAAATAATCAAAACAAAACTCCCTGCCAGAAGCTCTGAAATAAAGCGAAGGCCAGGGCTCTCATTCATCATCCTGGACTGGGCTGATCCGTCTCCCTCCTTCGGTCACCCCCCTCGCTCAGCTAACACACCATTTATATAAACTCACACAGCAAAACAAATATTCTCAAGAATTATAACGAGCTGCAGCCCCCCATGCCACGCCACCCAAACACGTGCAAAAACCTTGGCTTGATTTGGTTTGATTTATTTCTAAGTGCCCTCAGAAATGGAGCAAATACAGGGGCTTTTTACTTGAATACAACTAGGTGTGTGTCATCTTTCTAACGCTCCTCTCTATCTTCCTGCTTGAGCCATGTCAGTAATAAAGTGTTCTGACATTAATGGTAGGCTCTCTAAGCAGTTGTGTCACTTCATAAAAATGTATTTTTAATTGCCACATGGTCTGGAGGGTGCAATTATCTCATGGTTTGAAAGCTGTAAAAATTACATTAAGAATCTATATAAATCAGCTTGAATTACCAGTTCCTGTAGAAGCTGGACAATGTAACGAAACCACTGGAGGAGAAAACCATGTTTTATACTGGCTTGCAGAACAATGCAGGCCTGACAAAGGACATCTATTTTGATCAAAACTTTTTTTTTTTTTTTTTTGGAAAGGAATCATACTGGCAGAGAGACCGGGTTCCCCCCAGTGTCTGAAAGGTGACAAAAAAGGCAAGTGATATTTTGTGCGTCTATTTTCACAACTCAGAAATTGTCAGAGCACTCAACTTCAGAGGAGTGCATGGGGTTGCAAGGATTTCCAGTGGCTGGAGAGCTGGCCCCATGTACCTGTGATCTCGGTAGCAGGTCAAGGTGGAAATGGAGACATGCCAGACATTGCCGTGGCCTCCGCAAACAACAGACCTCTCCTGGAGCTGTGCTGCTCTTATTCCAGGAGGCTCTCTAAGCATGTTGAGCAGCATGCTTTTATGTAGAGGAAGAAAATTTTTCACCTGTCACACTGAAATATAATGGAGATGAATTAGGTCATGGTTGCAAAGCACTCATCAGCACCAGGTGCCTACTGCTAGTGTAATTATATTTATTACGGATGTGCCAGAGTAGCCCAACTGCACTTACACAGAGAGCCTGACGACAGATTTACGGAGCACTATTTATGCCAGCAGAGCATCCCAAAATCGCTCTTTCAGCCTGCAGAGGTTTTGCAAGGAGAGATGCTCCCGGGCACGCACAGCACTCGAGCCGTGGTGAGCATCCCATCCCGAGCCAGCCATACAGTGTCACCGCACAGCTGAGGGGGACGAGCCTTTCAAAACCATGACGGGCGAGGAAGAAGAGGAACTTTAGTCATCTTCCCCCACCAGCAGCTGAGCTGCAAAAGTGCTGCAGGATGGCAAGGGCTTTCCGCATCTCTGAAGCAATTACAAGCTGTCGCCACTCACAGTAACACATTACACAGTTGTATCATTTCAAAGACAGATCCCGCGTGACGTGTGTGCTACCGAAAGACAAGGGAGGTGACAGGAGTCCCGCTGGCAAGCTGCTCAGTTGCTAGGCTGTCTTCTCTCCACCCACCCCACACTGACTAATGCTGGTGACCCTGGAGATGTTTCACTTGTTGAAGGTAAAATGATGAACGCGAGGTTTCCAAACTTTCTATCGCTGTTGCTACAGGGCGATTTTCAGCCCTGTATGAAGGGGAGCGCCTCGGCCAGAGGCCGTTGCATGGTGTCACCAGGCTGCTGCAGGCTTCCCAGGAGAAGACCTGGGTTCCTGGAAGCCCGGTGGGAGCGAGGAATCCCAATCCCCACCGCAGTCCCTCCAGCTCACTCGCACCCTGCCTGACAGCACAGGGAAGCACTGCAAGCCGCAGCCCCGCTTCTCTATGCGGGGCAGAGCCTCTTTTCTGGAATTTTACCATTCCTGGCCACGCTGCAGCAGATTGCCTCTAGCGGAAAGCAAAGGAAACTATTAATGCACTTTGTTACAGAGGAGCTGGCAATTCTGCTAAAGGCTTTCCCTTTCTGAAGCCCACCGCTGTTTTACCGGTGGGCTCGGTTCCGAGGTCAGCTGTCTGCCCCCAGTTTTGGGGGACCCCGGTGAGGAGACAGCAGGGTGAGGGCATTGTGCAAGACAGCTGGGGCGGGAGGAAGGGCAGGGTGTGCTGGCCGTGCGTGCCAGCCGTGCCGCAGCCTTCCTGCACCACCCCGGGCAGGTCTGGCTGCGTCCCCGCTCCCGCGCAGGATGCTTTCCTCATCAAAGGCTGTCCTGAACATCCCGCGTTTCCTCTTTCTCTCCTCAGGAGACATATACAACCTGTTTCCCACCCCAGGCTTAGACTGCAAGTGAAGCACAGCTTGCTGCGCTGACCCCGCTCCCCGCTTTTCCGATCGTGTTGGTGGGTAAATGAACACGTCTCCTTGGCACGCACAACTAGCCGAAATCTCTGCTGCTGCAGCTCTGTGGTCCCCGGGAGGTGTTCGTGAGCGCAGGGATGGTGCCAGTCTGGCCACAGTCATGGGGCTGCTGTAGAGCTGTAGGACTGGAAGTGGGACTGCTCGGGGTGCACCTGAGCCAAGACCAGGCTTGCTTTGGGTGGCTGAAGAACATCCCAAAATCCAATGCGTCTGTATTTTTAAGCCCTATCTCTCAGACACATGAAGTCATGCAAAACCTGTCCTTTAAAAAAAAAAAAAAAAAAAAAGAAGAAGAAAAGACAACAGGCTATATCCTTAAAGCATCAGAGAAAAATTTGGCAGAGACCTAAATGCCTTAGCAAGGCTCAGAAGCCAAAAGGAAGTAAAAAAGATCCAAGACTACTTTTTAAGCTAATCTCATGAGTTATTGCAGCTCAGTCAGAGACCTCCAAGGGCACATCTTGCCACAACATGTTGAAAGGCCAAGAAGCAGAGTTCCTCCTCGGCACATGCTGGTGGCACAGTAAAGCAGAGGAAAATCAGAGGCCGCTGAAAGCCACCAGGAACGACTGCCCCCCCAGATTCCTTCTGCATTTGTTCACAGCCCTGGAGGGCTGACCGTCTCTAGACTTCAACCATTTACTGCCAGCAATGGTTATACATCAGCTTCCTTATGAACTCAGATATTCTCCCAGCATCACCTGGTTTATCGCTGGAAATTGTCACCATGGTGGCATGCACCGCCCATACATGCACAGGGTCAAGGTGCTCTGGGAGCAGAGGTGCTGCACTTGGAGCACACCAGATGCTTTTCCTACTCTGTTAAAGACTTTACAGTCTTGGGCAAATCACTTAAAGCCTTTCATTTTTAAGACCATCTTGCCTGGATGCACTCCTTGGCTCCGGCGCCAAGGAGCAGACCGGCTGCCTCCGAACACAGCAGACCTTTCCTCACCCCGTGCTGCCGGGAGATGTGGCGGATGCACAACATGATATTTAAAACTTCCCAAGGGAACCATGCACTTGTTGACAGAGGTTATGGAAAAGTTTATGAGTGGATCTGTGTGAGTGTGGCTCCGCAAATAGCACTTTCCTCTCCAGAGCAAGAGGTTGGGAGTTCAAGACACACACCTAGAACCGAGATATGAGCAAACAGCCATTTATAAGCTCAGAAATCTCACGTCAGTAAATGCCAACCGTTGGGCTGTGCTAATGTTTCCTGCCTTTTTCTGGTGCTAACCAGCCCGTGAGAGACCCATCAGCAGCAGGACAAGGTGCACGAACTCACACCATACCCATCACTGCAGGTTGATCCATAAGGATCAGGGTGGGAATTTTGTTCCTCTGGAAAATGTTAGTGCATGGGAAGGAACATCCCATCTTTGCTTCTATGCAGAACAAAGCAGTAACCTCACCCTTTTATTTAAAGGACAAGGTGCAGCACCTGCACCACGATGTCGAGCAGCTGGGTGTCTAACTCTCTGGCAGGGAAGGAGCAGAGGAAGATGGCTTGGCACGCTCTGCTCCGCTCCCCTCCTCTGAACTTTCTAAATGGGGCTGAAAAAGTAATTTGGCTTATTTTGCTGGGAAATGCAAACCGGAAAGATAAAACCAAGAGGCTGGAAGATCTCCATGCCTTGCTGCAAGCCTCCCCTACGGCCTCGCACCTGTGGCACCCTTAGAAAGAGCCAAGCGACTGCTAGCCCCTGAAACACTCTTGGTGTGCATCAGGGATGTGCTTTCTTCAGCTGGTGCATCCCACCCAAAGCATCATGCCCAGCAAAGGCTGCTGTTTCAGCCATGGCAACTTGAGGGGGGGGGGGGGGGTCATGCAAGCAGAGGCCCCCTCCCAGAAGACCCTTCTTCCCTCAAGCAGCAGCACAAACATGCTGCTTCCAAAGACGAGCCTGGGAATTCCCTTTTCCTCGGTGCCTTTGGGCAGCATCGTGCAGCCCGCCTGTTTATTTTGGCAGGGCTGTGCTAGCTGGGGTGGAGTTTGTGCCTCCAAACCACTGATAAAGCTGTCGGGCCCTCTCTGCAACCCCATGTGCACTGCAGGCACATCCCCACGTGCTTCTGGGGCTGCGTTTTTAGGGGAACCGCACTGCATGCCCCAAAACCACAGCCCAAGTGCAAAGACACCAGTGCCTGGGGACTAACGTGACATTGGCACAAAATCTGCTCGCTCTCCCTCCCCAAATGGGCTGCCCACCCAGAGCCCAACAGTTATACACAGTAGTTCCGCTTATCTAGGTTTTGTAAAAATACAGAAAGGTCATCACAGCTGGACAATCATGGGCTGGTGGGCAGTGCTTTGTGCTTGGAAGTAGCTGATAAATTTGGCTGTGCTGAGACACCCATCCTCCTGCCAAAGCAGCTCTGCCAGACAAGAGATACTGTCCCAGGGGTTTCCCACCCATGACACACGTGGACTCACACACCACAAATGCTGCGCTTAACCCATTAGTAAGCTGGAAGTCAGACAGGCTGGGGTGACGAAGGCAGCATGCAAGCTGTGATGGAGCAAGGCAATCACACCACCTCGAACGCCCTTGTGGGGGACCTGCGTTCGCTGATTTTTCTGTAATCCTTTCAAGCTGTCCCAAATTTGAAATGTTTGCAAGAGTTGGAGTTTGTTTGTTCATGCTGTTTCCCTGAAGGAAAGAGGCTGCTCCCTCTAATCCCCTCCATGCTACTTGAAGATGGAAAAGCTTTTCCTGAAAAGCCCCCTGGCTGCTCTGAGCCTGCCCTGCCACCGCAGTGCCTCTGCAAATCCACCTGGCAGGAGCAGACAGAGGGTGATCGACAGATCCCACCCCTGCATCCAGCATCAGGCTGGTACAGCTCCTCTGACATTCCTCCCAGAGACGATTGGGATGCTTGAAAGCAATACTGGAGCACATCCTCATTTCATGATTTTTCCATCCCCTTTGCCAGTTTAAAGCTGTTTTCACAGATATCCAAAAATAACTTCATTTTTCTAGTGTGATCTTGGGATCTTGTATCAGCAAAAGGGATAGCGAGAGCCTGTGAGAGCAGCCCAAAACAGAGCAGGTGCCTCCCATTGCTTGCTGCCTGCTGCTCCCTGTGTTTCTGAGGGGCTGCTGCAGGCAGTATAATCCATCTTTTCCTTAGATTAGGACTAATGAGCATAAGCAAGGAGAAAGAATGCAGTTGGCTTTTTAATAAAAATATTTTACTCGCAGATGTCAAGATGCTTCCAATTCTCCACCAAGGTATTAATATCCTGAGCACAATTCTGGGGGATTTTTTCACCTCTATAGGCAAGAGCGTGCACCAGCAAGGGGTGCATTTGCCTCAGGCACCTCGCAAAGATCTCTGCGAATTCCCAGTGCAATGCACACCCTGCACCCTGGTCTGTGCTGCTGTCCGGCCAGTGAGCCAAGAGAAGTGGATGCCAACAGAGGCGAAGGTGGGGGAGAGGAGGATGAGGAGGTGCAGAGGGGTGCAGCCCATGGCAAGGCGCAGAGGAGGAGTCTTCCCATAAGAGGTGCAGCAAGAAGAGAAAAGGCACACCCTCATTCTTGCTGCCAGCCCTCAGGGTCCAAGTTGTTACTGATTTATGCCCAAGGCATGCTTCCACCTGACATAAACACACATTTTGCTTTAAGCACATAACAAGTCCGCCTAAATGCTCATCTCCTGCATGCCCTAAGGCACCCCACACCCCACAGAAGTGACCCCCTGATCCCGGAGGTGCCTACAGAGCCACTTCCATTGACTCATCCCGATGGGTTTCCCACCTGGATGGTGGGGCTCCCCCGGGACAGACCTGGGAGGGTCAGGACAGGGTGTACAGGGTGCCCCTTCCTTCCAGCTCAAACTTGTAATTTGGGCCCCCGCCTACCTTTGTCTCTGAGCTCCTCTGTGCAGACCAGCTTTTATCACAAAAAGCTAAGGTGGTGCAGCTCTATTTGCCATCTCATTAAACAAACGGGATCTGCCCTGGCAGGGTTTGGGGCTGAAGGTGGCATGGCTGGAGATGGAAGTTCCTTGGGCAGGCAGGCAAACCACAGATGACCCCATCCAGCTCTGCTGATGTAAACCAAGAGCTCATTGCCATGGCAACAGAGCAAGGACCACAACATGTATTTTTCCAGCGTGATCTCAGCAGCTCCTGATTCATACCAGAGAGCTTGTTCTCACGGGGCTGGGGGAGGTTTGCTCTCTCTCTTGCTTTGGCACCAAGAGCCAAGGAGGATGCCCACGTGCTTCAAGTGCAGCCAGCTCAGCCATGAGGCATGAAGAGGATTGCACAGACCCTAAGAGTCCTAGATAAGTGAAGAATATCCCAACCAGCCTGCAAGGAAAGGAGGGATAGCTCAACACAGTGCAAGTGCATAAACAGAGGGCGGGGGGGGAGCACTATTCAGGGATGCTTTCCACTTAGTCTCTATGGAAAATGCTCATGGGGTCGGGATCCTGCAGAGCGCTAAATGAAGCAGTGGGGTTAGGAGGACAGAGAAGCAATGGCATAGGGATGGCATAGCAGCAGCATGGCATTTCTGCTCTCCAAAACCCTGAGCTTGGCAGGCTGGCCACACAACCAAAGCCACACACAGCACGTGCATGAGATTGCCACAAAAAACTTGTGACTTAAATTTGGAAACAGCAAAGCTTCAGTATTCCTTCCTTCCAAGTTTGTGGCCATAATAAACATACGGCATGATTTACACAAAGAAAGAAGCTGTATGCCCTATCAGCAAAATAGGAGTTTGCTTTGTGCCAGCAACAAAAGGCTTGGGCAGGAGTCAGGCCATTGCATAGTGCTGGCTATCCCCAAATATGTGTGCTGGTGTTTTCAGTAAGCGGCCGCAGCTGGAACACCTGGAGACAGATGCTGGGGCCAATGTGCACAGATTGATCACACATAAATAAAGCATTTGTTCCTCTTCTCCCCCTTACTGGAGCTGCAGCCCTTCCACCCCAAGACAGATCGTCCAGGGATGTGGTGGATTCTCCACCCTTACAGTATTTTAATCAAGAACAAATGCCTTTTTAAAGCTAGGTGAGAGTTCAAACACACATTATTCTCACTCAGCGCCAAAACTGCTGGATGAAATTTATAGCCTGAGTTACACAGGAGGTCAGTCCCAAAGGCTACAAACTTTGAGACACACATACGAGCAAGATCATATCCGAGATTCAGTCTGCAGCGTTACAACGCATCCAGTGATTTGTGGCTTTTGTACATAAACCGGGGGGACTGCAGGAATCTGCTCCGAGGAGCCAAGATGGGAATTTGCTGAGGATAAATAAAGGAGTACTGTCTTACATTAAAAAACTCTCTTTCTCAGAAGACATGCAGATCATATCATAAAGAGGTTATAATTTCAGCAGGGGAAGTTTATCATCACCTAGAAGGGAATTTGTGGTTTGGATGGGGCTCTGTTACTGACTTTGCTACTTGGGTAAAGTGGGATGTCACCAGGAGCAGTGTTACACAGTCACCCCACAGCTTTGCTGTTCTTGGTGCCATCCATTAATAGTAAAAATGATAAATAAATAAAGCAAGCTTGAGAAAGAGGGCAGGGAAGAGGAGGAGGATGGCGCCAGCACTGCACATTCCTACAACCACGAGCTGAACCGTGGGATGCTGCATTTCCACCCCTGCCCTTTAAAGAGTCAAGTCGATGTTGCTGGTTTTAAATTCTGCCAATACAAAAATGCAATTAAATGTCTTGCATAGTGATAGTGACTCACCCACCCACTATAGCCACAGCAGTTCAAAGGAGCAGAGAGGGTGAGCTGCCCCAGCTCCACATCGGGTGCAGGGTCTGCTGCACCAGCAGAAAGGGGAGCACAGACTTGCACCCAAGCCTGGGTGCTGCAGTAATGCCGGTAATATTACAACTCTGACTGCATCTATTTGGGAAAGTAACTTTGCCCTCTGTTTCTTTGCAAGATGGGAATCATATTCTTTTTATTTTCTGAATTGCCTAGTTTACAGTGCACATGTGGTGCAACCTGCTTCCCCACCAGTGCAAACACACCTCCCTAAGAATAACCTAGGGGTTACTATTTCTGCCTGCTGCAGTGAACCCCCAGCTCTGGCTGTCCGATCATTGTGTTGCAATATCAATAGGCAGAGCTGCCTGATAAGGCTCTTCCAGTGTTTCACGATAATTTTCTGAATACCGCACCAAATCATCCAGAATGAGTTGTTCAACAGAGAAATGAATCAGCTTCGTTGGGAGGGGTTAACAGGAAGCCCAGCCTCAGCACAGTGCTTTCACTTGGTCCCAAAGGGCAGCCTTGGAGGGAGGGGGGGTAGAATTTAAAGCTTTTACTTTGGGGGGGGGGCTGACCCCCAGACCTTCTGTAGCCAAAGGTGTCCAGCTTGGAGACAGCCCCAATCTCAGTAGGAGCCCTGATAGGGTCTCAGCAGCAAGAAAAGGGGGTGCTGGCTTGTTGGGAAATCCCAAGAGGGCTTTGGAGACAGGCTAAGCTTTTAGGCACAGGTTCATCGTGTTTTGCCACAGCCAAGGGCACACGTTTTTCCTTAAATCCTTCTGTGTGTCCAGTCTCTCATTCCCCAATCCTTTCCTTCCTGCAAAACCAGGGGGGGAGGGAATATTTCCCCAGTGAGGTCAGTGGAAAGGCTGCACTTGCCTCCAGCTGGGTTTGGATCAGGCCAGGGCGTGCAGGTGTCTGGGAGGGACGAGGCACCACAGCACAGCCGGGATTTTTCTTTTTGCACCCCCAAGGTCTCGCAGTGGTTTGCAAACACCCCCACAACAGTCCCATCCTCTGCAAGCCCGCACTCAGCCCCTCTCTGCCCCCCGGACCCGGACCATCCCTTGTTCCTCCCCACCTTTCTCCTCCCACTGCTCCTTTTTGGATAACAATTGCAGGATCCAGATGCTTATCTGCAGGGCTCTTCCCACCACCACCCTGCTTCCAGTAGGATGCTCGCCTGTCCCCAGGCCACGCTGTCCTTCACCGAAATCCACGTGGATGCTCAAAAAGCATCCACAGATAGCGCAGCTCCTGGGAAAGAAAAAGCCTGAGACCTACTGCAGGAGAGGGAATGCCCGAGACATCTACAAGATTTCTTATTCATCTCAACCAAATTATAAACATGAGAATTAGGTGAGGTTGGCCATTATTTAACCAGATGGCAACAAAATCCCATACTAGCTGCAGCTATGGTAAGGCGCACACAGACGCAACTTTGACCTGTTGATAAATTGCTGAAATATGGGAAAACATTAAGCTTCAGAAAGGGGGAGCATCCCGCCTCCACGTGGTGCTGTTGGCAGGATGCGGCCCCCAGAAGGTCTGGTTATGGCCCCGATCCCTGCGGCTCTGCTGGCAGCAGCCAGTGGGTTTACCCTTCTCAAAGCCAAGATGGGACATCTCTCTGTCCCGTGAATATCCGAATCCCCAAGAAGATTAGCAAGTGATTTGGAAACGATAATGACATTGTGGCATCTCTGGAGATGGATGCTGGAGCCCAATACATCTTACTTGTCGCTGTTTACATTTTTTGCCTGGTGCCAGCAGTCTCAGGATATAGCTGCATCAAAGCCCCAAAATACCAGTGACCTCAGCCCCTGGCTCCGTTAATCAGCCGTCCCTGTGGTAAGCGAATCAAGCAGCGGATGCCTATAAGACACATGTTTATCATAGCACAGAGGAGGAGCCTGCCTATGGGGACGCGAATAAATAGTGCTGTAAAAGAGATAAAGTGCCTTTGTTTTAAACCCCCGAGTAAGCATTTTCTTCACTGCTTTTGGCAGTTTAATACAGGGTGTGAAAAAAAAAAAAAACCCAAACCCCCAAAAAACCCAACTGGAGCCTGGTCCAGAGTCAAGGGGAGGTTTTCCTCCAGCTGAGATGCACCCTAGAGCCCAGCCCTTCACCCTCCCAGTGCAGAGCAACACCAGACAAGGGGCTATTTACTTTATTTACTTTTTTGTTTTTTGCTAAAGGGGCAATGTTTCAGCTTGAGCACCTAAAAGCAGGCAGCCAGCACATCCCCTGGCACCAGCACCCGGCTCCTGCCGCACGACGATAAGGAGGGAGGAACGCAGACACCAGACAAAGGGTACGTGTCCTCCGGCCAGCCGGAGAATGGTCCAGGCAGGCTTTGCGCAACCTTTCCAGCTCTTATCTTTATAGCCCGTGTTACGAACAATCGCCACATCCCCATCTTTTATTTATGAAGTTCTTATCCTGGAGGTTAATAATTATAAACAAGGCTGCCTCCAGCATCCACATACAGCGAGGCCAGCCTCGGATGCACCAGATACCTGCACACTCACGTCGGGTGCAGCCATGTCTGAGCTCAGCAGGGATGCAAGGTACTGTGCTACGAGTATGAACAACAGCTCAATTCAAGCCAAAAAAATAATCTCGCCTTGCTTAACTATTAAAAAAGAAAAAAAATAGTTGCAATATGCATTGTTACAGCAATGCAAAAAACTTCTAACACCCTTCCTCCCTGCCCCAGTGGTGCCTGGGTACCCATGGGGTGCAGCCTCGGGGGTCCTGGCCTTGACCGTGTGCTGGGGGCACACAGTTACTGGGGAGGCAGGACAGCTCGGGGCCAGCCAGCACCCGAGCAATGACTGCAGAAAACTGCTGATGTTTTCCTGTATTGCGGGGTCCCTCCCTGTAGGAAATAATGCATTGTACTGCAGAGAGCCTCGCTTTCCTGCAAAATCCCGGCGGGGAGCCAACCCTCACCTCTGCCCTCCACTGCCAACACCCCACCACCAGCACTGGGCTGGAGGAAAGAGAGATTTCACCTTGTCCACAGAGGAGGAAAAAAAGGCAGCGTGACCCTTGTTTTCCAAAGCAGTGCTACTAAGGAAAAGCTCAGAGGTGGTTTAAACCAGAGCTTGGCAGCTCCAGTAAATTAAGTCAGGCTTAAGACCAGGGACCTGATCCCCAAATCCTGTCAACCTGTGCCTCAATTTGGGGCACAGAGGCTTTTTATTCATTTACCTCTGCCTTGCTGTAAGCAGCACAAGCAGTGCCCTTTTACTCATTTAACCCTCAGGCACTATAACAGTGAGGACCACTGCTAATAACTAATTGCTTTACCAGACTAACTAATACTGCAGATGGGGTCATTACCCACCTGCAAGCTGCTGTCACATGGAGACAGCCGTCATCGCACAGATCCATCCCGTCTGCACGTCTCGCCTCTCATCACCTCCTGTGGGGTGAGGAGCTGGGGAGAGGGAAGGGGCTCCCTGCGCCGCAGGTCACCAGTTATTAGTCTCCTATGGAAATGCAGTCGTAGAGCAAGTTAATCATAGACCCAATCCAAAGAACAGAAGTTTCTACCCCAGTGGTGGTTACTTCTGGGCGAGATCCGTTCTGTTTCGCCAACTATTGCAGGAAGATTTACTGACATTTTTCTGTGCCACCTCCTGCACCTGGAGCTCTTCCTCCTGCCAGAGCCGCGATGCTGTCCCTTTGAGCCCGATCCTCAGCAAGACGGCTTGGGAGCAGATTAAAGCACACCCGCTTGCTAGCTCTCCCGCTCACCACCTAGTGCCAGCCCAGCCTGTTTCAGCAGCTCAAAGCACCCCAGGGGCAGGACCTGGGCTTTATTCACACAGAAATCAACACTGATGCTGAGCAAAGGGCATCTTGTACCAGCATCCACTCTGGAAGACCTGAGATCCCAGTGGTGCTTCAAATGGGGTGGGATTTGCTTCTGCCCAGAGTCAAAGCAAGAAAATAAAACCTTGCTTGACCTCTTCCCGGTGGTTTTGGAGGGTTTTTTTTTTTTTCCCTCCTCCCCAAAAGACACCAATTCCCTAGCTGTCAGTTTGCCCTGGAGCAGAAGCTTGCCAAAGGCACTCCTGCTCTAAGGATGCCCTTTTTCTGAGCCCTACATCAGTTCTGCAGCCAAGGGTGAGGGTGGTGGTGATGGGGAGGCAGCCCAGCTCAGAGGCGATTACTCCTCCATCCTATTTAAATGTAAGGAAGAACCTCAGGATCCCACCGCCAGCATTGCGAGCGGCAAAATAATAAGACGGATGCAGAGGTCTGACCTTTCGGCAGACAGCGATGCTGTGCAGGGCTCGGCAGCTCCTGCCTTCCTGCCATTGAAATGCCGAGCAGCCCCATTTCCGTGGGTAAATACGAGATGTAAGTGGTAGAAGAGGTAAATGAAAAAACCACCAAAGGAAAGAAAACTTGGACCAACTTGAGTAGATGGAAAATGAAAACCATGTTGGAATTGCTCTATATATTCCACCAGGTCATGGCAGTTCTCCCAAGCAGTACTCAGGAGTGCGACTCAGTGTTCGTTTTCCATGCGAAAAGGGGTTGTTTTTTTTGGTTGTTTTTTTTTTTTTTTCCCCCTCAAACCATGTCATCATTGCTAAGGTAAACAAAGCTTGTAACAGCACAAGACTTTTGCTTCCCTCCTGCTTTACATGTTTTGGTTTTTGGTTTTTTTTTTTAACCCATCTGCTCTACCACAAGCTATGAAAACCACTGTCAAAATATACCTCCCAGGAGCTCAAGGAGAGCCTGCATGTGGTCATCATGCTGGCTTTAAAAAAAAAAAAAAAAAAAGAAAAAAAAGTAGTGGGTGAAAGGCAAATCTTTTTTCCCCCCAGAATGGAAACTCTCCAGGACTTCTGTAATTACACCAGCTCTCAAAACGATGCAGGACACACACTTAATGCTTGGATCCTGCAAGAGGGACCACGCAATCCCTGCGAGTCTCTCTCCGTTAGCGATCCCAGGCTCAACGAGACTCGTTGGCCTCTGTGAAGCTCAGCCAGAAGAGGGCATGTCTGCCTTGGCTGCAGAACAGAGATCCCAACCTGCTCGAGATTTACTTCGTAAGGTGTCCGGCCACACATGGGTTTCAGTTAAAACCACTAAAGTGGAAAGTTTCCAGCCTGGCTACTATTCCTAAAGAGGTGGCGGTGCGGGGAGTTGCTCCCCTGGGTCTGGAAGGAAAGGGGCCAGCCCCTGCCCAGGGAAGGCTGGGTTAGCATCGCCCGCTTCTTTGGGCACTGCATGAGTCACAGCCTAACTTCTGCTCAGAGCTATGACTTCGGATCATGCTGAGGGCATTTTGTAATTTTTTTTAGCTTTTTTTATTTAGCTCCATTTTATTTGCTTTTCGGGTTTTAAGTGGAAGGACGGGGTGGGTTTCGGAGCATTTTTCCACAACCAAAAACTTCGGGGTTTTTAAAACGAAACCTGAATCATCATGCAATTCCAGGGACTGAGATGTAAAGGAAATATTTACAGATTTATTTACTTATTTTGGTCTGGGTGGAAACAGACGTTTATTTCCCACTTTGCAAAATCTTTGCAGTTTGTTGCTTGCCTGCCGTTAAGCGCAATACCTCCTACGTGAGCGAATGCAGTCAGCAGGTAAATGACTAGTTTAGGGATTTCTATGCATTTGAGAAGTGGGTCAGAGCAGGACCAGGCTCCACATACCGCAGGGCAGGGAACGACCAGGACTTCCTCACACTGGGGGCTACAGCATCACACGTCCCGGGTGAGAAAACAGACCCAGCAGCAGCTTTCGCAGCCTCTGAGGCCTGAATCCCAGGGGATGCGAACTAGAAACAGGGGGAGGAATGAAGGGAACGGTTATTCCAGTGCATTTGCTGAACTTGGGATCCAAACCTTTGGAGTTTAAACCCAGAGCCCTCCCAGGGTCCAGGCTCTCAGGAATGAAGCACCAGCCACTTCTTGCTACCTTAAGCGTGACTTCCAGCTGAACCCTGTGCCTTAAAAAAACAAAACCATCAAAAAATGGGGACCAGCTCACATGGACAGGGCTTATCTTTGGCTTCCCCTTGACTTTCTGTTTATATATGGTTATATTATGAGGCTTATATTGAATAATGTTAGCTAAAGATAACTCACTTGTTTATACTGGATTCAGCCAGCTTTGATGACACTAGAAATAAAGCTCCAGCAATGCTTACCAGCTGGCTCCTGACACATCCGTAACTTCTGCTGAGCTCCCTGCAAAAAGCCAGAGCAGCTTCTTGCCGAGAGATGGGCACACATGAAGCTCGACCAAAACCCAGGGGCATGCTCTGTGAAAGCACGTGGCCCCAGAAGGGCACAGGCTAGAGCTCCCAAAAGCAACGCTCTTTCCCAGAACCTAATTCTGAATTTGCAAAGAAATGGAGGGGGGAAAAAAAAAAAAAAAAAAGAAAGCGGGGGAAAAAAAGAGGAGTAAAAAGCCCACGCTATTCCCAGTTAGAGGTACCATGGAAGAGATGCCCAGAGTCAGCATCCACGCTCACAGCGGGGAAGCGGAAAGCCAGTTGGACTAATCTTTCTTTCAGCTCCTCACGCTGCATGTCAGCTATAAATATCCAATTTCTCTCACCTCTGAGCAACAAACTTCATTAGCAGAAAGGAAAACAGATTTTTCTTGGGGATGCTCATGTCACTGGAATGGCAAGCACTGCTGTCACTGCACTCTCACTCCCAGGGCAAACCCAAGGCACCTGCCCCTCCTGGGCAGTCCAGCCATCCTCCTCCTCTTTCAAAGATGAAGATTTGCTGGGTATAACTAAAGAAATAACCTTAAAAAGAGCCCAGTTCTGGAAGGCATGAATCGTGAAGCTCTTGGCAAGAGCAGTCCGCACATTGCTCAGATCAGCTCCTTCTGCATGGGGTCCCCAGGGGGATGACCTCAATGTTTTCATGCACTATGAGATAGTTTTCTGCCAAAATTTTCAAAAAAGAATTTGAGCTTTAGGCTCATCTTCCTTATTAACACACCCCCCAACGGGACTTCTCCTTGGCAGCAGATGGGGAGAGGGGCTGGGATGACTGCATCTGATAGTGGGGGGCTGTCAGCCTCCTTGCACTGCTGGTAGCGGATCAGCAGCTCAATACTTCCCAGTTAATGACAACATTTTGTAACACCCCTTTTTTCTATAGGATCTCTGTTCCCCCTCCCAGTGACCACCAAGAGTCCCCCAAAGGGGCAGCAAATGTTAGCTTTCTGGGGACAGAAGATGCACAGAACACCAATTTGCTTGCAGAAGTATTATTAAGAGAATATCACCACTTTTGAAAGCAAGAAATTAATTATTTTTCTTTTCCCACTGCAGGTTGAATTTCATGACCTCGTCACACCACATCTCTTGATCAATCCCTGGTCATTTGGGCTGTATTAATTTTTTTAACCGGCTCTCCAGTTGGTAGAGGAGGGAGGAAGAAGCAAATACACCCCATGCCACCCGACCGAGCGCCAAGCGATGCTCCTGTGAGTCAGGGAGAGTCCAGGGGAGCTGCTCATCCTCTTGGAGGATTTCCACCTTCCCTTTCCTTCCAGCTATTGCTGCCCAGGCAAGGCAACAGCCGTCCCTCCCCAAGCCCCCAGTTTGTTTACAACCCTGCCTTTTCCTTCACATTTCCCTCAGGCAGGTTTCTGCTGCCTCCAAACCCATCTCCTTCACACAAACAAGTGCATCAGCAGGAGGTAACGGGGAGAGGAAAAGCAATTCAATGCAGCTGGGCTGGGACAGGAAAAAAAAAAAAAGAAAAGAAGAAACAACCCAGCTGGGTGTGTTGGAGATGGAGGCAGAGGGACAGTGCCACCAGCGCCCACTCCACTGAGTCATAGCCATCCCTCTGGGACCCACAGGGTGTGGGAATGACAAGTAAATCACGCTTTGCTCAGCAGCAAGATGTTGGTGTTTGGGTTGCACAGCCGGAGCCAGCCAATACCCTATTTCAGCCAGATTGTGCCACCTGAATTCTTTCCCATCTGGATGTTTCACACTTGGGGCTACCAGGCAGCAAACCTCAGTCTGGATATTTGGGGGCAAAGCCACAAACACAGAAAGTCTGACAGGAGGGCGAGGGAAAGCAGGCAGGAAATTGTGCATTATGAGTAAACAGTCTATAAAGAGAGGAAATTAATATTTAATAAAAAAAGCCCACCACTCCCATGGCTCTGCTCCAAAAATGAAGCTGCAGACCTGTAGAGACACCTTCATTTCTGCATGTGCGTGACTGTCCTAAATGTCAACGAGAGTCCCCAAAAGTCAAGAACCCCCAAAACCTCCACCCTGGACCCCACTGCCCTTTCTGGACCCAACTGTCCCCACTGGTGAGATCATCTGCGAGTGCAAGGGATGATGGTGCTTCCTTTGGGATTCCCCCCCAGCACCGAAGCGGGAGGACACAGAGTATGGGTGACAGCTAGGACCCTGCCCCGCTCCCAGTTTTAAGTGAAAACAGGGTACTGTGCCGGTAGCGTGCAACCATCCTCACTGGGCTGTGGCTCTGTGTGTCCCCGGGAGGGCAAGGACAGCCAGCCCTGCAACACGCTCCACTTTGTTCACCTTCAGTCTTGTTTGCAGCCTTAACAGAGACCAATTTATTTCCATTCCTACTCCAAGAGGAAAACCAAAAGCTGAAGCCGATGGCACCTCCAATGCTTGTCTGCATTGCCTGCCACCCGAGCTCAGCTCCAAGTCAAAGATGTTTCCAACGGCTTGCCATTCCCATGTAATAAGGACAACGTTTTTTCCATGGGAAAGAAACCTTATAGAGGGAAGCAAGTCCTTGCAGATCACCTGAGAGAGAAATGGTGCAATACTTTCTTTCCGCTTTAATTCAATATTTAGACAGGCAGCAACTCGCTCACCCACCCACCCACCTCCACCCTCCCACTCAGCCAGCCTCCGAGGGCTCCCTGCAGCCCTCAGCAAGCCCGGCTCTGGATGATGAGTGCTGGACATCTACCAGCACAGGAGAGGTGTCAAAACTGCGCTGGAAAAAGCCATTTGCAATGAAATATGTCATTATAGTCCAGCAGTAATGAGAGCTGATTAGGATAGTGCTTGATCCACTTGGGTTTTAGGCAGGGTTATGAGAGAGGATGCTGCCCCATGCCCATATGCCACACTCTCTGCGGGAACACAGCCGGCATCACCGCTGTAGCTCCTGGTCAATGTGTATTATTCACCTTTATAGCACTTCAGAGGCTGCAATGAATTAAGGTACCTGTGCTGCATTTGCAGGCAGGAACAGGAGGTGTGGAGAAGCTGTGGGTGCACAGTAAGCTCCTTATTAGACCTCAGTACAGTGAGCAGCTTGGGTACACCCCTGCTTTTCTCTTCTCCTCCCATACTTGTACAATATTTCCCTTGTGCAATATTTTCCTCAATATACTGGAGAATAACAGCTTTGAAAGTAGTATCTGTTTACTGAGGAAAACCTCAAGCTCTGAGCCTGCAGTCTTAAGTTCTGCTGAAGTTTTACAATTTCAAGGGGGGGCAGGGGGGAGAAGAAAAGGAGAAACTTCAGAAAAAAACCCATTACTGAAACCATTTCTCCCCACGCCTTGCTCCGAGGCACATGGAGACCAAAGCAAACGCAGGAGCCCCCAACATTTTCTAAGCAAAACAATGCTTTGCCTCTTATTTTGAAACATAACACTGTTGAAGCATCATCGCTATCAAATACCACGACCTCATGCCGCTGCGCAGTGCGGGGTGCAGGAGCAGTGGGGTTACAGGCCTTCACACCATGCTCCTGCTCCACACAAGAGGAGCTGGACAGGCTAAAGCAGCTGCAGAGAGGGGAAAATGTTGCCCAAAACTGGGACTAGCAAAGGCACCTCTGCAGAGGGAGCGGGGATGCTCAGCCCATGATCCTGCCCTTGGGCCCCGCCTAAGCCAGGAACCATGGCCATGTCCTCGCCTGGGCATGCTTATCTCACTTCTGCTTAGGGGTGTTTTGTGGGCTTAGGGTGGGTTTTTTAAATTATTTTTACTTTTTTTTATTTTTTAAAAATCAGGCCAAGTTTTGCACGAGGGCTGTTGCGGGCTCTGAAAAGCAGGCATGTGTCTGAATTTCCAGTATCCATATCAGTACTTCACAGTCCTTGCTATGAGTATTTCATAACCTTTATTCATTTGCACTGGGGAAAAAAAAAAAAAACCCACACAGCCACCAAACAGAATGAACTAAAATGGAAATTCCTTCCAGCATTTATTGAAAGGGGAGAATCCCAAGCTATGCCACCCCCCCCCCCCCCACTATTAGAGTATGCTAAAAATATCCTCACCATGTTTTGCCCTTGCAGCCAGCTCCCCACAAAGAACAGGCACACAACTTGGGGGGAAAAACATGCAAAACTTCCCCGTGCTTTTACAATTAGCAATTATCTTTCACCAGTTTGTCTTTCAGGGCCAGTAATTGCAGGAGCAGATGAAATGGCCCAATTTTCCTTTATGTAGGCAACCCCTGGTTGGGAAAGCATATTGCAATTCCCCCTGGCTACTTTGCTCCAACCACTGTTTCAGGAAGAGCCTCACAGAGGCTGAGCAGCACAACCCTCCCCACATTGCCAAATTATCTAATGGCTTGCCCGGCAAAGCAGATGACCAGGATATATTACAAAATTCAGAAATAACAGGGTATTCAACAGAGTTGAAGCATTTTTTGCAGTGATGGCAGAGTAAAAGCCTGCACCAGGGTGCTGGCGGTGAAACCCGGCTCTCCTGCACCCCGAGCATCAGAAGGTCACACCCCATCATCCAAGTGGAGAAAGCAGATATCCAGATCACAAGCCATCAGCAGGCAAATTACCACTCACTCCAACTTCTCCAAGCTCAAAATCCCAGACCGAACTTTACAGAATGGGTTGGATTGTTTGGCTGTAGAAATCCCATGGTTTATTTTTGCAGCCAGAGGGTGTGTGCACTAGCCAGGTGTCCTGGTGGGATTCCAACATTAATATCCCGAAATCTCCCTCTGAAATTAAAAGGAGGGGTTGTTGGGCTTTTTTTACATCTGTCCTCTTCTTCACCTTCCCCCCACTACAGAGAAACTCCCCCAGAAGTATTTGTTGTATAATATTGCTCACCCTACCAGCACATCAGTGGGAGGAGAGATCCCTCTGCATGCAAGCGCTAAGGGACAGCATCTAATTTAATTCTCATTTTCTTAAATGCGCTCCATCTGCGAGGAAGACATGGCAAGAGGTTATTACTACACTGCATTTTATACACCCCATCGATATGCTGCCCCAGACCACCCAATACAAACTAGTCAGCAGTTTCAGCACTTGCAAGGCACTACACAGAGCTTTTGGACATGAGAAAAAAAAATTAAAAAAAAAAAAATCACTGTAACAGCAAGTTACAGCAACCAGTTAAGAGGCAAAACATCCCTTGGTGTGAGTTAATCAGGACTCTGCCCTTTGTCCTGCAAGGTATTTCCCTGCAAGGAGCCTGGTGCGCCCAGGAGGCAAGTCCCCAGCCGGGTTCCCAGGACAAATGCCCGCTCACATCCTATTCCCGTAAGCATCTGGGGAGCCTTTCCTTTTGCACAGGCTTGCATGTAAACAAATCTGTGTCGATACAGAGCTCTGCCAGCTCGGGCAGCTTTATTATGGCTTTTGGGTAATGCTTTCCAGTTTTCTTAGTGGCACTGCTGCTGCTACCAGGTCATTTTTATGAGCGCCTCATATTCCAGCTACGGTCCAGTCCTTCCACTTACAGGAAAAAAGAGCTTCGGAAGAGTGCCCCATATATAACCTAAAACAACTTAAAACCCCTGCACACTCAGAATTTATCTCTTGGCATTCAGCGTGATTTCACCTCCCTGGATGCTCAGCCAGCAGCCCTTGAACACCTCCAGCAGACAGCCAGACACAGGCAAAGCCTGCAGAGAGCAGAGCTCAGACCCCAAGGTCCGGCAGCCCTGCGTGCATCCCTGCCACTCACCCCAGGGCTCAGCCTGCTCCCCATGGGATGCCACTGGCTTCCCTAGTTATGGCAGCAGGGTGGCTGGCAGCCCCTTGGGGACAGCAGCCAGAGCCCTCTGTTTACTCAGCTCCTTCATGAGGCTGGGAACTCTTAACATTACTTTTTTTTTTTTTTTTAAGCTATTGTTATCATTGTCGCACTATGTGATTTATTACCCAGCAAGAGATTATCAGTGCCCATATTAAAATGGAGAGGAAGAAAGAGAAACAATGTTTGAAATATCTGGGTTTAAACGCACAGGGTCCAAGCACAAGGGGCAAGGTGGGCTGGCACCACTGGGGTCTGACCACCACCACTTCCTCCGTAAGGAGAAAGCACAGAGAGGACAAAAACTAGACCGACATGGGACCACTGCAAGCTGGAGCTGTCCCCTGGGGGAGGGTGGGCAACACAGGTGAGCATACATCAGCACGCAAGCAGATGCATTTTGCAGCACGGTTAGTCCCGCTGCCGAGCACATCCCTGCGTGCAGGGTTAGACGGCCGCTCATTAAGGCACAGCACAAAAACTGCTCAGCAAGTCCAGGGAGCCCGGCACCATAGGTCAGCCTTCCTCTGCGGAGTGTAGCCCATCTCTGAGGTCCCCGGCTGGGGAGGATTTCAGCCCAAAGGCAGTGACATGCGTCCTTATTTGACCTCCAGCAGCATACATTCCCCATTATCACTAGAGCTGCTAATAACACACTGCATCAGCTCCCTCCCACCTGGCAGAGACCCCACAATAGCACCTGCAAATGTCTCACCCAAGCAAGCCAGCACAGGGAGGTACAGCCAAGACACAGGGATCCCACTAGAGAAGTACACGGACAACAAGGAACTTCAGCCGGTGCCACCAGCAGCTCGCGGCACTATCTCATCCCCAATGGCTGTTGCTATTTTGCCCAGAGATGTCCTGCTATCAGAGACACTGCACATCCTTTTAGCTGCCACCAACTCCTGGTCTTCCCCTTGCACGCTGCCAGCTCAGCGCCTCATGCTCCGACCAGACCTGGCAGCCCCCCTGCACCTTCCCATTGGAGGATGCTCAAAGGATTTGGGGTGCAGAGGAGTTTGGGTGCAGAGGAGCTGGAACGGGGCACGGCCGGGAGGAGCACCCGCCCATGCTGCCCAAGCAAGCAAAGGTCCGCACGCAAGATAAGGGCAAGAGCAGCTTGGGTTTTATCTGCAAGAGATGTGAAACCGCTTGATTTGATAATGAGGTTGTTTTGAACATCGAGTACCTACACAGCTAAGCGGCTTTGCTGGAAACTGCTCAGAAATGGGTGGGAAATCTGCTTTTGGCTTTTGACACTGAAAAGCAGGAGGCATTCAAAGCCCACCCGGGTGCGACCCCATGCCAGTCGCCTCCACCGACCCCAGGAGAGCTGCAAACTGCTCAGCCAGCCAGGGAACAGAGCATCATGTGGGGAATAACCCCCTGCATGGGCACAACCAGTGGGCAGGGCTGGGCACCGCCTCGAGCTCAGTGTCCTGATCACATCTGCTGTCAGGAAGGTTAAAAAATCCACCCAAATCTCAGCCCCCAGCTTTAGCCTGGAAGTTGCTTCAACATTGGAGAAACATTGACAACAGCAAGAAACTGCAAAAGCTGATAAAGCTGCAGGGAGGGTCATTAGACTGCACGCTGCCAGGATTAAAAACACCAGCCCATAAATCTGCCCTCCTCCTGTAAAAAGAAAAGGGGGAGGAATGAAGAGACACACGCTGTGCTGGTGCTCAGAAGGGATGGGATAGTTGGGTGGGAACTGCTCCTTCCTTTCCTCGCTCGCTGTTTCCTTCCATCCAGGCAGGCATTCACTTACTGCGTCAAAAAAACGTCACCTCTGCTTAGCAATTGCACTGGGATATAACAAGGATTTTCCTAACACGGGGTAAAAGGGCCAAAGGATAAACCTCTCCATAGGAGCTGGTTTTGAACAGTGTAGCAGCTAGGGAGCAAAACATGCAGGAACCAGAGAGAGGCCAGCTCCAGGAGCCCACATCTGTCCCCAAGTCCCCCTCCTCAGTGTTTTGAGTCACCATGTAACAGCCCTTCCAGTCGTTAATCACACAGCATCTGTTGGGCTAGTTGTACTTACTTAATGAATAACAAGGTTTTCAGCCCATTAAAGGGCACCACAAGCTTTGGGTGCTCAAACTGGGGAGTTCACATCTGTGCTTGTTTCACCACAATTAAACAGAAACAGTGTATTGACGAAAAAAACTATGCAAGTTAAACATCACATTGCCACATAGATACTAGAAGCCTTCGTATCACATGTGAATCCTGCCGGTTTGTTCCAGTTTTGCCCAGCTTATTTTACTTCTGCTAACGCATTTTGTTAGAGGAGATTTATGCCAAGCTTTTTTTTTTTTAATTTTTTTTTTGTCCTTTAGCAAGATCACTTTGTTATTTGCTGCAGTAGAAAACCATACAAGTTCCTTGTGCTATCCAGAAACCAAATGATACAACCAGGATCCACGCTCGAGGTTCCATGCTTTTATTTACTATGCTGTCCTTTCTGCAGACCATTAATGCTATTTCTGGGAAGAGGAACTGTCACATCTTTTTGTGGTTAAATAAAAGACGAACACAGGAACATTTTGACCTGCCTTTTGCCAACACGTTGCATAAATACACTGAAGCACCACGCGAACATGACATTGATCTTGCTGTACAGCTAGAAGCCCATAAAAATACATGGTTGGGGCCCCATTTCCCCTGCACTTTCCCAAACAGGACATTCTCCAAGAGAACAGCCCAAAATACCAACAGCAAGCATTTAACCAGCAACAGGCAACTCATTTTCCTGTGGCCCCCAACAAAGAACCAGCGCTACCCATCACCCTCGCCAGAGGCAAACCCACGAGGGAAGCATCCCCTGAGGAGCTGGACTACTTCACGTCCCTTCTCCTTGGAAGAGCCTGGTGGTGTTAGCTAGAGAGGGCGGCTGTGGGTTCAGGCTCTTCCAAGACAAACCCGTCGCAGCCCTCAGTAAGTCACCGTGAGCCAGCCTGAGCCTTGCCCATTGCCTTAAGGCAGCAATTGGTCTCATAACCATGAGCCTGGCATCTCAAACCCTCCAACACAACAGCAGCGGCCTGGGCACAGCAGTCCAGAACGCACCAAAACTCAGTCCCGCAGCAATCTCCACCAAAACAGCTGCTTGGGAATTACCAGCCAGCAGCTACAGCACCACCAGAGCCAAGACAAAAACGCCTCTGAGAAGCTTCACCAGCCCATTTAGCAACATGCAGTTCACCTATTTCATTCCTGACCTGCTGTAGCAAAGCCCACGGATGTTCATCTGGAGTCCATAGGTCCAACATACATTGCATTTGGAGTGATATTTGATACACAGCACAGAGAAGGTCCTCACAGCCCAAGCTCTCAGAAGAAGTATGCTGGGGGAGCAGCCAGGTGAAATAGCTGCAACTGGACGAGCCTGATTCCCATCAAGCCCTAAGGAGCACAGCCCGGGGGCTGCCTGATCCCCCCCACCTGGGGAAGAGTACTCCACCCAGGTGCAGCAACCCAAGAAAACCCAAGGAGCTGCTGCCCATTGTGCCTGTGTCGTGACAGCGTGGTGTGGGCAGCACAGATACCCAGCTTGTCCCTGATGGTGCCCTCCTCTGAGCCCTGCTCTGAGATGCTGCCAGCCTTTCAGGGATGCTACCAGCAAAGGGCTCCCTGCAAACACAGCCTGTGCAGGTGTTAGGGGGAGGCACTTAGCCTGGTCGTTAATAAGCGAGGAGTAGCTGGGTTGGCTCCTCAGCTGAACCCTATGAAATCAAGCCCTGCAGAGTATATCCCAAGTTACAGAATTATTTTATCTGGGTTAGCAGATGCAGCTAGGTGTCACTCAGCCATGCTGGCTGGAAAATGCACTCCGTTGGCATGCAGACAGTGAGTTTATCCAACGGGACAGAGTGCAACAGGCAAGCAGCAAAGCAAGCCTTATTTGACTGTTACAGGCATCCCCAAAAGGAAGTAGCAGTCCCCCAAAACCTCCCTGTATAGCACTGGGACAGGGTTTGAAGCTCTGTGTTCATTCTGGTGCTGCTGCGCTCTGCTTGCTGGCCTCCATCCCACATGGTTTGCATCCCTGCTTCCCCCGGCTCGTTAAAGCAGGGGCCATCCCAAAGGCTTAGCCACAGGCTAATGACTAGGGGAAAGGTGCTGCGGGTGAGAGGAGGAGGAGGATGCTTGATAACAGTGATCGCTCTCAGTCTCCTGGGAGAGTCGTGCTGTAGAAAGCGAACAGCAATACGTCGGGGCGAGGAGAAGAGGAAGATGGAGATTGTGGGCCGTGACAGTTCCATTCACTAAATGGGAAGTAAAAGAAAATCTTTATCTGTGGAGTGCAGAGCCAGGGGAGATGGAGATAACGCAGCTCCATTGCGCTGCAGCATCTGATACCAACTAAGCCGCCGGGCTTTCATGCTTTTCTTTTAATTGCCCCCTTCCTGCTAAATTTAATTGGAAAATAAACAAGCAGCAGCCTTTAGAAGGAGAATCAGAAGCAGAGGATGTCGTTCCAGAAAGATTAATTACATCGATCTGCCCTAATGATGTCCAGTCCTTCCAGGGGATGATACAGCCCCAGGTTTCACAGGCGGCTGAAGGTGTGACTGTGACCACGTCCCTCAGTTCTTTCTCTAAAGCGAAAGAATCTCAGTTCTTTCTTTAAATATTGAGTAATAAGCCCTTCAGCTAGCACTCAGGGAGTCCCCTAGAAGAGAAATGAAAGCCTGCAAGGCTGTGGGGGCAAGATAGAAACTCCTTTACAATAAAAACAGAAAAGTGCACAATTTTATTGCGAATTATTGCTTATAGTACGCATGACACAGGAACACATATACACTTATAAAAATCCCGGCAGGTAACAGAGTACAGTGAGACCTCAAAATCAATAGTGTGCATGTAGGAAATATAACTTGACACTGTGGATCTTCTGATTTCAGTGCTGCGGTTCAGCATCAGGTCAGATCAGTAAGGCTTTTGGACCTTGCCCTGTTGGATTTTATCCAGCATTTGTCAATCAAACTATCAAATTTTTAATCTTGTTTTCCAGGCTCCTGGGGAGCCACATCAGAGCTGCTGGAATGCAGAAAACGTTATTTTTGAAAAGACTTTCAGAACAGCCCCCAGAAGACATTTTGTATCCAAAAGCACCTTTTTGCTTTCTTTTAAAAGACATGGCTTTGTGGCCATGACTTTGAGCCAGGGGTTGCGAACACCCCTTCCCCTCTGCCTGCCAGCCGTGAGCACGCTGAGCTGCAGCTGAGGCTTGGGACGAGGCTGTCACTGAGTCTTTTGGAGGGACGCATCCAGGCTCTGGTTCTGCAGATGCTCAGACACGTGGTTTAAATTTGCACGCAGCGCAAGTCCCAGTGCAGCAGGTCCACAGAAGTGCACATAGAAAGGATGCCTGAGGAGGGCCCCAGCAAGACACCTCATCTGCCTCCCGGCCAGGAATCTTTAGTTAAATAATTCTCCAAATATTTAACTTGAATCTCCCTTGCTGTGATTTAAGTCTTGACCCGGGACAGAGGGAGGAGATTATCACCCACCCAGGGAAGCATAAGTGCCATCGCAAGAAAGATGGGGACCATGGGGCCAGGTCTGCTGCAGGGAAGGAAGCTTTGCAGGGTGACTTAGGCAGGCTGGCTTTACACACTGTGCTTTCCAAAACCCGCTGTGCTGACCCCTTTCCATGTGCTGACCCCCTTGCATGTGCATACACAGGTGGCCCTGGGTGGCAGGTGCAGGCTGCTGTCCCCAAGCTCGGCTTTCCACCCTGTAGGAACAGCATCCTTACAGCACCAGCAGTGAGAGAGCGATGGAGAAGGTGCTATTGTAGGAACAGCATCTTTCTAGCTGATACATATATATATAGGTGATATATCTTCATTGTGATGGAGCAGATGCTTTCCATGACCATGCTGAAGGAGGGTAGTATAGCTCCCGTGTGGGCAGGAAGGCACAGGAGCAGAGTGGGGCTGCTGCAGTGGCACAGGGGCAGGGAACTTCACCTTCTGTTGCTTCAGCCCCCGACTGCAAAGGGAAACCCTTCCACTGGATTTAACCCTTCTGTTCAGATAGAATTTGTATAGATTACAAATACTTCCAAGCAAGGGATTTTTTCATTGCTCTGGGTACGTACAAAACCAGCCACAGCAGAGCCCAAGTCCAGCTCGGGACCACTTGGTTTGGCTGCGCTACATGTAAATAACAGCAGCAAAGCCTTTTATAAACGGAAAAATAAGTACAGATCCCAGACTTGATAGTTTTAAGAATGAAGTAGTCTAAGCAGCTCCCCAGAAAAAATGTATAGATCTACCATGACCATCGAGATCGCAGAAGAGAGGACAGGGCGATGAGAAACCCAGCCCTTGTAACCATCTGCCCTTTAAACCACCCATTTGATTGGGAAACAAACTTCATAAAAATAACATTTTGGAGCCATTCCCCAGTCGCCAATAAAGACAGACACACAATTTACATGGGAAACTCATACCCAGGGAAATAAATGAAGGCAGTAAAAACAAGTGAAAAGAGGACAGTTTATGAGTTTGGATGCATCCTGCCTCTCCCTCCCATCTTGTCCTCGCCACATGTGTTTTAATTTTCCTCCCACTCCCATCCTTATTGTACTCCTCTTCCCAGGGAGACAAAACACGGTGCCCTCCTCACTAAAACTGTCAACGGCAGGAGGAGGGCTAATATATTCAACTTAACCCTGCTTTGCCTTCAGTCCTGTCCCCGGGACAATCCCTGTGCCCTCCTGTCTGCCATCCGGAGCGTCCTGCCATGGTCCTTGTCCTGGGCAGATGTGCTACCCGGGCTAGGGCTGCTTGTTGAAGGACTGTCGTGGTTTAACCCCAGCCAGCAACTAAACACCACGCAGCCGCTCACTCACTCCCCCCCACCCAGTGGGATGGGGGAGAAAATCGGGAGAAGAAGCAAAACCCGTGGGTTGAGATAAGAACGGTTTAATAGAACAGAAAAGAAGAAACTAATAATGATAATGATAACACTAATAAAATGACAACAGCAATAATGAAAGGATTGGAATGTACAAATGATACGCAGTGCAATTGCTCACCACCCGCCGACCGACACCCAGCCAGTCCCCCGAGCGGCGAATCCCTGCCCCCCCACTTCCCCGTTTCTGTACTGGATGGGACGTCACATGGTATGGAATACACCGTTGGCCAGTTTGGGTCAGGTGCCCTGGCTGTGTCCTGTGCCAACTTCTTGTGCCCCTCCAGCTTTCTCACTGGCTGGGCATGAGAAGCTGAAAAATCCTTGACATTAGTCTAAACACTACTGAGCAACAACTGAAAACATCAGTGTTATCAACATTCTTCGCTCTGAACTCAAAACATAGCACTGTACCAGCTACTAGGAAGACAGTTAACTCTATCCCAGCTGAAACCAGGACAGTATCCACCCCTTATTCTATACCATTGACGTCATGCACAGTTCCCATACCTTTAGTTACATCCTGATCAATCATCACTTTTCCATCCCTTTAAGACATATGAGCAATGATATATATATATATGTATACACACACAGAGATATCATTCCTTTAGTTCATGGGTCATGTTCATAAAATGTTCATTGAATTCATTTAGTTTCCGACTCTGGGCTCCATCTGTCATACCAGTCTTTCTGGGCAGGAGGGATGGTGCAAAGTCCTCTCAGTCGGTAGAGCAGAATTGGGCTTCAGTGCAGTGTGACAAGCAGGTGACATTTGGCGCAGCAGGAGGATGGTGTGCACCGTTGGATTGTTGCATGCTGGAGTCAGTTCTGGTTCCATCACTACTGCGCTTTGCTCAGTTTTATCACAGTTCTTTTCTTGCTTGATCTAAGTGATTCTTACTATAGTACTATGGATATAGCACATAATTATAGTAAGGATAATATACAGTAGCAGGGTTATATAGCAACTAATATACAGTTTAATTCTGGCTGTTCTCACCTAAAATTAAATCCCCTTGAGGCACACATCGGACTTCCCCATCTTTTCGCATCACCCACCAAGTGCACCCAGGCCCTTGAGCAAAAGCAATCCCACGAATGGGTTTACCTTTGCCTGAGGCAGGAGTAACCCAGACTGTCTTCCCTAACATATTTTTTATGTGCACTACAGGGACTTTATCCCCTTCTACAGTATGTAAAAATTCCGACTGGGCAGGGCCACCCCGATTGGCAGATCCTCTGGTGTTGACTAACCAGGTGGCTTTTGCTAAATGTGTATCCCAATGTTTGAAAGTTCCACCCCCCATTGCTCTCAATGTAGTCTTTAACAGTCCATTGTATCGCTCAATTTTCCCAGAGGCTGGTGCATGATAGGGGATATGATACACCCACTCAATGCCATGCTCTTTGGCCCAGGTGTCTATGAGGTTGTTTCGGAAATGAGTCCCGTTGTCTGACTCAATTCGTTCTGGGGTGCCATGTCGCCACAAGACTTGCTTTTCTAGGCCCAGGATAGTGTTCCGGGCGGTGGCATGGGGCACAGAATATGTTTCCAGCCATCCAGTGGTTACTTCCACCATCGTGAGCACATAGCGCTTGCCTTGGCGAGTTTGTGGGAGTGTGATATAGTCAATCTGCCAGGCTTCTCCATATTTATATTTCAGCCATCGCCCTCCATACCACAGGGGCTTTAACCGCTTGGCTTGCTTAATTGCAGCACATGTTTCACATTCATGGATAACCTGTGCAATAGTGTCCATGGTCAAGTCCACCCCTCGGTCACGAGCCCATCTATATGTTGCATCTCTTCCCTGATGGCCTGAAGCATCATGGGCCCACCGAGCCATAAATAGCTCACCCTTATGTTGCCAGTCCAGGTCCACCTGAGCCACTTCAATCTTGGCAGCCTGATCCACCTGTTGGTTGTTTTGATGTTCTTCAGTGGCCCGACTCTTGGGTATGTGAGCATCTACGTGACGTACTTTTACAACCAGATTCTCTAGCCGGGATGCAATATCTTGCCACAGTGCGGCAGCCCAGATGGGTTTACCTCTGCGCTGCCAGTTGCTCTGCTTCCATTGCTGTAGCCAGCCCCACAGGGCATTTGCCACCATCCATGAGTCAGTATAGAGATAGAGCACTGGCCACTTTTCTCTTTCAGCAATATCTAATGCTAGCTGGATGGCTTTCACCTCTGCAAACTGACTCGATTCACCTTCTCCTTCAGCAGTTTCTGCAACTTGTCGTGTAGGACTCCATACGGCAGCTTTCCACCTCCGATGCTTTCCCACGATGCGACAGGATCCGTCAGTGAACAGGGCATATTGCCTCTCATTTTCTGGCAGTTTATTATACAGCGGGGCCTCTTCAGCACGTGCCACCTCCTCCTCTGGCGACATTCCAAAATCTTTGCCTTCTGGCCAGTCCGTGATCACTTCCAAAATTCCTGGGCGACTGGGGTTTCCTATGCGAGCCCGTTGTGTGATCAGTGCAATCCACTTACTCCACGTGGCATCAGTCGCGTGATGTGTAGAGGAGACCCTCCCTTTGAACATCCAGCCCAGCACTGGCAGTCGGGGTGCTAAGAGGAGCTGTGTTTCAGTACCAACAACTTCTGAGGCAGCTTGAACTCCTTCATATGCTGCCAATATCTCCTTTTCAGTTGGAGTATAGCGAGCCTCGGATCCTCTGTATCCCCGACTCCAAAACCCCAGGGGTCGGCCTCGGGTCTCCCCAGGTGCTTTCTGCCAGAGGCTCCAGGTAGGGCCATTCTCCCCAGCTGCAGTATAGAGCACATTTTTAACATCTTGTCCTGTCCGGACTGGTCCAAGGGCTACTGCGTGAACAATCTCCCGTTTAATTTGTTCAAAGGCTTGTTGTTGCTCAGGGCCCCATTGAAAATCATTCTTCTTTCGGGTCACTTGATAGAGAGGGCTTACAATCAGACTGTAATTTGGAATATGCATTCTCCAAAACCCCACGACACCTAAGAAGGCCTGTGTTTCCTTTTTATTAGTTGGTGGAGACATAGCTGCTATTTTGTTAATCACATCCATTGGGATCTGACGACGCCCATCTTGCCATTTTATTCCTAAAAACTGGATCTCCCGTGCAGGTCCCTTGACCTTACCTTCTTTTATGGCAAAACCGGCTTTCAGAAGGATTTGGATTATTTTCTTCCCTTTCTCAAAGACTTCTTCTGCCGTGTTGCCCCATACGATGATGTCATCAATGTATTGCAGGTGTTCCGGAGCTTCACCTTTTTCCAGTGCAGTCTGGATTAGTCCATGGCAAATGGTGGGGCTGTGTTTCCACCCCTGGGGCAGTCGATTCCAAGTGTACTGGACACCCCTCCAAGTAAAGGCAAATTGTGGACGACACTCTGCTGCCAGAGGGATTGAGAAAAACGCATTAGCAATGTCAATTGTAGCATACCACTTGGCTGCCTTTGACTCTAGTTCGTATTGAAGTTCTAGCATATCTGGAACGGCAGCACTCAGCGGTGGCGTAACTTCATTCAGGCCGCGATAGTCAACTGTTAGTCTCCACTCCCCATTAGACTTTCGCACGGGCCATATGGGACTATTAAAAGGTGAGCGAGTTTTGCTGATCACTCCTTGGCTCTCCAGTTGGCGAATCAACTTGTGGATGGGAATCAGAGAGTCTCGGTTGGTGCGATATTGCCGCCGGTGCACCGTCGTGGTAGCAATTGGTACTTGTTGTTCTTCAACCCTCAGCAACCCCACAATCGAAGGGTCTTGAGAGAGACCAGGCAGGGTAGACAGCTGTTCCGTGCCCTCCGTCTCCAAGGCAGCTATACCAAAAGCCCATCGATACCCCTTTGGGTCCTTAAAATACCCTCTCCTGAGATAGTCTATGCCAAGGATGCACGGAGCCTCTGGACCAGTCACAATGGGGTGTTTCTGCCATTCATTCCCAGTTAGGCTTACTTCAGCTTCCAATACAGTTAACTCTTGGGATCCCCCTGTCACACCAGAAATAGAAATGGGTTCTGCCCCTTCATAACTTGATGGCATTAAAGTACACTGTGCGCCGGTGTCTACTAGAGCCTTATACTCCTGTGGGTCTAACGTGCCAGGCCATCGAATCCACACAGTCCAATAGACCCGGTTATCCCTTTCCTCCACCTGGCTGGAGGCAGGGCCCCTCTAATTCTGGTCAGAGTATCCAGTATTCACTTCTCGTAAAATTGGCTCAGAAGTCCCTTCAAGAGGATCAGAAATAAGATCAGCCCTTCTACTCTGTTTGGAAACCGGAGCGGCATTTTTCCTGGTAGAATCCCCTTTTGTGGTGTTTTTTCCTCGCAGCTCACGTACCCGTGCATTTAGGACCGAGGTAGGTTTTCCATCCCATTTCCTCATGTCCTCTCCATGATCACATAAGTAAAACCACAGGGCACCTCGCGGTGTGTACCTTCTATATTCTTTCTCTTGGGCAGAGGAGCGCTCACTCCTAATAGCTGAGACATTGGTCCTTACAGGTGGGCAACAGGACATCTCCTCTTTGAATTGCTGGAAATCCTCGGACAGCTTCTCCACAGCCGAAATGCAGGCTTGTAGGGAGGAGGAGAGATTCTCTTCGTATTGACGGAGTTGGCGAGCCACTTCATCCACTGTCGGTGCCTCTTCGTCTTTCCAGGTCATTATTGCCAGTGAGTTGGCATAGGACGATGGTGCGCTCCGTACAAACTTCCGCCACATGGGTCGTGTGCATTGGACTTCGTCTGGATCTTTGGGTAATTGTGGGTTGTCCGGATCATGATGAATTGTCTCTAGCACAGCTAATTCCCTCAGATATTGGATACCTTTTTCCATGGTTGTCCACTTGCTTGATTGACATATAACATCTTCCTTAAAGGGGTACCTTTCCTTCACACTTGACAGGAGTCGCCTCCAGAGGCTGATGGCTTGTGTCCCTTTTCCAATTGCCTTGTCAATGCCACCTTCCCTGGCAAGCGATCCCAGCTGCTTGGCTTCCCTACCTTCTAATTCCAAGCTATTAGCCCCATTGTCCCAGCATCGGAGGAGCCAGGTGATAATATGCTCACCTATACGGCGGCCAAAATCTTTTCGCATATCCCGCAGCTCACTCAAGGATAGGGACCGGGTTATTACCTCTGGTTCTGCCTCTTCCTCCTGTTCCCGTGATGACCCTGGTTCGCCTTCATCCTTCGCTAAGCGAACTGATTTTTTTGTATTTTTCTTTTTCTGTACGGGGGCAACTGATACTGGTGCAGGTTGGTCCACTGGTTCAGTTGCAGTACCGCTCGCCGGGTCTTGGATAACCGCAGTGTCTGTTGCCAAGGTTTGGGTAGCTGCTGTGCTCGTTGCTGGGGCTGGAGGGACCTCAGTGCCCGTTGCCGAGGTTTGGGTAGCTGCCGTGCTCATTGCCGAGGCTGGAGGGGCTGCAGTGCCTGTCGCTGAGGTTTGGATAGCCACAGTGCTCATCGTTTTGTTGTTAGGTCCAGAGACCTTCTCTTCCCCTTGAGGGTACTGAGTGGTGTCGAACAGGGCTCGATAGGCATGGGCCAGGCCCCAGCACGTTGCAGTAATTTGTATCTCTCTGGAGCTGCCGGGGTGACAGCATACCTTTTCCAAATATTTTACTAGTTCTTCTGGATTCTGCACTTGTTCAGGGGTGAATTTCCAAAACACTGGAGGTGCCCACTTTTCTAGGTACTTGCCCATACTACCCCACACACCCTGCCACTCATAATTATCCAGCCTTGGGGCAGATCTCTGGGTGATTTTCTTAAATAGTTGTTTAACCTTAAATGAGAGCTGAACCACATTCAGAAGCATGCTAATTCCTAGCAGTAGGGCTAGGACCGTGCTGGTCCCAACATCCCAAGAGTATTCAAATTTTTCAAAATTCTCAAACACCATTGTAACTGGACTGAAGGAGAAAGGAGAGGGGAAGAAAGGTATCCCACCCATAGACTGGTTTTCCAAGGAGGAAAGGTAAATGGTATAATTATTAATAGTTTCCCACAGATGGCTTCCACAGTATAAAGGTGACAATGCTGGGTGCAAGTACCGGATTAATCCCACAGCCGACGACTTTATCATACCATAAACCAGTGTTATACAATACATCAAAGCGAAAACCTTAATCCACCTCCCACGGATGATAAGCAGCAGAAGAGGGACTACATACAGCAAGCGAGGTGATACATAACAGAACTTTAAAAACCAGAGCAACAACTCTAAGAACACATAAATCAACATAATGACCAGCAACTATTAGACCGATATAATGAATGCTTATAACAAATTTGTTTTAACAAGCTCTGGTCAGGTTTGTCGTTATCTCAACCCTTCGTGCCCCACGTTGGGCGCCAAAAAGGACTGTCGTGGTTTAACCCCAGCCAGCAACTAAACACCACGCAGCCGCTCACTCACTCCCCCCCACCCAGTGGGATGGGGGAGAAAATCGGGAGAAGAAGCAAAACCCGTGGGTTGAGATAAGAACGGTTTAATAGAACAGAAAAGAAGAAACTAATAATGATAATGATAACACTAATAAAATGACAACAGCAATAATGAAAGGATTGGAATGTACAAATGATACGCAGTGCAATTGCTCACCACCCGCCGACCGACACCCAGCCAGTCCCCCGAGCGGCGAATCCCTGCCCCCCCACTTCCCCGTTTCTGTACTGGATGGGACGTCACATGGTATGGAATACACCGTTGGCCAGTTTGGGTCAGGTGCCCTGGCTGTGTCCTGTGCCAACTTCTTGTGCCCCTCCAGCTTTCTCACTGGCTGGGCATGAGAAGCTGAAAAATCCTTGACATTAGTCTAAACACTACTGAGCAACAACTGAAAACATCAGTGTTATCAACATTCTTCGCTCTGAACTCAAAACATAGCACTGTACCAGCTACTAGGAAGACAGTTAACTCTATCCCAGCTGAAACCAGGACAAGGACCCAGCTGCTCTTTGCAGGTATGACCTATATGAAATAAGCTAAGAGTCAGCCACAAAGGGAAAACCCACAAAACCCATCACTTTGGAAAGGAAAAAATAAAATTAGTTGCTTTAGCTGTAGCTTGCGCAATGCACACCTTGACTAAGCAATCAGTCATACTGCTCCTAAAACCCAGGAGAGCCCAGGGGAAAGAAAACCATGGAGAAACACATGGCAGCACCCAGGCAATTGCATTACAGCAGGGGAGATGTAAGGTCTTGAAGTCCTCCCACCCAGCCCACCAACACACTCCTAGCTGGAACCCAAACACCCTCTTCACTTAATAAATCAATGATACTTTGGTGGTTTTTTAAATCAATAATACTTTGGTGGGGGTTTTGTTTGTTTGTTTGTTTGTTTGTTTTTGCCTTTTTTTTTTACTGAATCTCCAAAGGTTTGCTGGGACCACCACTCAATAAAATAAGACTATTTATTAGTCTCAGGTGGTCCAAGTGTTTTTTGGGCACGGGATTGATGTTTCTGTGCAGTTTTCCAGAAGGCAGGACACATGGCAATGTGAGGATGGAGACCTGGGTGCTGTGCAGATGGGGATGCCTTCTTCTCTTGTGTCTGCATGGCAGTGCTCAGCCGTGAAAGAGGCTCCCTGGTGCCACCTTCATACACATAAGCAAATGATTACCTTCATTATCATGAAATAGGGCCAGCTTGCCAAATTACGGTAACTTTTCAAAGTAAATGCCATTTTAAACAGGAGTTCATTTGCTCTGGAAAAGGTGGCCACTTCCTGCAGGGATCTTTGCAGAAGGGGATGAAAACCAGAGCAGATTGCTGCTGGCCCTCAGTAATCCCTTCCTCAGGAGGAGGGGGAAAAGTTGTTCCTGAAGGTGAAAAACCATCCCAGGGCAACACAGTTTTTCCCAGAAGAGTGGCAGAGGCTGGCACATGAGCTGCATTTTCCCTGGCCACAGCCACTGGCCCACAACCATCAAATAACCCTTTGCCACTCCACAGTTATCACCTGCATTCGCTTGTGAAGGGCTCCACTCTGCAACTAACAGAGCCTGTAAAAAAACCGCTAGCTTTGTAGGACACGGGATCCGGCCCCATGGCCTCACCCTCAGCCTGCCACACTGCTTTCCTGCTGAAACGCCTGTTTAGGTTTCGAACATCCCCACCCCAGCACCCCCCTTTTATCTAGACCCCCCCCTGTTCCAGCGTTGCACCTCGGAGGGGCGGCATCGTCTGCAGCACAGAGGGAAAGGCAGGACAAATAAACAGAGGCGCGCAGCACGATGCCCGGCCCCAGCCTTTGGGGATAAAAGGCACCCTTTCTTCTCCGCCGGCCGGGCGGGTGAAGCCGGAGAGACTCGCGGGAGAGGGAAGTGCTCTCTTCATGAGGCTGCCTTTCATGTGGGCCGCTGATAATGTCTTATTTTAAAAACCCCTTGCTGTTCAAAAGCATCCAGGTCCTGGTGACTGTGGGATTTCCGTAGCCTGATGCAGAAATGGCTTTGTGGACCCGATGCCCAAAGCCGATGCTCTTCGGCACTGGGGGTAACCGCATCTCTGGGGCTCTGCGGTCCGTCTGCTCCAGAATAAACCAGAATAACACTGGCCATGGTCCCATCCATGGCCTGGTCCTGGCTGGCTACTCAGCCTCCTCCTTCTGCCATCGGCAGTGGCTTTTTGCAGCACCTCTGCTATCCTGGTGGGGAACATACACTGCATTAGTGCTTCACGAGCCTTCCCAGCTGTTTTAGCAACTGAAAGCAAGGTGGAAACACATCCTCCCCCTCCACGCTGAGGCTCTTTCTTTGTTACAGCCACTTAGAAAAACTAACAGCACTAAAAGAAGGTCTTACAAAAATAATTCCAAGTGATTACCACTAAAGAATGTGAAATATTTTCATTTGCTTTTCTTATAAGGTTGACTTTGTTGCATTTGTTCACAGGGAGTATTTTTCCTTCTCTGCGTAAAGGCCCCTGCAAAAATCCTGGGAGGATTTGCGGAGTGTGATATTCCTCAGTCAGACTTAGGAGAACCTACTGTAGCCCAAAAGGAATTCTAATATACCTGTTGATAAAAATATGTAGAATAAGGTTTCTAAATCTGTATATGAAGTATGCGTATGTGTTTGTGTGTATAATATTGTAATATATATTAAAAAAAAAAATAACTGAAGAGGATATATATTTCCTGCAAAGACAAGTATTGCATTAATGAATAAACTGTGGCACCAAGTCCTGTTGTTGACTGTGCTGTGTTCCCTTGAAATGCAGGCTCGGCCCACTCCTGGGTGACAGCGAACCAGGCTTGTAACTTTTAAATCCGCAGTTTGAGAAGAAGAATACGAGGATGAGACGAGGACCTGGTGCAAATGGATCCCCTCCGAGGGCGAGACCCTGCTTGCTCCGCTCCCTGTCACAGAGAAGTTTCCCAGTAGCCGGCTTCGGCGCTTGTGGCTGTTTGCAAAGCTTTTCTCCATCCGTGCTGTTACGCTCCGGGTTTTGGAACTGGTTTTTCTCCCCCCGCTCTCCCCTTGTATTCAATGTTGTTTGCTTTTCTACTTCCTTCCAGGCATTTTTAAATAACTCTCAGGGTCTCCAGCAGCTTGGGTAAAGTGTTAAGCAGCCAGCTTCATGACTCCTGGTGCTCGTCTCAGCACCCGGGGGCTCTGCTGACCCTGCCAGGAGGGCAAGCCTGGCGGAGCGGGAGCAGGGAAGGCGGAACACCTCCCCATACCCGGCTGCATCTGAAAAGTACATCAGAAATAGTTGCTTTCAGTTGCTGAACGAGCAAGCTAGTGACATGCCTCGGCTTCATAATTATGAGACCCTTAACAAAAATCAGTATTCTTCTTTACCTGACTCCAAGGCATGAAAGCAAACACACCTACTGTTGCCATAAATACAATCACAATGGTAGCTAGAAACTAAATAAAGCAACGTCCTGTTCCTGGCACTTTGGATTTTGTTTCCATTATAGCCCTGCTAATTCCTGATTGTTAGCAAGGGACTCCAACACTGGCCACTGAGCTTCATCCTTCAGAAATAATTTAGCTGGAAAATCAGCTCTGATAGTATTAAGATTTTCTTACTTTAAAAGCAGATGATAAAAATCTTCATACCCAATAAGGTGTTGCTGTAAATCATCAAAACTAAAGGGCACTCATGCAAACACACCGCAGCCTCTCCAGTGCCCGCATTTGGCATTAGCAAGAGTCAACCCAGTTCCACATTGCCCAAATTCCCCAAAATTTCACATGCAAAAAGTGTCTGCCCCGTCCCACGAGCCTGCTCACTGTGCTGGGGCTGCCAGGCCCTGCTGCTCGCCTGGGGGAGCGGGCGGTTTACTGCACACCACCGACCTGACGCGATGTCCTTGAGAATGTCCCCAGAGGAAGCCTAGTTCCTCCTATTCTTCTCCAGCTGCTGCTGGCACAGGTGTTCCTCCCCTGGCCCCATTGTCCCTTGTCCCAGCCTTGGGGTTTGCACAAACAGCCGTGGCTGATGTCAAGCAGACAGTACATGTTTCCTTCTTTGGCCTTGGAGAAACATTTTTTAACCAGTTCCTTCAGCAAGCTGATTTTTTTTTTTTAATTTAATTTTTTTTTTTTTAAAGTGCAGTATGCCACTCAGCAGGATTTCTGGTCTCCAGAAGATAATTTGGTTCTGATCATTATCTGAAACAGGGGCTTATAGATATGTTCAGCTGTGGGGGTTGAGAAACAAAACGCCTTTTAACTTAGGAACCAGGACTTTGATTGATTTTCAAATGGGAACATCAGCCCAACTGAGAAGAAAATTTAAAAAGCATGGCGTATTTAATAAAAAACAATAGAAGCACGATGTGTTTTTAAGTTACCAAAAACTACTTCCTTGCCAAAACTGTGGGTAAAAATATCAGTATAAGCTTTGCAGATGAAGATCGCACTAAAAAGTGGTATGGGGGGGGGGTGTGTTCCTGTCCGTGAAATTGTAACCAGCCCATAAACAGCTCTGGAAGGAACATAGAAACTTTTATTGGGGAAAAAAAAAAAAAGGCCACTGGCAAAAGTTATTAGCTATATTCTTGCAAATCAAAGGAAAGGATCTGACACCGCGGTCTGGAAAAAGAAGTTCTCTTCCCTGGGACAGGAGCCCTGACTTCTACCTCATTAGACCTCATACACATCCTAATGAAGGGTATCACCAGAAATTCATTAATTACTCTGCTGGAATGACCTCTTAGATATGCACCTAGAAATTATTTTAAAGTATTTTTGGTTTTGTCCATAACCCCAGCTTGGAAATGTCCAGAGGAGCTATAGTTAGAAATGGCCATTTTTTGTCCATGGACCTTGGCTGGACAAAAAATGCTCATTTGGGTTGCTGAAATAAATTGTCAGTTGGGCACTCAGCTTGTCTGACCATTTCAGCTGGAAAGAGAAGACACTAGCAGTGTTTGTATAAAAGCAAAGACATGTACTGGTTTAGCAGAAAGGAAATGCTTTTGTGTTGAGCTCTCTTATTTCGTACAAGTCGAAAGAAAATTCCCCCCATTTCTTCCAGTAGGAAATTCTGAGTAAAACCAATTTGAGATGGCATCAAAGTATTTTTCTCCTCCCAACACAGTTTTTTCGGTGTGGCAGCTGACCCAAAAGGCTCTGGTTTCAGAGTATTACCTGTGACTCCCTACATCTTAGTCTTAGCCCAGAGAGGAGTGACAACCTCGCATCACCCAAATGATGCTTCTCTTTTTTTTTTAGTGAAACCAGTGCCATCCAGTAGCTTGGCAAATTGTAGGGTACAGGAGAGGTTGGTGAAGGGCCTCCAGCTCCTACCCCCTTCTCCTTTGCATCAAAGGTCTTTGCAGCCTTCAGATGTGCCAAGACCCAAACCCCAGCCCCAGTCCCTGCTGCTGGCCAGAGGACATCCCAGCGACCAGGGCTCTTCCAGGAACGCTGTACATAAACATGTCTGGGGAAGGACAAGAGAAATCTGTAGTCTTCAGTACTGGGATTTTTGGAAACTTATATTTAGGGTATGTGAACAAGGGGGCTTCTTGTTTCGGTTCCCCGGTTGGATTGCTGTCACTCACTACCACGTTACTGAGCTAACTCAGCACACAAAACACAGATAAATCAACAAATAGGAAGATTACTGGAATGAACAGTGAATTCATGGTTATGACAGATGCCTGCTAAGCAGGAAAAGATAAGACAGACTTGCAGGTCAAGGGGTTAAAGTCTGAATTAGCTGCTGCAAGAGGGTAGCTCCAGCAGAAGATCCTGGGGATGCAGAAGGGTGAGCAGACTGTCAGCAAGGGCACTGGGATTAGCTTTTTTTAAACTCATTAGCTTTTTGCTCATTTGCTATCCCCTCCCCTCGCACTACCATGTATTCTGATGACTGTGCAAATAAACTGCCCCACGTTACTTGACATGTGTACAACATGTGTCATCAAACCTCTCTACCCGCTTGTCTTCATCCAAGGGTCTCCAAAGAGCAAGCAGAAAGTGCAAGGAGGACCATTTCTGGAGAGCCTCTCCCGCAGTCCTCCCATCTTCGGGGCAGTCCATTAATCTTCACCCTCTATAACACTATCACCATCCTGACCTCTCTGCAGACTTTGCTCTGCGGGCAGGAATCCGCTTGAAAAGGACAGCTTTACAGTAAAATAAAAAAAGATGGGTCCAAACCAGGACGTGCCCAGAGGTGCTCAGATGTGCAAAATGCTGGTTTGCGTACGTGCACAGCCGGGTTACGTGTGTGGCTGCAGCACCCAACAGCGAGCACACCCGCTGCAGCACTGGGGCAGAAAAGAAGTCACTGTGTTGCTTGGCATCGCCTGGTCTGAAAAAGGATAACCAAAGCAAATCCTGCACCAGTAAATATTTAATTTAAATATTGAAAAATATTTAAATTTCAATCATGCTGCTAAAATGCTCCTGGATCCTAAAACACTGTTGCAGAGAAGTTGCTTCAAGCCCTTTTAAGGGCTTTTGCAATGTTAGTGTTTGTTTAAACATTACAGTGTGCTATATTAATGCCTTTGCCCTTTCTCTAATGGCTTTCTGCAGAGCCACCAACATCAGCCAAGGCCAGCTGATTCTCTGCTCTACACTGGATCGGGGTCAAGTGATTTGCGAGTTATTAACACGGAGCATCACAGCATCAACCCTCACCTGCATGATGCTGGGGCAGCGTCTGGCCAGCACTTCCCCCGACATGGAGGGTTTGCTCTGGACAGCATCAGGAACCGGCCAAGCTTGGCTCTGTCCTGGCAGCCTGGACCTTCCCACGACCTAGCTCCTATTTCAGGGCTTGTCCATCTATTTAAAGCGCACGAAGAAGGGGAAAAATGCACTGGAAATGTAGCATGCGCATGAGACACCAAGCCAAATACTCAGTTTCTTTTAGAGGCCGATAGCAAGGGATCCCACGGCTTTTTATTTGTGTTGGGGTTTTTTTTCCCCCCCTTTTTAGCAATACATGCTTGAAAACTATCAGGCCCTATTAGGGATTAGAAAAATCTTTGGCTGGGTGAGTGAGCAGATCAAGCCCTTGAAAACAAAAAAAAAAAAGCAGGAACCCGGCTAGTTTCTCCTGCAGAAAAGCATCGCCAGCTGAAGTGCAGTGAGCCCCTTCGCAGCCAAAGCTTTAGGATGGGAGCGAAGAGCCCGCTGCACCAGGGGGAAGGGGAAGACAACGAGGCGACCGCCCGGGCCGCCACCAACAATCGGCGAGCCAGACCACGCTACAGGAAGCCGTAGCCTCCGGTGATAAATAGGAGACCCGGGAACACAGGATGCACGTAGGGCGAGCTCGGCGGGACGAGGGGATGTGAGCTGGAGGCTGACGAGTCCCTCCATCCTCCCCTCCGTCCGTGCAGCCGGCGGGATGGCCATCGCCCAGCTGCTGCTGCTGCTGCTCTTGCTGGCTCGGGGGTCCGGTGGGGAGGACGCCGATGTGGTCTGCGCCGGCACCGCCTGCTACACCCTGCACCGGGCCGAGCTGGGCTGGAGCGCCGCCCAGGAACGCTGCCGGCACAACGGCGGCAACCTGGCTCCGGTACGCAGCCCCAACGAGGCCCGGCGGTTGCGGGAGCTGATGGCGGCGGCCGGCTGGCCGGGCCCGGCCTGGATCGGGCTGTCTCTATCACGGGGCCAGTGCATCCAGCCGCAGGAACCTCTGAGGGGCTTCACCTGGGCGGCTGGCGGGGAGCCCGGTAACTACTCGGCCTGGCTGTCCGAGCCCGCCGTCACCTGCGTCATCTCCCGCTGCGTCAGCTTGCGGCCGGCTGGGCCCTCCGGCACCGCCGGCTGGGCTGACCGTCCCTGCCGGGCCCTGCTGACCGCCTTCCTCTGCAAGTTCAGCTTTCGGGGGATGTGCGGACCCCTGCCGCTGGCCGGGCCCGGCCGGGTCAGCTACACCACCCCCTTCGGGGTGCGCAGCTCCCGGCTGGCGGCTGCCCCCTTCGGCACGCTCGCGGAGGCCGACTGCGAGGGGGGCGGGGGCCAGGCCTTCGCCGTCTGCAAGGGGCCGCTGGAGGGGGGCAGCTTCGCCTGGCACCCCCCCGGACCCCTCTGCCCCACCGCCTGCGCCCACCGCAACGGCGGCTGCCAGCATCGCTGCCTGGAGGCACCGGGGGAGACTCCGCGCTGCGCCTGCCATCCCGGCTACATCCTAGCGCCTGACATGGCCTCCTGCTTGCCCGAGGACGCCTGCCACCCCAACCCCTGCCAGGGGACCTGCCGGATGCTGCCCAGCGGCTTCGAGTGCGGCTGCGAGGCCGGCTACGCCCTGGCGCCCGACGGCCACCGCTGCCTGGACGTGGATGAGTGCCGGGACAGGCCCTGCCAGCACGAGTGCCACAACACGGCTGGCAGCTTCTTCTGCCTCTGCCGGCCCGGCTACCAGCTGATGGGGCCGGGCAGCCACCACTGCCTCGACGAGGATGAGTGTGCCTCGCCCGGTGTCTGCCCCCAGCTCTGCCTCAACGTCCCCGGCTCCTTCCACTGCGCCTGCCGGCCCGGCTACCAGCGCCAGCCCGGCAGTGGCAATGCCTGCCTGGACGTGGACGAGTGCCTGCGGGACCCCTGCCCTGGGCCCTGCCGCAATCTGCCCGGCAGCTTCGAGTGCCTCTGCCCGCCCGGCTTCCTCCCGGAGGAGGATGGACACGGCTGCCGCGCCACACCCACCGCTGGAGAGCAGCCCGCGGGGGCCCCCAACAGCACCCTGCGGACCACGGGCATCCCGCAGACCACGGGCGCCCTGCGGACCATGGGCATCCTCCAGACCACGGGTGCCCCATGGACCACAGGCATCCACCAGACCCTGGGCATCCCCGTCAGGGCAACGCCACCAGCCCCCACAGCGGTAGGGTCGGCACCCGGCCCCGAGCACAGCACCGACGGCCCCAGGCTGCTCCTCTACTACATCCTGGGCAGCCTGGTAGCCATTCTGCTGCTGCTGGCCTTTGCCCTGGCCCTGCTGGCCTGCAGGAGGAGGGCGGCCAAGCGGGAGAAGCAGCCGGCCAAAAGTGCAGCGGACAACTACTGCTGGGTGCCTGAGCAGCCGGAGAGCCGCGGGGCAGGCGGCGAGCGCAGGTAATGGCACCCGGGGCAGCGAGCGGGGAGGCAGAGCCTTGAGCAGCAGAGAGCGTTTTTGCAAATTAAAAAGAAAAATAAAAGGGAGGGGGGGTGTGATGCTGTCTGTTCAACATGGTTTTGCATGTCTGAGAGCCTGTCCTGGAGTTCCTTGCAAAGCGGGAGCTGATCCCCCCCACCCCCGCAAAGGCAGGTCTCGGTGCTGGGTGGGACGGCAGCCCAAATCCGTCCTGCAGTTTATAAACCACCCACCGCTCCTCGGAGGAAAGGGTTAACAGGGACAGTGCTGCAAGGTTGGGAAGGGATGGGGTTGAAGTCACCTACCGGGGCTGCTCCTCAGCTCTGCAGAACCTCACTGTGCTTAAAAATAGCAAATTATAAGTATTGATTTGTCTTCCTACAGGAAAACAATTAATTTCCTTTCTCATTTGGCCTCCCCTACCTGTATTTGAAATGCCAACCTGCAAAAGCAGCAGCTTCCCTGCCCTGTCCCCGCAGCCCCCCCCCAATTCTCTGCCATCCCCAAAGCAATGCTAGTCCCCCCCCTCGTCTGCCTGGCAGCAGACAGCCTGCATTCAACCCTTGGTTTTGCCTTGTTCTCATTGAAATGGGTTTGAAATACTTGTGTGTTTCACCAGGGCAAGAACTGGTCTCTGCAGCCACAAGCAGGGCTTTTTTTTCAATGTTGGTTTGGTTTGGTTTGGGGGTTTTTTTTTTAGAAAAAAGTCACATCAGAGGTAACTGAATAAACCTTTTTAAAACTACAGCAGCAGAGAGCTTTTCCGGGGGAGCAGACACCGTAAGGTTAGTGGAGCTGTATCATCCCTGCAGCTCCCTAGACCTGTGCGGGAGCCTGCGCGATTGCCCTGGGTTTGGAGCAGTGAGACAGCGATGCTTCCCCCAAGGCATCAAGCCCCGGAAGGGCGAGACCTTGACCCAGAAGGTGCACAGCATGGGGAAATCTGTGCGACCCAGCCTTGTAGGCAAGGGGCCAAGGCAGAGAATATACGGTAAAAAGGTATGAAAAACTATGTTTAGAAAAGCCACCTACCCGTTTCTGGTGTATTCAGTTTAAAACCACTTGCAAAATACAGAAAACAATGCTCTCCTTCAAATGCAGCTGCATGAGAGACCAGACTTTTCCTGTTGGATCATACTTTTGGGGCTGGACCCCTTCCCAACTGCTGGGGGTCCAGGCTGAATGCATTTTCCATTCCTCCCCCTGTAAAGAATACACTGGATGTTGTATATTTGCTAATTATTATGTATAAAACTTTTAACCCCGCTTCAAAGCAAATGCTTTCTCAGGGCAAATTGTTACCCAGTCTTCCCCAGGTACCTAACTTCAGAGAGCTGCTTATACTCGGCCACTCCTGACAATGAAGCCTCTCTGAGCTGTTTCAGTGGGAATCCTCCCCCAAAAACTGAGGGGCACAGGGGCCATTCCTGCTTCCCATCAAGCAGTGCCAGCTTCATTATTTATCCATGCTCTCCAAGGTAAAAAGGTGCTAGAAAAGAACAGGCATGTGATTTGAATGGCACATAAGTTTCCTGAAGTTTCTGCTGGTTTTATTGTATACTTGAGGCTTAATTGCTACAGAAATGGGAACTGAACACAAAGGAGTTTGCTGTAGGCAGCGACCTGCATCCTGTTCTTCCATGTCTGGAGGAAAACCCTTTCCTGCTGTTTTTTTTGTCTTCATTTCTCCATTGTAAAATTAAAAAAAAAAACAACAAAACCAAACAAAACAACACAAGCCGATGTAGCTGATAGAAGTGTTTTTACTGTTCTGTCCATGCTTCCTTTTCTCCGCACAGTGGCTGGGAGAAGCAGTGAATGCAGCAGCGGCATTCTTGGAAGTCCCGCAGAAAATTCATACCCTGTCTGTGTTATGACAAGCCAGCAAAGCACTCTGAATATATGAATAAATTAAGCAAACGAATAATCCTACTGAAATCAGTGGGACAACCTACATACATAAAATTATGCCTGCGCTGTCAGGCTATGCCGACTCGGGGTCTGTATAGGGAAAAGCCAGTCACGGCGACGTGCCTTGCATTGCAGGGACTACTTGGTTTGCTTTATCAAAAGCAGAGGCATTTTCCACACATTAACGTCTCAGGAGTGGTTCTGCCTTATTCTTCAGTTAAGGTATCAATAAATCCTTGTATATAACGCTTATTCCACTATGAAAAAGGGAAAAGGAAGCATAAGCGTGGGCTCAGAGCTGGTACAAATCTGAGAGGTGTTATTTATTCCAGAAATTCCTCAGTAAAACCTATAATCCTGATCTCTGTTACGACCTTTGTATATTCCAGTATGCGTAGTATATTACCAATGGAGTGTGGTAGTGGGTCCAGCCTGGGGAAGACACTAATTTGTGTCTAGGTTTAGTTTGGGTTCTCTCTGGTGGAATATTTCCTGATGTAGCATCCTTCACACTGGTGCAATTACACCTGGATAATCTCATGTCTCCCTTTCTTCCTGCCACGAACCCAGCAGGACCATTTTGATCTGCATCCTTGTTAGGGAGTTATCTAGGGCCCGGTGAATCCCATGGGCTAAAGCAAACAGGAATGGGACCAGATAGTTCGGTACCCCCGTCTTACAGTCAGAGGAGACGGGATGTTCATCCTGGCCCAAGGGGGTTTTACCACAGTGCCCAGGGCAGCTACCTCTGCTCCCCGTTCCTGCCGTATCAATGAGGTGCCATTATAAGCAAGACCTATAACTGTCCTGCTGTCACCATGGCAGGACGGGCTAGCTGACATGTCTGAAATGCTTTGTACATATCAACTGGTTTGTAATGAGGTAAGTGTTATATTTTTACGGTCCAGAATTAAGACACGCCTCATCCTTTGCGGAAATGGCACATCAGGACTGGATTTTACTTTGTCATATGCACGGCAATGGCACAGCACCACAGCCTTGCAGTTACCTTCGACTAAAAGAATAAGGTTATCCCACATGTTGAATAACACTGTATGTTGCTTTTCTGATGAAACACCAATAAAATATAAACAGAATGCATCTTCAGTGGTTTTTAATAAACATATACGATATCAAAACCTATTGATTTGGTACATGTAATCCTTGCGTTACCTACAGTGGTGGACGGTGCTAACAAATGCTCTATCGGTGCTCATCCTGCGTGTAGTGAAGTCAGTGGGGTCTCAGCCTTTTGTAGGCACTGCTGCCTGAGCGAGGGCCATTCACTCCATATCTACCAAGGCCATGGGGTAGGGGCACTGGGATGATCTCGGTCGGATCCTAAGCCCGTGAGCAAGGTCCTAAGCCCACGAGCAAGGTCCTAAGCCCGCAAGCAATCCCGCTGATTTCAGCGTCGCTCTGTGTGAGGGCAGAGATCTGCTTTTCTGGCTCTGGGCAGCAACCAGGCACAGAAGTCACTCGATGAATTCAAACTGTGGGATTGCCGGTGGCTAGAGCTGCCTCCACGACATGCACCACCAAAGAAAGGCCATCCTTAAAAGGTCACAAAGATGGGGGAAAAAACCTCAAGGACACAAAACCCCACTTGTATCACCCATGTCTGCAATGGCATTCATGTGGTGTTTTATCAGTCATTAACATTTGCCTTAAATAGTGTTTCAAAACAAGAAAACAAAAAAAAAGGACACTACACCTCATGACGGATGTTTGGTGCCTCCACGCATCAAACTACAAAGAGCATTCCCAGAGTTGTTCTGCCTGCCCTGGAAAGCACCCATGGGGATAAGGCACAGGCCATGCAACATTTGCTGGCAGTGTCCGTGCAGGGAGCAGGGGGGTCCCTGTCGAGCGCAAGGAGCTGCCAAGGGTGGGACGACGGTTCTATTTTAGCAGGAACATTGCTCCTAGCCAGAGGGTGGTGAGAGACAGCCAGCCTGCTGTTACCCCTTATCCTATTTATTTTGCCCTGCTGAGGTTGGGGCACGTTGGACGGAGTTCCCCCTGCAAGAGCCTCACGGCTAACCTGATAAACCAAAGTGAAGGAGTGCAACGTAGTAATTCAGCCACCCCCCAGGATATAATTTTTCCCCATTTCTGGGAAAGGTGCAGCAAGTAAACGGCGTCCACCAGAAGAATTCAGAGAAAAGGTGCTGACTAATGTTAAAATATAATCTACAAAATACCACACTCCTTCCTTCAAATCCCACAAAGACTCGGCCACTGGAAAAACAAATGCTTTAAAAGTCTGCTCATTTCCTCTTTTTATTATTTTTATCTTTTAAATATTTCTTGGCATTTGGTTCTCCTGAGACCTTTCAAGGCCGCTAAGCGAAGTTCACGCCTCGCCGAGCAGATCGGAGCAGTGGCGGTGACAACGTAGAAAAGCCAGCCTGCGGCAGACGGAAGATCCTTTGGCTTTCCTAAGGGAAAACCCAGGTCCCTCAAGCTGCTGGGCAAGTGCATGTCTCGGAGATGTTGCAAGGCTCAACAGGAAGCTCATGGAGAAGGATAAGAGTCTAATGCCCCTAAATAAGCAAAATTTCCAATATTTTCCCTGCTGGGGTCCTGACAAGGTCCATCCCCTGTGAATTGAGCTACATGTGAGCCATCACGTACAGAAAATCCCAATTAATTCAGCTGCGCTGGCTTGGGGCAGGGGCAGAGGGGTGGGACAGAGTGTAAAGGCAGGGCACAAGGTGAAGGTGATGGTAGGAGGAGAAGTCACACACTTGCCATGCCAGATATCGCAAACACCCAGCCTCGGGAGGCTTAAGCCCTGTGGGAAATGGCACCGGCTGGTTTCCCTGGTTGTAGTCCAAGAATTCACATAAAACTATGAGCCAGAGGAAAAAAAGTACCAGGCATGCTTGCAGGACCTAGCTCAGCCCTACCACTACCCTCAAGTGTATTTTCTGTACCCGGACTGAAACTTGTGGCTGTAACAGACCATGGAGATATGAGGGCACCTGTGGAGAAAACTTATTTTCCCAGTTTTAACAAGAAAGAAGACTCACTCACCACCTGGCGTGACCTCCCCAGCCCTGCCTTCTCCAAAGCCATTGCAAACAAAGCTCCCTCCAGGCAAAACCGCCCTAAGTAGTGCTCTTAATTAATATGCAGCCAATTAAGCATCTTCCGTGCGGCTGTGCAGCAACCCCCCTACTTCCAGGTCCCTACCTTGCCTGGGTGCTTGGCCGGCATTATGTCTTATTTTTGGATGTATTTATTTGTCTGGCGCTGTCATTACTTGCTGTCGTACACAGCCGGTGGACACCACGAAACCCCAAGCAGATCGCCCAAATCAGGGAGAAGGGAGCCCTGTGCAGTTTTAATGATCCCAAGTGGGATCACACGCAGATTGTGTGTAGATGGGAAAGCACCTATATGCTACTTAATGGTCTGCTTTTAATTTTTTTTAAATCTTGACATAACAATTTAAGATTATATTGTTATTTATATTATATTAGTTATATTTATTATATTAACTATATCAACTATGTTATATTATAATATATTATATTACATTATATTACCTTATATTAAAGTGTGTATAATTGTCAGCATTCTGACATTAGGAACCTCATTTCCAAAATCCAACAAACAAGCAAAGAAAATCCGTGACACACCCCCCGCCCCATAACCACAGGTCAAAAGAAATATTCAAAATACCCTCTATCAGCATTCCTCTGGCTGAAGGATGACAATGACATTTCAGATGAGTCAGACACAAGTAAAGTGAAAGGTCTCCCTCCTGTTATCGCAGCGGCCAGCCGGTAATGTCTTGCAATAACTTTGCATTGCAGAGGAGCATGATTAATCAGCTTTTATAAAGGAAAAGCAGTATGTCAGCAGGAAGGGCATTTCTGTATCTGTGAGTCAGCCCGTCAGGGCCACATCAGCCAACGCCTGTCATGCCTTGAGGCAACCGAGGGAAAAGATCATTGGAATAAAAAAGAGTTATTAAAACATGATTAATCTCGTTCCTCCTGCCCTGATTATCTTTCCCTTCTACTGGCAAGATCAACCCTGCAAACTGTTGTCGGCAGGGCAAGGACATCAGCGCAATAATATGAGAAATCATTGTTTGGGGAATACTATATTTTTTCCTGGAAATTGTCAAATATTTCTCATTATGCAGCCTTGAAAAGAAAATTTTAATCTGTTTTTATAATTACTTTTTTAAAAAAAAGAACAGAAATCTATTGGCTTTTTTTTTCTTTTCCACCCATTACATTCTGTCTTCTTTCTTTTTCTGTTGTTTGTCCTGACCTTTCCCCCCTTATTTTGCTGTTTTGCTTCTGAAAACAGAAAAAGAGAAAAAGACCACCAGAAGTTAAAAAAATGAAATGAAAACTGGGGAAACAACAGGTTTTACTAAAGCAAGGAAAGGCTGGCGTTACCAAGCCCTCCAGGAAACTTCTGGCAATTATCCTATTTACACATATTGTGGCGATGAAGAGCAACTGAGCTCTTCTTGGGTGAATTATTTTATCCAGGAAGTGACTGGCACCATTGCAAGCTCACCCATATACACTAATTTCTCCCTCCTTCCCAGAGGTCAGAGAAACGGCAGATCAGACTTACAGGACATGTGTCACAAGGAGGAGATGATGGCTTTAGGTTGAGATTAGGGAACCCTGGCCTGAGCCCAGCCCTTGCCCTGGGCTTCATTAGCGGAGAAAACGAACCTGCCGTGTGCTGTACCCCAGCCAGCCTTTCTGCTTGGGGAACATCCCGGCCAATGAAATTGAAACCCAGACATCGATTTCCCGTGTAGGTGATCGAGCTGAAATTTTCAAGGGGGAGAAATGATAGCTTTGAATGCTTTGTAGGCCAAGATCTGAGCTCCCCATTGCTCCTCCTGCAGTCCGAGCAGAAAATGGCATTTCCTTGATATTCCCCTTACCAGAGAGGCAATGGAAGGTGTGGAAGAGGCTGAAGACAGGCAGGGGGAAGGGGGTCTGATAAAGAGCATGAGCTCCTCTGCTCCCATTTCCATCAGGCTAGCTTTGCAGCTACCAAACAGCACAGCTTTTTTGGTGATATTATTTTTTATTTTATTTTTTTAAACTGTTATTAAGGATTATCATTCCTCTTTTCTCCATCTTTCCATTTCTCCACAGCCCACAGCCTCGCGTGAGCTACACAAACCACACAGGGCTGGAAGAGGACAAGACAAACCATACGAGTTTAATAAAGTAACCTCCTTGCAATGAGTGAAGCAAGGAAGTATGGATTTGCTTCTCCGCAGGGGATCCCAAGGGCTAATTGCAGTGACTGAGTCTTACGGTAAAACCACTGCTCTCAAAATTGAAAAAAAAAAAAGGGTCAAATACCCTTTCCTTTGAGTGGCGAAGCTTTGGATGTTTGCTTTTCATTTTTATTTTGCTCTTGGCTATGTTCTGACAGCAGAGGCGGCTCCTGCAAAGATAAAACCACAGAAAGGGTACATCTGTTCAGAAAACAGCAGCAGAGGCACCCGCGAGGAAGGGGAGCCAGCACCCCAGGGGTGAGTCCCCCCCGGCCGGGAAGGGGCACCAGGGATGGGACCCCTCTCCCAGGGCTCAGCCCCAGCTCTCGGGCAGCGTAGGAGCCAGGATGCTGTCCCAAAGCAGGGTGCAGCGCGCTGCCAGCCTCTCCACACCGATTTTCTCTAATTTCAAGAGCAAGGCCATGCCAGCCCTGTTTATACGCACAACTGGGGGCTGATTTGCAAAGCCCGGGGGAAATCCCACGTTTTTTCTGGTGTCCCATCTTACCTCAAATCCTCTGGAATTGCTTTGCTGGGCTGCAAATTGCGAGGCACACAGAGATGGGCGTTCGTCGCTGTTAACACCGCGTCCTTCAAGCACAGGGAAGGGCTCTCCCAAGTCCCTCACTGCTATAGCAAAAATCAGTAAATCCCTGGGGACGTCTCAGAATTTCTTTCCTCTTTGAAAAACCCACAGTTTTTTTCTCTGAAGTCTGACTTTGTCCTGGAAGGGCTGGCAGCCTCACCCCTGCCTTCACTCTAGCGCATCTTTAACGCACAACTAATCACGGGGAGGTGCCGTCACTACAGGTCTGGGGTCCAGAGTGGCAGAGGTCCTCTTCCCGGCAGCGTGCGTGCCCACCGCGGCCTCCCAGCCACATGCCACCTACTGCTAGCAGTAGACATCACCCCTGCACTGTGCCACCATCTCTTGGGGACCCTGCCTCAACCCTGGAGAAGGGCAAGTGTTGGGAAGAGGCCAAGGGGCGGGCAGGCACGGCCACCCGCCCTATAGCCTCTGATCCTGATCCTGATCCCCCTGATCCTGGCTGCCTTGAGGGTGCAAAGGTATCTGGTGGTCCTGCGTGGTCTGCTGCAGAGTGGTGGCCTCCCTCGGAGGAGGCAGGAAGGATTGATGTGAAATTGGGACACTGAAGTTCGGAGGGGCAGTGGATGAGCCGTGGCGGTTAGGCTGGAAGGGACCAGCAGGCCATCGATCGGGCCCTGGTGGGACGTCCCGAGCGGGGACGGCTGGGGGGGGGCTGCCGGCAGTGCTGCTGCCATCACTCTCTCACGTCGGCTTCGGGGGCTAGGTGGGCTTTGGGATGGTGCTGACCGCAGCGAAGCCGACGCTGCACCGAGGCGGGCAGCCCTTACGAGCGGGGTGAGGAACCCGGCGGGGTTCCGATGGGCCGATTTCCCTCCTGAGGTGCCCTTCAGCGAGCGGCTGGCCCTCCATCCCTTGGCGCAAGGAGAAAACTTCTTTCTCCCCGCCCTGCTCAGCCCCTAAGCCCGCGTCCCCAGGCTGCCGCAGGTGCCCCCCACCACCCCGGTACCGCTCTCACCTCCCCCCCCTCCCCGGGCCCGGGCGGGACCAGTTCCCGGCTCGGCGGGGAGGAGCCGGCAGAAGCCGGGGCGGAGGTGGGGGGGGGACGGGACACAACGGCTGGGCGGCGGAGGGGGGGAACACCGGCTGGACGGCTGCCCCCCGCAAGAAGCCCCCGCCCCGCGGCCGGGATTTACCCGCCGCCGGGGCCGCCCCTGCCGCAATCACTCCGTACGGCGGCGGCGGCGGCGGCCCGTCCCCGGAGACGCTTCCTTCCTGCGGCGGGCGGCGGGGAGGGCCGGAGAGCCTATAAATCCGGCGGGCGGGCGGGCAGACGGTATGCCAGAGATTTGCGGCGTCGGCCGGCCCCTCCGCCGCCCGCCATGCGGCGGCTGTCGTTGCCGCTGTCGCTGCTGCTGGCCGGGCTGGGGCTGGGGCTCGGGGGGGAACCGGAGCGGGACCCGGAGCCGGCCGCCCCCTCGGGAGCGCAGTGCCTGGAGCACGACTGCTTCGGCATCTTCTGGGCGCCGCGGTCCTTCGCGGAGGCCAGCGCGGCGTGCGAGCGGGGCGGCGGGCACCTGATGACCGTCCGGTCCACGGTGGCGGAGGACGCCATCGCCCTGCTGCTCCAGAACCGCAGCGGGAGGCTGTGGCTGGGGCTGCGCCTGCCCCTTTCGTGCACCGATCCGGCCCAGCGCCTCCGCGGCTTCCAGTGGGTGACGGGCGATCGCCGCACCGACTACTCCAACTGGGCGCCGTCGGGGCGGCGGTGCGGCGAACTCTGCGTGACCGTGTCGCGGGAGCTGCGCTGGGAGGAGCGGCGATGCGAAGCGCCGGCCGACGGCTTCCTCTGCGAGTACAACTACGCGGGCAGCTGCCCTCGCCTGCCTGCCGCCGAGGGGCTGCCCGTCACCTACGCCACCCCCTTCGGAGCCCGCGGCGGGGACTTTCTGGCTCTGCCGCCCCGCAGCTCCGCCGTCATCCCGGCCGTGGGGCTGGAGCTGCGCTGCGACGAGGAAGGGGGAAGCGGGGGGCTGCGCTGGGGCCGCGCCGCGCCGGGAGCTTGGCCCTGCCGCCTGGCTAACGGGGGCTGCGAGGGGGCTTGCGGCGAGGAGGGCGGCCGGCCGGCCTGCTCCTGCCCGGATGGCAAGGTGCTGGCCCCCGACGGCCGCGGCTGCAGCTCGCCCTGCGCCGGCGCGCCCTGCCATCATCACTGCATCGTCACCGGTACCACCTTCGTCTGCATGTGCGATTCGGGCTACCGGCTGGCCGCCGACGGCAGCAGCTGCGAGGACGACGACGACTGCGCCGTGGTGCCGAGGCTGTGCGAACAGGTCTGCGTCAACACCGAGGGCGGCTTCGAGTGCCACTGCCACCAAGGCTACGAGATGCTGAAAGGGCGCTGCCGGCCCGTCTCCCGCTGCTACGAGGCGCCCTGCGAGCAGCAATGCGAGGACGTGCCCGACGGGTACCGCTGCAGCTGCTACCCCGGCTATGCCGTCAACCCGCAGGCGCCCACCCGCTGCCAGCTCTACTGCAACCGCAGCCAGTGCCCGGCTGAGTGCGACCCGCACACCCTGTCCTGCGAGTGCCCCGACGGCTTCTTGCTGGACAGCGATGCCGACAGCGGGCAGGTCTGCGTGGACATTGATGAGTGCGACATGAACTTCTGCCAACACAACTGCACCAACCACCCCGGCGACTACGAGTGCCACTGCCACGCTGGCTACCGGCTCCTCGACAAGAACCACTGCATGAAAATCCTGGAGGAGGATGGGGAGGGAGCCTACTCGGGGGATTTGGGGCCCTCTACTCAGGTGCCCATCCCCAGCCAGACCCCACCGAAGGCAGAGCACCTCCACCCCGGTGTGCTGGTGGGCATCGCCGTGGGTGCCCTCTCCACGGCCCTGACCCTGCTGGCCCTGGGGTACCACCTGGCGAAGAAGCGCTGCAGGACCCCCGCCACCATGGATTACAAGTGCGGCGGCCCCCACGAAAAGGAGATGGGACTTCAGCCGGTCGCCTCGGGGTGTGCTGCCTCCGGCCAGAAACTGTAGGGAGACCGGGCAGGATGGAGAGACGGAGGTGGATGGAGCTGGGTAACATTTACTCCCCCCTCCCCTGCCTTGCCCCCGCAATTTTTTAATGATGAAGAAAATTCGGGAAAAGCTGTGATCACCCCCCTTCCAAAAATACTCACTGCTTTCCAACCGGCTCTTGCAATACTCGCGCCAGAGAGCGAGGAAAGTGGAAGACACGGAGTGCTGCTCCCTTTCGGCTCCCTTGGCAGGCAGCGGCGGGCGTTCGGCTTTCCTTTTCCCGAGCCAGTGGTCGGGGGGGGGCTTCAAGGAAAAACCGTGTGTGTGTTACAGGAGGGATGTCTCTGTCTGGCACTGACTGTTTAAATCCTCATCAACCATAGGACAGGAGCACACCTGCCGCAGCTGGCCAAGTCGTCGCAGACTGTGGAAGGTCTCCTGGCCCCAGAAAGTCCCCCTCCTGTCATCCGGGAAGTGTGCCGCTGGGCTGGAGATGATGGTTTTCCCGGGGTGGCGACGAGCTGGGATGCTCCTGCCTTTGTCTGGGTTCAGTTTAGGGTTTTTTTAAACCGATGGGTGATGGAAGAAGGAGCAAAGATCTCATGGTCAGCACTTTGCCTCGCTCCTCTGCCCCCCTCTGCCTCAGCGGCAGAAATCTCAGTTTTTGTTCCCCCCTCCCACCCCATCTTTTGCCTCTCACCTCTGGCAGCTGAGCACTTTTCACCTAAAATCACTAGCGACAGTGGGGACCCCCGCTGAAGCATCACCATGTGAGGGCTAAAATGCCCAATTTCTATTCTCTTGTACCATTTCAGGGCTTTTTTCGGGGGCGCAGAGGTTAAATGGGGATGCCGAGAAGGCCAGGGTAATTTTGTCCATGGTAGGAAAGGTCATTCGCAGCGCCGGGGAGCCTTGTGTTCCTCACACAATTTCTTCCGCGATTTTCTGCCATTGTTGGGTTAAAATCTTTGGGTCTTTTTTTTTCTCAAACCCGCCTAACCGACCCCTCCTGTCCATAGGGTTTTTCCCTGTTTTTCCTTTAATCTTGTCCAGGGCTGAGTCTAATCCATGTTGAAGCTTGCAGCAAAACTTTCCCGGGGGGCACGATCCGGCCCGCAGCTTACTTTCCAGCCACGGATTGGGGGGAAATCTGGAAAAGTATTTTATGTGTTTTTCCAGCTCCATCCCTCGGCGGGGAGACAAGGGGCAGCTCTGCAAAAACAGCACACTGCCAGGCAGAGCTGGCGGGGCCAGGGGGTCCTGCTCCGGCAGCCGTGGTGGGATGAAGCCGGCGGCTGTTGGTGCGGGCACGGGGCGAGCGGCGGAGCGGTGCTGACAGCTTTATGCCCATGAAATATCAGCCTGCAGCAGCGCTTGGCTTTCCCGTGGGAAGTTTTGCAAGCCTGGGGTCAGAACTTGGGAGGGCTGGACACTGCAGAGGGGCTGCAGAACTCGGGGGCTTGTGTCCCCCCACATCCCCCCCCTTACGTGCTAAGTGAGCTTGCTATCACACGGCATTTCCCCCCTCCCCGCCCCGATACGATAGAGCTACGTTGCAGCCTCCAAGGAAAATAAAAAAATATGCGTTGTATGAACCGTAGCTTTCCTAATGTAAATGGTTCAACCCACTGTTTTATACACCCGGCACATTTGTAAATACTTATTTATTTATTGGAAATATACCCTACGCAATGCACAATCACATGGTGATTTTGTGTGTAGACCAATAAAGCTTTTACAGTCTGGTTTATAGAAAGCTGCTAATGAAATATTCTTTCGCCCCTTCCCTAAAAGGACAGTTTTTCCTCACTGAGCACTGGCCCGTCTCGCAGCCAGAGCTCCAGAAGTCACAAACCCCACTGGAGCAAAAAAAAACCCCAAGGAGCTGTGGGCTCTTAGCAGAGCATCAGGCTGAAAACATTGCCCTGCTGGTTATTTCACCAGTGTGATTAAAATAGAAGGAATGAGCCATAAATAATGGAGAACAAGAATAACATTAAAAGGACAAAGTTAAAACCAAATAAGCTGGAAATGGCTAATTTAATGCTACCTCAGTGCGGCCAAGGCGGTGTAGCCCCAGTGCTGTTCCTCAGCTGAAGTTGCTGCGGGTATGTGTTTCAAGTACCATTTAGAGGTGATGTTTTCCTGTGGCAAGGAGACTGGGATTCGGTTCTCCTAGGTTTTCTTGTGGAAAATACGATTTTGGTCCTGTGTGTACTAAAATCCCTCTGTCTGGGAATTTCGGGGGGTGGGGTGGGGAGTTTATTGGTGGGACCTATGTTTTTTTTCCTTTTCCCATTAGCTGAAGGGAGGTCTGGGAGTCCCTGGCACCTGCTGAGGTTCAGTTTGCGTAGTCTTGAGCTCTGATCTCAGTCGTTCAGAACCGCCTTTGGTTTTTACGTAAGAGGAACCCAAAGGGGGTCACGTTGATTCTATGCTCTCAACGCCTCGTAGAGTTGATGCAGAAGTCCAGTCTGGTCCTAACCCCTCACTCCGCTATAGGTGTAGCGGGGCTGATGGGTTTTAGGACTTTTCTCCGTCTTTCAAAGCACGTCTTGGGAGGGAATGGGAGAGGTCGTGTTTTATTATTCCAGAGGGGCACCTGCCCTGCGGCTAGTCGCTGTTCACTAATGCATTTTGAAATCCTCACCGTCCCTGATCCCAGCGGAGGCTCCTCGCTGCCGAAGGTAACGGCAATAATTACTCAGTTGATGTAATTAACTGTATCACAGGCCAGTTTTATGGCTTTTTATTTTGTTGAACTGCACAGCACAAGCGAGGACCGGCAGCCCGGGGCATGGTGGTTTGTCCCCTCTCCAGCCAGGGTCCCCTTTGCCCGTGCCTAGTAGAGACGCCTGTCCGGGGGCACCCTAGAAGGCAGTGGTCTTTGTGAGGAGGGGTCCGGACTTGCAGCAGGGCTCAGGGTGCATGGGCTCCTGCTGGCAGGGCAGGGGTGGACACATGCAGCCCTTGCCCTTGTCGTCCCCCCGGGGAGCGGTGCAGTAGTCGAGGGGCTCTTCCTCCTCCTCCTCCTCCTCAGCAGCCCCCTCCCCGGCGTGACAGCAGCACAGGCTGGTGTCGAGGCAGCGGCGCAGCACACCGTGGAAGGAGTGCCGGAAATTTTCGGAGAGGAAGCCGTAGAGGATGGGGTTGGCGCAGCTGTTGGAGTAGCTGAGGATGAGGGAGGCGTTGTTGACGGTGGCATCCAGGCGGCCAGGCAGCAGGAGGTTGACCAGCTGCACCACGTAGAAGGGCATCCAGCAGACCACGAACATGGCGACCACCATCAGCACCAGGCGCGTCAACTTGCCCTCGGAGCGCCGGCGCTGCTGCCAGCCCACCCGCTGTGCCACCGCCCGCATCTTGCCCACGATCAGCAGGTAGCACAGCCCCATGGCCAACACTGGCAGCAAGAAGCCCAGCAAGGTGGTGTAGACCACAAAAGCGGCCGACCAGGCTGGGCTCGGCCACAGGAGGTTGCAGGCCACCGCTTGGCCATCGCGGGTGGTTGCCGTGCCGGCGAAGATGGGGATGGGCGAAGCCACCAGCAAGGAGAGGAGCCACACACCCCCGTTGACCATCTTGGCCACCCGAGGACGGCGGTAGGTGGCTGCCCGCAGCGGGTGCACCACCGCGATGTAGCGGTCCAGGCTGAGGACGGTCAAGCAGAAGACGCTGGTGAACATGTTGAGCCCGTCGACGCCCAGCACGGTGCGGCACAGGGCCCGGCCGAAGGGCCAGTGGTGCAGGGCGGCCGATGTGGCCACGAAGGGGATGCTGAGCATGAAGAGTTCGTCGGCGATGGCCAGGTTGAGCAGGTAGATGTTGGTGGCCGTCTTCATCTTGGCGTAGCGCAGGATGACGAAGATCACCAGGGAGTTGCCCAGCAGCCCCAGCAGGCACACCAGGGCGTAGATGCACTGGATCACCACCATGCCCGCGATCTCGCCCGCCTTGCCGCCCCACTCTGCCTGCCCCTGCTGCCGGCCGGCCTCCCCTGCAGCCGCGCTGGTGTTGGGGGGCACCTCGGAGGCTGCCCAGCTGGATACTGTCCAGAGGGGCACGCTGGCCACCTGGGCCCCTGCCGGGAGCTGCTCAGCGTCGGCGCTCATGCTGGGAGGTGGTCCATGGACGGGACACCGCCGGGGACAGGGGCCAGCCTGCGGGCAGGGCGCGGGCAGAGAGAGAAGGGGATGAGAGCTGCGGCGTGCAGCAGATGCAAAGCACGCTCCCCTGCCTTTCCCCTTGGATCACGGCCATGTGTCAGGCAGCTCCGGCCATGGGCCCCCTGCTCCCTGCACCCACCCCCCTCCCTGCCCGGGCACCTTCACGTCAGTCCTCAGGGCAGCAGCATCGGTCTCCAGGCAGGAGCATCCCGGCCTTTTGGGGTCTCGAGGGCTGTAGGTGTGGGGCGCGCATTAACCATGCGCGGGGGCACGGCGGCAAACCCATGGGGTGGCCTGGGAATCAATGTCGCCATGTGCCTTAATGAACCTCCACGAATCTCAGTGGTTTCATTAACCCCCGCCGGGAAAGCAAACAGAAGGAGAAACCGAGCTGGAGCTATTTTACCTCTCAATCCTCCAGGGACTGAAAGAGCATCCCACCTCCCTCCCGGGGGGCTGCGGCAGGCGCGGGGAGCTGCTCCGGTGGGATCTGCAGGCTGTTGGCAATGCAAAGTCCTGCTTGACCTGAATCAGATGACCAGAAGGATCCGGACCTTTTAAAGTGAAAGACAGACCACGCTCGCCGGACGGGAATCCAGGCTGTTCTCCCTCACCCCCATCACCTATGCCACCAAAATCAGCTTCCCCGTTAAAAATAAATCCAAGTTTCTGGTTTACGCTCTCCGCTTTCCGATTGAAAATCAAGCAGCAGACGTACCCTTCCCCCTCCTCCCTTAGCTGTGCGGTGTTCTGCTGGCTGTCACCACGGCGAGGGGACACACCGTCCTCCGGAGCCCTCCGGCCGGCCCGGCCCGTTCCCGGTGCTGCGGGCACTGCGGCGGGCGGGCGGGCGGGATGCTGCAGTCCGGGCGTCGCGGAGGGGCGGGAGGGACGGGCCCCCCCACCCCCTGCGCACCCCGCCTTCGCATCCCCCTCGCACCGGCGGGTCCCTCCGGGGACCGGCGGGGTGTCCCCGCCCGGGCAAGGCAGGAGATGGAGGCAGGTTGCCCTGGCGACTGCCGGCAGCCCGCCCCCCCCCCGTCCCCCCCCCCCAGCGCATCCCCGCTTTCCCCCTGCCCAGCCCTTCCCCGCCAATCCCCCACCCCCCCAAAACCGGTGCAAGGCGAGGGGACGCAGGCGGGGCCCCCGGCTGGTTGGTGGCCCCCCCGCCCCCCCCCTTCGTTGGTAGGAGAGGAGCATCCCACAGCACGGGGCCTCCAAAGCCTGGGGACAGGGAGGTGGCGGGGGTGAGGACCAGCCCAAGCCTGGCCCCGAAACCGGTTATGCACCAAAAATCCCACCCCGAATCGAAGCCTGCACTGAATTTTGGGTGCAATGAGTGAAAAGGGGAAGAGATTGCATCTTTCCTTTTGTTTGGTTGGTTTTGTTTTTTTTTTTTTTTAAGCAACTGTTGTGTTTGGGGTTTGTTTTTTTTTTTTATGAGTGGGACCAAGGACATCTTTGTACCAAGAAATCACCGGCAGCGGCTCAGCTCAGTGACAGCCCAGGTCTGGGGCAGGGAGGACCACTTGTCATCGTCTGTGGGGCTGGGGACTTTCTGATGGGGCAGCCCTAACCCCACCCTCCCCATCTGGGCTATCAAGTGATGGAGCAGAGGTCCTTTTTCTCAGTTGTCGGCTTCTCATGTTCCCAAGTCATGGCATTGTGTGGGTGCCTGTGGGTCACAATGGTTTGGGGATCCAGTCAGGGTAGAGCCGTGAGCTGACAGCGAGCTGGCTGAATGAGCTAATTTGTGTGAGGAGGAGGTTCTGACCGCAGGGATGGGAATATAGATAAACACATATATTATATTACTGAGAACAGGCTCAATGTGCATGGGAAAGCAGGTGCATTTTTCCTCTTGGTGCTTAAATATATGACCATAGTTAATTGTGCAGCTGGCAAAGATGTTTTGGCTATGACATCCCAGCTTAAAAATTGTGGATGTGGAGAAGCACAGAAAGTGCTGGTATCTGGAGCTGCAGGGACCGCGGCACCAGGAGTTGACCACCCCGTCTCCACATGCCGCTCCCCTCCTTATGTGCATGGGGTGTTCTACCAGGGGGAAAATGACGCTCCGGCCCACCGCGATGACACAAAAGTTCCCAGCGTCAGTGGCTGCCGGGCTGGGCATGGAGGCCCAGGAGGGGCACCGTGCTCCAGGGGTTCCTGTTGCAGCCGGCGACCGGAAAATGTGTAATAAAACAATGAAACCGCCTGCAGATTACATCGACCCCCTCCACCTCCCAGGAGGAACAGGAAACGTTTAAATGCTCTTTTACTGTAAAGGAGGAAACTCCTTCGCAGTGAGCAGGACTTTTGCCCACATTGTGCTGCGGGTACTAGTCCTGCCCTGGAAAAGCTTTGGGCGGGGGAGAGAACCAGGGGTGAATAGCAACTGCGTTGGCTGCAGGGAAACATTTTGTGGTGGCTGGTGCCACGAGAGCCTCCTTGTAGGTGGCTGAGGGTGCCCTGACACGGGGCGTTTTTTTAGTACCCTGGGAAGTACCACTGCAGCAGCTCTTCTGCTTGGGGTGATTTCGAGTGATTACTAGTGCTTGTAAAATATGAGTTTTTCTAAGCCGAAGTGCTCCTCGTGGCTGGAAGGATGACCGGCAGTAATGGCTTTAAGTCCTCTCCTGGTGCTGCCCTCCATGCTGAGCTAACCAGCCTTTACCCTCCCTCCCTCCTTCCTTCCAAACCTCATGGAGCTCAGAGATTTGAGATGAGAGACTCTTCACCAAGTTATTTTAATTGAATCGCCTAAGAAGCAAAATCTTCCCTCTTCCCTCGAGTGAAGCTCTCCAGATGGTTAATTTTAAAATAAAACACAAGTCATTCCCCCGCCAAGATAGCATCAAGTGGTATTTAAATAGGTTAAAAACCCCCTAACCTCAACACTCACAGCCTGCAATAATAAAAATTGGCTTTGCCAGGTGCAATCTGAAGCCTTCCCTTATCAGTTTATTGGAAACACATGACAAGCTGGCACATGGAGATGCTTTTTGGATGCCAAGCGTCCACCCACCAGAGCCTGCACCCTATTGCCTTGCAGCCGTGTAAACCCGGGTGTGCAAGTGTGCCCTTTTCCAGGCCCACCTGATGTGAATGGCGTGTAACGGGGGCTGCATGCACGCACGTGCTCGCGTGGGCGGCTTTCCCTCTAACAGCGACCTGCAATCGCCACCAGCTCAATATTTGTAAACCCGAGCCTCACCCTGCCCTGCCGGGTCTTCCAGCAAAAGGCAGCCAGTGCTGGCTTTTTTTTTTTTTTTTCTGGCTGCAACAAAAAAATGCACCTTGAAATACAGCCAAAAGAGTTAAAAATGGCCAATGAAAATGTCTTGTTCTTCTCTGATCAAAATGAAAATCCAATTAAAAATAGTGTTGGGCAGAACAGACTATGGGGTTTTTTTTCCCTTTTAGGCTGGGTTTTTTTAAAAATCTTTTCCAAAAAAAAAGAAACATAGTTTTGAAATGGAACACATGAAATATTCCAATCTGAAAATGTCTGAAAGATATACTTTAAAATGGCACCCAGCTATCACCTCACGGTATAAAGGGGGTTTCCAGCCCATGCCGGGCTCCATGGCATGGCTGGTAAAGCTTGCACCAGGGATGCTGGTCTGGAGGAGCTGCATATAGATGCTCCCAGCGGGAACATATACATGGGTGATAACATGAGACTGTGTCGAATTAGCCCCATTTCCATACCTCAGTGTTGATGTAAACACTCCTCATGATGAGGAACATATAATTTCCTTCAGCTAACGGTCCCCACGGCTGATTATCTTATTATTACCAACTTACATCTGGTTTCTAATCTGATTAGAAGCAAAGACACACCGAGGGCTTTGGTGGGGCTAAACCCGCCCCAGGAAGGCTCCTCTCTGCCGGGCTGGACCCTGGGGGCTGTCGGGGCTGAAGGCGTGTGCTTGAGATCTGGGGGTCGCTTTGCTGTTCCAAAGCGCAACCACTTCGTCAGCATCCAGGAGCTGCTTTCTGGGCTAAAAATAGGCTAATCCCTGCAGTGAGAGCTGAATTAATGTAAAAGTGACACTGCCAAATGCGCATTTTTCTCCATTCTTAGCCTTTCAAGCTTGGATATAAAACCTGAACATCTTCGCTTTGCAGTCTGTATATACATTCCCCTCTGGTTTTAGTTATGTGGAAGCCGAAACCCTTTGCATACCAAAACCTCCTCTGGAATATTGTGCAGTTGCGAAGGAGGAGAAGGAAATCAGACTCAAATGCCTGACCCTGCTCGCCCACCTTTAATTTTAGTGTTACGAAATTAACGCTAAAGAAGAAGACTGCTCAGCAGAAGACCCCACGTCACCTTCGCGGGCGGCAGTTGCCTCTCAGCACGTGGCCCTCTGAGGGCCGGTGGCACCCGAATGCAATAGCAGCATCCCGGCAGGTGGCAGCGACCGCCGCCGGGTCTGGCGAGCAGCGGTTGTCCAACTTTGGTTCGTGCACCTTTCTGATCAGAAGGAAAAATAGGTCTAAAATACCCTACTGTTTAAGGGATTTCAGTGAAGTTTCAATTAGAAAATTTTTGATTAATTTCACAACTTCAATTAAAAAAAATAAATCACAAAATGAGTTAATATCATTACCACTGGAGCAGAATAGTCAAGCACAGAAGGAAAAGAGATTTAAAATGCATTAAATCATATTACAGGGCGGTTGGGTTTTGCTGCTTCTAGTTTCATGTGGGAGCAGCCGTTGCACTGCATATCCCAGCCTTCCCCCAGGAAAATGGGTGCCTTCTTCAATTACTGCTTTCAAAATGAGTTGACAAAAAATGAGTTGAAACCAATGAAATTCAAATACAGGTTCTGGGCTTCTGGTTGCGCAACGGTACGGAGGAACACAGAGCTCCTCCTGAAAATCTCTGGCTCTTACAGAAAAGACGTGAGATGCTTCACGGCCGTGTTGTGAGAACCAGCAGCTGAAGGCAAAGAACAGTGTCAGAAAAACCCAAGCTTTTCCCTGACTTCAAAGTCTGTAGTAGGAGCATCCCCCACTGCCCTTTGAAGCCAGCAGAGAGGCTTCATCCCCACCCAGGCATTTGAAAATTGGCATTTTAAATGGTATTATTGTTCCATGTTTCCCAGAAAGCTCTCTCTTGCAATTAGCTAAATGAAAAAGCAAGTGCCCATTGTGGAGGGAGGCACTCCAAAAAACGACCTGACAGCCGGGCACCCCCTTGCCACTGCTGACTGTGGCTGGGGCCACCCCGACAGCCACAATGCCCGGCTCCGTCTGCTGCGCAGCAGAGAGCGAGCCTCTGGGTACCGGAGAGCAAGGAGGGGAGGATGCGCCCGGCGTCGGGCTGGATTCGGATGTCTGCCAACACATCTGTGCCTGGTGAGGAGTCATAATGGGAAGACGTGAATTGTGGCTGCTGTCTGTGAATTTTTTTGCGCCCGCTTTCCTCTAACAAAGTAAAAACAATGAAAATAAACCAGGAATTTGCACCGGGCTCTGCCCTGAAGGCCCTTGTGGCTCTCTTTCTCACACTCAAAAAATGTTTGCTGAAAATATTCAGCCCAGCTCCGCTGCCAGAGGACAGGGCGTTACACAACCTGGTAGGAGTATTTTGCTCTCCTGCAGCACACGGCCGTTCCTACAAATTGTCTTTGTTAAAAAAAACCCCAACCCCGTTCCGCACAAATGACAATAGAGTTTGTGGAGATGCGGCCAGTTTCTGCAGGGCTCGGGATTTCCTGGCAGAGCACACATATCCTTTGTTACGGAAAGCAGACATCAGCGGGAATGCCACACCTTTGGGGGGGCTCGGGCGAGCTGTACCGACACCGGGAACAGCCTGTGCCCTTTGGGACCCCCATCCGCGCCGCGGGCAGAGCCGAGCAAGGGGTGGCTGGGGCCGACAGGGTACTGCCTCTCGCCTGCCTTCTCCTTCATAAGGTGCACAAAAGCAAACGTCTTGCATGTCCAGTGACAGCTCTTGCATTTTCATAAAAAATCCTTTGTTTCCAGCGATCGCATTGCAAAAGCAGCATTTTCAAAGTAAGCAAAAACCTCCCCTGTGCACGAAAACCGCCTACTCCATGAGATCCCCCCAGCCCTTGCTGGGTTATTTGCTGAACATACTCTGCTGGTTTTCTTTCTGGCCTTGGGGCTGTGTTACATCCCCAGGCAGGGACCTGCTTGGTTGCAAAGGCGGATCTGGGTGCCCCGAAAAGATGCTGTGTGGAGTAACATCTTAGGCAAAACCAGGGGAGGAAGCATTATTAGGGTCCCCAAAAACCTGCTTAATTTCCCAGGTACAGCAGATAAAACTGATTCTTGACACCACATTTTGGTACCCCCAGGGACGGGATGATTTGCCTGCCATGCTTTCCATCGCGTGCCAAGGTGCCTGCAGCGCTTGGGTCTGTCGGGCGGGGAAAGGTCAAACCCCGGGGAGGGTAGGTGGTGTTGCAAGAGCTTTTTGGAAGCGTTTGTTCACAGAAGTCTGATAGATCGGCAGTGGGCGAGTTACGGCTGTCCCCCTCCCGGGAGGATGTCACCCCCACCCTTCCCTTTGGGTGCCGGGCTGAGCCACCAGATGGGATGCTCCTCCCAGCCCCTTCCCACCCTTGACCTGCTGCAGCATCCCGCAGCACCGCGGGAAAAACTTAGGCTCTTAAATAAGGCTTTGGCTTTTATGGATGGAGCCGGGTCTTATCCCCCAGGGTCTGCAGCCCAACCAGGGAGTTGCAAGAAGGGACAGAGGCGGGCAGCAGGCAGAGCTTTAGCTGTGGCCTTCCCAGAAAGCCGGCTGGCTCCAAATTGTCTGCCAGAATAACTGAGAGGGGAAAGATGGGAGAAGGAGGCAACTGGAGTGACGCTGAGCTCTGGGGCACCTCTTTGAGGTGGGGACATGTTTTCTGGGGGGGAGAGGGCTGGGAAAGGCAGACCAGGTCCTGCCTAATTGTTTGGGCAGCACCAAAGGCAGCCTTCCTTCCCCTCCCTTGCAGCCACTTGCAGCCGGGCTGACGGCCGAGCGGGCGATGCTATGGGAGCGGCCGGACAGGGAGATGCGTGGTGGGCGGCTGCTGGTGCGTAAACACTGGGGGAGCGCCCGGGCAGGGTTCCCCCCATCCCGAAAGCTGCGAGATGACAGATGCCTCATCCTGCCTTTGTTGGTGGTGGGCGGAGGGGCCGGGAGGGGCCGATAGCATCGCCCCCGGCTCCCCCCGCCCTCGAAGAGCTGGCCTCTGCAACGAGAAAAGCATCTTTACTTTTTTTTAATCTGGGTTATCTCAGGAAATCGGGCTGGGGACACAGGTCAGAGGTTTATCCCAAGCACACAAGTGTGAAAGGGAGGTTTTGCCTTGTCCGTGCAGGCAGCGCAGGCTGGGAGGTGGGTGCTGGGGGGGTCCCTGCCCGAGGGCCACACGGTCTGTGTGCCCCTGCTTGCCTGCTTCAGCGCCTGCACTGAAAACATCGGCAAGATAGGATCTTAATCGTGGCTGTGGTGGTGGGGAACCCCAAAGCTTGTTTCAGTGCCAATTCTGATTTAAATAACTGCTTGAGTGAGGTACCAAAAGGAAATCCAGCACTTTCTAATGACGACTGTTAACCACTCCGAGCAAAAATGTGGAGGAAAAGTCCCTTCTGCAGAAAAAAGACTGCCTTTTGCTCTGAAAAAGCCTTCACTTTTATATGAGGTGGGGCCTCTGGAAAGAAAAGCGCCAAAAGTATCTTTGCCTATTGATGCCCCTGAGTTTGGCATGGGGAGCGGGGAGGAAACCAGTGTCGCTCTGGCCATAAGGGATCTGATGGTCTGACGAGGGCAAGCGGAGAGGGACAGGGAGCTTGGATCGCAGAGGATGTTATTCCACATAGGGGAGGGGACCCTCCATCAGCTTTTTAGGGAAAAAAAAAAAAAGAAAAAGAAAACCTGATTTTCCTGATATTGTTTTGCACCTCTAAAGGAAATTCCAGGACTGGGAACCTTCAGGGAAACAATGAGTGGGGCTGGGGCCGAAGGTGGGCTGCCCCAGGTTGGCATGGTCCTCCTGCAGCCGGGGCAGGTCCCCACACCCCCACCCCAGCCCTTTCGGACACAGTCAGGGCCTCTGCCAGGGCCCCCACCCTATTGCGGGTGGAGAAGGAGTGGCCGCACGAGAGCCCCACTGCCGGCATCCCGCTGCCTGCAACCCACACTGGATGCAGGGTTTGTTTTTTGCTTCGCAATTTCCTGCAACCTTGCTTTTTCAGAAGAACACCCAAATTCCAGAGCAAGTATGACATGTTGGGATGCTCCCTGGGGTTTCATGCACAGGAGACGTCTCTTTTTTTCAGAGGCGCCAATATTTCAGCCTCACTGCAAGTGTTTCTGCTGCAAGGGTTAACTGAGCACATCCATATCACTGTACTTCTTACTGAGACACTAGTTTTAGGAGAAAATTATTATTTCTCTCTGCTCCTTCCCTGAAATAACAAAGGCGGCTTTTATTTTCAGTGCTATAAGTTTCCTGGGGAGCACAGCTCTCCCTTCTCTTAGCATCAGCCACAGCCTGCATCCCTGCAGATGGGGCCGTGCTTCCTTAGTGATGCTTCAGCCCAGACAACTGATGGTATCGCTGGAGAAAAGCAACAGCGTGCTGAGCCCTAGCGACCCGAGCCAAGATGGAGTTCCCATCAGATCCTGCAGGTCCCCTCTCCCATGGCATGTTGACGGCATCCCACCACACAAATGGGGGGCTGCTGCATTTTGCAGGGGGTTTGAGTGCTCTGGTTGCAGCAGCCGTGGTAATTTAGCATCGTGGAGGTGTCTGCTGGTATGCAGAGGTCTTCTCCACCTTGGTGGCCACAGGTGACGCATTGGTTAATGACATTGGGTCCGGCAGCACTGAGGTCCATGGGCTGGATGCAGACGTGACCGCCTACTCATCATCCTTAAGAGGTTTGTTAATACGTGTTGGAAAGACGTTTCTCCCTTCCTCTGGTCTCCCTGCTGCATTTGCCTTCCCTCTGCTGTGATGCGAGTGTTAAATTCCCGGCTTAGCAAAACAGGGTTCGGTGTCAAATGCTTCATTTCAGGTTTTTTTGAGGAGCCAGTTCATTTGCAAATCACCAGCTGGAAGTTATTAGGCCCTTAAAACAAAATAAATTACTACAAAATTGTGCCTCCCTGCAGTTGGTCTGCTATTAATTTGCACCGAGCGCTGGAGCCAGCTAAACCCCAGCCCGCTGGCTTCCCTCTTCCCCTCTGGCATCTTTCTGCATGAAGGAAAGGGCAGCAAGATGGAGGGTGTGGGGAGGCGCTGGGATTCCGGGTGCCCAGTTCTCCATCAGTGCTGGGTCCATCCAACAGTAGCTGCTTTATTCCCTGCTTTGTGCTGAAAAGCAGCGTGCTTTAGGAAACACCGAGGACTTGCTGGTAGGAAAAATGAGCATAAAAAATGTGGAAAAGTGGGCTAAATGTATTTTTAAATTATTCAATTATTTTTTCTCTTTCATGTTTACAGAGGACCAGGCCAATTTGCTCCCCAGAGCTGCAGCTTGGTGTGCATCACCCCTGCATCACCGTGCTCGTGTGTTCCAGGGGCTGCGCAGGCGGCTGGCCGAGTCCTGCACTTCCAGCCGATGTGGCCCCAGCTCTTATCTGAACCGCCAGAATATTGCAATAGCAGCACGAGCACCATCACTTTGTCCAGCTGACAGCAGCAGTGTCGTCGCGCTTCGCCAGAGAGATGGGGTGTTTGGGGTCAGAAATATGCCATGTGGTCCCTCCTTTTTCTCTTTCTCAGGGCCAGGCAAGCTTTGGCCGGCCAGGATGCACGCCTCCAGTGCTAGAGCATCTCCCCAGCCCTCATCCTGGCCCAGCGATGAAGATTTCTCCCAAGTAATGACGTCACGGGTTTGGTCCCTTCTGTGACCTGCAGAGCTAGATTGAGCCCTTGCTTTTCTATATGAACTCCGGATTGCTTTTTGTTATCCTTTCCACTGAAGACTACCTCTAACATAATCTGGGCGTCTCCTCCACCAGCCCCGGACCAAAAATCCCCATCATCCTGACTCGGCGGAGCCATGTTTCCTCCCTGTCATTTTACAAAAGACAGCAGCTGACAAAGATAACGACCCACTTTTGCTGAGAGAGCTGGGAATTCCCTCCCCCCCGAGCTCTGCTTCCCTTGCTGTCCCAAACAGAGTCCGATCTTCCCTGCAGGCACCGTCAGATGCTGCAGCTGGTTCAGAGCATCTTGGTACCACCTTGAGACCTCTCTTTGAAGCGATGCTCCGCATCTGGGTGGTATGTTAAGGGGAAAGGATGCTCACCATGATTTTTGTGCTGTGAAGCAGCGTTGGAGAATCAAACAGGGCACAGCCGGAACCGTGGCCTCCATCCCCATCTGGAGCACTGCTGCCTTTGGGGAACTGGACCTGTGGGTTCATTCATCCCTTTCTGATAGAGCTGAGGGAACATTTTTCTTTTCCCTGAGTCGGTTGGGAATGAGTTTGTCTGGGCAGCCTGTAAGATGTTTTCTGACATCAGGAAAATTCCCTGAAATAAGTAGCCAGGGAAATGACCCCAGAATAACTGCTTTGGTACCAGCCTCTGCTACAGGCATCTTTCAGCAGGTTCCCAAGCCTGGGCAGCCTCTCCTCCTCCCCATGAAGCAACGTGTCTCAACATGTGGGGCTTGTGCCTGAGGACAGGAGACAGGACCTGCTCCTCTCCTTCCAGCCACACACCAGCACCCCAGCTTTGCTGTGATAGCGTGGTAATAAAACATGAGGCTCTTGCTTTCACGGCTGCAAAGAGAACCCAGGGAGGGTCTGCCAGACCTGGCGGTGCCCCGGCTAATGATGTGCCCTGATAAAAGCCTCAAAGTCCAGGTCATAATGTCTTCCTTGGCACCTAAGTACCACCAGGATCCAAAGTTCACTAATCATTTACTGTTGGCCAACACACACATTTTTAAGTGAATAAATTGTTTGCAAAAGCATTTCCTAGAGCTGTCCCTGTCATGCCCATGACCTGGCCCCTCCTGTATTTTCCTCAGTGGTGGATCCAATTTCTGTCTTTTCATGCAGAGCTTGCTCAGAATTACAAAGAAATAAATAAGCCCTAGTGATTTGTATGACCTAATCCTGAAATGCTAATGTGGACAGACGGTTTGAGTTCATTTTAACATCCCTCCAGCTTGGGAGAAGGAAGTGAACCTGTCCATCAGAGCTGGAGGGACCACAGAAAATCACATCCTTCCTTTTGGGGGGGGGGGGGGCATTGCAGCAAACCCCCAGCCTGCCACCCCACACAGGGCTCTCCGGGGGGACTCTGTGGGGGCTGCAAACCATTCTCTCCCTCCCAGAACAAACCCCAGATCAGCCCCATAGCCACGTTTGTGGGAGGAGGATTTGAACCTAAGAGTAGTGGAAAAGCAGCAGGAGTTATTTTGTGTCAAAAAAAAGAAGAAGAAGAAAAAAACCCCTGCTTGTATTTCAGATTTCTGACAGCATTTAACCTTCCCAGCCAAACTGGAAAGAAAACAAACCCAGGGTTCAATGACTGAAAAAATGCTTGATTTGCTAAACAGGGTGCAGTACCTTCCTCTTGTTGGAGGGAGGGGGGGGGGAACTGGATGGGACCCAGGGCAGCCCTCCCTCCAAAATAGTTGGAGTTATCAAAAAGCCTGAAAAATTTCAGCTGAATCAGAACAGTTCCTGGCAGTCAGTAAGATGTTTCTCATAAGTAAAACATTCCAATGCAAACACGTCGCATCGGCTCTGCTGCCAGCGCAGTTCATGGGACCGCGACACGACCCCCCCCATCATGTCCCCTCCTCCTTTCTGTCCCCTCCGGGGAACACGCTGCTGTGGGACAGGGATGCTGAGCCCCTTGCAGGGGTGGCTCCCTGTCACAGACACCCTTCCTGCCCCCCCCCCCCTCATTTTTTTAGTCCATCAATGAGTGGAATAACCTTGTATAGGGTCTCCCTCTATACTGTGCTGCTGCCCCTAGCAACACTGAGGAATTGCCCCAGTTCTTCCTAATTCACAAGAATTAAGGGTTGGGTTTTTTTATTTGAGATATTACAGCATAATAATGATATTATTAGAATCAGGATTTGGCAGGGAGAAGAAAATCTGTCCCCATTTTGGAGTGGTCTGAAAACTTCTCCTTTCTACATGCTTCATAGAAACATCCTTGAGCTTAATCTTTAAATTCCCCCCAAACGCCATGCTTGGGGAGCTGCCCTGCTGCACACAGACCGCCCTGAGCAGCTCTTAGAACCCACTTTGGTGCAAAGGGAAAAGCTGGATTTGCTTGCAGGGGCTGTGTGCATCCCTGTAAGCTCGGGGATGCTGTCTGTCCCGGGGGAGCTACAGACCTTCGGATCACCCATTTGGGGTTTTTAAGAGCTGCAGCATCTGGTGGTTGTAGGAAACCTTTAAGTCAACAAATTGCAAGGAAACAGTCCTGGGTTTTAACTGGTATATGGTTTTCCCTCTGCCCCAGCATTAGGAAAGAGGCTGGTTTAACTCTCCTTAGCCTGCGTTTGCCCTGTGTGCAGTGGACCCCCCCCCGTGCTTGCTGGCAGCAGACCTGCTCTGCTCTACCATCATGGCTGGACCCCAAATTCACAGCCAAGGGGTCAACCCCAGGTGGGAAAAGAGCAGAAGAGCCTGGGGATGCTGAGGGCATAGCAGAGGGCACAGCTGGGGGATTAATTAATGGCTAAACGAGGACTCCTCAGGTGGTTTTTGTCAGGGGGAACTCATTTAAAGGGTGCGAAGGGCCCTCTCTCCTTTGTGGGATGGAGGTGTTCTTGGTGGGGGAAGAGTTGGGAGAGGCTTGTGGTGCCCTGGGTGTGATTGCTTGGCTGGGCTGAGGGGAGCAGAAAGCTGGCTGTCCTCTTTTGCTGTTATAAATCTCAGCTGACTGGACTCTTAAGTGCACCCAGGGAGCCGCTCCAACAAATAAGGGTTAGTGCATCACTCCGTGGCTTAAACCAGCCTGAGTTTCAAGTGGTGAGAGCAGGGACCTGGTGGGTTGTGTGGGTATGGCACACTGAGAGCATGGTGGGTGCTGTGGGGAGAAGCTGCTGGGTGCTTCTGTCCTCTGCTTGCTGAAGTGCATTTGCGGTGCTGGCTTGCTTTGTTCTGTGTTTGTTGCCCCGGTTGTTTCTGCTAAAGAGCTCTGGAGAGCTGTGTTGCCTGTGCTATGAAGCGCTGGCCTGGGCCTTGGGGGCTCTGCTCTGCTGGAGAGAAATCCTATGTGACCTTGGAGAAATCCCTTCTCCTTTTGCCTTCAGGCTAAGGACTTGTTTCCTGACAGGAGGATTTGGCCTTTGTTTTGCATCTCTAGGCATACTGCTGCCGAAGCTGTTGCAGACTGGTGCAGTGCTGCCACTGCAGAGAAGCCCCTTTGCTTTCTGCCAGCTGCAGCTCTTGCTTTCGTTTCATACCTCTCCTTGGCAGAGCTGAGAGTCTCCCAAAGCTGCTTTTCCACCCTCTGCCTGGTAAACACTGAGGCTGGGACTGTGCCCTCCCTTCCCCTGTGGCAGCTGGGGAGCGCAGGGCACAAGCGAGGCTGGCTTCACCTTACTGTGGTACTTCTTTTGTTGCTGACGTGGTATTTCATGGGCAGAGAAAAGCAAAATGTACTTTCGGGATCGTTATGAAAATGCAGGTCTCCTACAGACAACTGCTGCCTGCTTTTATTAGCTGCCATGCTAGGATTCTGTGTTTTCTCTCCAAAACCTGCTGTGTTCCCTGTGACCATGCCAAATGAAGAGGGTGCTGAGTGGAGCCACATGGCTGATGAAGTGAGGGGAGACATGCAGCAACTGCTGCTCCTGCATCTTATCACATTGAATCACTGGCAGGGGAGCTGCTGCCACTGCCTGCCAGGCATGGACTGCTGCTGCAAAATCCTGCCCAGGTTCTGCCAGCTGGCTTTGCAAAGCCAGATTTTGCTAATGCAGCTAACTGACCTTTGCATGGTCTCGGGCTGGTGACACTTTAGCTAGCACCAACTGTTTGCAAAATGAGCATGTTTGCAAAATAAGTGTGGTTCTGCTCCCCTCTTCCAGTAAACCCTCTGTGCCAGGTGGCTGCAATCGCTTCAAATGGGGCTTTTCCACAGCCTGGGACTTCCCTGGACCTTGTGTCACCTCCTGGGGACAGTCTGAATCAGGGAAAGCTTTGTGGTCTCCCAGTGACTAAGCGGCTGGCCCTACAAAGAGCAGCCCCATGCATTCAAGCCCCCCTTTGGTAGCAGTGCCAGGTTTTGAGGGGCAGCTGCCTGCCCCGCAACCTGGCTGTCAGGGTCCGCACCCCAGGACTGACCTGTGAGGCCGTCTGTCTGTCCGTGTCCCCACGCTTGCAGAGCAGCTGGCGTGCAACCGGGAGGGGCTAGGGGTGACGGAACCCCATTTATCCGTGCCTTTCTGGTATTTTTGCAAAGCTGCCCCCCCATTTCCCTGCCTGCCAGCCTCTCCTGCCTGTGCTGCCCCGGCTTCGCAGCCCCGGCCTGCTGCCTGCAAGGAGCCCGAAATGTGAATCTCTGCTGCCCTCTCCTGTTAGCTCTGCCTGGAAACCACCCCCCACCCCGAGCCTCCCCGGCTGCTGCTCAGGGATTTGGAGTGGGTATAGGGGTGTTTGTAGCCCTGGCTGGCAAACCAAAGCAAGGGAAGCTAGCTGGAGGCATTATCGAGACTTTTAAAGGGAATTTCCCATATGCCATAAGGATAATTATTATGGCTGCTGTGGGGCTGAAACCCAGCAGCACCTGCAAGAAGAAAGGCAGCCTGGCTCCAGGCAATGGTTGGGTTTGGTGCTTTCCAGTGACTTTATGCTCTAGGGGGTTTTGACATCACTTGCAATCTCAAAGCAGAAAGTCATTTCTAGTAAAGAAAACTTATTTAAGAAGTGTCAGGGTAGGATCCTTCCAAAATGCCAAACAAGCAGGTACTGACCAATTTTAAAACTTCTCTTCCCTTCCTAAAATACTATGTTATTGGAAGATGTGGTGAAACTGCATCTTTGATTAGGAACAGTTTTCCAGTCAAAACATGACCGGCTGGAGGTTTTTGACTGGCTCAGGTAATGGCCAGTACATCTTCAGCACAGCTGCTGCCTTTTTGCTTTCCAGAAAATACTACCTTTAAACTCTCTGAACTTTTGCCCCTCTAACTTTGGGGTTTCTGCTACCTCATGGTGGGAAAAACAGTTTTTGGGTAAATGACCATTTTTGGTGAATAAAGGCATTAATAAAAAGAAACTCCATGTAGTTTAAAAGCCACCTTGCTACTGAACAAGTGTTTCAGGAGAGTCTTCAATGTGTGCATCCCCATACAAATGATAAGGGAAAAAGGCCTTTATTGCAGTTTGCGCATTAATAAAGCGAGTATCTTAAAAAAAAAAAAAGGCAGGGGAGAAGACTGGGTGAAGCTTGGAAGGTTGGCAGTGTTTCTGGTCATGTGTGCATGCTGAGACCCCTGCTCCTGCCATCAGTGTGTGGTGTAGTATCTATGTGGGTCCTGCTTGGACCATGGGAGGGATGGATAGAGCTGCCTGCTCCTCAGCCCCACTCACAGCCAGGTTGCTGACACCTTCCAGGGTGTTTTGCTGCTGTTTTATCCCCAGAATACCTGGATTATATATGAATACCTTTCTCCTCCCCAGTGGGTGAGGGGGTGGCATTAACTCTGCTCGTAGGGAGAGATGAAGGTGGGGGCTCTGCGTGTCCGCCCCGATGCCAGCCAGCAGAGCTCAGGCGGGGAGCTGGGTTGAGCAGGTATTTGTTTACACGGTCTGGGGAACCACAGTGGTGTTACTTATTCCTGCCCTGGCTGGTGTCCCGGCAGCTCCTGGACACTGGAAGCTCGGCGGTGCTGGCCGGGAGCACGGCAGACACTGCTGCGTTTCACAGCCCCGCTCAATGCCCCTGTGTCTGCTCCTCCAAATATTCACACCTCCACGGGTGCCTGGGGATGGGGGAGCTGCTGGTGTGGGGTACACGGGATGGGGGACAACTGCAGGGGTGTCCCCAAACCTCGATGATCCTGGACAACCCCCTTGCAAGCTGTTGCAGAGGGGGGACATGGCACGGGTCCGGCCGCCAGTTTGGGCTGGGGCCATGGCCAAGGTACACAGGACACGTCTCGGAGCGAGCACCGGCCTGGTTCGGCTTGCTGTGCCCCGTCTGACCCAGCTTTTCAGCCTGCCGCTCCATCCGAATGCCTCTCACGTCCTCCCCAAGGGCTGGGAGACGTGGCACGGGCTGCGGGAGGCACAGCCTGGCTCCGGGGCACAGCTGCTGGCTGGGCAGTGGGATACCCTGTCTGCATCTCCTCTCTCCCTTCCCCGAGCCCTGGTCGCTCAAGGCTGTCGAGTTCAGCCCTTGCTCTTACCCGTTCATAAGTTAGGTTTTCATTTGCATGCATCAAAGTGCAGGTTTTTGTGCACAAGTTCCCTCTGTGTGCCCAAACCTTGGCGTTATTGGCATAAATATTCAGGTTGGTCTGTGAACTGCTGATGCTGAATAAAGCTTACAGAAAAACTACCCTGACAAAGTGGGGAAGGGGCAGAGGCGTGGCATTGAGCAGGAGGGGACCCTTCTGTCACTTGAGCCCTGTGGATTTGCAGGGCTTATGCCTACAGGTGTATTTTACAACCTTAAAGCAAGAGGAGTAACCCAGCAAGCGGGTGGCTAAGTGGGTATGCCTGCTTGGCTACGCAAGACAGCAGAGCAGCAAAAGTAAAGAGCTGGATTTAGCTCAGCTCCAGCAATAGGAAGGAACCCCTTAATCCCAGATCGCCCAAGACCAGACCAACCTTTTAACCTAGGGAGCTGAGGATGGAGAAGGGAGTAGTTTAGCTAATTACCCATGGCTCTGGTCTGGTCCAATCCTCATGGCGAGGGCTTTGCCAGGCTCCTCAGCTCTTGAGGGGTCTGGGGGGTGGCAAGGCAGCCAGGCTCCCATTCATCCCCCGGAGCCTGCCAGCCCCTGCCTGTTTGCCATAAACCTACATGAAACGTCCCCCAGATTTGGAGGAATGAAAGCTGTTTGAAAGGATATGCAGGATGCGCTGGGTGAGAAACCTTAATTAATATTTAAATAGCGCGGTGGAATTTGTCTAAATCCTGCTAGATTAAATGCAGGCATGGTAATGGATGAGCTTGAATTTCTGATGGAAATTGCAGCCAGCCATGCCTTACAGAAATACAGCAGCCAAATGGGCGCTCAGAAGCTACAGCGCCTTCACTGTTTGGTCCAAATGCTGATGTACAAGGGATATGGTGCTTCCTGATGGGAGTTATGTTTGTAGTTTATCCCTTTAGCTATGGACAAACCAATAGAAAGGGGGAAAGCGCTAAAATAGGTGAAACTCAAAAGGTGCTTGTGGTCCCCAAATCTCACAATTCTCTTAAGGGCCTCATTGGAAATGATGGGGGTGTTTCTTAGAGCCCCTGGTCATAGTGTGAAGGTTTCTTTTTTTAGTACAAAAAAAGAAAAGGAGGATTTCCCTTCCTGGTGTGAAAGGCAGGCAATGACGGCTTCATGTTAAATCCCTTAATAGTCCCCAGTTTTTCCCTGGGCATGTGTGTTCTCCACCTCTGGCCACAGCTTTTTGTGGTGCCTTTCCTCCAGCCCAGCCGGGGCATTTCTGGGAAGAGTGGGATGAAGCCAGGACAGAGGGATGCATTTATCCCCCCCTGCTGCTCGCTGTAAGGCTGTGACATCACTTCGCCAGTCACTCACACCATATTAATTTAGCTGCACCTTATTTTGGAGAGCTGGAGCTTGAGGCTTTGCCATTTCCTATGGTCTCGTCAAGCCAGCTGAGGTTTCCTGGCTGCCAAGACAGAGAAGCAGGCAACTTTTATGGCAGGGCACTGCTGAAACCCAGCTGGGGATGAATAGAGCCCCATAAATAGAAAACCTGGAGCAGCTCCCCTTGCAGAGTGACTCTGCCCAGGCACGCTCTGGCTGGAGGAAACCAGAGAGCCGGAAAGCATCTCACCCTGCCCGTGATCCCCCCATTGGGGCGGGCCAGCTCTGCGGGGAAGGTGGCTGCTGGCCACGGGGATGGGCTCTGACGCCCAGAAATGTCCCCGGCTGGCCTGCGGGTCTCCTGGCTGCTGAGATGCGCCCTTGCTGGAAATCTGGGGCTGCGGGGTCCTGCGGGGCTGTGCACCCACCTACTGCTGCTTCTCCTTTTTTTTTTTTCTTTTTTTTTTGCATGGTTGGACTGAAGGACTGTCCCCTCTTCCATCCTTCCCCGCAGGCGGTGCGGCCCGGATCGCCTGCCGAGGGGCAGAGAAGCTGCCACGCTCTTGCCGGCGTGCCCAGAGCACAGGCCAGCTGCGCATCTCCCTGTTTGCACTGGGTGAGGAAACACCCCCTGCGCTTTCTCGAGTCTCTGGCACTCGCAGAGGAAGGCCGCTACCACCTCAAAACCATTTGCAAATAGCTTCTGTTTGCTCAGACAAACACTGGAAAAAATATATGATTTTTTTTTTTCTCGCAGCGGCGTGTTTATTGCCCTCTGCGCTAAAGCACAGGCTTAGCCCCGAGCGCTGCTGAGCACTAATTGTCTGCTTTCAAGCTGGCCACAGTTTCAGCAGTTTTTCATGAGTGATTTTCTCCAAGCAGTGTAAACGCTGTCCTTAAACCTGGCTTTTCTGCGTTCAGCTCTGACTCCTACCCACCCGCAGCAGCAGCAGCGGGGAGAGCGGGGTGGAGAAGAGCCATCCGTATTAAGACGATGCAAACTGGACTGGAGAGGGCATCCATCCCCCTTGCCTTCCCGGGGGCAGCGGGTGGGATGTCGGTGCATCTGCAAGCCCCCCTGCCCGGTCCGGTTGCGTGCTCCAGGGAGAGCCCGGGAACACGCTTAAATCCACCACAGCACAGGCTTAGTGTTGAAGTGCGAGCTTAGCGCCCATTGACTCACGGGCTTTACTTACTGTATGCACAGCTGGAGAAAAAAATAACTCCCTAGTTCAATCGCATAGTTAATGCCCTACCTGAGGAAATGTTTTTTCCTGCCTGAAGTCGGAGCGAGGTCTGGCAGCTGGGAGAGCAGAAAGAGGCCTTAAGGCTCGGCTGCTGTTTGCTCAAGCAAACAGCTGTGGCAGTGTCGGATGTTACCAGCTCTCCCAGTCGCTTCTCAGCATCCTGGTGCCGGTCAGGAAGGCAGGGAAGGTGCCCTCTCCTCCCTAGTTGATATTCAGCGTTTTACATGGCATTCAGCATCTCCGAAGCGGGGATGCTGTGGTCCAGGGACACCTGCCCTCCTGCTGTCCCTGCACAGCATCCTCTGCCAGGGGTTTGGGAGGGCGGGCGACTCTCAAAATAGCTTTTTTTTTTTTTTTTTTTTCCCCACCTCGTTGAGCCCTGCAATGTGGTACCTCCAAGCCACAAGCCCTTCTGAGCCCAGTGGCCTAGCCACCTGTGCTGCAGAAGGTGAATGTATGCCATGCAGCTCCACTTGACAGGGGAAGGTCTCCCTCCGGTCCCTGTGGCATGCTCCTACTGCTGCTCCTGCTCCCGTACTCCTCCAGGAGCCTGTTCAACTTGCTGATCCAGCAGAAAAAAAACCCTGCCAGCAAAAGGTGGATCTTCTGCTGGTTTAATAGTTGGAGCAGCTGGGCTGGCGGTTGGAGAGAGGTGGTGTGAGGAGAGGGGTAAAACCCTGTGGCCGAAAGCAGAGCCAGGAGCATCCCCCTGTGCCCTGCTGCAAGTTGCTGCAGGGCTTGGTGCCTGTGAGCCAAAGTAACAGAAATGTGATTTTTTTTCTTTTTTTTTTTTTTAACCAAATGGCTTCAGCTGGATCACAGTGCTGCTGTGCCTTGAGCCACCACAGGATTTCCTTTGCTCTGTGGTGCATTAATTATAAATATTCTGCAAATTGCAAGGTGTTTTTAGCCCCAGGGGAAGGACACCATTTACAATTGGAGTGACGCAGGTGTGTATTTTTGCTGGCCACCTCCAGGAGCAGCATAGCCCAGTGGAAAGGGCAGAATTTTGAGCATCGGCCGGTCCTGGCTCCGCTAACGGACCTGACTTCTCCTTCGTCCACAAACGAGCACCATGCGCCTTGTACCCTGCGGCTGGGAGTGCGCCAGGTATTACTAATACAGATTATTATAATAATGTGTGGTCCGGTGTGTAAATCTGGAACGCTTCTCTGAAGAAAATCATCCAGATACTAAAAGAAAACAGGGGATTTTACTGTGTTAGGTCAGAGATTTCAAGGGAGTTTGAATTTGCCCAAATCCTGTGAAATTTCAGTGGGATTTGGGAACCAAATCTCTTAAATCCCGGTGAAAGGGGTTTCCACAACAGCAGTGGCTTTGCTTTCTCCCCCTCACTTTTATCTAGCAGATGGACAAATGAAAACAACAGAGAAAGTAATGGGAAGGATGATGCAAGGGGCAGGAGGCTGGTATCTAAGCTATGTTATTACAGAGAAAATGACCTGGCACTGAAAGAATTAAAATAATGTCATTCCTGTTTGCTCTGGCTCATTTTTAATACGCCAGTCACCTTGACATTTCTAAAAGAATTTTTCAAGTATGTAAGTTCAAAAATTATGCAACTTGACAAAAGCAAGGGGGATATTTGAGGCTGGTGGAATAAATTGGGAGCTGGAGGCAGTACGTGACCCATGGCCCGTGTGGGGAGTGATGCTGGTGCGAGCTAGGCTGGATGGGGCCGGCTCCTGCACCCACATCTGGGGGGACAGGGAGGTATAAAGGGGTGAGGTGAGGGGATGGGACGGCTTGGGGCTATCCCTGTGTGCCAGTGCCAGGCAAACCAGGGCCGTTTGCTGGTGACGGTGCAGTGGATGCAGTCCCAGCCCAGCTTTTCGAGGGATGCTTTGGGTCTTTAACACATTGCAATTAAAAAATGGTGTGTGAAAGCAAAACCAACCAGCCGGTGGCCTTCCACTGGCATCCCATCAGCTGTGCTGCCCCGGAGACCCTCTTCCTCGGGGAATGTCAGCTGGGGAGGGGGACTGGGCTGCCACACGGAACCAGAATAGGGGGGACAGGGGCAGAGCTGCACCCCCACGGCCCAAGCTGAAGCTGGGCGATTGCTCATGCAGAAGCCACGGAGGAGATCATTTGCCCGTGTAATTGTATGCTTTGCTGTTAAGTGTATTGATTCTGAAAAGTTAATCAGACAATTTGGAGGGGCTATATCTAAAAACATAAAATCCCATTAAACTGATTAAAACTGAATCCATCTTAAATAACCCCATGCAACTTAAAATTGTTGAAATAGCATATTGTATTCAAATAAAATTATTTCAGTCAAACAAGGCTGCGAGGAGCTCTCACCTGCCGATGCCTTGCGTGTCTCAGCGAGTGCCTGTGCTGGGAGCTGCGTGCAGGGATCCCCCGTCATACGACGTAAGGTGTCTGCCACGATTTGGGACCACGGTGACATCAGCAAGGGTCTCTCTGGGACAAATCCCTGGGTTGTGATGCTGGGGACAGGGGTGTGACTGATGAACATGTGGCCACATCTGAGGGATGTGGCACAGCCTCGTTAGCCTTCTCCTTGCAGCCTGGGGAAAATGCGATGCTTAACAGGGGTCTGTTCCCAGAAACATCGGGTTACGTGACTGCACCTAAGCTGTGGTGTATTTTCAGGTGTTTTATGCATCATGCTGAAACCTGAACAGCTTCTTGAAAATGATGCTTTGCTGTGTGTTTTTCGAAGCGGCTGGGAGTCCTGGGTGCCCAACTTGAGATGGTATTTGGGGTCTGCTCATCACCTTGGAAGTCAAAAAGGATTTTGGTGTGAATGTAACATGTATTTTACAAACCTGGAGGCTCCTGCCTGCAGGCAGAGCAGCGCTGGGCGCAGCTCTTGCAACAGTGGAAGTGCTCCAGAAGTGGTGGGGGATCAGACGGGCCGGCACATCGCCCCGATATGCTGCAGGTAGCCAAGGTGCCTCGTGGAGCGGCAACTGGCCCAGCCACCTGTGGGCCACCCTAGACACAGCCTGCGCGGGGCAGAGGGTTTGCCCTCGGGGCACGCCTTGCCCTGGATCTGGCAAGCCGGCAGGGCAGAGGCCTTCTGACGAGGTCAGTGCCTTGATTTAAGCAACACCTTTGCTCGGAGGAGGGAGGAGATAGCGCAGGGTGGCTGTGAGCTTGGAGCAAGCACTGATCCCTGCGGGACTCCCGTCCGTGCTGTTCCATGGGCAGCCCATGAGCTCCCCAAATCAGCTCTTCTCCAAAGGGGTGCCTGCTCTCCATATGAGGCACCTGGCTTTGGAAACAGCCCCCCCCCGTCTCTGTCGAAATGCCAGTGTGGAGTATCGGGCAGATGCGGCAGCAGGAGTTGATTTCAGCTGTCTGAGGGACAAGAAAAGGTTTTATCTGCCCGGAGCCGAGTTCAGGATTGTTTCTGATTGCATCACTCAGCTAAAGCGCTGCGGAGAGCTGTATGCCTTGTATTGCCTTAGCGATGTTATCGGCTGGCACCCGGCAAAGCAGGACTTGTGACTTGGAGATAAGTGGAGGATTGCTCAGTTAGTTTGCTTCCAAATTTGTTTATTTTCCCCTTTCTGAGTCTACCATCTCTCCTTCTTGATAAGTTCAGATTGCGAGCCAGCCTCTATTTATTTGTAAAGAAAGCTCTCCTTTTCACCTTTACAAGGGAGCAATAGTAATAATAATCGCATCCCTGTGGGAGGATGAGCACCGGCTCTCATCCGCCCTAACGAGGAGCTTCGTGCAGGGACCCATCCGTACCAGAGGGCTTCCCGAGCATCCCACTCCAGCCGGCCTGCAGTTTGCTTTGGAAGGCGCTTCCCCCGCTCTCCTGCCCACCTAAAGGACTGCTTTTCCAAACAGGACAGGCACCAGCACACCGAGCTCCCCGCTATGGGAAGCGAGCAAACACACAGGGAAGTTTTATGGCCGAGAACGGAGGGTGCCTGGTGAGGGTGTTGGTGTGTGACTTGGGCACACTCTTACACCTTCCTTTGCACACAGGGTCACCAAAAGCTGGGAGAAAGGCCTGCCATAGGCAAACCGTGTCACGTCACCCCTATAACACCTGGAGAGTCTGAAGGTGATTGCAGGTGGCTCGGGACCATGCGTAGGCGAGTCAGAGGGGCTTGAAAGGACCAGAGGGCTTTAATCCTCGCAGGGGTTGAAGGAGCAGAACAAGCAGCAGTGGGGAGGGCTGCGGGTGCTGTGCTCTGGGCCCTGGCTGATGTTTCTGCCTGCGCAGAAAGCGTGCAATTCCTGAACCTTCCCCTGCTCCCTCCGAGAGCATCTGTTTACCTTTGCTGGCCCCGGCGAAGCGGGCAGGAGAGGTATCAGCATGCTGAATTTCCAGCCCTGACCTCTGCAGCACTGACACGCTGCTTTATCTCCTCTGCAACCGTGGGGCTGCTTTTTGCAGCATCCCGAACAAAGGACGCGCCAGCGGCTGCCGTTTTTCACTGCGTCTTTCATGGCTGCGAGCTGCCACCGGAGAATAAATCCTGTCCCGCCCCTTCGCCAGCAGCGGGGAACCTTCCTCCCAAGGCCGTCGGTGGGGGCCAGCGGCGAAGCCCCCCGCACTGGGCCTAATCCCATGGCAGAGGGAGAGGAGGGGAAGAAGCATCCCCTTCTGCGGCGGGGGGGGGGACGGGGATAATGGGGAGCCCATTAGCATCTGTATGTGCGGGGGCTCGGGGAGCAGCGGGGTGCAGGGGTGCTTCCTGAATCCACATCCTGGCATCTCTGCCCTCCCAGGTGCTGTTTGCCCACCCGAGAGGCCGGGGCTGGAGGCAGCTGTGTCCCCGGGGCCAGGAAGCGTCTTCCTCCTCCTCTTCCTCCTCCTCCCGCCCCGGGGGCTCTGCATCACAAGGCCCGGGGTATTTCCTCGGCCGGGCGGGCTGTGTTTGCCGGGGTCCCCGGGGAGTTGATGAGGTGCTAATGGGAGCATTGCCAGAGGCTTTTCAGCCTGCGAACAGCCTGGGGGGGGGGGGGACGGGGGACGGACAGCGAATGGTCTCTGTGGATTGGGAAAGCTGTCCCCTAAGTGGGTCTTTTTGTAATGGAAGGGAAGGGCGGGGGCGGGGGGGGGGCTGGGGGGAGGGGTGTTAGTGAAAGTTGTGCGCTGCGGTGAAAGTTGGGATGAAAGTTGGGGTGCTCGGGTACCCGCACGCTGCCTTCCGCACGGCTTTGCTCACGGAGCCTGGGAAGGGGACATCTCTGAAGGCCGAAAGCCAGGTCCCCTCCAACGTGGCGTGCAGAGCCCGTCGGTGAGGACAGGCTGAGGTGAGGACGGGGACCGGAGTGCAGGCGCCTACGAGGGCCTGCTGGGACCAGCACAACCAGCCCTCGGCAGTCCCCGGTACTGGTGGAAAGAGGTCTGGCCCAGAAAGGTCTGTGGGCTCGCTCCTTTCCCTTCCCCATGCAGGCACAAGAGCAAAAGAGATCCCAATTAGAAGAGCTAAGGAGAAATCATGGCTCTTTCTTTCCTTTTTATCTTTTTCAGGCTTTTGCGGTCTCGTCTTTTCTTAAACTTTTGTCGCTTGCTCATCACTACGCTCTCTGACCTTTGTTTTCTGATTAAAGAACAAACATGTTCTCGGGGCATCTTTTGGTATTAAAATAAACATTTGACATGTCCAGACACCTGTTCCTACCGCTTTAGTGTATAAAAACATACACGAAGTATAAAGCTTGACATGTAAACCATAATCCATGTACTTGATTCAGCAAATGCTAATGGATAAGGATGTACGCGCAGCACATCTACAGATGGGTATCTGCAGAGGTAAGGGCAAGCCTTGCCGTTTGCATACGGAGGCACGGCTGATGAGGTATGTAGTGGTCCTGTGTCCCCCCAAGAGTGGATTTAACTCCTGGCCAGAGACCTCGGGGAGTTCTGTCTCCTGCACGGAGATTGAATTAGCTGGGCGATGGGGCTGGGTGCTGCAGCCCCAGGAAAGGGCTGGGGTATGGAGACTGGGAGGCTGCTGCCAGAGATAAGCAGTGCCCTCCCTTCCCAGCCAGGCTGAGGACTGGGTGGGACTGGATCATTGTGTCCCCCCAGAGAATGAATGGGTCTCCCTAGCTTGGGAAGAGAAGGGAAACCAGCAGTCCTGCTGCTCGCTCCCTCCTGCCGTGTGCGAGCACATCCAGCCCCTCGGACCATCACCAACATGGCTCGACGGGGCTGGCTCACTCCCAAATGGACAAGGCAGTTCGCACTCGTTCCTGCAGCTTTGCATCTGCGAATATTTGGAGGAAAATAGCCACAAATGCCTCAGATGTCTTCTTTTTTTTTTTTTTTTTGATATCTCTTTTCCAAGCTATAATCATTTGGTTATTCCTGAAAAAAAGAAAAACTAAGAAGAAGGTGGGGATGCTCAGGTGCCTTTAGGACCAGCCCTGAGGTCCTGACCCATGGCTTCACCTCTGTAGGACTGGTCTTGCCTGTGGAGGCTCGCAGAAGCTACCAGACCCTGCGAGGAGCTGCCTGCTCACTGGCCCACGTGTGTGCCACGTGCTGCCGGCCTGGCAGCTGCTGACCCCCCCTCCCAGTGCACACCTGGGGCAGGGGCAGCCGCTGCCTCTGCCCCCACTCCCAAACGGGTGCTGCTAGCAGCAGATGGAAATAGCAGCAGCTCTGTTGATTTACAACCACAGCCCTGACTTTAATGGGCTGTTTTTGCTCCCCGACAGCTACGGATTCGGTCTTTTTTTTTTTAACAAGCCTCTCTTTTTCCCTGCGTGTGAGCCATTAGCTCCTCTCACCAAGGGCGTGTGGGGAGGCGAGGGTTCATCCTGCGTGCTGGGGTACACGCGAGCTGCTCTCATCTCCCCTTTCAAAAAAACAAACCCAAATCCTATAAGCATAAAAGGCCTTTGTCTGCAGAGGTCCCTGCTCCCTTGGGAGAGGCAGCCAGTGACGGTGAGCAGGCGGGTGCTGCTGCAGCCCGGCAAAGGGCCGGTGGGTGGTGGCAGCCCCGGAGCCGGCCCCAGCGCCCCAGCCACGCCGCTGGGTGATGCCTCCCCACGCCAGCCCCGGCAGGAATGTTTGCTGTCACCGCAGCCTGCGGCGAGGAAATATTTTCCAAGCAAAAAAAGGCCTCCCAGTGTATTTCGTGCTGACAGCTTCCAGCAGCCCTCTGTAGCCGTCTTGTTCTGCCGCTGCTGGGACACCTACCCGGAGGAAGAGAGGAGGCGAAGGTGGGAGAGCTTTAAAAAGCTCTGGTTAAGTTTGTTCCACCCTGGCCGTCCCCCTCTAGAGCGGGGCTTTAGAGGCTGCAAAACACCCAGCGGCTGCTCAGGGCGGGGGGGGACACGCAGATGTTTCCCGTCTGCCTGGGATGCTCAAACCCCCCTGCCCAGCAGCACGTCCCACGGGAGGGGAGGAGAAGCAGGGTCCTGCGTGTTGCAAAGCAGGGCAGCTCCAGGGATGTTAAGGGATGTCCTGGCTCCTTCCCAGACTGGGCTGCGAATGTAGGTCAAAGCCCTCTCCTCACTGAAATCCAGTGACGATGATGGTCTTACAGGCTGGGCTGAAATATGTACCTCCGGGTCTTTACTCTGGCACCAAAACAAAACGTACTCAGAAAACTGTGAAAAATAAACCCAGCTTGTGAATGCAGCTGATTGGAAGTTTTTCCAGCAGAAAGTGCTGTCCGACCCATGTAAAATCATTCCTCGGGCATGTGTTGATTTGGGCAATGTTTCCTCTGAAAAAAAAGATCAGAGCGAGGGGGGGAGAGATGTTTGGAGAGAGCCAGAGCCGCTGCCTTCAGCAGAGCTTTTCCATCCCCACTGCAGAACGGCTCTCCCTTGGAAATGCACTTTATTTAGCAGCCTAAACGCACTTTATTTAGCAGCCCGCTGCCTGGTACGTGCTGCCGTTGCAGGGGGCAAAACCAGATCATCTGCTGCGGACTTGGCTAAGATGCTGGTCCTTGGTGGGGATGCTTCTGCTGCCTCCACGCTTTTCCCCTAAGGATGCAAGAATGCGAATTTTACCGGGAGTGAAACACTGGCTTAGTTTTGCAGGGGGGAAAGGGTCTCAGCAGCATGCAGGAGCCAGTCCCTGGGAGAAAGCCTGGCTGGGATGAGCCGTGCCAGGGGGCATCGCAGCTCGGTCAGCACGTCTGGCCTGGGACAGGCAGCCTCAGCTCTTGGGCTGCCTCTTCCTAAAAACACCCCATTTCCCACCAGCCTCGTTGCAGCCATTTTTGGGGCCAAGAGCAGGTGCCGAATGCTTGTCCTCAAGTCGAGGTGGGTTTTTTTCATCGGAGATTTTTTTTTTTTTTAGCAGAAAGAAAGGACTACTGAGCCAGATGAAAGTTTGTTGGGCAAAAGTTACACCAGTCATGCAGGCAAAGCTTTCCCAGATCCTAACAGCACAGGTCAAGATGAAATTTTTTGCCTGGAAAGGAGTGGAGTGGAATTAAAGTATCGTTGCAGGTGGCAGCAACTTGTACATCTAGCGATGCGTGTTGCTGGCCCAGGGCAGAGGTGGATGCCCCTGGGATGGGGTGCCCATCTTGGACCAAAACCACCGCCATAATCTGACTCAAGGCAGCAGGGATACGGGTGCCCTGGTGGCACCAGGCTCACCCCCCCGGGGTGGCACCCACCCCTCGCCCCAGGGCAGGCTCTGCGTCTCACTCGCACTCGTGGCACAGGAATGGGCTTGTGCGCCGACCCCGAGCAGATTTTTTGGGTGATCTGGGACTGCTATTAGTGGTCAAGGAACCGCAGACTCACAGACAGGGTCTGAGTCCCAGGCAAGCTCCTGTGTTTTTTTCGGAGCAGAAATCTCCGCTCCGGCTGTTTTGCCAGCAGTTCTGCCAGGGACACCTCGTTCCCGCGAGCTGACGGCTCCGGATGGGGCACCCAGGGAGACAGAGTCCCCTGGGAGCAGCGGGCTCCCCTGACCTCCTGCATCCCACCCCCGGCACGTGGGAGGGTTGGATGGGGGGGGTGACACAGAAGGGGGTGACACAGAGGCTCTGAGCAAAGCGTGCCGCCTCACTCCCCAAGCTCAGAGGAGCCGTCGCGCTCGGCGAGCGGTTCGCCCTGCTATTTATACCCACTACGCGCAAGAGGAGCCTTTCTGTATAAATGAAGCTATTTTAAAGGTCTTGGCCAGGTATAACTGGTTTAAACAAGGCCGGTAATGACTCAGAGGGCTATAAATGTCCATCAGAGTCCTGAGCGAAGCTGTCGGGGATTGATCTCCTCGGCAAGCAGCCTCCCGTTGCGCTGCAAAAGCTCAGGCAGCCTGTGCACGCTCCTGTCCCCATGCTCCAACAGCAGCACCCCTTCAAACTCCCTTTGCCCATGACCCAGGGGTTCGCAGACATAGTTCCTTCACAGTTATCTTGGGCTCTGTACGGGCACGGGCCCTGCGGACCCCCCTGTCTCCGTTCTCCAGCCAGAGGCTGCACAGCTGCATCCCTGCAGCAGGTTGAGCATCATGAGCTCCTGATGGGCTTGGGCACAATGGGATGCCCCAGTGACTGGTTTGGGTGGTCACATCTCTTCGGTTTTATAGGATGCGTTAAGTCTTTTGTAACTGGGTCCCCATTTAAGGTGATGGGGACGATGAGCTGGACCTTGGGCAATGCGTTGGACTGCCTTGGGCTGCACTGGCATTGCTTTATCCCACTCAGTAGCGAAAACCACTGCGTTCCTCCTCCCTCAGCCCTTGTGGGAGCTGAAGCACCTTCAGACGACGCCAGGCTGGAAGGTTTCCAGCAGAAAGGGGTTTTGTTAGGAAATAACAGGGAGTTTTTAAAGCAGAGGTTTTGGGGAGGAGTCTCTATATTCAATTTTTCTGTTTGTTTTCTTATTGTAAAACCAAAGACATTTCAGTTTTCAGAAACTGATAATTAAACATAAAAAATATTTCCCCTGAATGAAACCAAGACCTGAATACTTTGGTCAGCCAGGTAAAAGTGCCCCTGTCTGCCAGGGCCTTTGGGGATGAAGCTAACGACAACATCTATGGCAGAACTTGCCTGCGAAGTGAGGAAGACTTTCTTTTCTTCTTCTCTTTTTTGATCTGGAAAGCCAGCATCGCTAGACATCTCCGTCAGCACCTCCTTCTCCCTCCACCGTGTGAAAGCAGGGGAGCTGGAGCGGCCCCGCATACCCCAAGCACTGGGATGAATCCGTTAACTCCAGGTTTTTCACACCAAGCCTTCTCCCCCGGACATCATTCCAGATGCCTGCGCATCTTGTTTACCCAGCAAAATGTGCTCATGGAGAAAACCAGTGCCGGGGCATCACGTGGGCCATGATAAACAGCCAGCAGATGCACTCTGTTTATTTTGCTTCAGAGCCTTTCCAGAAGGCACCCTTTAGCTGGTGGGCTCCTCAGAGGGGGCTTTTGCCCTTACCCACATCCTACGTGGTGGCAGATGCCCGCTGCTGGCAGCCCTGCCAGGGTTCAGCAGCAGCTGTGGTCCCACCAGCGCCCATCACACCATGCCGGGGTGCTGCGGACCAGCAAGGTCCCTGCCTTGGGCTGTTGTGGCACCCAGGGGCCATTAGCAAACACTCTCGGGTTTCCCAGTTGCCTCTCGTGAGCTTGTTATCCCCATCAGTAGCGGGACCGGTGCTCACCGAGCATCCCGCCAATGCCGGTGAGCTGGGGGGACCTCCTCCATCCCTGAGGGGGACAATAATGGGACTTTATTCCGCCCTCCCCGTCACATTCTTCAGGCACTTCCAGGGTTTTATTTTACTTTGTGGTGCCAACCACTGATTCCAGCAACGCGTTACCTTCACTGGCATGTTGAATAATTACAGAGTGGGGAGGAACATTAAAATAGCACCTGGAGGACTGAATACGCCAAAAATAGGGACGCCAGCCATGTCCCGACCAGCCAGATCCTCGGGTACGCTTGTGGATGAAGTGAGTTTGTCTGTGATGGAGTCCATGAGAACCTGAGGATATCAGTCCAGTATTAAAAAGGGAGATATCCTTGGGCTCTTGAGCAGATATAAAAATTATAAAAATTTTGCATACTCCTGACTCTTCCTTTGTTAGACTTGTTAAAGCCTTGGAAAATATTTTCATGAATTAAGAAGGCCCATTAAATGTTGAATCTAATTAGGAGAGACTTGGCTGTAGAGTTCTTCAAATAGTTAAGTCAATATTATACGGTGTAATTGTGGTAATTCCCTGGCGGTGCCGCAGCTGACGATGGCCTGTTTTAGCGCGTAGGTAACTCCGCGGATGGGGGAAAAACTCTCCCCGCCACGGAATGTCACTTATTTCAATGGTTCCCATCTGAATCCTTGAATGAGCAGAGGATATTGTTTCCTGACGTTCCCCACAGAAATTGCAGGACCTGCGGAGGCATCCTCAGGAGCGGGACCCTGGCGCACCTTAGCGAACCAACACTGATCCTGACCTTGGGATCAGGCCGTGCTGGAGAGCCGGGGTCTTTCTAGCTCTGCCGCAGGACTACCCAGAGAGCTTTGGCAAAGCTGCTCAACCTCTCTCCAGCCTGTTTCCCCAGCCCAGAAATGTGAATCCTCCTCCATCTCCTCCTCCTCCTCCAGTTGTCCATTCTTCTTGTTTGAGTGAAAGCTCCTGGGGATGCTCTCAGCCCAGCAGAGCCCCTTGACCTTACAAAGAGCTCCTTCCAGGGATCCTAAAGGAAGAAACTGGGAATAAAGCTGGCGAGAGGGAGTGCTGCCGGCAGCACGTGGCACAGGGGCGATGGCAGGTCCCCTGCCCCAGCTTCACCTTCGCCTTTCCCTCTCCCCAGCTCAGACCCAACCGCTCCCACCTCTTCCTCAAGTACCTCCGTGCATCAATTCATCCACAATTTTCATGTCTTATCAGGGGAAGGCCTCAATAAATGCCGAGGGTAATTGCGGTGGCACTGTACTAGCACACCGGGCCATCTCCCTTCCTGGCAGGCCGGCTGCCTTTTGTCTCTAACAAGATCTGCAGCTGCACGGACTCCTTCTGCTTCTTGTTATTGGAATGCCTCTCTTCTTGAGGGCAATGACTGCTTCTATCTCACAGGAGAGCCCCTTCCTCAATTAAAGAAAAAAAAAAAAGCCAACGCATTTATTTTGAAACAGCAGTGCAATTGGGAGAGTTCATTATATTGGATTAATTATGATAATTATCAGTAGAAGGGAGATAATTACCCTGTTTGTTGTCAAGAACAAGGTAAGGGGTTGTTTTTTTTTTTAATTATTATTTTCTTTTCCACAAACCAGCTTGGCTATGCAGTGCGGGGGGCACAGGGGAGGTGAATGCCAGCACCAGGGCTTCACCCTCTCCCACCTTAGGGCATGTGGTTCATCGCCGCTCAGCCTCCAGCTGTGGTTACGTGCTCACCTTCTCGCTTGCCACCAAAGCCTGGACGTGGGTCTTGGCTCAGAGCATCCTTCCCCTCCCAGCAATGCCCTGCATTGCCCTGGTCCTTACACAAAATTGCCATTGCAGCCCAGAGAGCTGCACCGGGTAAGTGCCCGTCCCTGGCAGCATAGGGAAAGAGGGAGCGGGATGCGCTTGCTGCCGTCATCGTTGCTGCAAGTGATGGAGACGGCCGAAAAGCGCCCCAACTCCTGGCAAAGCTTTGCGCCAGTCACTGGCCTCCTACCCCTGGGAAGGGAGAGATGGCTCCTCCGGTCATGGCTTCTAATGCAAATAAGAACGTAATTTAAAAATTAAATTTAAAATAAATATTAGTTAAATATTAAAGAGAAGAAATCATTTTTAAATGGCCAGTGTGTTTCTCAGTAACCCAACCAGGTATATTTAAATAAGACACCACTGAAAATGTTCAATTTTTATCATTCTAGGTATTCTTACAAATGTTTCTTACAAGGCAAGCATATATATTTTACTGCTTCTTTTTCTATTCTCTTAAGGGATCCTAATTTTAGCAGGTTTCCTCAGGCCAGCGGTGTGGAAGGCTGCCCTCGTGAGAGAAGGGAGAAGGAGGTGGAGGCTGCGGGACCCAGGTTATTCACAGGAGCAGATTCCTGTTGTTGCCCGCTGGATTGATCCCACATCCAGCCACCTTCAGATGAGCCGCTGTCTTTGTAGGCCCACGTTTATGAATGCAAATGCTTGCGTAGCTCAGAAAGTGTGTGTCCTTGTGTTACAGAGACAAAGCCTTTGTCTGAGCGGGAGGACGTGGTCGCTGTAGTTCACCCTCGGCACTGTGTCCCCAAGATCTGCACGCCAATGATGCTCTGGGGGCGCATGCTGGGAGGGATGCCCCCGTTCCTTGCCACACGGGGGATGTGTTGGAGGAGGAGAGCTTCTTCTCCTCCAACACATGCTGCATGGAAGGTCCTTCATGTCCCGGGCACGACGAGAGACTTCGATTGTGGGACAGACAGTGAAGGATGCAATGACAGACCAAGGCGGCATAACTGGATTTAAGTGTCAGGGCTGGAGCAACAACAGTAGGAACATCCTCTGTAGCTGAGGAGTGGCCTCAAGTGAACATTTTGGGTCAAAACCCAAGTGAACAGGACTCTCGTGAAAGCAACTCTCCTTTGCCACTCCGCAGCTTCCAGTCCACACGTGGCGGGGGGTGACAGGAGGTAGAAAAACCTCATCTTTGGTGGCAACAAAATCCCAAGTCCTGCTGACCCAAGGGGGAAATGGCACTTCATAAAAGGTGGCGTGAGACTGGGACCCGCAGAGCCCTGGGTGTGTCGGAGCCTCCAGCCACTCCTCGTGCTGGAGTGCCAGCTGTGCTCAGAGCACCCTAACGCCTGTGCCACTGCAGGATGAAGGCCTGAAGGTGGGTGAAGTTTACTGCATGGGGCAAATTCTCGTTATGGCCTCTCTCCTCCTCCCGCGGAACTCGCTGGGAACTTCAGTACCAAAGCCAACCACGCTGAAACCACACACTTACCTCCCGCACCTCGTGTGCAGAGGGGAAAAAATGATGGTAAAGCTAACCACACCTTACCCTAAACGGCTGAAGCCAGCTGTGAGCGGGAAGCTGAGCAGATGGGACCTTCAAACTGATGATCTTCACCATGTCCAGTAGCCATGTCGCTAATTTTACTGAATTGTCCCCAAATCCTCCCTTCCTGAGCCTTCTGACTGTGCTCCAAAGGAGCAAAAACCTCTGTGGAGACGTCTTAGGTTGGAGAGTCCGGTCTTAAGTCAGCCCCGGCGTGCAGCTCACCCAGGAGCCCCCCCCCCCTTCAGCCGTCACCCAGGGCGGCTGATTTGGGGGTGAATATAAAGCAGCCGGCGCAGGCGGGGTGGCCCCCCCCCACCCCCCCCGGGGGAGAAGTCGCGTACCGAGCCATTTGGAGTGAGACCCCCGCCCCGGGCGGAATGCAGCACCCACACGGCGGCCGCCGGGGGTCCCCCGGGGTGTCGTGTCCCCCCCCCCGGCCCTGCGGACCCCCAGCAGGCGACAGGGGGCGCCCCACCACCGCTTTTTGCCGCCGGGACGGCGGGAGGGGCCCCTCCCGGCGGGGGGGGGCAGGGCCGCTCCCCGCGCTTTTGGGGGTACCCCCTCCCCAAGGCGCGGACAACCCCCCTCGGGTCATACCCCAACCAACCAACCTCCCAAATCCCCTAAGCAGGGGTAGGAAAGGGCTGGGGTGGGGGGGAGGCGGGCTGCCGCTGTCGGCGCGGCTATCGCGATAGGAGCGTGCCCTCCTGGAGGCGGTGGGGTTGTTTCCGTCTGGCGATGAGACCTGAGGGTGCTGGAGTCCTGCGGGGGGGCGGGGGGGGGGTGTCCTCCCAGTGCGGGAGACCCGCGGCGAAGTGAAATCCTGCTTTCTGGTGGGTTTATGTTGGATGTTTAAAAACTATCGCCAGCCTTTGCCCATCGATGGTTTGGTTCCCCCACCACCACCCCCGGGAGCGATAAATAAATAGATAGATAGATAGATAAAGAAATAGATAGATAAAGAAATAGATAAATAAATAAACAAACCCGGCGGTATCTGGTTGGGTTGTTTTTTTTTTTTTTTGAAGGTGGGGAGATATAGGTGGGGATCTATGAAACAGGCAAAACCAAACCCCCGGGAACGGGGGAGGCGGCCGGGGCCGTACGCCGTACCTCGGCGTCGGGGGGTGGGGGGGGGCAGGCAGGGATGCTGCCGGGGGAGGCATGGCCCCAGCCCGGGGGGGGGGGTGTGGAGGTGGAGGGAAGCCCCCCCCCGCTCCCTCCTGCCCGGGAAGGAGCCGCGCTCGGTCCCCCTCCGCCGGCTGGACCCCGCCGGGAGCCGCCGTGCCCTCAGCGCCGATGGGGCGGGCGGCGGAGCCGGGTGGGTTTCGGAGCCGGGTGATTTTTTGTCGTCCGTCTGTCCTTCCTTCCTTCCTTCTTTCCCCCCATCCGAAGTTGCCGGGGCGTTTCGGCAGCGGGAGCGGCGGAGCTGCCCCGACGGCGCCCACCGGGACCCCGCACCGGCCGGCCCGGCGCCGAGGTGTGTGTGGGGGGGCCGGCTCCCCGACGACGCTTCTCCCGCACCGCCCGCCGCGCCGCCGCGCCCCCCCCAACCCCCCTTCCCCTGCCCTCCCTGTTTGTTTTAGTTACGAATTTGTTGTAGGTACCTGAGCCGGAGCCCGGGGAAGAGCCAGAGCGGCGGCTGCCGGGCCCGCCGATGGGGCAGAGCCGGGGCACGGCCGGGCGGGCAGCGGCCTGAGCCCCGGGGCCGGGGGCTCCGCCGAGCAGCCGCGGGGAGAAAAGGTGCGTGGGGCTGGCAGCTGCCTCCCGTCGGGGCTGCGGGGGGGGGGAAACAGCTCCCGTCGGGGCTGCGCGGGGGGGGGGGGAAGTCGGCTCCCGTCGGGGCTGCCCGGGGCGGGAGGGGGTGGGGGTGGGGGTGTGTGATGGAAATCGGGTCCCACAGGATCCCCCTGCAAAGTCGGGGGGAAGCGGGGTACGGGGTTGGGGGGGGTGTCGTCCCGGCGCCCCGGGGTGCTGCCGGGCCCCCCGTGCTGGGCGGCGGGGTGCGGATAGGTGCGCGGGGGGCCGCGGAGGAGCCTCTCCCGCCTAGGTGTGAGCTGATTATTCAAATGGGCAGCCGAGGACCTGGGGATTGGAGGCTCGCCCGGCCGCTCCGTGCTATATCACTCGGGCACCCACGTCACTGCAGCACTTGTCCTCCTCTTCCTCCTCCTCCTCTTCTTCCTCCCTCCTCCCTCCTCCTCCTCCGGCTCCTCCATCGCCTCCGGGCGACTCTTCGCCGCGAAGCGCTGCGAAAACCCACCCAAGGAGCAGCAGCGAAAAAGACACCCCAGCCCCAGCGCCGCTCAATCCCCCCCCCCTTCCTCCCTCCCTCCTCTTCCTCCTCCTCCAGAGGCTCCGACGGAGGGGAGGGAGGGCTGGCGACTTTTTTTTTTTTTTTTTTGGGTTGCTCTCTGTCGTCGTTTGTTGTGGCTGTTAAATTTTAAACTGCCATGCACTCCACTTCCAGTATGCTGGGAGCGGTGAAAATGGAAGGCCATGAGCACACGGACTGGAGCAACTACTACGGGGAGCCCGAGGTAAGGAAGAGAGCGGGGGTTCCGCCGCCCCCCGCCCCGGCCCGCCCCGGTCCCGGCCGGGGTCCCCCCGGCCGTGCCAACCCCGGGACAAAATTAACTTTGGCATCAAATCCCGAGCCGGGGCTGGCTGCCTGCTGCGGGCAGGGCTGCGCTGGGCGCGGGCAGAGCCGCGGCGGGCAGCGCGGCTGGGGGGGCTCGGGGGGGGGGGGCGCGGGGCAGCGGGGTGCTGCCGGGCAGCGGTTCAGCTATTTCCCCCCCCGCCTCTCCCCCCGGTATTTTTCTCGCTCCGGGCGGGGACGTCCCTTCCCCTTCCTCCAACCTTTGCAGGACGGATCCGCGGATCCTGCTGCCATCCCATCTCTTTTTTAATCTCTCTCTCTCTCTCTCTCTCTATTTGTTTTTCATTAACGAGAAAAACAACCCCCCCGCCCCGGGATTTAACCCTTCCCGGCCCGCGGGGCACGGAGACCCGGGGCTGCAGAGGCTTTCGCAGGCGGTGGTGCGGGCTGGGCTGGGGGTGTCCCCCCCACCGCTCCCCGCTCGCCGGGCTGCCCTTGTCCCCGACAGGGCTACCCACCTGCCTCCTCCCCGTCCCCCCCCCCCAATCTCCCTCCTCTCTCTCGCTTGCCCCTGCAGAGCTATTCCTCCGTGAGCAACATGAACGCGGGGCTGGGCATGAACAGCATGAACACGTACATGACCATGTCGGCCATGAGCACCACAGCCAACATGACGGCTGCCACGTCCATGAACATGTCCTACGCCAACACGGGCATGAGCCCCTCGCTCACTGGCATGTCCCCGGGCGCGGGGGCCATGCCCAGCATGGGCTCAGCTGGTGTGGCGGGGATGGGCGCCCACCTGAGCCCCAGCATGAGCCCCATGGGGGGCCAAGCGGGCTCCATGAACGCCCTGGCCCCCTACACCAACATGAACTCCATGAGCCCCATCTACGGGCAATCCAACCTCAACCGCTCGCGGGACCCCAAGACCTACCGGCGGAGCTACACGCACGCCAAGCCGCCCTACTCCTACATCTCCCTCATCACCATGGCCATCCAGCAGTCACCCAACAAGATGCTGACGCTGAGCGAGATCTACCAGTGGATCATGGACCTCTTCCCCTTCTACCGCCAGAACCAGCAGCGGTGGCAGAACAGCATCCGCCACTCGCTCTCCTTCAACGACTGCTTCCTCAAGGTGCCCCGCTCCCCGGACAAGCCAGGCAAAGGCTCCTTCTGGACGCTGCACCCTGATTCGGGCAACATGTTTGAGAACGGCTGCTACCTGCGCCGCCAGAAGCGCTTCAAGTGCGAGAAGCAGCTGGCCGCCAAGGACAGTGGTGGGGCGGGCGGTGGGGCGGGTGGCGGGGGCAAGAAGGGGCCCGGGCAGCCCCCCAGCCAGCCCCTGGGGGAAGGGCAGCTCCTCGGGGGGCTCCGAGGGCTCAGCCGGCGCCGAGTCCCCGGCCAGCGCCTCGCCATGCCAGGACCACAAGCGCGCCCTGGCTGACCTGAAGGGCACACCAGGGCTGAGCCCCGGGGAGCCGGCGGCCTCGCCGGCCCAGCACCTCCTGGCCCCCCCCCCACGCCGGCCTGCCCCACGATGCCCACCTCAAGCCCGAGCACCACTACGCCTTCAACCACCCCTTCTCCATCAACAACCTGATGTCCTCCTCCGAGCAGCAGCACCACCACCCTCACCACCACCACCACCACCACAAAATGGACCTGAAGGCCTACGAGCAGGTGATGCACTACTCGGGCTACGCCTCGCCCATGCCCCGGCAGCCTGGCCATGGGGCCCGTAACGAACAAAAACGGCTTAGAGTCCTCCCCTTTAGCCGGAGAGACTTCTTACTACCAAGGTGTGTATTCTCGGCCCATCATGAACTCCTCCTAAAAGGGGCAAGGGAAAAACCTCCCCTGGCGAGGGGGCAACGCCCCCCCGCACCCCCCCCGCAGCCCCCTAGCAGCGCGATGGACTATGAACGCTGTCGAGCACGGTACATCTATATATATCTATCTATTTTTTTTTTTCCGTTGGCTCCAGATGTTTGCATCGGTTCGGGAAACAGCAGCCGTGTGTCTTGCAAGCATCTCGGCCCGCGCCGAGGGCAGGCGTGTTGGTCATCCCCCCCGCCCCCGGCCCAAAGCCACCCGTGCCCGGGGGGGGGGTGCGATTCCCTTGGTTTGCCTTGTGGGGTGGTTTGATTTGGTGGGGAGGGGCGGGTTGGGGGTGAGGGGACAGGGAGAGGGGGGTTTCTGTTGGGCTTTTTTTTTTTTCGTTGTCGTCGTCGCAAGGAGGTATAAATATATCTATTTTTTTGTGTGAAAGTGACGGGGAAAAAAAAACAAACCACAAACAAAACCAAACCCTCTTTCATTGTGAAACCCATGCTAGTTTTGAATCCGAGGACCAAAAGTCTTGTAACGTTGTAAAAAGGGGGAAGGGGGGGGGGGGAGAAAAAAAACTACGAAAAAAAATCTTAAAAAAAAAAAAGTCAGGATAGATCGTTGTAATTGAAACAAACGCTTGATGTTACCGGGAGAGTAAACTACTTGGATCTGATTAATTTATCGTTTCTGTATGCTTTATTTATGGCTTATAAATGTGTATTCTGGTAGCGACTAGCCAGATTTTCACAGAACTCTATTAAAGTGTTATTGGCGGTTTTTTTTCCCCTGCATCTCTGTTCCGCCGGGACTCGCCCGTCTCCGCCGCCGGCCCGGCCCGCCGCCCCCCCCCCCCCGCCACCGCCACCCCCGCCATCCCCGGCCGGGCTGCCCCGATGGCGCGGCGGTGCCGACCCCGTTTCCCTCGGGGGGGGGGCTCGGCCCGATGCGGAGCCAGCCCTGGTGGGGGGGAAGGCAGAGAGGGGCGGCCCGGGAGTCGGGGAGCCGGTGTCGTGTCCCCCCCCCCCACCCGCAAAGCCTCGGGGTCGGGAGCGGGGGCCGTGGGTGAAACAACGGAGCCGCGGAAGCCCTCGGCCCGCAATTACCGGGCAGTGCTAACTGGGGGGGGAGGAATTGGGGCTCGGAGTGGCAGCGCATCCCTGCCCTGCCCTGCCCTTCCCGGGGCGGGAGGCGGGGGGGGAGCCCCGCTACCTCCGTCGGGGAGGCTAAACCGGCGGCGAAAAAACGGAGAGCGTTTTGGTTTGCCTTTCGACACCTCCCGGCCCGGCCCCGGCGGCGGAAGCCCCCGGCCGCCCCATCGCCCCTCCCGGGCAGCCCGACCGGGCTGGTTTTCATTTATTCCCCCCCTTCCCCTCCGTAAGTAGCCTGCCCGTCTTCCCGACCACTTGTTGTTTTTCCCACGCGTTTACGGCAGTCATAGATGTTGCTTTCCGAAATAACATTCAAATCCTTCTTAAAATTCCGCATTGTCCGCGGAAAGAGAAAAGGGGGAGAGGGCGGGGGGGGGGGGAGAGGGGAAAAAAAAACCCACCAAAAAAAAAAACCCTCCCAAAAACAAAACAGGGATCCAGCCAGAAATCTGTCCGTCTCTATACGGCAAGGACACACACGTTGTGAACTAAGGCATGCAATGTGTTTCATTAGCACATAAAAGGCTCCCGCGGGGAAGGAGCACGGGCGCGGGGGTGCCGTCGGTTTGGGGAGAGGGGCGGCGGGCCGTGCCGCTGCCCCCCCCCACTCCCCCCCGCCTCTCGCCGCCCGCCCCCCACCCCCGCCCCGGGCCGCTGCTCCGGCCCGGCACCGGCCCGGCAAGGTGCCGTTTGGATGCCCGCTCCAGAGGCAGGTCTTCTCCCCCCATATATACATTTATTTTTTGTTCTCTTTTCCCCTTCCTCTGGCCTTCTTCACGCTGAAATGCAAGGGTGGGGACTTGGGGGAGGGGGGGAATCCCCATGCTAGACGTTATTTCTTTTTCTTTACACCCCCTGGCATTTCCCCCCCCCCCCCCCCAACTCGCCCGCCCCCAGCCTTACTGCAAGTGCATTCTTCTCCTGCCGGTTTAAGCAACCGTGATCAGTGAATAAACAAAGTCAGTAAACAAAAAAAAAAAAAAGGGGGGGGGGTCTAGATCCAAATTCCAGGAGGGTAAACTTTCAACACCACGTCATACTTCAGCAAATTTACACAGATATTATATTGCGTCCCTTTCCTTCCCCCCCCCCCCCTCCTTTTGAGCCATTGTGCTTAACTGAATTTTATAAAGCTGATCGATATCTTGGTAAAATATTCATTTTTAAACTAGCGGGCAGCGAAATCTTTGCTTTGTGCTAAAGTCAACAGTAGCACCGTTTCAGCTCCAATAAATGCCGGGATGCTTCCAGCTCCGGCAGAGCCGGGGCGCGGCGGGCCGGGCCGGCGGCCGGGGCGCAGGTAGGTGACACCCGCCGCTCCTTCTCCTGCTTCTCCTTCGATTTTAACTCCCACCTTCAGCTTCCCTTCCATCCCTCCCTCCCTCCTCCTCCTCCTCCTCCCCAGCTCGCCTTAGAGCCGGCGGGGAGAGCGGGGCGCGGGGGGGATGGATGCTCCCCGCCGCCTCGGCCACGGGGTTTTGGGGGGGGGGGTGTCCCTGACCCCACCACCCCTCTCCCAAACGAGTTGGGAAAAGCGCCGTGCCGATCTGGGGGAGAAAAGGGGTGGTGGGGTTTTTTTGGGGGTGGGGGGGCAGGCCGTGCAGGAGCGGGCTGCGGTGGGGGCCGGGGGGCTCGGAGCGCCGTTTCTGCCCGTTTCGGCCCCAAAGCCCCTCGCCGAGGGGGTGAGTCGTTGTGGCTGGCTCGGGGGGGGGGGGACGGGACGGGACGGGGACGTGCGGGACCAGACTCCCGCCCTTCTCCCGCTCTTCCGAGCCGGGCGCCTCGCTTTTTACTTTTTATTCTTTTAATTCTTTTTTCTTTTATTGCCCCCCACTTCTTCTTCCCCCCCCCCCCCCCCCGTTGTCCTCCCCGGCTCCGTGACACTCTTTTGTTTCGGGCAGGAAGCCACCACGCCTTGTCCGCCCCCGCAGAGGGACATTTCTCCCGTGTCCGTGACACTGGGAAAAGCACCGCTGCCGGTGCCGCTGCCGGTACCGGCGGGCAGGACCCGGCCTGGCTACCTGCACCCGCATGGGCAAAAATGGGGGGGGGGGGGAATTTCCCCCGCCCGTATTTCCTCGATATGGGGGAAAACGGGAGTTCTGGCGGGGACGGCGGCTCTTCCCGAGGCTCGCCCGCTCTCCACGCCTCGCACCGGACACGGACACGAGTGGCATGACCCACGCTGGGAAGGAGCGGGGCGGCGGTCACCGGGACCCTTCCCGCGGGGGCTGTACGGCCCGGGGACGGGACACGGCCCCGGGACCGGCTCCTCGCTGCGACCGCAGCCGACGGCCGGGATACCCGAGCCCGGGAAGGCGAGGGCAGGAGCGGATGGGTGCGTGGGTGCATGTGTCCCCGGCCCCGCGCTGCTGTGACAGGTTCCATCTCCCCGTCGAGAGGGGAAGGCGCACGGCGGTTAATGGGCTCTCAATAATTCATAACAGCCCGGCCCGCTCGTAATGCAGCTCTCCGCGCTCGCCAATTACTTCTCATTAAACGCCTGTCTCCCGCGCGGGGAGGGGGACGCGAGTGGGAAGGGAAGGACTCAGCTCCGGCCCAGCGGCATCCCGGAGCATCCCGCCCCGGTTGGGGGTGGGGGGCCTCGCTGTCCCCGGCCCGAACGAGACAGCCCCGCGGCCGGGCCGTGTCCCCCGCTCCCGGTGCACCGCTCCCTGCGGACAGAACGGACGGACACTGCCTCTCTGCCCCCGACCCCTGCCTATTTTTTTCCCTATTCCTGCAGCCGAGCGTCCCCAGCCTCCTCAAGTCGTGTCCCCCCCCCCCCCCCCGACTTGCGTTTCCCCCGCTAATAGCGGGGCAGAGCGCTCCGTTTCGGCCATTAACCACCCCCCCCCCCAACCCAGCTTTATTTTTCGGGGGGACCGAGTGACATCCGACGGCGCCCGCCCGCGTTTGTGAAGGCTGAGCCGGATCGGGCAGGGAGGCTGCGGGCAGCGGCGGGGGGAGGACTGGGGGGGGATCGCGGTCTGGGCAGCTCCGCGGCGACGGGAGCCGCCGGCCTGAGCCCCCAAATCAGCCCCGGCCCGCCGCTCGCCCTCCCCCAGTTATTCTCATATATATATGTGTATATATATATTTAAATATTTATTTATTTATTTTCCTGACTTCCCACCCGCGAGGAGGGGGGGGGAGGAAAGGCACTTCTTTTAATTGTTCGGGCCCCTAATGACATGCAGCGCTGGCTCAAAAGACATGCAAGCACAACGAAGATGGCACAACCAGCAGTTTGATGGGGAAACCCGGCGCTGCCACGCTAGGCAAAGGAGGGCTCGCTGCCCGCGCCCCCCCGCCCTCCCCCCCCCCAAGATAACGGCAGTGCGGGCAGCGGCCGGCCCTGCCTGCACAGCCCGCGGCCGCCGGCAAGATTGTAGGCAAATGTGCGTTTATTGATGATCTTAAAAAACAAAACAAAACAAAACGAAAAAAAAAACCAAACCCAAAACCCAACACCGGACAACTCGGGGGTGAGATGAGTCTAATTATTGCTGGTTCTAAAAAGAGCTGGAACACCCAAGTAGGGCTTAACTCGTCTCCTGGGAAACTGATGGAGACCTATTTTACAAGCTGTAATTCTGCTTTAGACTATTGCAGGCTAAAGGCAGTTCACACTATCCTCTTTCTTCTAGAAATAGTCCTAATCCTATATTTCGGCCGGGGAAAGTCCGCTTCTGCTCCGCACTAGATTAATCCAGAAACCACATAAAACCAGGTAGGGAAGAGGATGGAAAACGGGAGGAGGAAAAAAAAAAATCGTTCAAAGTTTGTTACCTCTGCCCTGCCTAACCTTCAAAAGAGTAAATATTAAAGGATGATGCTGAGTCTGCCGGCTCGTTATTTACGGGACAGCTTCGCCGCCAGTGGAGCTAAAACCGGGGCTGTGGGGCCGGCGAGTTTCGGGAGGAGAGGAGTTGGGGTTTATTTTTTTCGCTCTCTCGCTGTGGTCGTTTTTCAGTCTCGGGCTCCCACGGTGGCGAGCGCAATATTTATCCGTTCCCGACGGAGCCGGGCGGGACGGGGTGGGGGGGGCGGCCGGGGGGAAAGGTGAATTTGGTAGGTAGTTATTTTTATTGGGAAAAACAAAAAGACAAAACAAAACAAAACAAAGCAAAGCAAAGCAAAACAAAACCAAAACCAAAAGAAAAAAACCCCAACCAAAACTCCCACACCAAAACAACAAAAAAAACCCCAAACCAACAAACAAGTCCGCTCGCAGCCGCGGCCGGGCACGGCAATCAGGGTTTTTTTCCCCAATTATTCTTTAAGGAGCACTTGTGTCCCGGGGGTCTGCGGACACAGAGACACAGGGTTTGCGGAGCGCCCCTATAAACCGGGGGCTCGGCTCTAAACAACGGGGAGAGGGGTTTTTGGGGCGTCGGAGAGGCTTGACCCGCCATTCTGCCGTGCACCTGACCAGCCGCGGACACCGTGGGGGGCACAGGGCGCCCACCCAGCCCTAGCGGGGTGGGGGTGGTGAGGGGGGGATGCCCGGGCAGAGCCGGGGGGTGCGGATGGTGTCCATGAGGACGGGAAAAGCTGCATCAAGCCCGGGACGGTTTTTTGGGTGGGTGAACAGATGGAGAGATAGAGGGAGGGATGCGGGGATCCATGGAAGGATTGGCGGGTGGGTGGGTGGATGGATGGATGGATGGACAGAGGAAAAGATGGATAGAGAAATGGATGATGGTTGGTTTAATGGAGGGAGGGATGGATGGATGGAAAGACGGACAGGGCTGTGCTCAGCCGCTGCTGCCCGTAGGGCCTGGCCCCCCCGGCAGCGGCACGGGCAGGGCTAACGAAAAGGGCCCCCGAAGGGCCCGGGAAGCCGGCGGGAGGGCGCGGGGCTCGGCTGCCGGCGGGGCAGCGGCTCGGGGCGGCGCGGCGGCGGCGGCGGGGGGGGCCGGGGGCGGTGGCTCCGCCGGGCCGTTATGTTTGCAGGTGCAGCCGGGCGTGAAATTGCATGTAAAAAAAAAAAAAAGAGGGAGAAAAAAAGAAAAAAGTTTTTAAAAACCGCAAATGACGCGGAGGCGGCTGGGGGCCGGGGAGGGGGCGTCTGCTCCCACCCTACCCCGCCCGAGATCGGGGGTGAGGGGGGGGGGGGGCGTTCGTTTGCACACGCGTGTGCGCTGGTGCGCCGGGCAGCGTCCCGCAAAGGGGCTGCGGCAGCCCCCTGCCCGGGGTGCGACAGCCAGCCCTTTTCCGTTCCTTCATTTTATTTCCCTTTCTTTCCCTTCCTTTTCCTTTCCTTTTCTTTCTTTTCCTTTCTTTCCTTTTAATTTCTTTCCCCCTTTTTCCCCATTTCGTTTCCTTACTTTTCCTTTCTTTTGCCCATTTCAGTTTCTTTCCTTTTTTTCACTTTCTTTCCCTTTCCCCCTTTCTTTCCTTTTTTTCCCCAGTCTTTCCTTTTTTCCCAGTCTTCCCCTTTTCCACCTTTCTTTCCCCTTTTTTCAGTTTCTTCCCCTTCCCCTTCTTTCCATTTTTTCAGTTTCCTCCCTTTTCCCCCTTTCTTTCCCTTTTTTCAGTTTCTTCCCCTTTTCCCCCTTTCTTTCCCCTTTTTTCCCTTTCTTTCCTTTTTTCCCCTTTCTTTCTCTTTCCCCCCTGCAATGCCAACAGTACACCTCTCCTCACAGCGCACCTCACTCCTCCTCCACCCTCTCCGGTTCCCCCCGGCCATGGAGCTCCTTTCCAGGCAGGGCAGGGGAAAGGCACAGAGCAGCCAGGTGAGGCTGTGGGCAGCCCTGCTGCCGCGGGGATGGGCACTGGGTGAGGACCACGGCGGTAGGTCCCTTCTGCTACCCCCCCACCTGCCAGGGGCTGGGTTTCTTTTATAAACCATGGAGGCAGAAAAGCCCTCGACATACCGCTTGCTGCGGATTTCTGCAGCCAGATCCTTGCTGCTGGAATATCTCTACCTGTCCAAACTATCCGTCACTGCCAGCACTATCCATGTAAAGCCAGAGCAAGGTGCTCACCCCTGGCTGGGGAAGGAGTGGCTTTCTACAGGTTTTTTGACTCACACAAGCAGTAAAAAGAATGAGCCTCATCCCTCTGCGGCTGGAAAACAGCTACCAAGTGCCAACAGCATGAAGGAGTGTAAATGTGCTGATTTTACTTCCCACCCTGGTACCGAAGGCTTCGCTATTGAAGGATTTCGGAGACCTTGAAATGCTTTGCTTGTCACCAACAGCCTTCTGCATGCAGCAAAGCGGCCACACCGTGTTTCGCTGGCTGCCTGCGCTTGCACTCCCCTTCACTCTCCTTTATTTATTTTAATAATGGCACAAGGAATCAGTGTCAGGGGTAGCTGGGGCAAACTTCTGGGCTTTGCCGAGTTTGCTGCTGCCGTGTATGCGTCTCTTATTAAAGCCACAGATTCCCATCTCCGATTGCCTCTTTGTGTCTGTACTTGTGTGCGATACCTATGTCATGCTTCAGTAATTCCTGACAGGAACGGGGAGAAGCATTATCCTGGCCTGGAGGAAGCTGAAGAAGGTGCTTTGCCAGGATGGATCCTTTTAGGCTTCAAGGAAGTGGGGGAAAAAAAAAAAATCATAACAGCACCTTGAGAAAGTTGAAGAGTTAATTAATTTGTGGAGCTCTTTGAGGGATGCACGTTGGTGCTATGCTAAGAGCGAGCTCAAGAAGGGCTTTGGAGAGGAGAACAAACTCTGACAGCCAAAAATACCCCCAAGGTCATGATTAAACCCCTTCCTATGCCAAAGTTTTTCTACCTTGGAGCTCCCCCAACTTCCTCCACACCACATAACTCATTGTACACGCCATGGATATTTCTATCCCTAGTGGCAAGGAAATGGGTGTCCCATGGGAAGGGCTGGATGTGCGGATGCTTGAACCCATTTTTTCTTCGCGAGAGGTTTGCAGCAGCGTAGCTGCGTTACTGCCCTGCACAGGGCTGTGCATCGCTCCTGAGCTGATGGCCTGGGACATGGGGGGGACAAACCCAGCGGCCCTGGGGGGGGAAGGCAGCGGGACACGGGGCAGAAGGTGAGGCTCATTTCAAAAGGGATTGCCAGGACTTTCTGTCACCCCTGGGTCCTATCCAAGACATCATTAGCAAACTAATAAAATAGCTGCAGATGTTGAGCCGATGGCAGAGCACGTTTCTTGGGAGCATCCTGACAAATTCTTTGGTTTGGAAAGTCATCAGCTCACCCCTGCTTTTCTCTTTGTGTCATCTCCTTGCCCACCTTCCCCCCCATCTCTTCCCTCCTATCTGGATTTTTAGGTGGGGAAGAAGGAAAAAGGCTGGAAAGGGCCTTTTGCAGAAGGAAAGGCAAAAATCCGATGCCTGACCTGGAGAAATGTCCATGTCCAACCCCACAGCATGGCTGCCAGAGCCAGGAAACATGTAGAGACCCTCAAAGAAATAAAATCAGTGGGAGGCAGGTGCTTCCCTGCCCGTTGGCCTGAGCGGGGCTGGCACGAGGATGCTAGGAGGAGGAATACATCAACCAGGCTGACAGGGTCTGCTGCTGGAGAAACGGGGCCGGGGTTTCCGCGGAAATAAGAACACCCCCGTGCCCAGGAGGGGGTTGTATCTGCTGAAGTGCCTCTTAACCTTTTCTATATCCTGTTACTAAAGGCAAAAAAAACCCCACGAGGAGTTCCTGCCTCTTCACCTAACCATAAAAAAAAAAAAAAAAAAAGAAGAAAAAAAAAGAGAGGATGCTATTACCTAGCTCTCCAAGACGTTGGGATCCATGAAACCAGACGAGCTTTGTTGTAGCAAAAAGCCAAGCGCCAGCCAGGTCCCAGGAGAGGGAGAGGGGAGGAGAGGGGGTGGGTGGAGGGAGAAGGCACCCAAACTGCGGCGACAGGATGTGGCACTCACTCCGGGCTCTGGGTTATAACACTGCAGGGACAGGTATTTTCACTGTGGGTGCTGAGGCTGCTTGAGCAAAATCTGTACTTAGTGATGCATTTTTATGAAAATTGGGAGCATTTTCCTGGTGCTCCACTATGTCGTCTGCTCCCACACCCCAGCAATATTACTCCGGTTTGCACATTAACCCAACTTAGTAGAGCTGATCCCCCACCTGACAGCAATACTCTTCCCTCAGATGAAACTGAGGGAGATGAAACTATCTTGGGTCAGGAACAGCTCCTGCTGGGGTGAGGCAAGGGCAAGCCATCTTGGTGTGTAAGCGGCCGATGAGATGGGATGCCATGTCTGTTTGCAGGCAAGGCCATGAGGAATGAGCAAGGGGGGCTGGGACATGGCAGGGTTTGGCATGTGGCAGAATTTGGGATGTGGCACAGTTTGGGATGCAGCAGGGTCTGGGATGCAGCAGGGTTTGGGATGTGGCAGGGTTTGGGATGTGGCAGAATTTGGGAGGCAGCCGGGTTTGGGATGCAGCAGAATTTGGATTGGGGCAAGGTTTGGGATGCGGCAGGGTTTGGGATGTGGCAGGGTTTGGGTGCGGCAGGGTGTGGCAGGGTTTGGGATGCGGAAGGTCTTGAGAAGCCGACATGCCCTGAGGTTTCAGGGCTGCCTGTGGGGTGCGGAGGATCTGTCCCCACTCTGCTGCCTCTGTCACCTTCCTTTTAATCTGCTCCACCCTGCAAAGGGCCCTGCAAGCGTGTCCGGGTGCTGCCCAGAGGTCCAGCCTGCAGCAAGGACGCTCCGGGGCTCTGCTGCCTGGGAGCCGGAGGGACGAGAAATGGGTCCGTGCTACAGCAAGGAGCAAAGAGAGAGCCGGCATATTTTTCCCGAGTTACTTATTAACCACTGTTCATTTGACAGGATCAATATTTCAAGCGAGGGAGTAAACACTTAAGAAGCACCACTCCGCTTTGCTCTCTTTTCCTTTGCAAAATGATTTATTTTCTAAAATGCATCTGCCTGGAAAGGAGGCAGCGCCTGGAGCCCGGTGGCTTTTATCTGCGGGATATGCAAAGCACATTTATTTTGTCTTTTATCTCTCATATTGCATGTTGATCCCATACATATAGATTGATTTTGTTCAGGTAGATAATGAAAAGTCAAGTGGAAAATTTACACAAAGGCACTCAAGATCTCGACTTTCTATTGGTATATAAATTGGTTTATTACTTCATTCCCTTAAACAGGGACTTTCACACTGGGGAAACACTTTAAAATATATCATGTTTAAACACAAAACCATTTACCTTTCATGTGTTTTTTTTCCATCAGTAATTTCCTCGCCACTTTTGTTAATTACCAAAGATATTTGTGTTTAAACAAGGGCTCGCTCCTTCTCGATCCCTCCAGCAATTCATCTTCCTCCTCTCGTTCCCGTCGCCCGAAAAGTCCTAACGGGAGATTTCCGAGCTGCCGGCCGTGCCCGCCGCGCCGACATGTTGAGCGCCGGGGCTGACAATACCTCGGGAGCTTTTATTAATTCCCTATAAGCGGCTTTCATTTCGCCACCCTCGCCCGGCGTCAGGCGCGCCGCCTCGGCGGTGAATAGAGGGCACTGTATGTGAGAGCACAGCTTGGAACAAAAAAAACACCAAAAAAACCTAGAGGAAACATTATTAATAAACATCTTCTGGACATTTGGTGGCTGGTATAGGCTGCTCCAGCTTAAAGCAATTAATTCAGGATACTGACATAAACTCTCCAGCTCTTTGACAGCTTGGAGCTGAAATAAAAATGCTAGTTCTCCAGGGAAAAGGAGAGGATAGTTGGCTCTTTTCTGGACTGTTTGCTTATAGGCCCAGAGAGCAATCTTCCTTGCAGAATGAAATGCAAGGACACAAACAATGTACCAGGGAGAGAATAGGAGATGGGAATGAACAGTTTGAACTATTTGCTCAGCAGAAGGGCAGCCACAATGCTCGGCCAATGGCTTTCCCATGCATCAACCCGGCTTCTTAGCCCCTTTTGTTGTTCAGCCTCTTCCTCCGGCCAGATAAGAGCACAGCTGCAGCGTCGCAGCTAAGTCAGGCCTTCTACTTATCCACCCAAATCTCGCGTCCCCTTTACTGTATTTCCCCCTGCAAAATGCTCTCCCCAGTGTATCGGATGCTGTATTCGCCCCCAGGGCCACTCGCCAATGCTCAGGGGCAATTCAGCCCCCGCAGCTTGCTCTTGCTTCTTCGCGGATGGCTAGGAAACCCTTTTGGGGCAGCCACCGTTGCCACTATGTCCCCTGCTCAGGTCTCCCTTCTCCCACAGAGTCACACCGGGCTCCTTGGCTGGGAAAGAAACCAAGGCACCAGCCGTGCACCCTTGCACGTGTGTCCTTGCGTCTGTCCCTGTCCACCCCTACGTGCACGCATGCAATCGCATCCTCGTTCAGGGCAAGCAGTCCCAGCTGCAGAAGTGCCATGCTCCGAAAGATAAAGGACATTGCCATCGTGGGCTGTAGACGCAGAGATGCAAAACATCCTATTTCATATTTCTATAAGGCACAACCAGCCTCGAGTGCTTTACTAGCATAAGCATGCATTGTCCTTGCAGTGCAGTGGTGGGATCTATCTCCTGCGACCTGGATATAAGCGATGGCAAGCGCTGATGGCAATATCCTTGCAGGGGCAGGTCCTGCTGCATTCAGGCAGCTGTCTCCATTCCCCTTCCCTCCCTGTGCCCGGCGTCTCTGAAGATCACCCTCCCTCCTCTAATCCACCCAGGCCACCACTTGTTTTGCTTTAACAATGTCATTGCTGATCGGGCAGGCAAATGCTGTAATTAAAAATAAATACATAGCAAGGTCGGACGCTACGGCGCAGGCTGGTCTTACTGTCTGAGCTAAGCGCTGATGCCGATGGGGATGCTTTGCTATTTTTACTCTTTGTCCTACCCCAGGCTGTTGGTTTTGGGAGCCGGGCAGCACCGTGCGGTTCTGTTGTAATAAGGTTTATTTAGCTTGAAAGGGTTTTACGAGGTGAAAAGGCAAAACGCTGAGGACTAAAGAAAATGCCTGCCTGGCTGAGATCACATTCAACGTTTGTAGTCACAGAGCACACCTGCAGGAAACGCCGAGTTTAAACACTGCTTCTGTCACAAAAAATCTGAGAAACCGATGGGGGGTTTTTTTGTTGTTTTTTTTTCCCTTTTCCCCCTTCTTCCCTGGTGGGTGGTCAGAAGGACGGGCTGAAAAGCAGGAGGGCTCCTATTGTCTCTGTGCTGCCTTAAGAGCTGACCCCACGTGTCCCTGAAGTCGCCGAGCACCTGGCTGTCCCTTGCGCCCGGGGATGCTGCAGCCCTGCATCGATGGGATGAACCCATCGCAAGGAAATGATAGTGGTCCAGAGGTGTCTGGCCATGCAATCCCTCAAGAAAAGAGTTTTTATGACTTCATGGCGGCAGTATTTTTATGCCCAAGCAGTGCCTTATCACCCCTCATGGTTGGGGTACTCTATTTTATTTAATTGTATTTGTATTCCACAGAATATCTCAAGTTGGAAGGGACCCATAAGGATCATTGAGTCCGATTTGATTTCCATTTTGAAGGCACAGCGCTGAAGAAAAACTGATGCTGGTGTTCATTTTAGGGCACCCAGGCTCTGCCACTTCATCGACAGCTTGAACCTCATACCCGACAGCTACAGAGCAGCCCCTAAAGTCTCTCAGATGGGACAAACCTGCCCAAACCAAGCCCAGCCCACCACCCGAAAGGGTGAGGAATAAGCCCAGAGGCTCAGCTGGAGCAGCCCTACAAGCAGGCAAAGCAGAGTGATCCCAGTGGCCGGCAGCCAGGCAGCCCCTCTGCCCCTGCCCACCTCCGGGCATCGACCTGCTCCCGGCCCAGACGGGTTAATTAATGAGACATTAAAGAGGCGGAATGACACTTCCCACCACTCACTTACGGTGCTAATTTCCAAACCACTCCGCCATAGACAAAGAGAAAGTGCAGTTAGTGCAGAGTAATTTGCGCTGTGTTCCTGGCGAATGAATTTAGGGGAGCAAATATAGTTATGCAGAATTTAAATTAAAGTTGACACTAATGTAAATACAGCAATGCAACTGCATGTTTAAGAAATATGATGAGGCTACGGTTTTAATCAGGTCCTTTTAACTCAGGTGGCATTTTAAATCCTTGCCATTTAAATTGGATAAAATCCATAAGCTGGGAGAAGGAGCATCAGAGAGAAAGTCCGCGGGCTCGGCTGCGGACCGTGGACCGGCTCTGCCCCAGCTCCTTCCCGAGGGATGCCCTGGGTGCAGGAAGGGTACCTGGGCTCAAGGGACAGACGTGCAACGGCTTGGAGGGGAGATCCACCCCAGGGTAGAGACTAGAAAGCCTGGCTCAGGGGTCTTCCTCACCTGGAGGGGGGTGGGGAGAGCATCCCCATGGCCCCCTGCAGACTGCCTGACCTGGCTAAGCCCCTGCTCTGAAACTCGACAGCTCTCAGACTCTCCTACATCCATTGCATTGACATTTCGTGGTAGCACAGGCACTCTTCACCCCTCCCTGGGTCACCCAAAATATGACATAACCCCAACAATCCAACCCCGGAGCCAACACTACTTGTCCCCCAATAGTGCCTGTGCAGCAGGAATTTGGGGGGGGGGGGTGTCTGTTGAGGCCTGCCGAATTGCCCCACCACTTTTGAAGGCTCTGCTTCCAGGCTAAATCATAGACTTGGGGCTCGGGCGGGGGGGAGAAAGGCAAAAAGCAAAGAGGAAAAAGCGGAGCCCGCCTCACCTACTTCAAAGCGGGGTGATCCTGAACGGGAGCATGGGCGCTCTGCAATAACAATAGGCATTAACTGCAACATGGCCGGAGCTACTTAACAGGAGCTTTGTAACCTGGCAAGACCCAGAGTAATTTCTGTTACAGTTACCGGAACAATATATTTGGCAATTGAATTCTTCTGTCTTTTTTTCAAAGCAAATATAACGCCTCTGGCAGGAACACGCTGCCAGCATGGCTCTGCCGCTGGTTTCTCTGCCACAAGATAAGGTGCCTTGGCGTAAGGCACCATCTCCACTACCACTCGAACGGTGCCAGGGCTCGTTCCCCTGCCAAACCGGGGTGGCCGCAGCCCGGCTCACTGCTGGGACCTGGCCCTGGCCCCCGCGGACCCCTCTCCTGGGGCTGGGGACAGGCTTTGCTGAGCCAGGGCAGAGCTTGTGCTGGGGCATGCTGCTTCTTTCCTCGGGTCGCCTTGCTCCTGGAGGGCTCGTCCCTGCGGCTCAGGCAGCACCTGTGAACGCGATGGGTGGTGGAACTGGTGGGAGAAGCAGGCCGTGATGAAGAGGACGTACTGAAATAGCATCAACCGCTCTTTGCCATCAAAACATGTAGATGTGGCACTTCAGGACATGGTTTAGTGGGCATGGTGGTGTTGCGTTGATGGTTGGACTCGATGATCTTAAAGGTCTTTTCCAACCTAAACAATTCTATGATTCTATGATCAAGCCAATCCATGCATCCTCTTTGCAGATGGTGCTGGGACAGGGCTAGAGCAAGCATGGATTGCTTTGCCTCCACCCGCTGTCCCCAAGAAGCGTAGCTGGGATGAATGGTGGAGAAGACGGGGAGAAAAGACCCTTGTCAGATACTTTCCTTTTTTCTTCCAGAGGTGTTGGTGGTAACCAACCACAGATGCTTCACACAGCAATTACACGAGAGGAGCTGGCCAGCCCAGAACAGTGGGCTGTGATGTGTGTCCATACACGTGCACGTAGTTCAGTTAAGCTTCGTTCTCCTCTTCCCTACTATAAATTGAAGCCAACAGCTGAGAAGTGGAAGCAGCCCGTGCCACGGCTGAGCTGGGTCATTGCTCCTCATCACCCAGCCCCTTGCACCCAGGGGCAGATGGCCACAGGTATCAGCCATTTTGGAGGAGTCAAACAAATCCCTCTGACAAAATGCAAACAATGTTGAATTTATGTCCATATTGAGGGGGTTCTGCTCCAATACCAAAATAGTAATAATAATAATAATAATAATAATAATATCAACTAACCTTTGGGGAAAAAGAAATCTTTTTCTTGGGATTTTTGGACAGCCTACATTCAATTACTGGCTGCCTCCAAGCATCTGAGGTGCCTGAGCCGGAGGCACCGCTGGGCTTGTGTGAAGTTTAGGCACCCTGGATCTGGCCCAAGGTGCAGGGGGGTGCAGAGGAAATACCTAAGGGAGTCAGGACAGGTCATGCATCTCTTCTGTGCATTACTGTGCAATGCAGAAAACATCCCACACTGCGCGTGATTGGACTTGTGTTATCCCGGGTAGGTCCTGCCTGGCAGGGATGCCTCCCACAAGACACCTCCGGCTCCTGGCCTTGTCCCAGCCTCCAGAAATCTGCCTGCCTGCCTGCCTGCTGCCTCTGGCAGAGCCCGCTGGCCCAGCCCTGCAAAGGATTTCATATTCTTGTAGCTGTCCTAATCCCCCGGTGTGACTCAGCATTGTTAAGATGCCTAAGAGAGTAATAAAAACTGTTATAATGCCATTAATTATCCTCCCCAGATATCCTGGCTGCCCTGCTACACAAAAAAGAGATATTGCAAGTGCCCAATTTGGGGGAAACCACAGAGAATGATTCAAAGGAGGGGGAAAACTCCCCCCAAAAGTGAGGGGAAAAACCTGGGGAGCATCTCAGGTGGTGGGGCGATGTGCTCCTGCTCTCCCAGGAAGGAAGAGGAGTCCCGGCTGTGGGGATTTTACCCCGCGGCCATCCCCCAGCCTCTTGCCTGCACACAGATGCCTATGTCCACAAACCCCCCTAAGGACTTAATGAGCTTCCAGACGGCTATTGTCTTGACAAATCTGATTGAAACCAGCCAAGGAGTTCAAGGGTTAGGAAGGGAGGGACGCACAGACAGGGCGACACCAGAAACCCCGTCTGGGTGGAAATCAAAATAGATGGGGCTCTTACATAGGTGCGAGCCACAGAGACCTTTGGAGTGATGATGATTGATGCTGAAGAGCATCTGAGTGGCCCTGGCACGCCATTCTTTAGTGTTTTAATTTCTGGTGGGCGACATTGGGAAGGAAGAAACAGAGAAGCTGATGAAGAAGCAGGGAAGTTGATGTGATCTGCCCTGATTTTGCGGTCCAAGCCTCCCCAGGTAGAGCCAGCGAGAACTTTCGCTTGCAGAACTGCTGGGGAAATAGGAACGAGGTTGCAGGGTGATTTTGTTTGCAGACCCAGTTCTGGTCCTGTGTTTTTTTCCAGCTTTTAGGGAGAATTGCCTCCATGGGTTGGGCCCCTGGGTAAAAGGCGCAGCAGCTACCTGGGGAGGACGAACAACTCTTGTTGAGAGGCTGGGGCAAAGTCCAAATTGCTCAACATATTTTGGGCACTCCTTGGACCTTGCCCAATGCATTTGGAAGGGGGGGGAAGGTGAAGCGAAGGGCAGCGCCGCCACCCCCAAATTGCTTCTGCTGTGAAAGCTGGGGAGACCCTGGGCCAGCACACCCTGCTCTGCTCCTCTCTGGCCAGCCACACTGGGTGGGTCTTTTTTTTTTACATCTTGAGACCGTCAGGAATGTTTTCCATGCACGAGTGTAGTGCATTCAAAATCCTGAAACCACCTTCATCTTCGCAAGACCAACAAAGATAAGAAGTAGCATTTAAGTTGGCTGAAATTAGCAACTGCATCTGCCACACAATGCCCCGGCTGCCATTAGCTGTGACCGGGGAATGGCACTAGCAAGGTATGCTGGCAATGTTTAACAAACCATCCGTCTTTTACCTGGTTGTCCTCAACAGAAACCTTTGTTTGAACCACGGGCCTATTCAGTCATGCTGCTGTCTGCTTATCGGGAAGATTAATCTCCTAGGTATCACTATATTAATTTTACAAACTGGCCTTTATTATTCCGAGTCCTCCACTGGGGCAGCGGGAGGGTGAGGAAGCATTTCTGCCGCTGATGGGGCAGCCGGGCTCTGGGTTTGCCCGCCGCCAGCGTGACTCATCTCCGTTACAGTGCTGAAAACCAAACGCGGCGTGGTGAATCCTGACTCCCTCCCGCTCTGCGGATGCTCATGTTCTCATCGGCTTTTTTGGGGGGGGGATGCTGCGTGTCCCATGTCATCTCCTGCATCGCCCCAGCATGACGGCTCGTGGCAGGGATGCTGTGGCGGGAGCATCTCTGTGCGGCCCTGATGGGTATCTATCTGAAGAGCAAGGGGGCACAAGGCCAGCCCTGCTGCATGGAAGGGTGCGGGGAGTGAGCCGGGCAAAGGTGGCCGTCGGGAAGGCGGCCGTGGCGGGGGGGCCGGGCCCCAAATTCCTGGCAGAGTGCTGTGCACACACGCCTTATCTCGCCCAGCCGTGTTTGCGCAGCAGGGAGCCAGCCACCCTGGTGGGGAGGGAGGGCGGTCAGCACCCGCAAAAGACCCCCCAGCTCCAGTCCCTTCCACCCCCGTGTGCCAAGGGGGGTCTCTAAGCTATTTTGTGTGTTGCTGTAGGCTTTTTAACAAGATGTTGGAGTCTCCTGGTGCTTAACCACCCTTGATGGAGCTGCTCTCCATGACTTGCCTCATTGCAAGCGTTACAGAAGGTCAGTCATACCTCTGATAGCAGCCAGATCTCGTGGCACTGAGACCCACACAAGCACCAAGTGCCGTGTTCTTTCGAAACCAGTACCTGACTTGTTTTATTTGCACTGCCCAGGCCTCATGACAGAGGGGCGGCAGGTCACAAGCATCACCTAGAGATGCCACAGCATTCACACACCAGCTCTGCATCCTCTTGAGCCTGGGAAACATGCCCTCTGAAAGGGGTCTGCCGTGAAAATGTTGGTGCTACTCGTAAAGATGACCGATGCCTGCCTGGGTTTCCTGAAAGTGAGCCAAGGCCTTTCTTCCCAGACCCAGTGGGGTGAAGGTGAGGGGACACACGGGATCTGGAGGTCCCAACAGGCGAGTGGGAATCAGCTCAGGGTGCTGCGGGACGGAGCGGGCAGCTGTGACTGCATGACTCCCCCTGTTACTGAAGCCCCCTGATCTCAGTGATGTCACATACATCTCCTTCCAGTACAGAAAGGAGCTTAAAACCTTTATTTGAGCAAAACCAGGGCATTCCTGCAGCACGTCTGTGCCACTCGCCCTCTCCTCTCTCTTGGCTGTAATGAGTGCTGTGGGAAATGTCCAGCTCCTTATTAATAATAGAAGATAGGAAAGCAAACATCCCTGGCCCGCTGACCCACTCAGATGTACCTGCTGTGCACTCATCTGAGCACGTGGCTCCTTCTGCCCTGCCTTGCCATGGGAGCAAAGATGCTTTTCTTCCCCATTAATTGAGCTGGAGGGTGCCCAGGACTACCTGCGCGCGTGATGGGCTGCAGCGGCTGCTGCCCAGCCACCCCTGCCCTCTTGAAGCAGCCCCTGTAATTGTATATTTACCCATCGGAGGCTCTCATTATCTCATTATCATGAGAGGTTAACCAAGTGGCTCTGGGTCACCAAGAAGGTCACTAACAATGCTAGGAAGGGTTCAGATTCATTCGTTGGCTCGGCATCATTTTGGTGCTGAGGGACTGATCCCGAGGATGCCGTGGACACGTCTCTTCCCGAGCTGGGCAGGACATCCCCTCTCCCTTGCGTGCCCCTGGTTTGACCTGGCAGGTTGGATGCAGCGCACCGTGCGTGGGCGAGCAGGAGGGGCAAGCTGAACATCCTCACATCCCTTCCCTTTGCACCCCAAACTTGCATGAAATAACCACGCCTTCACTGCAAACAGCCGGACGATCGCAACTGGGCCCCCAGCTTCAGGAGCCAGGCTTTTCGTTCCTCCAGTCAAAATGAAGCAGCTAATAGGGGTGACCCAGCTTTTCCATGCAACACACCATTGCCAGGCAGGGGCTGCCTGTTCTGCCCAGGTGTTTGCATTGCCTTCAGCTATTATCCGCCCTCACAAGGAAATGCAGGGACTAATAAATAGCCCGTCAGCACAGAGTGGGAGACTTGAGCTTGGAAAGAGCACTTAGAAAGACAAGGATTTCCACCCCACAGCAGGAGAAGCGGCCCCTTCCCCTGCCTAAGCTAACTCTTCTGCTATGTCAAATAACAGGCAGGCGGAAACCCTGCCTACACTGGCAAGGGACAGAGGCTTCCCTGTTTGGATTCGAGATGGGGATTTCTGTGGCTGAAAGTACCTTTGTTATTTTTCCAGGAAAGCTTCCTTTTTGGCTGGCTTTGCCTCTGCATAGGATGCACACGGCAAATTGACTGCAGCGATGAAGAAGGAAAAATATTTAAACAAGCAATTATGAATGAGCTTTGGTTGCTAACTCGGAAAGCAGTTTCCTACGTCTGTGTTAAAATGTAAGCGATTTACCCTAGAAGGCCAATCGCAGCCTCAGGAGTTCATTAAGAACGCCTCTTAGATTAGAGCTTTGTGGCCAGAGAGGACCATAATTAGTCTGCTGTGCTCATTAATCACTTGTGCTACTAGAAAGCTGTGCTCCGCTTCCAGTGTGGGTATGCCTGGGAGCTGGTCCTGCCGACTGGTTCCCATTTATCTTCTCCCCACCAGATTAAAGAGCCTTTTAGCACCCTGGATTTTCTCCCCGGGGGGCTGATCCTACACCACAGCCAACTCATTTCTCAGTGTTTCTGAGCAGCTTGATGGCGAGCCCCGGTCCCTGCCTGCAACGCACATTGGCTCCTTGTTCCAGCCTTGCATTAACCTCATGGCTCTCCCCTGCAGCAGAGCCCAGCTCTGCAACCTCAGCTGGAAGACATAGCCGGCTCCAAGCTAAAGCCTACAGAAAGCAATGAAAATCCTTCCTCTAGCTCTCTGAAAGCTTTAACTCCGAGCAGAGCAAGCCGCAGCACCTCAATAACTGAGCAAAGCAAGAGCTTCAGATCAGACACCACTGCCAGCTTTGGGCAGGAGGATGTGGGGAGCTGCAGGCTGGCCAGGCAGAGGGCCAGAGACCCCTCTTCACCTCCACGGTGCTGGGATTTTGCAGAAGGGAGTGTAAACACTGGCCCAGCCCTTCCCACCCTCCTCCTGGCCAACCCTGGAGAGCCCCACCCTACAAAGAGGGCCAGGGCATCCTCATCCCCTGGGATGCAGCAGTGGCGGGTACTTGTGTGGTGGTCCCAAGGTGGGGAGATGGGACTGTGAGTAGCAGCTAGTGCCAGGTTTTGGTTTTGTCTTCTGTGGCAGGGCTCTCCGTCCTGCCCTGTGGGGTGTAGTGCCTGGGTGCTTCCCATGGCCTGACTTTAAAATCCTCGTGTTTAATTGGCTGCTTTTAAAAAGTTAAAAGGAAAGGAGTAAATAAGCCCAAGTGACTAAAGGGCCCAATCCTGACCTAGCTCTATGCACAAGCTGGGGGTGCAGGAACTGTGGCTTTGAGCGTGCTAAACTTCATCGGTGTTGCCAACGAGCCCTTGGCTGTGACGTGAGCATGCAGGCATTTCTCAAGGACAGAAGAGCCCTCTGAGATCTAGCCTCACGCGTGGTTTTATTGCCTCCAAGGGATGCAAGCTGGCTCTTAGCTACGCAGGAGTGTTTTAAGTTGCATTCTTTGTTATAACTGTTCTGCTAGACCCCTCTTGCAAAATAGCTGTACCTATTTGGATGTTTCAAAAGGCAAGGTGGCGATCAAAGCTTTTGGTGGCCTTGGGGCTGCAATGTTTACCTGGTTTTGAGGAAAGCTGGCTGCGGACTGTGGTGCTGCCCTGGACTTGCTCTGAATTGAGGATGTGTTCCCATGTGTGTGACACAAACCATGGCATAAGGGCTCTCACACCAGGGATACTTCAATCTGAAGTACGTGTGCAGGACACTATAGGTACCTGTGTTTAGAAAGGGTTTGGTTATATTTACAGGGGTTATTGCATACAAAATCTCTTCCCTCTCTCAGCCATTGGGGTCTCTAGGTGTGAGGATAAGCACTCAGGGAAAAATATCACTGCATGTATCCTGTCCTTCTAATCTTCTCTGGTTATCTATTAGTTACTACTGAAAGGCCAGGTATGGAATATTTGTTCCTCTGGTCTGCCTAGACTGGGTGATGCTTATGTTTTTACATGTGCTCTTCCTTCACCTAAGCCTACAAGTCCCCTTCTGAGCCCAGTGGTACATCCAACACCTCCATCACCTGCAGAATTAATGGTGTGGGTGCCTCATCACATGAGGTGTTTCATCCCATGAGGCACTAGAGACCTAAGCCAGTGGTGGGATACTGTTCGAATGCTGGTGACCTTGGCAACTTCTCCAGACACAATTCAGTCCCATAGGAAGCCCACGGTACCAATGCATCCAGGCTCTTTCAATGTCCTTGGGAACTTTATCACTGTGAGTCACCATTAGCTGGCCTTTACAAATCTATGACGTTTAAGGGCGTTTCCTCTTTGTGGAAAAAAAAAAAACCCTGGCACGGGGGGCTGGTGGCCCAGCCCCACATTCCTCTGGTGGCTTTGGGGCATGCCAAGTTCACGAGGAACGTGATGGCAGGCCTCCCTGGGCCAAGAACTGCTCGAGAAGACACTTCTCGGCTGCCTTGCATCTCCTGAGTGCAGCTCCATGTCTCCTCTTGTCAGGAGGATGCTCTGCAAGCCCTGATTGCCTTTTCAACAGTTCAGCTACAGGCACACCAGGGTAAACAGCATGTAAATCCATGGAGCAAACAGAGGAACCCACCGTATTTTCCCACCGTGCTCCATTCAGCTTCCATAGACAGCCCTCTGAGACCAAGAGGCATGCAGGTAGCATGTCTCAGCAACAGGGGACCAAAAAGCTAAGGAATAATTTAATTGCTCATAGGATTTGGCATTTGATACACTTTTCATTTGCAGGGGTGCTAGAGGAAAACCACACTTGCATGTGGTACCCTTAAGAGTACTTGAGTGTCTGAACTTGGAAATAACTGCAGAGGGAAAAGGGACACTCATCCATGCTCCGGCTGAGCAAGGGCTTTTCCCACCTGCCTGTGTTTAAATGCAATATCAGGGCTTTCTCACATGCAGCTGCAGTTAATAGGAAGCATTTGTTCCGTTAATGTTCGTGTGGCCATTGCATCGGTGGCTGTCAGCTGCAGAATCAGTAAGGCATTGGGGGTGAAAGCTTTCCAGCTGGGAGCTCGGGGGGGGCTTCAGTTGGATTTCCGTATCTGGGTGGCATAAAGGGAGGGACAAAGCACTGAAAAGACCCTTGGTGTGGTTCTCCCTCCACCGCCATGTGGTTTTGGCAGGCTCTGCTTTCGGGGCTGATGAGCAAAGCGTGCTGTCAGGGTTTGACGGAGTCAAGGGAAAAGTTCAAGCACCTTGAAGTTTGACTGTGATTCTCGTTTAAGCTGGCACAAATCACCTTCTCCCAGCAGCTTTATGGGGGCCTGGGGCCTACCTGTCCTTTACGCTGTGGAATGGGGGTTTCTGTTCAAAACTGGCACAAACAAATGCATTTTATTTGCTAAGTCAGAGAAAGCAGAACCAGCCACTGGTGCCTTTATCAGTGTGCCCAGGAAGGGAGACCATTCACTCTCCCCTTAAACCGCGTCCTCAAGAGGTGAGGTCCTAAAAACTGTGCCCTCCTTCCCCCAACACCTGGAAGAATCAGGCCTTTGGCAAACAATTTGGAGAAAGAAACGCAATGCAGAAAATATTCAAGCCCCTTGGTGACACCGGGGGGAGGAGAGAAGAGGAGCGAGGCAGTCTGCATTCCTCCCCATCCATACATTATTCGTGAGGGATTATTTGCTCAACCCCAAAGCGCACGCACACACACAAATTGACAGCTGCTAAGAAATACAAAGCGCTGTATTCAGATGACCAATATGGAGCAGAGGAGCTGCCTGCTCAGGGCTGGCTGACGTCTCAAATGTGCTAGCCCCATATTTTATCCCAAAGGAAGGATGAAAGAGTCTGAGGTTGGAGTAGAGGAAGCTGCACGCTTGCTGGTGTGAAAATCACAGGAGCTCTTCTGCATGGGCTTGGACCTACTGGGAGCCTGACCCAGCTGGGAAAGAGGTTATATATGTACGTGCACAGGGGTATGCACACACATAGGCATATGCACAGGGAGTTGAGGGCAGGTGAAAGGAAATCTGCAGCCAGCAGGCGGGCAATGAAACGGGGAGGCGTGAGCCAGGCTGTTCATTAGTACCTGGGTATGGCTGCCACTGACCTGATGGCAAATATGAAATATCAAAGCGCTTGTCAGCACTCCTGAATGGGACAAAGAAAAGGCGCATTAATGATTAACTCCGCTAAAAGCTCAGGCTTTTTTATTCCCATGGCGCTTGGACTATCTCGCTGCCATGTGACATGCTTGGGCCATTTTCTAGCAGATTGGGGAAAGCTAGTGAGCAAACACAGGTGCTTTCGAGTCAGCAGCGCTGTCAGGGACAACCACAAACAACACCAGCTATGCCTGCCTAAATTAGCTCCTGTGTTTGCCTCCATTTTTCCTTCCTGGAGATTTTACTTTCTAAGTCCAGCGTCTTTCGCTCCTGTCTTCAACTATTCACACGCAGCGTTAAAAGAGAGAGAGACAGAGAAAAGAAAAGAAAAGGGAAAACACACAGAAAGGCTCTTCTTTGAACCCGCAACGCTGCGTGGGGACCGAATGCAAAAGACCCGAGTAAACTAATTAAAACTACTCAGGTCTTTAACTGCAAAAACAAAACGCGTTTATTGTGCTCAAGTGGAATTATTTTCGTGATCCTCAGCAAACACAAAGTCCTGCAAACATATGCGGGGTGCTGCAATTGCGGTTTCTAATAAGCCTGGAGCAGCACGTCGCTGGGGGGAGAAGGGAAGGGGTCCGGGCTGGGCAGCCGCCGGGCACGGGGGTCCTGGGGGGTTCTGCCATCGCTTGCTGGGAGTCACACCTCGGACCCTGTGTGTGACCTCCCCGGTGCCGCCGTTCAGAGTGAAGGTCCCTCTAGTGGTGTTATTTGTTTTAATTTATTCCTTCCCTAGCACAAATCGGACAGACTTTCTTTTCCTGTTCAAATATTTATATATGTGTGTTATTGCACTATGCTCAGACTCCTTGCAATCACGGTGGGGCAATAAAGAACAGACTATCAGCGTGCGATGATAAAGGTACTTGGAGTAAACAGCAGAAAATGAAATAAAGTTATAAAAAGGAAGGCCTGGGATGGTATAAATGTCTACAAATAATCACTATATCAGCCTGTCTGATATTCAAGCAATTAACAACAACAGGGGTGAAATCGTACCCAAGCTGTGCTATTGAATTTAAACGCTGCCTCCTCTTCAGGCCCTTGAAGGAGGAGTAAAGCATCCTGCCTTTCCAAAGGAGGGATTTGCAGCTTTTCAGGGGCCGGGTAATCCGGATGGCAGCCTCCACTGTCTCTGCCAGCAAATGGCAGGAGAGGGGCTATACTAATTCACGCCGGCCCAGGCTCCCGCGGACCCCCGAGGGCTTCAGGTTTAGGGGGCTGCCAAATGCAATGGGATGATAGGGGGTTGGCCATGCAATGCAGAGGCTGGTCACGCAGCTGGAGCTCCCTCAGTTTTATCGTTGTGGAGAAAAGGTTGACCCCCAAAAATGGGATGACTCCCCCAGAGGGAGGAGGATTCAAATCTGCAAGGTCCAATAGTTTTCTTCGGGCTTGTGTTGAGCCTTTGCAGCAAACACGCAGTGAGCCTGGCAAGGTCCTGTGTGGCAGCCGAGCACTGGTAAGCATCCCTGAGACCGGTCGCAGCCTATGGCAAGCATGGGGTAACCCGATGGCGGTAGCGTCCGTTGTCTCAGATCAAGTGACTTAAGCAAAAAGTGAATTAAAGTTGTATAAGCAAAAAGTTACCGTGGTTCAGCTACTGGATGGCACCGTCAGGAGGCTCCGGCGGAGCGACCGTGCATCTGCAAACCTGCCCTTGCAATAGCGTTGGAGGTCAAATGCCCGATGGCGCCGAGCAAGAAGACAGTTCAGTCAGAAAGTGGATTTCTACAAACAGTGAAAAATGCAGGAGTTTGAAACCAGTGTCCAGATTTTGTACCAAGGACAATGATTGCAGATGCAACATAGTTCACTTAGGGGGGAAATTAAAATCTGTGTATTTAGGGAGATTATGCTTGAATTGGTACCAATTTATTTTGCCAAATTGAGCTGCAGCCAATTTCTCTCCCATGCGATGGTGGATAAATATCATTAAACAGGAAAAGATGAAGGCGATTGATGCCCTTGCATTAGCAGGAACTAACATTGTGTGCTTGAGAACGAAAGGACAAAATTGTGGAGATTTGGATGCAAATCATCCAAATGAGACAGATTAAGCAACAGGGGCCGAGGGAGAATGGGATCCGGAAAGCGCAATGCTGGGAAGAGTGGGGAAACTGCTTGGGTCGTGTTTGCTGAAGGAGTTAGAAATGGTGACACAGAGTCTGGGAAGATTCTGTCCTGCGTGCGCAGGTGTTGGCCCCTTCAAGACAGCCCAGATCTCCAGGTCTATTAAAGCTGGGGGTGCCGGGGGCACGTCCTACCTCTGGGCATTGGAAACTGAGGAGACCAGAGCCTGAGCCCAGTGCCATCCCTGACGGGGTCTGCTGCCAACAGCTTCCCCCTGCGAGCCTTCCCAACCTGGAACTCAAGCTGGGATCCTTGAAGGAAAAGCTTAAAAGCAATTCTCTTCTCAAACCAAGTCTGTTGGTGTTGGAGCTTTCTGTTTTCCAGCAAAAATTTAAAAGAATCTATAGGAGTGGTTTGTCATAACTTCTGGCTTTTGAGTTCTTAGCACAGTTTTTGAAGAGCTAACTATTCCTGAGTTTGGGAAACTTTGTTGTTTCTAACAAGACTGTGGATGCTTTGTTAGCGAGTGCAAAGTCTGATTTTTTATGAATTACAGTAAGTTTTTTGGACTGATGAGAGAATTCATAGAAATGACTTTTACCAGTATTATCAGAGCGGGAACCCCCCCCAGTCACTTCCTTTTATCCACTACAGACTGGCTTCCATCCAGTGTCAGCGACTACCCCCCTATTTCTGTGTTTGGAGAGGCCCAAGATAAATCTCTGGTTTGCCATTTGTAACAGATGCACAGGTAGAGTTTAACCCTTCCTTCACCCCCTCTCAAAGCTAAATAGTTGCAGTCTCTGGGGTTTTTTTTTCCTAGTTAGGAATTTTTTCTTATATATTTTTATTCCTCTTTATTCTAGCAGCAATTAAACTGGTTTTGGCGACTACCTATTGAAGACATGCTCCTCCACCTTTCCGTGTGCAGCGTAACACAAGAAGCCTGCTTGCTGCAGACCTAATCTTACCGTTGCCTATGCCGCAGCTCACCACAGATGCACGCTGCCGGTACGGAACGTAGCAGCAACGCGCTTGTCATCTTCCAGCCCACTGAAATGTGCCCATCCATTCGCTCTCTTAATTTTTCTGCCAAGCACTTTCTAATCCGTGATACAACTGTATTCTAATACTATCATGACCTCACTCCTGTGCACTTTTGACAGAGCTGGGTGCCAGGTTCTCTTCCCTCTGTAAATCCTTCGCTTCATCAGATGGACTCTGAAAGTCTGTTGACTAGATTTTGCTTCAGCCCACTGCTTTTGGTTTATGGGAAGGGGAAAGTCTCCTGGTGGAGGAAAGCTTGGGTCTGGGGTGTGTTGGGCTGCTCTAGCATAGGGTCATCACTTGGATCTTTTATAAAACCATTTTAGTGATCACTTCCCAAGAAAGTTTGCAGGTTAACATTTCCCAGCATCACGCAAAGATGAAGCAGATCCAATTTTTCCTTCTTGTAGAACGGTTGCTGATACAGTTTTAAGTATCACCCCTCTCTTCTTGGGTTCCCTGTGACTATAGACCCTCTGAGTGGGGTTTTCTTGGCTTTGTCCCATGATAGTTTATATGCTTGTGGGCACTAAGGGGGCTTGGTCCCTGTCCCCAGCCGGAGTCCCTGGGGAAATTCCTGGGGGCTTTCTGGGTTTGAACCCATCTCTACCCAGCTTGTTTGGGACAAGGGTGACTCTTCTTTGCAAAGCCAGTCCTCAGGAGGGCACGGGGAGGTAATGCAAACCATCCTCCAGCAAAACTGCGCTTTGCCTCTGGTGCAGGCAGAGCTGGGGGAGCGTGTGGCTGGCTTTCACTTCCCAATGCATGTGAAAGGACTTGCCTGTGTGCGTCGGTACCTGCACGAGCTGGGTGCAGCTCCTGCAGCACCCACCACTTCTTGCAGGGTGAAGGCAAAGAGGAGACACCGAGCTGGGGGGGGGGCAGGGCATGATGCTGCGAATCCCCACGGGGGGGGATGTTCTGCCTCATTCTGGGATCCGTGTCCCTGACGGGGGGTATGGAGAAGCTGGAGAGGAGGGTGCAGAGGGACCAGGGATGGGCACGGCTTGTGAGGCGAGCTGTGAGGAGGCACGCTGAGCTCTGCGCAGGGTTGTCACGGTCCGGCTGAAGGACCTGGGGAAAGTCACCCTGGGTGTTGCAACATCCCCACCTGCCCCGGCCTTGTCAGCAGCCTTTTGGGAAATAACCGTGACCCAGAGTGCTCTCCTAGCCCGAGCTATTCAGCAGCGCGACAAAGCAGAGGGTTTGGGGTGTGCTTGCAGATGTATCGAGTTATTTTTTTGCTGCTCTATAAAAAAAGACCAGGGGGGGAAGGAAGTGATACTCTTGCAATCAGCACAGTGTGTGATAAAGATTTATTACAGGTAGAAAGCAAATAAAGGTATGGTAGGAACTTCTTTATTACCCATATCATGATTGCTTATGTGATCAGTGACCTGGAATACATTCAAATTCATGTTAAATAAAAGCCTAATAGAATTTTTTTTCCCCTGCCTTATGGTGACATGTGGGCAGTAGAAAGAGCAGCCAATTGCTGTGTTTACCTGCTTCCTGCTTTTCTGGAGAGTCAACAGTTTTTAAAGGCTTAGGCTGCCTCTGAATTAAGAAACTTGCACTGGTTTAACTAAGGTCATTGGTGGACAAATGATATAACTGTGGTTTTTTTTTTTTTTATTAAGAAGTTGCTGTGTCAGGCTCACCCCAGCCTGTCCCTCTGCTCCCACCATGCAGGCTGGTCCCCTGCCTTTCTCCAAGCCCTTTTCTTGCTGGTTTGAGAGGAGGACATCACCACAGGCAGACAACAGAGGACTAAAATGTCCCAAGGCACCCAAATGACTTGCAGAGGCCATGTTCATCACTGCCTTGGAGTGGTCACAAACCCATGCGGGCACTTTGGTTTGTATGGCAGCCCAAGAGGTGCAGGCGGACCTGGTGTCACCCCACTCCCAGGTGGTCATCACTAGTTGCACCAAGCCTTCTGTTTTGCACTGAGACCTCAGAAACCCACTGCTCTGCTGGCAAGTCCTGGTGGTTGCACCTCCAGGAGGTACCCATGGGCTCAGATAAGGCCTGGAAGGTGTTATCGGCTCACCGCTTTCAGACCTTTCTTCTTTTGGTGGTTCATCCATCACTAGTTAACAGGGTACCCTTGCCCCGCTGGCTTTCTTTGTGCAGTATCTTTAACCTCCTACAAGTAAATACCCTTTGTACACATGTATCTCACTCCCTGATAATGTATTGTATTCCTTCCACCACCAAAAGCACTGGTGGCATGAGGAGAAACAGTCCATTTAGATAAAGAGCAATTAACACCTCCCAGGCTGGCTTGGTATATATTGTTAAAGAAAAGGTCCCTCGCAGGAGGCTGGCGAAATTCCTCCTGGCTGGAAAGAATAAAAAAAAAAAAGGCGGAGGTTATTTCAAAGGAAACCTTTCCTACAGATTTGGAGATGCTGGTTTTTTTCTGAGAATCAGGCAACAAAACCCTATTTTCTTGCAGCTTTAGGCCAAGAGTTAGGTTTTGGTAAGCAAGTTGTTGTCACCTCTTGACAATGGAAGAAAAGTTACTAATAAGCTCAAAAAAAAAAAAAAATCACATCTTTCATTTGCTTCCCTGTGGCATGGTCCTGGTGCACCTTCTGGGCCAGTGGGCTGCTGCCCCGGGCAGGTTTGGAGTGGGTGGCAGGAGGGGCTTGGGAATAGCAGCCCAGGGACTCAGCCCAGCAAAATATTTTGATTTCTTTTATAGTCCCCTCCCCTCGGTTATATCATTATACATGATGGGCTTTAACAGCACAGTGCGAAGCAGTTTCTGCAAGTCTCTAGGAAGAGCCATGTATCTTCATTTATATGTTAATTTGCATTAAATAAATGTCACTATAAACAACTTGTATCTCGGGAGAAGGTGGAAAACATATGGGCGTTTGCCAACCAGGGGTTATTAATTTTACACTTTCCATCTGGAGCCTATAAAGGGTCCATTCTCAGAAACAATAAAGATCCAAGGTCACCAGAGAGCACGGGGAAGGCCACCGGCAGGGCTCTGCCGTGTGCGGTGCGAGAGCTGTAAAGCCTTTGTTCCACCTCCAAAGTGCACATGCCCACGTACCAGCGCCTCGTTAAAGCCAGCACGCATGCCGGGGCATGCTCTCCTCCTCTTGTGAACCATCCTGTCCCAGTAAACCTGAGGAGCAGCTGGCGGCTGTGCCAAGAAGAGGTACAAAAAGGGACACCTTGCTGGCGGGGGGCCAGGGAGGAAGCATGGAGCTTCCCCCAGCAATGCTGGGAACATGGATGTGCTGCTGCAAAGTCTCCCTGTGGATGGAGAGGAGAGGGTAGGTGTCCCACACCTCGCAGGGGTCCAGCCTGCATGGCCATGGGTGGGAGGAGCAGGGAGAACGTGGGTAGTGGGAAGCGATGAGGTTAGTATTTCATGCAAAAAGTAACAAGACTGTCCCCATAACGTCACCCCTTTCCGTTTGCACATCGGGTTCCTTAAGAGCTGCCGCATGGGAAAACCAAAAAGCCCTGAGGAAGGTGAACAGGCCTGTCCCCAGCATCCCAGGGCTGGGGACTTGGGTCTGCGCCCTGCTGTGTCCCGAGGGCTGGGGACTCAGGTCTGCGCTGGCCACCCCGGAGGTCAGCAGAGCCCATGGTGGTGCAGTCACACCTGCTGAAAACAGGCTCACGATGACGGAAGTGTCAGCAAACACTTTTAAACGCCGCGACGTTGTTGCCACATACGGGGCTGCCGCTTTTCAGATGCTTGTGCAAGCAGCCCCGTGCCCCTTGTCTGCCCCTCCGGCTCCTCCTAACCTGTCGTCCTCTTGCTTTCCGTGGTTCTTGTTCCCTTTCTCTTCCTTTTGTTGCAGCCCTTGTTTGCTTTTCTCACCGCCTGCCCCTCTCCCTTCTCACCCCTGCGTTTATTGGATTTCTCTCTTCTTTCTTGTTTCTCCTCGGTTCCTTCCTTCACCCGCTTTCCCGAGCAGGCAACAAAACTCGATGGTGTTGGCGTTGGTTGGGTGAACTTTTGACCCTCCTGGGCAATGTTTGAGTGAATTTGAGATGTGGCTGCATAAATGCGCCTCTACCGCTAGCACCTGGATCCCAAACATCCTCCTCAGCATCCTCCCGGGTGGCCTGGGGTGCTGGGGCTCCAAACCAGGCTTGGCAATTCAGTCCCAGCGGGACCTGAGCTGCAGAGAGGAGAGCAAGGAGTGACCCGAATATTGCTTGCAGAGACCCATGCAACAGCTAGAAATGTGTTACCGATGAGTTTGTTGGTCTCAAAGGCAAAGGGAAACCACAACTGAGCAGATGAAGCTGTACTGAAGCACCTTCATGGGAAACAGGCTACTATTTTTTAAATGCTTTTTTCAATTCCCTCCCAGTCTCCTGGTTTTTCCAAATCTCCCAGTGTTTCAGGCAGGAGCTATTCGCTAAACGAAGAGGCTTTTTGTTTAAAAAAAACCAACCCCCAAAGCAAACAAAAAACCCCACCTTAAGTTATTGCAGGAGAAAATGTCAAAAACATACCCAGATTCTTCTGGGCACCCAGGTTTTATTCTAAAAAGTGGGTGAGGGGCCAGGTTTTTAAAGGGCGTCTCGAGTTTTAGTGGGGTCTGCAGCAGTGCCAGGGTATTCTGGAAATACTCCCTGGATACTGGCCATCTCGGCGTGTAAATATCTTTTAAAATTGGTTCCCTAGGAGTCTTGAAAGTCACAGGACTTACGCTCCTAAGTCATTTAGGTGGGCTGAAAACATCAATGTGGAGCTCAAAGTAGAGCCCCATTTGTTTGAGGTGGGCTTTTTTGATTGAAAGTTGATTTACTTGCTGTTTGGGGAAGGGAAAACTAGTTTAGTGTTGTTTTGACCAACATTTTGAGAGGAAGAGTCACTGCATGATTATTTTTCAAGAAGGGTCTTTCGGAGGTGGTCCCGTGCAATCATTTTCGAGCCTCCTCAGCCTGTAGAAGGGGGAAAAGGATGCAAATACTAACTTTTCTTCTGTAGCTGAAATAACTCCAGCCCTGAAACGAAGGGGATGGCGGGGTACAAAGCATACCAAGGGGGGTGGTTGGTGCTTTGCCCTGCAGCAGGGTTTGCGTGCCAAGAGCCGGTGTGCCCTGGCTCACAGGTATCCCATCCCCGCCTCCCCACCTGCCGCGATAAAAACCTTCCCAGGGGAGTTTCTCCCACCCGATTAAATAGAACCACGCCAGCTGCCTGGAAGCCCCCAGTTTCCAAACACACATGTTTTTTTCAGACGTATAAGGCTAGCCGGCCTCTTGCCGGGTATTTTCATACCGCTCCTGGCTCTGTCCTGCCCTGTTCCCAGTCCGAGCTGTCCCGAAACAAATCTATTCAGGGAGGCCTCTGAAAAGGGAGAAAGAAATGCCATCCATTCAGCAGCCCCTGCTCCTTCTGACACCCTCTGTCTCCCCATCCAGTTCATAAAGGACTTTCTGTTGGTTCGCAGCAACCGGGGAGCAGGAATGCCGCCGGCCGATCATGGTTTATGTCGTCTACAAAACGCCAACAGTATGGGGATCAGATGACCCTGGACGTGTTTATTGTAGTAGGGGAAATTAGCAATAAATAAAGGCAAGTGGGCAGAAGAAAACTGGGACCCTCTGGGACTCTTGTGTCTATAGGGTCAGAATCAAAAGAAGGCTTGATTTGCTCCTATAATTTAACCCAGCCCCTGGGCTCCTTTATCAGAGCAAGGACAAGGACATGCTAATCTGAGTGCCCATAATTTAACGGAGATATACTGTACTTACACTGTGCATTTAGAGGTGGCTGGATGGTCCCGTGGGGCCCCTGGTCCTGGCCGAGACGGCGTTTCACGTGAAGCTGGCTGCAGCGGGCTTGGCCTGCCATCAGAAAACAGCAGATTTTGGTGCTTTGAGGCTGTTTAATGCCCGTGTGGGGTTTCTGGCTGGGTTTGCCTGAGCGCAGGGTTTTAGGGCATGTTTTTTCATTGGGGTGCTGATTTTCCCTATCCTGCCCCTGCAGCCTGGTGCAGCAGGGGGAGCCAGGTGTTGCTGCCTCCTCTCCAGGGGCTGGGACCCCTCGTCCGCCCCCCACTGTGGGATTGAGCTCAGACATGTCAGCATCATGGGGGGTTATGAGCCCCCTCTTCTCTCACACCCCCAGCACTCGCCCCGTCCCGTCCCAGCAGAGGGGAGCCATCCCTGCAGAGCCCGGTCCTGCTCCATCCCACTAAGCAGCCAGACATTGGTCACCTTCCCCTCCGGGCCCTTCTTTAGGAGGTTAATGGGATTACCCAGCAGCTAAGTGGTGTGTGCACGGGTAAATGCAGTGCTGGATGAGGTCCCAAAGGCCCTGCACTCCTGGGAAGGACAGGGAAAATGCCCCTCTGCAAAATGTCACTACAAAGTCCTGCTCCTGGGGCTGCCGGTGGCTTCGTGCCGGGCTGGGGGACCTGGATTGTGACTTGCATCAGCTTGGGAGAGGTGTTTTTTCCTCCCTTCAAAACTACCCACTTGGCTTGTTCCTAAGATAACTTTCCCCTTCACCAAGCATTGTTCTTCTCATGGAAAAAAAAAAAAACACACTGCTGGGGTTTTCAATAATCTGGGATGGCAGAGCAAGCCAATAAACTCTCTGCTTGAAAGATGAAAGACTACAGTTAAAGAAAAAAAACCCAAACCCTAACAAAACCCTCTTGCCTCAGCCCTGCGTGCTGTACCACAGGTGTCTGCGGTGCTTAACCAAACAGCCCTCTGCCTATGAAAGACAGGGGCTAACAAAGCGTTTTCTTTCCCTTGTAAAACTCACCTTCAATGACCAAAACCATTTCAGCCTGCCTTTTTTTTTTTTTTCGTGCGTGCGGGTGCACAGATGCTTTTATCTATTCCTGCTCTGCAACTGCGGCGTAAGTGGGATCAAGGCACTTGCAATTTTGGGCTCCGGCAGCCCACAGGTGCATGGGTGCAGGGGCTGGGGTGAGACCTGGTGGGCTCCCATCAGCTTCAATATCGGCACCCGGCAGCTTCGAAGGGTTTCCTGGCCAAAAACCTGGACATGGCTGGCAGTCCCCTTGCTGTCTCGCTGCAGTGACCCATGTGCATGGGCAGTCTGGGTCTGCAATGCCGGCATCACTGCATCCCGCTGTCCCAGGAGTGATGAAGCCGCCAGGAAAACGCCTTCCCGGGTGCCTGCTCCTGCACCTTTCCCACCGAGGGGGTGGTGGGGAGCACTTAGGGACCCTGTGTGGGGTAAAAGTCTCGTTATGTAAAATAAAACATTAAACTGGGCAATAATGGAGGAAATTAATAACTCCCAGAAGATGTTAAAGGTAAATATAATTGTAATGTAAACATAATGGCTTTAAATATTGGCTTTTATGTGACAGCTGCTCTCTAAGCACCTGCTTTAGGCTCTTATTCACAACAGTAATTTACCGGCAGCAGCTTTTGTTGCATGACACACAAAAAATGAAATATCCCTATATTCCTATTGTCTTGTTTTTTTCCCCTTCCGTTCCTTGCACAGGATGTATTATTGACTGTGCTTTGTCACCAACACGGTGAGACATGTTAACGTTGTTACGGTCCTGATGCCGGACCACAGACCGCAAAGGGATGCGTAAAAATAACACCCCTACCCCTTCCTCAGGAGCAACTGGCATTTGCTTTCTGGGTAGCCAGGTTTTTCAGAGCCAAGACATGTGTGGGGCTGGGGGCAGTGGCTTGGGGGGGTGCAGGAGCTGCCGGTCCCCCACCCTGGGGGGATGGACCCTGCAATACCAGCTATCTCTCGGCTTGAAATGTCCCTGCCTAGGCATGGTTTGGCCAGCTAAATATGGGATGGCAGTGGCGAGGTGGAGGGATGGACACAGCTTTAAAAGCTGGGAGCTAAAAGTGCTGATTTTCTGCTTTTGCACAAAAAGCTGCGTTTTCTTATTGGAAATCAGAATTGCATATTTGGGACCTGCACTGTCCCTATTTTTTTTTTCCCCTATAGATGTTTACATGCGGGCACGCAGCTTCGCCTGGCACCTGTGCCGGCAGCACCACCTGCGCCAGGCACGTTTATGGCCCTGGGGCCAGTGGCCTCCGGACACCAGGTGCTGCCCCGGTGCGGGGTGGGAGGGGGCTCCGGCACCAGCGAGTCCATAGTACAGCTGGTAACCCTGTCTGCCCTCACCGCCTTATCCTGCTGCGTTCTCCCCCGCGGGTTCCTTGGTCCCCTTTTTTTTTTTCCAATAGGTGTTTTCTCCCTTGCAATGAAAGACAGTGCAAATCTGGCAGTGGTTTTTCTTTGGGCTCCCACAGTGTTCAGCTCACCAATGCGAGGTGCAAGAGTTGCAGGAGCGCTCGTGACTATAGAAATTATTGCAGTTCTCAGTTTTTTGCATACTTTGCTTATTTTAAAATGCCGGTTTCTAGAGTCATGTCATTCTACAGCGAGCCTCTCACATTCACCCGAAGAAAAGTAAGATTTATTCCCCCCTTCCCCTTTTTTTTACAGCACCAAAACCCAGGAGGGAAGTAAAAATGACACCCACCCAGGATTTTTTTAATTATGTCCTTTTAAAGGTCATTCCATCACTGGGTATTAGTTTCCTGGAGTCCTTTCTGAACACTGGTTGTTAGCAGCAAAGCATTTCCAAAGCAAATTCAACTCTCAGGAGCAGGACAGGGTGGTGGGTGCCCAGCAGAAGGGTCCCCCTGCACCCGGCAGCTTTTTCACAGCGGTTAGAAGTTTTGCCACCGTATGAGGCTGGGATTTCTAATTTCGCAGAAGTACTGCAGAGCTGAAGAGTTGCATCGTGCCAGGTTTAAGGGCTGGAATATTCCCCCAGCCATAGAGATATCAGGGGGCACAGTAAACTTTTACCTTAAAAGAGCTGTGGGGATGGATAAGAGATGTGCCCGAGCTTTTTATTTACTTTAAGATTAGTGAAGAATTGGCTAGAACAGCATGTTTTCTGTTGACTGTGAAAACAAGCATGGCCCTGGCCCGGGCTGAACCCGATGGGGGGACGAGCCCCACGCCGGCAGCGCACGGGCAGGGTCCCTGCCTGCTGCCGGGTGCAGGTTAAACCTGGCAGGAGCCCCTGCTTTCAGGGGGGGATGGCAAAGGCTGCAGCAGCGGTGGCTAACGCAAGCCGAACCCATGCTGGGGTGGTGAGCCCACCGATGCTCGGCGGGTGGCCGGGAGACCTGCTTGTCTCTTTGCTACTCCAGGACGTTTTTAAAAGGTAATGAACGTACAAACATGGGAGGGAAAGAGCACTCGGGTAACGTGGCTTCGGCTCGTGATAGAAAATTCAAACAATATTAGACTCAAAAAGTCAACATTAGACACACTTCTACTAAGGACCTACAAACAAACAGAGTTCCTCTGTACACACATTAACAAACACAGCTCAGATGATGATGATGGCTGCTTTCACCTTTTCACTGCCTCCGCCTTCTACCCGGGCATTGTGGTGGTTATCGGTGGCTCCCGGCACCAGGGAGGCTGCGTTGCGGAGGGCTCTTGCTGCCAGTGCTCCTCCTTCCAGCCACCTCTCGCCTGCCTGTTGAGCCTCCTTGGGGAGCACAGCCCTGGGGTCAGCACGTCCTCAGAGGTTTTGTCCCTCCAGGTCCAGAAAAGTCAAGAAGAGTTTATGCAGGGTGAGCAGAAGAGCTGGCAGCATTCGCAGGAACCCCGCGGTAGAGCACGGAGCGGTGCAGGGTCCTTTCCCTGCTTGCTCGGCAGGTTTTGGACCTTGCAGTCAGCCGGGTGCTGCTCGGGTTTGCTCTGCGGTAAGGACGAGGAGCGTGAACTGAGCGGCTGGGCAGAGACTTCCCTGGCCCGTGCTGCACCCTTGGCTGCAGAGCAGCTGGGTGGGTTGCAGGCAGATGGTCATGGTGGCACAGGAGGGCTGGACCCACAGGCAGACGGACAGACAGCTAGCCCTGGCTATGCCTGCATCCAGCATCACTGTGCTTCGGCAGAAGCCACGATTGCTACCAACAGATGTGGAAAGCCTCGGGCGCAGCTTGAGGTCTGATTTTCCACGGCTTAACAGCTGTCCTCGGGGCTGGGTGTTTCTAACGCCTGGAGGGAGATCAAGCCTCTCCTTCCCAAAGACAAACCACTCATCTTTGCCCAGGTCCCACTGCTTAAGGAATGAAGTGGGAGCTGATCTCCTTTGAAAATCTGCCCTTAAATATTGAACTGAATAATGAGCCCTGCATTTGGGGAAAAGGAAAAGCAAAGGCAGCCCTTGGGCTCTGCTGCTGCTGTCTCCTTTTTCATGTTTCACCCTGAAGATTGGGGGGAAGCGAAGGGAAAGCCTCCCTCCTAAAGAGCATCCTAATTGTCATTGCCCCCACGCGAGACAGTCGATAGCACCCAGCAGGCACATCCAGGGCGGCTGCCGCTCTTCCGAGTCGCTGGTAATGCAATGCTCTTCCTCAGGATCAAGGTATTAAGGTTTAGGTTATTTGTATTGATTTTATGTGCTGCCATGCTGTGTCAGTCATGCTCATATTTGTGGTTCACAAATTCCTCCTTTAAATGTCACAGCCATTTCATCTCCCTCTGCCATCAATACTTCCAGCCATGGGGGCTGTTTATTAACCCCCGGCACCAGCGTCAGCTCCTCGCGCACGCACCGCTCTTCTCCTTTCCAGACCCCTTTTTATTAGCAAAAAAGGAAAAATAGAGTTACTTCCCCACAGAGGGAGAAGACCTCCCGAAAGCCCATCTCCCCGCCGCAGGCGTGTTGCTCTGGACAATTTTTGGGCCCTCTAGTGGTTAATGCCATTTTTGGATGAAATTTCCGCATTTCCCTGGTGCTGCGGTCGTGGCGGTGTGTGCGGCTGTGGCTTCCTCCTGGCAAAGCTGGGACTGTGTTTGGATAATGTGATTGCTGAGCAAGCGAGTAGAAAGAAAATGGCAGAGACGGCTTCATCAGGAGCCTGCCTTGCCCAGGGATTCCCCTGAAAAAGCGGGAGCGGGTCTGGCACGTCACCCACTCCAGAGCCCAAGCTATCCAAATGCACTGCCATCTCTGTTAAGTGACCGGGAAGCCCCACGGATACCTCCAAAGATATAGGGATAATGACTGTATTTATCCGTCAGCATCCTATTTTCTTTGCGATCCTTTAACAAACAGGCAGCGGAAATAAAAACAGCAAACATGTTTTCCCCTATTCCTCTGCAAGCGCTTACTTAAGCTTTTATTATATTTGGCCATGGGACGTTTGGTAAACTTACTGATGATATCAGAGAATGATTTTACAAACAGTAAAAGTTACACTATTGACACCTCCAAATTCGGGAGTATTTACATTGTGTTAGGTGCACACTTGCTCAGCGAGATTAACAAACATTACTCGAAAGGCTATAGCCAAATCCACCGTGGTTGTTTATAAAACCTTTACAACTCATCAGCTTCTACTAACACACTGGCACTGTTCAATTACCATCACTTTTAGAGAGCCTTAGCAAAACACCCAGTGCCCATGTAAATAGACAAATCTGAAAACTAGCTGGTCTGTTGGCTTACATACTGTAGGTAATGTTTTCTTTTGCTCAAATTTGTTCTAGAAACTAATCACGCTCTGATAAAGCCATCTGCAAATATGAGAAAGATTGACATCCACATGTCAAAGTTTACACAGCCTGACCAAGTGTACATATAGTGCGGGCGATGCGAGGGCCCCGCTGCGCCGAGTTTCGCGGGGCCGTGCCGGCAGGGATGCTGCTTTGGGGACCGAGCCCCCTGCCCGGGTGCTGCTCACTGCAGCCTGAAATGCGACGCCTTCTCAGGGAGGGGGGTTAAAGCCGAATTATTCCAATGCAAACAGCAGATCTCGGCTAAGCCCGGTTGGGATGGAGATGCTCTGCTGTATCCCTGGCTCCCCTGAGGCATCAGGGACCTGGCCCTGGGATGCTCCTGCACCGCGATGCTCCCAGACCGGGCTCCAGCAGCCGCCTGAACTTATCTTCCACGTCCCAGTTAGAGCAACTTTACCACGTCCCCCTTCTCCAGGAGGGAAATAAAGCTCTTTTCTCCCAGGGTTTTGCCCCAGGTGCATGCAGAGCTGGTCCGTTGGTGGGGTGCCTTAAGGTGTAAGGCAAAGGGGCGTCATCGGCAGGATGCTGAGCTGGTAATGCCACGGTGGGGCTGGGGGTGAGTGGTTGCGCCTGTGCCGCCAGCTGCCATGCAATGCTTTCTGCATGGCAACGGCCAAAAAAAAGTTGGAAAAAGCTTCGAGGTGAAGCTTAGCGAAAGGTTTTGACACAAGACTTGTTATCCCATCGAGGAGCAATCATTAGACTTGGTCCAAAGTACAGATTTCCGTTTGGCTTTCGGTTGCTAATCACGGCTTTTGTTGACTCCTAAACAAGGCCAGCGCTCCAGATTTGGAGCCGACCCCAGTGGCTGGCACCCGGGCCCTCAGAACCCAAATACAGCAGGAGAAAATAAATCACCAACGTTTCACTTAATCGTATTGCTAAAGAAGGGATTTAATGGACTTCTTGTCCTTCTTTTAATCAAATAAAATATCGTGCCCGCACGGGGCCAAGCCTGGACATTTGCCTCGCCAGCGCGGCGAGGGAGCCAACTCAGAGCGTGTGCTGGAGGGAGCCGGATAAAACCCTGGGGCCAGCCGCCCTGGGCTCAAATCCTCATTTTTCAGGCCCCATGGGCCTGGGGCAGGAGCCGGAACTGAGAGGCTGGGCACCACGGCCGCCGCGATGCACGTCCCACCCATGTCCTCTGCTGCTGCTGCTCGGGGAGCCGTGCTGCCCTCGGGAGATGGGGTTTGCTATTGCTTGCCTTGCTGCTCTTGGCATTATCTGTGTGTTGTTACGGAGCCAGCCGAGGACAGAGAAATGAGGATTTTTTTGGAGCTGAGGGGGAAAACGCCACCTCCAGCACAGCGATGCTCCATGCAGAGCTCCTCTCCTGCGCACTCCTGGGCACTTTTTTGCGGGCTCCCAGAGCAGAGAGGCCACAGGTAGCATCGCTCTCGGGGTCCCGTCGGTGCTGAGCTGAAAGGTTAGAGTCCTGGACAGCTCCTTTTGTGCTAAGTGGCTGTAACGGCTGGGGTTGGCTTTTTCCATCAGTCCTGGTTTCGCCTCTGTATTTCCGAGATAACTGTTTTCTCAGCCTCTCTCGGATAGACAGACAGGGAGATATTAAAGCAAAATTCACAGCCCTTCCCTTTCCCCCTGCTCCCGCCTCAGCTGAAGGATGCCCGGAGCTGGCCCTGCCGGACTGCCCTCCATTGGGAAGGGGCAGCTATGCCATCCTGCCTTTCCTCATATCCCCATGGAAAGCCAGGCCTGACTGCCCGGGCTTCGTTACGCTAACGGGGCTGTCTAGCAGGGAGCGCTGGGGTGAACCCCAACTGCTCCGGGGCTGCTCTGCACCAGGAGGCTGCTGCAAAGGGGACCTTGTCCAAGGGGAAAGGTCGGCCTCCAGAAGGACCTTTAATGGAATAAATAAATAAATGGATAAATCCAGGCTCGCCTTTAATAGGGGCTCAAGCTGCAGGTCCATACGTGCTAGCATTAGGTGTTTAAGGCGACTTGTTTGAAAGCACATCAGCATCAATCATTGTCTGCTGCTACTTGAAAAACAACGCTGATAGACTAGCGGGGAGCAAAGCTTTCTGCCTGCCTCCGCAGCATGCTGCAATTCAATTAGTCATGGTCAGAGGGTGGCATTATTATTCATACATTACTGATTGTTCCCAAAGTAAACAGCGCGAGGATGGGGTCTGTGATCCTCTCCGTGCCCTTAGCCAGGACACAAAGGGAAATGCGATGCAGACCCTGGGGTGGGACGTTGTTTGCAAACTTCACAGTCAGATCGTGCTGGTTTTCATCCTCCTTGCAGATAAGTGTTGGTGTATGCATACAAAAAAGCCCCGAGATATTTTACCCCAGTCAATTCCATGATGGTTTCTTTTAGCACTGATAACTTTTTTTTTTTTTTTAAAAAGCCACATGCTAATTTTAGATAGGATGGATAGCTTAAACTATGCAAATACAAACCCTGTCACCACAGAATATAATAATGATCGACAGCTTAGCAATTAGCAGTAAATAACTGCGCTATGCAACACAGCAATACCATTTGCATGCTCGCAAAATAGTCACCCAAAGCTGTAATGGCCTATGAAGCCATCTGTTTATCGGCAGTACAGCAGCAAAAGCCAAAACAGGCACGACACAAAGACTGACCCAAGTGCTGGGGACCAACTTCTGTCCTTGCTCGCTCTTGGGGCTGCAAGGGGCTGCAGCAGCGCTCGGACCTGTGCTCCCCTCTGCAGCAGCTGGAGAAGCCTTCCCCTGGAACAAACATAAGGAATAGGGCTCCTGACAAGATCGCTAATTGCTTTACACCTTTCTGTCTGTCCCCCCCTCGCCCCCCTGCTCAGTTTATCACCTCTGCTAATGGTGCAAATTACGACCCAGGCTGATTTCCTTGGCTTGCCCACGATTTAATAAGCGAATGCAAAGCTGTGGGGAAGGGGGTGAGCGTTGCCTGCAAAGCAGCGACAAGCTTGCAAGAGGTCATAGCACCGGCGAAGGCAAAACTCCTACCCACCTGGGTCGCCGTCCGCTTCCCTAGTGATGCTGCAGGGCAAAATATATGAAAATATATGGAACTCTGATGGGCAAATGTGGAATAATCAGCCGTTCTAGGAAACCCTTGTACTGAAGTAGAGGTTTAGGTGTAGGTTGGTGCCATGATCTGGCATGGCACCTGAGCATGTGCCAGTCTCAAGCGTATGATAAAGCTTTTAAGGGTATGAGTACCCTCCGAGTGAAATTACATTAAGATGAATAGAATGGAAAGAAATACAGTCACAGTTAATATAAACATCACTTATGCAGGTACTTTTACATGTATCAGAAAAAATCTGTTTTCAAACTTTCAAGCTTAGCCTGACTGTAGATTTCCAGCATTGAAAAATACAGCACCTCCCATGCTAGGTGAATGCAGAAGGGTTTTATATGTCCCCATGTATTTAGCGAACTCGCAAGCTCCTCCTTAATCTTTGTGCTTCAGAAGCATTAATGAAATATTCTGCCCAGATAGCCTTTTCTTTTGGGGGAGGTGACTTGAAATGCAGATGGGATTTCTTCTTCTTAGAAAAAAAATTAAGAATAAACTGTACGAATGTACAGAAAAGCAGTCTTCTCCCTGGAACCAACTCCTGGCTCCTCCTGTGATGGGGATGCTCCCCCCGGTGCAGCTTCTCCGCTGCTCCCCGGCAAACCCCTCCTCCAGCCCGCTAATGTATTTGCACAAAACTCGAAGGAGAGCGATCTACATGAGAACCCTACTGCCTCCAGAGTTATTACAGGGACCGATGGGCAGCCGCCCTGCGAATCAGTGTATTTGCTCCATTTCCTCAGGGAAGCCAGCTGGCTACAATAAAATGTGCTCTTTCATAACTGCTGTCCCACGCGCTTGACGAAATTCGGGCGCGAGGGAGGAAGATTCCTTTGGGCAGGGTGAGGGCGAAGACAAGCTTCCTACTGCAGCTGTCCAAGGAGCGTAGGCTGAGTGAAGTTGTGGTACCTATAGGCAAATATCTTCTAGCCTCAATAGCAAAGTTATTGATGTGGCTGCACCATTTCTGGGAGACATGCAGCACACAGCTTACACATAACAAATCCTACCCGAAGGAAAATAACCACCTGATATGCCAACAAACTCTAATTTTCCTCTTTTTTTTAAAAAAAAAAAGAGGCCATCTTCACCATCTCATTGATATTCTTCCCCTGCCCTACTCCTCTGCCAAAGGACCAACCCAAACATAGCAAGGGAGCAGCCGCAAACCTCCCGAAATGACAGATGCAATGCCTGGTGTCAGTCAGCGGCATTATTTTGCATAGCGGTACTGTTCTGGCCCCTTGACAGCTTGATTTAAGGCTGCCCTTGCTTGTCGTGTTGACATGACAACTGTGGGATATGTCGTAAATATCCCAGGAGTGGACAGGAATTGTGGGGCTGGATTGTACGGGCGGTATTGTACGGCATGTGGCTGAGCCCTCAGCCCGTCCCAGCGGCCAGGCAGGGTTTGCTGTGGTTTTGTTTGGAAAAGAAAGAAATAAGAAAGAAAGGAAAAAAAAAATTTAAAAAAGAGTAAACTATTTTTGGTTGATTTTGTAACTCTTTGCAGTTGTGGGATCACTCATGGCCATCAAGGACCCAGCCGGCTGAAAGCCGTCAATCAACCAGTGGTTTTCTTAAAGGCTCAGAGATATCTATTCCCCTCCCCAAGGCTGAGCTGCTGCAGCAGTGAAGCCAAGGCTTTTCAAGACTTGAAGTGGAGGACAGGCTTTTAAATCTGGGCAGGCAGGATGGTGAGAAGAAGCGTTATCAGAGTGAAGTCTTGACCTAAAGCCCATCAAAGCCAGGGCAGGGTCTTACCAAGCACCAGGCAGGGTCCTGCTGGTTACAAGAGCCTTTGGGGCCAGGTTTTGGGGCATGTCGGACCACACAGCATCCCCCAGCAGTCCTGAATCCCATTGACGTTATTGGCCTGTTTCTGGCCTCAGTGACCATGGGGCATCGACGGAGCGGCTCCCACCATGGCCACCCCATCCAGCATGCTGGAGCAGCAGCATCCCAGCAGACTGTGAGCAGAAGATGGAGATGAGGAGGTCCCGGAGGCACAGACACCAGTGCCTAGCGTTGCTCTGCCCAATTACATGGCATCCAAACAGCTTGGCGGTACCTGGAAACAAAGATTATAAACAAAATGGTACAATTGGTACAAAATACAATTTTCCAAAGAGACAGCATTTGAGCAGTGAGTTGGACCGGAGCAACAGAATTTCATTATTTCTGGGACTTCTGACTTGTTCTGGGGTAAAACAGAGCAATGTGTGCTTGGAGAAATACCTCAGTCATCATCTTCAAACCTATATGCTCAGACTGAACCAGTTTAAAGCCCTTTTCTCAAGCTAGCATCCACAGAGGGTGACATTTCCATTCTGTTATTTTCTCTTAGGTTTGGAGTTTATAAAGCAGCACACACGCATATTGAGTTTTGTTTCAAATTGAAATGAGACATTACTGAAACAAAGGAAAAGTTTCCTCTCCTCTCCCCCCATTCTTTTCTGCTATTATATGCAGCAAGACAAATGATGGGGAAAAGCTCCTTCCCACTTTTTCCTTTTCTTTTTTTTCCTTTTGTAATTTTGAAAAAAGACCCCAACTTGAAAGGAAGATGAGCCAGAGCAGCAAGGGAACAAAAACCATCAGCAACTCCATCATTGGGATTTTAAAACCTTTAAATGCACCAGGGTTACAATGGAACAATCTCTGTCATTTGCAAAGTTTCCCTGAGCTTGAGGAGCTGCGGAAAGGAAAAGAGGCAAAGGGAAAAAAAAAGGGGAAATAATGACAATTCCTGAATATGAAGCATCAAATGTGAAAAGTGAATTTAGGCTTGAACTTCAGATTCATTCTTAGGACAATTCATTCAGAGGAAGGTGTGTGCTGCCTCGGTCTCTGCCGCTGCTCCCCTGGAGATGAGACGATCCCCGATCTCACGGGGGGCCTGCGTCCCCCAGCCCCTCAGCCCAGTTATTCATGCTCTTGACCTGGAACGGAGCCTGACAACTGAGTAACCTTGATCTGATCTGAGATGGGCATGAATTTACCAGGAGCTTTACAAGGACTTCATTGCTACCACTACCTTCCCCATTAATAGCCCCAAAGAGCTTGAAGTTGTCAAAACACCCAGGCACCTAAAATCCGTCCCTCTACCAGCTCCCTTCCCTGCAGCATGGGGCGAGAGACCCAGTGGGTGCCATGAGCATCACACCTAAGGTCCCTCCCAGCCTGCCCCGCCTGCAACAGCAACCCGAGGCAGATGCTCCAGCGCCAGTGGGAAGAGGAGGGTGAGCACATGAGGTTCCCTTCCCAAATATTCCTCGAGCCTTCAGAAATGACCTCTCAAACCAGAAGCAGTTTGTAAATATCTAGTAAGTCTCAGGAAACTTTTCCATGAAGCCTCCCCTTGCAGTGCTGATTTATTCCAACCTCTTCTAAAGTTTCTGCTGCTGCTGTAAGCTGGTCCTCTTGAAGCAACCCTCGATGCTGTGAGTGCCAGAGCTCCCATCCTGGTTTTGCATGACCTACCCCTGATGTGGTGCATCACCTCTGAGTGTGGCTGCTGCCTGGAAATTTCAGCACAGAGGGGTATTTGCATGGGTGGGGGGGGTTGACACCCACCACCTCACCCTCCTGGGTCATTTCATAAATCTTAGCTGAATACGTTTATTAACAAGCAAACTGTAAATGTGATGGGGAAGAGCATCTGATCCCACCACAGCTCTTGCATCACCTCTGCACAGAGCTGGATGGTGGAGCACAGAGCCGCTGAAGGCAAGGGCCATGAGAAATCCCAGAAAGGACCTTTAGTATTGGCCAGGGCACATCCCACCGCCTGGTATGTGAGTCGCTCAGCAGTACTTACAAGCAGAAATCATAAATGCAACACTAGTCTTTCCTTTCCTTCCCGGATGCTGGGAGAAAAGTCTTGATTAGTTTTTGTTTGCCTGTTTGCTTGGGCTTGTTTGTTTGTTGATGTGTGTTGTGTATTTGTAGGTGTCTGTAGGCTTTATTGACCGAATGCTAAGTTGACGCATAAGTGGGGTTATAGGAAGGCATCGAGGAAGAGAAGCAAGCTGGCTGGATTGATAGATATGGTATTTACATTCTCCGCTCAATCCGCATCAGCGAGGAGGGTCACTGCAATATTAGTTTTGACTGAGATGTACTTTGTGGAGCTCCGAGGAAGCCACAGGCACAGGGCTGGCAGAGGGAAACCCTTCAGCTTTCCCCAAAACCTGGCCAGAACCACCACCAGATTGACCTGACAAATCTTGTCCCATGGGCTGTTGGGAGGAGAAGGGGAAGGACACAGGTAATGGGCTCGCAGGGGAACCTCTGCTGCTGGGAGCAGCTGTGGGGCTGCCTGAGACAATCCTTGTCAGCGCCATCACCTTTGCCATCACCATCGCTAGAGCCATTGCCATTGCCGTTGCTGTCGCCATTGCCATCACCATCACCATCGCCAGCCCCATTGCCGTAGGAGCACCAGGAGAGCTGGGGCAGCTCGGCAGGCACCTTGCCTCTGCTCCGAGGGACAAGTGCTGTGCGGGGAAGCTCGGCTCTGCCTCCCAGCCCGGCTGCTCGCACCCCTGCCGCAGCAGCGGGGGCTCCAAGCTGTGTTTCAAGAGCTCTTATCTTGTTTCAGGACCCAGAAGGTAAATAAAAGGCACATTTTTTTAAGATTTCATACTTACCAAACCAGTCTGGGGCTTTTTTTTCTTTGAGGTTTGACTCGAGGTTCTTAATCACTGGGCGCAGGGAAAGGAAGATGAGGCAAGATGGGAAAAAGAAGACTTTAATTGTCACCTGCGTCCTCTCCCTGGTGGGACAGCCAGAAAGGGGGGTGCACCCAGGAGGGGAGCTCCCCAGCCCCGGCTTTCCTTGGGCAAATGGCTCCTTTCCCTCTCTGCCCACAATATGTAAAAACAAGTTATTTATGCACAGTTTGTGATTTGGCTACTTCCACTGTTGGCTATCTTAACCTGAGACTGGCAGCAGGGGTCTGGCTCCCAAACAGCCCAGGAAAACCAGCTCCAAAATGGTGCCCAGCACCAAAAATCAAACCCACAAACCAAAAAGAATGTCAGAAGGCTCAAAGATAAAAACAAGACAAGTCAACATAAATTCATCCCACTTGCACTGACTCCCTCCTGATTTAGATCAGCTCAGCGCTTGAGCAACAAATATAAAATAAATATCCTCTGCGTCCGACTATCTATTATACAGGTGCGTGCATGGGCGAACGTGGGGCTTGCAGCCTCTGCACAAATGGGCAACATCTGCAGCTGCCCCCAGACAGACAGACAGACAGATAGTCTGATGTGAATTATTTAACACAAAGTGCCATGACCTCTATTAACAAAGGGAGATGCTTCCAGACCTGTGGGCAGCACCATGGGAAGCAGCTGGATCCAAATCAATCTAATTGAAGACGGGCCTGAATTTATTATAGGAGCCGGTGGCAAGCATCCTGTTGAGGATGCTGGGGGGGAATAGATGCCAGTACAGTATACACCTTTTAGCTCAGCTGGAAAGATCATGGCCATAAATGGGGCTTAAGCAAAAGCTCAGCAGCTGAGCGCGTCCAGACACGCAGGCACATGCACCGAAAGGGGGGATTGCTTCGTGCTGGGGCGCTTTGGAAAAATAAAATTATCTTGAAATTTCCTGATTTTTTTTCTTTTTTTCTTTCCCCTTCCCCTTCCTCTGCAATCAAAAGAAAGAACTGAAAGAAACGTGCACTTCAAGGCTTTAAATCTGAAACTTCCTAATCCCCTGAAGTCCACACTAGACTTCTTGCCTCCATGGAAACCCCAAAGCATTCATCCAAGTGATTGGCCTCCAATGAATTTTAGATAAGACAGAATGGAACGGAATTGATGTGATTTTAATGCAGAAGAAAGCGGTGGAAGGGAGGTCCACTTGGTTCATATTTGAATAAAGCAAACATGACAGACAAAAGGCTGACAGCTGTAAATGACATTGTCAGTACAAAAATTATCAGCCAGTTTACAATCTGTTTGCTTATGTTGAACAAACAGAATGTGTGTGGCATCCCTTGGCTTCATGAATGGCAGAAATACTTGCAGGCTCCGGAGAGAGGCAGATATCTGTTCCCTCCCAGCCCTCCCACTATAAGATATCCATTTGACAGCCACGCTGAAAAGGAAAATTCTCTCCACTTTTTTTTTTTTCCCCTTCTCCTCCTGCTTTTTTTCTTGAAATTTTTTTAGCCATCTTTTTTTTTTTTTTCCCCTTCTCTTTTTCTCTCTCTCCTCTTTCTTTGCCTTAGTTGTGGGGGGGTTTTTTGCTGGTTGTTTTGTTTGAGGGAGGGGAGGGCTGCAGCTGGGCACAGCCTGTGCCGGTGCGGCAGCGGTGCTGGATGAAGCCGTTCGGCAGCGGCGGCTTCGGCATTCCAGGCACCAAACCTGCCGTTACCTAGCGAAAGCTGCGGCCGAACATGCCTCCGTTTTCTTTTCTTCCTTTCTTTCTCTTCCTGCCAGGCACGGGAGGCAGATCCCGGGAGCGCCTTTCGGGGACGGCACTCTTGTGGCATTGTCCGGGCTGCTGCGGCGTGGGTGTTGGCTTCAAACCTCTTTGCTCTTTCATTCCTCAGACCAGCCAAAGTATTAGCACCCTCCAAAATGTTAGCTGCGACAAAAAATACCAATCCTTTTTTCTTTGGGTTCGGGCTTAATAAAGTAGTGATCCTCCTCCTCTGAAAGCGTGGGTCCAAGTCACATGTGAAAGAAGTTGTGGGGTCTCAGCTTAGCACCATGGGGCATTCAGGGCACAGAAACCATCGCCCTTGGTTCATAAACCCCATATTTATGTGCATATTTAGCTCAGGTGCTAAGTATCTTCCTTTTTTTTTTCTGGAGGATTTCTATTGTCATCCTGCATCCTTGGTTGTGTTTTTCCATCTGTTATTTTATGGTCAGACTTTGCAGAAATTCTTGCCCAAGGCCCTTACCCCCAGCCCATCCCCATGCTGTCAGGCCGTGTTCGCGCCACACGGCTTGCGATTCCTGGAAACAAGCTGCCTACCAACATAATGTAATCCTTCATTAAAAAGCAACTGAACCTGAAAGCCCACGTTTGGGTTTCCTATTTGCCCTGCCAAGCCTGCCCGTTTTATTCCGTTCTGACCTGAGCCTTAAAGATAGAAGGAAACCCGATGGCTTGTTGCAGTGAATCAAGTCCCCTTCTTTTATGTAAATGTAAGGGGAAAAAAAACCCACGCCAGAATTTGTTTAGTGGCACTTGGCTTGTTTGATCAGAAGGAAAAAATAATGACAGGTGAGTACGGTCTGTGTGGGGCAGATAAAGGGACTAGAATAACACCGGGAGAATACAGCAATTGCTTTCCAGGCAGCCAAGCATCCAAACACAGGCACTCGTATGAAAAGTTTATCCAATTATGGCAAACCGGATGACGCTCGTTATGTTGTGTTACTCTTTTCATTTTAATCTAAATTGCCGTTTCTTTCTCTCTGATATGGCAATCGGTCATAAAGGGTTGACCACCATTAAAGCTGTTTGATTTGGAGCCCTGTAGTGTTTGACTAAGAGGGTAAATGCAAATGTGATGACAGAATAAGGATAAATTTACATATCAGCTTCAGCTCACATGGAGAGAGTAAACATTCTGTTTATCTCAAGTGTCACTTTATGATTTCAGTAGAATATAAAACTGACCTTGGTCCAGATATTGCAAAAGACCTGAATGAAATATATTGTTGTCTAAATACAATTTACTCAAGTAGAAGTTGTCAGCAAACCCGGCGTAACTCAGCAAACAGGGTTAGACAGCAGGGTCGCCGAGACAAAATTGTTCCGATCGCCTCCAAAATGAAAATCTCCGTGGCTTTGTAGCCGGCAAGCAGGTGGGAAAGGGAAGGAGCTTCCTCCACTGAGGCCGTTCCCTAAATCATGGCTCCTTCCAGCCACAAGCTCGAGGGAAAATCCGAGGAGTTGCAAACTCCGTGATGCAGCAGGCAGGGGTCATTAGTGCGGGGAGGGCAAATCTATTTGTGCAAAATCACATTAAAATGCTACATTCGGTATTTTGATTTTTTCAACAATTTTTTTTAACCTTCTGGCTGTTATTCTTTCACTCTCCTTAAGTTTACACTCGTCCTTTACTCAACATCACATACAAATAACTGCACTTCAGGTTGCACACATAATTCAACAGCCCTTTCTTCCTCTTCTGCTGCCCTGGGGTTTGTAGTTGCAGGGAAGAAATATGAAACTTTAATGGTTAATGCGGATTCTTCCATGGCACAGAAATACTTCCAGGCTATTTAAACTACACTGAGCATTTTTTCCCCCCCTGCTCCATCAAATCATCCAAAAGGAAAATAAAAGTAGAAAGCAGCGGAGGTTTTCTCCCGCTGTCAGCTAAGCGATGCCTAATAAAGGGTCAAAATGCGGAGCGCGATGCTTAATGAATGACTTTGTGTATTTAACAGAGAGACAAGCGAAAATGACTGAACAAATAAATAAGAAAGTCATCAGAACTGACACACAGAGGCAAGAGGAAGCATAATCTATTTTTCCAGGTAACTAAATAAATCGGTGATTCCAACGATGCTGTGGGCTGTCCCCCCAAAGGCAGAGCTGCCTGCAAGGCATAGGACTGAGCCGAAATGAGCAGGCAGCGAGCAGGGGGGTTGATTTGGCTCGGTACCCACTGCGGGCAAGGTAAAGGCAAGGTAAAGGCTGGAGGGACCCCCGGCCTGGGGAAGGCAGGGAGGGCAGAGCATCCTCGGTACCCCGGCGGCAGCACCGCCGGCGGCTGCTCCTGGCAGAGCCCGGGCACCGGCTGCTCCGTCGGCAGCCCCGGTCGGCCCCGGGAGCAGCGTGGGCTCAGCAGAGACAAAGGCTGGAGGGGAACAAAAGGCAGAGGGAAATAAAGGCGACTCGTGCGGGGTCGCTGGTCTTGCTGCAGATGGGGTTGTTAGTGGGGCTTGGTTATTTGTTAGTAAAAATATCTGTATTTTAATGCTTATTTTGACTGCCTAGAAATTGTGTTTCCAGGGGCCAGATGGCGGGAACTGTTCTCCGGTTGGTACTGCTCCACAAGCGAGTGGACCCTTCGCTCTCAGACGGTGTAAACATGGGTAAAACATGCCAAGTCTGGGTGACGTACCAGTTCCCCCAGACTCTAGCATCCCCACCACATATTTGGGGCTGATTCTTGCTTTAACGACAGCCCAAACCACGGCCGTAACGGTAACATTTTGCAATTACCATTTACCTCGGCCCAGAACGCATTTAGGACCCTTTTTAAACTGCCGAGCATCGATTTAAGGAGGGAACCTTGCAAAGCCAAAAAGCCTTTGCGATGCAATGTGGGGAGGGTTTCAATCCCCCTCGGGGAGCCATGGAGCAGGGACGGGTGTGGAGGCAGAGCCCCGAGACCCGTCAGCCTGGGTTTGGCCCCTAATGTATAGGGGAGAGAGACCGTACGGAGCTACAGCCCTGATGCACCGCTTGCTTCAGAGCTGTCAGCCTAACCCCTCGATAGAAAACAGAAAAAAAAAAAAAAAAAAAGAAAAAGCAGGAAAAATAAACCAAAGCAGATGAAAAAGCAGGGAGAGGCAGCTCTTCTCCGGGACAGCCCCGTGCACTCCCAGGCTGCACGGGGAGAGCTCCTGCCCCATCGCTTGATCTGTTCCCCCCATTTATAGAGATTATTTGCACTTCTAAAAGCCTGAACAAGGCTGCAGCTCCTGGGGGCCGGGAGCAGGCTGGGAGAACAAGGGATTTGGGCTGACCCCGGGAATTCCCCGCTGCTGCATTGTTTCAGGGCAGCCAAGAATTAGGAAGAAGGGGGCACTTTGCCTTTCGAGGGAAGGAGGAGAGGCATCGTCCCTAGCTGGGGAAAATGATATTTTGCTGGGTAGAAATAGTCACGTGTTGTCAATTCTGATGTATTTCAATTAAAAAATCCCAGGACAGGGAAAAAGTTATGGGGAGAAAGACCCAGGGTTCCCTGCTCTGCTGCTGGCCACATTTTTCCTAAATTTTGAATCACAAATTGAGATTATTTCTTCATGTTTTCAAAATTATGATTTTTTTTTTTGTTCTCAAGAGAGATAAAAGAAGTTTTTGAAAGAACTAAAAATGTGACTTTCCTCTTCTTCCCTGCCCAGGGGACACCTGCCCCTTGGCACAGCTGGTCCTGTGCTTTCTTGAGGTTGCAGTAATGCAGGTACCAGCACCCGCAGCTCTTTCCTGGATTTCCTCGGATGCGCAATCACCTCTGCGCAATGCTTGCTCAGTTGCTCTCTCTCTGAGCCTGAGTGACCTGGGCAAAACCTGCCCAGGTTTGGCTTCCCCTCCTTTTGAACCCCTTGGCTCATGAAGGTGACTTGCCATGGCGCTCTCCTCTTGGCAAAATGTCATACCTGCTATTTCTGCGCTTTAATCTGACAAGGTATGAGCGAGGGCTCTGCCAGACGGGCCCTTGCAATGATGATGTTGCAGGTGCTCTTCGGAGATGAGCTACTTTCCCAGTGGGAAAGGCAAGACCCTGTTTCCCAGAATGCAAAGCACAAGATGGGATTTGGACTTTGCTGACGTTCAGATCCAGGGCAGGAATCAGGAGGACGCCTGACGAAGAAAGGCCGGCCCATTAATTCAGGTGAGGATGCTCCCTATAGACCAACCACATCCACGATGGTCCAAATCTTCCGCTTTAATCCTCTCACTCCCAGGTGGCTTTCCCAAAGCCTGCCGCCAAAGCAGCCGGCTAGAGGGAGAACCAGCCAAACCTCAGCTCCGTAGAGAGCACCCAGAACATGGTGTATGTGGGACCGCATGCTCCTCACCCCTCGGGGCTGCCCTGGAGGACACCAAAGCCGCCCTGGAGGACACCAAAGCCACCTTGGAGAACCCTGCCAGGCCACCGTGGTTCCCAGCCTCTGCAGAGGGATACATGCATTTACCAGCTGCCCAAAAACCTCCTTCTTTCCTGCTTCTCCTTCTCCTCCCAGGTACTCATCCAGCCTCTTGCTCATCTAAGGGTTGGGACCGGTGAGCACTGCCAAAACCTGCCTGGTGCAACCTCTTGCAGGTGGGTACATCTCACTGAAGCCCCTGGCACCCACCGCCCAGCTCACCACATCCCCCAGCACCTCGGTGGGCTCCGGATGGGGTCCCACGGTCCAGGATGCCCTTCACTGCCCATTCCAATTTCTTCCCAGCCAAAAGCTCAGCTCTGTAGCCAGCATAATCCCACCGGCTTTCACACCTCATACCGATCTCCCCAAACCAGAACCGGTCCCGTAGGCTGCTCACACCATACAGGAAGGTCGTATCTGAAGCATCCTCCTCCTGCCCAGTGATACTTATAAAAAGGAAGGAGGCTGTTGCTCTGGGCTTTCGGCATCGCAAGCGTGAACCTTCCCCCCCAGTGGAAACCAGGGCTTATAATGGAGTTGCTGACACCACCTCAATTACTGCCATGCTACCCGCAGCCCCATAATGAAGGAATTTTCCTCTTTTCGCAGTGTGAATACTAATTGAGACGGGCTCCAGCGCAGCACCAGCGCAGGAGGATGGTGCCATCTAAAGGAACCAAAGGCAAAGAAGAGCAGCAGCTGCTGCTGAGGGGGTGCAGAGGGACTGGTGGCATCATTTTAGCTACTGTGAGGTGGCTCAGCAGCAGGGCCCCAGCTTCCAGAGGAAGTTTCTGATGGGTGTTTGATGGTTTCATGCCACCTTAGAGATAAGGGGGCTGTCATTTGCATAGAATTTGCCTATTCCCTAGAAAGGGAATACCCTTCAAGGGTACTTTCCTCCTAGCACCTTCTTGTTTTCATCATGTACATAGCTGATACCAGGGAAATCAAGGGTAACGTCTCACTCTCTGGGATCCTTGATCCAATCAAAGCAGGGCCATCCACCCCAAAGCCAAGTTGTCATGATCCTAGAGGACTTAATGCAGGTCTTTGGGATCAGGTTTTGGAAGTGCCCCTACCCAATGGGTACAATCTCAGCCCTGCCCCGGTATCCTTGCTGGAGCACCAGGGATGCTTACAGTATAGGAACTGGGAACCAGGACCTCCACAGAAAAGCTTTTGAGTTAACCAGTCCAAGTCAACCCATGGGCACATCTGCTGGTGCTCTGACCCAGCTTAAACTCCCCCTGATGAATTCCCTTTGTCAAGAGGGCTGCAGTCATCAAAAAAATCCTCTTGGCATATGCAACTAACAAGCCCAAACCAACCCCAGCATTCCTATTTTACCTTTTTTGACTCACTGCACGCTATAAAAGAAACATCAGTCATGATTTACAGAGCCACCGCAAGAACGCTGCAAGATGGGACTGCCCGCTGAATTCCAGATACGTGAAGAAGGCTGACACTTTTGTTTCGGCAATTAATTAATTTTCACCAGGCTTTCACTTTTACAACCTCTTTTTCCACTTCCCAGGTTGCCCAACTCGAAATCAATAAGACCACCCCGTGATAAAGACGTCATGCTGAATGTATATGTCATTAATCACTTGAGTTACCTTTCAACCCAGTGTGTTTCCTTTGTTGGAGCCTTCCCTCGAGGTACTGGAAAAACAAACAGACACATTTATAATAACCCCTTAGGGCTAAGTCAACAGTTGCATTCACCTCCTTAATCAACGTCTTGGGCTTAACCAAGATCATCTCTAAAACTCCTCAAAGAGCTACAAAGTAGTAACTGTACTTTCCCAGTACAGATAATTGGGATTTTACATGGCACGATGATAGACTTCATTGAAAAAGTTATCCTAACATCACTGCTTGCTGCTGGGAGTCCTAAAGTCATTGCCCAAACCGAAGCAAGCGTTCAGATACCCGATGGCATCACGAAGATGCGCTTGGGCATGTTTTCCAAACCATTAATATTTGGCTGCGGTGCAACGGAAGATGAAAGACCTGGAGTCCTTAGCTTTCAACCACCCAAACCACGTATGACATGGACCCGTAAAACAGGTCCCACCATGCCTCGGTCCTATTTTTATGTGTCTCTTGTAGAAGAGCCAAGCGAAGGTCAACAAGTCAAGAGCTGGAGCACCCAGGACCATCAGGGTTACAGCCGTCCGCAGGAGCTCGCTTCAGCCTCCTTGGGCACGGGGCTCCCTGTTTGCAGGATCCGGCACCACCTTGCACTTTCCCAGTCAATGAGCATGCCGGACCTGCTCTGGGGTCCATCTCACCTGCAGTCCTTTACCCAGCCAGGTCCTCTCCTCTTCCGAAGCTTTCCACAGCCTACCAGGAATGATAGAGCCTCTGCTGAAGTATTCAAAATATTTTTGAATGAAAGTGTCAGTTCAAGATCCTCAGCATAAAACATACCTAACAAAGCCTATTTGCAAAGTAAATTTACTCTGGATTTCCGATACCTAGGAAAGTTTTTTCTATTATATTTATTTAAAATTACAACAGTTTACATTAGAAACAAGCTCAAACAATTAAGGTAAAAGATAAATAACTGCATACAGTTTAATTTTACAAAATGTAAACATACATCTTTCATTGTTCCATTATCTGAGTATTAAGTGCAATATAATTGTCCGATGCATTTTCGCTGACTTAAATGCTATAAAATTAAACGGGCCTGACTTTTATGAAATAATCTTTATTTTCCTTCATCATGCAAGCAGTGGCCTGTGATGACTCAGAGTTTTGGGGGGGGAACACCTTCAAACAAAATGTTTGCTTTCTGCTGTGCAGCAGGGTTCCTCTGGATTTCAGATGGCCAAAAGTACCACCTAGCAAGACGCCATCCCAAGAAGCAGGAGGTGGCCTTTGGAAATGCAGGGCATCATCTTGGCTATTAAGCTGGCAGGGAGAGCTGCGGGGTGCTCTGAATGCCGTGGTGAGTGAGCATGTGATACTTGCCATACTTTCCTTGCTCCCCTCACTAAACACCCCTGGGGGACATGTTCTTTATCTGGGATGCAATTATAAAAATTGGCTTTGAAATAATCCTTTTAGAAGGATAAAAAAAAGAAATAACAGGAGGCTTATGTGCTTATGTTGTAAGGTTGGTACTGTATGTATCACAGCAACTCATAAAGGCAGTATTATATCAACAGCGGAGTGCCTGGAGGTCTCAGAAAGAGTGGGTTCGGTTCTTGAGGAATATACTGAGTCTGAAGGAAGAACAGGGAAAATTAAAGCTGGTGTTATCTTATTAGGGCCCTGATACAAAGAGGCTGAAAATGAATTTTCATTTTGGAAAGAAATGGGAAAGGAGGGACAGGGCAAAATAACAGCAAATATAACACACAGCCTGGGAAAAGCAGGTAGGAAGATCTGTCTGATAAGGCAAGAGGAGGGGCAGCTGGAAGCAGAGCTGGGAACCCACCGTGCGGCAGGGTTGCCTTGGGGAAGAGCGAAGGCGAGCTGACCACGTGCCCCAGTCGCATTGTGGTCCCCGGCGGTGCAAGCCAGAGGCCATGCCAACACCCTGTTGCTAAAACCAGAAGCACTTGGCGACTAATTGGGGTGTAAGTTACGGATGAATCATACCATTTTGAGCCACAGACCGGGCTCACAAAGGTCTGCAGGTGCTTAGGGATAATCCTGTAAACCCCTATTCCTCCAGCCCTTTGGAGATGCCCGCGGCTTTCAGCAAGCCAAGAGGAGAGACGGCATCTCCTGCCGCTTCTGAAGGGCTGAAATGTGCCCTCCAGAACACTGGCCTTATCCCAGCCCTTTGCATTCCTAAGGCACGTGCTGTGAAAGGCAGCTTTCCCCCATCAGCTTCCGAAGCACCTTTATTCCTCCTTTGTAGCTACAGTACCTGCCCGCTTAGGGATTTAGGAGGGGATGCAGCCCCCGTATCACACCGCTGCTGCTCCGATAGCATCTTATTACACCCCCTGAGTTATGAAGACTGTATTTGTCTTGAAAACAGGAACATTCCTCTTGTGCAAGGATGCCTCCAGCCGCCTCCTGGGTGGGCATGAATCACAGCAGCCCACCGAGATTGGCCCTATAACTCCTGTCTGCAGCAGCTGCCCCGGCATGGGCTGCTTGCATGCAGGATGCCGGCGAACGCCAGGAATGTTTTCCAAGGCAAATCAAGTGTTTCGATAAGACGAGCCCGACGTGCAGGCACTAGACGTTGATTTGTGGCGTCTCTCACGGCGGCGATGCTGAAAGGGCAGACCCTCAGCTGGCTTAAATTGGCACCGTTCCCCCCGGGGCCCCAGGTCAGCTCGTAAAATGGTGTAACTCAGCATAGCCCTATGGATGTCACCGCATCCCCACTAATTTACCCCTGCTGAAAACCCGCTCCGAGGGATGAAAGCATTAACTCTGCCACCAGACAGCCGCAGGGACACCTCCCAGACCTCTGCCTGCAACCAGAACTGAAAAATTGCAATGCAACTTTTTTTTTTCCTTCTTTTTTTTTTAATAACCCTTTAATTCTTTCCCTTACAGCTGCATTCTCCGTTGTCTACTCCTGCATCCCTGAACAGGGGCTCCTAAAGGAGAAGCCGGCGTGCTAATAACTCACTACCTAGGCAGTCGCAATGCCTCAGCCTTCACTCGCACCCCCAGACAAAAAGGCCATGTGTCACAGCCCCAAGACAAATGCTCCTGGCACAATGCTGTGACACAAGCGAGGGGGCCGGAGGTCAAAAGTTATTTGTGTAAGCCAGTATGCTTTCAGCAGGAAGACATAGCTGGAACAAAACTTTAAAGGTCAGTCTTGTCTCCTTTATTTCCCCCCCCTCCCAGTTCTGCCTGCACCTGTCCTGAGAGCCCTGCCTGTACAAAAGGCAGGCAAGGGGTTGCAAAAGCTCCTGGCAAAGGGTGGGAATCATCCCAGGAGCGGGCATGGGAAGAGGTTTGCCCCCTGGAAGCAGGAGGGCAGAGCCCAGCAGGGAGAGCCGGGCTCCACCTGCTCCCATGGACCAGCTCGGTTTGCTGGTGGCAGCTGGGAGCGGCCAAAGTGTTTATGTTGGGTGTGGCGTTTCCATCGGGATGCTCTTGACTAGCCCCAGGTCTGCCCACTTTTAGAGAGCTGGTGTTCACGAGACAGAGATTTGGGCGATTTGCATGCAAACGCATGGACTGGAGAGGGGAAAAAAAAAAGAAAATAAAGAAAATAAAAGAAAATAGAAGAAGAAAAGAGAAGAAAAAAAAGAAAACAGCTTGCAGCAGGCATGAGCAGACAGTGTTGTCTCTATGGAGATAAGGAGGGGGAGAAAGGGTGAACATGCCTGAAAGGCAGACACCCAGTAGCCAGCCATCTTGCAACTTTTGGGGGAAATCCCTTTGGATGCCTGCATTTAGGTAAAGCTTGCTTTACCTGAAAATTCACCCAGCCTGGCGTTGTGCCTCTGTACGCTTGCTAACAAAGTCATTGCCCTCAACATTGGCAATCAACAGCAAAAGTGCTGTTCCCAGCTGTGCTTCCTCCAGTTGCTAACTGGTTTAAACTGGAGTACCAGCAGCCCAGCAGAGATGCACCAGGGGGATCAGGAAGCCTCGGGACACACTTGGATGGATGCTTTCTTCTCTGTATCAAGGAAATCTGAGCAGAAAGCGATATAAAATTGCCAAGAGCCAGGAACTTTGCTGGGACGGTAAGAAAAGAAGACAGAAATGGGGGAAACCCCTCTCCCTATCTAGAAATTATTTTAATTTCGCAAAAAAAAAAAAGTAGTTCTAAATTTTGTCCAATAAATAGATCTTTTTTCCCCCATATGGGATTCATGAATTGCTGGCTTTTCAAAGAAAATTGCCAGTTTTCCTTTTACACCCTCATGATAGAGAACTAAGAGCAGAGATGCTGGCTGACAGGAGAGCAAGGTACCACGTGCTCCGGAAGCTCAGACCCCCCCTCCCCAGCAATGTGTGCTGGAAGGATGGAAGGAAAACAAGTGAAACCAGTCCTGCTAATCAGCAGTTCCTCTCCCCAGCTCCTTCCTCTCGGCCATTCTCCCACCTCCCCTTCAATGAGAAAGACCAGCAGTAATTCAGCAGAGACACACATGACTTGTGCTTGATGGGGATGCTGAACTCAAACCCAAGCGTCCTCACCAAAGGTGCTGCCCGGGCTTTGGGAGCAGGCAGGCTTTGTCACAGAGGTCCTGCGTCATGGGGAGACCCACCGGGGAGCAGCTCGTTGCCCCCAGGAATGCGCCCACCCCCTTCAGACGAGAGGGGATCCTTGGAGAGCGAAACGGGGTCCTCACCTTTCCCTCTCCATTCAGTTCCTTGGGACAAAACATAAATACCTCCAGCCAAGTGCACTCAGTACATACTTGTTTGCCAAGCCATTATCTACTCCTGGGCTATGAGAAGGCATTTGTGTTTCAACGGGAATCCAATCAATAAATTCCACAGTCTTTCACCCTCTCTTCTCGGCAAACATATCCATCCCACCCCACTACACCAGGTTTTCTCCTTTTGCTAGAGTTAAATATTTGTGGGGCCTCTTGTTAAAACATCGGGAGCACCGGGCTACAGCAGAGGACTCTGGCCAGTGCTGGCTGGGGTTTTCACAAGGGAAGCCTTTCTTCCCTTGGAAAGGGGTGGGTGGTGGGAGGAGGCGATACTCCTGCCCTTCTCCCCACCCCAACCAATGGTTTTGGTCATGGAAAAGGCAAATCAAATGAAAGACCACTTTCCTTGGAGTTGGACTCAATGATCCTTATGGGTCCCTTCCAACTTGAGATATTCGATGATTCTATGATTCCTAATACAACCTTTTAGAATGGTACCTTGCCCATAATCAGTTGACGAAATGGACCTTTCTGGTTTCAAAACAAGAAAACGTCCTTGTTTACTGCATCAAGGATAAATCGGATGCCAAATGTCCCCTTGGAAGTCCCTTGGGCACCTCTGAAACTCATCCTTGGTTTGTAGGAGAGGCACTGGGAAGGGACAAGACTAAACCCCAGGTCAGTTGGTCCAGGAAGGGCTTTGGCCCCTCTGAAAGCACAGCGAGATAAGATGATAGCAGCTGTGACAGCAGCCCTTTAGTGGCCGCTGGTGCCTCCAGGTGTGCCCAGGTGTGCCCTGAACTTGCACGCACCCTCTCCAGCTTTCTGCTGGCATTGCCTTATCCGAGCTTGTATTGCCAGGGCAAGAAGGTGCAAGGATCTGCCATAACCACAGCACTCCTAGCACCAGAAAAAGAAAGCATATTTTTCTTAGGGTTTATTTTAGAGGCAACAGTAAGCTGAAGTTACCAGAAAGTGCTTTCCCGGTGCCAGATCTGTTCCCGTTCTCTCTCCCAGAGAGGAGAACTGTGTATCCCAGAAGGGCTCAGCACTAATTAGGAACTTTTATTAGGAACTCGCCAACATCTCACACTGCCTGCAGAAACTGCCACTCTCAGCCCTGCATTTAATAACTATCCACATCTCTGCTCCCAGATTTCTCTCCACAGCCTCTTTCTGTCTGGAGCAATGGAATCTGGAAAAGTACGTTTCCAATTAAGATTATCAACCACGTTATTAAATGAATTAAGTGAGCACTAAGATCTGGAAGTTCTTTCCATGCCAGATAGGTACCAGACATGCTATGCAGACACTTTCGTGTCTTCTCAACATATGGCCTTGCTTTGTGCATTCACAATGTGCATCTCCAGTAACTGACTTAGAGCCTGACCATCCCATCAAGCCAAAATGCGTTAGACCAGTCAGTAGGAAACCTCCCACTGGTGCCAGCAGTGAGACGGGGGGGGTCATACTGCTGTCACCACCACATGCAAGCAAACCCCCTCAGGTATGGATGGGCTTTTTCCCCAAAATGGACCTCCTACCCAGCAGATAGGGTCCAGCTGCAGAGCTTCCCTCCCCGCGGCTGGTGTGCCTGCTCCTCCGGCCACAGCCGGCAGCTCTTCTGGCCACACTTGGTCAGGAAATCTTGATGCTTTCTTAATATCTTATTATACAATAAAGTGATGTTGCAATCTCAGACTGAGCTGGGCTCTTTCAAAGAGACTGAGACCCTCAGTTATGGGCAGAATTGAAGGGACTTTGGGAAGCCAGGCTTTAAAGTGTCTTCTTGTACCTGTCTGTGTTTTCCGTAAGATACTAGAGAGCATGTCACACATTCACAGACATGAGGATAGATGCTAAAAATCCATGAAAAACAGTCATATTTCCAGAGAGCGCCACCCTGATCAGCAGCTTTAGTGTATTCTGGTTGTTAAAGTCTGGTTGTTAAAGGCTCGTACAGTGCAATGCTGAAGTCAGTGGAGGCAGGACTTTCGTGGTAGCTGAGAGTCTCAGCTGCTTCCTTTAAAAAAAGCGTTTGCTCTCCGCATCAGAAATATCTTGTGGAAAAGAAAATATGTCGCCAGAGCAATGGGGAGTTTCTGACACAAGTAATGGGAGTTGAAAGGTATTGGCCCTGCTGCAAGAATCCCTCAATCAAAAGCCAGTATCAAACAGTAAAGGCTGCGGTGAGGAGGGAGGAAATTCGTAGCAGAGCTTGTCAGGCAGGCAGGAGCTGCAGGCACTTGACGGGGAGCTGGGCTGATGCCAGCTGCCGATCGCAGAGCATCTTGAGCTGGGACATCCTGCGGGTCCCAAGCAGCAGCGGGAAATAGGGAGCAGGGCGACGGCTCATGGTGGGGATTGCAGGCCTTTTCCCCTGAGAAGGAGAAAGTGAAATAAGACATTCCTGGATTAGTTTCATTCCTAAGTTAGGGGCATCCACTCGCTAGATGAGGGCAGGGTCATGCCCTGGCAGGGCGATGAGCCCTCCTCTGCCCCAGCCCCGGGTCGAGCGGGAGGGAAGCCGGCGTGCAGGACGTCAGCCGGCTCCTCCCGGGACACCCGCGTGTTGGCAGGGCTCGTCCTGCAAACAGCACAGCCTTGGTTGAGCTGGGTCTGTTCTGCATGTACAGGAGCCCAGCAAGGTGCTGGGGCAGCAGATGGGTGGGGAAGGGAAACCCATGATTTGAGCCCGATTTCATAGGGTGCTTGGTGCTCAGCTGGGATGCAAACGGGCAGAGAAAAGGAAGGAGCGGAGAGTCATCCCACGCTTGTTTGTCTCCCTAAAACCATGACACTGAGACCTCAGGGTGGGTAACTGGGGATGGGGGAGCCCTGGATTTGTCCCAGAAGCAGCTCCTCTGCAGTAAGGGATACCTTGCAGCACACCATGGTTGCTCCTGGTCTCTCGGTTTACGCATAGCCATGGACACTGAGGCTTGGGTTGACCCTGGAACGGAGCACATTATCCAATAGCATATTCCCCCTTGGCTCCATCTATAGGGAATTGTAGGGGGAGAGGCACCACTGGAGAATGAGGGGCATTGCGGCAGCCTCACATGTATCCCCAAAAAAAGAAATAAAATCAGGCTGTATTATAATAACTGTATTATATCAGGCTAATTTTTAATTAGGGCTATTAGAGGGATAGCCCTGCAGTCATTGAAGTAAATGGGAACTATCTTTAAGCCTTAACCTTTTTAATCATCCCCGCATGGCATGCCAGAGCTTGTGAATAGGAGCCTTTTGTTCCTCCAGAAACATCTAGCAGACAATTGCATGTGAAGGCATCATCTATATTTAATAGACAACCTGTCAAGAACCAGGCAGCATGTTACCCTCAAACCACATGCCTAGATAAAGGAGAGGGTATCAGGCCTGATTTTCAAAGGCAAGTGTGCTCACAAAGGCGAACTAAAGGCCTTGGGAGCTGTGTTTACTCAGCACCTCTGAAAATGGTGGCCTGGTGGCCACGATCCAGGCACTATTGAATTCCCTGGAAGGGCTCCACCGGGCGTCAATGGGCATTGGATCAGGCCCCGTGGAGGCAGCGATGTCTCGAGGGAAATGTGACCTGAATTAATACAAATAAGTAAATCTCTCTCTCTCTCACACAAACCCAACTGTTTAAACTGTAAACGAACTATTTGGGACTTAATGTGTATTCATGCGTCAGGCAACAGTGTGAAGGCTAACAACTCAACTATGCTGGTAAACCACAAATCCTCTGAATCAATATTGTTCAGTTTACTGTACTAATAACGACGAGTGGTGCCATATGCAGTGTTATTGTGAGGGCACTACAGCAGGCTGGGACTTTTCTGCCCTTTGCACGTCTGCAGCCAAAACAGGCATAAAACACACCATCAAAGTAAGGCAGGGTCCAACAAAAGCATTTGAAGCACCGCCATGTCCTCCTCAAGAGCATGGAGCTGCCAGCATCTTAGTGGATGGATGGCACGTCTTGGCTAGCTCCTGCGTAGGCTCCTACACTCAACATTTCTCTCCATCGCACTCCTCCCAGCGAGCATTTATCCTAATAAGTGGGGGAATCTACCTCAGATAAACAAGGATAGAGCAATGGTCTTTCAGAGGAGAAAGGCTGATCACATACTTTCTCTGCGAGGTGCTGTTAAATGGTCTGAAACCTTTCTCTTTGCTCTTCCCTTTTCCTGGTTATACAGGATTCTGCAGCCCAAGAACTGATGTTTGGGGATGCTGTCCACCAAATTCTGAGCTCCCTCGGGCAGCTGAAGCAGCAGAGGCATTCACAGAGATAAACCAGCAGTGAGGCATACAGGCTCCAGGGGTGGAAGACCTTGCTGGGACCAAGGAGAGGGCTTCCATCCAGTTCACACACCCAAAGCACATTTTGGGCACAACAGCTAAAAGACAGACCGTGGAAGCCATTTAGATGGCTTCCCTAGAGAGATGGGCAAGTACATAGTCAAGTACCTAAAGAGATGGAAGAGATTTGGAGAAGCAGCAGGCTTTGCAAAAGCTAAGGCACCACCTGATCTCCCAGTGGGAGGACGCAGGACCCCCTGCATGTCATGGTCAGCATCACTCGGTGCTTCCCAGCACCGATTCCCCCATGCCGGAGGGTCCTGAAGGCTGCATCTGGCTCTGAGGCGGGGAGGACAGGTATGCTCGGGGTGCGTGAGAATGAGACTGGGGCGTGAGTGACAAGGTGTGAATCTGGGGCGGGGGGAAGCTTCTCAGCTTCTCTTATCTTTCCTTCACATCACTGAGGTTGTGAGGCCCCCCAGGGACATGGCAGTAAGGGTGAGGACCAGCACGTTTTTGCCTTGCCACTGGATAGAACTGAAGCGTATGTTAATGCGTGGCTCACCAAAAGTGTTTGGAAAATATTGAAATGATGCAGGTTCCCCAGCACAGGACTTGGTGACTTCTATAGCTCCCCCAGGTTTTCAGCTGATTTCATTATATCTATGTATATATATTTCATTTATTTAAAAATCAAGGTAACTGTGTTGAGTTATAAACTAAATTAAGGGGAAGCTCCATGGGGTGCCTGGAGTTTCGCTCCCAACTGCCTTCCCTGTAGGAAAAGCTCTTTGAAAGGCAAGAAATCACAGCCCAGAATTCAACAAATCGCACTTTGCTCCGTTTTTTAATTTATTTAATATTTCTCTTTTGCTTGAGCAAGACCTAACCACGCTTCCCTAGCCCTCGCTTAAATGCAAACCTATTTCAAACCCGTGTCCCGCGTATTGAATCGCTTGCCGTATGCTCCCTCCAGTGGGCGAAGGACCTCAAAGCAAAGGCAGCAGAAATGCTCCGACTTTCTGCTCCAGGACCCTATGGCAAACCTCACCCGGCCAAAAGAGTGGGGCCAGTTTGGGTTTGACACCCAAGGGCTCAGCCTGCTTCTCCGTGCTTGCCCTACTAAAAATCTGTCTGAAAATGACCTTCCTCCTGCAGTTAAAGTAACAAGTTTTGCTGGGGCTTGTTTAGCGTTGGTCAATCCAGCCTCATCCAAGCTCGGGACGTCTCAGGCCACCCATTTCTTCTCTGTTTATTTTCCCTGGCTGGTTTTAGGGTGCCTTTTTAGGATCCCTCACCCACCCATCCCCATGATCACTTTAAAAGCCTTAGCCAGGACCCTCACTGCCTAAATAAACCATCACAAACCAATTCTTCCTTGGAGAGGCAATATTTCATAAAAACAACCCTGATGTGCAACCTTCATATGGCTACAAAATCACCTTGTTCCTCCTGCCTCAGCCATAACTAACTTTTCAACACCCACAGCTGCAAAATGGGAACCTTTGGTTAATGAACAATGGGAAACCCATTGTTTGGCAGTTTTAGAGGCTAGGCAGAAAGAATGCACACTGTCAGCGTGGCTCTGGGTCTCAGGGGGAACAGAGTAAGAGCACAGTGACCCACAAGCTGTCATCCAAAACCAGCTTTCCCGTTAAAGCAACACGTGTGCTTGGACCGGTGCTTTTACACCTCCGGGTTGCTCAGATTTGTAATTTATGGCGCACTCAGGGCTTGAAATTTAGCTTGTGGGGGCGTCACGGCACCGAAGGAGGCTGAATATATCCCCAATCCATGTCATACCCTGATAATCGGGTGCAATTCTACCATACCCCCAGTCACAGGCATGGGGTGGGGAAGGGCACGTGGCCTTGAGCCGCCCATATGTTTGTTTAGCCATGACTTTATCCCATCTCCTTCTAAACCACCAGTGTATTTGACCTCTTCAGCGCTCCGTGGCAGCAGTTTTCCTAATTTCTTATTGATATTGAAAGCATATTTTTTCAGTGGTCTCCCCAGTTGGGCATGGTTTAGAAAGGCTCCTTTCTCGGGACTGCTCCACCCATGTGGCTGGATGTCTGCAGACAGACGGGTTTAATTGCGGGATCACGGCCTGTGTCATTACTCCTGGCATCCCGCACTCCCAGGAACAATAGAGCTCCCTCTGCTAAAACAAGCACCTACAGCATTAGTTAAATCAAAGCCCTTTCAAACTGACCAATTCCCCCCAAGAAAATGCAGTTTTCCTATTAAGCCTGAAAGCAATTATCTGGGATTAGCATCAGATCAAAAGGGATTACTTCCAGTATTGTTTTCAAAACCCACAGGGCTGGCAGAATTATGATACCGCACCGCTGCTGCCGGCATGCCGAGCCACAGCACCCGTGCCGGGCTGCCGAAGAATGCCAGCCATCCGGCACCCCGCCATGGCGGGGGCTTCGGGTGTCCCGGGACAGCGGTGGGACGATCCGGGGGACCTCAGCCGGCTCAGCTCTGATTTCTGCCCGCTTCCCCCGGTGTGCTTTCACAAAGGATGAATCGCAGTTTTGCAGACATCTTGGCGTGATGGTTTGCACACCCTGCTACCCCTCTCAGAGCGGGGGACAGCAGCAGCATCACCCTGCATGCGATGCAGGGCTGCATGCAGAGGGCACAGGGCTGCTCAGGCACCCACTGCGGGTGGGTATTGCTCTCCATCCGAGCACGACGGTGTGAAACCCCTGCCCTGCAGACCCCAGAGCTGCACACAGCTCTTCTGGCGAATAGCTGGGCTCATCATGCTGACTGCCTCAGTTTCCTCACCTGTGAAAGGGTCAGGGGCTGTGGCAATCACTCTGAAAAGCCCTTTGGAAACACCCACTGAAGCACACCGCATAAAAGCCAAGTGTTTTTACCTGTTGTGCCTTAGAAGCCTAATTAAGACACCAGAATGAAGGAAGGTTTCAGAGAGCAAAGCAGCCAAAGGTGCTTTGTAACATCTGTATTTCTCCTCAATCCTACCTGGTGACTGGTTGTCGCCTTGCCAAAATAATGCAAAAAGCAAGATCTGTGAAGATGTTAACGCTAAACTGGATGCAAGCATTATTTCAGGTAAGAGGCAGAGGGGCAGTGGGACCTCGAGGCCGAGGGGTCTGGACCCCTGGGACCTCACAGCCCATCGGCCCCGCGCAGCAGCTCTCCTGGCTGATGCCGCTCGCTTCTCCTGCACGATTTAGTGGGGTAGGTCCTTGTGGGAGCAGGAGCTATAGATCTGCTGCAGGCTGGCTGGCCGGCTGGCACGGGGTAACATTTCATCCTCCTTTCCCCCTCCACGAAGCAGGAGGTGAGGGTGGTTCAGGGCGATGCGGCCGGAGGGCGACCTGTGAGCAAATCTACCTGTCGGCAAGGCAGGTCTGTGAAGGAAAGGGTGGCAAAGTGCAAAGGGTTATTATTAAACCAGGAGTGCTGTGGTGCCCGCAAAGCTCTAGAGATATAAGGCACGTAAGGCTCTGTGCAGGAAGGTGAGTGTTTTTTATCGGGCAGTTGGAAAAGAGATAGGCTTTTGGGCTGGGTGAGTAGGGAAACTCCTGATTTCTGTGTTTGTATTGAGCAGGCTAATAAGACAGCTCGACTCTTATTATTTGGCCAATTTTATTTTTAGAGTTTGTTTCTCCTTCCCAACGTGAACAAACTCCCCGTGGCCACACAAAGCAAGACTGCATTTTAAAGGTTTGGGCGACACCACATTTGAAAATAGTTATTTTAGGAGCTTCCTGCAAATACTATATAATTCAGCATTTTTGAGGCAAGGTTTAGTCTCGTCTTTATTAAACTTCTGAAAGTAAACAGAATATTATTAACTGCTGAAGTACAGCTCCTCCTGTGTGTGGGAACCAGAGGATGCCAGCAGTGTGAGCACCCGAGCATCAGTGATGACCGGAGGGATGACCTGGTGGGTCTTCGCCCCTGTGGCAGCGTGGGCCAGGGCTGGCAATTTTCGAATGGCGTGAGTCTTGCTTGGGGAAGGCCAGAGCAGTACAGGGGTGTTAGACCTGTCCCGAGGTCAGCAGCAGCCTGGGAGTCCCAGTGAGGGAGGGAGCAGCCACCCTGTGATGCTTTGGGAGATGGGAAAGGGCTTTGCCTGTGACCTCCTGCTTTTTTTCTTTCCTCTTACTCAGCAGATCTGAATTTTCTCCACTTTTAAGTGTGTTTCCTCCAGCAAACAAGCTAAAAAAAAAAAAAAATATTACCCTTTGAGGCTCAATGGAGAGGGAATAGCAGGCCCAGGACACACAGAGCTGTTAAAAGAAAACCAGGTAAACATCACATCTACTTACAGATTGGTCACAACTAACCTTCCTGACTTGGGTTTAATGGCAGGGATGCTGGGTTTTCTTCTCCTATTCCACCTAATTCCACCCTAATATTTAGCAGTTCCGAGTTATCTGTCACAGCACAGTTAGTGATCTCTAATTTTTCTTCTCTCACTGAAGAGGAACAATCCTTCTTTGCCCAGTGCCAGCAAGGTAATGAAAGTCAGTCTAATTTTTATTTTAGAAAAAGCAATTTTCATAAATGGTGTTCCACTAATGGCTCATGATCACATATAAGCCCCACAGCAAATTACTCTTAATCCAGTTTGTCTGTGTTATGTTACCTGAGGGAAATAATATCAATCCTTTCTCTTTGCTAGCAAACTGTTCACCGGGACTTCTCCAATATATATTAATCCCATCATTTATCTTTGTCAACTGAGAACAAAAATAATTTGTGAGAGAGTAAACGGAAGAGCATACAAGACAGGAGCTCAGCATTATTAAACAGCGGAAAGCAGGTGTTCACAAAACCGAGCTTATTTTTATTGCAAAAACTTGAGTAATTCTCCTTCTGCATCCGTGCATAGTAAACAAGAGTTTAGGGAGATTCTAATATTTTAAAGGAAACTGAAATTTCATCACTCCAGGAACAATGTACAAATAACCAAATACTCTACGCAGCCTTTTTATTTTTGGGGGACAAAGGAATGAGACGGTTCCTCTTCTCCTGGCATGCTCAGTGGGCATCCCTTTTTGGAAGAGATGCTCGGTCCCGCACTGGGTGAAGACAGGAGGACCCTCACTGGGTTGCAGCAGGGCTCGGAGTGGGCAGCGTTGGTTGCTGGAGTGCTTTTTGGTGCCATGGGGGTGACACCTCCAGATATCCCATGGGCCGGGAGCACTCCCGAGATGGGATCCAGGGAACGGACCCTTCCCCACCTGCCCTTTCCCTCACCTCCTCCTGCAGCTCCTGGTCCTGCTTGGAGGCAAAGCCCATCCCCAGTGCTTTGGTGACAGTGCTGGGTGCCAGCTTGCTCCAAACCCCCCCAGATCTTCCCAGGGACATATGCTCTTGGCTTCCTCTCCTCCTCCAGCATCTTCCATGTGTTAAAGCATCACATTGCTTCTCATTCCCGTCCATCCCACAGGTGCACCAGGACACTCCGTTTGGGAGCTTTGTCTCATTTTCTCCTACCGCTGCTCTTTTTGCTGGGACGGTGTCTCTGGAGGGTTGTTTCCAGTGACTTTGGAGATACCTTGTTTGGGTTTCGGCAGTTTTTGGAGGAGGAAGCCCCGCCGTCAGCAGCATGCCTCTAATTGGGGCTGCTGACCTGCTCCGCACCGCAGAAAGAGCTATTTTTTGTCTGGCTTAAATGGGGCTTTAAATAGAGCTTCATAATGAGCCTCATTACAGCAGGTACTTCGATGTAGCGGGGATTAAATTACCCGCGGCAGGTATTCCCCCTGGCCGCAGCCTGCCCATGCAGCTGACAGCTCGCACGCCCGGCTGGGCAGCCCGGGGGAGGACAGCCCAGGCATCACCCCTCGCCCCATAAAGCATGGGCGAGGAATGAGCTTTCCCATGGGGTTGTCACCGGCTGTGCAGGGGAGCCGAGGGTGCTGTCAGGGCGCGGGAGTTATGGGGTGCTGGGTGGCAGTGGGTCACACACCCCTCATTCACCAACGGGGGCACGCGCCCCTATCCTGAATAAATAAATTTAAAAAACCCTGGCTGTTCCTGGGGCATAAAGACCGCTTTATTAAATGGCAGCATCCATCAGCGCGTTTGATTAACTGCATCAGGCAGGGCGATTGAGCCAAGCGTGCAGCCAGCAGGGACACAGCTCTGTGGTGCCATTGACTTGGGGACGCAGTGAGCATCTCCCACAAGCCAAGAGGCCTCAAGAAAATCCCAGAGCTCCCCCCTCTGACGCTGCTTTTTTTTCCTCTCCAGGTTACGTTCATCCAAAACCTTGTAAAAGAAATCGTCGTGCGGAATCAAAATGATTGCTTTTGTACCTAGCCGGCCGTTCCGTGCAGCTGGAGGTGCAGTGCTCAACACTGCATATTTCCAGGCTCTTAAAAAAACAAAGGGAAGAGAGATTTCTAAATGAAAACTCTTTGCCAAACCTTTATTACCATTTTTTTGCCAAAAGATGTTTTCTCCAGCTGTCTGCTCCCATGCCCCAGGAGCCTGTGAGCTCGAAGCTGGAGGCAGAGCTGCTCAGCCTGGGTTCCCCCGCATGGCTGGGGCAGGGAATGCAAGGCTGAGATGTCCCTGGGCCACCTGGTGCCATCAGGCTGCAGGTCAGCGTCAGCAGCCCTCACAGGGGCTCGGTGGCCCTGGGTGGCGGCACAAAGGGTAACGCCTCTCGGACTGCAGCACTCAAGCAGAGCATCCTTGCGTACCAAGGACAAGGTCTTGAGGGAGACCAGGAGACTGTGAGTGGTGGCCTTGGCTTCTGGAGGTGACTCTTGAGCCCAGGCTTGGTGGGCAGCTGAGATTTAGGAGGGAGCAGGCAGGAAGGTGCAGGCGAACCAGTGCTGCGGCAGACCCCTGGGCAGCTCCAGGTCCACGGACCAGGCTCTGCTGCCTCGGTGGCTTTGGGAGCACAGGGGGGTTGGGGTGATGTTGTGTGGCCAGCACCTGGGACAAGCAGCCTCATCCAACGTGGGTACAGAGTGGACCCTCTAAAAGTGTTGGTCCTTCGTCTTCAGAGTCACTAGGTGGCAACCTAAGGCATCCTTTGTGTTTGGAGAGGACTTGTGAAAGATGGAAATGCCTTTGCTTCTGCCTCCGACCTGCTCCCCCTCCTTTTCTCTTTTTTTTTTTTTTAAATCCTGAATTACTGACAGACACCATAAAAACACCTCTTCCCCCATGTTCTTCAGCGGCCGAGGGTGGAGGACGGTTCTGGATCTGCTTTATCCCAAGATTGCGCCCAATAACAAGGCAAAGGCAAGCAGGTGACCACATGCTGTGCAAAGCCCAGAAATGATGAGGTTTCTGAGAGGGGAAATAGTGATTGAGGGTAGAAAAGGGGAGAAGAGTCCTCAACTGGTCTCTGGGCTGGTGAGGTAACAAACACTGGAAATCCCAGATTTGGGTTGTGTTGGGGAAGTCTGTGGCCAGCTTAATAGGAATTGCTGGTTGGGTGCACATTTTCAGTGTGGTTTTGCCTTTATTCCTTGCCCACATTTTGTGGGTTCTTTTTCTGGGCCTTTTCATAGAAATATCTGAAAGTATTGATTTTTTTTTTTTTTTTTTTCCGTAAAAGTGGATGGATTTTTTTTTCTAAAAGAGGATGTTCTGCCCGGGAACACAGAGTTCATCACGTAGTTGCAGCCTACAAAATGCAGCAAGGATTAGAAGGGAGGATGTTTTTTCCCCAAAATTTCCAATCAGCATTGACATAATTATCTCTCTTACCCCTGTAAGGGACGTCCTTTTAGCTAAACTTGGACATGGAGAAGTCCCTTTCAGCTCAAACAGCAACCAGCTCTCTCCATCCCCCCTTGCAACCAGCGGTGTCCCCTGAAGAGGGAGAGTTGCAGCTCTATTGCTCAATAACCCTTTGTTTATCCCACGACCTGTCACTGCTTAATCTGTCCGCTCTCGTGACTTCCCCCGCCCCGTTGCTTTATTTGAAGCTTTAAATTTGTCCTGCCTCGCGTGTCACCTCGCGTGACGAAAACACACGGAACTAATCCTCAGTGCTGCGAAAGGCACATGCTCCTGCATGGCTGGGTCCTCCCTTAATTCCCTCCTGGTGCCCTTCTGTTAACTTCTGCTGGACGACGAGTCCTTCTCCCCAAAACAGGGAGCCTCTTTGTGGCTTCCAGACCCACCAGCTTTGATAACCCCAAGCAGAAGGGAAAGACATCTCTCTCTGGCGATGGGAGGCAGGAGACCCGTTGCCCATCCTGGTACCCACCTGGCCAGGGGATGAAATCAGGGTCCCTCGGCAGCGCATCCTTCCTGGGCATCGCCTGCCAACAGGAGCTGGGCTGCTCCTTCCCTGCGAACCGGGCTGGAAAAATGTCCACTGGCTTTACCATTTCTCCACGCAGAGAAAGGAATCCATTTACACCTTCCTTTTATTTAATTTGGCTCCCAGCAGATCTGTTTTACAGGACTGCCTACTCTGGGAACTGGGATTTTTTAGAGGTTTTATTCTCTCCAGATGTTCTAACTGTCTTTGGTAACCCTGCTCTGGTGTGAATGTTAGACAGCGTCCTCCCTCTTCACGGGGTGTGATTAGGTAAGACAGCTTGCTCCTGGGTATAAATGTTAATCGCAAATGAAAGGGAGTCGTGATTCAGTGCAAAAGCTGGGCACGAAGTTTTACGAGACCTCAAACACTTCCCCTGTCCTCTGAACTGCGCTGAAAAGTCAAAATCTCAAAGGAAAAAGTTGGAAGGGACCGACAGCTTGAAAAGGTTTTCAGATTCAACCAACAAAAGCTTTATTTTGAAAAGCTTCATTTGGAATTCAACCCCTTGAAAGTGTAATTAGGATGTTGACAATAATTCAGATTTTAGAAGAAAATAGCTTGGGCCGGTTGGTTTCCAACACCCTCCTTGTACCTGTATTTACGGAAGCACAGCTGGCTGTCGGGTATCGCCTGAGTTCAGGGGACGGTCAGGTTAGTTATCCTATTGAAGAATAACCACCTTCAGGAAAACAACTCAGTACTTTTGCCCTGGCATGGCCTGCTGCTTTTTTATATCAGGCTTCATGGCCCGGAGGAGCCGATGCTCCATGCAGGTGAGATGAGGTGGTTTGCCCCGAGGACACGCAACGGCTTGATGGCAGCACTGGGAGCAACACCCAGTATCACTTCAGCTTTCTGCTGCACCATGCTGTCCAAGCCATACAGGCACTCGTTTGTCCCACCAGCTCGGTTAAAGCTGGGCTCTCGCTTGTGCCCCCTGTTCATGCCTCAGTGGCCAGTGCTCCTGGCCAAAACCAAGCCCCAGCATAGACAAGACGAGGTGCAACCGGAGCCGAGCGCTCCAGCCAGAGAAAACAGGCTTTGCTGGAGCACAGAGAGAGAATGGCCATTTATGGGTTTCAGGCTACAGAAACATGATCTTTTACTGGGTTTATAATGTGGAAATAGCCCAAAAAGACGGGATCTCTCAGACCGGGCATTTGGCTTTCAGACAAAGAGCCCCACACATCATTACTTTGGCTTTGATTCCTCCCCTGTTACAAAGGGCTGCTTTCTTAGCACGGTCCTTGCTCCAGGATGGCCACCCTAACGTGCCGACCACTGTCCAGTTTCTCACAGTAATTAAGTGGCGAGAGTGCAAAGGTTTTGGTTTATTACCAGCCAAATTAATTACGGTTCCATCCCACACAAGCTGAGGAAGAACATAATAGGTAAGATAGCCCCATATACTTTCTGCCTTAGTCTCAGCCTTCGGTCATGTCTAGCTGGAGTTTCTAAGTCTTGCAGGCTTCACGCCTGGGTTTTGATTCCTTCCATGCAGTCCAGGTTAGGAAAAGGCATGAATGACCATGGCCAGGTCTTCATCTGCCAAGAGAGGATGGAGTCTCCTGGTCCGATGGAGACAATCTTGCTCCCGGCTGCTGTTAGGTGGGAGCTCAGCATCCTGCAGGAACACATCGATGCTATGACCTGCACATCTGCATCCTCACTCAGCAGCTTCTCTCAGACACCTGCAGTTGTGGACCAAGGTCTCTGTTCCTCCCCAGTGCTTCCCTGCTCTGTTTAGACCACAAATGCTTCATGAGAGGCACCATCTCTCCAGCACACAGGAGGACCATCAGCTCTAGGAGACGAAAGCTGGCAGCAGATAGGATCCCTTTGTGGAAACTGAGTTGAATTTGCCTGCGTTTGGATCAGTTCGCTCATTAACAAGTTGGAGCTTGTTTTTGGTGATTCTGTATGCTTGCTCGTTCAGCATCACCCAATCTTTCTCCTGCTGCTACGGCATGAATATTTCTGTTTCCCTTTCCTGTACAGACCTGACTCCATACCTCAAAAGACTATTGATTTTATAGGTTTTTTTCCAGGCAGATCACTGAAAAATATTCCCAAGCAGTTGTGCCAGGTTTTGATCACCAGTCCTAGGCAGAAGCACAGACAGCAGCTATGGGACAATATAAATGATGTGCCAGAGTCCAAGCATGTCAGACAAAGCCCAGAATGGGCTGTCCTTAGGACGATGTGATGTCCAAGTCCCTGGGCTGGACCAGAGCAGGTTTATGAGCTCAGTGGAGGAACCCTACCACCTACAAGTGAAAATCTAGTTCGTATGGGCTCTACGCTCAGGAGGCTGTCCTCACTTCTTTCAACAGCAAAATTAACAGGAGGGTTTCAGCTGTCGGGATGCAAATAGAAAGATTTGTCATCTTCTGAAGATGCTATTTTTCATTAGAAACACATCACAGGGCAGGCTGGCTGAGCAAAGACTTCTCATAACCCTCTTTAGCTTTGGGAAGAGTTAAAGTAATTTGTAGATGGGTTAATAAAGAGCTGGCCAAGATCTTAAAACGATTCAGTTTTGCTTTATGTACTCATATTTATCTGACCTCAAAATACTGGCACGTGTGTGTGTGTGTTGCATCGATAATTGTCAAATAGTTGTGTTTACGGAACTGCATAATCCTAGGGCCCTTCTCCTTTCTCCCAATGTGCTGCTTCCACTCGGATTTGGACACGATTGGCTTCAAAGAGAGACATGCACAAACTATCATGATTTGCTTTGTGAAACAGCATCCTATTCTTTTACGTCCTTCAGAAAGCCTGCCAACTGCTTGCGATGCAGACGAAACCGTTTACTGAGGCTTTCCAATGGCTAACATTCATGTCAGATTTTGAAGCCAGCAGCTGTTGGTTGAGTTTTTAGAAATACAGATCTTCAGCACAGGTAACCAGGGGAAGCCCTCAAATATGCACAACAAAGGTTGCAGCTACATTATCAAGCTGCAGCGCATGACCTAGCAGGTCTGCAGCACAACACACAGGCGGCTGAGAGCCTCACATCCGCCTTATTTGTATTTTTGGTGATTTTATTCCAGCCCGCTTGGCTGGTGGGAAGACTGAAAGGGAGTCCAGGAGGAACCACAGAGAGCAGGCGAGATCCAGAAAGCATAACCCACAAGGAAAGCTCCAATCCATCAGTGCTGTTTCCTCAGCAGGCTGAAAAAAGACACAATAAACATGTAAGAAATTAATACATTGGTGGGTGCAGGACCATCGCCCCTTCTCCCATTTCTCCTGGAAGGATGGCAACCTGCAGCTGATGAGCAGACCACAGTACTGAGGCAGGGAAATTTTTATCCAGAGCTAAAATAACCCATTGGGGAGTGCAGAGCATGGGCTGGAGCCCCAGCAGAGTGGCTGGGGGCTGCTGCCCACTGAACCCCGCCGGCCTGCTGCTCCCGGGCACCTGTGCAGAAGCTTGGCCCCACCAGGCATTTCAGGGCTCAGGGTTTCATATGAGTTTTATTAGCTTCAGCCAAGTTTTATTTCCTTTTGAATTTAGGAGATGGAATAAAACGTGATAAGCAGAATAGAGGAAACTCTTGCGGTGGGAGGAAAAACGTTGGGAAAAAGGGGAATTCAGGGTAATGAAACAGCTAGCGGGTGTTAGCACCATCCCCAAACCAAAACCAGCCCCTTCCCCAGGACCATGAGCCTGCAGAGGCTTTCCAGAGTGGCTGCTTTCCAGATCGCTCCCACCTGCGGAAGGCATTCGGGGATGCTCGGTGGGGTTGGGAGTTTAGGGGGAGCCCACTTTCCCGTGGCAACGTCCTGAGATCCCGGGCTGCCCTGAAGCCCTGCGGGCAGAGGGATGGGGACAGCGCGGGGGTATCTCCATCACTGTGCCCTGGCCTGGAGAGGGGTGCAAGAGCAAGGCGGGTGCGTATGACACCCCCCACCCCAGACACTTTCCAGCTGTTTCTTAGGTTAGAGGTATTTTTTGATGTTTTCAGGCACCCTCAGCAGATCTCTGTCCCATTAAGTCTGCCCAGCCTCTCCTTGAAGCTGCGTGAATCTTCAGGAGCTGCACGGGTTGGTGGCATGGTGTGCACGACTGCAGCCTGGTCCTCCAGAGTCCCAGGTCCCCCTGCCTTCCGAGAGCCAGGTCTGTGTGAAGTTGGGTCACCTCTTTTGTAGCTTCTCTGGTGTCTGATGCTAGGGCTGAGCTCAGGCTGCATGGCTGGGCTATCCCTCTTCAGCTCCTCCAAAGCCTCTGGGCACATCATACATCTCAGACGTCAGCTCCTCCATCTAATTCGCTTGCACCGAAAGGTCCAGGAGTTATTTGGGGCAGGGGAAGAGGAATTACAGGCAGGCAGACAGTGTGATTGCAAAAGCTGTACTTCCTTCGGAGACCCAGCTAACAAATCTTGGGTTGATGAACTCAGGGTTTTTCCGTACTTCCAAGTCTATAGGTATGTGCACTCTGAATCATATGTCTCAGTACAAAAGTGAAAAAGATGTGTCCTATCTTTGGCCAAAGAGAGAATGAAAATGAAAAAAAAAAAAAAAAAAAAGAGTCAGTGATGTGCCAGAACTTTTACTTTTTATTAAAAACTTAAGTGCAGATGACGAGGAACCCACCTGTTTTTGATTTTTTTAATAAAAAGTCAAATAATCCCCACAAACAATTCCTTTGCAATGGTTTCAATATCGGAACCGTAAAGATGAACTTTAAAGGCGCTTGTAAAAGAAAGAATATTACAATAATTTTAGTGCAAAACTCCAATATCATATTTTCTTTTATTTGAAAGAAAAAGGGGAATGTACAGAGGATTTCTTTTTTTCTTTCTCAGGATGCAGCAGTTTCAGATAATCTATTTACTTATGAGAAGGGAAAAGAGGGGAGGAGGAGGAGGACCAGGAAGCCAGGGATGCGGGCAGATGCTGAGCGGGAGGTGCCCTGGGAGCAGAAGCACGCTGCCTGCCTCACGCTGGCAGCATCCTCTCCCTCTCCAAAATTAGGACCCGCAGCGTCGGCTTCCCTGCAACCTTGCGGTGTCCGATAAGGGCCATACTCCTTCATCAGCCTTGCCCTCAGCGAAGGCAGAAATAGTGTCTCTCTGGCCTGCCCACCTCCGTGCTCTCACAGGTCTGGAGTGAATTGCTATTTTGAGATGCTCAGGTTCAGTAAATGGGGAAAAGGGGCTCAAAATTGCTGGGGGAGATGGGCAGAGGGGGGGATTCCGGGGGCTCACGGTGGCTCACCTCCCTCTCCCAAGCAGGGCAGGCTAGAAAGCTTAACTGCTTGAAATTCCTCCCTAAACTCAAATCAACCCAAAACGCAACCCAGCTCCCCATAAAAGCATAGTACTATTGCTTCTTAAAAAAAAAAAAAGGAAAATAAATTCATAACACTGAGAGAAAACAGCCTTACCCTAATCTGAACTTTCCCTCCCAGAGAAAAGTGCCAGAAATGTCATAAAATTTCTTGGGGAGTATTGTGCGTGGGGGATGCTCAGACCCCGCAACCTACGTGGGATGCCGACAGACAGTCGGAGACGGGGACCGGCTCTGCCAAGGGCACAGAGCTCTTCGCTCCCCAGGGCGAAGCCCTGCAAGGAGCAGCAGGGCTGGCAACGAGGGGCTGCAGCATCCTCCGCGGCTCCCTGCCCAGGGCTGCGGGGAGTCGGCTTGCTGGTAGGGCAGTTGGCCTTACTCTGACATCAGAATTTTAAAACCTATGAGAAGCAATAAAGTAAACTTTAATCTCCTTTAAAATGTATTTCAAACTGGGGAATTAAAGCTGGTGAGGATTAGGAGGCGGTCGAAGAGTGCATTTCAAAACTGCTGGAAATCTGAGGATTTAAAATATATTAGCAAACAGAAGCGAAGCTTTGGAAAAGCCGTGCGGGAGGGACCGGAGCTGGGAGTGAGCGGCATCCTCGCGCTGGCTGTACCGGGCATGAGGCACCATGGGAGCTGTGGGAGATGCTGGGCAGAGGGGCTTTTGCCAGCTTCGGCACGGTACATTAGGGGAGAAATGAGAATCTGGGCTTAACTGGGGCAGAAATTCAGGCAGAAACAGAAAAATGAGCCTGAATGTAAGCAGATCTGGGCCTGGAGGAAAAATGCAAGGCTGACCAGTAAAATGTGTTTTTGCCAGTGGTGGCAGAGGGTTTCTTTCTGTTTCATTCCCCAGTTCTCTAATGGTTTTTTCTCTGTCCAAAATTGGTTTACCAGCTCTGATTTCCTGTTTCCATTTTGGCAAAAGACACACTCACACAAAAATTCCTCTGCCAGGAGTCACGCTGAAAGCATCTTCAGGCAGAAACTTGCTCAGCTCTCTCTGCTGGGGCGAGCTGGCAGTCGTGCCAGAGCAGCCTGTTTCATCTCCTCTGGAGGCTCCGAGGCCGAACAAGCGACGGTTTATAGACACGTAAAATCACGGCAGCAGGCCGACGGGCTCTTCGAGAGCTCGCTGTTCCCCAGCATCTCCACAGGGCTGCAGAGGGGAGAAGCGCAGCATGAAAGCGTGCACAGCTAGACCTCTGCAGCGCAGCCCCTGCCTGGGAGAGAGACCTCCCGGTCCTCGCCCCTCGCTCGTGCCACCCCTGCCTCGAGACCCACACTCGGGGTGCTCATCAACCAGCACCCGGGCTTTGAACTTTGATTAGCAGGGGAGGATGGGAGCTGGTGGATGCTAGAGGGTAGAGGCAAGAGGAAAATGCTCTGCAGCGGCCGCGCATCGGGAAGGAGCTGGTCAGAAACCTGCTGAGGACGGACGGGCTGAGGAAGAGTTAGCAAGTCCTTGCAGTTTGGTCAAATTCCTCGGCAATTTGCTTCCAGTGGTTTCAGGGCTATTCTCGTGATGTCCAGCTTTTTCCTGAATTTCCTGCTCCCGGAGTCATGCGATGATGTGTGAACTCCTGCCTTCAGACACAGTGATGTTTTCCACCCTGTGGGTTGTGCAGGAAATTCTGGAAATAATTGAGGATGACAAGCATGAATTTTGCCAGTGTGATTTATACATATATATTTTTTTAAATCCTCCTGATCTTCAAGCCCTCTCTTCTGATGTGTTTGGCTGCCCCAAAGGCACCAGCGGGGATGAAGGCTGCCGCTCCGGCGGTGATGATAACTAACCGTGTGCACCTTCTTACCCTTTCAACCTGCCCAGGCACCTGCGCCGTCCCGCCAGCAGCAAACACAGCCGTCCCACCAAAATCATTCAATTAGGTCCCTGTGGAGACATGTCAGCAAGGGGGGGGGGGGGGAGCCCGGCCCCCCATTTGGCAGAGCCCGCTGCCAGGGAGGAGCGGGGCTTTTCCCCCAGCCCCTCTCTGCTCGCCACTTGTCTAAATAGTCGTAAATCACCAGCAAATTCCTGGGTCTGCTAGGGGGGGTTTGGGCTTCAAAGACGGCGAGGGGCAAACAGGAACCTTTCATTAACTGTGGGAAAAGCCTCCCTGCACCTCGGACCACGTGAAAAGTCCTTGCCAGGTATTTGAAGCAGTGTAAAAAGAGGGGGAAAACACAAAGAAGGGCACCAGCGATATCGCAATCTGCTTGTCTGGAGCTCTTGCCTGGTTTGCACCCCCGATAATTCGGGAGAGATGGCAAGGCGAGAGTGATGGGACTCTGCTTTTCTTGTGCCTTTGTGTTTATTGACATGTTTGCAGGTGTGTCATCCAATTAAGGGGGAAGCTACCCGGCAGCACTAAGCTGCAGGTCATTGCTTTTTCACCCTTGGTTTTCCTCCTTGTTTTGTTTTGTTTTTTTAGTATTAGGCTTTTTAACACTGCAGAGGAAACACAAGTTATAACAGGAGCCTTAACTGTGAAGGGGCGACATGGCATCTTCAGCTGGGATTGTCATTTCCTTCCAGTGTGACCCCACCATCAGACGTTTGACTTTTCAGGAATCAAGGTGAAGAAGAACAAACAGGCACCCAGACCAGGAAAATAAAAAAAATAGAGCTCCTGAACTGCGCGGGTACTGGAGGCAGATCTTCCTAGCTGCCAGCAAGCTGCTGGGGTTTGGAAAAGTCATCAGTGGGCGGTCTGCCGGAGCTAAACCTTGGTGATGGGTGGTCACCAACAAAAAGCAGAGAAAGAGAAAGAAAAATGTCTACAAGCAGATGGTTTTCCATGAGGTGGTGGGTATCCGTTCTACTACACGGTGTTAACTGCTGCCCTCCTGTTGAAAGATGAAATTACAGTGATGTAATGAGGAGCTGTAGGAGGGTCGGCTTCGACCAGGGGTGGGATGTCTGCAGGTCCTGGATGTGTCCCCAGGCCACTTGCGGCAGAGCTGCAGCAGGCTTGGTGTGTCCGGGAGGCTTTGTCCTCGTCCCTGTAACGGAACGTGGCGGCACCTTCATCAGCTGCATCTCTAGGGCCACCCAAAGCGGCTGAATGGTGATGGGGAAGGACTGGCGGTCACCTGCTTGTGTCCCTGTACCCTGGTGTGGCCGTCCCACCCAGGGCAACACCTCCTGCAACAGCCTTTGCTCCATATATTTACCCCATATATATTGTCCCATGTATTTACTCCAGGTATCCCCACACCTGCTGCAAGCTGACCCTCTTATGATCTAAGAAATAAAGTCAACGACCTTGAGGAAACTGAGAAGAAGGAAAGTTAAAACAGGGAACAAAACCCAGTGTGTTTCCCACAATGTTGAACTTTAAACGTGGTGCCTACTCCCTCCCTGCACATGTACAGCAAAGGGATTTCCTTAACCCCCAGATACGCAAACCCTTTGGATGCCGATGGTCTGGAGTTAGCAGAAGGTACCCAACCACCTGCCATTGCACTGAACGCAGCTCGGAACAAATTAGCACCCAGAGTTACCGGCAGCAGCAAGCGTGTTCGCACCTCTGGACTGGGACTAACTTCATCAGGCCCTAAACTCCCAACCACCTGGAGTTAGTCTGGATTTAGGGAAAGGCTCAGGCTCATCAAGCTCTCCTGGCAACAACCTCGCACTCACCACACCTGTGCCTAATCGAGCCTACTTAAGCCCTCCCCAGGGTGCTCACTGCTTGTTGTTAGTCTTATGCTGCTGGTTGTTCTTCCTGGAGGCTGGCTGTGCTCCTGCCTAGCCATGCCAGGGCTGGGCTGGCTTGCTGCTTGTGGAAAATGCTGCAGCTTTCCTTAAATGAGGCATGCGAAGGGCACAGAGCTCCAAAGGCATGAGTAGAAGGTGGTGGATGCTTAGCAGGAGGAAAGGTTTTGAAGAAGGTGATGCTGAAGCAGAGCCTGAGCAAAGGTAAGACAGGAAGGTACAGGAAAAGAGAGAACTAGGTGCAGGGAGGCTGCAAAAGAGCCAGTGGCTAGGCTGCTGCGTGTAGTCAGGCTGGCTAAGAAAGTCTGAGTGTGACTTTCTGGTAAAGCAGTAACTGGTGCTGGTTGAGAGGAGCAAAGTGGCTGTGCTGCCTCCACGGAGGCCGGTCTTGTCTGCAAAAACAGCATTTAAGAGCTGCCAGCTTGATAGTGGGGGGGGCTGCAGTTCCTCTGTGTAGATGTGTGTAGCAAGCATCAATGCTGGTGTTGCTCCATGTTGGGAAGAGCTGGACAGCTTGTTCTATAGCTGCCGGGGAGGAGACATGGATAATAAAACCGCAGTGCTTCATGTGCTAGTCCAGGTTGGACTAAAGGCGCTGCCCTGGTTTAGCTGAGTCTCCCATTCTGCGGACTCTTAAGAAAGACTTCAGACAATCGTCTTGCAGATGGCAGAGCTGAAGTTGTCTGTTCTTGCTGACACAGCCCCTTTTGCAAAGTGCTTCAGTACTGGTGACTTGCTGGTAGCATTGGGAGGGCAAACAGGGATGTGGTGGGGGCACTGGGAGTGCAGGGAGGGCATTGGCACAGCTCTGCAAAGGGCGCCGGGTCTGGGTCGAGCACTGAGCTGTGCTGAGGGACGTTGCTGCTGAGGTCTTCTTTCCCTTGCCGTCACCTGTGCAGGGGATGACCTGGAGGGGCAAGGCCACCGTGAGCCTCTGCAAATCCTGCTGTACCATGCACAGGGCTCCTGGGTTTAGGTTTGTTTTTGTTAGTGAGCAACAGTGCTGTGGACCCGATTGACGTGGTTTTTTTCTGGAAATAAGGAGCAGTGACTTGTACTGAGTTTTTGGAAGCTGGCCCAGGGTCTCCAGAGGACCTGGCTCTCAAATGCGCTGTTGAACAGTATAATTGAGTTTATTTTAGCAGACTGTATTCTCTGAGAAGCCTGGAGCCCTGTGCACTTGCACGCATGTGTGTAAGAGTACCAGTTCCCGCAGCTCAGCTGTACAGCTGCATCACGTTTCCTCCCAGCTCTGGAATTTTTGCCCTTGTGAGGGGAAAAAGCATGCCACAAAGCGTAACCTTTCTGCTCCCGCTGCCGAGATTCCCCCTTCCAGCCTGTCTGACGGATGCCGTGACTTGGCCAGGGCAGGGAATTGTAGGCTGCTTTTCCTCTCCCTCCAGCAAATCTGTGTGATAGCTCAGCGAGCGAGGGATGGGGTGTGCTGGGGCTAACAGCAATGGTGTGGATGCTGTTGGCTCTCCAGGACATGTACTGGGTATCCAGCTGGTGCAGGGATGCAGCCTCCCTTCCCTTTTAGCAGGAGCACTAATATAGTATCTCTTCTCTGGGCAATTGCTGGGTTTCATTTTATTCCCCCCTAATTTGTCGAGCTCTAATTCTCTTTTCTGTCTGGCTAGAGCTGAGCAGCAGACTGAAAAGCTACGGGGAGAGACTTTGGTTTTGGTGGAGAGATGTACACTTGAGAGATTACACAAACCTCATTTCTTTGGGAAGCCAGGCTGAAAACCCACATAAACTTATTTTCTTAGAAAATAAACCACTCCAATACATCAACTGTCTGTGCATAGGCGGGACGATCACTGTTTAGCAAAATAACTATAATTTTCCCTTTTCTGTCCTTCCAAAATGACTCTTCTAGGCTTGGACCTCAAGCAGCCTGTAAAATGCAGCTACCAAAAAAGCTCAGTGTATGCAGATGCTGTTTATTACATTACTGCTGAGTGCTTCTGTGTCAAAGAGCTCTGAGTTTGGGGAAATTGGGCAAGTGGGATTTTTATTCCAGATGTGTTTAGTGTGAGCTCTGAAATCTTCCCATCTGGGGGCTTAGCTGCCTGCATGGGGGTTTGCACCCCTGGGGGGGGGGGGGGGGGGTTGCAGCTCCCTATCCTCAAGGTTTGCACCCGAGGTGCGGTTAATATGCAGATATGGCACTTAGTTCCTGTGGGATTTATTTGCACGGGAGCAGTGCCATGCGATGTGGCTGTGCTGCTGACAGCTCTGGTGACTGTCACGAGGCTCTTCCCTGCCATGTGCAGCCCATGAGCTGCTCAGATTATCTTCCTGGGAGAAAGGGGTGGTCCGGGGCAGGAGAAATCGATTGTCAGGACTCCCCAAAGTCCTGTTGCTGATCCTTTCTGTGAGAATTAATTTAACTTGCTACTGAGCATGGACATACCTGCACAGACTTCTAGTTTCCCATTAAATACTTGTTGCAGTAAATGTTAGGAAGATGATGCAAAGTGTCTTAAAAACCCCAAAGATGTTTGTTATTGGTTTGAATGCAACTGGGGATGACAACTTCTGGCACTTCATTTGAAGCTAGTATTTCTAATTGCTCTCTAGAAAAGAAACAGTGTTTTTGTTAGGTTTTGTGTCAGTTCTGCATTGTTCTAAGGCCCAGCACAAAGGGGAACCTTGTCTTTGGGGGGGGGGTTCAGACCTGCGAGGTTCAGAGTGGAGTTGAGCTCAGCTCTGCCATCTCCTGGCTGATGAACTTGACCCACAGCCTTGCTCCGAGGTCTGATGTCAATCAGCAATTTCTGACCCCGGTTGTGCAGTGTTAGCTCTGTCCTGTGCTTGATCCAGTGGCAACTGGCTTTGGTTTATTGCTCGCCAGCTCTGTCCCCTATGCCGCTGGTCCCCAGTCCCTGCCCGTGTCCCACTGCCCAGGCACGAGCCGAGCCTGCAGATGCCGATGGGAGCAAGATATGGGGAGAGGGTCCTGCTACGCTCCCCAAACACCATGAAAATTTGTCTTTGGTGCTATTCTAGGGGTCAGGCCCCCCAGATTTATGTGCTTGAACTCTTGTGCACCCAAGAAATGTATTGGATCTCGCCCCAGATCAGGAAGGTTAAGTGAGCTCCCACACACATGCTCCTCTGCCTTTATGTGCTTGTAATATTCTAGGTTGCTTTCTGGTCCCTGGTGACTCAATTCATTGTATTTTGTATTTGGTTTACAACTTGCAGGCAGTTAATGTTATTGGCAAAAGAGTAAATAAAAGGTAAGTGGTGCCTGTGTTCTAAAAATAAAAGCCATGCTGTTAAAATAAATGCACAGGCACCCAAAAATCCAAGTTCCCTGGGTTTGTCTGTGCAGAGGCTGAAGCTTTGCCTGGCCTCCTGCTCCTGTGCTGCGTTTTGTACCTATTCTCACTTGCCCGATTTAACCGCAGTTATTCATTAGCCCAGGGGCAGCTGGTTAATGGCAGTGTGAAATCAGACTCTCCCTGCTGTCAGAGGAGGAATGTCTCCAGCTCTGGAGGTGGGATTAGGGCTCGCTGTAGTCCTGCCTGGTAGGAAACCTCCTTCCTGGCAGCTTCCACCACCCCGCTCGGCTGCATTCGTAAAAGTTGCTTCTATTATTTATACCACTGAGCTTGGAGGGTAGTTGCTGTACAGGCTGCTGAAGAGACCCAAGAGGCTCCAGTATTTGAAAAGGAAAAAAAAAAGGGGGGGGGATGGTTGTCTAAGAAAGTGCAAGTCTAGCAAGAGATTTAAAAACAAGGCAAATAAAAATAAGTGCTACTCTTGGTAAAGCTGTCTATTAAAATTTCAATTTACCAACTTTAGCCCTTCATTAGGGCTAATGGACAAAACCGTCTCAGCCTTTTTTTTTTCTCCCCCGTTTGGTGTGTTGGTAGGCTTTTTTTTATTAGATATCCCCACTGCGGCGCTAAAATCTGAATTTTGCCCGTGTGGAGCTCCCTTTGCATTAAGGGTGAGACTGTGGCCTGTTAATGTCAGCGGCTAACTTGCCATTGATCTCAAAGCTGGGATTTTACCTAAAAGAGCATTCTATATTCCCTGGATTTTGCAAGCAGGAACTTATATATATGTGTGTGTGTGTGTCTGTGTGTATATGTATGTGTATATATATATAAAGCTTACTAGCTGGTATTGGTGTATTGATGCTTAAGCTTTATTTTTGAGGCCTTTCAAATGAGGGACATAAATGCATGTGTGCAGTTGCTCCCAGCCTCTTCTGCTGGTTAGACTCGTGTGCTCTGAGTAGGTTCTCCATCACTGAGCCTGATGGGTGCCACAGTGAGAGTAGCTCAGCTTCTGCTTGAGCAGAGTAAATGTGGCTGTAGTTAGTCTGAGGGCTGGAGTATTTCTAGATGTCCAGAGTTGGGTGGTGACTTCCACTTGGGGGAAAAAAGATGATCTGATCTGGTTTCTGCGTCATCATCCTGCTAGATTTCTGCTCAGCCCAAGAGATATTACTCATATTTACCTTTAGAACATCATATATCCAAGTAGGAAAAAACAAATACACATTTCTCCATTGTCTAGGATGGAGCAGATAAGTGGTAGGGTTTGCAAAGCTGGTCCCTGCCTCAGACATGTGCCCTTTGTTTTCATCTTGATTTGAACGCTCAGAGGAGCAGGCTGGGACCTGAGGCACGTGGTGTGAGTGTGCCTGCAGGAAATCTGTGTCAGAGCTGGGTTATGAAACAAGAGCTGCATCCTAGCCTAGTGCTTTAACCACAAACCCATGCTCTCCAATAGACTATTTTTTTTCCTCATGTCCAAAACCCATTCAAGTGTCTGGAGCAGCTGAACATCTGGTATTAACTGCTCATCCCAGCACTGGGTTTTGGAAAAAGAGTTGAAACCACTGGAGTAGTCATATCCCAAACAGATGAGTTTATGCCTCTGACCATTTCGTTCCAGTTTCTTCTGTGTTTCTCACTCTTTTGCTATCTGTCCTCTTCCAGGACCAGCCAAGCAATGTTTTTGAATGACTGGGGCTTTGTGCTGGACGAGGGGTAGGAGAGGATCGCTGCTGGAGGTGTAGTCATTATGGAGATCAGGTAAGGTTTTCTCTCTCTTGTCTTTGATGCTGTTGTTGTATGGCACTAAAAAAATAGCTCTGGCTCAGAGCAACGATTGGTCCAGCCCAGCATCCTGTGGGTGATACTGGTCAGTAATAAAAAATTAGGGACTATGCATAAGAGACATCAGGTCCAGGGGCTCTTCCTCTCCAGCTCTGCACCGTGGGCTACGGGCAGGAGCTGCTGCTCTCCTCTACATCAAGCTGACTACATCAGCCTGCCATGGTCCGGGAGCAGCGTGAGTTACCGTGGGCGTACATCTGACCTAGCACCTCCAGCCTCTGAGCACATGTGCTCCTCATCGCTTCTGCTGCAAAGCCCAATGTCCGTGGGAGTTTGCCCGCAGGTATGGTTTGCAGATGGGAGCAGTGCTGCAGAGTGCACCAGAACAGCAAAGAGAGGCATCGGTGTCTGAGCTGGCTCTGTCCTGGCTTGGGGAAAGCAGCACAACATGAGGCAGGTGCCACCAGCATCGAGTGCTCTGACCCTGAGATGTACAAGAGCATATAGAAATGACGTAAAAGCTGGGATTTTACCATAGAGCTATCTATCTGGTGGAAATTTTTTCACTTTGATGTTTTTCACCCTAGATGAGAGTAGAAAGTCAAGACGTGCTTGTTTGGTGGCACATGAAGTTCAGAATTGTGTGCTGTGGGAAAGTCGCCCTGTTTTCTAAAGAAAATATTTTAGGGTATTCAAGCCTGAAACACTTGGACTCGAGTGATGTCTCTAAGTGAAATATTTCATTTTAAAATATCTCCTCATAAAATAAAGGACAGCATTGTTGAAGTCAGATTTTTCCCTCAGAGATGTTGATTTTGATGGAACTGCCTATTCTGATGAAAAAGCTTTTCAGCAGAAAGTGTTTCACCCGCAGGACCATTAGGAAATACCACTCTGCACTTCCATAGACACACACTGTTTCAGCTTTAAATCACACTGTATTCTGTATCCAAACATCATCTTACACGGGCAATGCTGCATACGCATTCTGTCTTAGCGAGCTGGAAGGGAGCACTGCCTTGAATTGTTGTTTAACAAGATATATCAGTGCTTGAACCGTGGCTGGTGTCTGTTATACAAATGTGCTTCCATGTTGTACTGAATATTATTGTGAGGATGCACAAGGGTGACAGATCAAATAAGAATTAAAACTTTGGCTTAATTTTTTTTATATGCTCTGAAATAGGCGTCATCCCATCCTCAGTCAGAGTTTCAGATTTAGGCATCTCTATTTGTGGGCTTCAAAGCAAGAAGGTGGGAAAATGGCTCTACTAAACTCTGCCTTGGGTTTTCTGGGTTTATAGGAACGGGATTTCATCTTTGGGAGCAAGGCCATGCGAGCAGGTCTTCCTGGGTGTAGCTTTTGAGGTGGGAGTTTCATTGCTGCTTTGCCTTCACCCTTATTATAGCTGAGGCTTGACTGCATCCCATGTGGACCTCTCCAAGCCTGGTTTCTTGGTGTCTTCTGCCTGGTGCTTCCTCCTGGCTAAGTTTTGCCAGCAAGCAGCAGAACATGGGGGAAATGAGGCTGTGTGAGGGTTTCAGCATTGTCAGGTGGGTTTTTTTTCAGGCAGTAGATGTTGCAGCATTGAACTGTGTGCGACTCAACTAGATGCCTGCCAGGAGGAGCAGATTTACCAGTGGGGTAATGGGGTGGTATCCTCCTGTCCCCATTTAATGGTCGGGGACCAGTGTGTTGATGTGATTCTTGAAGACTTTTTATCACTCCCAGCCCTGCCCAGTGACCCTGAGCAGGCAAGCTCAGAAGTAACAGCAGGTATAGGATTGCATTGCTCTACCTGTGATTCCCTTCTCAAAACAAGGACAAATCTTAATACCAATAGACTGGAAGACCTCAAAAAGACACCGGGGTGGGGGGGGAACAAACAACAACAACAACAAAAACCCAACCAAGCGTTCCCACATTAGTGTCCCAGTGCATATCCTTAAGCCTCTGGGAGGGAGGTGGGGGATGAGGATTTTTTTTATTTAGAACTGAATGAAAACCATAGGTCTGGGCAGAAAGTGCAGTTGAGAGAATGAAGAGTGATTTGGGAAGCAAGATTCACCGGTGCCTCTCCTGAAAACAGTTTTTATTTAACGTGAAAAACATGCCAATAACAGAAAGCATAACTCATCTCATGAAAGTTATGGTTGGCTGTAAAAGAGAATACAGAAAATTTTCCTACTCAAGCTGAAATGTTTTTCTTTTAATTCTTTGGTATTCTCTCTGCAGCATTATAAACTCTAATTCATGTCTTGGCCTGGGCTGCAAGATCTAGCTGTGCTTAGCAGAACAGGGTCCACTTTCAAAATTTTTGAGATTTTAAGTCACACACCTTCCATAGCATTAAAAACCACCATATGTCAGTTGGGTTTTTTTGCATTTATGAGACCTATGGCTTAGGGGAAAGGCAAAGAGGAAGATTGGAAGGTAAATAGCTAACTAAATGGGTTTTAACTGCTGCATGTTGTTTTAAATATCCTTTTAAAAAACCTAATATTGTAAACTGAGATGGGTTCCAAGTTCAGGGGATTGCAGATGTCATTTATTTTCTTTCCAGGTAGTTCTCTTAGACCATATAGTTCTGGCTGTGATTTAATGTGGAGAGGTTAAATGGAACCGTATGCAATTAGCCATTGGGTAATATAATGATGTGGATTTCAAAGCACGCGGAGCCTCCCCCAGTTTTTGTTAGGAAATTACTTCCTGTGAAGGTCCCTTACGTTTTTAGAGCTACATAACCCATCAGCTTCGTTTCTCCCTGGACACCCACCATGTGAAGAAGGCATCTCTGCAGATATGGGGCTTTCCTTGCAGGGCAGGGCTTGCTGCTGTGTGGGGCGGGCTGGCTGGGGATGGGGAAGCTGGGTCTGCTCATGGAGCTGGGCAAGGTTCCTGCTCCATCCCCAGAGCCGGGGCAGCCCTGCCACCTCTGTGTTGGACTTTGCACTTTGTTGGACACGTCACTGTCTCGGGTGTTGTTTTCATTCTGAAATAGTGTGAAACGAATGCTTTGGAAACTTCCAAGGAAGAGAATGAAAATAAATAAATCCCAGTTATGTTTTCATTCTGGTGTCTTGAAACCCACAGCATCATCTTGGATTTTTTTCCTTTCTTCAAACCATTATGTGTCAGGATATTGCTTCCACTAGAGCATCTACTCCCTTTTGTGAGACCCTTTAATTCCCTGAAAAATGCCTTATTTCCTGAATATAGGCTCTGACCCACACTTTCCAGTCCACTCCATGTACAATATGTAATGTACTTACTGGGTGTATTGAGTACAACTCCAGTGCCCTGGACAAATAAGCACAGAGCGTTAACTGTGGCTTGCTCTCTAGCTGGATGGTAGTTGCACGTTATTACCATGCTTGCAAAGTCAAAAGCTTGGACATTTACTGTACACGTTAACAGGACTTATTCCACAGACTCATAATAAATCTTTATAACCACATGTGGCTGAGTTATAAATATCTGCAAAGAGCAGGAGAAAAAAAAACCATAACCAGCATACAGAAAGATATCTTCATGGCTTTAAGGGTTTGATACTATTTTTAAGCATTTGATATTATTTTTGAGATGGTATACCTTTTTTTTTAGTGGGAATGTTATATTTCAGAAAGCTAAGGGGGATTACCTCGGCAACCTAACGAACCAGGAATACTGACTAGCAGCCTAAAGAAACAACAAAACACAATCTGTAAGACTTCAGAAACAAACTCCTTTAATTCTAGTTACATGAGGAAATCTCTCTAATACTTCTAGCCTGAAAGTCACAAAAACCAGAAGTTTAAAACCTTGGTGAAGCACAAGTTTGACAGCCCCAGAGCCTTGTCCTTCTCTAGCCTGGGTTTTTCTGCATCCAGCAACAGGTTGCTGCCACAAGCCCTTGTCCCAGCTTCATCGCTGCAAGAGCAGCTTCTTGAGTCTTTAAATGCTTTGCTTCTAGACAGGGGGAGAGGAACCACCAAAAGCTCAGGGATGTCTAAGCACTTAAAAAAAAAATTAGAATAAAATAAGGAAATACTGAATTTTTTTTTTTGAGGGACTAGCTTTTAGGCTTCCTTTTGCTGGGTTGGGTGACCCTGAGTGTGTGTTGCATTGCAGCTGCATCAGGACTGACAGGGGCAGGCGTGCGGCAGCACCCACCTGCAGAGGAGAAGCAGAGCTAAGTGTTTGAGTGAGCACAAATATGATGCTCTTCACCTTGCAGGAGTCTCCCATCCAGGGGAGATGTCTGACCAAAAGGTTTTGTAGAAGCCTGCCTGGACCCGGACCCTTTCATGGTACAAAACTCACGTAGCTCTGATTATTTTTTTCCTGGTTAAAAATATGCCCCGTTTGCTTTCAGGAGATAGGCTGTCCTTGCAGACACTCTCCTGGATGTGCTGCATCTCCGCTGCTGGATGGCCAGATTGTTGTTTTTCCAGTGACAGCTCATAGTTAATAATAATGAAATGAATGCAACAAAGAGCTCTCCTATGAGAAAAAAGAAACAGTGCAGGCAAATGCTAGACAGGCTAGACAGCTATTCATCTGATGTTCATAATTCATAAAATATAGATCATTTGCAAAGTAAATGATTTATCATAGAAAAATAAAGCATGGTTTCCTATAGGCTCCTTTTCAGAAACCTTGCATTTATTTACCTTCACAGCATGGCTGTTTGGAAAATGTGTATCTCATGAAATATTAAACACACTTTCTATTTTTGAAGAACTGTCAACATTTTGGGGAAATAGAAATAGAATTAACTAAAAAGAAATCTGGAAAACTGCAACTGAGAGAAAAGCTGCAGGTTTTTTCTGTCTTTTAGACGGGGCAAATTTTGCAAGTGTCAGTAAAATGGTTTTGGTTTGGTTTTGTTTTGGTTTTTTGTTGGTGTTCCCTGATCACCCACAGTTTAATAGATGGAAATATGTTTGTGCAGGAAAGCTTCCTCGAGGTCAGATATTAGCACCTTATGCTGGAATACTGTTGTACCAAATTGCCCCTTTTTCTCCCGATATGGCCGGTGGGTCCGCGGGGCAGTTGGGAATGTGCCGTGGGAGGATTTATGGCATGCGCTGCCTGCCAAGACTCAGCTGAGAGTAGCTCTTATTTTAAATGATAGCTGGATTTATTTTATCCGGAGTATTACAATAACAGAACTACAGCGGCGCGTGATATTTTTCATTTTGCAATGGAGGTAATCGGGGCTTTTAAAAGGCAGAAAAAAGTTTTGTTTTGGTGAGTTGGGTATTCCTTTCCAGGTGAACAAAATGCTCTTTTCCAAGGGCCATTTTCAGCAAAACTGCAATTATTTAATTACTGAGAAAAGCAGCACTGCAAGCAGAATACGGTTTAATTTGGGCAAAGACATATATGGTTTATTCCTATTTTTTTCCACGAAGATGTTTCCCTGCACACACTGAGTTTGTATTTGCACAGTGTTACATACCTAATTGACAAGCCGTAAGAAGCTCAGCAGTGTGAAATAAATATCACACGCTATTAATGTTTGCTTTCATGTATGATCTAAAATATCCTTTCTGGGCTGTTCAGATAAGCCCCTCCGATCAGAGCTTAAGACCTCCCCGTCCTTAATAAATGCTTATTATTTTTATAATTTTTTAAGTAACTCTTTTATGTTATGACATCTGGAAATGGCACCTTTTACTACACAAGGCAGTCACCCTCTTTCTGGAGCGTGGGGTCTCTGCCTCACCAAGGCACGAGCAAAGCTGGTGGAGGCAGGAATTTCTTCCAGAACCGGGAATTTCCTGGCAGTGGCTGGTTTAAGCTGTTTTATTCGGTGTATAAATATCGTGGATTTACATAGTAGAGTACAAATTTTTTTCAGTCTCGCAGATACTTGAAAACAGTATCTGATTGCCAAAAGCCTCTGGAAATGTATGGGAGGCTGCTTTTGTCTGAATGGGGTTTGCATTGAGCAATGCAATGCCAGGCTGGTAAAGCAGTTTTAGGACTTCCAGCATAGCCGTTAGCTCCTCTTGTACCCCGTTATATTAAAGTGATGCTAATTGCTGTCAGTGTACCTTTGTTCTGCCAATTGCAGGCTTTCCATGGCAACTGATTTCAGGTTTTTTAAAGACCTTTGACACCCAACTGAATTCAGAATTTCTCAGGGCAATATTTTCCAAAGCACTTACCTGCAGGTCACTGTGCCTGTTTGCCTATGTAGTATTTCTCATGAGCGTTGTAACAGTAGTCTTCTGAAGCCCCAGGTCTTGCAGTCATGTTATTTGAGATTTTTTTCCTTAAAGTAATTTTCTAGTAATTTTGGTTAATAGAAATATGAAAAGTGGGGAGCTCGTTGAAGCTGAGCCTCTTCTATTTGAAGTTGAGCTGAACCTTTTGGGGGATGATGGATGTGCTGCTGTGGCTGGGAGAGTAACACAACTGTGCTGCTCTGCCTGCTTGTCTGAAAAAGGGGGAAAGAAGGGCGTTGGAAGCAGCTGTACCAGCACCCTGGGCGATGGGAACACGTGGAGAAGTTGCACTGGGACAGGAGAGTGGATCTCTCCTGGAGGAAGGCTTGTCCTGTGTAGTTTTTAATGACTTTGTATTGGGAATGCACATCTCCAGTAAGCAAGGGAGTTCAGGCTGGTATTAGGAGCCTGGGTGCCTCTGTCCCCTCAGAAATGGACGTGGGCTCTGAAATTTGGCAGTGGGCTTCTAGATGAAGCTGACGAAATAAGTCTACGGTCTCCCAGTGAATATAACTCCCCGTCAGCCCAGGAATCCCTTGTGCTCTGTGTGTTATCCCCCAGGACATAACTCAAAAGACCAATGTCACATTACACAGTAATCAGTGCTGCCAGTTTATTCCCAGCTGTAACTCTATGTAGGTTTGTGTTTCTAAGAGCGATTAAGGCAGCAGAGACTTTTTTTTTTTCTACTCTATGTTGTTGTATGCTGAGGAAGAAGAGGGACTGCTAACCCACTTTAGGAGGGACCGTTGTTGATATTTTTCCTGTGCTAATCTTGGATCTGGCTTTGCACAGTTTAAAATCTTCAGAATTAGGAAGGGGAAAGATTGACAAGAAAATTAAGTCACTGAAAAGCATTTTTCCCCCTGAATTGCAGAGAGAATGGTCTGTTCCCAGGACCTCAGCTCTGCAGTTTCCTCAGTAGAACATGAATTTTTGCCCAGGTCCTCCGTGGGCTGGTCAGCTGCCTGATGGGTTGGTCTGTACTGCTTGTCTGTGACTTCTCTGTTAATAAATAAAGTCTGCTCCTCGGAGCAAAGCTTCCCTTAAAGCCGCCAGGAGTTTTTCGGTAGCCCGCCCCGCACACCTCCTTGGGGCGAAGCCGTTTCTGAGCTGTCGCAGCTTATAGCTGGTGCATTAAAGTAAACTGGCTCTGATTTCAGTGTATTTTAAAACTCCAGGCTGTAAACCAAAGCAGTTAGTTTAATCTACTAACTGTAGATGTGAATCAACACCCTGGAAGGCTGGGCTCTGCGCTGGGGCAGCTGAGGTACCAGCTCCCCACTTGCAGGACATCCCCTCTGCCCACAGCTGTGAAGGAGCCACCACCCTCCATGCCCTACCGAGCACTGGGCTGCCAAAAGATGTTCTGCTGCCAAATCCTCCCCACAGGCAGGGAAACCTCCCCAGGGGAGCAAGAAGGGCTGATGAGCCTTTAGCCACCCCCATTTATTAGACCTGAATCCCATTGCTCCTGGGATGTGGCTGCTCGAGCCCTGAGTTTTCCATTACTGCACAGGTGGAGGGCTCTTTTTTTTTTTCTTTTTTTAAATTCTGTTATTTGTTGGATATTGATGAGCTCTGAACTGATGCTTTGGAGAGAAGCTGGCTTCTGTAGGAGCAGGCTTAAGTCAAAGCAGTATGCCAGCAGATTCAGTATTGAATGCACCCCCTGGCCCTTCGACATGCAGGTGACTTGCTTACAGTCTGTTATTTACAGACATTGCCATGCGTGTCTTCCTACATAAATTGATTCGCAGTATGAAAAAGCAGAGTCATATGTTTAGCCTTAGAGAGTTACTTGTGTACTTTGTTCAAAGGGATTTGCCGGGTGAGCTTAGACATGCGTTTTGTGCACCTTGCAGTCTTTAGCTGGTTAAAAAAATTAAATGTAATGTTATTGGAAAATAACAAAAAGTATTCCCCCTCTTCTACCAGCAAGCATTCAATCTGGAAGGTTTCAAGTGCGTGCATGTGTGTATGTTTCAGTCACCCTTATTTCATTTGTCAGGCAAAGGCATGAGGAGCGTTTCACAGTCTAGCTACGCCTGGAAAAAGGCACTGCTCGGCAGCCGTTAACACGTGTAAAGCGGAGGAGATGACACATTTATCTGCACACATTTGGATATTTCACGTGTCCATGGAGATAAGCATCAAATGGCTAAATCTCAACTCCGTCGGGTAAAGGCAAGGGGAGCGTGGAGGTTTCTCGGCTGCTGCTGGTTGCACGGGCTGCATCCACGGCTTCGTCTTCACGCCTGGAACGCCAGCACGAGCCAAGGCTTGGGCAGTGTGCCTCTTCGGCTCCCCACTCTGGCAAGTAAGAAAGGGAGCTGTGCTTTATGCAATCTGGAAAGCTGTGCTAATGAAGATCTCTCCGGGCATATGGATCCCATTTGTAAGCAGCGGTGAGAATATCCAGGTCAGCCTGTATATGCTGGGGTGTCTGTCTGTCCATCTGTTTTCACATGACTGGCGAATGATGGAACCCTCCAGACCCGAAGGATCGTAAATCTCCGCGACGAGCGTGGCCGCTTTTCCCATCTGTCATAAAACAATGAATTAAATTCATGCCTGTCAAAATACGCTGCTGTGAGCTCGCCTTCTCCTGCGGCCGGAGGAATACAAAGCCCCATCTCATTGCCGTAATTTATGGCCTCCCGGGGAGATTTGGGTGATTAGGGCTTGGCCCACCAACACGCAGAAAAACAGTAGGAACTCCAATAACTCCAAATGGAAATCTTGGGTCAAATTTATCAAACAAATCAGAGAGAAATCTATTTCTGTTTGGAGAAGGGGGAGATATATTACATGTTTAGTAGACGAGTACAGCTCTGGAACATTTGGCTATTCGGTATTTGTGAGTTTTGGAATTTCTAGCTTAAATAGTATCACCAGAGGACATGTGATGTATTAGACATGAGCACATTTTTAGCCAAATAAAATATACAACTGCAAGCAAAGAGGTTTTTCAATGTTAACAACAACATATTTGTGCAAATGATGTAACCGAAAATTTTCTAGGTAGGACTTAAAAAAAGCAGAGTTTTTTAGTACTGGAAAAATACACTGGGGGGGGAGACAAAATATGTTAGAAGTGGATGACAACAAAATCGGAGCTGGGGGGAGGAGAAGGTGATAAGGTGCTGTTATTTCAGAGATTTATACTGCCAGTTAATATTTGATATTTGGACAGACTCTTTTAGATCAATCTTTTTTTTTTTTCCCCTGAACGAGACCATTAATCCAAAACATGCACCAGCCATCCTGTTTCCTATCAAAAATACTATTTGCTGTTAGAGATGTGGTGAAAAACAAACACAGATAAGTGAGGGCATGTGATGAAAGGCACACGCGCTCCTGCTCCGCTGGGCTGCCTTGGCACCCACCCTGGTGCCAGGGCTCCTTTGCGACTGCCTGGGGCTGTTCCTGGCATGTCGAAGCCCCCCATTTCCCCTCAGATGGGCAGGGCAGTGATGCTCCTGGCTGATAAACTGGTGTGATAGTTGCTGTGCTGCAACCCCGCTTCTCTGCCAGATGGGATGCTGGTTATACGTGTTTTAATAGTGATGGGCATGTGTGTGCTGGCAGCTGGAAGGGTGAAATCTGTTGGTTCCTTCCATGGCAGGAATAAATTATGGGGGAAACAGTGGGGGAAGAGGGAACCGGGGTGCACTGGGGGATACCCCATGTGCATGCACGTATGCTTGCATATTTGCCTTAAAAAATTATTTAGCTGGTGGACCTGCCGGCCACGAGGTGCAAGGTTTTATTGAGGATTTGGTATTCAAACAGGCTGCGAGGACATCCATATCACAAAAAAAGTTAAAAGGGTTCTGGAAAGATGTTTGTTAGAGATTTATTGCTCTCTATTGCCATGTATGTGTGCTGGTCTCTCTGATCTATAATCTGTTAAAAAAGCCCGAGTGGGTTTCTCTTTGAGGTCGATGGGCTTTAGACAGGCTCTGTCGCTTCTGTGCCACCCAGCATCCCCGTTAATGGATTCACTGGAATAGCCCCTTGGTAATGGGAGACAGGGCTTTTCCAGCATCTGCATATATTGCAGGCACATTAAAATAACACTTGAGGACTGGGGTGGGGCGGGTGGAATCTATGTCCTAATTGCACTCCATTAGCCTCTGTAGGAGAAGTAACCCATGTAATCTAAAGGCACTGGTTTACTGGTTCGCACTTCATAAAATAAGTTGCTGTTAGTTTTATTGCAGCCTTGGTTTTTCTGTTTAATGGGGGGAAAAGGTAGTTCTTTACATGATGGCCTCCATTACCTGTCCAAACTGCGCACAGGCGCTGCACTGCAGCCTGCTCAGCTGCTTGCAAGGGTCTGTTAAATAGGAACACATGTTTGGAGGGGGGAAGGCTGCTTTTGCCATTTCTGCAAGGCTGCTGCTTTGCCAAGGCAGGGGTTATACAAGCTACTGTGCTTGCACCTCACCAAAACCACAACAGGGAACCTGGGCAGGGCCCTGGGACTTAAGAAACAGCAGGAAAAAAGCTGGATGCATCACGCAACACTGCCCTAAGGCAGGTGGGAGCGTGGGGTTAGACTATGAACAGTGCAGAAGATGTGCAGGCTCCTACTGAGTTGCTGGGGCTCAGCCCTTTGGGAATATAAGCTGCTTATTTATATTTTATTTATGTAAGGCACAAAATGCATTTTTCACTGTAGAAATAATATTTGACTATTAAAAAGTTATTATTTTCCCAAATGGGATAAAAAGTTGGTGTCAAAATAGCTTGCACACCCAAAAGTTTTGGAGAGTAATGGTTCTGGGTAACTTAAACTGTTCTATTTTGATCAGTTTAAAATGTCTTCTTTTGCCCACCCCACGTTATCATTTTTAGCGTATATAATTACCTTACATCTAAAAAGGAAAATCCTTTGAAAACCAAATTATGTTTTTGGAAAGTAATGAAATAAATAAGGTCAACATTTTTATTTTCAGAAGTTGTTTGGGGGGGGAAGTGTTGAAACTAACTCTTTACCCTGAAAAACGTGGGTTTCAACAAATTGCGGATTCCTTTTGAAATTGTGTCCTGTTCTTTGACTTTCCTCATTCAGGAAGGTGTAACAAAAACTCTCGGGAAGGGAGCAGAAAATCCTACTGAAGAGATGTTGGTAACCCAGGAAGCATCAATCAGCTCTTGGCTGAGATGCTCCAAGTATGTGTGTGTCTGCCAGTCTGTAAAACTCGCCCCAAATTAGATACTGAACCCATCAGTGAAACGTGAGAGAGGCGAGGCTGGGGTATTGTTGAGCAGATGTCAGCAGGTTCTTTCAGGGCCTTTATATACTCCAGAAAAGCTTCCCTGGACCACCCCCCTGCCCCGAGCCCCTGGGTACCACTTCCCAGTGGGGGTGTGTTCCATCACCGGGCTTCTGGCTAGGCTGCGAGGCATCGTTCTGTGCAGCTCGGGGCTCAGTCGGTAAAGTCATCACAAACCAGCTTCGTAGCCGTCATGTCTGCACGTGCACGCTCCCACCTTGTTCTCTCCCTCCCCTCAGGAGAGGAAAAAAGTGTGGGATTTTTTTCTTACAGTGAGATGGAGCTTCACAAGCAAACAGGAGTGATGAAATGCAGTCCTGTATAGTTTCGGGTTATCTGGGAAGGAGTATTTACCTAGGGAGTGCTCCCAGTGCCAGCAAGAAAGTGTACTGAGAGGTGGTTGGGGAGAGAGGTTGCTGCAGAAGACCAATGTAATTAATTTATATGGCAAAAGGAATTATTTGCAGCACTGAGGAGAGGGAGGAACTGATGGAGAGCCGTGCTCCTGACAAAACTGTAGGTATTAATACAGAAAACAATTACAAGCATCATCAGGAAAGCAAACATACCTCTGCACGGCTTGAATTCCTGCTTTGTCTCTCTTGTTTACCCATGAACCAGCGCATCTTGCAGGTCTGCGGCGCACGGGAGCACCTGGCAGGTAACCTGTGAATTACGTTGTAGAAGACATCAGTTATTTACGACAGCCATCTCGGAAAACGAAGGCAAGGGTCCCATGCCTGGCAGTAATTTCAGTATTTCGGAAATAGTTTAAGTGTATGGTAGCCACGTGGAATCAAAGCTGCCACAAATCATTTCCAGCCGCCCGGAGCAGCAGCCTGTGCCGACACCTCCAGCAAAGGTGTCCTGCTGCCGGTGGGTCGGGGAGAGAGTGAGCAGCACTGAGTGCAGTCCCAGGGGCTTCAAGGTTTGGGTGAAACCAAATTCATTTTGATCAAACTCGAAATTTGGTGTGCTTTGATTATCTCCTTGCTTCCCCCCCCCCCCCCCTCAACTAAAGTTCAAGCTGGTGGGAATTGTAGAAGACAATGTTTTGGGACTGTGCAAAATGCCACATGTTCCCTATTTCTACAGAGGAGTTTGGTGTAAATGCCTCTTATTCTTCACAAGAGCCCACATGAGGGAACCAAAAAGCCCTCTTTAAATAGGTGCAGATTTGTTTGTGACCTTTAAGTTAATCCTTTAAGGATTTGGTGGAGTCAAATAAGGAAAAAGAGGTTCACAGCCTTTGAGTACGTTGAGGCAGGTTGTTAGGTGCACATTGGCACGGATCTATAGGAGGCAGTGCTCAGCAAACCACCCTGGTTTATCTCAGTTCAGTGCCTCATCTCCCAATGAGTGAGAGGGGAAAAACATGATTTGAAAATCTTTGTCCTGGATGACAGCTTACAGTATTGTAGTGACTTTGCTTTGCATTCCCTTTGTGTGTAGGTGGTGCAAAATAGGCAAATATTTGCTCGGTACGTGGATGTCTGGAGCTCCCAGGTCCTCCTGGGGTGTGCAAAACCTCCAAGAGGAAGTGCAGGACCCAGTGGTGAAACCTCAGCTTTTGCAGAGTTCGTTTCTTTACCGAGCAGACCGTGTAGTCAGAGGGGCACTGGTGAACCTCTTACCCAACAGACCTCAGGGCATCTTTGCATTCATGTTTTAGATGATTTTGTCTTTTTTCTGCTAATGGTGTGATTTTAGTATTGCTCGTGCTACCACAACACTTGCTAATTGTCCCACAGGCTAATGAAGCCATGGTTGTAAATGGGTTTCTGAGCCTGCCTCCCATTTGATTTTCAGATCCTCACCTGGGAGAAAGAAGCAGCTTTGCATGGCTTCCCTTCATGCTTTTTCTATAAATTCAAATGCATGTATTTAAGGTCTCCCTTGGCAAGGGGTGCAATGTGTGCCTGTGCCTCCTGGACCTTCCCTGCCCACATGGACAACATAGATGCTCTGGAGTATCGAGGATGCTTTATGTTCGGGGTGAAGCCCTCTGAAGTCAAGAGAGATAAAAACAAGGGAGTAAGGCTCCCAGAGTTCATTCCGACAGTTATTTTAAAAAATAACTCTTTATATTTACCTTTCTTATGTTAAACCACAGCAGAAAACACTTGTAACTCAATGTAAGACACTTACACTGTTCAGCTTCAGTCATGCAGCTCAGGCATACAAACGAGCTCCAGGTTTTATATGCAGTTCATTCTTCATACTGCCTTTCTTGGCTTGTTTATGTTAGCTTAGCCTCCATCAAAATGATGTCTTAATTAAATCTGAAAAATGGACATTTGACTTTATTTTAAGTGATGATTTCATTCTGCCATGGGTATAAATTTAAGTTATACATAACAGACATGCACTCTGCACAGCTCATTCCTGGATTATATATATTATTTAAACGATAGCATTTTTTCTCTCCATGTTTTTCAACTATATGTTTAAAAAAAAATGAACAAAACACAACAACAAAATCCAAGCGAACCACTGCACATTCAGCTCACATTGAAATGAAAATCTGTACAAGATTTCCAGCCCTATATCTGAACAATGGGTCTGTAATGTGTGGTGTAAATCAGTATTTCTTTGGGTGAGTAAATCCTGGGAGTCGCAGTACGTGTTCAAGCTGCCTCTGCTTGTGAACCTTGAGTTATCTCATGTGCAGAGCATCTGCACCAAGGTGTCAGGTCTCACAGGTAACGGGGAGCCCCAAAAAACCGAGCCTGAGCTGCCCATTTGGCTGTTGGTCACCGTTACACCCCCCCAGCCATAAGGTTAATCCTGATATTAGGGTATCTTTTGTGTCCTGTAGTGAAGGAGATGTCCATGGACCTCGATGGGTGGCTTGTGGGAGGAGGCATAGCATGGTGCTCAGTCCCAAGCACCCTTACTGAGGGCTACCTTTTAGCCCTGGATTTTGTTTAAAGACCATGCTTTACTGTTCACAGAATTTGGGCATTTATGAGAAAATAAATGACCCAGCTACAAAGTGCCTTCTCTTTCCCCCTGCAACTATCCAAGTCCTGTTTGCGGCCATTCTGGTTTTTACATTTCCAGCAGCTGTGTCTGCCGTGCCTCTTGAATGATCCCTCCTCCACCAAATAGAGAACAGAGGCCTTTAAAATGTGGAAAATTAAGAAAATGCAGAACACATCATTAAATCATATACTCAGGAAGCTGTGGCAATCTTTCCTTCCACTCACAGAAGGTCCACTATAACTGAAATCTATATTTTAATGATTTCCAGTTTGGATGCCCCCAATGTGCAATAGAGAACCTCCACTGTTTGCTGTAGAATAAAAGGGAAAATTGGGTGGTAAAAAGAAGAATGCCGCAGCTAATGCGGAACAGTTGCACGTTTATATTCCACATTGCCCTGAGCAAAACTCTTCCTTTTATTTTGGAGAAAAAGCAATTGCTTTCCTTCCCGGGTACAGCGGCTGTGCTCACGTTGTTTACTCATCGGCTCTGACAGGTTTACCCAGAGCAGCTTTTTGAAGCAGCTGCTCTCCCGGCATCCGCTGGCCTTGTAACTCTCTTGTATCGCGGGGCCACCGCATATAAAGCTCCTCTGGCCTTTCAAGATGCTAGGCAGGCAGGGGGGACTGCTGACATTTTTTGCATAGCATTTCCAATTGCAGAGGGCTGGAATAACTCCAGAGTCGTTTTTGGTGAGGTTCCCCTCTGCCCTGCATCCACTGTGGCATGCAGCAACCCTTAAACCCCGCCAGCCACTCCTCGGGCCAGCTGGGGGCAAAGCTGCCAGCTTATTTCAAGTAAAATATTGGCACATCCTGTGCTGTGTGCTCGGGTTGAGATGTGGGCTACTGCTTCAGTGTATTTGCTTGTCAAGTACAGCAGGTCTGTATTATGGGCTTATTTCTGTCAATACTCCTTTTTTTTTTATGGCTCACTAATAGACTATTTTATTTTCTTCTGGAACTGTTGGAGCTCATCAAAGATTTCCCTTAGAAAATTAAGAGCATAAAAAGCTAATTTTTCTTCTGTTTTCAGACAAAATTTATTAGTCACATAACTATATATTTGTGTATGTATGCATGTACGTACGTGCATTTCTATGCTCCCTTTTCCCAAACAACTGAGCTCACAAACATTCATTTTTTCCTAACTGGAAATTATCAGATATACAAGCATTGCATCTGACAAGGAATGGGTGTCACATTGACACGTGCCACATGCTGAGGAAAGGCTGTCAGCAGGGAAAGAATGTAAATTGGAAAACTGAGCATTAAATACTCTTTCACTAAGTTTTAACACTAAGGTATATTTAATACAAAGAGTAAAAATCAAACTGTGGGCATAGGAGCATGGTTTGTTCTATTTTTCTCACTATTTCAGTGCAAACTGATCTTGATTTGGTGAAATGGCACTTCTGGGATTTAAGAATTAGCCACGCTAAGACTGGAAATGGGGCTCGGGGGCTCGTAGCCTGGGGAACACCTGGTGCATCCATCCCAAAGGGGAATGACCTCTCCTTGTCCCTCGCCTGCTGGCTGGCTGGTGGCAGGAGCCAGAGCTCAGGGTGTTTGTCATCCGCCATGCCGGGCAGGAGCCAGGCTTCCCTGGCTTTGCTCTTTCCTGGGAGAAACGCGCGTAGATGGGACTTGGCCGGTTGTGTCTGCAGAGGCAAGTTTTTGTAACTCCCCTCTTATGGGAGATGCAGTTGCAGTTTTTCTCCGCTGGTTCGGTGCTGACAGGGAAAGGATGTGGAGAGCAGCGGGGCTCCAGCAGTGCTGCCCATGGGGATCTCTGTTGCATCTCAGTGTTCCCAGTGTCTTTGGGGCAAATCCTTCCATTTGGGAAAGTACTGTTAGATTTACGGCTTCCTCATTGCTTTGTGCTCTCCCGGCATCAAGGATGTAGTCTGAATTTCCAGCCGGTTCCATAGAAACAAAATACTCAAAAAAAAAAAAAAAGAAAAAAAAAAAAAAAGGTAATCACATTCTTTTTCTGGTGGCTGTTGTGTCTAAGTTCTTCTCATATAACCATGCTGTGTAATGTGTTTCCAAAGCTTTTGTGGGCATGCACACATCAAATCGTTCTCGGGAAAGTACAATTAGCTATCCTCGTCGCTAGTTCCCTTACTGGAAACCACCATGATTTAACCTCGTCTTTCTGAGCCCATTTCTTTCCAGCCTCTGGTTTGTGATGGAATTGCTCACTTTCATACAACTGCATCATCCTTACGCTCAACCCCTTGGGATTATTCCACACGAGAAGGGGGTGTAAATGCTGCTGCTGTTGTAGGCTGCATGGCACGTTCCTGCCATATTTCTGCAGCTCTGAGCCAGGCTTAGGCATACAGCTTTGTGGGGAAGATGGTCTCGGGCTTTTCCCTGTTAACTGGTCTTGCAAGCAAAATACAGGACTGTGTTGCCGCCCTCCGACAGGGATCCAAGGGGACGGATCCCACCCCGGGGAAGTTACTCCCAGTATTTATTATTTGCATTGCAGTAATGCCTAGAAGCCTCCGTCATGGCACATCGGGCTTTGTTTTTCATTCCAGACAGCTTGGCAAGGGCGAGCACGCTCTGCTGAAAAAGTAAGGGGGGGGGACACACCAAACAATTCAGTGGTTGGATTCTTGACTGGTGGAACTCAGAATAAACTGATTTATATCAGCTGAAGGGCCAGCCCCATGCTTCTGGCACTCAGATGACGGCTTTGGCTTTTTTCTGGGCTTTGGAAATCTCAGGTGCTAGACTGAAACGGGTAAACACACCGCGCTTTGCCTTGCCTTAGGCTGCTGATTTACCGTTCTTCCTGGCCCTTGCTGGCTTTCCTGGCTGCTTGCTGGCACTCAGCAGCAGAGCAGGGAAGATGGGCAGGGAGTATTTTTCTTCACTCTGTGGTTAAGTGCATTGCTTCGGGTCCTGGGTGGGTGTAAATCGGCCCCGTGCCAGCGTCCCCCCTTCTGAAGGCACAGCATGCTCTGTGTTGCATGCGATGGGTCTTTGCCGAGCCCTTGGCTTTCTTCCTTCTCCCTATTTCTGCTCCGTCTGCTCACACGTAAAATCCGGTGGGAAGCTGAAATGTTCAGACTCCAGAAATGTTCAGGAGTAACCTCTTGACGAGCAAAGTACTCCTTAACTCCGTAAAGGAAGAAAAAAAAGTTGGATTTGGGGGATGAGAAGTTACTAAATGGGAAGGAGCATGGATGTCTTCTCAATTCAGAGTTTTGGATTTTTTAATAGTGTTCCTGCTAAAAACCAGTCAAGAAATCCAAGTTCTGTCTCACTGTTTGAAACTTGTTTTCTGTTTTCAGGTCAATTGAATTCTTTCTTGTTGAGTCCCTAACCTTCCTCTAAAGGCCAGATGGAATAAAGACTCTCTCTTCTGCCCGGTGGAAAATTACACAAAACCCAGAAAATTGATTTTCCGGGGTTTGTGCAGTTTTGTGTAAAAGCCAGACAGTTTTCATTTAGCCTGGCCCTGGGCGACTGGAATTTGGTCCTGAACAATGTGATTTAATGATGATTGCTCAGTAGCGTCTCTTACCTGGCCAGTGTAAATCAGCAGTTCCCCACTGGAGTTGATGGGGGTGGGCCAGTTCCCACCAGCTGAAATTTGGCCCTTGGAGGTTTCTGTATGATGTGGGAAAAGACATTGTAGGTGGTGGGTTACGTGTTTGGAGCAGAGGAGAAGACCTTGGCGCTCTCCTGTGATGAACAGTAGTGGTGGCCCATGGTGGGAGCAAAGCTCCTGTGATGATGCTGAGCCCCTCTGGGGTGGTGTGTCCCGCTGATGCTGCTGGTGATCATAATTAGAAGGCTGTATTACTTTATAACAGTAATAAGAAAGAAACTGGGGAAAGCATATAGCTTAAGATCTAGACTCCTACGGTATTTTTCAGCATGTTTTTGGAATTCCACCAAATACTGAAAATTTGTTCTCACACAAGGTGTTTGAGGTAGGGACCTGAATTTGCTAGCGATTCTGAAAGTTGGGCTAGTTATTTCAGCAAATAGCAGGTGTTGCAACAGACAGTGGTTAGGCCAACACTCATTTTTAGACCTAGATTAAAAGCAAAGTGTCAGTTGTCCTAACCCAGAGTCAACAGAATTAGGTTGGATTTTTGGTGTTGGGTTTCTGCATTCAGTTGCAAACAAAAATAGAGATGGCAGCAATGTCTGTACACAAAGATGCTACACTTTGTTCTGTTTAAGGTCTATAAGAGTCATTGTAGGATAAAATAGGGCATAACTTTTTGATCGAGGCAGAGCGTCCTACCTACTGCTTTTTGGCCAGGTAAGATGCTGGACTGTGGTTTAGCTCTGCATGCTAGCATCTGCTTTTTACCAGGTAGCATCTGCTTTTTACCAGGCTTGACCTTGAAAGTTCGTTCCAAAAGCCAGAGAGTTGTGGCTCTAGAAAAAAGTTTGGGATCTTGGCCTGGATGTGATTGAAAAAATTGTGATTATTTTTTTTTTTTAAATGAATTTTAAAAGTGTAAAGACAAAATTATATCAGTGACTTAAACAAGCTTGATATGTTAGACTTATTTGAGTGGTTGCTAGAAAACTTTGGATTTGAAACCAAAACGTTCTCCGTTTAGTGTCATTTCCTCTGCCTTTTTATGACCAAAAAGGGAAACGTTCAAGGGAAAGAGGGACAGGAGGCAACGCAATATAAAAATGATGTAGCTGGTGTCCATAAGAAAACAGATATTTTTTTTTCTTTTAACCCGCTTTTTTTGTAGCTTAAAGACTCCTTGAGCTGTGCTGAAAAGACACTCGCAGTTGTAGTGGTGCACAGCTCCCTTTTCTGCGGCCGCTCGCAGGCGAATCCCCTTAACAGAAAACACAGCAACTAGGCAATAATGGAGAACAGAGCCAAAAATTACCCAATGACAAAATATTTAGTAGCAGATAAAAAAACCCCAAGGAATGGCTCAAAGGAACGCCTCATCTTAAACTTATTTTGGCCCAAATGTCCTCCACTTCACAAAGTCTTTTATGTCGCAGTTGTTTTTTCATGTCGTTCCTTCTGGCAGATGTAAGAATTTCTCTGTTCCATCTCGAACACGTTATCTAGCTGGCAAGCACCGTCTGCAGTCTCTGACACATCCGCCTCTGCCATGAAACTTCATTGGAGTTGAGTGATGCATTAATTTGTTGGCCAGATTTTGTTCTTTCCCTTGTAAACCCACCTCCTCCCGCGTTCGGCACGCGGCACGGTACCTGCTGAATATCTGAGATGCCAGGGATAAATCTAGCCTTTGATCTTTAACTTGTTGGAGGGGTATGGTGTGGTTTCTCTAGATTCAAGACAGATCCCCTTGCTTGGCAAACTGCTGTCCTGCACAGGGTTAAAAAGATTATGGCACAAATGCACAGGCTCGGAAGGAGAGGGAGGGCTGAGTGTTTGCATAACCAGAAGGACAAAATGTTCATGGGAATTAAAAAAGAAAACTAAGTAGTTTATGACTTGAATTTCACAGTGTCTCTAGGATCTGTTCCCAACTTACAGTTTTAATGCAGGAAAAAGCCTCTGCGCCCTGGCTGTGACACAGGGTCTCCCAGATTTGCCTGGGGCAGCTTAATAAGTTCTTTTCCACAGTGCTCAGGGGCTCCTCGGCTGCATGGACTGCTTTCCCTCTGCTCCTGGGGTGCATGGTTCGGCCACGCTGCCTTCAGCAGGAGGAGCTGGTGAGATGCAGAGCAGGGCTGTCCAAGGAGGTGCTGAATTAGCCCGACCTAAACGTGTCCAGATTTGGGTAAAGCAAAGCTGCATGTTTGCCTTACATGAGGATTTTCAAGAGGTTTCATAAGGCAGGGAGTTTACTCCAGCTGATGCCATGGCTGGAGCCGGTGCACATTGCGGTGATGGGGAAAACAGCAACGCCCCTCAGGTGGCAGCTTTGGCTGGGATGCTCCTGTCCTGGCATCCCCCCCCCAAAACTTCAGGATGCTGTTATCATTCTGGATCTGTATGGAGATGGGGGGGTTGTCCCATAGGAGTATCCCACTCCAGTGCTATGACATGGGAGCAGCTGGCAGCAAACTCAGTCCTAGCCTTTTCCACCCACGATGTCTGACTCTCAATGCATGAGGCATCTTCCAGTGCAGGGGGCTGCAGCTGCATCCCCCTTTTTTTGCTAAGAATTAATCTTGGAGCACACAGGCTTGTAAGTGAACCACTGTACGTTGGAGTCTGTAGGAAGCAGAGAAGAGGGAAACCTCTGAATCTCCACCCTGGACTTTTCAGAGCTTGGTGGCATGCTAAAAAGGCATAGGCTAGCATGGGCTAGAGGCAAACTGCTCCCTAATCCAGCCCTGGAAAAGACACTTGGAGTAGGGGTGAGGAAGATGGTGACAAATAAGACTGATGCTCTTGTAGAGATGGTGTAATTTATGCATTGTCCCCGAGGATCTGGTTATCTTGGAGGCATGCAGGATGGTTTATATCCTGCCTCCTGAAGTCCATGGCAGGGCGAAGGGCTCTGGGAGCATCGCTGTTCTGGAAACTTTTCAGCACGACAGCTCGGACAGCGTGGGTGCCGGGAGACACGAGGTGAGCAACTGCTGGAGTTTTTACCTCCCTGCATTTTGCTCCCCAAAGTCCTGTCATCATTTGCAACTCTGCTGCCTCTCCAAGTCATTAAGGGTCTTTTAATGGCATTAAGCCTGAGCTGGAAAGACGTAACCCGGTCCAACAGTAACGCGGTCGGATGAAACCTGGGTGGAAAGCTGCCACCGAGCGCGCAGCTGTGGAATACGAGTGCCAAATGGTACAGAAGGTTTTCACTGGCTACCAGGAGAGCAGCTCTCTGCCTTGATGAATATCTGCTCCAAAACACTGTCGGGAAGGTACGTGCCAAGATATATGCACGTTACTGGGAAGCAGGTGTTGCTTAGAGGAAAGGTGAAACTTCAGAGCCAAGAGCAACAGCAGAGGCAGAGAAGAGCCTGTCCTTCCTTGACGTGTGCCAGTGTGTCAGCGGCAGACGTGGCAGTGTCCCCGCACAGCCCACCAGCACCACCTCACCCCCCGGTGCTCTGCGAGGTCCGGGCACAGACAGACATGGTGCCAAAGAGCTACGTAACAAAAGACGCTCGCAGGGCAATAACTCATTTTCACATTCCTTCCACCTTATTTTTTCGCACCGTCGTGACCAAGAAGTGTGTGATGTGCCACAACACGTGTTTCAAAGGCTCAGGTTTCCGTTTGGTGCTGCAGGTGTAGAAACCAAAGCACTGAAGGGGCTTAAGTTGCTTGTCCCAGAGCAAGCCCGGAGGCGAGAACTGACCCCATGTTTGCTGGGTCCCTGCCTGATGCACCATCCGCGAGACCCCACTGTCACTGCCGTGGAACAGAGACACGAGGACATATTGTAGTGCCCCGTGGAGACACGTAGCCCGTGCCTGCAGTAGCAACGGTAACGCTAGCGGTGCTATTTCAGGCGAGCGGGCTTAACCAAAACAGCGCAAACCATTGCGCTGACCCTATAAAAGTAACCCACGATAAAATACATGCACATAACCATTCCTGTGCCCGAGCACGCTCAGGAATGCTGCAGTCCAAGCTTTTGCAATGGTAGCAAGTGCCTTGACAAAGCTGGGTGTATTCTTTTTAAAGCCCTGGCTTTTGAGTTATGTTATTACACACAACTGTGTTTTTAACAAATGAAAGCCTCTAGGCTTCGTAGCTGTAGAGGAAAGCTTGAAGAGACCCCCAGTCAAAAATGGGAAGGAAAATGAAAAGAGCCCAGGACTTATTATTTTTCTTATTATTATTTGCCTGGATTCTGAGCTTGTCTTCTATTTTCTTTGGATCTAACTCATGATTTTTGAACTCCTGGGGCTGACAGTACTAGAGCTGGGCTCCAGCAAAAGTGCCTGACTGCTGCATTTCTGCTCAAGCAGCTTTTACAGCCTGTAAGCAGGACAAAACAAACACATTTGTATTATTTCTGTTTTACTAGAGGCTATACAAGGGAGTGAGTTTGTTTCCTCAGGGCTTTCTTTCCTGGTTGTAACACCCAGCTTCCATCCCAGTTCCTCCACGTTAAATGCAAGACTTCTCATCCCACTATGACTGAAGTGAGTAAATCCCTTTATAAGCTTTTAACCTTTTTCCTGCAAGGCACTGAACATCAGCAGGTAATGCTCCCAGAGCTGAGAATTAAACTGACAGCCCTTAACCCCAAAAGTGAGCCAGCAAGGCATCTTCTTGGGCTGTCGCTGTGGAACGGAGGGAGCTGTAGCCCAAAGCCCTTCCTGGGGGTACCCAAGCACCCAGTAGCTGGGACATGCCCAGCTTTGCGTCGGCTGGGCAGGGTCCCATGGCATGAGTTGGTAGATGAATCTCATGGCACAGTTCCTTCCCGAGTGGGGACCTGGCTTGCTCCTCTGCCCATCCACACATCTTGAGATGAACCTATATTTTCCTACACTTAAACATGGTTAATCTGGACCTAAGCCCAAAAGTACATAATGTTACAAAACCTGCCAGTAACGTGGGGGAGAAATAAGCAAATTGAGTACTTTCCTCTGGTATTTTTGCTATGAATCATGTTCATTACAGGACTGCTCACTGGAAAGCTTCAGGCTTTTCTTTTTTTTTTTTTTGGCCACTTTGTAGGTTTGGCAAACATCTGTGTCTTTCGGGAGGGTGGAAGGGTCAGAGAGAAGACCAGCTGCTGTCCCTGGAGCTGTGGGAGATAAGACGTGATGGAGAAGTGCAGTGAGAGCTCAGCTCAGAATTGACAAAAGTCTTAAAATCCTAGTTTGTTACCAAAATGACTTTTTGAAGGTCACCTCCCAGCAAGCTGGGAACTGGATGCATTGATTTTCCGGAGGCTGGATAATGGCACCTGGAAATGCAGGGACTTGGCTTGGTTCGAAGACACATTTCTTTTGCAGTTACAGGGCTCAGGCAGTTGGTGCTTTCACAAGGACACCAAATAGTTCGAGACGTTCTGCAGAATTATTTAGTGTTGGATGTGTTCATTTTGGTGCCCTGACTCATGTATTTAGCGTGCGATGCAGGAGACATCGTGGTGTGAGAGCTGGTCTGCAGAGGGGTGCCTGCGCTATAGGTCCAGTGAAGTACTGTGGGGTTTAGAGCAATATTTGGTTTGGCAGCCTCTAGATCCATGTGATCTCCTGGATCCACTTAAGAAACTATTTTAGCTGGCTTCTTGGACCTGTGAGGGGCTGACCCGGGTGAAAGGATCTTCCCTTTTCACGGCAACTGCTTTTGGAGTAGCAAAACCCATCTCTAGTTCAACTTTGTATTATTTCCCTTGTGTGTCGGTATGACAGCTGGCATTTAAATGGGGGAAAAGAACCCAAGTAAAGACTAAATGAGAAGTTCATTGATTTTTCACTTAAATTCTCCAAGAAAAAGCCTGGAGCTCCAGGAGCACTCTGGAGCATTGTGCCAGAATTTCCTATGTCTTTTTACCACCTCCAGACCTAGACACATGCTTGGCCCAGAAAAAGACATATTAAGTGTAATAAAGTTGTCGTCCTCTACGAAAGGCCATTGGAGGTACAGAAGAGGACATGCCCAAGGCAGTTGTACAGGGAGACATAGCAGTGTGGTTTTTTGTGATAGTTTATACTACATGCATGCATTTAAGTGTTAGTGGAGTCTGTAGGAGGCAATTCTGTGCCTATGGATCATATGGTTTGGAGAGTGAACCGAAGCACATGCCGTGGTGGCTTTCTGCGTTGAAGAAGGAATGAAAATTGTTCTTTTCTTAGGAAATTAAGGAAAGAAATTCACTTAAATGTGAGTCGCTAATAGGAGAAAAACAGTGAGCATGTAAGCAGAACTGAGAACAGGAATTTAGATCCCAATAGGTAAACTGGCAAGAGTATAAAAACAGCGCCCACTTGCAAAGCTTGCAACCCGCTTACTCCAGTGCCCGGCTCTCGGATGCATTGGGCTAATTGAGGCATCACGGTTGACAGTGGCACATATGGAATCAGTTCTTGCAGATGCTAAAAATCAATTATTGGGTGTTTTTGCAGCCCTGAGCCAGGCTCGGTGTTGGGATCCTTTCTGTGGACTTTGTCTGCACTAATCATTTTTATTGTCACAGCGAGGGAGGAGGAGGAAGAAAAATGACTCCTTTACTACTGGTGGTGGGGATTTCTTAAAATATTAAGCTGATGCAAAAATGCCAAGCATCACAGCAGTAAAAATGTAAGCCACTAATAAAATAGAGTTAATGTTTCACAGTGCATACGTTTCTCAGGGTTTCCTGCTGATTTCAAGTGACTTTGTTTTGGCCCATAAATTTAGCCTTAAAGCAACATTCAGTGATTGCGTTGTGAGGAAGGTATTGGTCTATAACAATAAGCGATATAATTGCGATAGTAGCTAATATTGATTATTTTATCGATGCCAGGAGCTTTGCCAAAAAACCCAAAACCCATTGCAGAAGACCCTGATCCCAGGTTGGTTTGGGTTGACCTCAGGTGTTGTGAATAGCCCCAGGGAAATCCGCAGGCACTGGCACAGGAGTGGGTCTGCTTGCAATGAGTAGAGGCAAGCTGGCAAAAGACAGAGAAATACAGAAAAAATGAGATATTTGTTTATTTTAGCCATATGGGTACCTTAATCTGCCCCTATTTCAGTATTAAGTGTGACCCTCTCCTTAAGATCATGAGCTGTGTTCTTTTGACAGGTCTTGAGGTGAATAGTTACCTTCAACATCTATTTTTGCTTCCATTACCAAGATCTTTACCCATCACTTCATTTGCAGTAGGCTGCAACCTGGCAGTCCAGATGTATTTCTTCTAATAGGGCAGAAAGTTTCTTTAAAAAAAATTAATCTTAAGCATGTTTCCTTGGACTTCCCACTTCTAATGTTTCTTTTAAGGATTAACAAAACAAGAAACAACAACAAAAAAAGCCTGGTGCCCCTTTCTCATGCAGTAACTGGCTAATTTAATAAATGTGATCCTCCCTTGAGAGGATTATAATTCTGTATTAATTTTAACCAGGCTCTCTGTGCTGCAGCTACTTTTAATAATAGTATTCTGTGAGATGTGCCAGCCCTGTTCATTATGAGCCCTCACTGCTGGGCGGGCAACATCTGAGGAAGTGGGGGGCTGGGTTTGGGCAGCCTGGATGAAAGAGCAACCTGAAATATTATCAAGGGCAGAAAGATGGAGCATCACCGGCCAGGCGTGATGGTGGGTCTCCATGCTGCTCCCTGCCCTGTGGCAGGGGCTGCTCGGAGCATGGAACTTCAAGGCTGAAAGTGATGTCTCCATCTAAGCTAAGAGAGTTGATGGCTTGGGGAGGAGCAGAGTGAAAAATGGAGTTTCCAGCTGATGGGAAATACCAATTTCTTTCTGGTTTTCTTTTTATGTTTGTTTTTTTTGTTGTTTTTCTTCTTGGGGACAAGAAGTCAAACCATCATACCCATTTGCCAAATGGAAAGTCTCTTCCTCCCTAAAAGCAGAATTAATTTCGGAAAGACTGAAATGTTTTACTTCGGCGTTTCTGATCGCTGTAAAACACTCTGACGTTTCCCCGCAGGAGGGGTTTTCTCTCGGATTTTTCCCTGATGGAGTTGGGTGGAATTTTCCATCCAATTCCACAGGAAAACAAATCAACTTTGGAAAAAAGCAAGACTGGCCCCAGGAGCAGCATCTGGCCGAGGTTGGAGACCCACTCCCCTGGGGGGGTCCTGGAGAAGAAGCTGTCCCCGGGAGAGCAGAAAGGTCCCTGAGCCCCACGGGGACCCCTCAGCCTGAGGGAAGCTGTGGTAGCTACCTGCTGTTTTCCAAGCATCCCTTTTGTGTGCGTATCTGGACATGCTTCCTTAAAGTTTTTTGAAGCATCAGGTTTTTTGCAGTGAGCACTGCCAGGCTCTTCCCCTTCTCCCTGGCCTGTCTCTGGGATGGGAGGTGTGAACTGGCACAGCTTCATTTCTCTTTCAGAGACCTTTTTGGTCATCTTGTGAATAAGTATATATGCATCTACGAAACGACTTCATTAAAATCATTGCTAGTCCAACTCATTTGTCGGAAGTAATGTGAACATGTGCTTTGTTTACTAAGGTAAAATTGCAGAGTACTCTTCTCAAAAGGAAAAATAGCTTTTTAAATTTTTCTTAAAAGAATGCATTCAGCAAAGATCATCTGGTAATAAGTTGGGGTTTTTTTCCACTAAGATTGTATTTTCATTTTGTTTTGTGACCAAATGGTTTAGGAATCTCAATCAGCCTGTTTCAAAGCCCTTTCTGCCTCCTTCAGCTGCCCTGGCATATTAATGAACTTGGAGGAAATTGCTAGAGGCTGAGCTTTGTGTATTATTCCTCTAGATCAGTTATGTTTTTGCTTTATTTGCTACCAGCAGAAGAAATAGAAATGCCAAATCATGATCAGACTGTAGTTTTAAAACATAGCAGGGAGGTGAGAAGGTGTTTAGCTTCTCAGTGCAATGCCAAAGTCCATTCATTTTCTTTCCATTGCAGGCCCCGATGGTGAACTCGGGATGCTTTAAAGCAGCAAGAAGTAAACTGTGATGAATTATCTTTGCAAAAAAGCCTGTTGGTGTTGTGAGGGCCACAGGCAGCCTTTCAGCTGTATCAGTCATGCACAGATGGCAGCTGGTGCGTGGAGAGGTCAAGCTGAGGGTCCCTGTCCCATTTAACTGTGCTGGTGTGCCTCTGGAGCTGCTCTCGCCCAGCTCCATGAGCCTCTCGGCAGGTCCAAAGCTGATCTCTCCAGAGCTATTTGCACCACGGGTGCTTCTCCTTCTCCTGCTGGACATTTTCTCTTGAAACACTGGGCTCTTCAAGAGCTGGCTGTGTTCTCGTGAATGCAGCCATTATTTCATATTACTTGGCATCTGATTAAGACAAGCAAAAAAAGTAGGGGAAAAAATTCCCGTTAAGATGCAGGAGAAATGAAAAGGAGAAATATCCTGAGCACATAACTTTATCTGAAATAATGATATGGAGCCTCTTCTGTGAAATCTCAGCTCCTTCTGGACAGGGTTCAGAGAAGAGAGATGAAAATTATTAAAGAACTAGGAAAATGGTCCTCTGCAGAGAGCATGAGACACTTGGCTTTGTTAATCTGCAAAGGGAGGTGAAATGGAAACAAAAGCATGTGAAGAGGATTGGTCAGGAGGAAGCATCTCTCATACTTTTCATGTGCTCTTTCTCCTTCTGGAGCATTGGTCCATCTGCCGTGATAGGGTTTGCATTGGGAGAGGGATATGAAGGAGTACGCAGAGGCTTTGGGAAATATGTACGTGCTCCCAGCATCAGACCCCTCTGCGCTATGCTCTGGTAGCTTCAGCAGCACCATCCCTTCACCTTTGTCATCCCAACCCTACCCCTGGTACACGAGTAAATATGTTCGGTGGTAAACAGGAGGGAATGAAGCCCACGAATGCATGCCTCTGCTTTCTCTGGGTTTAGCTGAAATGGGGAATTTCCAGATAAAAGCATCAGGTTTAGGCTTGTATTACTGGGTAAAAGACCGCATACCTTGGTGGAAATCAGAAAAAGTCCATCATCAGGGCTGGATTTAAACCAGCTGAGAATCTCACCCCCCTCCACCCAAAATCACACTCTCGTGTTCTCCTGTTGCTGCTGCTCTAGCTGCAAAAATTCTAATTATTTGGGGGTTGTGGACCAAATCCGCTAACCTCGAGAGCTGATGTCAAGTCCCAGTTGTCCAAAATGTGCATTACTGGGTTGAGCAACACCTAAAGGCACGTTCTGCTATTCCTTTATCCCTTCTGGCATCTCACATATTTACTTTCCTTTGCCGCTGGGAGGTAGGGAAGCCTCTGGCTGCAGCGAGGAGCAATGAAGTGGAGGAATAGCATGTCTGCGAGCGGTGCATTGCAGCTGGTACCACAGGGTACGGATGTCCAGCACAAACCACTGTTGGCCTGGCCTTTCCCCAGCTGTGCTCCTGTTCCCAATATTGTCTTCTGCACTGGTCAGGCACTGCGGCTCTTTTGTACCTGGAAGGGCTTTGGGAAACACTCTGAGCTTCTGGATGTAAAACTCACGTCACAAATCTGAGCACAACATCACTGTGGTCATGCGTCCATTCATATTATGGTCAAGCTTCATCTAAAAGCTACTCGGAGATAATTTATTTTTTTTCCCTGCAAAATGTTTAAGTGTGCGTTGGCATTTTTAGATAAAATCTTGGCTATGTACTATTTGAAGACATGGGAAAATTCTGCTCGGATACAGTGGTATCACTCTGGAGCGACCTGTCTTTAGCTGAGGACAAAGTTTGGGTGCTCTCTGTAGGTACAAGTTACTATTCTGCACCTTGAAAATGCCCAGCTAGGGCTCACCCCATAGCCTGTGGAATTAGATGAGAAACACAGTCTCAATTTCAACAGAGTTTGGATCAGCCCCCAAAACAGCACATTTCTTGTTTGCATTTCACTTCCTCGTTTAAGATTAATCGATATGGTTCTCTACTCAGCACAGGAATGAGGGTGGAAGGGAGAACTCAACTCAGCTTAACCCCCAGTGTTGAAATCCATGTGAGGAATGCCTCGTTTTATTTTCCTAGCCTTTCTTATCCTGCTTTGCTCCTCCTGGGAGCTGTTTGCATGAGTGTTTTGGTGTCGTTCTATTTTTGCTAGCCTTCTCCTAATCCACCCTGCTCTGTGGGGTATATGAACATTTAACATAGTTTTGTGTCATTTCCGTGTTGATCTTGCACACTGGAATTTTATTTTAATGAATTACATGTATATTTTACTCATGAAAGCAGGCAAAATGCAGCTTAAAAGTGAGAGGAAAAAACCTATCAAAAACTTTAGATAGGCAAAGTGGGCAAAGTTTGAATGTTTTTGAACACACCACCATTGCCATCTATATTTTATCACTTGCGTTATGGTTACGGTTAAAGGCATCTGCTGAGATCAACCTTTGAATGCATTTAATATGTAGTAATTCCCACACCAAAGAAAAGAAAACTACAGAGGGAACTTACTCATACCATGGTATGTGCTGCAGAAGTGTAGGCGTTTTGAGGCGCAGACCAAGACCGGGGCCGATTTATAAGACATTGTAAGAATATGATAGAGAGTCGATAAAGGAAGGAGAAGAATATACATTTTTGTAGTCCCAAATCTGTTTGAATAGTGGAAGTCCTTATGCCGACTCCAAGCTGGCTGTGAATCAGACATACTTGCCGACATCGTCAGGGCATCATTTACTCGCAAGGTTCTCCTGTCCTCATGATGAGCAGAACCTCTTAGCAATTGCCCCTGCGTTTGGCGGTCTATGACTGCATCGGGATCCTACAGTCAGCAGAATGGTCCCCTGGGGTGAGCTGTTTTGAGTGCATTCATCTTCTCTTTCCCTCAGATGAGGAAGAGGAGGCATATGGAAGCGTGGATAATGTAAGCTGCTTGTTTTTATCTCTTGAGTTGAACATGATAGCAAGCCATCTATGCTGCTAGCGGGTTTAGAGAGAACAGTCCCACTCCACGTGGATTTTGAGGTACCATGACAGCGTCCTTTCTTGTGATGCACAGCACCCTTCCTCTGTGACTGAGTGCCCACAATGCCTTGTGGGACTTGCAGATTATAACATGGATAAAAATATTTGGTGGTGGTTTTTATTGGTCATTTTGACTTTTATGGCAAATGCAGGTCCCCCAATGTATTCGAGTCTCCTTAGCCTCTCCTCGCTTTTGCATTGTTCAGAAGGGAGATGGCAATGACAGTGCAGTGATCTGTATTAATCTTAAGTTAATGAGAAAACATCTCCTGTCAAAACTGTTCGCATCCTGTTGTGAAAATCAATTCAACGAGATCACTTAAAGATTTTTTTCAAGCTTGATTGGGGTTTGTCATTCTGCATTCATGCCTCATTTCCTAATAGAAGTCACTGTAAAGACAATTTTCAGGAGCTTGTGCATAGTTTGAGCCAATAAATGCAACTGGCATGAGCAGAATGGGGAAGTGAAATGCAAATCAAATAGGGATCTATGGGAAAGACCATTGTTCTGTCTGCTGGAGAGATGGAAGAGCTACGACGTTCATTAGGAGAGAGGAATGTTTGTAATGATGTTTGATCCTTGCCTGCTTCCCCTTCTCTGAATTTTGAAGTTTTAGCACTCTGTCTTATTCAAATCAGTAACACAGGAGGGGTACGTGGTGCTGTAGCACCCACCGGATGGCATCTGTCGTACATTTGAAGTTATTTCACACATGGCAGCTCTGAGTCTGTGCCCTCTTCATGGCTGATGGCCCCAGGCACCTTTGTCTTTCACACATTTTCCCTCCCAAAATTCTTGTGAGAGGGGGACGTGCTGCCACTCATCTCACAGGCGGGTTGGTACCCAAGCGTAGTACTCCACCCGTGGCACCCCCTTCCCTCCTCCACATGTAAGCAGCAAGCCAGCTGACTAGGCTTATCCCAAATTTCTGCCCTAGAGTCCCTTTTCTGGCCTTAGTAAGAACTCTCTGAACTTGCCTGCTCTGTCACCTTGGCAGTGTTGGAGATGCTCACATTTATCCTTTGCTGCCCTCTTTTGCTTCCCAATAACCTGATACTTCAGCAGATTTATTTGACATGGCTCCTGAAGCACACTTTTCTGGCAGGGTAATAAACAGAATTTTTAAAAAAGACAGATGGACACTGGCAGTGCTTTTAATTTAAAATGGCCTAATTACCTTAATGGAGCTGCCTGGGATACCTGCATTACGTTAAGACCTGGAATAAGAGTATTTTCATTTAGAAATCTGCCCAAACCAATTTAATGCACTGGTGATACCAATATTGAGGCGTTGCAATTTCTGTGACCAAAATTACCCATGGAGCCGGACTGTGTCCGCTCCCTAGTCTCCAGGTACCAAATGCATCCAGGGCTCAGGCTCCTTTGCAAGCTTGAAGCCGCTCGCTTGCCCTGCCGCTGTGCCTTGCCAACACACACAGTGCGGAGATGTTCAGCTGCTTTGCTGGGGAGGCTTTGAAAAGCGTTGCCGGTCCAATTTTTTTTGCAAATCATGAATGGAGATGACATTTTTGGCTTGCAACTTAACTGTAGCCGGGGGAATTTTGGAGGAGACCTCACCCAGCATCTTGCTTGTACTGAGGTGGCTTGCGTGCCTTGGTGTCAAACAGGAAATGTGTTTGAAGTCTTCTAAACCTGCTTCATTTAGTTTCATTTTTTTTAAACAAATTTGATACTTGTACCTCATTGCTTTGTTCTCGGAAATGGTTTGTCCCTTGATTGAACTGTGAAAAAACAAAGTAATCTCAAGAGAAACACAAACAGCCCCAGCGAGGAGAGCTGGGGTTGAAAATTGAGGCGTACGGCAAGGCATTTTCATTGGGTGTAATTACAGTTTCCCCTGGAGCTCTGGAGGGTTGGGTTTGCTGCCAGCCCCTTTGGGTGACCTGGCTCCCAAATTCTCCCTCTGCCACATGGGGACAGCAAGGCTGGAGCACGTAATGACCTCCTGGGTGGCAGCTTCTCATGTTGTACAACCCCAGTGAGGTAACTTTGGGTACCGTCCTGCAGGGATGTAGGCATTTGCTGAAATATCGAAGAAATACTAAAATTATTGTGATTTGGGCCTCCCTCCTGTAGGAAGTTTTGTCTAATGATTGAAAAAAATCATTAAGTGAAATCAAAATGCTGTTCTGATGCTTAAGTGGGCAAGCTGTCGCTTACCCAGTAAGTCGCTGTTATGTTTGCTGCTCCCTGTTTTGCAGGCTGGATGAAGACATTTGGTACCTGTTGGGGTAATTTACTGTCACTGTGTTTGTTTTGGGTTCAGGCTGAAGTGACCCATGAAAGGCTGTGGCTCTCTTGGGGCAGTGCAGTAATAAAGTACAGCCCTTCCTAAAGGTTTTTTTCCCCTGCTTTTTTTTTATCATCCAGTTATTTCTCATCATCCAGCACCATGTTAGAGAAGGCAACGAGCTCTCCTGCATGACATATTGTGTTTCTTTTCCTTTTTTCCATTTTTCCTCCTTTTTTCCCATTTGCCAGATGAGATGGTTCTTCCTCAGGTTTCTCTGACTTTTATTTGCATTTTTGTCCTCCACAGGCCATGCTTTTTCTTTGCAATGTTAAAGGGGGCTTTGCAACATTGAAGATTTGGGCTGGTCTCTTAGTCCTGCAGAAATACACCTGTGCTAAACATAAGTGTATGCTTAACTTTGTGAGTACAGGTGGTTTGCTCTGAGGTTACGGATAAGCAGGTGGGTACGTTTTTGCAGCATAAATGCTCAAAAGTGCAAAACAGAATAAGCAATGCTCATTCTGTTGGTATTTGCTGATGTTGGAGGACATAACAGTGGCTTCTACAGAGCTTTCCAGGGGTTGCAGCCCCAAGGTTGTTAGAAAGCACACTGGGGAGAGGCCAATCTCCCCTTCCAGAGACAGAGTCAAGCCTGTGGCATCCATTTCTGAAAGGCAGCAACACTCCCAGGTGGAATAAAATACTTAAGGGGTTTAAAAAACCCCATTCACCATCCTGGCTGAAAATAAATCAGATTTAAGGAAGAGCCTTTTTTAACCTTGGTCCTCTCCACATTATGGCCCCATGAGCAGCTTTGGAAAAAAAATCAGGGAAGCTGTACCTTCACGTGGATGCAGGTGTCAGGAGAGTCTTCATGGCACTGAATGATGAGATAAGTTGCTTCACAGCACCTGGAAATCGTACAGTTATTTTACCTGTGACCTCATAGAGATAACTGCAAAATGGGTCTGTGACTGGCTTGCAAAGACACGTGCTTGAGTTCTCCCCATAAAGCAAAGAGGGATGTTTCTGTTCCTGGACATAAGACATGAGGTTTTGTCCATTGGTGCTCCAGGGAGAGGGATTTTATGGTGTGAAACACTAAGCAGGGCACAAATAGTATTTTTAAACACTTCCTTATATTTATCGGAACTCCCTTTCCATATATTTCCAAGATTTCCAACAGTAGTTGTGCCTCTGTAGCAGGAAGCATGTCTTCATTTGGCCTTTGCAACTTCTTTTCTCGATGGGGCAGGTTGGATGCTTGTGGGATTTTTGTTGGTTTTGTTTGGTGGGTTTTGTTTTGTTTGTTTGGGTTTTTTTGAAAGATCAGCTAGGGCGATTCAACAAAGTCAGTAAAGTTGCAACAGCATCTGAAAATTATGCATCCATCTTACCAAGAAGACATGGAATAAGCTGCTCTTCTGTTAGCAAGAGAAAATAAAGCTCTTTCTGCACACTTCTGTTATATTTGCGCAGAGTGAAATATAATTTTTTACCCATGTTTAAAAGCATCGTGGTAACAAAGGGTGGAACAAGTTTTGAGGTCATCGTGCAATGCTGCAGACCTTGCAACGGGAGCTAACTGTAACATCTTTCAAAGTGTTCTCCTGGGGTCCATATGTGTAGACTGGTAAAGCTGTTAACGCTCCCAATTAGGTTTTAATTTATCTTAGTTTCCTCAGCGTTGCCATTAAAAGTCACACCATACAGCCATTAAACCTTAACATTACAGTCGCAGAGTTTTGTCAGGTGCTGGCCAGCAAATCTAACTATAGACGAGCGGCAGAAACTGGACTTTAATTCCAGCTTTTAAAAAAAAATACGTTTAAATGGGTCAGGAGAATTTACCCTGGACATCTGTTTGACGTATAACGTGAGGATATTTAAAAGTCTTTTAAGAAAAACAAATAAAGGCTTCCACATTCCCAAGGACAGAAACCATTTAATCTACTTGTACAGTTCTTTCAAGAATTTACCATTTTGGCAGGAGATATATGTCATTAAAGAAACAACCAATAAGATTTATTACGGCTAATTTATGTCTGTAACAGCTAAGACATGTTTTTGGGTAGTAGAGCTCACCACAGGCAGTATTTTCCTTCCTGCACATTCTTATTGTTTTAGTTTATTACAGCAGCACGTCTTGTGAGATCATTTATTGCTTAGCACGATGGTACGATGAAGCCATTTATTACTGGGAGACATCAACACATTGAGTGAGATCACTCCTTTTCCTTGGGGTCAGTGTACTGGAGGTGATGAAATCATGTATTTATCTACAACGTATTAGATGCATTTGATTGACTGGGGATCAATTTTTGTTTAACCAACTGTGCTGATGAGGAAGTTTCTCGGTGTACCACCGCAATGTTTCAAAACAGCCGCTAAAATAATTATCATAATATGGGACCATGGGGCAGCCCTGTAACACGTTTGCCGCAAGAAGAGGACAGTTCTAGCAACTAAAAATATAAGCCAGATGGAAAACTCATCCAGCTCCAAGGGGGAAAAAAGCTCAACCTGTTGTAGGTTTTTTTATAAATTCGGAATGGTACAGTAAATGTTTGGGATAACCCAAGTCACCAGTAGGTCTTTCCTGCCATTGGTGAACTTCTGACCTTATTTCCTTGGAGGGCTGTTAAAATGAAGTCAGAGGGCAAGCAGAGTTATTTGCCAGCACCGTTTTCACTTGTGTGGTCTAGAAAGTTAACAGATTTTTTTTTGCCCGCCCCCCCCCCCCCCCCCCCCCATGAGACAGACACGGTGATGAGGGGAAAGAAGAGATAGCTTAATTAACCTTCCCAAGTTATTCAGGGAATCGGGGGCTGGCTGGGTGACATACATTACTGGAGCGATGCTTCCCAAATGGTGTTTTTGTCCTACTGAGGAAGACCTGTTTACTTTGTTGAGGGTTGGGGACAGCTTTTTATGAGATTTCTGGTCTCCCTAGTGGTGTGATGGTAAATAGTGACAGAGGGAGAGATTTGCTGCTCTGGTGTTTCAAATAGATTGGAAGAAGCCTCTGGTCAGGAGAGAGTTAATTCCCTTTGTGCTCACCCTCAACTTGCAGACTGGCCAGGAGGGTGGTTTGCAGGATGCTGAGCATCTCGAGGCAGGAAAAGAGCATCACGGTGGACGGGGTTCTCAATTCTGGAGTAAGACTAGGGCTGGCAGTATTTTTGACAACTTGGCATTAAAGTGACAGTTTACTTGGTAGCTGGACGACGAGTCAAAGTAGAGCGGAATGAGCAAAAATAAGAAGCTGGAGTACATCTCATAATGATGTCAGAAGATCATCTGAGGGCAAGGTCCTGTGGGCTGGAGCTGGCCTGCAGGCTGTACCAGATGTTGGTGTCTTCATCCCCTTGACCACAGACTGCAGCCTTTCCTTACGTCTCCTTCCTGCTGATGGCATTGCAAAGTCTTTTGTACGATCCTGGAGTTCCTGGAACCTTGTCCTGAAATGAGCCTTGAGTGTTTCCAGAGTGCCACGTTAATAATGATGTCTATCAAACCCTAGCTGATGCTGTTGATGACTCTGCTGGAAGATGACACAGCATGGAGATGGTGTTTCTGCATGGTCCTCTGCAAGGTGACACCTCAATCAAATTCATGACCATCCTGCTCCTTTGCAGGTTGGTGTCTCTGACTCGGCTTTTGGGAAAAATGCAGCCAGCTGCCTTTTTTGCCTTGTTAGTGTTACATGGGGCCTCCCTAGGAAAAGAGAGACCAAAGAGCAAGTGTCTGTAGTTCTTCTGTTTTGCAAGTACTCATTTCTCCAGGCTTCTCTGGAAATAGAGCGCTGTTGATGGCCAAAGGTGAGCTGTGATAATCAGTACTTGGGTATTGTTCAGCGCATCTGCTGCTGGAGAAGGAACGGGACTTTGTTTCTGGAGGCCAGAGACATGGGCAGAAGGAAATGAGGCTGAGCGGGGGGAGATTATCCCACGCTGGGGTAAGCGGATACATTTCCTAGGGGAGACTCGGGCAAAGCAATAAAAGGAAAGCAGATACCTACCAATGTCTCCATTCCCATGGCCAAATCAGTTAAGGAGGACACTTAGTGAAGAAATCATTAGCCATTAGCTTTCCTTATTCCCTTCCTTCTGCCCTCAAAGCCGTGCTCTGGGAACCAGCTTGGGCTTTTATGTCACTTTGAGGGAACCTGCTGGAAATCCTAACCACTGTATGCCACGCCTGGTGTCAGGTTCACCTGAGCTTTTTTTCCTCTTAATTTTCTGACACAGTAGGTTTCCCTGTTACTACTCTGATAGCCTAAATAAACATTATTAGCCTCTCTTACATGTGCATCCTGCAGCTGCGTGGACCTCTCTGCTTAAACCTTTTATAACAGGAAGGCATTGCTTTTCCTTTTTAAGAGGCTTTTTCTTTCCTACTAAAATCGGATCATAATTAAAGAATCCACATATGCATACTATTCTGCTGATTGATTCATGAACTGCTACATTAATTGCTTCCTACTAACATCCGAGTTCATTGTCTTTTCGCTGCATCCCAAGCTTGCTCTGAGCTCGTTCCCCAGGTTACAAGCTTGGGACGACAACATTCCCAGGGCCGAAATTACCATGCCGGCAACATCAGGCATCCAATGCTGGGAGGATGCTCACATCCAGCCAGCCCTTGTGCAGGCTAATATACTGCTCATCTACATCTAATCGCACGCGATGGTGATGAATTAGCATGAAAAGCAGTGGCAGCAGGCAATCTGAAACGGAGCTGAAGGGTAAATAACAAGCAGCATGTTTCATTTTATCGCTGCACTCTGGCAAACAGCAGACATATGTTCCCTGGCATGATACAACTCCACAGCCTGAGGTAGATCATACGAAACACCAACTACTTTCAGCTGTGCCGGTGCGATGAAATGTTTCAGACATATGGTCCCAGGGCTAATCCGTACATAGACAATGCCTGGAAATGGGGAGAAGGCGTTCAGGAATGAGTGGTACATGTAAATGGATTCCCAGAGGCTGTGGCACGTGGGGGGCTCTGGATATTGGATGGAGAGGGAAACCCTGCTGCTAAGATCATGGTTCAGCAATTTGGGGATTTGGTGGCAAGCTTGAGTATTTCCCACAAACAAACAAACAAAAAACCAAACCAAAAAAAACCCCAAAACTAAACCCCTTCCAAAGGATGAATTTTCTTCCCCCCTCCTAATGCTTCAGCTCTGGGTCAATTCCCTTTGGAGCAAAGCAATCGAGTGACAGCTCGATAGGACGTGCAAGAGGTCCAAAGGTATCCCAGTGCCTTGCCTCTGGGTGTCACCAAAACATTGCAGTCCCAGTACCGACACTGTGTATTGCACCTTCTTCATTATGCATCGTTTGCTATCAGTTTGGGGGAAATCCTAATAGTTTGGTGATCCATTGTATAAAAGAGACAGCTTTTCCAAGGATTTGCAGAATTATAATACAAAGTTCTCTCTCTCCATCTGTAGCAAGTGGTGTTTGGGTGATTTGATGCTGCAGGGAAATGAAGCAGAGCCAAGGAGTTGGTCTGGAGCGTGAGCCAGTCCCTGTTGCTTCCTACTGCCCTCCAGTTGGCTTAGGCGGGAGTGGAAGGACCCACAGGAGCAACGTCCAACAGTGTGAAGGCTTAGGGAAGAGTGTGAAAACTGAGCAAGTAAATGGGATTTTTTTCCTCTTATGTTTTTGCAACCTCTAATATGCTAGTGTACCTGTACTTTCTCAGCTGCGTTAGACAGAAGGTCCTACTGTAATGCCCTAACGGTCCCTTATGACCTTAAAGATCATTGAAATTACCTGGTGTGGGGTGGATAGTTACAAACTTGTCTGTGTGCAGACATCTCCTCTTAGCTTTGTAAATCCAAGAGTTTTGTGGCTGAAGGTCTCAGCCATGCTTTGATTAATCTAATTTCTCATCCAGACGCAGTGATGCTCACTGGTCTGAAGGCAAGTTCTTAAATCAGGGTAGCTACATATTCCTGGGGCACACTTAAATCAGCTTTAAGTGACTTAATTCAACTCAGGCTGATTCCTTATCGATTTAAATGACTCATTTAATCTAAACTTTAATGTCAATCAATCTTTCTACCTTGCCGCTCTCATCTTCTGAGGCTGGAGAAATGGGATCCAGCTGTTTGTGTTTAGGTCTGTGAATGGCTGCCAAGGCAGAGAAATGTGGTTTTTTCGGTGTGCAGTTATCCAAACATTCCAGAAGGTTAACTTCCCGCGTGGGGAGACACATGGCGTGGTATCCCTGACAAATAGGACTGGAAGGGGTGTGGAGAGGTCTTCTCATCCAGCCCCACCGCAGAGCGGGCTCAGCCACACCGAGCCCCTTCCTGGCAGTTGCACCCAGGGTCTTCTCCTGTCACAAGTGATGGAGATCGCACTGCCTACCTAGGTGAGCTCTTGCTGAGTTTCTCTAACCATTACAGAAGGTAACTGAGTATGGAATCCATATCTTCCTTGCTACATCTTAAAACCATGACTTCTTTTCTTGTCCACAGTGACATGCAGAACCTTCTTCCTTTCCATTTTGCAGTAGCATTTAATACATAACTGTTATCCTGTCTTATCTTGGTTTTCTCTAAGCTGAACAATACTATTTGCTCCTTCCTTCCTTGGGGGTCGTGTTTTCCAGACTTCTGATCATTCCTGGTGCTCTTCACCAGCTCTCTCCAATGGGTCCCTATCTTTCTTGAAGCACAGGACCTTTGCAAAGCATGCAGTACTAGCCTCGCTTTGTTGATTTGAAAACTGAGCTGTGTCAAAGGGTAAGGACAAAACCACCACAAATACAAATGCAAAGTGAAGCGTTAGGATTTTTAGTGAAGTATGAAAACATATATCTCCAGAAACTCTTCCCTGTGCAGATTCAGCAGGTTCACAATGCTTCACCTCCAAAGCATTGATGTCCATCACTAGACACCCACATCTCAAATGCTTTGGATACATGGACGATGACAGTGGAGTCCCTGGCCGGAGGACGTCAGCGCTCAGCCTAGCAGACTGTACTCCTTTCTTGCTGCCAAAGATCACGGGACAGACAGCGACTCGTTAATTGGGCATAGACAATAGGAAACTTGTTGAGTATTCCCACTGGCATCTTGAATAGCATTACCCACTGGCACAGGTGGGAACTGTTGGAGAATATCCAGAACCCTTCAGGGAAACAGCTGATAAACCCATCCCAAAATGGGGAGTCAGCTATGTATTTCAAATTCCAAGGAAAACAGCAAATGAGGAAATTACCTCCATAACCCATGTAAAGAAAAGCGGCCATATGTATCACAACTCAAAAAAAAACCCCTAGGGATGAATTCATCTAGGGTGTCAGATCAGCCAAGGGCTGAGCCACGATGTTAACCTTGTTCCCGCGAGGGTCTGAGAGTGCGTGCTGAAGACCATGGGATGGCACACATGCCTCCAGCTCTGCACCAGCCTATGTACCTCCCTGAACGGGGCTGTCCCAAAACCTGAGAGCCCCCTTTCTGTTTCTAGGACTTGTGGCAGACCTCCCAAAGCCAGTTTCAATTGTGGTTGCAGCAAGAAGCCCGCCTGAGTTACAGTGCCCTGCCAGCCCGGCTCAGATACTTCTGAGATGGCACTTCTACTATAAATCTTCAACTCCCATCCTCTTTCTCCGGCATCCAAAAATTCCTTCTGAGCTGAAAATTGGCACATATGGTCTTGGCCGGGTAAGAACGTTTTTCCACCAAATTTGAAAGGGAAAAAAAAGTTAGGCTCAGCTGGTTTTAATTTAGGAAATTGGTGGAGGGGGGTCTATGTGGGTATTGAAATATTTGAAATCTCTTGCACACAGACCCCTTTTTGTTTGTTTGTTTGTTTTTGGTTTGCTCTGAGCCATTGAAACATGAAATATTCCTTCATTCAGCCTAAGAAAAGAGCCTGGTAAGGTGAATCCACACCATCTCTCTGCACTGTGACTTTGGCGTAAAGTAAATCCTCCTGCTGCCTATACAGTTGCTGAAGAATCTCAGTGTATTATTTCGTCTTTATTCCAGCAAGGCTGTACAGTTCTCCTTAATGATTATGGGGCATTTGTCTGTTAGTGCTGGCTGACGATGTATTTCTTGGGAAAAAGGACTGAATTTTAGTTTCTTGTGCCCTGTAAGAGCACTTGACTGTGGTATCAACCACTGACCTGGTCTTGGGGTTTGTGGCCTCTTGGAAATTTAATTTTGGCTAAAAACCAGGCTGTGGGAGAGTCATCAAAGCACCCCTGTGAGCCAGGATGGTTGGCATGCTCGCGCAGGATGAGCGATTCCTGGGTTTAGGACTTCGGGTTAAATCAACCACGTCCTGGAGCAATGATCTGGGGGCTATTTCAGGGAATCGGGGCCCTAAGGAGAGGACTGGTGGGTTTTACTGGGGTCAAAGCCCCTTCTTCCCACAGGCTGGATTCCTTCTGGCTGTTCCCAACAGCCTGCTGCTTTCCCAGTCCCGTCTCCTGCTCATTAAACCATGGAGGCTCACCACTTTCCCCAGCCCATGTCTTCCATTGCTTCTCCATCCTTCGCCTGCAGTCTTATCCATGATTTATTGTCCTATCAGCCACGGACCTAAAAATGGAAGGTTGCCTTCCTGTTTGCATCCACCATTCTCATCTCTGAAGGTTTATTGCCATGGTCACACTCAGGCTGCTCTGAAAGAAGCTGGATTCATTTCTTCCGTCAAGCAGGTCAGGGTTTCATGGGCTCGGACTGTTCTCCAGTCCCTTCCTCTTGTTCTCAGTACCATATCTCAGACAGCTCCAGTCTTGGGCAGAGCCACGTGTCTTGTGGCAATGCTCCCAGTGAGGGATGCAAATATGATTGCCTATTTTTTGTGGGGTTTTTTGCTGTTTGTTTTGCTTTGTTTTTAAGCAGTAGCAAGGTATATTCTACCTAGGTTCCATCAGGTCTTGCTTTTGGTTCTTCTGCAGACCTACTGCTCTGCCAGATGCTTCCCCTACTAAACTTCTGCAGATGATCTTGAAAAATTGGAGTAATGGCCTTAGAAAAAATGGCCCTTGGTTGGGTCCTTCAGGCCCAGCTGCTGGGTAACGATGCAGCGTGCAAGCCTGGCCAGCGGCAGGAGTTTGGCCAAGCTGGAGCACAGCCAGCGCAGAGGAGTCTCAGCAATTTTATTTTTGGCAGGGGCAATTAAAATACTCTGTTTAATTCTAATAGTTCTCCAAGCTATATCGTATTTTATTTGTGAGGTCTTAAAATTTTAGACTCTTTTGTCTTCAGTCCATGTGAAAAGTGGACAGTGCTGTATTTTAAGTATAATTATGTGGATTTGAAAGTTTCCTTTTTCATTCTTTTTACTGTCGGAGCCTTAAACGCTGCATGGGCTATAATCAGCTGCAAAACGGATCCATGTGCAATGCACATGGCAAGAGTATTTCTAACTGCATCTCTGTCCTAGCAGCACTGCTGCACTCTGGAGAAGCCGGAACTTGAATTTCCGCTGCAGAAGAAATTCTTGCCTTTCACATGTTGTTTTCATGATCAATCAGAAAACAGCAGAATTTTGTTGATTTCCCCCCCCCCATGAAACAACATTATAAAAATTATCTTGGGTCAGCTAGAGTGTTGTTTAGACAAAAAGTAAATCTTTCACTTTTTGATGTTGGGTTTATTTTATTTAGATATTTCAAAATGGTTTCCAAAGAGACCATCAGGGCATCCTGCTCCGATACGTCCCCTTTGTTTCGGGGTTTTATAACAAACTTTTCAAAGGCAGGCCATTCTAGCAAGTTTCATTTTTAATGGAATGGCAGTCACTAATGGAAAACACTCCATCAAAATCATCTTGACAAACTTCAGCTATATTCTCCCCAATTGCTGCTTCTGGTTTTAGATTACCACTGGTATCATAACTGGTATTTATTTAATACAGTGCTGTGTTTCTGAATAACTAGTGGAAGAAAATGTCTGTTTGGGAGAAGACCATATTAAAATAAGAGGAATATTTGCTTTAAAAAAAAATGAGTTAAAATACAGGCATTGGGGGTATGTCACTCAGGGAATCCTTATGTTCCAGGCACTCATGTATGTGCGCTCGGTCTCCCTTGGAAAGAAGGAAGTTCCCAAACTATTTAAAACCTTCCCAACAGACCTCCCACAAATGATAACTTCTTGAAAGCCCAAACGTCTCCAAAGATGTACGTGGCTTCAAAAGGGAATCCCCTCCAATGATTAGAACCGTACAGCCTCCCATCTGGATTTGAGCTCCAATAATAAGGGTCAGGACCTTGTCCATACGTAGTAAAAAAAAATACTGTAAGAAAGCACTTTTTTAGTATTTCCAGATGTAGGGAGAACATTTTTCTTTTTGAAATACAATGAGAAAGCTTTGTCAAGCTTTTTTGGAAACAAATATATAGGCAAGCCCAGCGAAGAAAAACATTTTGCCAAATAGTAAAGACACGTTAGGGCAGGTGAGTTTAGGAGTTGGCAGCATGACGAGTTACCAAAGGCCAGCATATTTTTGAACTGTACTGTAAATGGGATTTATTTAAATCAAATGGGGAATCACATTTTAAATAGATTCATAGATGTTTCAGGCCAGAAGGGATCATTAAATTTTCTAGGCTTTTCTCCAGTATAACCTAACCCATTGAATTTCCCCCTCAGTTACTCCTGAAGAAAAAATAGATTAAAAAAAAAAAAAAGAAAGAAAAACCCCAATAACTTGCATTTGGATGACATTTTGGAAGACCTGCTTCAATCAAACTTGGTATCACAACTTCAAAAGCTGTAAGGTCCACCACTCCAGCCAGTCGTTCAGATGGACAGTCCCCATGTGCTTTGTTTCACGTTTGGGTTTGCCTGGCTTTAGCCTTCAGCCATTACTTCTTTTTATCCCTTTTTCTTCATGACTTAAAAAAAACAAACAAACCAACAAACTTTGGGCACATGGCATTTTTTATTTCACAAAGGTATTTATGCACCATAATCAAATCGCCTCTTGACCTTCTTTTTGATAAGTGAAGCAGCTTATGCTCCATGAATCCCTCTCTGTTTTAACTCAAGCCCTTGAACAGTTCTTCTGGCTGTCCCCTGAACGACACCATTCAAGCGTGATCTGAAGCTTGGGTATGACTTCCTTTCAAAATGTGCTGTGAGGAACAAAATTAAAAGAAAAGGGTGCTTCCCTAGGAAAAAGGAAGGTATCTGCCTATCTGCAGACAAGATAATATTGCACACATTTGCCAGTTTCAGACATGGATAACTGGATGCATATGGAAAATAATTCAATTTCCCTGAAAAATTAAAATAAGCAAAATATTTTTCAACACATTTGGAATTTGTCCTTGATTTTTTTTTAAAGCAGCTGAAGTCAAAGCATTTTCTTAGTTTCATTTTATAGGGGTTTATATTTCATTATATACCACATGTTTTGCTTGGATTTTTTGGTTCATGGGGTTTCCCTCTGCCTTTTTTTCCTTTATTTCCATTTAAAGAATAGGAAAAAGAAAGGAAAGAAGAGAAATGAAAGATTTTGTGCATTTTTAAGGGGAAGGAAAAGGACTTAATGCCTCTCTCAAAAAAACCCCAAAAGCATTGTTTTCTTTAAAAGCTACTTTGGTTGGTGGAGAAAGAGCATCTTAAGGGATTTTTTTTAATTTCCCCTGTTCTGGCTGCCCTAATTGTGCTGTGAAGCCCAGCAGTAGGACTGTGGGCTTGCCCGGGGTTTGATTATCACACCAGGAGGACAAGAAGACTGCGTCCATATGGAGTTCATCCTTCTCCTTTGGTCACCTTGCCTGGAGCATCTTCTTGCCCTTAATACCAAGCTTGAGCCAGAATACAGGAGATCTTGTCTGATGTGGGCTGGTTAAGGTCTTGGAAAATTTTGTGTGAGCTTAGTTCTACCACTTTTGCTCCCCTGAAGCATAGCTCCGGGGTCGGTCCCTGGGGCTGGTCTGTGTTTGCAGAGTTGGGGTGGGACCAGAATGGCATATCACCAGGAGCACATCCCAGCAGCATCACCCATCTCCTTCCCCTGCTTCATGGGAGGAAACAAGGCTGGGATGCTGCAGCAGCTGGAGCCAGGCAAGCACTATGTTTTGTGCTAATCACACGGTTGGACAGAAGTTATAGGTAGAACTGCGGCAGGTTGAAATATCCCCAGATTTATCCAATTTTGGGGCCTGGGAATTAGGATAGAGGCTTTATGAATGTGATTATGAGTTTATGCATGTCCAGTGCAGTAGTCATTCCTGAAGCAGGGCTATTGGAAAACTCCAATATATACATAACGCAAGGGCACCGAAGCAACCTGGTCTTGTGGAAGGTGTCCCTGCCCATGGCGGGGGGGTGTTGGAACGAGATGATCTTTAAGGTCCCTTCTAACCCAAAACATTCTATGATTCTATGATGACATGTACTCTACAGGCAGATTGAGCACAATTTGCTTAGCTTGGCAATTCATTTGCTTACTTGGATGTCATTGATATGATCAGCTCTGCCTGCTGGCTCTGGCAGTTTTGCACCGTATTGCTGTAGGTGGAGATTTATCGTGATAGCTGATGGGGTGCAGTCGTCAAGGTGAGACAAGAAACTGTTGCTGCGACTGCTGAAGGCAGGTTAAAAATGCTTATTTCACATGAGTCTAGATAGGCTCTCTCTATTTTTAAGGCAAAAGCAACAGGAGTGAAAGGGCCTGCCAGGTCATGGTGTGTTTATGAAAGCTCAATTTCCTGGAAGCGTGGGACCTTATGAGACTTTTGGTTTTCATTTTTAAAAACACCGTCTTGCTAGCCCATGTGACTGCCGAGAAAAACTCGACAATATCATCTCTGTGGGTTGGTGAGGCTCAAAAAGCTTTGGAGAGTGAAAAGAGGAGCCTTTCAAGTGCCTTCACTCTGCAGTTGATTCCATGAATGTTTGGGTCCTGACTCACCATTTTGAACGCGTTTAGACTTGGCAGTGCATGTCTAGCAAAGGCTTTGTGGGATCCAACTCTTTCAGAGAGGGTCTAGATTTTGCTGGTGTTTTGCTTGAGTTTGGGATTTTGTTGGTTGAATTCCCCCCCACCCTTTTTTTTTTTAATTTGAAAGATCCTTGAAGGTTTCATGCTGTCGTCAGCTAAATACTGTCTTGATTACTGACAAGTACTAGCAGAATATCTAAAGGAATATCAAAACTGATGGGTGCCTTTTGCAACCTAGAACGAGTAGTAGTAACCTGTCGTTGATAGTCCAAGAGTTTATTGCGAATGGTTCATTTCTCTTGTCTCTGTCACATTGAATGGTATTCAGGAAAAAACTTTAATTAGTAGTGTATAACTACTTGCATTTAACAGAAAACATGTCTGAAAAATTAATGTGCTGCTTAAAGATACAGTTCCCCTTACCTGAGATCTTCTCTGCCTCCACCCACCCTGGGCTGGGAGAAGAGATGTATTAATTAATCCTGTGGTGTTAATAGCACTGATTCTGCAGCCCCTTCGCTATCCCACATGTCTCCAGCAGGAAGGCAGATGGGGCAGGATGGAGCTGAGCAGTTCTCCGAGCAGCATGTGGAGTCCAGTTTCATCCATCATGTTCTGTGCAGCTGCTAAGTGGAAGCACATTGCAGGACCCCGAGGCTCCCCGCCTGCACCAGGGTGCTGCAGTGACACAAACCCTGCAGCCGCTCGCCGTACAGGGAATTTAAAAAAAAAAAGATATCTGTGCAATATCCTGGCCTTTTTGTTTGTCACAGTCTCACCGATTCTGGTATAATCCGAATGCTACCTTGCTTAGTTTTGCTGTATGTTAGTTATTTGGAACAATTTTGTGCTGATAAAGATAATTAGTTTTTTAATAATTAGCTTCTTTTGAATGTAAGGGGATTACCTTTTCTTAAGTTTTCCATTAACTTGAAGAGGAATTCCGAACTACCAATTCTACAAATATTTTTAAATTTATACCCAGGTGTTGCATATGGTCTATAAAGTCTTTAAAATTTGTACCTTATCCCAGCTCTTAAAATCAATTTTAGTTTAGTTTCCAGAAGGAAAGAAATGCAACCATGTTAACACCATACCAACTCATAATACAAACTATTGCACACCGATTATGTGCGTGCATATGTGTACACGTACGACCATTTAGATCGTACCTCAAAAATGTGATTCGGTGTAGGACCTGGCCCGCGCAAGCAATGCCCCTGGGAGAGGGTGGGATACCGCATCCCCTCAGCCACCCTTTCCATGAGGTAGGGTTCCTTCCACAGTAAGCAGACCCCGAGGAGAGCTCACCCCGCTGTTGGGCTGCAGATGGTAACACAGGCAATGCCATGAGTGCAACAGCCAGTTGCCCCAGTTTGCATCCCTGCCCAGAGCAGCAGAGCTGGGGCCGAGGCAGCCACAGCGCGTAGCCTGGACCACCACCGGCCGTGAAGGGGCAAGAGTCACAGCCCAGGACTTTCCCCACCTTGCGGGGGGGCGCAGCCATTGTCCTTCTCTGTTCTTCTGACATAAAAGGCTCAGGGTGTGAGCCACCACATCTGCCAGAGCTGCAGCTGCTTCGGGCAATGCCCGCTTCTCTCTAGGTCTCCTTAGCTGTGGCTAAACCTTGCATGCCCTGCCCGCGCTGAAGCCAGCCCTTCTTGCTCACCCAGGGAATTCAACCTTCCATCCCAGCTATCCCCACCGTGCATGCCGGTGACTGCAGCATCCTTCCATCTCTGATGAGCATGGGCTTCCCTGCCTGCATCCCTTTCCCAGCCCCATCACTCTGTGCTCCAGCGGCTCCCTTCTCCCTCGCATCCAAGATAGTGGGGGTGGTGAGACTCCCTTTCTGCCCTTTCCTCACCAGCTCCCTCATCTCCCGTTCAGTGTCGGTTCGATTCATGCACCATCACTTCCCAATTACCTTTTGTGCTTTCTCCTCACCCTTGGAGGGGTTGGTCCCTCTAAACGTGCACCAAGCTACCCTGCTACGACCTTCCGAGACCCTCCTTAAAACACACCGTGATACCTGCAGGAGACTTAACCTCTAGCTTTTTAAAATGCAATTAGAGCTAGTCTCAGATGCTCCTTTCTTTCTTTTTATGTTATTTAAGGAGAGGGAAAAAAGGAAACAAAGACCTAGCTGTGTAGATTCTCATTTCACTTGCAGCGCGGCTTGCGAGCTGGGAATTTGGTCTGCTGAGTCCAAAAGGTTAAATACCACACAGAAATAGTTTATAACCGTGTCGATGTATCTAATATTTAATTACAGAGTAGTTATGTTTGCTAAAAGCTCAAACCGTGCATCAGACAAGACCGCAGAGGCTAAGAAATGGAAAGGTATGCTGTCTAGTGATAAATCCACTGAAGAGGCAGCATTTGCCCACCCAGCTGTGGTGGCAACCACCCTGGGAAGAGGTCACCAGTGCCATGGCCCCCACCACTGGCCAGGGAGGGTATCTGCTGCTCTGGTCCGGCACCACAACTGCTTTTTATGAGTATTTGGAGACTGGATTAGTTCAACAGCTCCAGGTTGCCCTAAGACCTCCATGAGTTATGCCTTTGCCAACGAGATCTGCTGGGAGTAACCAGAAGGAGCTACGGTGGTGGATCTCAGGAGGCAGCAGCTAGGTTAGCCATGGATTAGCTTTGACAAAACCACCACAACCCCCCTGATGTAAGTCGACCTAACTTTGCCCTTGTAGGCACAGCCCATCTCCAGCAAGTACTCTTCAAATATACTTCAGTGTATGTCACTCTGTGCAAGGAGTTTCCATCACATTTGCCCCTTCTAGCAGCAGTACCAGCTGCGAGCGTTTGAAATGGTCCTTACCCCGACTCCTTCCAGACTTAAACCAAACACATTCGGTTCAGTGGGAAGCACTCGCCTCTTCTCTTCATGCTTTCTGACCTTTATTGCTGTCGGTCCCTATTACTGGAAATGTCCTTGTCTCTCCAGAAGAAGCTAATTTGACTCAAACTCCTCATCTCAGAGGTAGCTGTAAAGGAGTAGAGGTTTTTTAGCATAGCCATTCACCATGAATACCACAGCTTATTTTTCTCCATGAATCAGCATCTTCGTGGTGCAGAGGGCAAATAATTGCAAAGGAAGCGTGGTTTTTCTGTACACGTGTTGCAGTGTGCATTGAGCTGAGTTTTTAAAGCGAGTAGTGGAGACACAGTTGTTTCATTAACAATGAGTAGCTCGATTCTGCGAGAGTTAAAAGAAGTACCCAGATTTTCTGCATTCCACTTCTTCAACTCGATTTCAGCCTGTCTGGTTGCCTAATCATGGATGCATTTCAAACTTCTGATTGAAATATGGACAGTATGTGATTTAATCGGTACTTGTTTTATCTGCAATGCTCTGTTTGAACTCTTTGTAGCATGCTGTATCTTGGCATGTTCAGACATGCTTCAAATTTGCCATCTGGTTTTGGAACTGAGTACCTGTTTCTTTTACGGTTGCACTCCATATCCCTTGGGGGGTCTGTTTGTTTGCTTTACCGTTTTTTGATTTGGGATTCCGCTAAGGACAGAGCCCTCCTATATCGCACCCAGGGAAGCAGCACAAGGGCAGCAAAGAGCTGCATACAGACTGATGGGCAAACCTCAAAACCTTTTTGAAGCATGGTTCGGATCTGTGTCCAAAAGTTGGGATGCTTTTCTGAAACTCATCCAAACATATCTGAGACTCTTTGGGCTAGGAATTGGGTTAAAACCCAGGAGAATAGTTATTTCTTATTTTTTAATCCCCTCTCCAGCGTTTTCTGTACTTACCAGTTCTTGCAAAGCCCAGACTCCAGTGAAAAATCATAATTCATGGGGGAACTCAATAATTCTCTCTCTGCTCTTGGAAGAGGTTAAGATGACCAGATGTGTGCCATCACTGGGGATGGAAAAATAGGATGAAGTTAGCCCAACACTTTCCCCTGTTGTGTGGACTGTAACTGAGACCTAAAGCACGGCTGTAGGATGCAGAGATGCCCCAGGCATAAGCCCTCATCTCCTCTTTCTCTGCAAGCTCTGTGGGTTTTTTTGGCATTTTATCACCAATAAATCACTCTCCTCTAGTTACTTCATGTACATGCATGTACATGGGCCCTAGGTCTACCCTGATATCTGCAGATCATCCAATCTGGTGATCTGGGGGTCCTTCACCCCCGGGATTGCTCCACCAGACCTTGTTGGAGGAACATGTTTAACAAACACAAGTAGCATCATGCTCCATGGAGGAAACCTGCTGGCCTGCCCCAAGGTCCCTGGTGCCACCGGCAGCCTCAGAGCTCAGCAGGACTGGCACCATCCAATGTGCAAACCTCAAAACCCTTGCCTGCCCTGGCTAAAAAAATGTAACTTGGAGCTGAACCACACAGTCAAACCCAGAAATTAAATCAGGTAGAAAAAACACCATCATTTTCTCTGAGACCATGGCCCAAAGAGCATCTGTGCAATGCTAAAATTTTATACTAAATCCTATGGTACTGATATATTAGCCTACAGTACTGAAATATTAGCCCCAGGCAGTGTAAATCAGAGCTGCGTTGCCAAAGCTCGCGGAGCCCTGCTGATTTACCCCGTTATTGCCCGGCGCGCTGACCTGCCCCAGGGTTTTAATCAGGTCTGAAGCAACTGAAGTATATAGCCAATAAATTACTGTGCGCTCTTTGATAGCACGGCAAAGGTTTCCCGGTTGAAGAGGTAGAATATCTGAAATCAAACCATCAAAATATGGCCTCGACGGTATTTTACCCCTTCAGCCTCAGTTCATCAAAAAGCCAGTAAAAGCCTCTGCGGATACCGCCTGGCTGCTACTTATTCTCCTCCTAATGAATGTGGAAATATCCATGGCAAGTGGAATTTATGGATGAAGGAATTCCAGTTACCATCATTTCATCTCCGCTGTAATAAGGCGGGCTGCGGCTGACAGCCCTGTAAAATACTGCCAGCTCACCAAAAAAAACTCTGAAAAAGGGTCGTCGGAGCCTGTCCAGCCTGCATCCACGGGGGGAAAACCACCTTTAAACCTCCAGAAGATGTTTATAACATAGTGCAGCTCCTGTTCCTTCACAGGCCTCTTCTCGAAGCCAAATGAAGTCGAACCAAATACTTTATTGAGTGGGCTCTGATGACCTTCGCTTATTATTTTTTTTTTAAATGAGCAGATCTGTTTAAGGGGAAAAAGAATCTATATGAAAAACACAAACTAACTTCAGATGGCGAGTTTAACCTCCAGTGGTCTTGTAGATTAAAAAACATTAAATCTTTTTATCTAAATTCTAATAAAAATCATGTCTCCCATGGTTTTAGTGACTGCTCCCAACTCACTTAAAAGCTTATTATTTTCAGGTCAGGTAGTGTGCACTGCAAAAATTTTTGTATTCTTTTTTTTATATTTTAAACTATTAATTTAAGATTTGCTCTTACTATGAAAAAATACTTTGTTAAATATTCTCGCCTGTCACAATTTCACCCAGTATAAGCTTCATGTTTAAAATGAAGCAATATCAAGATTTAACTAATAGAGGAGAGAATTTTAATGGCAAAACAAGTCCATTGCACATTTACTGATCTCCTTTGTACAGTGTTATAAATATACCGTATTTTAATGTATTAGCTGAGAAAAATATGATTTTCTTTTTTTTTTTTTTAATCGTCTAGAATTAATAAAGTATGGAAAGGGTCGAGGCAGCTTGACTTCATCCTCAGGTAGAAGCGTCCCCAGGGCCGATGCTGAGTTGTTGATTTCACTGGCTGGAAAAGCCTCCGGAGCCAAAGGAAAACACACATGTTCTCCAATAAAGGGAAGTTCTGAAGGTTTTAGGGGAATTAATTGCAGATCCTGGCAAAGCTGAGATGGGCACATCTTGCTGGCTGAGTAGGCTATTTGTTGAAAACACTGAAAGTTTCAGGTGACCACAGCTATTCATTAATTTGTCTGGAGTCAGCACTGCCTGCTGGCAGGGGGGTCAAATGAGGAAGGCAGGCAGCTTCGAATTGTCAGTTTGGGGTTGGGGGTGTTGCTATTTTTTGGAATATATTTTGAAATACCTATTGGTATCTTGAATTGTAATCCCAAAATGATGTTTTGGGTGAAAATGTAGTTAAAGTGCATGTTTTTGCTTGCTTGCTTGTTTGCTTTTAGCATGCAAAATGGGGAAAAACAACCCCCAAGACAAAATGACCTTGTTTCATTTGGGGTGAAACAAGGCATTTAGTTCAACCCCAACTCAAACATTGCTTTTCTCCTGTTTTTTTTTTTTCTTTGCTTCTGGTTGATCAAAAATAATATGGGATATGCCAGAGGTTTCATTTGTTATTGCTCTCCTGGTTTACCCATTCGACTGAAAATGCAATTATTCCTGTGGCTTTGCCCAGCACAGGCGGGAGGGAGCAGAGACGAGCAGGGAGCAAGTTTGGTGGGACGAGCACTGCGCTTGAGCCTGCCAGGGTGGGAGTTTGGTGGGGTAAAAAGACCCTAATGCTGCTGGATGGGGGAGAAAATCAACCCAGCTCTCCGTGCCAGCAAAACCAGACACACACACACCCCCCAGCCAGGGTCTCTGATGGGTCCACTTACCCCTTTTGACCTTGTCCTTTCCTCCCCTCAGCTAGAAGCGATGCCCTGGCACTAGGTGGAAATCATCATTAGGAGTTCGCGTGGCTCTTCAGCCGGCTCCTTTCAAACCATTGCACCCCAGTTAGTCTACTGGTTGTGCAACGCTTCATCAGAGCAGCTCCTTTTCAGCATCCCATGCTGGAATGGGAAGCCTTCCATCGCCATCCCATGCTCTGACCGTATTTTCTGGCTATTGCAAAAAGGCAAAAAGAAATGTCTCTTTTCAGCCTCTCCCAGTTCTGCATTATTATTGACAGTTTTCAACTGAATGGACTAGCCCAACCGCTGGAGTCAGGTTCATTCCCCACCTACTTAAAAAAAGCCTTTTTAATGGGCTTATCCTTGCCAGACAGGGAATTTTCCTTGTGTCCTTCTGCTTTCCAGTTTGATTTTGTGCAGTACTGAGATTGCTGATGTACCTTGCTTCCATATATTGCTTCTCCTTTTTTTTTGTGGTAGCTAAAACTGGAACCTAATGAGGGACAGCAACAGTGCAATGCACCAAGCTGTGGTTTTCTTCCATCAAATGTAAGTATGTGATCCCAGTGTGGTTTATATGGAAAATATAGTATTGGATCTGTAATACTAGTGAGTACCATACATTCAGCTGATAAATCTGAAGATATCTTAACATCCCCAGTGTTGTTAATGTAAAAATATTGGGCTATGCCATTCTAAGACGGTGTGGTGCCTCTCAGAGCAGCTGCTGGTCAGGGCAGGAGCAGGACCAGGTCACGGTGACACGGACACCTCCCTTCACAACAGGGTATCCCCAGACCTTTTGAAATATTCTCGGCTGCAGCAAATCTGTGAACCGAGAGCTACATCAGGATGTTTGGAGTCTCCCTTTACTCAAAAGGAAGCAAAAGTTAGCGGGAATAATGAAAATCTTAAAATAATGGGCTAAAACAACCAGCTGATGTCTGGACCCCCTCTTCAGTGCAACTTCTGACCATTTCAGAAACCCATATTTCCCTTTTTAAATGTTGCTATTCCAACAACTAAACAACCCTTGCACTTGATGGAGGCATTTTGCTGCCAGAAATATTGGGGAAAAAATTCTGACTTTCCATTCATGAGAGCATTTAAACAACACTTTACATCAAAGCCCTTTCATTCCCCGGCCAGAAGAGTTATAAATGGGGCTCGGAGCAATCGGTACGGCTCCTGCCTCGGGACGGAGCACTTCAAATGCCTCGTGCTTTCAAATGCCACAACATTAATATCCACCATCCTGGAAGTTAAAAGAATATTTATACACGTACACATCACATTAATAATGCATCGATTGACTGCTCTTATATTTAGAAACTAATATATTAAAACAAATTACCAAGTGACAAAACTTTCTTGACAGGGGATGAAATATGTTGGCCTGCTTTATTGTATGTTATATATATTATTAGAAATCAAGTAAATTCTTCCCATACTGTGACTTTTTAAAATAAAGTCTTCGTGTCTGATTCTCATTTATGCTCCAAGCTCTATATACTCCCTGGCTCGTGTGAAGTGGCAACAGGGTAGATAAGAATGAAGTCTTTCAAAACTGAAGACTTTAAATCTCCTTATTTAGGATGTACTTGATGGGAGAAAATAACCTTCTGCCCTGCCTGTGGCTACGGTGAGGGTTGGATATCAAACGCTAAGATTTCAGGACCCCAATACTAAAATTTTGAAAGGTCTTTAGCGTAATCCTTTAATCTGTTTACCGTTAGATACAAGAGAAAATGCTTATTTACAAGAGTAAACATCTACTTCCATTTCAAATAGGAGTTTAATCTGTTTAGAGAAAGGTTTGGGAGGAAATAATTCAAACTACTTTAAAGATTAAGGTTATCAACTTTTTTTTATTTTCCTTCAAAGGAGATGGCAGGCAACCTTCAGAGGAAGCTGTATTCATTAAAATTAGCCTGAAAGTGTTTAAAATGCTCAATTATTTGACCTTGTGGCAGTAAACCTGAATACAAGATGGGCCAATTTTTGCCTATTTTGGAGTGACTGTGATGGAGGCTGTAAAGCGTGTGGCCCCGCATCGGGTGGGGTTTCCATTCTGCAAATGTCTGCACAGTTCCAGCTGTTCAATTAAGCTTTATGGGTGGCTCTAACAGCCTAATTTTCAGGAGATGGCATGATTATGATATTATATTCCATTTTTACTCCTGTACTTCAGTCATTAGTATGTTCTGCAGCAAACATTAGCGATACTTTCGAAAGGGCTTAGTCCTTAAATGCTTGGTTTTCTTTTGAGTCTTTATTTAAATATACTTTTGATTAAAACCATCCGTCCTACAAGACAGCCGTTCCTCGCGCTGTGCATCGATTTCCATGCAATACCTTCTCCCGAGGACAGAACAAATTGACTCCCCTTTATTGTAAATCTGCTTACCCTGGTGAAAACTGGGTAAAACCTATTTTTAGAAGCAAACGTGGATGCTGACCTCCCAGCAGCTCAGCAGGGGATCAGAATGGGACAAAACGGAGCTTCAGTGCTGGCTGGGTGGAAAGGATCTGGGTTTAACCTACCAGCTTTGCTGCCCAGCCTCCCTCAAAGAGGCAGAGGCAATAAGTGGCCAGCTCCAGAAATTTACCTCCAGTACTCAGACAAGGCTTGGTCTTGCCAGATGTGCCAGCACCTCCTGCCCTTGAGCTGCTGGAGCACTTGAGCATGTGCTTAACGTTTGACTTTGGTGGGTCAGCTCGCATACCTACAGCCAAGCGTGTGCTTTCACCACCTCTGCAAGACCGAATCCTTGCAGAGCCAAACTCAGGCTCTCAAACTACAGGTTGGTGCTTTCTCCTTTCCATCCCCACCAAAGGGAATTTTAACTTCTACTGAAAGGTCCTCCAGACACGATAATTCAAGGCTTAAGGGACGTTGTCCCTTAGGCAGCAGGGCTTGGGCTGGGTGCCGAAGGCCACCCTCTGCATATGACAGGGCTTTTCACTACCCAGCACGGTCTCTGAAATTTTGCAGGAAGAAGGCTTAGCAGCTCTGCGGGACTAAAACACAAACCCTGCTCCTCTTCTCCAAAACACCACCTCGGTAGCATGAAACATCGGCAGTGGGAATGTCACCATCTCCCATAAGAAAGGGTATGGCATCAAGTCGCAAGGATCATGGTTAAATTACCCGTGATGAAGAGTTTAGAGGCTGATATAACATGACTTGTCTCCTGTATTGGCCAGAGTTGCGAACATATTCCAAGAAATTCCCTTTAACCCTACTTGCCGTGGGAGACACAGCAGTTGCGGATGAGTGCCTGTCCACTGAGGTTCCCCAACCTTTTGTTCCTGACCCTTTTTGCATGCAGTTCAGACAACCTCAGACTTCTTAACCCTCTTGAGTCAACAGCAAAACTGCCGGGAGTCTCAACAGAGCCAAGTTTTTTACAGGATCTCAGCAGAAGTAGCCATGTTATGAGCTCACGGACTTACCTTCAGTAGAAGCAGTCATGTCCCTTTACATTATGTCTGAATTTATCCCTCAATTTGTAGTCCTTGAAGAGCAAGTAGTGCTCTCCTGTCTCTTGGGTAGCTCCCTGCCCTCCTTGCTTCACAGAAGTGCCTTGTCCCACAGCAGATCTCAGAGACCTTTAAAGAGGAAATCGCTTTTTTTTTTCCCCACCTCCTTTAGGTCAAAAAATTGATGGTTATAAAAATGAACAGGGAGCGCTGATGCCAACACATCCCAGATATATCGGATATCTCCCAGCTGGCTTCTCTTGGCAAATCCAAAGGTCAGGGCAGTCTTCCTCCAAGAGCCTTCAGGAGGAGGACATCGACAGTTATGCAGATGTGGTGTTCACCGTTAATTCAGAGAGGCTCACCCCGTGTGTTAGTTTTCAGGCTTTTGTGATGGGTGAATACCTGTGTTTTTCTGGGGCAGTCATAAAGCAGAAAGAATCAAACCCAATTTGATCTCCATCCTTTAAAAAGTGATTTCCTTTTCTTTTTTCTTCAGGGGAGGTAAGATAAGCATGGGAAGGCACCAGGAAACATACTTAATAAAACATTCAATAAAGAATGTTTTGATTTGTTTGATTGAGTTTTTATAGGTATGGGAAGTACTAGCTTTGTTTTATTAGGAGTGTGAAATGCCTTTGGATTTCTGCTCTGAATGGACTGTTCTTCTTCCCCCCGCAGAGAGAGTCCATCGAGCACCACCAATGCATAACCACAGCAGAGGATGGGACCATCAGATGGACTTCCCCCCATTCAGGTACACGTGACTTTCTTCTCGATACCTATGTTTCTAGATGTATACGTTGCACCTAAGGATGGCTCACTGGGTGTTTACTTTCCCATGAGCCTTGGATGCGGTAATCCTATGGCTTTCATTATTTTATTCCTGTTGCAGTTACAGTATGCTTGTAACAAGAGTCAGCACCACGCAGAAACGGGAAACCCTGAGGAACGGCGGTAAGTTCTTGGTAGGGGTCAGGCAGTTTTATCTATTCCCACCCTGAAAGTGGCCAACAAAAATAACCAGAGGTAGCAACGTCAAACATAAAAAATGAATCAAACTGACAAAGCTTGAAATTAGTTCTACAAGTTCAAGATTCAAGATACTGCTATCTATAAGGCTGAAATTATAAAAGCATTTTGAAATGCTTTCCCGCTGGTCTGGGCTAAGGAGGTAATTTGGGCTGAGCAGGTAGAGCAGAGGTGTGCCAGATCCAGCAGCTCTGCAGATGCTTCACCCGGGTACTTGTTCCAGCTTCCCCGTATGCCCCGTAACTCTCCCTCAGCTTTTACAAACAAGGCAAAGAAGCATGGTATTTTTAAGCAAGAAATTTTCATTTCATTAAGTTGAAACATCAGAATTAGGTGACCAGTGGAGCAATATCTGAAAAATCCGTCTGGAGTGTAAGAGTTGAGATTTTTCACCATACAAACTTGGGAAATTCAAACAGTACGTGGAAAAAACTTGTGAGATTTTGATGGTAGCATTTTGCAAAAAGCCCTCAATTTTGCTTTCCTTTTTGATGGAAATTTCAATAATTCATGTCCATCTCAAACGAGTGCAGTCCTCACTTTCCAGCTGTGAAGAATTCCCCTGCTGAAGTGTGGTCTAGCTCTTCCAGAATAAGTGATAGAGTCAGCAAGGTGAAAGTTAATTTCTTTGTAACGAGGGTTTAATTTAAAATAATTATTGCTATGTTAAAGAAGCAGCGTCCTCCATTATTTATTTACAACATGCACATTAAAATGCTTAACTACAGCTCAACCCTATTAAACCAATCTGCAGCATCAGCATATTATTCAGTAAGTTTTGCAGCCTCCTCAGAGAGGCTGCAATGATCCTCCTTATATTTTTTTAAATGCAGACCCCAAAGTCACGCTGGTATCAGTAAGGGATTTCTTACAAGGCAACGAGTGAAGCCGTTATTCACACTCTTATCTGGGCCTAAAATCAGAGCAGAGCAGCAACGCACTTTTAAAATGTGCAAATATGGAATATTTGCATGTAAGCAAGCACAGTTAGGATCATGTGCAAGGTTTCTTTTTGGTTTTGGAGTCAAATAAGAGCAATTACAGGGTGTGTGGTATTGTGGAACCTGTCCAGATTTTTTTAAGAGGGACTGCTGATGCTTTTTTAAGACACGATCCTGCCGTGTGAAACGAGTGCCTTTCTTCACCACCTCTCCTGTAAAGCAAAAGGCTTCGTCTCTGAAGACAGAAGCAAAGGAGTGGGTCTGGACTCAGCTCCCTTTATCAGAAGAAATGCAACGTGAGTCTTCATAAGACTTTAAAATCTGGTGGTGGTCTGAATGAACATTAAACATTTGAGATTATAACTTCATGTTGAAGAGCATCCTCATTTTTATGTGGGAAAGTAAAACACCCTGGAACAACCTAACAGTCCCAAAACACAGGATCCTGAAAGAGTGTTCAGCATGCTATTTTTGGCTGATTTGTCCTTTCTGCCCATCACAAACCATGGTCTGTCATATTTATCCCTCCCAGCCTCACGGCAAAAAAATTATGAGATCATGAAACTCATCCTGTGCCCATCCCTAAGCGAGTTCACATGGCTCAGGGTGGGACAAGGTCCCCCCTGTAGGAATCATTGCAGAAAACAGGCCAGGTTTTGTCTTGGAGTTTGGCTTTAATCTCATCGCTCCAAACACAGGGGTTACTTCTAGGCACCCATTTCCCAACATCGCAATGAACGCTACAGGCTAAAGCAGGCAGGCACGTCTCTTATCTGCCTGGGGCATGGATACGCAGGTTTCTATCGCACTTACCCTCCTTTTGCGGTAGCTTAATTAACGTGCAAGGCAAAAAACCTGTACGTCTACTCTGCAGAAATGATTTTTCAGTGAGTGTAAATCGATGGCTGGTGACAACCACGAAGGACAGGTGACTTTGCAGGCAACGAGAAGGGGCACAGGCTGGTTTGTGCATGGTGGGGTATGGGGTCAGCGGTATCCTCAACGTATGGAAAAGTCCATATGGAGCGAGGTCCAGCACTCCTTATTGCAGCTTCCAAACAAAGTCGGGCTGGTGCTGCAGCTTGTCTGGCAGCTGGGCAGAAGCAGGCAGGAGGTGCTGATGCGCAGAAGCCTAACGGCACCCATCCTGCCTGCAGGGACAGGGCTGCCTGGCAGGTACGGGAGTAAGTTTTCCGCAGTGGACAGAAAGAGGAGAAACTGTCTTAAATTACAGCAAGAACAGTTCCTACTGGAAATGGGTAACAGCTTGCCAAGAGCAGCGGAGAGGAGTATGTATGGAAGCGGTGACGTATCCACCTAAACATTTGGTTAGTCCTTAAGAGTTATGAAGCCCTGTCAGGAACAACGAAGGGTAGAGCTAGTCCTGGTTTGCAGCTGAGGGATGAACCCCCTGGTTTCTGGAAGGCCAGCACACCTCGCTCAGTGGCATGTCGCCACTAGACACCCCTGCACGGTGCAGGCAGGGCAGAGCCACCCTGGTCAACATCGACACAAAGGTGGAGCTCAAGCGGTGCGCCTCTTCACTCCTGCAGCTCCTTCTGGTCATGCCTAGGATACTTTGTGATTCTGCATAATATAATGACTCTGTAAAACGTCAGATTCTGCAGAGAGTCCACCTGTCCTGATGGGAACAAGGCATACTGTAAAACAGCAAAATTATCATGAGCCTGCTGCTGTCACTCCAGCTGAGGGGTTAATTTTCTGCGCCCCTTAGACCTTTGTTCCTTCTGCCCAGGCTCACCGCCTGCTTACCAAGGACTAACTCAGAATTTCAGACCTTGCTATCTCAAAAGCGTTTCTTCAGCGGTGGCTGGAACACAGGAAACCCGGGCTTGGTCCACCTGGGCTTTTCCCCAACGTTTGACAAAGTGCATTTGTGGCCTTGCATTAGTCGCAGAATTAATCACGCCTGACAGACCAAGTGCAGCCCCGTGCGAAAGGGCAGAGCTCCAGTGAGGCCAGCAGCTCCTGCCAGCTCTGCCCCGGCCTCGTCCATCTGAAGCCATTCTTTGCAAACACTAATTTATTTTCTAGACGAAGGGGGGGGACTCATTTTTGGTGTGTCCCCTGGGCAGGTTTTCATTTTTTAATGTGGCTGGCAGGGTCAAGTGACAGAAATGCTTTTCTTTGGTGATGGACAGCAGAGAAAGGAAGCCTTTGTCAGCATGGAGCTGCCACTCTTTTTTGGTGACACCTTTCTTCCAGGCCTGCCAGTGAGGGTGAAAATGGCAGTGATTTGTTTGGTAACTCCTTATGGACATGCCTCTACTTCCACCAGGCAGGTCTATTTATAACCTGAATTTGTAACCCTAAGTTTGCCCCCAGCTGTACATAGCCTACCTATGTCATTAGTCTTGGAAAAGGTTGCAGCAATAGTTGTTGGATTTCTTTTTAATTTGGCTGAAATTTTAACAGTGTATGTGTAATGTTGTTATTCTTTCTCTTGTTATTTGAATTGCTTAACTCCCATTCTGTGTGTGTCTGTATCCTGTTGCACTAAGAACCTGTGCAGAAGCCTGCAAGGTGGTCAGACTTCGCTGCAACAACGTCCTGCAGCAAGAGCGACTTGGACTGCACTCTTCTTTCTTCCCTGCTCCCTGAAATGGAGCAGGCTGGTTAGTTCAGACTGCGACTCGTGCAGTCCTGGAGCCTGCGTCCTGCAAAAGCCGTGGCTTCCACAAGCCCCAGCATCCACAAGCCCCAGCATCCACCGGCTGTGTCAGCCTGCGTGCCATCAGTCCTGTCCTCTCGGCTTGACTCTCCAGGGAACCCCTGCATCGAATGCGGGATATCCAAAGACCTAAAACCCTAGCTATAAGCATTACTTCTTACGAGCTTGGTCTTTGATTAGAGCTGGGATGGTGGGGCTGGTGGGTTGGGTTTGCTGAGGAGACATGGAGGACTTCTGCAGGAGCTGGCTTTGGAGTGGTCTACCACACCAGCTCTCCTGGCCACCAGGAACGGCCAGAGGTGTCAGTCCTCAAGTCTAAAGGCTCAGTACACAGTTCTTGTGTTTAACTTGAAATGACAGGGATTTCAGTGCGCACCCCCAGCAAAGCATGTGTTAAGGCTGAGAGGAGCGTGACAGAAGCAATGCCTCGAGTGCATAACCTGTTTCTTCAGCCGAATTTTCCCTGAAATAAAACCTTCTTCAAGAAAAAAAAGGAACCTCTCTCACCTTCTGTGCAACAGGGAGCATGATTTTCTCACATGCCAGACATCAATAAAAACAAAAAGTCCTAGGAAAAACATCCTCCGAGTTCTCTCTCTGTAAATGTCCTCCCTTCAAGCATGCCTTCCTTTTTTAAATGCCTGCTAAACCCACCTCCCTGCTTTTCTTCATCATACTCCCAGTCCCTTTCCTTCTCCAGAAATAAATCTGAATGTCTCTTGAACTCATTTATACTGCTCAGTTGCCTTCCCCAGCCTAACTCGTTCCATATGGCTATTGCTCTTTGCGTAGAGCAGTTCTGCCTGGGTTCCCTCATTTACTTCCAAGATTCTTAATTTTATGAACAATTTCCTAACAATCAGATCAATTAGAATGTGGAAAAGTCCTCCAAGGGAAGCGGTAGGATCCCTGTCACTGGTATAATGCAAATTTGGGCCAGACAAAGCAATTCCGCCCATCCTCTGCGGAACAATTCCTTGGATGGGCTGATCTAATAAAGCAGATATTTTCCGCCTTTGCATTCCTGGGGCCTGATCCTCCTCCCAGTGACACCAGTGGCCACGGTCTCCCGGCTTTCTGGGGGAGAGGCTGGGTTCCCTCTGCCCATCACGCCAGGGTTTTGCCTTCTGCGTGCAGCTCTGCCTTTTTCCAGTGCGAGGGCCACGTGACGTGAAATCACTTTGGGTTGTTTAGGCTTGCTTTCGCAATTAGAGCTGCTGCTGCTTTGCTATTCTTTTTTTTTTTCCCCCTTATTTATTCTGAGTAATGCCTGACACATGCTTATTTCATGCTTCATACTGATATATTTCAACGAAAGGCAAACATAAAGAACAAAACCAATACAGTTTTAATGGATCAAATACCATCCTACTAAAAACCACAATTTTCAAATCAACATTTTTATTGAAACAGACTTTCATTCAGAACAAAGCATCCTACTGAAACCCAACATTTTTTCAAACTCTTGTCCAACAGTCTCTTTTATTTTCCCATCTCAAACAGGTAATTTTCCAATCAGACCTATTATACCAAATCAATTTACGTTTACCAAAAATATATAATTACAAGAATTAGCCCAAACCAACGTATTTTTTTAATCCTTCGCCTGTTAACTCAAACCACATATATCTGCAAGTAAGAATTCTTTTGGAGACCGATGGAAATGTATTCCAAACAATGCATTCTTATTCAAATTCTTATACATTTTAATCAAAAAAATCTTGTATTATCTGCAACCAATATCTTCGAAGTCAGCCCATTTTATTTTGTTTAAGTCAGACCACTTTTACTAACCCCCTCATTTATATGGAATTAATATAGTATGTGTATTGAATGCGATGCCTAATGACTTTGATATAATAACACAAGCAAGTTATTTTCAGTATATATATAACGAATGGCTATATTGCTGATATTTACCAAGCCAAAACATATTTTTATTGAAAACAGGAGGGATACCCAGCAAGGACTAGCTTTTTCCTTGGCCTTGCACGGCTAAAGGGGTTTGGGGTGGAAGGATGGAGGACCAAAGGGCAGTGCTCAGGGGATAGTATTCCCACCCTCTGAACTTCTGCTGCCTCAAGTAGCACACAAGAGCACAGGACGGTGATAGCATCTCCGCACTGGGGACTCCCACGTGGTATTCTACCTTCCATAACCTCCAAAAAACCCACAAATGTGGGAGTTTTTATGGCCACAGCTTGTATGGGAAACTTCTTCGGGACCTTCTCCATGGATGGTTGGGAACCTTCTTCCAGCTGCAGGCCAGCAGAGATCCACCTGCCTGGAGCTGGCACTGGCCTCGCTGGATCTTCTCCATCGCTGGGATGTGGATCTGCTCTTGGCTGTCACTTCTCTTGGCTAAAAGACAGGCTCTCCTTTCTCCAGGGTATCTTGGAGCTCTTCTCTGTGCTGGCGCTAGCTGAACTTCCTTGCATGTGGATGACCGAATTCTTGAATTCACTATTAAAGAAGGTCTCAACAGTCTTATAAAGCGGCAATAAAATTTTCCTGTCCTGGGTAGATTCACACCACATGATATGTCCCCTCAGCTGTCTACCTTTTCCTGCCTGTTGCTGAAATTCCAGCTGTTAGTTCTCATGACCATACTGATCTCTCCTAGCTTTGGAAGCCACGTCAAAGTGAAATATTTGGTCTGAGCTAGCATGGGAAAGAAAGATGCCTCCACGGGGCAGGTCCTCTGATCTTACCATAGCTTGGGTCACCCTTGGGAGATGCTGGTCTTCTTCCAGGACTGCGAGAGGGAGCAGGTAGCAAGAGACGACCTGCAGTTGGGTGGACAACTGTGGACAACAGCACCTGGGGGTGTGCCGGTCCCCGGCTAGCTGGCACACGGGTGGTCCCACCAACGCGGTGCCTGGGAAGGGGGAGAGGGGCAGGTGGGCTTCGCAGCACCTGCAAGTCCCAGTCTCCATCCCTGCCGTGGCTTTTCCCAGTGGCTGATGAGAGGGTTGAGACGGGGCTGGCGTTTCGGTCCCTGCCAGGCAGCAGGAAGGCTGGGAAGCTGGCCTGGCTAAATTCATTTATTCCTCTGCTTGCTCCTTTATTTATTGAGGGGCTGAGCACGCTTGGCAGTATTCTGGTATTTCAGCAAAATTAGATATTAATTTTCTCCTAAATGCTCTATAATTTTATTTTATTAAAACTTTTACAACGGGAGAGAGAGGGTTTTCTTGCACCATCCCAAATGGGTGCCAATAAAATCTTTATACCCTACCGCAGTCTCAGGTACTCCACATTTGCAAAGAAAAATACATTATGTAGAGAAATTATTTTTTTAAAAATATATATTAGAGAAAGGATATAAAACTTTATTGGAACTGTATTTCCTACCCCTCTACTTCAGAAAGCCAACTTTCTCAAGTATTATACGCCAAGCGTACAGTCCTGAAAGGGAGGAAAGAGGGATATAAACCTTTAGGCAAACGTGGGGATCTCTGAAAGCACTTCCAATAATTTTTGCTGTGAAAGTAATACCCTGATTTTAAGGTCTGGTGCCTTAGGAACTGAGATGGGTTTGCAGGAGAGCAGCCCTGGCATCTGCCCCTGGTTGGAGGGGCTGGGAAGATCATGCTGAGAAGGCAGCATCCCTTGGAAGGTGATGGGACTTTCCAAAGTACCCATGCAAGCAGAGGGGTTTTCCTCCTGCTTTTTAATCCCAGAGCTTTTAAAACTGCTTAGGACAAACCGTCCCTTTCCCATCGCCTCTTTCAGACCACGGGGTTTTTGCCACAAAAAGGTTAATCCACGGCTTGGATAAACCAGGGTAGCCCCGCTAGAGCCAGATGATTGCTCTTGATTGAAACTAGCCAAGAATCTGCTCCAGCTTTCTAGTCTTTATTGGGAAAATTTGTTTACAGCTGTATACTGGGCAAAGGAAGCTTGTGCAGCCCTTCTACAGCACTTATTCACACAAAGCTTTAATATTTGATAATGTTATTTAATAAAATCTGTTACAAGGTTCTTAAATAACTCTTTATGACCCTTTTATGATTTATGTCATGACACATAACCTCGGGTGTATATATTTTATGTTATTACAGATGTGTAAACTGATATTAATTGTACACATTTTCCCCTGAAGTATAAGAACTTATTTTTTTCTCTTTTTCCCTTGGCTATATAACTAGACATATAATAATTTCTACAGAAGGTAAAACCAGCACATATAGTAAAAAATGGATGAAAAATGTTTGTGCAGCTCTGCCTTTCATTTTAAATGAATATAAATGTTCGTATATGTCATAAATTTAAGCTGCAAGTAAATTACTGCCAAGTTCTGAGCCCATCTCATGTTTGAATCCTGGAGTGAAATAGAAAACATTTGTTGAATCAGTCTGCTGAAAGCAGCAAGGAAATGATGTAATGTTTATGAAATATGCAGTTTTGATACAATCCAATTAGCACTCTCAGTTGCTCTCTAGCAGGCTTGCAGCAGGTTTTCGGGGCGGGGGGGGACTGGCTGCGGAAAGCAGGGATGTCCCCCACAGCAGCAGGGAGGGATGCCTTTCCTCAGGAGGGTGCCCAGGCAGGTCCCTGCAGCCTTCACATTATTGCTCACGTCCCTGCTAATGATGGCCCCGAATGCTCTTCAAGACCGCCAGCCTAGGACGCGCTACCCAAAGGCTTCCTGGCAGGTCAGGGCAAACGGGTGAGAAACCCCCGGAGCAAATCTGTGTTTCCAAGGGGGCCTTTCAGTGAGAACTGCTAAATCTTCCTTTTTTCTTGAGTAAAACACCCATCAGCAGCCGCCGCGTTCCTGCGCGATAGGGACGGTGAAGCATCCCCTCTCTCCAGGGGCTTTTACGGAGTGGAAGCTCACCTGGTGTGGCCGTGCCCAACAAAACAGGGTCGGGACACGCAATAATGTCCCAAAGTAGAACTACGGCACCAGGAACTGCATCCTGGCTTTCTGAACCTGGAGGATTTTCCACCCCGAAATCCATCTCTGCAAATGATAACTCCAGCTGAGGAAGTCACAGCATCAAAAAGAAGGAAAATAAAGCCAAGATACCTTTCTCTTCAAATGCGATTTACAAAACATTTCAGCATCTGGAACAAGGGACATTAGTTTTGATTATTTCCTTATGATATTTATTCAATTTGTTATACTTAAAACTATTATTGTTTTCTATTCTCTCTCTCCCTCACTCTGTTATTCTCTTTCATCCCAGTATTTCTGTTCATTTGTCAAGCACAGCTAAAGGAAAAAAAAAATCAGTGGCAGGAAAAAAAATTGAAATATGTCATCAATGTGGCCTTTTTTATTTTATGGCATTAAATGAACTGCCTGCCCAGGCAGAAAAAATAAAGCAAGTATTTGAAGTTTGACATTATAATGACCAAAAGCAAAGCATGAAAGTGAGCCAGTAATCAAATACTTGGGTAGCGTATTTACCCAAACCTCTGCTAATGGTGGTGTAATGCCACTGATGGATGCACACACGTCTGCTGTGTCATGGGCTGCAAGCTGACATGAAATTAACTTGAAGTCATGTTAAACATTATATTAAAAGTAGCCATGCTGGGATGACACAGGGACACAAGCCTCACTTGAAGCTTTATAAACCAGTCAAAGCTGTAGACATCAGCCAGGAGATGTTGGCAGATGTTCCCAGCAGCTGGGTCCGGTGGCCCAAAAGTCTTGTTCTCCATCCTGCATGAGGACAACTGTGTTGTCCCATTGGCCAAGAGGGCTCCTCTCGCCCTTCAACATGCCCATCCCAAGAAAGGAGCAGCAGGGATCAATCCCCACCAGGGAGTCTGCGGAGGAGCTCCTCAGCAAACTGGGCCGGTAATGGATTTTCTGGCTCCCTGGCCAAACCAGAAAAAAAAAAAAAAAACAAAAAAACCAGCACATGTTGACTCTCAGCTTTTGGGGGAAAAATATAAAACCCCAAACATGTCATGTTGGGTCAACCTGAAACATCATGTTTGATTCAAATCTGAAGTACTTTGTTTTGCTTTGCTGAGTTATTTAACTCTTTTGTTCTAACTTTTGTCTTTTAATTTAGCTCAATTTAGAAATAAACAAATGCTGTTTGGAAACAAAAGGCTTAAAGGTTTTGCTTGGGAAATGTCAAATGTTTTAGCAAGTCTAAAGTGAAATGTTTTGACATTTTCAAAAAAAAATAAAGAAAAATCTGTGCTTTCTTCTAGCTGAAATCAATAGCTGAATTTGACCTGAAAGTGTGAAGAGTTTCTCTTTTCTTCTAAAACTCCATTTTTAAATGAAATTACTTAAAGTGGCAAAAAAAATCCCTATGCCCAAGTGTAGTTCTTTTCTCCTGTTCCAAGGGAAGCCTCCAGAAACCCTCTGCTCTCCTGCTCAGGTGCCTGAGCTGGACACATGCTTCCCGCAGGACCGGGACACTTACAGATCTTCCTTTTCCAACCAACAGCTATTCGGACGTAATAAAAATACATCTGTGAATAACCACGCGGGAGATGGCTCTTCTTTTTAGAGTAAGGACCTTGGCCAATACATCATCTGCAAATGGCTTCAAATCCCTTCTTTCTCCTCCCGCGTGCCCCTGTTAAGCCCTGCCCTTGTTAGATGGCCAGGGAATAGTCACGGTCTACTAAGGTCGATGCTGATTTTGGTGCTGTTTGCTACTTAAATGGATTTCTGAATGTGGTACTCTCTTTGCTGTTTGCTCCTCTTCAATGCCTGCATTTATGACAAGTTGGCCAATTGCTCCATCCTGAGCGAGGAGAGTTTATTTAAGTGGGTTTACAGTGGCATGGGATACAGCTGGGTGTTACAGCACACACTTAAGAAATTACCAGCTGGTAAGAAATGTGTTTGGACAATGGGTAGAGACAATAGCTGAGATAAAAAAGAGTAAAAGTCATGACTGCTTTGAAGAAAGCAAACACAATGCTGCCAGCAGCCATCCCACGGGGCTCTGAGCTTGCGTTTTCCACATCTCCCACGCCTGGTCCAACCAACCCTTTCTCTGGGCATGACCACGGCAGATCAGGCTGAGAGCATGCGAGAAACCCCCCTCAGGGTCAGGCCAGTCCCTTTTGCTATACAAATGCAGAAGAAAAGTCCAGCCGGGCTGGCACGGGTGGCCATCAGCCTACCTGGTCCCGTGGGACCACACATCTCCTCTCCAACCTCACCTGGTGCAATGCAGCGACCTTTGATTTTATGGGATTTGTAATGAAAGAGCAGCAAAACTGTTGCAAGTTAACCCTGGCACCACGAAATGCAGGTGCCGGTGCTGTGTCTCATCCCCGTCCCCCGGGGTCAGCCTGGGCACTACAGGGGGCTCGGGACCTCCTTCAGCTGCCTGCTGAAGCCATTCACGAGGCTGCTTTGCTCCCCACCCAGGCAGAAGTGCAATTCCTCAGCTCTCGGCCGCTGGGAAAGTTTGCTGTGGAAACCGATACCCTCCTAAAAGTCCTCCTTCGAGCCGGTGTCACTGCAGGTAGGGCTAGGTCAGAGGATTACTCTGAGGCTGCCCGCCGCGCTCATTGTCCTCTGAAGCATGAATGAATGGGGTAATTTAACCCCGAGGAGATAAGGAACCGCCGTCTGTACGGACAGTTGTTATTAGCATTTCCCATGAAGCTGTCGGGTGTTGGTTTAAAGGGTCTTTTAACAAATTATCAGGATATCTGGCTCCTTCCAGGTGCTGAGTGTCTCGTGACTCAGCTGCTCTCTGGTCATCAACTAAGAACAGTCAGGAAAGCTTTAATTACCTCCAACGCTCGTTACACCCCTGTTGGGAATTTGAAGCAGGGCTGGTGGGTGGGGGGGTGCCACATCTTACACTCCAACGCACACGGTCCAGCCCGCAGCAGACATTTTCCTCCTTGGCCAATACCTGCACTCAGGGAGCTTTATGAAGCATTTCTCCACTTTTCTAGTTATGCACCCATATTTTTCCTTCAAAGTGGGAGGTAAACAGGTAATAATTGCACTGGTTTAGACTAATACTGATAATGCTTATACCAACCAATACCAAAAATTATGAAAAATACATCAATTTCCACAGAAATGACAGCCTCTCCTTTTCTGCCTTAATTGCTGTGTCATTTTTGCGTGTGTCCAAGAGAGTCTGGGTGCAACTGGTGGGGTGAAAAGTGCAGGCTGTGACTGCTCTATACGGCCCTGTACCCTAAAGGGCAGCTTCACCTACATCCCAGGGTCCGTGCCCAGGCAAGACACCTGGTAGCAGGCACTGAGCTTTGGATACTTCATTTATGTGCAGGCAGAGGATTCAGCATTTCAGTACCTATCTTCACGAAAGGCTGCAGACCTTAGATCAAAATTTTAATTTCGCTTTGCGTCAGATTCTCCAGCAGATTAAATGCATTCTGCTCTGGGAAGCCATCTACCATTGCAAATGTCCAGCATAAAACAGCGTATCAGTTTTATTAAGCAGGATGTTAGGCAATTTAATAGCCTGGTTTAATTCGGTAGAATTCATCCAGCTTAAGTATTTTTCCATCTTCTACTCAACCTGTTTTATGATTTATCAATTACCTATTTCACATATATCATGGGTTTAACTTTTTCACTCTGTAAATCATATTCCTGGCTGAAGAAATGGGGTTTTTTTACAATTGAAAAAAACCCACAACTCGTCTCTCTGTGTAAGAGTCATAATACTTTCTGTGAAATATTTAAAACATCATTTACAATAGATGCAATTCAGCGATGAGTCAGAAGATTTGAAGGACGTTCACGAGGTTATAGTGACCTTTTGAGGATAAACTGTATTAAGTATTAGTCTTTCCTGCAAATAAACTTGATTTCCATCAATAGGCGGTTCTTTCTTTTTTTTCCGTTGTTAAGTATACCACCCCTTTTGGAGAAAGCCTATTCCCGTAGCATTGCTGGCATCTCAGATGGTTTGAGAGGAGCTGCCCTCCAGTTCAAACGCGGAGATGACTTTTCATTGACAATGGGAGGTTTGTGGGTGTCTCCCCCAGAGCCTTATTTTGTAAAGCACTTACTGAAACGCTGCCTGAAAAAACAAACACGAAGCTGAAGTCCCTCACCCACATCCCGAGGGGACAACTCCATTCACTCCAGCGGGCGCTGGCCCAGACTCCAGCTGTGCAAAGGCACGGCAATATAATTGCAATAGGCCCTGCAACGGCCCTGCCAAATTAAAATTAAAATTTTGTAATTCTTTTCTTTTAATCGTCCATTGTATCTGATCCTGATCAACTCCCAAAGACTTTAAAAAACCAGACCACTGGGTAAAATCCTGGCTTCACTGAGGTCAACGGCAGAAACTTCCAGTGGCTTAATGAGCTCATGGGCTCTCCCCATGTCTGTTACGACTTTATTTATGTTGTGGTTTAATGAATGATTGTCTAACGCGGATGCGTAAATGACTCCAAACGAGACCGAGATCCCTGCGGTGGTTGGTGCTGCATGGAAATGTGATATTAGACTGTCTCTGTCCCAAAGACCAGGCTGTTAAGAGAAAAGATAGGGAGAAAAAACCACTCACCTATGAATTTTAAGCCGGGTGGTAAATTTTGCTGTTTTGCGGTGCCGCTCCTCCAGCTCGAACCCACAATGTCGGCAGGCAAAAGGGAATTATAACTTTGCGAAAATACCCCCAAAAAGCAACAAAGTCATGCAGGAAACCGGCACCAGAAGAGAGTAAAGGCTGAAGCCCACCACAGAACCCTTCTACTTGGTGATTACAGCTCCTTTTTATGGTCAGTAGTGTTATTGATCCATCAGCATCTAATCAATAGGGATCAATTTAATGAACTGATGTGATAATTAAGTGGGGTTTTGCGGATTCAGTCTGGAACATGACCACTGGTGAAAATTGTTTTAATTTGAGGTTTTAACATGGAAAAGAAACCTTTCACAAAAACAGAATCGCCCATTCAAGTTGATGATATTGTGAACAACATTGATCTCATCCTCAGAAATACTCGTCCTTTACATTTTCAAGAAGTATAACAGAAAACATTATCAAGAGCATTAGAGGGTTTTTTCTCTGCCAGAAACCAGCCCGTTGCAAACGCTTTCAAATGGAAACAACTCAGAAATTTCAAAAATGTTTGCAAAAAAGACATTTTCACTTTTCAACCAACTCTGTTATTGATTTTCCAGGCTGAATAAGGAATGCTTGTTGAATTTTATGGAAACTGATAGTGGGACTATATGAAACTGGCCATAAAAGATAACAGATTTTGTTTTAAAGTCAGATAAAAGTTATAGTCCCGTGTTATTTGGCATATGAATTTCCTATGATACCAATAAAAATGTTAGTTATAAAGCATTTCCTGAGGAATGGTTGTAACCCCAAATGATCATGGTTATTTGCTGAGGAAAATAGGTTTTATTCCGAACAATAAACCTATGCAGATTTATTAACCTGGGAAACACACAGCCATTTCATGTACCAATCCGGTTCGAGCTGATGGAATTAATAACACTGATATAATGAAAAATATCTTTTACACTCCAAAACCATTGCCTGCATAATGTCACACATAAAAGAGTTTACTTAGCAGCCCTTTAGCTCTATTTTTCCCATTCTTCGCAGAAGTCTTCATTCACAATGGATTGGTTCTGTTTAAATGGTGATATTTGCTATGTATCATGTTACTGCGGCGCTATTCCCTGTAGATGAATGAAAGCCGAGCATGAACTAACAAGAAAAATACTCGGAAGATGAAAATTCAAAACAACCGAAAAGGCCTTTCGTGCTTTCAAGGTGATGGCAAGCGAGCCCGATGGGTGCTCGTGGTACCTCCAAACCCTCCCCTGGCTCGCTTGGCAGCAAGAGAGCACCTTAGCTCACCTTTGCTGCGCGCGTAAATAGCCTGAGCCCCCCTTGGAAGTCAACTCAGAAAATAAGTGGGGAGAAGAATCAATGAAGAGTTAAGCGGTGGTTGTTCCACAGCCCTCTGAGCTCACCTGGGAACCCGCTGCCTCGGTGGAGGGCTGGGTCAGGGCTGCGATGAGTGTATGGAGGCTGAGCCCTGATGGTAGGTGTCAGGAGCAGCGCAGTGGGTCTCTCCTGCTGAGATCAGTATTTTCTCTCCCCTTTGAGACTGCAGCCCTAACTGCAAAGCATAACTCTATTAATAAAGCGGCATCAGAGGATGCACAGCCATAAAAGCTTCAGTCATCAGCTTTTTCTCTTCTGCTTAGCTGGCAGCAGGACAGTACAGCTCCTGTCCTCTCGTGGCTTTGGGTGGCTGTGCTATGAAGTGCTCCAAAAGTACCTATAAAAGCTTGCCTTGGCCTGCCACCAGCCTGGCTGCCTCCGGCCAGGGGAGCCCAGCATTGCCAGTCCTGGCACAGCCAGCTCCTTTCTCCACAGCAACTTGCAGGTCCCAGGAAGTGGCCAAGCAAACTTCCCGCTATGGCGGGGACGGAGCTCCACGAGTTGTTCTCCTGAGCCAGTGAAGTTTTTCACATTATTGTGCAGTTCTATATTTTTTTTGATGTAGGAATAGCTGTCTTTTTTCTTAAACTAAGAGACACTGCAAATAGGCTCACTTGCTCACCAGATATCAGCTGCTGGGGGGAGCAGATATTTTTGAAGGGCAAAAGTTAAAGCTAGGATGAGGACTCACCTTTGGGAAAGAGACAACAGAGGTAAGTCCTGAAACGGCCAGGTGAACGTAAGGCTTACTTCAATTAGGTATTAAAGCCAGTGCAAAGATAAGATTCAGTTAGAAGAATAAGGCTTTTTTTTCCCCTAACATTGCTTCTTTTAATTTTTTTCTTCATTTTACCCTGAAACCAGCTACCACTGTTTAATTGATTCCACGTTTCCGAAGGTCGAAGACCACCATCTCAAGCAGCAGTGTGCTCCACAAATGTTGATTCTTTTGGAGCACAGAACTATGAGTGTTTTATCCCATCCACTGCCTTCGCATCCTCAAGATGGTTGGAAGTGGTGTTGGTGGGAGAGCAGAGAGCTGTCAGAGAAGACATCCTCTCCGCAGCCTCCTGAGGGCCATAAGACCGGGACAGCCGACTCCTCTCTGTGGGCTCTGCCTTTTCCCATGCAGAGTTTGCTCCCCTGGTAATCTGTCTTTTCAGAATAACTGACCGTAAAAACACCTCTGAAACCATCACTGGAAAATCAGGCGGGAAACTCTATTTTACCCAACTTTGGTACCTCCTTGCAGAAACCATCAACTCTATTGATGGCTGTATTTATAGCCATCATATATTTAGCTGAGCAGCCTTTAAAGCAGGGGTGCCCTGTGTGCAGGCAGAGCCCTGATGCTCTCATCCCATGGACCTGGGATGGGTAGGAGGATGCATGGGGCACAGCTGCCATCTGGTCCCATGGCCCAGCCCGGCTAAGGTCTGGCTGGGCACCTTCGCAGCCCAAAAAAGCACATAGAGTCACGTAATGCCTCCCCCCAACATATTATAGACTCACCTGACACATGAGGCTTGCAAACGGGAGCGAGAGGGTTAACAGAGGAATTTGGGTTTTGTACAAATCAGCACATTCTGCTTTTATAAATGTATGTATCTATATATAGAGAGAGGTGTGGACATGCTGGCTAAATTTTGCATTTTTATAAAGCAGAACCTTAGTCTACAGGCCACGTATTAAGCCAAACAGCATGTTTTCAGGTAATTAGTGTTTATAATCAGTTTGTAAAGCTAAAGTGACTCCAGATCGCAATGCACTCAAGAAAAAAACATGTAGAAAAGATTTTTTTTTCCTTGCATATGCATGCAAATGCCAAATTAACATCTGCATACAATATATGCTCTGGTCAGACCCAAAATATTGTTGTGGTTATGGCCAATTCACTTAAAAGCCTATATGTTTAAAACCTCGCATTAGTATGGATGAAATGTTTTCTGTTTCTTTAACTTTTTTTAGGGTTGGGGTTTTTTTTAAGTTAAAGTTTCACATTAATGGTACTTATAAACCACAGCTGTTTCACTGTACTATATAACAATAGTGTTTTGTATCTGAGCAAGTTTGGAAATCTTCGTGCTTACTCAATTCTTCCAAAACCAAAAGCAACCCCACTTGTTCCTTGAAATGGAAGAGGTATCTGTAGTATTTGCAAAACAATTAGATTCTTGACAACTTTTCATAAAGATGAAGTTTTGTTATTGCTTTGGAGATGAGATGAAATTCAATCTCGGAGTCAGATGAAATTTGACAATTTTGGCTCTGGGACCTTTTTCTGTTATTGCAGCAGAGAAGGGAACACTGAGCGCGCTACTTCACTTGCACTGCTGGCTCTGTCCAGGGATGGAGGCACACCTCGGGTGCTGCGGCAAGGCGAGCGGTACCCCTTTCCTTGCCAGGCAGTGCAGCTGAGCCACAGCCCGTTGGCTCATTATATATTGATTATAGCACCTATGCATGCTTTCACAGTGAAAACATGAGTCCCAGGAGCTCAAGCCAGTTGTGCAGCCTCTGGGTGAAGCCATCGGGTGAAGCGCCTGCAGGTCCCCTCTGAGGAGCTTCAGCAGCAGGAACCAAAGGTCTGCAAACATGCAGTGACTAATGGCTTCATAATGCAAGGCTTTTTCCCACGCGGTCATCCTCACGAACATGGTTTTCAGCTGAGGGCTTGGAAGAGCTCTTTGCCCTCCCAGGCTGTTTCAATTATGCCGTGTTTACTCTTCCTTGTCCTTTTCTGTCCCTGGCTGGCCTGATTGCGTTGCCCAAGCTGGCACGGCAGGGTCTGCACAGTTACCCTGCGTCCCGTGAGGCTGCTGTGCTGCTGCCCTTCTCTGGCAGCTGGAGATGTGCGTGCACACCCACCTGTGACCCTGACCCATCCATCTACTGCATTTATCCTGCAGGTAACCTCCAGCTTGGCTAGTCACCATGGGTAGCCCTCAGTAGAGGCAGGTGGTCCAGCTTTGGCCAGTGAAGGTGGCTCATTCTTCCCTTGCGGTGGCATGTTCATGCTAGGAGCAGAGAAGGGGACATTAGTGAGGTGGGGACGTTGCTGGTGGTGCAAAAACAAATGCCTGGACAAAGGGCCGCAGAAGGATATTGGGAACACCCCAGCAATAAAGTGGCAGATGAAATTCAACAAACCTACAGTAACACCACACTTACACGGACACACAGGTGGCTGCTGTTAGCACAGCAGTTTCCTACCTTCATGTTCAGACTTGCTGGTGATCTCTAGGCCATCCTGTAAGACCCACCCAGGACCCAGGCTGGGAAGCCCTCGTGTACACATTGCTAAACCCTAAGTGCCTTTGCAAGCCCATGCAGCCACGGGACTCTTTGCTGCAGACTCCGAGTGTCGAGCTTGGCTTTGAGAGACGTGGCTTGTGCTCTGTGGTTCGGAGGTCACGGGTCGACTCCGCTGGTGACCACGGAAAGTGAGAGGCATGCGTGAGGATGCACGCAGGCAGGATACGTGCCGCTTTCCTGCCAAAAGCAAGAAGATCGAGTTCCTGACAGAGGGTATTTTATTCTCACTTTCAAGCAGATTATGAAGCAGTTTGTTGGGTTGTTTGAGTGGGTTTTTTTCTCAGCACATTTCATCTCTTTCTTCAAACCTCCAGTTTTCCGGGAGAGGTTTTGAAGTGGCCTCATTTGTAATCTGACCTCGCTTCTTGTCATATTTGCGTCACCAGCTCTGGGGGCCATGCTAGGATGCTGACAAGTATTTTTAACTTTAAAATACAACTCTTTGGCAACCCAAAGAAGAAAAAAGACAAATACCCCGCTGTCTTCAGAGTGTTTCTGCAGAAAAGGGATGAGGGTTCATGGCACAACACAATTGCGACCAAGATTGCCCAAAGTTGCCTGGATCCCACCCTGTTTTACTCTCGCTGGTTATTGTGAGCCCAGTTATTTTCTCCCATGGGCGAGCCCCGAGGGGCCAGCAGAAACTGCAGCCCAAGAAATGTGAGGAGCTGGCGTTGCTGCTTGCTGCGCCAGGAGCTGTGGATCTCCACAAGCCTCCTGTCTTCTTCTGGGGGTCAAGTGGGATCAGAAAAAGGCTACGGCAAACAGTGGTCCTCTCCTGGCGGGTACCACCCCGCAGGGCATGGACACGATCTGACCCTCTGCGTGGCCCCACAGTCCTGCTGGGCTGTGGCTGGCCCTTGGGTGTTGCACAGCCCAGGAGCAGCCCTAGGGCTTTATGTAAATGCATGAGGTTTGGCAGGTCCAGCCAAGGCCACCGCAGCTGGGATCAGCTGGCCAGAACTCCTTTTTGGCAAAGGGAGGTCTTCCCTGTGGGAAGGGGCACAGAAACAGCACTGGGTCAGAGAGGAGGCAATTACAGCTCCTAAGAAATAAGCAGGGACTATTTTAAGGCCACTTCCCAAGGCTTACAAAACCAACCCTGCCCATCAATCCCTCCCACCTCCCCTTCCTCGTGCAAATACCTTCTGGCTATCGCAGCCCCGTGAACCTAAACGAGTGGTCTCAGAGAGGTCTCCTTTTTTACATCTCTCATGAAAACCGACTGCCTGATGGCTGAGACTGACCCGAATTAGCATCACCAAGGACACAGGCAGGCAGGGCTCGGCCACAGCATGCTGCGCTTGGCAATAGCACGCAGCCACGTATCCCTGCCTTGGCTTTACGGGGGGACAGCAGGCAGGGAACAGCACAGCTCCTACAGGCATTTAATAGCAATATCTGATGTACAGGCTAGTCCTTCAACCTTCTCACGCGCTCGTCTGTGAGGACTGCCCAGGCAGAGCTGCTTTCTGACTCGCCAAAGCCATCCTTGGGCTCATAGCAGACCTGCCTTGTCACTTACAGCAACTGTGCAGCCATGTGTTTATCTTCCCCTCAAGACTATATGACATTTTATGTAAGTAACGCTTCCTTGCTGTTTTCCCAAGACCAGCTTTTACCAACTATGAAGGGAAATCTCTTAGAGCTTTGTCAGAAACATTCTTTATAATAAAATTAAAACACTTGACATTAGATCTTGTGCTCGTGAGAAGAGATGCATCCTCACTGACTCAGTGGAGCTACATGGATTTCTGTAATCCTGATGTTTAAAATAAAATCTAGGCCTATGTAGATGTAGAAGTAAACTCTATTAATCCCTCAGTTCTTCAAGAAACTCTTCAAGAGTTTAGGACTTTACATGCGTGTAAGCATCTGCAAGGTTGAAACCAAAAGATGTTTCAGCCAGCCCCAAAATGAAAAACGTAAATATGAAATATTAAAAACAGATATGCTCTAGAGAAGAACTTTGACATTGCGACAAATCTGAAGAAGAAAGGGAAAACTCTGGCATATAAATTCAGGATGACATCACTTTCAGAGAACCTGATGCCAAAACAGTGCTATCTCTGGGAGAGCTTCAGTGAAAGCTTTTGTCATCTTTGCCAGGTTAATATAACTTTGAGATAAAAAGTACTTTCATATTTATGCTGCAGGATGGGGGGGCAGGAGGGAGGGGGTATGTTTTCCCCAAGGGAAATATTACATTCATATCTGTAGTATCAAGTCAAGAAACAGAAGACTTGCCATCTTTGCGCAAGTCATTGATCTCCCTTCCCTAACTTGCTCCAAAATCCATTGACACACGATGCTTCTGAATGGAGACCGAAAACCACAGTGCTCCTCGGTGGCCGAGTAACGCTATACTTTGGGTTCAGGAGTTTTCTTCCTTCAATTTATCGTCACCAGCTGTTTACAGATTATTGAGGGGAGCCTTTGTCAAAACTCTGACACTACTGCTCTCCTTGAGTTCTTCTCCTGCATCAATCAATTTGGGGAGGCCGTAACCAAAAAGAGAGAATGAAATGCAAAATTGGAAACTAACACTTTTCTGGAAAACACCTTCTTATCCAGTGCAATCTTTGCAACTCAATTCCTGCAGCAGTCCTGTCTCAGCCTCGAGGTTGTTCCCTTGCAGCACTCTCCATCCTCAGGAGCAAGTGAGCTGTGTTTCATCAGGAGTCACTGCAGCTCTTTACAGCGCTGCTCAGAGAGCTGGCAGGGCAAGGCAGCCCCGGCTCACCTCTGTGAGCACTTCACTGCTGCAACAACGTCTGAGGCTTACATGTTCGGGGACTCATGAAGGAAAGAGCAGTTGACATCTTTACCCTGGCATCCAGGGAGGAAATCGGGTTTTCTCTAGTTGTCCACAGTGGACAGAGCTCACACGCATGCATGGTCTGTACGTGGTCCCAGAGAACCTGCAGCAAAGGAAAGAGAAGCATCAAAAAGCTTTCCGATCCTGTCACCGCAGCATACAGATAAAGGCTAACACACGTGGCAGGTTCGCAGCCATGCTTGGTTCAAGCCCAGGTGACTGCTGAACTCCACACACCACAGACTGACTCTTGATGCAAGTAGTTGCTTTCCCTTTAAAGCTTCAGATTATAAAAGTCTCTCAGCACCTCCAGGAAATAAAAGCCTGTTCTCCAGCCTCTCACTCTCGGAGCGGACGTCTTGGATACCAAGCAAGCAACATAAATATTGCAGCTGTACTAGGTGCCGGTGTTAGCAGGGGCTTACACAAGCAGAATTACAACTGTGGAGATTATCGTGGTCACCTTTGGGACTCTCTGGGTAACACATCTGGTCCAGCAATACGCTGTGTCTCTCCGTATCGGGGCTATATCAGCAGGGCTGCAGGCTCTGGGGATTTCTGCCCTAGTGCTGTCCCACAGGGAAGGGAAGGGCAGAGCTCAGTAAGCAGACACCAGGCAAAGGCTTTCCTTGGGGTAACCTGCAGTACCATCGTCATCTCTTTCTTGGGAAAACTCTGGTTTTGCTCAAGCTGCCGCCAGTATTCCCATTGGCATCCAAAGGGGCTAGGTTTTCACTCAGAGCTCTCTTCTCTTCTGAGAGCTTGCTCAGGAGTGGTGAGGAGTCTGGGTTTTGGCTGCTCCAGGGAGATGAGGTGATAGGGTGTCGGCCAGCGTATTGCTGCTGTGCAAAGCTCCAGAGGTTCTGGTCCTGCTGCCAAGACCTGGGGTGGCAGGAGCAATGGTAGCAGGGGACAGATGGGAGGTTAAATCCAGTGCACACAGCAGCAGATGCTGCTCCACAGCCAGCCTCTACGTGCACGTGTGGTTGGGGCTTCAAGGGCCAGCAGCAAAACCAGAGAGGACTTTGTAGAGTGGCATTTAAGGGAAGTGCTAAGGAAGCTATAAAGCTTCAGATGGAAAAGCCATCCAAGATATCTGCCCAAGACAAATCCCCCATCAAAAAGAACTACCTTGGGAATGCTGAAGCAGGATGCCAAAGGTGGATTGCCTGAAGTGAGGCAGAGATCCTGCTTGCTATGCGAATGCGTTAGCTTTCTGGCAGAGAGCAGCCGGCACAGGCACGCGGGAGGTGGGTTTGTAACCAGAGCTGCCAGGGAGATAGACAGCCTGAGGAAGAGGGACCCAACAGCGGGGGCCAGGTTTCAGAGGTGTGAGATTTTTACGGGCTGTAACCCAGCCTGGGTAGTGTAAAGCTCATCCCTGACTATCAACGGCTTTAGCAATGCTTGTCTGAGGCACATTTAGGTTTCATCACCTCACAAGTTTGGGTTCTCCCCCATCAAATATATTTGCTGTTAATTAAGGCAGTTCGAATGAGGCCGGGTGACTGTCGGGGTTGGCATAGCCCCTGGTGTGGAAGACGCATCTGCTGAGCCCTGTTACTGTGCAGGGAGATAAAGAAGTGAAAAACCTGACGAGTGGAAAACTCTGGAGGCTGCGAGGCATGGCTACACGTGCCAGCGGGGCTTTACCTGTGGTCTGGCTGCAGTCTAGCTGAGCTCACAAATTACAGGGGTGGGAGAGAGAACTGCCTGGGAGGAGGATGAAAATTGCAGGCACACAGGTTTCTTGGAGAGGAAAAACTGATTTAGTCATTTGGTTCAGGTCTGGAGTGCAGGCTGCCCATGATGCAATACCTTTAGTGTCCATATTATTTTATTTACCCTGCTGAGCTCCCACTCTGGAGCTCCTAGGCCCTGCCCAGGGACCTACCAGATCTGGATGCTTCCCCAGAAAGTGTTGGCAATGTAAGAATTAACCATTACACCAGTGACTCCTAACCTCAGTACCCTCTCAATATATCAATGGCTCTTCTAGAAGACTCATTTATTGGGCATCTCAAGCTGTGAAATAAGGAGCTGAGCTGGGATTTTCTCCTTTGGCCATGGGCTGTGAGCGGCAAGGAAGGGTTACAGGGCAGGTCTCCACAGCAGTCGGCACCAGTGGAAACCTGCTGGTGGGAAAGGCTGGGTCCAGTCCCCTCCTAAACCAAGCGAGCTGAGTGCCCCAAAAGCTATTTATTAAGAGGAAATGTTATGAAGTGCCTGAGTGATTTGGGAATCAAATTCCCATTTTCAAAAGCGACTTAAGCAATTGTGGGCAGGTTTATAAATTCGCAAATGATGGTTTGGTTTGCAGCTTCTCTTGAGAGCCAGTGAGAGCTGGGCACGTATTCTTGCGTGTTCACCTGCAAATGCTCCTCTAGGAGGATGAGGATTTAGTTACAAAGAACCCAAAACATTTGAACCAATCCAATTTTTTTAAATTGTATGTAGGCTGTTTTCAAACTGAACTACCGTTTCCTGAAAACTGACCCCTGCCCGAGGGACCGATCTGTGGCCAGCGTGATCTCCAATGGCACTGCTCAGCCAGGTACCCACGGCCCTCCAAGGTGCGCGATAAACACGGACGGCCACACGAAAAAAAACAGGCTGCTGCAGGGAAGGTGCCTAACAAAACCTCTCGTAAGGAGAAAAGGTTACAGTCTAGAAAAGAACAGTTCTAGCAAATATACATCATCAGTCTAAAGTTTCTCTCCTTCGGTTATTTTCCAAGACCATCTATATTTTCCCACTGGTGCAATAGGAAGACCCTAACTGCATGGAGTCAAACGCAGGGATTGTCACAAGCTAGCATAGGCAGGGCCTGGATCTGTGTGCATATGTGTGTGTATATGTGAGTATACACACACACACACACACATATATATGTATATGTATTTGTAGGTGTATGTGTATGCATATATGTGTGTGTGTATGTATCTATCTATGTATGTCTGCATAAATATTCTTTATACACTTCCCTAAGTACCCACCACTGCTGCAGTCGGAGCCAGAGCAGGGAGGCAGCTGGATCTTTGAGCACATCAGTTCTTGGCTCTTAACAAGGAGCAGAAGTCCGACTGTCACCCGCTGCTGGTGACCTGCACTCCCCAGCCCAGACGTGGGACACCTGGGGTTACGTGGGACGAAGGGGGTCTGTTCTTTCCTGGGCTAACATCAGCATTGCTTGATCTCTGAGGCCACCACCTCTCCTCCAGCCAGTTCCTGTTCTGAGCTGCTCCTTGCACTGACAAATAAACCAGAGCAAGGTGAGACGCGCAGGGACCTTGTCCAGAGCCGGGTGTGCTCGGCATGCTGCATGGCTGCAGAGGACAGCTCGAAGCACCGGGCGATGGGGAGGCAGACCTTGTGAGAGCAGCCACAGCCTGTACTTATGCCAAACATCTGCAAGCCCCACTTCCACAGCATGGTTTGTTTCTAACCAGAGCGATGTTTTTAAATCTTTATGATTCTTAACATGTTAAAAGGAAAATAAATATGTGGTCCACCAGCGAGTCTCCAGTAACAAAGTGCAGGTCTTTGAACGAGGTCTGTAACGTTCTCCATCCTGCTCCGTGGTCTCGAAAGAAACAGTGCTAAAGATATATGGGGCAGGTAGAGCTGATGGAAACAGTTTCAACCTCATTTTTTTCTGTCAGAAAATGCCATTTCATCAAAATTGACATGTTCTGAGGGATGGTATCGATTTTGACAAAACCGTTGCTGAAAAAGTGTCAGAGCGGATTGCTTCCACCCTCTTGCTTTGTTCCGATAAATTCAAAAAGTTCCGCTCCGATCAGGTCCAATTTTCTCTGGATTATGTCAGCCTGCCTGCGCAGAGAGGAATTTGCTGTGAGTCTGGATCACGGAGAGGCAGAGCAGCACTTCACGTCGCCCTGATTAAGAGATGGATTTTAGTTTGGGATTCATTTGGGGTCTTTGCTCCCAGCATTTTTCTGTGATAGGGAATGAATTAGTTGAGGTGCGTGGGGCAGACACTGAGTTCGCTCAGTTCCCCAGGGGATTCTCCACGTGGCCGCTGGCCTCAAGGCAGGATTCCACGAAAAGGCAGAATAACACTTGCTGTTGGCAATCTTGCAGCCAAACTCTGCAGATTAGCTGATAGAGGAGTGATTGCCCTTCGACGCTGGCTCCGGGAGCCAGGCAGCAGCTGGCCAGCAGCAGGCTGCGTGTGTGGCATGTACGCACCAAGTCCAGCATGTCTATGATGCATTAGGCAAGTTGGAGGTTGCGCTTTCACTGGAGAACTGACCCACGTATGCGCAGTAGCTGGTTTCCAGCCTGAAGCCAGGCAGAACTGCTGCAAACGAGTGGCCACAGCCTTCCTTTGCCATTCAAAAATGCCATCTTCTTCCCTTTTCTTTTGATGGAGCAAGTGAGGCATTCTTTCAACTTCAGCAGGTCTTAGTCCTTGCAGGAGGCAAGAAAATCCTTTGTTAGTTACAGTCCTGGGGAGGTATCAAGGTGCGAATTATCCACCTCCCAGCAACTTCCAGTCCCTCCACGCCTCAGATCCCCTGTAAGTTCTGACCAGCCCCTCTAAGTTCCCCTTTCATGCCATCTGCGTTCGGATCAGCCACATTTGCCTCTAGACACAAGAAGGAAAGGCTGAGCACTGGGCAGGGGTGGCTCCTCAGTTCGGATGTTCACACCAGGGTTTGCACCCTGAACATCCTGGACTTCCAACTGGAGAGAGCCATTTCTTGCCCAGCTCCAAGAAATCTTCCATGACAATAATTATTATCATTGCCATTATCAACGTGGGCAAAACAAGGCATTTTTCCTCATTTTCTCAGAACTGAGTGACCTACTGCAGCTGGAGCTCATTTTCCTTCCTCTTCATGCTACTTTTTTCTCTGCTGCTAAAATGTCAGCCTTAGGAAAGTGCTTGTTGTGGCAAATTTCACCCCAAATAATATATCATCCATTACCTTTCCAACTGGAAATGGCTAATTTCTAACTGGGAGTGCCTGGCAGTCTCAGTAGTACCTCTTGCTGCCGGGGCCATCTGCATTTGTGTCCTGCTGCCAGCACCAGCACCAGGACCCCCATTTTGCTCTCATAAATGCATCAGTTATTCAGACCCCTCTGCTCAGACCAAGTCCAGTTGTCCCCTCGGCTGGGCTGGGCTGAGCTGGGTGCCACTGTTTCTATAGCTGACAAGATGCAGCCTGTGCCACAAGGCTCGCCTTCCTGCGGCAGCGCGAGGGGGGAGCATGGGGCTTGCTCCCAGGGGGACACAGGTACCAAGAGTGTTTTCCCACCCAGCAAGGTTTCTCCTTAACCCTCTTCACTGGCGACACCCAGCCGTGGTGTCCTCGCCCTGGCGGGGCGAGGCGACAGCGGATCTGCATGGGGACAGGTCACCGGGTTTTGCTTTTCAGTTGCTCTGCCTGCACCAGAAACGCTGCCGGGCAGGGAAATGGAGGGGACAGGCTTCGAGGGGAGCGGCTGCGGGTCTGTGCGTGTGCATGGGCAGCTGGTCACAGATGGAGCCCATCCAGCAATGGCTCTGCAATAGCATCGGTCAGGATGGATAACTGACCCTCAGCTTCCTTGTGAAAGTTCCTCTCTCACAGCAAAGCACGGGGGGGGGGGGGGGGGGGGCAGGGGGAAAGGAAGCCAGCTACCAGCTTTCAAAGGCCTGAGTTCAATTCAATGGCTGAAACAATCCCCCCAAAAGTGTTTTTTTTTAATGAGAAAGTCCCTTCCCTAATCCTAATTGTTAAAATTGCATTTTTAATAAAGGCTACCGACAGTCAGTCAAGAAAAGAACAGAAACCAGAAGCTTGACTGCACAAAAACCACTACGCTGTTACCCGGCGTGCTTCCCTCTGCTCCTGGTGCCTGCCTGCCTTTGAGCATCATCCCATGGCTTGGCACGTCACCTCTTCATGGCACCTCAGCCCTAAATACCTGCAGAAAAGCAGGTTTCTGCTGTGGCTGGGAATACGCTCTGCATGTCCATCTGTTCCCGGCTGGGAAAGTGGAGGTTTCCTTGCGGGCTGCAGCAGGCTGCTGTTGCGTGTTTGTGGAACAATAGGGTCCCTCTGGTGGCAAATTCCGCCCGAGGTGTGCTGACATCGCGGGCAGGGATGGAGGGGGCTGCAGGACAGCAGAGCTGGCTTCCAGCCGGCTGGCTGCTCATCGCACGGCTGGGCAGCCCCGGCTGTCTGGCTGTGGGGATGAAGGGCTCATGGCCCCACTGACTCTGGCCTCTGCCTTGGCTGGTGGGGGGGGTACCCAGGATGTCCCAGGCAGCACCACTGGCAGAGCTGCAGAAGCTTCTGGAGGACCGGGCACACTATGCACCCCATCACACGATGCACCCCATCACACGATGCGCCCCATCATCACATGGACGGAGCCCAAACGGTCTCAGCCCCGAGGCCGGGTCCCCAGGCTCGTGATGCAGCGCCTTGCCCACGTGCAGCACTCCTCCGGCTGCCTCCACCCAGCAAGCGCTTGCAAAGGGATGTCTTTGCCTTGGGGCTGTGGCAGATGCTAAGCATCGAGTTGTTGTTCGGGGTTTTTGGCAGGTTCATGACAGTCTTGGAAGGGAATAACTCAGGCACTCGCGCACCATCCCAGCAGGACACTAATTAAAAGGATCGGACTCTGTGCTATGTCTCCGTCCGACCCCAGCACTTGTGTCTCGCTCATCCCAGACGTCCGTCAGAGCCCCCAGTCCCATCTCCACGGGGTGCAGGAGCTCTGCCCCACCCTGCATGGGATGGGGGAGATGAGGGCTAACAGCTGGGTCCCCACACAGCAGGGTGCTGTGAACCCAGCTAACAGCAAATACCAACGTGAGCTTGGGGTGCTGGGAGGTGGGGAGTTTGGGGTGCATCCAGCCCTGAAGCACCCCAAGGGCCCAGGCTTTAGGAACCAGAAGGTGCTGCAGGGATAGATGTGGCTAGCAGAACAGAACAGCCACCTATGGGACACAGCATGGCTTTTTCAGGCTATTTCAGCCTTTTTACGATGGGCTGCCATGATGGTGGTGGGCATTCCTACTCACCCAGACCCCTCCACAGCACGGGAGCTCGGCACGGGTAACCGGCTTCTCCCAGCTGCCCAGCAGAAGGGCTTTTTGGCAGCCCTATACAGAGGATAGACAAGTTTCTTCAGGCTCGTGAGCAGTAAGGTTTCAGCATTGTGGATGTGAAGGGCTGCCCTGACCTCCCAGACCAGCAGAGTTCAAGAGAGATGGGGCTTGGGCTGTCCCCATGCTCCCCTCTTCCCTGGGAGGGGTTGTATTTCCCCAGCTGCTGTGGTGTCAGGGTGGACAGAAAGGCCGTGCATCCTGAGGTCCAGCTTTAAGGGTGTTGCTGTCAGTCATCTTTTCCAAAGTTGCTCTGCCACATACTCAAACGTAGCTTTAAATGTATAAATGTGGCAGGGGACTAGCCAGAGCTCTTAGCCATCTGTTTCAGGTGACTCGTCCATCCTCGCATCCTTTAAAATGTAGTCAGTGACAGTTTGGCAGCAGATCTTGCCCTGGGACAGTACCCTCGCCTACTTAAAATTCCCTCCTTTCCCTCCCGTGCTTTGTAGTCAGTTGCAAAGACCAGCTCTAGCTGGAGGCTTTGCAGCAGCAGAGGCAAAACTGAACTTTGCCACCCCGAGGTTGAAGGCAAAATAATTTCCTGGGGTGGGATGTCAAATCTGGCATCCTTCTCGCTCCCTCTCTCCCTCCCTCCCTCCCACAAAGACACACTCTCCGCAAAAAGCCAGGCGTGTATTCTCCTGCCAGGATATTTCCTCCCTGCCCCGCTGTAGGACCTTCCCCTTCTCCAGACAATGAAGGGACCGAAGCCAATGGCAGCGGCTGATGGAGCCAGGGAATGCAAAAGCCCAGTGGAGCCCATCCTGAACGCGTCCCAGCCAGCTGGACAGGAGGGGGATAACGAAGCCCAGTGGGTGGGCTGTGAGGGGCAGCCCTGCCACCGGCCCCCTGTTTGCTTGCGGCCAGGTGAGGGCAGGTGGGAGCCAGGCTGGGGCTGGGGGGGCAGCCACCCACCTCCCTGCTTGTGACCAGAGTTGGCCTGTAGCCCCACAGCATCAGGAGTCACCCAGCGGGGCCATGGCCCCCCACACCGATGCAGGAGAACCCCAAATCTGCACATGCAATTAGACATGGGCAGCAGGGCTGTAATGTGCTCACAGCAACACAGGGCCCCCAGGCAGGTGGGTGCATAAATCCAGACCTGGCACAGAGCGATTCCTCCCAGCCAAGTGCCCCCAAGATCCCACCGGGTCTCTGCCGCTCACAGGCAACCCACAGATGCTGTCTGAGGCTGAGGGACACCGGGAGAGAGGATGGTGCTCAGCCAGACCCTGAAGGAAGAAGGTCAGCGGCATGTGCCCATGGTAGATCACTTTTTATTAAGGTTTGTTACTATAAAAATATATCATAAAACATTGTGGCACGTTTGTCCATTTCCACTCCGGGGCAGAGGCACTGGAAGGCGTGGGCAGAGAGGGCTCCATCCATCGCACCACTGCTCTGGCTGCGGCATGGGGAAGCCAGAAACCGCTCCCTGGAGGAAAAGTCCTCCCTTGCGCTGGGACGGAGCCAGGGACACACCGAGCAATGGCTGGGGACGGAGGCGTTCGCTGCCCTGCATCCAATGGTCTTCAGAGACATGGGAAGGAGAAAGAAAAACTGAAAGCAAGACCAAAAAAAAAAAAAAAGGAAAAAAAAAAGACAAAATAAAGAGGGAAGACTGAGTCTCTTCTGTCACTCCTTTCCAATCCGATGGAGGTAAAGTGTCCCTCCAGGCAGCGTGAGTGAACGTCCTGACCGCGCCGCCCTGCACAGGGATTTGCCGTGGGAGGATGTCACCTCTCATTGCCCGGCTGTCTCCTTGTCCCCACAGGCACCTGCCAGAAGCAGCGGCACTTTGGGTATGGTTTGGTGGCACTTTGGGCTTCAGTTACAGTTTGCAGGTGCTTATTCCAAGAGTCACCGTCCCTAGGCTGCTGCTGCACAGCTCTAGGAAGAGGAGGCTGGGATAGAGAGTCCATGGATGGTATTTAGAGGGTCTGGAGATTTCCCCACAGGTCTGGCAGGTTTTCTGTCCACAACTGCAAGAAGGGTAGAGGGGGAAAAAAAAAATAGACAACAAGGCAGTGGATTGATGGACTCCAAGCACGTCGCTGCAGCCGGGCACATCCCACATCTGCACGCATGCGGACCCTCCTCCCGTAGTCCCCCAAGAGCGGCTCTGCCCCTCTGGGCCCCCCATCCGCCTGCCCCCAGGAAAGCCACCCCTTCAGAAAGGGGCTGCCAGGCTCTGTGTATCAGACCTCTCCCGGGTAAACGGAGAGGAAAGGGGGGACGGACCCCCTGAGTGATAGGGACTGTGATGATGACAGCCACCCCCTGCCATTGCTGGGGATCTGGATCTGCCCGAGGAGGTGACCCAGATCCATCTCAGCCACACAGAGAACACGTCCCACGTACTTTCTTAAAGCCTGAGGTTGGGGTGCCGTGGGAGGGGACTGTGCCACCAGTGCCGGGAAAGGGAAGGGGAAACGCTCTGCCAGTTGTAGGAAAACTCCTCTTGAGCTTGTCCCCAGCCCCAGCTCATCCCAGGCACAGCCCAGCCCCAGGACGCATCACGGTGCAGGGCCCAAGGCTGGACCAGGCCCCCTGTATCCCCCCGCACTGGCCCCGCAGGGGCCTTCGGGGGGGCGGGGGGAGCGGGATACGAAGCATCCCGGGGCTGCTGCGGACATTGGGATAAGCAGGGAGGTTTTTCTGGGAAAATACCGTCTGTGACATCGGAAAAGGTCTGAACTGGAGGGTGAAATTGCCGGGCTGAGATTGTCATTAATTTCCCTCTCTCCTTATTTATTTCTTTCCTTCTCTCCTTCTTTCTTTCCTTCTCTCTCTGTCCCTTTCCCCTCCCACTGCCTCTCCCCCTCACCCCCCCTCGACGCGGGTACCGGGGGCCGCGGGGCCCCGGCCGGCCGCCTTGGGAGCGGTGCGGGGCCGCCAGCCCACCCCGCCGCTCCCCCCCCCCCCGCCGGGCGACCGACCTTCCTCCTCCAGCCCCCCCCCCGCTCGGGGCTGGGGGCGGGGGGGCGTTTTGCCGGATATTTCGATATTTGGGTTGTCCCAGGTACGTAGCGGAACCAGAAAACCGATCGCGATGGAATTAAAAGAGAAAAAAAGCTTTTAAAAGAAAAGGGGGGGGGGGGAAGGAAAGAAAGTAAAAGGAAAGGAAAAATATGTAAAACCAAAAAACCACAAACGTTTCAAGAAAGCCTGTAGGCCTTTCGGCAGAGACAGCTTGAAGATTGGCAAGGCAGAAAACTCAAGCTCCAAGTCACTTACAATACCTCGAAAAATATACTAAATACGCGCAGGTCACCTTTCCTCCTTCGTTCGTTCATTTTCTTTCCTTCCTTTTTTCTTTCCTTCTTTCTCTCTATCTCCTTTTCTTTCTTTTTCTTTCTTTTCCTTTCCTCCCTCTCCCTCGTTTTCTCGCGCTCCGTTTCTCTAATTTTTCAAATAATTGGTTTACAGTCATCTATTTTCACCCATTGATACTCGCAATAACTCATCCCCGGGACAGCTGATGTTATAACTCGCAGCAGGTTGCCATAGTTAGAAGCGGTAAAGGATCGTATAAAAAAAAAAATTAAAAAAAAATTAAAACCCCAGAAAACCAACAATAAAGAAATGGACTAATAAGTGGGAAATTAATTGCAAATGTGAAAAAGAATCGAAAGTCCAATACCACGAAGAAGGAGAAAGATATCGACGGGGTTTTTATACCCAGAACAGATGAGTCGGGATTTTTAAAACGAAACCGCCTACCGAGGAAATAAAGCTTCCATCAATGAACCGAAATAATTAGCGGGAGATAAAAGAAACGTCCCAATTAACCGCCTCGAGTATATACGTTCAGCTCAAGCCCATGTGAGTCTCGGGGGGGTTATCTTTAAATGCTCCCCGCGGCGGGGCATTTATAACGTTAATAATTCCTAGTCGAGATCTCTGCCTTCCGCACTACCTGCACGGCTCCGCGGGAAGAGGGATGCCCTTAGTACCTCTTTTTATCCTCCTTTTCTCCTCTTTTTCTCGTTGTTAATACGCGGAGGAACTGGGGAAAGGCCTCCGACGTGCGGAGGGGCCGCGGGTCCTGACCTGCCCCGCCGCACCCCGCAAATTCCCGGGGCGAGGGGGGGGTTGAAAGCGGAGGATTCGCCCTAAATCCTCCCGCTTCCCGGGCGATTTCCAGCGCAAATGACGAGGAAAACGGATTCCCGGTTTACAATCCCGATGTTCGGGCTGAGGGCGGGCGGGAAGGCGCTGGGCAGGGAGGTGGGGGGGGGCTGGACCGGGACCCATCGAATACTGCGGCGGGGGGCACCGGGGGGGCTCACACCGGCGGGCGGCAGCCGGCGGCCCGGCGGAGCCGGGTTGGGGGGGGGGGGGGGGGAGAAATATTATGGATATTTAAAATACTCAGCGAGGTAACCTCAGCCTGAAGGTGGGGGGACCCGCATCGAGTCCCTTAGCCCCCGCCGTTCCTCTCCCGCCGAGGCCCCGGAGGGGTCCGCCGCCGCGCACCCGCCATTCCCCCCCCCCCGCCCCCGGCTCACCTTCCCTCCCGGGCTGCTTGAACGCCATCGCCGTGGCCAGGTCGCCGCCGTGCACCGCCACGCCGGGCCCGTGGTGGGCCAAGGGGCTACCCTGCGGCTGCCAGGGGTGGCCCGGGGGGATGTAGCCGCCGGCCGGCCCGCCGTAGACGCCGTGCTGGTTGGAGGGGGGGTAGGCGCAGGCCGGGAGGAAGCTGCCCACCGAGGAGAGCCCCGGGGCGGGCTGGGGACAGGCACAAAGAGACACGTAGGGTACGCGGGGAAGCGTGGCTGTGCGGGGAGTGGGCACCGCCGAACGCCAGCGGGGGCTCAAAACAACCCGCCCGGCTCTGGGGGTCGGGGCTGCCCCTTCGGGGACGGGGAGGGGGGGAGCTGGCCGCGGCGGTGCGGAGCCCGGGCGGAGGGGGCATGGGAGCAACGGGAAATCGCCGTCGCCCCCCCCCACCCCCCCGCCTTGTCCCGTCCTGCCCCCCCCCCCCCAGCAGTTACCTGCGGGTATTTGATATCTCCTTCCATGGCAGCCTTGTCGATGCCGTTCACTGCCTGGGCCGGGGGGAAGGCCGTCCTGTTGACGCTGGGCCAGTCTTCCATTTTGGGGGGGTAGGCAGACCCCTCTGTGCCAGCCAGAGCCCCTGGGGAGGAGAGCGCGGCGGCTCCGTTAGCGTTAGCATTCGCCCCTCCATTCCCCCCCTCCCCGGACCCGGCCGCGGCCCGAGCAGGTTTTGTCCCCTGGAGCAGGGATTGGGGTGAAACGGGGGGGAAAGCGCGGGTTTGCAAGTGCCTCTTCTTATAAACCGATGCGGGGGGGGGGGGGGGGCACAGATCAGCCTCGCCTCCCCCTCTCCGCCGGCATCCCGGGGACACAGGGCGGCCCGGGAAAGGCTCGGTCCTGACAGCCGAAATTAGGTGTACCCTGGTTTGGTACCCCACCGCGGGGAGAGGCTGCGCCCCCCCAAAACCCTGTCCCTCGGCTCTTCCCCACCCCCCGTCACTTCCATGCTCCCGATAATTTAGGAGGCCCAATTTCTCTTCTGACGAAGGAGATTTATAAAAGTGACATCGGAATTTTAAAGATAAATGATTGCACGGAGGCAAACGCATGCGGTTGATTTACTCGGGCTTTTGGAAGGATAAAAGGACTCGTACCCCCGCGCCAACACCCCCCCCCCCGCCACGTCCCCGTCCCCCCCAGCCCGGGGCTCGGGGCCAGGCGCTGCCGGCGCTCCCCTCGCCTCCCGCGGCCGCCCGGAGCCCCGGCCACAGCCGCCCCGCCACGCTCCTCGATTCCTCCTCCCCGGCTTGATTTTTAAGAAAACCGGGGCAATTTCTCGGAGGGATCCCCGGGACCGCCGTGCCTCTTTTCCGAGGTTGCTTGCCTTCTTCTTCTCCCCCTTTTTCCTCTCCCCCGGTTTGTTTTCTCCCCTTTTTTACCCCCCTTCCATATATTTTTTTTTTCCTTTGCAAAGGGAAATTCAGGGCTCCGAATTTGCGGTCGGCAATCTATCATCCCTACGAAAATATTTTCCACATTTTTCATAAAAAGTTCAAGATGTCTGAGCCTCGCCGCATCTGGCCCCGCCGCCCCGTCCTGCCGGAACGGGGTGCGGCGATCAAAAAAACACATCCCCCCCCCACCCCCCCAAAAAAAACCCCAAAACCCCACCCCGGGGCGGGGGGGGGACACACACGAAAGAGCTGCTCGCCGGGAGGGGAGGGGGCCGTCCCCCCTGCCCGGGGGCCGGGGTGTCGGCGCGGGGCCGGGGCGCGCTACCCACCCGTCTGCTCCACGAAGGTGCGGATGCCCAGGATGTTGGTGACGGAGTGGGCCGAGGGCCAGGAGCGGGGCAGGCTGACGTGGGCCGCCGCCACGGGGGCGCCGGGGTGACCCCCCATCTTGGCGGCCGGCGATGCCATGGGGCCGGGGTAGGGGTACTGGTAGATGTGGTTGTAGGGCAGGGCGGGCTGCGCGGGGGGCTGCTTGCCGCCGTCGTAGGGGCCGGGCTGGGAGAGGCTGCCGATTTTGTTGCGCAGGATCCTGCTGATGGAGCTGACCGAGGGCACGTTGTACTTGTCGCAGACGCCGTCCGCCAGCAGCCGGTCGCGGATCTCCCAGGCGAAGATGCCGGGGTCGCCCTGCTTGTAGTCTCGGATGTGCTTGACCACGTTGGGGGTGGTGACCCGCGGCTTGCTGCCGCCGATGGCCCCGGGCAGGATGGAGCCGGTCTCGTTGTACCGGGCCAGGATCTTGCTGACGCAGCCGTGCGAGACGCGGAGCTGGCGGCTGATGTCGCAGGGCCGGATGCCGAGCTGCGCCAGCTCCACGATCCGCAGCCGGATGGCGTTGGGCAGCGGCCGCCCGTTCACGAAGACGCCGCCCAGCTGGTTCACCTCCCCGTACGTGTGCTCTGCAGCGGCGGAGCCCGTTACCGGCGGGCACGGTGGCGGAGGGACGGGACGGGACGGGACGGGACGGGACGGGACGGGAGGGTCGCGCCGCCGCCGCCGCCCGGGTTGCGGCCCCCGCCGGCTGCCCAGCCGGAGCACGTCTAGGCGGCAAAGCGGGCGTGGGATGGGGCTGCGGTGGGGAGGGGAAAGGGAAGGGGGGAAGAAAATGGGGTGGCGGGGATGGGGGGGGGGGGAGGAGAAGGGGGGGAAGGGGGAAAAGAGGAGAGGGAGGGAAGGGGAAAAAGGAACCGGGAGCAAAAGGAACCGGGGGAAAGGAAAAGGGGGAAAAGAAGGGAGGGAGGGAAGAAAAGGGGAAGGAGGGGGAAAGGGGGGAAAGGAAAGGAGGGGAAAGAAAAGGGGGGGAAAGAAAAGGGGGAAAGGAAGGAAGGGGGGAAGGGGAAAAGGAAAAGGCGGAAAGGGAAAGGGGGAAAAGGAGAAGGCGGAAAGGGAAAGGGTGAGAAAGAAATGGGGAAAAAGAAGGGAGAAGGGGAAAAAGGAAAGGAAAGGAAAGGAAAGGAAAGGAAAGGAAAGGAAAGGAAAGGAAAGGAAAGGAAAGGAAAGGAAAGGAAAGGAAAGGAAAGGAAAGGAAAGGAAAGGAAAGGAAAGGAAAGGAAAGGAAAGGAAAATGAGAACGAGAGAGAAAGGGAGAAAGAAAGAGAGAAACGGAAAGAAAGGCAAGGAGGAACAAAGAGAGAAAAAGGAGAAATAAAGACACACAAAAAAAGGAGGGAAAAAAAGACAGAAAAAAGGAGAAAAAAAAAAGGAAAAAGGAGAAGCGAGGAGGACGGGAGAAAGAACCGAAAGAAGGGAGCAGAGCGAACGAGAAGGAAGCGGGCAGCCGAGAGCCTTCCCGGCCGGGCACGTCGTGCCGGACCCCCGCCCGCCGCCACGACGGACCGGAGGGCCGCTCCGCAGCCCGGGCCGCAGCGACGGACCCCCTCCCGCCGCCCCCCCCTCCCGCCCGGTGCACCCACCCCCACCCCCGCCCCCGCCCCCCCTCCGCCAAGCGATACGGCGGAGCCCGTCCCGGAGCCCTCCCCGCCGCCGCCCGCGCTTACCCATCGCCCGGCGCCGTGGGAGCTCCGCTCCGCCCGGGGAGGGGGCACCGCCTGCCTGCCGAGCCGCAGCCGCAGCCGCAGCCCCGGCCCCGGCCGCCGCCGCCGGCCCGGCATAGAGGGCCCGGGGAGCGGCGGAGGGCGGGCCGGCTGGGCGGGAGCCGGCGGCGGGGCGGCGGGGGTGTCCTGGCGGCGCCGGGCCGGTTCCCCGCTCGCGGGGAGCCCCCGCCGCTACTTGGGATCAATTTGACGTGGGAAACACGTCAATCTCGGCCGTCACGGTGGAGGCGCCGCCGCCGGCCGCCCATTGGCTCCCGCGCCGCTCCTAAATGGCCGCGGCCGCCGCTCCCCGCCGCGGAGGGGGGGGACGACGGGGGACGGGGGGCGGGGGGGGGGGACGACGACGGGGGGCAGGCACCCTCCGCCCGCCCCCCGCGGGGCCAGCGCCCCGCCACGGCCGGGGCTGCCCGCCCCATCCCCACGGGACGCCCCCCCCCCCCGGGACCGTTTTAGGGCTGCGGGAAGGCGGAGCGGGGTCGACCGTGGGGGTCCCCACGCCCCCCCCCCTTCTTCCTTGAGGCGGCAAGGTCCCCCGCCGGCCCTCTCCCCGCCCTCGTTCCCACGCGCGACGCGGACACGCAGGCCGGGGCGCAGCACCGGCACCTGCCCGGCCTCCAGCCCCGACGGCCGCCGCGGGGCCGGGACCCACGGGCGGGGACATCGCCGGGGGCTCCGGGCGTGGGGGTGGAGGGGGAGGCTTGTGGTTTCGGGGGGAGCCGCCGGTGCCGGTGCGGCCCGGGGGCGAGGGGCTGCGCTCGGCAGCGGGGGGGGAGGCGGTGTTTGCTGCGGGCCGGGGCCGTACACCTTTCCCGCCTGGCTTCCACTGCCACCCACCCCGCATCGAAATCCGCCTTTTTCTTACCCGAATAGTAACGCCCAAAAGCAGCCTCGTACAACGTGGATGGGGCGAGCGTTTGGGGGATTTCCGTGGATTCCCCCCACCCCACTCCAGGAAAGGTCTATCGTGAGTGTTTCCCCGCAAACGACTGAAAGGGCGGGGGGGGGGGGAGTGAGCGGGGAAAGCCGCCTCGCAGCCAGCCGCGGGTATCGCCTTCGCAACCGCATCGAAAATCCGCTCCTCTTCGGGATTTAACGGGGGGGGCGTCGGGGGAAGAGGCGGGCAGCGGCGCCGGGCAGCGGCGGGCGGGCAGCCCCCACCGCCCCGGGGTCCGGCCTCGCCGCCGGCAGCGCGGGCAGCGGCGGGCAGGAGAGGCAAACGGCGTCTCCTGCCAGGGGCACGACATCCGTGGCGGGGGGGGGGTCGGGCGGGCAGGGGGAGAAGCCCCCCGGCGATGCCCACCCGGCCGCCCCCTCCTCCGCCCCGCGCCGGATTAAACCCCTGCGCTCTCGCCGGCGTCGGGGCAGACGGTGCCGCCCGGGCGTTGGAAATCGGTCGTGGGGAAAAGAGAGCGGATCGATTAAACAGCGGCTGAGAATCGCACAGGGCCGGGTGCCCCCTGTTTGCCTTCCCTCTCCCCTCCGCCCCCGGCTACGGCCCCCGGGGGAGCGCCGTGGCGATGAGTTTGCCGTTCTCGGAGCGGGGCCGGAGCGGCTGCCGGCACCCTGCGGGAAGGAGACAATCGAAAGGCGGCCGAGGAAACCAGGTCTCTCTCTCCCTGTCCCGGTAATCCAACGGAACGATTTTTTCGCGGCATGCGGGGGTCCCCTCCCACCCCACGAAGAACCTTTTCCCCCGGGGGACCGTGCCCAGCCCGCAGCCGGGCCCGCGGTGAGGGGCAGAGGGGAGGGGGCAGGAGCCGGGGGGCCGGGGGAGCCGGGGGCCGGGGAAGCTGGGCAGGGACCCCTCGGGAAAAGCCGCGGAGCAGCAGCCTGGGCCGTGCGGGCTCCGGCGCGGAGCTCCCCACCGCGCCCGCGGTAGGAAAGGGAGGCCGGCGGGCTCGGCCCGGCGCGCAGGCGGTGTACGAGCGGGCCCGCGGATTCTGCGCGCTCCTCCTCCTCCCGGAGCTGGGGGGGGGCTCTTACCGTGATGCACACACCCGCGCACACGCGTGACCGCAGCCAGCTTGCAGCCCTGCTCCGCGGGGATGGGGTGCTGGGGGAGGCTTTCAGCAGGTGTTTAAAGAAAAAGAAAAAACAAAATACGCCTGCCCCACAGCAGAAACACACCCCCCCCGGCCCCAGCCAGCCCCTCCGCCGGGCACCTGCTGCGGGAGACCCCCGCGCACGGCCTGCGGCTCCCCGCCGCATCCCCCCGTGGCTCTTCCCCGCTCCCGCCGGGCGCCCGGTGTCCTCTGCCTCCACAGGCTTTGAGCCAGAAAGGACAAGGGGTTGGCATCACTAGAGGGGTCGGACGAGGTGTCCGCGGGGCTGCGCGGCTGCCTTGTACCGGCGGGAGAGGGTCCTCCCAGGCCCGGGCGGGTGCAGGCGTGCGAGTGGGGAAGGAAAGGCAGGAGAAGAAAAGCAGAAGAAAACGAAGAGGGAGAAGGAGAAGAAAACGAAGAGAGAGAAGGAGAAGAAAAAGAAGAAGGAGAAAAAGAATAATAAAAAGAAAACGAAGGAAACAAAGAAGAAGGAGAAAAAGAATAATAAAAAGAAAACGAAGGAAACAAAGAAGAGGGAGAAGGAGAAGAAAAAGAAGAAGGAGGAAAAGAATAATAAAAAGAAAACGAAGAAAGAAAAGAAGGAGGAGGAAAACAAGAATAAAAAGAAAATGAAGAAGTAGAAGGAAAAGAAGTAGAAAGTGAAGAGGGAAAAGAAAGGAAAAAAGAAAAAAGGGAAAAGAAAAATAAAAAAGAAAGAGAGGAAAAGAAAAAGAAAAGAGGAAAATAAAAAGAAGAAAAAGAAAACTAAGAAAAAGAGACGAGGAAAGGCCAGGGGGCTGCGGGGAGCCGGGCAGGGCGGGGACGGCAGGGCAGCCGGCAGGCCGGCGCAGGTAGGGGTGCGGGCGGGAGGGGGGGGGTCTCTTCTCTCCCCCCCCCCCCCCCCCCCCGCCCCGCAGAGGCCGCTAAGAGGGAAGGGCAACGAGCCCCCGGTGCAGCCGGCCCGGGCGAGCCGACCCCAGCCGCGCCGGGCCCGGTGGCAGGGCCCGCAGCCCCGGGGAACCGCTCTCCCGCTGCTGATGCCAACCCGGATCCCTAAACGCTGGATAAAGCGATTAATCACACCACCACCACCACCCCCAATACTCTCCGTGGTGCTCAGCGCCCTACGGACAGCTGGGGACAGCTCCTAGGGGCTGCCCGGCACTCCCAAACCTGCTGCCCCCCCCTGGGCCGAGCCCCTCCCGCCCATTCCCCCCCCCCCGCCCTTGCTCTGAGATGGTTTTAATTTGCTCCGGCTCTCTTTTTCCCTGCCACCCCCCTCTTCCTCCACTCCTCTCTCGGCTTATCCCTGCTCCCTTCCTCCTCCACTTTTGATTTAGTGTCCTGAGCTCATGGTCCGGCATGGAAAATATTAGGCTGGGGCTAAAGCTTTGGGGTGGGGGGGGTCCCTGTGACTCCCCGGAGTGAGGGACAGGCTGGAAAACTCACCCCCGGAGCGGGGGCAGTAGCCCCCCGGGAGCCCTCTGCTCCGGAGGGTGCCCTGCTGCTACCCCTCCACCAGCACTTCACTCCTCGGCCCACAAAGTGATAAATACTTTTTTTTAAATTATTTTTTAAATATTCTTTTCTTTCTACTGCTGTGACGGAAAGCTCAGAAAAATCCCCTTATTCTAACCATATTGGCAAAAGCTGCTGGACATTTGTGGATATTTTTACACCGTGCCTTCCAAGGAGCTGAGCTTCTCGTGAGAGACGCACGATTTTGCATTGTTAGTTTTGCTGAATAAAAATATATATCGGCTGTGAAGCAGGTAGCTCTGAAAGCTTTTTTTTTTTTTAAATAGAAAGATCAAGAATATTGCTCTACTGCGGCAGCCATCAACTAGTATAGTTAAAGGTAGGGGTTCCCTTGTGTTTCCTCATTATTTACTCTATACTCATTAATGATTCAGAAATGCTGGGGCTCTTAGGGGGGATATTTAGTTTAGTCATGGTTATGGAGCTCATTTTCTGTCATGATCAATCAAAATTGGAAAATCCTATTGCAGCGGGTTCAAAACGAGTGCCTGTTCACAAAAGGCACGCTGCAAAGCATAATGTTTCTCCCTTGCAAAGTGGCGTGCAATATTATCTGGGTGCCTGTGCATGTGCTTTTTGTGTCAGAAGGATCACAAAATTACTTCTGACAATTTTTTTTCTTGAGCATTTTGACACTGGCTAAATATAGAGCGTTGAACTATCCCGCTGTCACGACAAAAAAAAATGCTTTCTGTTTTCTGAAGAAAAGGCTTTGAGAGCTCAGAAAATAAAATCATTCTTCAAAGCTTCATGTACTGCCTGAGCCATTTTGTTTAATCATATATTTCAGCTTACTAAAGGCCACAGGTTGAGTAATTAACAATAACTTGGTTTCATTTGTCAAAAGCAATTTAGCTGTATAAAATATACTTCACTGCAAGCCAGCAGGCTCCTCAATTCCACATGGAGAGGAAAAAAAAAATACCAAAACCCCCGGATTTGTAGGTTTGGAATTTTTTTCTAAAGACTGAATTTTGATCACAGTGCTAGTCAGCTTCTTAAAGTGAAAATGATAGCAGGATCCTCGATCCTGAATAAAGTCAGCCCAGTTCTTGTGTAAAACATTGCTGATCTGAGGCCAATGCAGATCATTTAAAATTATTGCCTTTGCTTAAATAAATAGCAGTGGATATATCCTACCTGTCTTTTTACTGACAGTATCATTATTTTCTTCTCCTTTCCTGCCTGTAAACCATTTCAGATGACTTGTAAGTCACGGCGGCTGGATTTGAAATCTCTTTTAATGCCCTGAGAAGCACGTAGGCAGTGGGAGGTTTTTTTTGCTACCGTCTGCATCCATCACCTGCAGAGGTGCACCGTTGCAGGCCGTCACCTTAGCTTACTAGGCACTGAAATTTTAAAAATACAAAGCAGTTTGAGAACAATATTCAACAAGTCTCAATGTTAACAGCACGCAGAGGTCTCGCTGGAGGGGAGGCTTGCGGGCTGTCAGTAGAAGCGGGCGAGCGGGACAGGGACTGCCTGCTCTGGCTGGCTGTGTCTCAAAGGAGGGGGCAAACCGAAGCCTCTTCCCTGCAAAGGCTTAATACTGTGAAAAAGACATCTGTCAGGCGTATGCGAGGGGGACCGGCTCGCAGGAACAGCTTCATTAAACGGCAGGGTCGGTATTGAAATTCAGTTCAGCTGCCTGGGCATGGACGGGGATGGACTGCCCCGCTCCTCGCTGCCGGTGAGGAGGCTGCAGCAGTGGGGGTCTCCGAGGACAGGAGCCTTGGGGAAACACCACCCCACCACAGCATTGCAGCTCCAGGCTCTCTTCCCAGCGGGGGAGTTTGGGGAGGATGAAGGGCATGCACCCATCCTTTAAAAAGCAGGTATGGAACCCTAATTCTGCACAGGACAGCACTGCTCTCCCCACGCTCATGCAGAGTCTCACACCGCTGGCCACAGTGGCATGGCATCAGGAGCAAAAATCCCGAGACCACCAGCTGAGCATCTCTTTTTCTGGCTTTGTTAGGGCTTAGATTCAAACCATGGTGGAAGCCACACTCCGGCATGTAATGTTGTTGCACGGGCTCTGTGCAGGTGCTGTACGGTTTGCAGGCAGTGCGTTTGTCCCTGGGGCGTATGGCAGCGCCTGGTCTGCTTCCACGGGTAGGAAACGAGGTCTTGCGCCACAGCCACACTGGCTGCAGGCCAGGAGGCAGATACCTGTGTCCTTTTGTGTTATACAGCCTTCACGGGGGAAATCAGAGCCAAGAGCTTTTCAATTTCCTCAGTTTGCCAAGCCCATTGCAAAAAGACACCTTTCAGCTTCTGCATTCAGGTCCTTCCTTTCCGTCCTGCCTTTACGACATTGAAGACATCGCCTGCACGGCCCCCTCCCGCGCTCTTCCCAGGGCAAGAGCAAACAGCCATCCCTCTCCTGCAAATGCTCATCCAGCCCCAGTGCCATACCGTGCTGAGAACTGACAATCCTTGTGACTTTGGTGGGAGCTGTAGGTGCCATGAGAGATGGCCAACACCTTCTCAGATTAAGTCCTTGTCTCCTGCCTGGCCAGCTGCCCCAGAGACCACTGGAGTCAGCGTCTGTCTGTTCACTTCGGTGAATATTTCATTGGTCCTGCAGTGCACTGAAAGAGAAACAAAAAAAAAAATCCAGATATTTTCCTTTAGATTAAGGTCTTGCTTAATGTTAAGCCCATATGGAAATCTTTGCCTGAGTGTAAATCTCTGCAAGATCAGCTTATTAGCTTATGCCCAACTTTGCAAACAAACGCCGCACGTGCTCGCCGACAGAAGGGATGAAGGGCTGCTAAACCTATTCCTTTGTTTTCTTATTGAAATGGTTTTCTCATGACCATAATGAAGTGGGAAGGCCGCACACTTGGCAAAGAAACGGATGTTAAGTTGTGCTGGTGGAAAAACACATCGCGTAGGCTGAAATAGCACCGGGTCGGCTTGTTGCATTTGGCACTGCGTGTACGGAGAGCGGCTGCACACTGAACGGCGTGCACACGGCCCCAGGGGAAGAGTGGGGAATCTCCTCCTCGTGGAAAATATTTCGGATGAGGTTCGGATACCTTTACCCATGCTTACAGTCAGCTAGTCTTTATGGCACAGATCCATCCGGCACAGCACCCACCGGCTCTCAGAGATGGTCCTCCATCGGTTTCGTGCGGGATCTTCTCATCCCTGGCGAGTCCTGGAGAAGGACCACAGGGCAAAAGGAGGGGACATGCATCAGGGTGACCTGAGCCAATGGTTTGGAAGAAAGGCCAGATAAATAATCCGCTCAGATCTTACAGAGGAATAACCTGCCCTGCCTATCAGACAGCGATGGGCTCCACAAACCTGAAGACGAGGTCTCACCTGAGGCTGGGCTCTCCTCCTGGTGCGAGAGTCTGCTGCCAGCAGAGGGGCAGCTGATGCAAACACCAGCCGGGGCAGCTTCGGGGGACAAGCCTGGCCCCCACCTCCCATGTCACCTGCTCCGCCGGCTGCAAAAACGTGCCTCACAGGCCGCTTGCTGGCAGCTGTGGCAAAAGAAGGGACCTTCCCCATTAGTTTGCCTCATGCGTTTTGGTCAGTGTCTGGCTTGGCGTTAGGGGTGGGGAAGGATGCAACAGGTTAAATTTTATAGAGCTGGGCTATGAATATAAGGGATCTTCTGCAGCTCTTTACGACCTGGTGCCACACTTCATAGCTCTTAACAAGGGCACTGTATGAGGCATGCGCTCAGCGTGTTGTTCCAGCAAGCCAAGAGCTGTGTTTCACGGTGTTGTACCAAAGCATTTCACAGAGTTCAGAGCCATTTAGTGGCAGGTAAACTCCTTTCAGGGATCATTTCACAGCAGAAACTTGTATCAATATGAAAATGCACTGAAGTAGCAAGGCAAGAGAGAGGTGAGCGGCAGAGAACATTATAACCATCATAAAGACTCTGAATAATCATTGCAAAACTCTGTTTATTTCTCCCTGTATGTGGCACAGGGGATATAAAATAGGATTTACAGCACGTAAAGCTGTGAAGAGCTGCCTTGTCCATTCTAGCCGGCTCCTTTGGCCCTGAAGCATCTCTCCGGGGACCGCCCCGGTGATGCTCCCTTTGCTTCTCATTCCTGCCCACACATGCTGGCAGTGTGCTCCTCTCACAAGGCCCTTAAAATTAAAGATGAGGGGGGAAAAAATATACCTTACCTTCACTGCCCTGGAAACTGAGCAAAGACTGAGAGCAGGCATTGTGAGCAGCAGCCTGCCTTGCATGAAGGCACAGCCCTTCCTCCTTCGCCACCTCCACCTCCTCCTCCTCCTCCTCCTCCCATGAGTGCAGCAGCTAAACCCTGCAGTTCCCCCCACAGAGCTGCGGTGCCAATACGCTCACAGTCCTGTAGTATTTGCTTCATGCATCCCTAATTAAATATTGCCAGCTTCCAGAGCTGATTTGCCAGGTTTGCCCGTATTCTCCCTCCCCGCCTCCTGGCTACAGCAATGTACCGTGACCTGGGCACGAAGCTCTCCGGGCCAGCAGGATTTTTCTCAAGACTTCATCTCAGCCAGGAGTTCTCCATTGGGTCGTTCAGTGCAGCTCTGACACCAAAACAACAGCATGGCCGGAGGGATGAGCTGCAGGTGATGGGAGGGAAACCCAAACCTTCTGATGGGAGGAAGGACCATCAACTCCTCCCATCCCCTTTGCTCGGAGGGATGTGCTGTATATCGTGGTCCTTGGCCAGGCAAAGATGGGGCTGATGGTACAAACGCAGTCCTTTTCCCCTGCCGTAGAAAAAAGGGAAAGCCTGTAACGTGGCTGGCAATGCTGCTTTGGAGGAACTACTTCAAATGTGACTGGCAACAGCTGGAGCCCAATATTAGAAGTGAGCCTGTGTAAGACACTTTCCCATCCTTCTTGGTGAAGGCAGTGTTTGCCCCAGGCTGATACTGGCTTTATGCCCTGCTCCCTTAATAAAAGCACCCATAGATAGTGACGGGTGCTGCACAGCATCAGTACCAAATGGGGTCATGCTTGGGCATGAATTATTTTGGAATGGAAGCTATTGCTCAGTTCCCCTTCTCTCCCTGAATCTACAGGGCTAGCAAGAATGATAAAAATAAACCAAAAAATAGTTATTTATGTCCCTACAAATTGTTTTCATTGAAGTCTTTCTCCAGGGAAAAAAAAGTCTGAGCAAAATGGGTCGGTTTTTTGCAGGGGTGTGAGGTTAAGTAGAAATGTTCTGAGGTGCAAAAGACGGTTTTCTGACTGTTTTTTTTGCCAGATGAGATAAGAGAAAATGACTAGTCCTGTATGGCTGGAAAAGTTTTATTTTCATTTCAGGGGAAAGCCAAAATATTTTTTGATCTCTCTGGTTTGGGTTTGATGGGAAGTGCTCTGTTAGTTTGCTTTGAAAGAGGGGAAAAAACCTCCTAGCTTGTCTAATTTCAATTTTTTCCTGGAAAGCAGACGCAACATTTTGCAGTAAGCTCTTGTAAAAAATATATTCATGGCACTGGTCTGCAGCTGTGAGGGCATATGGAATGGGAGAAGAGCTGCTGAATATCATGATAGTGTTTTCACAGCCACTTCTTCAAACCAGGACCTCACTTTCAATCCTGCCCTGAAACCTTCCATCTCCTCCTGGCCCCTCTTCACCTCTGCCTCAGCGTTCGTCCCTGCTGGGCAGAACCCAAGCCCAGATCTGGTTTCACCGGCATGTGTTGGGATATAGTTCATACAGACATTGTTTGAAATCAGGTGTTGTGTGAGACTTGTTGCAGCAAGTCAGATGAAAGATGCATAGCCCTCTGTCCCCAGAAATGGGCATAGAAAGACCCTTTCTTGCTCTATACCCTCCCAAGCAAGTTCCAGAACAGAGGGACTTGCTGATTTTTTTGCATAACACACCAATGGGTTTAACCTATGTAAATTTGTCTAATCCTATGAACATCGGTGGGCAGGGGGGGAACTGGGAGATGAAAGCAGACCCGACCTGGAGCTGATTGGGACTTGCAGTAATTTCATCGTGCAGGAAGCCAGGCATCCTCCAGGGAGCCTGCACAGACCTGGCAGCTCCTTCTTTCTGTTGAACCTGCGCCCACGATATCAGCTCCTAAAGATTTTAAATAACAAATGAAACGTTGTGCGTTATGTGAATGCTGCCGCTGCTTTCTGGTAGTTTTCCTGGAACAGCAGCAGCGGGAAGGAGCGGCAAGTGTTGGAACAGGAACATCTGCATCGCTGGCTGCCATCGTCGGGATGGGGACCACAGACTGCAAACAAAGAGCGGCTCCTTTCTGGAATTCCCCCTCTAAAACAAATGCCGCTCCTGGAGGGAAAGTGTACAGGTTATTTGAGTTATTGTGTGTTATTGGACATACGCAATGCCAGAAGCAACAGCAGTGTAGCCATTTGCTGTTCCTGAATCTAACCTGAACAGCTCTGCTCTCGATATTAAGATTTATTTGTGCAGTACGTACGGTTCCGTCTTCTGGTACTAACCTTATTTCCCTTTGTGCTCCCTTTGCCTTTGTTCGTTCCTCCTTCTCCAGAAAGGATTTGGGGGGGGGGGGGTAGCAGTGCCCCAGCCTCGCTGCCCTCATCGCCGTTGGGACCGAGAGCCGCTGGCTCGGGGATGGGCAAAGCCAGCACTGGCCCCCATGATGTGCGCCGAGTGCCAAATCCTGCCCTCTCCTCTGCACCCTGAAGAAATTCAGCATTGCCATTACAGAACGGGGTTCCCCCTCAGCCCAAGACCGGGCGAGCAAGATCCTTGTGGATGGACGGGCCAGTAATTCGGATAAAATGTGAAGGAAACAATGTAAGAGGAAAATGGAAGTCCAATTTGTAAAGGCTGCACACAAACAATGCTTCCTGCTATTAATTCAAAGGCATCAATAGCTGAGTGCTTTCAGGGCACAGTATCTATTCTGTTTTCCATTTATATGCTAGAATTGTGGTAGATGTCAGGAGAATTTAATACACATGATGTAGGCATATGAATAAGCTGGATCCTTTTCTGGGAACAAGTATTCATAAGTCTCCATGTGGTTCCACATCTACAAAGACATGGGTATTTATTTCATGAGATCTGGACTCCATTTCAGGCAAGAAAAATCCCACTAAAGCCAATGGGGAATCTTTCTGTTCACGTCAATGGATCTCAGAGCCCCGATTCAGGAATGCACTTAAAACACATGCTTAACTTTAAAGCCAGGCTTAAGTCTCACTGAAGTCCATTAGATATAAGTGTATGCTTTTGCTGAAAGATGAGGAATTTAAGCAAGCATTTATGTGCTTACCTGAATCAGAGCTTGGCTCACACTCACAGCAGAGCAAAGCTGAGGCTCGTAAAAGAAATACTACAGAAATAGCACACATTTGAAGTTTTACAGGTCCAGGTTGTCGGTCTGCGTTGTCCGGCCAGTGCAGCGGGAAAGGTTCTTTCGCAGACGAAGGCAGGGCTCTGATTTCCCACAGTTGTCTGGGTAAACCCCTCCAGTTTGCACAGCCAGCCTCTCGGTGCATGGCCCCATGTGCTAGCCAGCACCCCAGCCGTTTTTTGGGGAAGCTGCCCTTCCCCTCCCGGCCATCATGTCCCCCCATGTAAGTGAAGCTTGGGAGGGTCATTTTCAGCACTCTCGCCACAGCCCCCCGCTGCCCTTCTCTTGCCTTCGGGGTTGGTTTGTGGTTTTTCATCAGAAAAAAGCATTTTGTCCAAATGGGTGCACTCCCCCCCAAAATGACAGGGTGTTTTGGGGGGAAAAGGGCCCGCTGACCCACAGCTGCCTGCCTCCCTGCCGTACGGCCAAGCACCGGCCCACTCCTTGTGCCAGCGCTGCCCCACCACTTCAAGGAGAAAGACATCTCTGTCTTCCCCCAACAAGCACTCGGGTGTCACGGGGTCACCCCTCACCAGCATGAAAGCACCGTTTCCTCCCCAAAAGCCTTCCTCTGAAGCAGCCTGGTTTTGCCTGGGGGGCCAGAGGAAGCCCCAGCAGGTGTCACAGGCCCCCCGGCCCTGGGAAACAGTCTGCACCCGGTTATTGCCCCTGTGTAAGCCATATATTTCTGAGCGAGCAAATCCAAGTCCTACAGGAGCCCAACGGCTTTGCATCCCCCCTAGGGTACAAGCTGCTGCCAGCCAGGTTGCAAGGAAAGGCTGCATTATCGCTGGTAAATAACACTTGCAGGTTAAAAAACGCATCTCCAGCTCAGGCAGGGAGAGGAGGAGGTTCCCTGGGCTGGCTGCGGGGTGGGACGGAGGGACCGGGAGAGCACAGGAGCAGTAAATCCTCCAGAGAGACGGACATCCCCTTGTCCACTTCTGCCGTTTATTTATTTTCCCTCTTCCAAGCCCTCGCTCTGGCTTTTAGCAACCCGCAGCTGAATGAGTGACCTGCTCCAGGCTCCAAGATTCAACATCTGCAGTGATTAATTTCCTCAGGATTAAGTTCCTCTGATTTAAAACAACAGATAATGGCTAATAAGGGGAAACATCCCTATCATAAACACTGCTTTGGCATTTACCATTTGAAATAATTTACATTCTCTGGTCTAGTGGGTTTGTATCACCAGACTTAATGACTGTTTCTGTTTAATTTTCAGATGCTTAATTGCAGTAGAACACTTCAACACCATTAAATTAAAACAAGCTACCAGCTTTTCCTTGCCTATGCTGCTGGCCTGGCTCCAAGTGACATTTAAAGCGATCTCAGATGTTTTATTTCTGCCACACAGGCTGCTCGCTTACGAACAAAAAGCGTGTGTGCATGTCGGGGCAGGGGGGGTACCTAAATCCACTAACATGGGAGCATTAAAGACAACTTCCAGGCAGAAGAGAATTGGGATGAGGCTCGGGATCTGCAACTGCTTTCCCTCCTCCGGAGCAGGTCTGCGGTACCTGGCCATGCCGATGGGCAAGCTGCCACTGGGTGAAGGGTTTTGGGGGCACAGAAGGACCCCAAAATGGGAGCAGAGCCCAGAAAGGAGCTGTCAGCCCCCAGCCTTGGCAAAGCCCCCCTCTTCGGCCCAACACAAGCTCTGCTGGGACTTTGCTGGAAAAGATTCTGTTAAGGGGCTTTATCTTGGGCAATTTCACATCTTTGAGCGAATTTTTCAATGTGGAAGTACTTTGGGTATCAGGTACCTATTAAAAAGGAGTAAGAGGAAATGGAGTTCCTCTATAAGTTAATATTCTTTGGTAATGGATGTTTAGAGTTAGTATGTGTCTTTACAACATCATTCATAGGGGTATTGTTTGCTTCTGACAGTTTTTCTTTTAAGATTAATGTGCTTATGAAAACCTTGTGCACTGCTCTATGAGGCAAGCTTGAAATCCATCAGCAATACCATCGCCATGACACAATGCTGGGAGAGCAAAGCAAATGACAAACAGAATCTGGTTTTTCAGAGACCAGTGTGTGTTGAAGAGAAATGATCTGAAGCGAAATTTGGCCTCTGTCCAGCCACCCTTCCTGTTCTGCTGTTGGCACTACCAGAGAAGAGGGAGAGAGTAAAAATACATGCGAGGGAGTGAAAGAAAACAAAATTAAATGGGGGGAAAAAATAACTCAAACCTGCTAGTGTTTGGTCTCTTTTTAGCAAACAAGCATATGGAAAATTCATATAAAGTTTAAAGACTATTTCAGCCAAACATGCTTGTTATAGATATAAATAATTTCATCAGAGATCAGCGGAAACAATGCAATTAGAGGCGAGTTGCATTTAGCATATTGGGATTGCATCCAGTTGACGTGCATCCTTGTGAAAATTCAAACATCATGGACCAGACCCTGAGCTACACTCAACTGCCAAAACTGTGTTGATTTTTTTTTTTCTCATGGGTTTTTTACTGTTTGCTCGCCCAACCCTGATTAGACGAGACAAGGGTCTGGCCTCACTGCTGCAGGAGACAAACCAGTATGCAGCACGAACACGCCGGGTTAAGTGGTACATGCTGTAGTTGGACGCAGGGGAGCCGAGAGCCTCGCAGGAGGTACGAAACCATTGCTGCTAGGCGGTGGTGGGACTCAGCCTGCCCTAGCAGGGAGCTGCAGAAGGAGGGGGTGCTGATGAGCTGCTCCAGGGGGACCGTGCCCTTCCTGGGGCCACCCAGACCATTCAGAGGCTTTGCAGAAAATTGGGTGACATTTGGTGGAAAAAAAGAAAGTTAAATGTTACTCTTACTTGGGCAAAAGTGGCCTTGTCCTGTGTCCCGGTCTTCTGTAGGAAGCAGGAGACTGTCCGTGTCCCAGACGACCCAGGGGCTGTGGGAAGGCAGCACCCTCCGCTTGCCCTGCTTGGGGCTAGGAGAGACCAAAAAAGCCTTAAAACAACATTTGTGCTGGGTTACCTGATCCCAGCACTGGGATGAATGCAAGAACAGCCTGGATTCAGTCTCTCACACTCCTGTTTTGATCATTATCTCAAGAGGAGACACAATGCCCTATTTTTCTTTCTATTATGGCTATCTGAAAAATAACACTTAAAATTAATTTTGTTCTCCCAAGCTCTTTCACAGAGCAACAAGCAAACACAGGAGGCACAGACCTAGTCCTTTGCATCTCCTTGCAATGAATCTGCTTTCCTGATGAAAACTTGTGATGTTGTATTTAATAAAGCCTCTAATAAACCTGAAAGTGATTCATTTTCCACAGAGACCCCGACAGTTGAGGACACCTGGGATTGCCTTCCCATCTCCTCTCAGAGCCTGAGCAGCTTTTCCAGCTTTCTGAGGGAAGGAGACTGGCAAGGGCCATCCATCCATCCATCCATCCTTTTGACCCCTATTGCCCAGTGCCCACCCACGCACTTTGCAAACATCAACTGCAGCCTCCCTGGCAAACAAAAATATTAATTTTCTACCAGTGAGATGTAGGGATGGGAGGAGAGCCCAAGCTGTGCCCCTACCCCAAGGAAGGGGCTCCCCTGAGCAGCCATGAGGACACAGAAAAAGGGCCCAGAATGGCTTCTTATTACTCTGTCTATAGTAATTTTCATCAGACCAGTTCAGACAACCTCCTGACTGTGGGTACCATCCACAGACCTACCAAAGAGGCCGCTCCATGCCCAAGAGCTTGCCCCAGTCAGCGAAAGAGGGAAGATGAGCAGAGAGCCAGAAGCCCGGGAAGGGTGAGCAAGTGCCTCAGGATAATTTATTAGAGAAAACAAAAAAGACAGAGAGAACACATGTCCCCTCACACAGACAACTCCCTTTCCACCAGCCCATTTTATTTCTCCATGGTCAGCTGTGACTGCCTTGCACGGCACAAACACCATTGTCTCTTATTTAGGATGCTTGAGTCCCAAAATACGATTTGGTGAAGCCACAATGCCCATTTTCCTGGACTGCTTTCCAGGGTGGATCAGGTGCGTGAGGGCTCTGGTTTCTGCTCTTCATCAAATGCTCCGTCGCTTCTCACTGTCACCATCGTCACTTCTAGGATGGATGTTCACAAAGCTGGGCTGGCGCAGGCAGCGGAAGCATGAGGAGATGAGAGCCACCACGTCCACACCTCCAGCTTCTGCCAAAAAATAACAGCAAGCAAATGCCGATTTGGTAGGAAAGGGACTTCTGAAGGGGATATCTTTCACCTCTTTGTGACTTCTTCCACAAATACATCGTCCTTCAACACCTTTTTGTTGACAAAATCTCTGTCAATATAGCCTGAACTTCAAACTTGATACCATCTCTGTACTAAGGGGAACCGGTTGCACCAGAAGTGCTGCTGTAAGAGATGACTGTGTGGAAACCCAGCCTCCTGTCCCCAGCCCCAGCCCCAAGAGTGGGGCTGGGAATGCCTTTGCTTTCTGGAAGGGCATTTCTCATTGCATACCTGCACAAATTCAATCAGCCTGCATGCAGGGTGGCCAAGGCTCTCAGAAGCAGCAGATGATGTTGTGCTGCTCCATGAGGGTATTTCTAACACAAAATGCCTTTAAAGTACCCTGTATCTTTGATACAGCAGAACACAGAGAATAAGCCCACAGCTTTGAAAATCCTGCTGCCATGGAGGTGCTTTGCAGGGCCCTGGGACAGATGCTCAACCTGCCAACAGCACCTGTAGCCTTCCTTTCAAAAAAGCAGAAGCCAGGAGCAAGTTCAAATGCATCCATGTAAAGATAGAGATAGCAGAAATCTTATCAAAGGAAGAGCAGCCCTCAGTACACATTGCAATACACTAAAAAACAGTCTCTAACATGCTGCTTGAGACCGTTCTGGCACAAAGATACCCATACATTACAGCACCTTCATTCTTTGGACAGATCTGGGTAGTTTTAAAGGGAGCCACAACCCAGATGGTACCTACAGGAGCTTGGGAAAGCCACGGCTGACAACACCTATGTACTATGCATCTGAAGTCTTGCGCTGACCTCAGTGTGCACCATGGCCACAAACCCATGGAGAAGGGCTTTTGCCCAGCAAAGCATATCTCTTTGCTGGATCCCAGCCTATTTAGTCCAGTGGTACAGGGGAAACCTCACTAACCACCTAGTGACAAGGTCAGAGTGAAAGAGCCATAGCTTGGTGCCTGGAGCCAAGAAGGAATTTTATGGACTGTCATACCCCAAGTTTCCCATCAAGATTTGCCCAGGAAGCATCTCCAAAGAGCCACGGGTGGTGTAAGAGGGGCTTGCTCTCAGCCTGCCTGAATTTTGTTACAGGCAATCTCAGAGGCAGAGCACAGACTGGAGGCAGCCCCGTGTCAGGGGAACCAGTTCGCAGCGGCTGAACACCACAGCTAGCCCTCGGGGGACAGGAGCAATGCCAAGGGAAAAGTCCACATGAGCAGAAAAAAAATGTTGTTCATGTCTTTAAACACTGACTCACTCAAAAAGTCACTGAAAAAAGTATATATATTTACATTGAAGTTTTTTTCTTTTTGGCAATGTTACCGGATTTAAGGGGAAATGAAAAAGCGGAGATGAAGGAGGTACCTTTATCTTGTCAGCCATCATTTTTAGAAACACAAAGGTCTGAGATAAAGTTCAGCAGGGTTTCTTCAGCAAAAATTAGAAACATGTATGGATTGTCAACACTAGCCCCCACACATGCATTTCCGGCAAAGCTTTAATTTTTTTAAAATAAGGGGGGGAAAGTAATTTTTCTCAAAAAATAATTTCTCAGATGAAAAAAAGCTTGGGGCTGGGGTAGCGGGGTTTGGGGTTTTTTTTTGTTCAGGGGAGAGTCACTGGGCTCTGCGAGCCCGGTTGTCTCCCCACACACACCTCTGGAGCAGGTCAAGGCACGCCGAGCCTGTTGTCAGAATCGACCAGAAAGTCTTCTGAACTGGAAAAAGGGGGTGTGTGGAAGGAATAGGACAAAAAAGTCCGAAGGGGGCTCAGCCCAGCCCCGGGCTGTGCCGGCGGCGGGGCCGGGGCAGCTCCCTCTAGTGCCGCTCCCGAGAGGGGAGGGCCGGACCCGGGGGACCGGGGATGCTCTGACCTGGTACCTTGGAGCAGGAAAACTTTCTTGGGCCGGGGACAGTAAGTGGAGGTCACCCCAAGGTGCGTGTGGACACATTTGCTATTCCCTGCTGCTAACCTGCTTCATCCCTCGAGGCACCGTTTTGATGACCCGTTTGCAAGCCAGTGCAACAAGATCACCTGGACTAGAGTCTGCAGGGCAGCAACTCCTGGCAAGCTCGAGAAGCGATGAGCAGCACGTCTCTTGTCTGGCACATAGTGCCTGCCATGAACTTTCTGTCGTGATTCCAAGAAAGTGTTAAAAACCATAGGAAATGGTCCAAGCCTGGGGTTACATACTTTGTTATATACCTGTGTACTTGCCAACACACACAGAAGGACTATATATCAAATATTTGCCCAGGGAATCCGATTCAGTTCATCTGCAGAGAGGAACTGAAATAAATGAGGGGCTCATGTGTGCAGTCAATATGAACCGAAATCAACGCCTGCACCAAAACGAACGCAGCTCAGCTGATTTACTTCTACGACACTCAAACCCAGCACCCTGCAAAAACAATCCAGGCTGCTTTGCCCTGCTCCACATGCAGCCTCTTCAGTCCCAAGGGAGAATTTTACACCCACCGAGACCATCATCTTGGAGCAAGGGATGGCGTGAGGTACTAAAGCACAAGCCCCCCAGGCCATGGGCATAGCATTCGGCCAGCAGGTCGGAGGCTGCCCCGGACTCTAAATCTCCTTCCCAGTGAGAAGCAGCCTCAGCCCACTGTGCCCTGGCTGATGCTCACGTGCCAAGGGCTGCCCAAAGCCCAGAGCTCCTGGAACATGTGGAGCTGCCTCGTTATGGGGTCGATCTCCCTACACAGTGCCATGTCTACCCTCTCTCTGCGCACACCCCGACAACACGGCTCTCCAGGAGCTGGTCGCAGGTTTAAGTGAGGGATGCCACACTGAAATAGAGAGGTTGCTGTCACGAGCCACCACCCTTTCCTGCTGCAAAAAGCGCTCCTGACCTCTCCTGCTGAGCCCGGGTGGCATTCGTATACACAGGAGCAGAAAAGCTCACGGGCAGAAGATGAAGCCAAGGTGAGAAATGATGGGCATCAAAAGAGCTCCTCGCACCACAGAGAGGAGCCGAGATAAACACAGCTGCAGGTAACGGGTGGCATAAAAAACCCAAAACCACAGGAGAGGGACACCGAGGTGTCCCCAGAGCATGGGGTGGGGAAGGTGGGTGCCCCGGTGGGACCTGGGCCCTGCAAGGGGGCTTTGCCCACCAGCGACGCTGCAGCAGGACCGTGCAGCTTCGCAGCGTGCCGGAAGATGGCAATCTTCATCTTCCCTCTCACTCCGCCTGGGAAGGGAGCTGCAGGCCTGCTACCCAAACACACAGGGAATAAAGCTATTAAACTCAACAGCCTCGCAGATAAGTCCTGCACAGGGAAACCCCTCTTAAACATTTTTAAATGAATAGGGATTTATTTTTGTATTTAAAGCAATAACGTGTATTTGCCCTACAGCGCATTATCTCTCTCTATATTCTCGAATAAACTACAGAAAATTAGAGTGTCTCTGTTATCTGTTTGCTATCTGTGGTAGGATTAGAGGCATCATGAACTAAGCTTTGAATCAACAATGTTTTATTGGTTCATGTCACTGAAGGCTGGTTATGACCGAGCTAAATGAGACATCAAGCCTCCCCCGCTTCCCCCTGCAGCCCAGACTGAAGCACTGCAGATGCTCCCACGGCCGACCACGGCTCCTTGTTTTGGGGAGGGGAGAGGAGAAAGGGGATTGCACCACAATTTCTAGCATTCCCTCCCTTCCCCAGGGGCCAAAAGAGTGAATGGCACTTCGCTTCCTGGGAAAGGAGAAGGGGATGGCAGTGGCACGCTTGCAAATGCCACGGCAGGGCTGGAAAAGCTTTAGTTTAATCACTGCTCCTCTCTCATGTTTCTAGAGATAGACTTAAATACAAAAAAAAAAAAAAAAGCAACCTGGGAATCTGCACCCCACCTTTCAGTGGTCCCCCATCACGCTGGGTCCCTCTAGCCTCTGGAAGATAGAGAGGGATACATTGCAGACACAACCACTCCGCAAGTAAATGCTCAAACCACAGAAAATCAAGAAGGCAAAGGGATGGTGTTTGCAACCTCTGGAGATCTCTGACTGTTGGCAGCCATCAGGACCAGCAGCAGTGGGTCTGCCAAAGCCCAGGGCCACGTGGCAAGCTGGTCTCTTCACCCTGCTCAATTCAGAGCAAGCTTTGGCCATTTTTTAAAAAAGATGGCGAAAGGGTCAACCCTGGGGAGGCACCAGCCCTGACCTACCTTCAGCAAGCACAACTCCTAGGCAGGCTCCTTCTCTCCAAGTAACAGAGTCATGTTTGGTTTTAAATGACCATTTCTAACTGCCCAGAAACACGGAGATGGCCCAAAAAGGGCAGCTAGGTCTGAGGCCAAGATTAATGTCTCAGGCATCGTGGCCCTACTGGTGCCGCACAGACCTCACGGCATGTTTGCTTTATTCAGCCCTGCTTGAGCAGCAGGGAGGCTTGGCTGCCTCTCCCAAGTTTCTAAGGAGAAGAGAAATTTGGAGATTTGATTTTCCATAATTATAAAGCAAAACCACAAGTTTTTAAAAAAGGAAACAACATCTCTACAAGGGAGCCCCAAATTCCACCCCCAGCAGCCCCCAGCTGGGCTGCCGGACGATGCTGATTCCTATGATGCTCTAAAAGAATTCGGATTTGCAGCTGCAACAGACACAGCCCACCTTTACATATGAGAAAACCCAATGACGTGGTTGGTACCAGTTTTACTTTTCAATTCCATTTTTCCTAGTGGCTCCCAGAGCTGATGGCTGCAGCCCAGAGGGAAAAGGGACCAAGGACATTTGGGAAAGGATAATGAATGGATCACAACAAAAAGAAGGGGAAGAGGCAAAATGAAGCATGAGTAAGGAGACATGCCTGACTACCCCAGTAACCTGGCAGAGCTGCCGTCATTTTAGTGCTGATGCCGGCCGGAGGTGCCCTTCCTCCCTCCTGTGTCATGCTGGTCCCGTTTTCAGGCCCAGAGAGGACAAACGATGCTTCATTCACAGCCCAACACCTACCTCGGCGAGACCCCAGCTCTTCCCTGCCCGTCCCCATGTCCAGCCAGGGCAGCCCCTCGCTTTTTCCATGTCCAAGCCCCAGGAGGAGTTTGGTGACCCATTGCCTTGCAGCCAGAGTATCTCCCTCCCGGCAAAGTAAGACTTAGGGTGGTTGCAAATACAAGTTACATCTTTCTTACCTGGCTGGTGAGGGGAAAGGGGACACTTATTCCAAAAACCTGGTCCCAAACATGTTGGTGTGATTCTCCTTTCCTCCCTCCTACTTTTTTTTTTTTTTCTTTTAATTGTATAAATGCCATTTTGTGACCCCATAAGCCACCTGGAGAACAATCAGGCATGAGAACCACAGTATTACTGTTTGGGTATTTGTGCTCAGTGCGCCGCACTAGATGGAGTAGTGAGTTCTACTTCGCACTAAATAACCTTTGGTTCTGTGCATATAAGAAATGCAGCCGGGCTGTTTCCTCAATAAGATGTCCTTACTTAGTTTTTCTATTACTGTTATCAGAGAGGATCAAAACAGGCAGATGCATTTACTGTTTTCCATCAAAAGATAATAAAAAGAAACAGTTTATAAAATCAGATTATATGAAAAATTGCCTAATGATTATAATTTCTAAACCCATTGCTGAATAATGATGTATTCAAGAGTTGTCATCGAATGATGAAAGAACCTAATATGAAAGATTTTCTCCATGAAGAATGACTACAGATGAATTGCACAGAGATACAATCCTCTGATAAAGGACAATAAGAGCCTCTAGAACACTTAATAATAGACTACTCAGGATGAATTGAGTATTGCAATAAAAGCCCATAAATTAAAAAGTTTCAAAATGATTTCTGATAAAAGACATACCAAGGTGAAATAAAAAAAAAAAAAAAATCCTTGAAATCAACAGATATACTGGCTACAGCACATTAGGTAATAGAAAATGCACTCTGTAAACTCAAAATAATTGATTTTAAAAAGAATGTTATCACACCTTATACACGGCAAGCTTTTCCTTGGAAAATCTTTTACATAAGTCAAATCAGTGTATGGACGCACATGCGCTGGCTGCCCGGGGGGGGGTTCGACCACTCCCTGGGTGGGAGCGGATGCATTTCTGCTATGCTGCCAAGTCCCCGGCCCGAGCTGGGAGCTCTGGGGCTCTGCGAGGAAAAGCCCGAGGGTGAAGGTTAGATCTGCAAGCAAGGAGGAAAGTGTGGTTTAGGCATCTACCAGCCCCTTCTCAGCCCAGGACCCCCAACAACCCCTCCCCTCCCCCCCCAGCTCTAACCTACCCTCAAATCACTGAAACCCATTAGGCTTCCCAGGCTTTCAACATCAAAGAGCTTCCCAGCTCCCAAAAGCTTTCCAGCATCATCTCAGGCTGCAGCTGGGCAGGTGGGCACGGCAGGGCTCCCATGGCAGCACCGGGGTGCTCCCAGGCCACGGGGTGCCCCAGCACAGGGAAAAAGCCAAACACAGCCGCATCCGTGACCCCCCCACCAGTGATGGACCCTCCTGGCTGTGACAGCCGGGGAAAGGCCAGCACCGGCGAGTGGGCAGAGCCGGGAAGCCGGGCTCTTCGGTCTCGAAAGCAAAGAAACCCAAAGAATGGGACTGAAGATTTACCCTTCCCTTGGGCATCTCCTGCCAGGCTGATGGGCTGACCCCAGCATGGCGGGTCTGGAGGCACCCGGCTGCAACCTGACTGATGCACCGTGTTCAGAGCCAGTGGGCCTGCTGGGAGGAAGGTAGAAAATGGTTTTACGATGTTAGACGTGGTCTGTAATGCAGATGGCTGTACTTAAAATAGCCCTGCTCACTCGCTGTTGTACAGGGAACCGAGATGATTTATTATAAGCTGTGCCAGCATATATTATTCATGTTGGAAGCAAGGAAAGGGTTTTGATATGTATCTGAAAAAGCTTCAAATCCATAAAAGAGATAAACTTGTATGAATAGTGTCACCCAGCGTATAGATGAAACTCTCAGACACATCTTCATATCATATAATGTAGTGTAGGACTACTATACTTATACAATCTGTGCATTAATTTCACTTAAAAGAGAAATTCATTACCATATCTCTACAGAAGGAAAACTGGCTCAGCCGGGGCTTTCCAGGCACATTAAGGCTTTGTTTGCTTTTGATGCACGCTACAGCCCGTGTTGGTGTGCACACCCTGGGAGCCTTGCTTAGTGCAAACTTCCCTTTCAAACCCACCATTTTTGGCTCAAAATGACATCAATCCACCCCAAAATCCCACGTCATTTAGGCAGCGAGTGAGGGAATGACAGGATCTGCCAAGGAGCCCCTTGCTCCAGACTGAGTAGTTATGTCCCTGCAGGTCTCCTGCCAGCACTGGGATTAGACTGTGACTAATTACGGCTTTATTTCCTTTAATAAAGAGACACCCAAGTGTTCGGCACAATTGCGGCAGAAAACAATAATCATAAAGTCTCCCACTAAATGTCTGCAATTAGAGCATTCACTATTAATTGCGCTAATTAACCTCGCACACAGAGCAGCTGCTGGAGCAGGCTCAGGGAGAAGCGGCTCCAGGGAGTTTCCCCAGCCAGCAGCAACACAGGGGCTGGCGGCACTGCGGAGCAAAGCTCCCTGAAGCATCCTGCTGCCACGCAGGACCATCCCAGCCCACAGAGAGTGATGGCAGCATCTTCCCCAGATTGCACAAACAATAAAGCTGGGGAGAGGGGCAAGGTGAGTGAGGTGGATTTTGATGCTTATTAGAGCCAGGTGATTTTGCCATCACTGAAAAATGATCTCTTGCCCATGACTGTTTGATTAAAAGCAATTATTTGTGGAAACAAACTCAGGCCTATGATACCTGAAAATGGGCCAGAGTCCTTACAGAAACTAAGCCCCAGAGGAAGCAGAGCAGGGCAGTGCATCCCCATCCAGCACACCACACCCCCCATAAGACACCCTACATCTCCAGCTCTCCCTTCCTAGCTTTGCTCTTGTTCAATTTTGGTTGGCTTGGGGTTTGTTTTTTTTTTTTAATTTCTCTGGAACTATTTCTATTTTTAACTTCCTAAACTCCAGGAAAATCCTTTAACTTTCCTGCAGGCTCTCCAACTCTCACAGCTCATTCCCAGAGTATACAACACAATAAAAGGAAGACAAACGAAAGTCAGGGAGCCCAAGAGCCCAAGCATCTCTCTCAGTAAAGTACCCACTGTGCTTCAAGTGAGAGCACAGCCCTGTTTCATCTGGCAGCCAGGGTCAGAATTAGAGAAGAAGGAAGCATTTTCTAATTTTTCCTGTCCCCAGAAGAATCTGTCTTTATGTCACCACACCGCTCCTGCACAAAACTGCTACCAAAACACACCACACTGAGTTGTAGGCAGGCAGCGGAACACCACAGAAAGGGAACAAGAGAGCCTAAAACATTTTCATCTGAAACTTTCTGCCCTTGCTACCAGCCTCGATTCACTCACAGCCACAAGACTTGCTCCAGCCAAACGCTCTTGATCCAGGGGTGCCTGAGACACAGATACCCCCACACCCCCCAGCCCCTAGGGCAAGGCACTCTGCAAACAGTGCTGGGCACAGATTCCAGCTTTCCAGCCTGCGCCAACCCCACCATGTCCCTCCCGAGCCCCTGGTGCTCTACGAGAGGAGCTGTCCCGGTGCTCCAGCTTCAGACCAGTCTCAGAGTCTGGGAGAGGTTCAGTCCCTTTCTGCTTGGCTTTCTTAGCCCAAATATTCATATTTTCCCATCAGTGTCTTATTTTAAAGCCCTGTCTCTCCCTTCCTTCCTTTTTGACAGCTAATGTGATGCTTTTGTTCCCATTCTTTCTCTGGCCCTGATCCTGTGAAGAAAAAAAAAAAAAAAAAAAAAAGAGCCACAGCATCTGAAGTAGCTGCACAGTGGGTAAAATCCTGGCTCCCTTGAAACACCCATTCATTCCTCTCCACTGTGGCGCTCACCCCGTGACTTCAATGGGACAAACTCACAGGGCATAAAGTTGTTTGTTGTCCCCTAAATGGCTCCATTGTCTATTGTTGGGGCTCTTTCCTGAGCTCTAAATCTTCCTTTAGCTCTGCTCTCTGCCTGTCCAAGGGCCCTAAGAGGAGAGACACCCTCCAAACACTGCAAGTGCCTTCACAGGGTCCTGGCGTTGCTCTGAGCAAGAGGATATTTGTCCTCCTAAATACATTTTCTGTCCCGGCTGTGAGGGCCATATGAAGGTCTCCTTCCATTTATCAATGGTTTTGTCTCACAGCAATAATGAGAAACTTCATTTTTTTTTTCCCCCCAGGAAGAATAAGGAGCCTATTTTGGCAGCAGGCTTGGTGACTCTCTACCTGCCTTGCTGCCCCCCAGCCCTGCCATCCACCTGCAAGCCAAGGCAGGCTGGCTGCAGCAGGGCTGGCAGGCAATTGCTCTGCTCCTCAGGCCCCAAACCAGGCAGAGCTGAGCTTTACAGTGCCAAATCCTTGTGACTGGAAGGGGCTAAGGAGAAAGAGCTTTTGCTAAGAATACATGTAGTTGAATACATAAGGCAGGGTTCCTCTCCAGAGCCTCATGCCTGCCGAAATCAGAAATAAAAGGTCCCTGTCCTTCAGAAATCAGCTCGCTTTCAAGAACATGGCACTTGGCGATCGCTGCAAGAAAGAGGAAATAAAAATATCTCGGATCAGATGAGATGATCCAGGCAGGCCTTTCTGGGAAATGCCGGAATCCGCTTCCTTTCGAGGGTCTCGGGCAGCTGGTAGAGCCGTTTTCAGCGCAGCTGCAAGGGGAGCGGGGAGAAAGAGGTCTGCAGCCTGCACCCAGCACCGCACCCTCTGTCCCTCGGCCGAACGGCATTCCTCTGTGCTCCGAAGGCATTTGGAGAGGATTCGGGAGGGGGGTTAAAGCCCCCACCGCCGGGCGGAGATGCGGGGACCCGCCACACGGTGTCAGCGGAGATCGCCGCATCCGCCGGTCCCGCACCGGCTGCCGGCGGAGCCCCGGGGACACGGTCGGCGGGTGCCGGAGGGTTTCGCTTTGTTGCCCTGGTCCCGGTGAGCCTCCCGGCCTTACCTGGCCTGTCCCTTCTCTGGGGGGGTGTCCCTTCGGCTTTGCTCCACCCGCGCTGAAACATCCAGGGGTGCCACCGATGTCCCTTTGCCGGTGTCCGGAGGCAGGTGCTGCCGGCAGCTTCCCGGTGCCTGGTCCTGCCCCGGGCAGTGCCCTGTCCCAGGGACCCCCGAAACAGAAAGGGTGAGGGACCAGCGAGGCTGTCCCAGACAGAGCTTTTCAGCCTCAGCCTGGGCCACCCCAGTGACACAGACAGGGGCCAGCTGGCCCCAAATCAGGTAACAGGCACTTAGCAATGCACAGATAACCTCTGCCAGTATTGCCTCCTCTCTGGTGGGTTCCCCCCCCCCGCCTTTTTCTGCCCTCTTCTTTCTACCCATTTCTTCTCCTCCGTACTCCTTGTTCCACCCATCTTCCGCTGCCAGCATCCCCAGAACATCCCCAGCCCCGGCCTTGCCTTCGTGCACCAAAAGGCCCCTGAGCACGGGGACACAGCCCAGATGGCACAGCACAGCATGGGCTGTGTCCTTGCTGGGCAGTCTTACTTCAGCATTTATATTGTAATTCTTGGGTACTTACATTTTAAACTGGTCGGTTAGATTATTGAGCCTGTTTTAATGGTGCTACACCAGCATGGTCAGTGCTGAAGATGTAGCCCTCCTCTGTTTATATCATTACTGATTTGCTCCAGGACTGCATGGAAATATAGGCTTGAAATATATCTTCCCAGTATTTATCCTTGCCAACCCCACACTGAGAAACCATAAGAGATACCACCAAACGGAGAGAAATTTTCAAGCAAAGTGTTGCTTTATACACTGGCTTTATTCTGGCACCACCAAAGTAGCATTAAGAGAAGAGGTCAAATGGTACGATGATACTTTTTTCTAGGCAGAAGAGACTACAGAGCTGGCAAGGTGGGTTCCAGTGGATATTTTCCTTAAATAAGATTTTTAGTAGCACTGAGCGTTGACTACCACAAGTGCTGACTCACAGCAGCCCATAGGAAAACTCTCCCAATGCCAACATCTGAAAAATCATACCCAAGTTAAGCCTGGCTGTCCTGCCAGCGTGGTCAGACTCCTGCGGTCCAGCAGTGAGGTGGGTCATGCTCACTGCCAAGCACTGGGAACATCCATCTCAGCCAAGGAGATGGTCCTGCTTATGCCAGCGAGGGATTTCCCCTTGGCAGCAAGAAAGGGCTCGTCCCCAGGCTCCTGCTTTGTAACCCACACCATGACTGGGACCACATCGAGGATCAGCCCCACGTATTTCCCTGACCCGCTGAAGTGAACAGAGCCGTTCCCCGTGCGTGGAGAGAGGGAGGCTGGGTGCTGACCCACGCGAGCACCTGGACCTGCCTGTGCTTTCACACCACTCCATCTTCATCCCTCACGAGACACCTAATCCTGCACTGGCCTCCAGTGAGCAGTGACAGCCAGCTCCCCTCCTTCCACGCTCCTCTGCTGTCAGGGGGAGATGTTCAGAGGAACCCCACGCCAGCCTAGGCTGGGCTGCGTTTGCAGCTTCCTTTGGCTTTACACAGCCAGCGCTTGCCATGAGCCAGACAGCGGCTGCCTTTTCCATCCCAGTCCTGTCCAAACAAGTAATAGAAAGCCCTGAAAAATAATGATTTCTGCTTCAAACATAACACAATTTTTAAAATGCAGCAGGTTTCTCTACACTCATCTTCAGGTGTCCATGCCCTTTGAACGCACCTACTTCAGTTTTTCCACTACAGGCAGCAGAGCTAGCAATTTTTCTCCGCCTTTAAATCAGAGCAGAGATCACACAAGAATGTAATAGCAAGAATCCAACAAATGAGGCTCTAAAACTAGATGTGTATTCTGGGGTTTCCAATAAAAGGGATCAATAAGCCCCAAATATGGTTTTATGACCTTCTGGAATATGAAACTGGCTCAGCTGGGGCATCTGAGCAGATGCTTTGCAATCATAGAGAGACAATTACCAAGAATAATTTCAGAGATTAAGTAAAGGCAATCGCTCCCTTTGGCCGGAACAGCACCACTTCCAGCACAGCAAGGTCCCAGTTCATACCTGGGTTCCCAAGTATTGACAAATACAAAAGCCATTAGGGCAAACACGGTGACAAATGGCTACCAGCAGCATAACCCTACACTTTGCTATAGAGAAGCAGCACACATTTACACTAGGTGGGAGTGTTTTGTGAAGTTTTCTTGGTAATTTGGAGTTTTCCTTCCACCCTAACTTCCCTTTCCCTGCCAGCTGCCTTCCCCTGCGCTCCAGTCATTTTTGGAGCCTGGTATTAGCCAAAACACTGTTTTCCTGCAAAAGGGACCTGAACTGCTCCATGGAGGAGCGAAACACTGAGATTTCAGCCCACCCTTCATCATCCTGGAAGAGGCCAGGACACTAAAGGCACTTAAAGAGTGCTGGGCACAAAATGTGCTGTATCACATCAGACTCCATCAGCCATCCCCCTGCACTATTGCTGTCCTAACCATCCCCCGGGGAATGCTGTTACGGACCGAGACCCATCATACAACCGCCAAACACAGAGATGGGCTGTGCCAGGATTTCCCTCCTGCCTATGTTACTGCCAGCTGCTCCACTCTGAGCAGCATTTTAAGGGGATGGCTCCAAGCGGAGGTGGGTTATACAGCACTCCTCCTGCCTCGCCAGTGGGGATGGGACAGCATGGCGACACAGGGCCCAGGGGAGTCACACGGGGCAGCAGCTCCATCCTCCGAGGGCTCCCCACCTAAGGGCAGAAGAAGAGGGGATGAGTTTGCTTTGAAACTTTCGCTAGAAACTGAAAGGAAAAGGTCTGTACATCTTCCCAGAACAAAGAGCAGGTGTTTTGCGGAAAACCAATTCTGTTTCAACAACAACAACAAAAAAAATATATATGTTTTGGTCAGAAAGTTCTCACCACACAAAAATTCAACAGGCTAAATTGGAATTTTCACCTTGGGGCAGACGAGCAGTTGGGACGGTGTGAAATGCTGCAAAGGCAGAGGAGTGGAAAACCAGGCTAAGCCACAGCAGAATAATCTTTTGGTCTATCCACTGGGACTCTCTCCTCCCTGACACCAGCATAAACACACTTCACATAATGCTATTCTCAGCCACAAGATTATCGGTGCACTCGCGCAGGCATAAAGAGGAGGTCTGCTCCACAATGAGACACCTTGAACAAACAGCACCCTGAACCCTAACCTCCGCCGGCGCAGCACGCCGAGGATTGCTGAACACAGGTCAGCGCCACTCCTGCTGTCACCGGTGCTGCTTCAACACAAAAGTTACAGATCTGGCTTACTGCTGAGCCAACCAGGAGGAAAGCATTTACACCAGTGAGCATGAAAACAAGCTGGACCCATACAAGGCAGGCTGGTGTGATTGCAGTTATGTTATTGTGGCCATTTTGGTCCAAAAAAAAAAAAAAAGTGTTCTCCAAATCAAAGTTGTTATAGCACTACAAAAGCAACATCAGAACATATACTTGTTTATAGGGGGCAAGAATTAAATCAAAGTGTGCTGCCTTCACCTTGCAGAAAGCTGTTGAGGTCCTAGAATCAAACCCAATCTCCCAAACAGTAAAAGAGTATCTTTAGTTATTAAGGAAGAATACAGCTTTATAAAGCCTATATAGTACGACAGGGCACTGGGGCTAGAAGATGGTCGGAGCTGATGGCAGGAGATTCATGCCATCTTCATGGACCCTGTACAGCTACTTACAGCGCAGTTACACATGTACTAGAGGGAAAAATTTAAATGTGCAGTAATTAACAGGCAGCAGGACTACTATCGGTTTCCTTCCATCTAAACTAAGGGGTTCCTGGTTGCATGCCATTGGTCCTCTTTCTCCCACCCCCAGCCCAGGTCTGACTCCCCCCCCGGACCCCCCCTCCTTTCCCCACCACCTTTCCAGCGGCTGGGACTTACAGGGAATGTGTCAAAGCACATTTCAGAGTAATATGGCTGGAGAGCCACACTCAGATCGGCGTGTTGTAATGTGTCTGACAACATTATATTCTGATCCAGCTCTTCACGTAACCTTCAATTTATTTCTAAGCCCCTGTGTTTATTTAACCGAATCTGTCTTCCGTCGTTTGGAGCAGTAGCACTCAACCTTTAAACAGCCCAAGAGCCACTTCAGCCTCGAACAGATGCAGAGAGCTCCCGAGTCAGGGAGTCACAAAAGAGCCGGCGCATTGTGCCGCAGGCGCTGAGGCACACCGAGCCCCGTATTATTCATCGTGCCAGCGCCAGCACCTCGGCAGAGGTTGCGAACCGCACGGCTTTGCTCGGCACTTGGGAAGGGAGTGGGTATTTCAAGGCTGGGCCATGCCAGCGGAGCAGCAGGTGAGGAAGGGCTCCAGCACAGCGGGAGCTGGGCAGGGAGGTGCAGGACCTCCGCAGCTGCAGGGCCACAAGACTGGGGCTTTGATGCAGTGCCATGGATCTCTCCTGCAGCCTTGAAGAGCCCAGCCTTAGCGTTTCAGCACGCTAACCCATCTTTCACATGGTTACAGCTCCGGTCCCACCAAGGCACATGTATGGGTGACCATCAGCAGGTGCCAGCCCCGGTGCGGCAGCACCAACCCACAGGCAGCTTTCGCAGAGGTGGGTTGCAGTATCTAACAGCAGTGATCACTGCTTGCTTAATTATTTGTGAGCTTCATTACATCCTTGCGATACACTCATCTCAAGAAAGGCCCCCTTTCCCCAAGCCTCTCCTTCTACTACCCAATACTTCCCAGCTACAAGAGGGAGCGAAGTCACACGCCAGACTGGTCCCAGGTGGGAGCAGCCCCAGCGTGATGCCATGGCCTCAGCGATGCCCCGGCATTGAGCAGTTCCCCCCATCCCACGGAGGCGGCTGGCATGGCACACAGCCTGCCGGCAGCTACCCCCTTGGCAGCAGCAGTGCCCATGTCAGCACCCGGGCCAAATCCATCAGGATTTTGGTCATTTGCTGCTACATCCCCCGAGAGCACAGAGTCACTAAGAGGCCCCAAAAAGCTGGGAACTCTCCCCAGGGGCTTTAGGCACCAGGATCAGCCCTTCCTTTGGCAGGGCCTGGGGAGGGGACAGGAAAACTTTGGCCGTGACAAATCCATCTGCCCGTGTCCACGCACTTGTCACCCAGAGAACAAAACCCCAGTGATTTCCTATTGCTTTCTCTTTCAGTTCACCAGAGTTTTGTGCTGGCTGTGGGTTCACCACGTATCGTTTAGAAACCTGACACAATTTATAGGAAAAAAACCTTGGCTTGCTTTTCTGTTTACTGTTCCCAAGCATAATGAAAATGTTAAAATGCTAAGTCACTTGACACCTGCCACCCCAGTAATGCACTTGCTTTACTTTTTTTGTAGTTACAAGAGTTAGTGAATATATTTAAAGCTCTTCAATTCACTTAAGTCGAGAAAGACATGCTGCATATTCAATGAAATGCCACAGTTGTGACATGTTCCATATCCTCCACTGTGTTAAGTCTCTTCATTTATTCTTTTACAGACAGTCGCGGAATTTATTCTGTTATGAATAAAATTATCTCTGATGTCCTTCAGAAAATAATGCAGGGCTTTTGACTGAATGCAGAAAGTTCAAGGAAAATATTCCAGGTGTCCAGGACATGAAGAACAAGTCATTGAACCTCTTTCATTGAGCTGTCATCTCTTCCTCCAGCTTGCGCGCTGCACCCCCAGTTCCAGACAGGCTTCTGCCTTAGTGAATAATGATTAACAGCACGAAAGCCTTTAGTCTGCTGAATGCCAGCCCCGTGCACTGGAGTGATGTGGGCTGCTGCTTAAAAAGCTAGAACAATGCCTGTGGCCCAAATTCTCCTCTGGTACTGCTGAAGCAAGTTGCTCAGTGAAACCACAGGGATTTGTAACAACGAAGAAACCATCTCTGTTTGTTACCCCACCGCACACGACAGCTAGTGTTTTGTGTGGGTTGGCTCATTTCTTCTTAATCTTTTCAAGAGGAGCCTGAGCTTCCTGGCCACAGGTGGGAGTCAGCCATGTTCCAGCTTTACCCAATGTAGTGTTTACCTTTAGCTTTGGTTTGGTTTTAGCGCTGGTGCAAAATGAAGCACCCCAGAAACCAGAGATGGGAGGGGGGGCATCCTGAGGCTGGGAGCAAACCACCCGGGAAGAAGAGGGAGCAGGGTAGCAAGGGGAAGGCTGCCAGCTCAGCACGCTAATTACTGTTCAGTTGGTCAGGTAGCACACATCAGGCGAGCAATTTGCCATGGACTTGTGCAAGCCTATTTCTCCTGAGGAGGAGAGACAGCACCACATAATGAGGTACCTATCCAGGGAGGCTGGGATGCAGGGATGGGCTGGGAAGCAAACATCCAGGCTTCCCAAGGACTACAGCCCCTGAGCTGTGAGCATGGTCACACAGAATGTAGGTATTGCAAGAGGGAGGAGGCCGATTTTGGGTAGCTGTGCTTCAGTCAGCAGCTCTGAGCCCTGCAAACACAAGCACAAGTGACTCGAGGCAAGCGTTGACTGGTGACTCTGCAGAGGGCAAGGGAAGTGATGCCTTTCCTTGGGTTCCTTGGGGGTTAGGTGGGGGGGTTTGTTTGGCTTTGGGGTTTGGGATTCTTTTTTTAAAGTAAGGATCCTGATCCTCTTTATGAGTTTGGTGACAGCCAGGAGGGTAGAGAAACCCCCCGAACAAGCACCTACACCCCCTAGGGTGTCCCCACCAGAGATGTGCTGGATGAAACAGTGCCTAAATGTCTAAGCTTGGACTAGCTTTATAACCAAGAAAAGCGATGCTTCCAAGTACATTCATGCCAATGCCTACAGACTTCCCTCCACTCACAGCTTCAGTTGAAGCCACCAGCAGCTCCAGCCTCATGGAAGCTGAAGCAAGAGTGACTGGAGAAATGGGAACCAAAAAGCCTGATTTTCAGTCCCAGGCTTTAGAAACACTGACTATTTTTTTTGCTACTGCCTGAAGCATCCCCTTTCCCAGAGAGCCTCTGCTTTATACGCTTGAAATCATGTGCTTTCCTACCTGAGGTCACAAGTCCCACCGTGCTTCCAGTTATTCAATGTGACCATATACTTCTGTCTTCTGTAAAAATCCAAGCAAAAGTAGCCCAAGCGAAAGTTGATCATTGTATTAATTTGGAATACGGATACATAAATGCTCTCTGAACAGCAGAATAAAGATGGGGAAATGGACTCATTTTTCTGTGCCTCACAGTGTAGTTTTTTCCTCTATTGTCTGCATCATTGTTGATCCTGAAATTATAGTGTCTGAGGAGTTATTCAACAGGAGCTGTTCAACATGAAAAAAGAGTCTCAGAAAATAACTGCAACGAGAGCATTTAAATAAACCCAGAGATTACAGAGGCGAAAGACAAAAATGACTCCAAGAAGCTCATTTGGTTTCATTCCACTACATTTGAGTGTTATCTGAGAGTGGGAGAAAAAACTCCCAAGTTGGTTAGGTACGATGAGAAAAAGCCCAGGCGTCTCTCTACCTACATCACAGCCTATTAATTACCCTCAGATTATAATGTGGGTCGGGCATTCGGCATTCAACTAAACCACTAGTCAAAAGCTTTATCGGCTTGCCTGCATCTCTGCTCCATGGAAGAGCTTGGCTTTTGTAGAGGACTAGAGTAGAATCGCTCTTGTATAGCTCTCAGAATGGGGGGGGGGGGTCTCCCCCCTTTTTCAGTTCATCTCCTCATTTTTAAGGCTTGCTTGCTGATTTTCTTTGCACACTTAGCAGTAGAAGTAGGACAAAATTCCCGGTTTCCCCCTACACCCCCAAATGGTTGCAGCAAATGGATTTGGTAAGCACTGGAGATGATGCCAGGCTTGCCAATGCTGCTCTCCTCCCAGCAAAGCCAAGCGACCAGCACCTCTACACACCCAGCAAGGAGCATTTTGAAGGTACTCAATTTTCTGAAGAACCCCCTGAACCAAAGTCCCCAGTCTGGCCAATTTCTACCCAACAGCAGTTTGACTCCTCTCTGCCTCTCACTTGAATCAGGGTTTTTTCTGAGACGGCAGAATACCTTCCAGTCTACCGGAGGGGAGGAAATCAGACTGCTGCTATTGGTGTGAATAATAGTTTGTGATAAGTAAATCTTTTAGGTTTACTTCTAAGTATGTTTTTTAAACATCAGGCTTTTATCTTAAAAAGAATCAACACTCATCTGCAGTAGAACCCTCCTGATATTCGTTACTTGACTCAGCTGTTCACTCAGGTCTTTTCCTTTGATGAAAAACTTTGGTTTACAGACAGTATTTAGCATCCTGATTAATACATAATGTGACCTACTAGTGCTACATACCCCATTTATTCCAATATCTCATAAGCAAGAGAGTTTACTTAGTTGTACTAAGAGGAAAAAAAAACCCCAAACCCTTGAGAATCATTATCTAACATAACTACTTATTTAAAAGAAAGAGGTGGGAAAAATGACTGAAATGGACACTTTCTCCTTCCCATCTTGCTTCAGAGAAAAGGAGGATCACATCACAACTAATCACCTGCTCAAGACCTGCCAGCCAGTGGCTTGTCCTACTTCTTCCTGGGCTTGAACTCCCAGATACTTAAGTCTTAGGGAGGAAAAAGTGCAAATCAATAAAGGCATCTCTACAGCATGAAAAGTCAGAGTTACACCAAGGAGAAGGACCAATCAACATATTTTTTAATTATTACCGTGGCAAGGCTATGATTAGCAATAGCTACAGCAATACTTTTAGTTTCAATGTGCATATAAGCAATAATCACACAGCACCTTAAGCCTGAGCATCCCCAGGAAGCAGCACAAGTTCACCACGCCACTCAACTTCAGCAGCTCAATGTTTGCAGTTGCCCCCCCAAACGTGACCCCACAGACCAGACAGCAGCAACCACAATGTCTAAGGCATCCCAGCCAAGCAAGCAGGGGAAACACTAGTGTCTTATTAGCCAGGTTTTAGCAGGGAAACCAACTCAGTGTAAGCCGACTCTGGTGCAAGAGCTCCCCATGGTTGCTTTATGCCCACAAGGCAGCATTTAGGGGCACTAGAAAAATATTTCTCCATAAAGATCAAGAACATCAAATACTGTCCCTAGAGTACACCATGGGCACAGCCCCCACCTCCCTGAGCCACCTTAGCTACTGGGACATCCTCATGGAAGGGAGCAGCAAATATCTGGGATTACACATTAGCCAGAGCAGCCGCACCAAGGTCCCCGGTAATAGGAACGGTTACGAGACAGAAGGAAAAAGCAGTCGGTCACACTGTTAATGTGTAACATTCATGCCACTTTTACCTTGCCTTCTGCTTGCCTGCTTTTTGGGTGTCAGCATCTGCCAGAAACCCCAGGGAGAGAGCAGCCCAGGCAGCAAGACCTGAGGAAACCCGCAGGGCTTATGTACCGCAGGGGGGGGGGGGGGGGGGGGGCAGAGGGCAGGGCAGGTGGTGAGGGAGGGGTGGGCAGCCTCGTTTGGCACCTGGCCATGCCCCTGCAAGCAAGGAGGACACTTTCCCTGGGCTCAGGAGGGGCCTTGATGAGGGAAACCTGGTGAAGTTTGCTCTCAGGAAAGGTCCCTCCGATGCTCTTCTCCAGATGGTCCTGACTGTGCAAACTCCTGCTGGGGCTGTCATAGACCTCAGAGCCCCCTCTCTCCCCCTTCCCCCTGTTTGCAGACCCTCCTGCTCCCTATCCCCTCCCCAGATCACCCTTCTTCCCCACAAACTCATGTCCGGTTCCCATTCACACTTCCTCACCAGCAGGGATGGCTGTTCTCCTCATCATCATCATCTTCGCATCCCCCTTTTCCTGGCAGAAAGGCTGTGGCAGGTATGTCCACTGTGGCCCCCAGAGCACAGGCGTTAATGTTGGGCTTCAGGTGCAGAGCTGTAGGGAACAGGGTTAGTCGGTCCCCCGGTCGGGGCAGCCCCCACAAGAGCGACACTGTTCCGCTCGACTTTTCTTATCACTAGATTTGTATCCTGTTTCCATGGAAATGAAAGAAACTGGGCAGTAAGCCCCCTCCCAACTCAACTTTGAACAACCCTTACAGTATTCTCTGTCATGCTGTCACTTTGAATGTGTCGCGTTTTTCCCAGGGAAGTCCTTGGAGCACGTGGCACTGTTGACCTGCTCCGGCTGGAGTTTTGCTGCGGCATGCCAGTGTGCCGAATGCCGGACATACCTGGGAAGGTCGGCAGCCGGTGCTTCCACTGTCACTGAGGTTTTGTGCAGGGAAGCCCAGGTAACATCATTAGTGATGGGCAAGTTCAGCTGAAAAGTGGTGAAAACAGTTGAAAAATGAGCTAAGCAGCACTTTATTTCAGCTCCCAGATCTCCTGGAGCAGCCCTGTAGCCAGTGAGTCCCATCTCCATCAGCGTATTGGGGTTGATATTAGGTCAAATCCTCCCTGGGCACTTCCCAAGAAGCCCCTGAAATGGGTGATGCCACCCCCACCTTACCAGCCACTCCCGCAACTTCTCCTTTGATGCCAGCCAGCACCGCAACCTGTGTCAGCAGCATCCCCACCAACAGCCTCGCTGATCCCTACTGACAGTGATGCCGCAGCCACGCTCCCATCCGCTCCTGCCTTGCTGGGGCCTGGGCGCCTGGAGATGGACGAGTGATTGATGGGGCGCCCGCGATACGCCATGATACGCTCCTTATCTGTGGTTTCCCAGTTGGTTCCCATGTCGCTCGCGGGGTTTACAGCATCAATGTCACTTTCTTTCCCTTGGTTTTCTGTTTTTTTTAAACCTGCTTTGGTTCTTTCACACCTATGCGTGTACCCCAGTGAATCTGTTTCATCTTCAGGATTAGTAAAATTGGACAAACAGTCCTGGGCAGACTCATCTTTCCCAGCTGTGCATGGGCGAGACGTGCAATTGAACAGATCGGTCCCTATTTTTCATGGCAGGTCCGCTGAGAGCCAAATCCATCTAAAGCAACTTGCATAGGAATTCTTAGTCAAACGTCGCTATTGCAAATACCATACAAAAACTTGGGTGCACATAGAAAGACCAAGGTTAGCTATGGAGAAAGAGAAGTGGATGGACAGGCTTCATTAAGAAGGGAGAAGAAAATCAGTCTGAGCATCATTGGTACCATCGGGAGATTCCTCCCTTTCCCCCTTCCTGGGCGGACAGCTCCTCTTCCCAAGGACATGGACCTTCACTTGAAAACACTGGGAAACTTCCCCCCCGTATGAACAGCGCTGGCTTTGTCAGGTGGGTGAGAGCAGGACAAGCCCACAGCATCCCCACAGAGTCCCCAGAGCTTGTGTCAAACTGCCAACCTTATGAGACCACTCTGCTCCCCACCAGCCCCCCAGCACACAATCTCCCATGGGCAAGGGCTGGTGTCTGAGCACAGACATCGTGACTGGAGGCTGTTGTTTCCCCATCAGCCCCCCCCCCCAGCACCAGCCTCTGTACCGTGCCAGCTCCCACTGACACTTGCTCCTGCTCCTCCCCATTGCAGTCCCCAGGAAAAAATAAAATAAAATAAAATCACGAAGAGTGGATGCCTACTTCCAAATCAAACCTGGCCAAAAGGGGCAATTCACATCTACCTCTCCATAGGCTTCATCTTTCCCCTCCCCTCTTCCAGCCAGCCAAGACACTATGAACAAGAGCCAGAGCGAACCCCTTTCCCAGCAAGTGGGCTTTGCTGCTGCCAGATTGTGCTGTGTGCTCAAACCCGCAGAGACAACCTGTGGCCATCTGTTAATCCCAGGTGTGTACACGCCACGGCTCTGCTGGCAGAGATAGGCTTCTCCTGGCTCCTCAAACACACCAGTCACCCGACTCAGTGTGCGTGGGGGTTGTTAAAGTGACGTGTGGGTGTGCTCCCCCATCCCCTCTCTCACCTCTTCCATCACTGTCCCCGGCATCAAAGGCTTAGGTGGTCAACAGGTTGTCTTTTTTATTCACTATAAAAAACAGGCTGGAACAAGGGACAACTCAGTCCAGACTTCACGGAAACTGTTCCTGCTCTTCACTGAAACCTGACAGACATGTCTTGACACACAGTGCTGTATGAGCACCTTCCCCGAGCTCTCATCCTCTCCAGGGGAGAAGGTCCTTCTGGTCATTTTGAATTCCTTCACATTTGTGAATGGATTGGGCGTGTGTATATGAAAAGTGGAATTATATGCCTTCGGCCAGGGAAATCTCGGGTTTATTTCACCCTACCTGATCAACTCTGAGCATCCCAAGGCCAGGCACCAGCCCTTAGCATTTCCCTCTGATTTGCAAGAAAAGACTTGTCCCAGGATTTAGGAACTTCTCAGGAATGCTTGGGCTCATGTCTGCCCCAACTTGTGCAGCCAGCCCAGGTTCTGGATCTGGTCTTAACTGGCACAGATGCCCACACTCTCTGGGGACCGCAGCCCAAAGCTCAGCTCCTGAGAAGGGGTCTCCCTGGAGCCCGTGGTTGTATGCCAGCGGTCCATGTGTCTTCAGGTCCCCTTGGCCATACCCAAGGCTTCCCCTCTGTGCACCATTGGGCCAGCCTTTGGACAGGCCAAAGCAGCATGGGCTGGCTCAGAAACACTGGCAACGGGCCCGCAGGAGCACAAGCCCATCCCGCATGTTGTGCCGGTGCCGTGGCCTGACTGCTTCAACCCAGCCTCCAGGCACTGCTTCCCAGGGGCACTGGGGGTGGTGCACGTGAAATGCTGGAAGGGGGCTATTAACGGGACCAAGGCAGCCTGAACTGGCTCAAAATCAGCACCAGCAGTAGCCAAGGGTTGTCACCTTACCCTTGGAGCAATGAGCAGGACGAGGGCAGGCAGCTCCACGACCCCATGCAGCTGGAAGAGCCTGCTGAGAAGCTGGCTAAGCCTTGAAATGGGAAAAGCCCCTTCCCCTCCTCTGGGGCACACGGAGACTCGTAACTCACAGGCCCAGGGCCAGGGGCACAAATCGGTGCCAGTGGATGACTCTGCACAAGAGAAGTTGTGACTGTAGATAATAACCATCCTGTACCAAGGTGGAGCCCACCCCAACCTCTCCAAACTGGGGTCCGGACTGTCCACCTTGCACACCCACTTCTCCGAGAAGCTCTGCGCAGGGTTTTCCACTCTTGCCTGTTTGAGATGGGCAGCGTATGGGGTACTGGGATGGAGTGGGGAAGCAGACATCTGCTGTCCCACAGAGCTGCTGAAGGAGGAGGAGATGGGGAGGGCACTGGACCATGGGGGAGGGCTGAGCAGCAGCTTATCACTGGCTCAGTGTCATTTATTCTCTCCCTGGAGCTGGAAAGGATCTGGCAGCTCTTCCCAATGTATCCTCATGGTTTGAGGGTCCAGCCTTCTCCAACAAAACCATTACAATTATTGGGGTTGTTTAAGGAAGAGAGAACAAACCCGCATAGAAGAAGTATCCTGACCTCTGCTCTTCTGCCTTTTTTCCTGAAGCAACATTTCCCGACGATCCTACAAACAAACAAATATCTGAAAAGCCTCCCCCACCTGTGAAATATACCCTCTGATAAAACCTCCTGGCCTGTTTTCACTCACCAATAAAGACTTAATTTCCATGATTGAGCGAAATGAGGCCGCATGGGGTTGGTGTGGAAATCCACATCGTCAGCTTTACAGTTTGGCTTTCGGCAGTTCTAGGGGATGGTGGGACACCTGCATCAGGTGCCAAAAAGCCCTCCAAAAAGGTTTCCTTTCAGTAATAAATACAAAATGGTTTTATTAATAAAATAGTAACTGCTTGTTTTACAATACAGTCTGAGACACAGCTTGTCACCGTCATGGGGGACATCTGCAGGGCCCAGACCCCTGCGGTCCATCAGGCGCTGCTTTGCCACTGGAACACCGTCAGTAGGCAGGGCCCATGTCACCCAGCATCGGGCTGGGGCTGAGCACCATACCTTGCCCGGAGGTTTGCTGTCAGTGACCGGGCAGGGGCAGCAGCCTGGAGTCCAGGCTCGAATCAGCCCCCTGAAGGCACAGCTTGCTGCTCCGGTAGCTATGGACCATCCTTCTCCTCTCCCCACCTCCAGCCCCATCTCCTCATCCAGCTGCTCCCAGCCTCATTCACCCTCTCTCCTCAGGTCCCGGTTCACTGCCCTCTGACCCTCCCTCACCTGCCCCAAATCCAGCTGTTGCACCCTTGCCTTCCTCCCACGCTCCTCCTCCTCCTCCTGCTGTGCTGTGTGGATGCCGGGGAGGCAGGAGCCACAGCTGAGGAGGTGGTGAGACCCGCTCCCGCAGTCTGGGGCACAGCAGCCTCTGCTGCAGGGGGACCTGCATGCATGGGGCGTCAGCAAGCTCGCACCTCTTATATGGGTTTATAACCAAATGTATAGAAGTGCAAGCTCAGATCCCTCTGCGCAGCTTTACCTGGGGATGTAATAAGACACGTCCTGGACATCCAGACTGAATTTCTTGTTATGAAAGCTGCAGACTTTACAGGTATGTAAATAAAGAGCTAACTATTTACATTTGTATTTTTATGTGGGCAACAGGATATTTTTTTTCCCTCATTTCACTCCCTCAGTCAGCAACCTGGCCACTTCTTTATCCAAACAAAACAAGCTTGGCAAAGTTATTAATTGCTTAGAACAAGATCTTTATTGATTAGCATAAGGATCAATCACTTTATCTGCAGGCAGCTCTATTAGAGCTGCCTGTGACCAGAGTATTTAGCTAAAAGATATCTGTCCTGGTCCCTGGGGAGTTTCACAGAGGAGTCCAAGGTCTCTCCAGTGCTTTTAAAAATACGGCAGGTGGTGGAGAGAATTCAGATGAGGTGAGATGGAGAAGGGCCCCTGTGACCTTCCCTCTAGCCCCAGCAGTCACCAGCGACCCCCTCTTCAAGAGGACTTTGTGCTTCTTCCGGGGGGGCTTTCCTGAAAATGTCTGAACCATGCCTCAAGGGTTACACCGTTTGCAGACCCCTGGGGTTCAAATGAGGCAGCGCAACCTTTGGCTGCGTGGGGCTTGACGCTTCGGCCGGGCCTGGCATCGTGGCCGGCTCCCCGGGGTGGCCAGTAGCCGCAGGGCTCACCTCGCAGCGGGGCTGCGCTGGTGGTGCTTACCTAAGCCACAGCCTTTGGAAGGGAGATGGACTATCAGGCTCGGATGCCCAGAAAGCCCTTCTGGCCAGCTGTAACCTCTTCATACTTCTGCCTGCATTCACAGGGGGTCGTACCTTTTGCAGGAGCCTCTTGCAACCAGGTACCACTTTCCATCCCCAGCTTCAGGAAAGTCGGACAGCACCGCTCCCCACCCCCCTCCCCCCAACGCCATCACCTTTTCTTTGCCTCCCCTTTCAAAAGAAGAAAAAAAAACCCCAACACATAAATAAATAAAATTACCATAAAAAAAAAAAAAAGAAAAGAAAAGACGACCAAAAAGAGGCAGGGGAGGGGGGCTGCAGCTGGAGCCGTCTCTGGCAACCCAGCTCTAATCTCCCGCAAACCCCCGCTATCAAAGCTTGGATCAGCATATCTAATGTAAACGAGCTTTCACACATAAATAACGTGCCACATCTGGCTATTTGGTTTTTATAGCGCCTTAGCTACCGAGCGATTTATAGAGGGCGAGCTTGTTAAAGAGCAGCCCGGGCTCGGCCGGGGGAAGTTGCGGGCTGCCCCGCGGCGGGAGGTGTGAAGAAGCAGCGAGGTGGGAGCGGTGGGCGAGGGAGGGTTTTTTGGGGGGGGGGGCCGGAGTCCCCGCGCCGGCAAGAAAGCAGCTTCTCCGCATCTTTGGGGAAGGGGGGGCCGGGGAGGAGGGCTCTGCCCCCCGGGGGAAGAGGGGCCGGCTCAGCGGCAGGGCCGGGGCAGGCTTAAAAGAGCCATCCAGGAACCGGCGTGTTTGCGCTTATAACCAATTTATTACCGCCGAACATATGGCCAGTATTTCGCCTGGCGTCACCCGCCGGGGAGGAAAGCAAACAGACCGCGCGATGTAAAGCCGGAGGAAGGAGCGCCCGCCCTGCACACGGCGGAGACAATGCGAGAGGCGCGGAGCCGCCGCCGCCGCGCTCAGACCCCCCCCCGCGCCTAGGGACACCCCCACACACACACCACCAGCACCAGCCCCCCCGGCCCCTCAGGTGAGCCCCGTCGCGGTGGGCAGGGGGGCGGCGGGGGCTTACCGACGTGTCCGCGCAGCGGCAGGGATGCGCGCCGGTGACAGCGGGGGGGTGGGGGGGCGGGGAACACCAAAAAAAACCCAAACCGGCGGAGAGCCGGCGCTGGGGCGCAGCAGGTGGGAAGGGGTTGGGGCGGGGGGGGCGCGGCGCAGGTAGAAGTTGATGCTAAGAGGCCGCCGGAGGAGCGGGGGGGGGGGGGGGCGCGTCCCCCTGCCCCGACGGCGGCCCGGCCCGCCCACGCCCCCGCTCCCGGGTGGGCGCCCGGCCGCCCTCCCCCGTGCGCGGCGGGGCCGGGGGTGGAGGGGAAGCGCGGCCCCACCGGGGCGCTCCGCCCGCCTGGCCCGGGGAGGGGGGAGCCGGGGGCGCTTCCCCCCCCAGCCCCGGCGACGGGACACTTCTCGGCTGCGACGGCAGAGTACGCCAGAGGACCGGGAATGGACCCGGCCCCCGCCCGGCCCGCCGGCCCCGGCTCTGCCCGCCGCCCCCCCCCCCGCCCTTCCTTCACTTCTTCCCTTCGTTTCCCCGGTGTTGCCCCCACGCCGCGCGTGTGCGCCCCGACTCGGGCCTGACTACTTGGGTCGGATCCCCTCGCGTGGACCCTTCCCCGCCCTTCTCCCGAAAAGAGCCCGACACACCCCCCCCTTCTTGTGCAGGACGTGCGGGCACCGGAGTCTTCCTCGGAGGCTCAATGTGGATCCCCAGCACCCCCACTCGCGACGCACACCCACCGGCTACCTGCGCGCACAGGCGGGCTCCCCGCCGAGCCCTCCATGTTGTGCTGTGCGGGTGGGAGAAGTAAATTCAGATAAGAAAGTGCTCTCAGCCGTAAATCCCCCGCATTCCCATCGCCCTCGGCCAGACGGGTCGGGTTTTCCTTCCCGAGGAGAAATATTTCTGACAAAGCTTAATCTCATTGGGACACGTTTAATCATTAGAGAGACGGGAACGAATACGGCCGGAGGGCTCGCTGGGGGGGGGCGTGAAACGTTTGCCCGGCAAATAAAACAGTTTATAATAGAGTGGAAGGGGAAGGGAGGCCCCGGGCTGGGCTTACAGCTTTCGCCGGGGCGGGGGAATTAAATAAGACAAACAAATATCTAGGCCGGGCGGCTGCGGGATGCGGGGGGCTGCGGGCTCCCGGCTTTGTGCTCGCACGCATGGCCTTCACGAACTGCCTTCGCCACTATTGGCAATATTTTCAAAGATCTCATTAAAGTGCATTTATCAAAGCCCTAACATGTGCCCTCCGGCTCTGACATAACCCCGTTAGCCCCCAGGGAGGAGGGGGAAAAATCCCAATTTCTATTACAATTCACCGCCTCGGGAGGTTGGTTGGGGGGCAGGCTAGATCTAGATCTACACATTTATAAGTAATATGGGGGAATTGGAAGGATTTCTCCGTCTTTGAAGCTTCGGGGGGAAGGAGATAGAGTAATCGTGAGAATAGGAAAGCTCATTTAGATTCCTATGTCCTGGAGAAGATTTGTCTGCGGGAGAAAGGCAGACCGGCGCCGGGATTTTTGGGAGGCGGCAGGGGCTTTCTCTTGAGCCTCGATAGGGAAGGCCGGTGCCGGCTCCCTTTCTGTGTGCAGGGCAATCTTTCCCCTTCCCCCCCCCCTTTTTTTTCTTTTTTCTTTTCCCCCAAAACGTCCTTAACGCCTGTGCTAATGCCGTTTTTCCAGCCGTGAAAAGCGACGGGAATTTCACCCCGCAGAAACTCCGACCCCCGCACGTTACAATTAAGTTCTTGAAAGCGACGGCGGATTCGGAGGGCTCTGGTTTCCCCTGATGTCAGGAAATACGATTTTTTTACGCTCCCTCCGTCCCCCGGCCAGGGTGCCGGTGCTCAAGGCAATCCGGTGGCGTGGGTTCCCCGTCCCCGCTCCCTTTCCCACGGCCTGGCGTGGCGCGTCCCCTCCGAGCCGGCAGCATCTCCGCAGAGCTGCCGCTTCGCCGCTGGAAAATGCCATTTAAAACCCTCTGTGCGGGGCTCTCGGAGGGTGTATTTAGCAGCGACAGTTTTATTTTTAATTTGGGGGGGTTGGGGTTGGTTTTTTTTATCGCCGACAAAAGATGTCGTCTTTAATGATGCGGCTCTCCTTTCCCCCGCCACACTTTAAAACAAAGAGGGTGTTGCTTACAGGGGATGCTCCTGAGGTGAAGCTCCTAATAACAATTATCAGGAGCGACACGGGCTGCGCTTCCCTCTCTCTATTTATTTCAAGTGTAGCTCGTTCTAAGAGATAAAATAAACCTGTCCCCCCTAACAAAGGCTTTGTGTGGGCTTCGCTAATCCGTACCGAGAGGCAAGGTGCAGTCCTTTTTGTTTGTTTATTTGTGGTCTGGAGTGAAGGAAAACAATAGCTCGCACCTTCGGTCTAATCAAACAATAAACTAATCCACTTGACGGCTGTTGTCGGAGATGCGATGCGGGGATGGGTTAGAGGTCGGTGCGAGCGAACCGCACAGGGAGGGGAGGAATAGCGGCAGACTCCTGCCAAACCCCCTTTCATTCATTTTTTTATATATATATAATATTATTATATATAGTGTACGTATGTGATGTCGCTCGGCAGAGAAGGGAACGAAGTCAGGGGCGTCGGTGGCTTAAAACAGCGGGAGAGAGCCGGCGCTTCGCGGGGAGCGGGAGCCCTCCGGCCGCCGGCGGGAGGAGACACCCGATGCAGCAAGGGAAGGCGCCTCGCCGCTTCGGAACACGACCCACGGGCCGCCCGTGGCGTGGCGTGGCGTGGCGAGACCCGGCTCCGCCGGCCCGCGGCGGGGGGGGCTGCCCTCCGCTGCCCGGGCGGTCTGCTGGCTTTGCGGGTCCAGGGCGGCGGGGTCGGGGCCGGGGCCCGCGGAGATGCTGCCGGTTCGGAGGGGACGCGCCACGCCAGGCCGTGGGAAAGGGAGCGGGGACGGGGAACCCTCCCCCCCGCCTCCCACGCGTGACCGCCCCGCACACACCGCTGCCGCCGAGAACCGCTCAGAAGGGGTCTTTCCCTCTCTTATCCCCCACCCAGTGCCTCTTCCCCTGTCTTAAAAAAAAAACAACAACCAAAAACCAGCTTCAATGCCGCTAAAACCAACACCCGCCGCCCGTGGGGTGGGGGGGCCGCTCCCCACGCAGCTCGGGGCGGGGGGACAAAGAGCGGAGAGGGAGGGGAGGCGAATGGCGGGTGTTTGAGCTACCTGTGAAAGTAAACAGGTAAATATTCCCCCACTTGTCCTGAAGTGCAGCCACTCAGCCTGTGTACACGCACCGCGCCGCCGGCCTCCGCCGGGCTTCTGCAAAGAGCCCTCCCCGGGGCGAGCCCCTCCAGGGCAGCGGGGTGGGAGGGCAGCCCCCCTGGCCCCGGTAGGCTCTGCGGACTCCCCCCCGTCGCCCCCTCACCCTAAGGCTGGAGCATCCCCCCTCCCCACCCGGCTGGTCCCGCCCGCGGGGTGCTGGGAGGGGGACACAGCGGGGAGAAGGGCGTGAAGGGTGGCGGGGAGAGCCTCCCTCCCCCCCCGGCTCTGTCGTGATAGCCGCCGGGCTGCCGTCGGGTTCCCCCCCCGCTCAGCGCAGCGCGGCTCCGGGCACGGGGGCTGCGTCCCGGCCCCGCGACCCCTCCTGACGTCAAAGGGCCCGAGCGGCTCTCACGTCACCTCCCGCTGGTGACGTCACGGTGTCCCGGGCCGCTCGCTCGGTGCGGAGGGAGAGCGGCCTCGGCCCGCAGCGTTGCCTGCTCGTGGGAGCCCCTCCGACCCCCCACCCCCGCTGCCGGGCCGCGGGACTTTGTGTGCCCACGAGGGACCATTGTTCCCCGCGGGTGGACGGGCCGCCGGCGCCGGTCCTCCCTTTACCTCTCAGGCGGTGCCGGGGCCCGGCCAAACACCCCCCACCTTCGGGGGGCTGCGTGGGGGGGCCGGGCCGGGCCGGGCCGGGCCGGGCCAGCCCGCAGCGACCCCCGGGGCCGTGTCCGCCCTCCCGCGGCGGAAGGGCCCGCTCTCCTCCCGTGGGCATCCCCCGCTCCCGCCGCCGTCGGGCCCCACGTCGCGGGGGCTTTGCGGGATGCTCTGCCCGTGTTGTGGCATTTGCGCGTGTGTTTGGGGGTTGGGGGATATTATTATTATTTATTATTATTATTATTAATTATTTAAAGCCCCCCCCGAGGAGCGGAGCTGCCCAAGGAACGGGCCGCCCGCCCCGCTGCCCCGGGAGGACACGGCCCCGGCGATGCTCTGCCCGTCCCTCCCCCGGTTCGCCGGCTTGGCTTCTGCCGGGCTTCTTGAATTCGAGACGTTGTATCGTGGTCCCGTCGCTGTCGCGATTGTCACTGTTATTCCGGCTTTTTTAATTTTTATTATTATTATTATTATTATTTATTCCCCCCCCCCAACTTTGCCGCGGCGGGAAGTAATTCAAACCCCATCCTGCCCCATCCGACCCAAACGCCAACGCCGCCTCCCCCCGCGCCGGGCAGGTCGAGCCGGGAGCGGGGTGGGGGTGGGGGGGAATAAATCAATCGATAAACCCGAGATTTGCTGGAAATTAAAGCGCTCTGCCTGGTGCGTGTCCCAAGCCCCTCCCCCCCGGGGAAAGGGAAGCGGAGCGGGGGAGCGCCCGCCCGAAGGGGTTCCCTCGATATCGAGGAAGGACTCCGAAATGGATGAAGAGATAGCCATTGAGCGCGGTTGAATACCATGACAACTAGGAACAACCTCAGATTTATTCCCAACAGTTAGGACACATTGAAAGAGGGCGTCAATCACGTATTATTTCGCCACTGAAATAAATGCAAAAACTGCGCCGAGACAAAGGGTTCCAACAGAAGCCGGACATTTGTCTACATTGCGGACATTGTTTCCAGCTTAGCCATAGGGTTGTATTTGTGTTTGCGCGGGTCCGACCACCCAGGATGTGCTCAGGGGCTCGCTTAAAAAAAAAAAGGGGGGGGGGGAAATCCCTGGGCATTGTCAGCCACATCACATACTTTATGGGAGGCAGGCTGGGGGCTGGGGGAGGAAAGATGGGGGGAGCGGGGAGGGAGAGGAGGGGAAGGTGAGAATACATTGATCGGCAAATAGGAGGATCGTCGTCTTCCTCTTCCCACCACCGGCAGCCCCATTCCCGCTCCCTCCTCCGGGAAGAGAAACTCGGTCAACTTTTCTTTCCCAGAAATAAAGGTGGTGGTGAGAAGCCCCTTCCCACATTCTAGCCCCCACGCCGCACACCACCATCCTCCCCGCGCACAAACCCGTCCCGGGCCGGGGTCCGGCTGCGGGGCGCTTCGGGGAAGGGAAAAGGGAAAAGGGAAAAGGGAAAAGGGAAAAGGGAAAAGGGAAAAGGGAAGGGAAAGGGGAAGGGAAAGGTCCGGGCCGTGCCCGGCGAGGGTGCGCACGGCCAAGGGTCCTCGGCGGGTGCAGGAAAGGGGAGGAAGAAGGAAAGTGAAAATAAAAGTTGGTGGCAGACAGATAGAGAGGGGAGAAGTTGGGGAGGGGGGCGGTCTGCAGCCCCGCGCCGGGCGCGGGGAGCTTCCGCGGCCGCGCAGCGCTGCTCGGCTCCGCGCCACTCCGCCGGGACCCGCGCCCGGGGACGCTGCGGGGCTCGGCGGCTGCCGGCGCCCCGGGTGTGCGTGTGTGACACCTGGAGGTCCGGCCTTCCAACACGCCCTTTTGGAAAGGAACCCCTTCTTTACCGCCCCACCCCTCCTTCCCCAGATCCTGAAAAAGAAAGAAAAAAAAAGAAAAAGAAAGAAAAAAATGAATTCCAGTCGTATTTGAAAGTCCATTGGCCTCCAGCCCATTAAATTAACCAAACCGGCTGGGTTTTATTCCCCTGGAAGAAGGAGGCAAAATCAATGAGACCTCTTCAAATAAAGCCCCCCCCCCCCCCCCAAGTAATCACCTCCCGGATCTCCCCGGGTCGTGACTGACGATCGCATTTTGCCAGTTCGGTTAATTTCGGAGCAAACTAGAATCAATTACTTGCTGTTTAATTTCCAGCGTTCATCCCTAAGCCTCAACCAAAATATTGACCTAGGCGGTTTAGATAAGTTGGTCTCTTGCCATCTGAGCCGCCTCTCGTTTCGGTCCCGCGCGGAGCTTTGAGCGCGTCCCCGCGCAAAAGAGCTGCCCCCCCCCCGGGGGTGCGTGGGCGCGCAGGCTGCGCGGGAGGGGTGGGAAACCGCGCACGCAGCCTCCCTCGCTCCTTATCACACCCCCCCCCCCAGTCTTTTTTTAATTTTTTTTTCCCCTCTCTGCTTTTCAAGGCAATCGGTGGAAAACACACTTTGGAGTGTGCGGAATATCGGGCTGGTGCGAGGCTCTTTGTATGTAAATACCGTGTTTAAAAAAAAAGGAAAAAATCACACCCTCCCTCTCTCGCTGACACACACGCACACACACGCGGAAGGGCCCTCCCCACGCCGGTAATTAACTGACACGTTATACCACTCATCACCAATGGTGGAAGCTCGGAGCTCGCCCAAAACCCGCAATTTCACATCTGCAAACACTGTCTTCATCCACTTGACTTCCAAGACCCGCCCACACGTGGCCAACCTTTCCCGGGTTTAATGTGTTTTTTTTCTCCCTCCTCTCGGCAGGTTCATGTGTGGGGACCAGCCTTATATGGACTGTTCGCTCCAGCAATGGCTCGTTTTTTTCAAGCGGCAGGCACGGGTTCGGGGTGTTTAAGCAAGATCCAGAAGTGATTTTTTTTTTCTTTTTTTTTCCTTTTTTTTGGCGTGTCTTTTCCCCCTTTCCCCTGGAGTTACAAACTATTTCCGAAGCCAGCTGCTGCTCCCGCTGTCTGAATTTCCCCCGTGGCAGAACAAGCCCGTAGAAACCACCACCGCAGAGATCCACCGCTGCGGCCGGGGCTCCGCTTCTTCTTTTGCACAAAACCCTTCGGTTATTTTTCTATAAATCTAGATTATTCTATCCCCCCCCACGCCCCCCTAACACCCTCCACGCGTGCCGCCGCCCCGCAGCCTCCTCCCCCGGATCCCGCGTGCGGGGCTCTTCGCCGCCGCTCCCCCGTGTTGTGCGTGGGCTCCCGTGACGCGGCGGATCGGCGGAGCTGCTCCACCAACTTTCCTGCCTCGAATTGGCCGGAACATGTCTCTGACCAACACAAAGACGGGCTTTTCGGTGAAGGACATTTTGGACCTCCCCGACACCAACGATGAGGACGGCTCCGCCGCGGAGGGCGGCGAGGAAGAGAGCGAGGCGCCGGAGCCGCCCAAGAAAGCGGGAGTTTTGGGACAAACCCCCTTGGACACTGTTCAGACGCTGCCTTTGAAGAACCCTTTCTATGATAATAGCGATAATCCCTACACGCGCTGGCTGGCGAGCGCCGAGGGCATCCAATACTCCCGTGAGTACCGACCGCGCAGTGCCGCGGGGACCGGGGCAGCGCCCGCGCCCGCGGGGGCATCCCCCGGCGGTGGGGCGGCTGGTGGGGGGGGAACGGGAAGGGGGGGGTTACCGCTCGCCACGGCCGGCTGACCCCCCCCCCCGCCCCTCTCCCCCGGGCGGGGGAGAGCCGCGCTGCCCCGGGGCGGCGGGAGGGATGCGGGGGGGGGGGGCGCGGCGCGGAGCCCCCTGCCCCGGGCTGACGGAGGGCTCTCGGCCGGACTCTCCGCAGTGCACGGGCTGACGGCCGGCGGCGGCGGCCAGGACCCCTCCGCCAAATCGCCGGAGCCGTCGGCCGACGAATCGCCCGACAACGAGAAGGAGGCGGCGGGCGGCGGGGACGCGGGGAAGAAGAGGAAGAGGAGGGTGCTCTTCTCCAAGGCGCAGACCTACGAGCTGGAGCGGCGGTTCCGGCAGCAGCGGTACCTGTCGGCGCCGGAGCGGGAGCACCTGGCCAGCCTGATCCGCCTCACCCCCACCCAGGTGAAGATCTGGTTCCAGAACCACCGCTACAAGATGAAGCGGGCCCGGGCCGAGAAAGGTATGGAAGTGACTCCTCTTCCCTCCCCGCGGCGGGTGGCCGTGCCGGTCTTAGTCAGGGACGGCAAGCCCTGCCACACGCTCAAAGCTCAGGACTTGGCAGCCGCGACTTTCCAGACGGGAATCCCCTTCTCCGCCTATAGCGCCCAGTCTCTACAGCATATGCAATACAACGCCCAGTACAGCGCTACCAGCAACCCCCAGTACCCCACAGCACACCATTTGGTACAAGCTCAGCAATGGACTTGGTGAAGGCTGGAGGGGAGCGCGCCCACACGCACACACTAGCCCCACACACACACAGAAAAAGGAGGAAAAACAAAAATAATAAAGAGAGAGAGAGAGAGAGACTGATGCTCCAAAATTAAAATCAGAACTGCGGGGGAAGGAATGGAGAGGGAAACGCTATTATTATTATTATTATTATCGCTATTATTATTATTATTATTATGGGTTTTTTTTCCCTCTCCCGTTTCTTTTCCCCTCCATTTTTTTGGGGGGGGCTCGGTTTCATTTCTGGGGGAGGCGGGGGGGAAGGGAGGGGAGGTGTTTTTGTGCGTCATTGTTTACAGAAATTTTTGCGCCATTCAGAGTGGTCCTGTCTACCTACAACTAAAATAAAAAAAAAAAAGGGGAGGGGGGGGAAATCGTCAGAATTAAAAAAAAAAATAAAGAATAAAACCCCCCCCGGCTGCTCCTGTGGTTTTGTGCGTGCGCCCGGAGCGCGGCCGCCGTACCGGGGTGCGGGGGACCCCGACAGGGAGATCTCGCTTGCTCCCCCTCCTAGGACAATTTTCGGCAGCGTCTAACCCCCGACAACTGTTAGCGGGCGTATTTTGACATCTCCTTGCGATCACCGCTGCCGTGAGTAGCAGCCAAGGGGTTCATTTTGTTTTATTTTGTTTGGGGTCTGCGCACAACTCTTCCCGAGCAGAGGGAAAAGAACCGCAGCTGAAACCCTGTCTGCTCACCGCCGCGGGAAAGCGGGCTCGTTGTGTACAAACCCGGGCTTTCGATATTTTAATAAGAATTTTAATTTAAAAAAAAAAGGCAAAAAAAAAAGCTGTGTTTCGAGAGAAAAAAAAAAATAAGAGAAGGAACGGATAACAACGACGAACCTGTTTTGTTCGACTTCCCGGTGCGGCCGGCGCCCGCCGCCGCCTCCCCGCATCCCCCGGCGGCGGGCGGCCTTTCGGCCGGGCTCAGCGGGGCCGGGGGGGGGCCCACGGGGAGACACGGCCGAACAGGGCACCCCGGCCCCCCCACCCCGCCCGTCGCCCCCGCAACTTCTTTTTTTTGGGGGGGAAAGCGGCTTTTTTCGGGGCAGTCGTCTCCAGCCCGGCTCCTCCGCAACGCCCGGAGCTGGCGACAACCCGGGCGGGGGCGGGGCGGGGGGAGAATAATTTTATATCTGTGACTGTGCTTTGATACACCCCAGTGCCCCCCGTGGTGCTGGGGCCCTCCGGCTGCGGAGTTGCGGATACCAGCATCACCCCACCGCCCCCCTGCCCGGGCTGGGGGCCGTTTGCACGGGGCGGGTGGGGGTGGAAAACTTCGGGTTCAGCCCTCGGGGATGTGCCGGCGGCTCAGGCAGGTCGGGGGAAAGGGTTAACACCTGGGGCACCCCCCCCCCCAAAAAAAAAAACGGGGGAGGGGGGGTAGTGGGGAAGAGAGAGGCGAGGCGGAGCGGGGGCAGGCCGGGCGGCTCAGCCGGGCCGGAACGGGGACCGAGCCCGGCCCGGGGGAAGCGGCGGTCGGTTTCGGGCAGGGCAGCCCCGGCTCGGAGAGGGTTTAGGCAGTGCCGGGCCAGCTGCGGTTTTTAGGCTGGTAAAGATGCTTAAAAAAAAAAAAAAAATCAAAACCCAAACAAACGGTGGCTTGTCCGGTGTGATGGGGCCGGGGCAGCGCCCGCCCCGTCCTGCCGGGGCCGAGCCGAGCCGGTTCGGTTCAACGCCCGAAGCTGGGTACCGATCGCTACCGGTACCGCAGCACCCCGGCCCCGCCGTGCCCCTGCGCGCCTGTCCGCCCCAGCGCAGCGTCCGCAATTTTTCCTTTTCCTCTCTCTTTTTTTTTTTTCTTTTTCTCTCCCCCCCTCTTTTCTTGTTCCTCCTTCCCGCTCCTCCCCGCCGGGCCAGCCTTTATCCTAAACCACCCGAGGCCGGGCTGCTGCTCGGCTTCGCGGCGGGGACGCAGCCGGCAACCTGCCTGCGCACCGGCGGAGCAGCCCCGCCGGAATCACCGGGGGAGAGCCGGCCGAGCAAGCGGCGGAGCCTGCTTTGCAGCCCGGGGAGGGTCCGCCGGGGTCCCGGACCCCTGCCCCAGCGTACACGGTGGGGGGGGTTACGTGGACACGGGCAGTTTTTCCCCTCGCCAGTCCCAGCGTGCGGGCCAGGAGCGGGAGAGAAGGAAAATTGTCACTTTTTTCTTCTTTTTTTTTTTTTCTTTTTTTTTTTTTTTCCCCCCAGGCTCTGCTAAGTCTATAAAACCAGTTGTGTGGCCCTAACCTCCGTGGCCTTATATCTCCTATGCTGCCGGGCCAGCTCCGGGCAGTCTATCTTTGCACAATATACAGTAGACTTCACAAAACAGCACAATGGGGGAGGCAGGGAGGTGAGCATGTTAGAGGCGTGCATATTAAAGAGATGGAGGCAAAGGCAGGCAGGGCTGGGCCGGGGGGGGAGAAAAAAAGGAGAGACAGTTTGGGGGGGTGGGCCCCCTCCCTGTGCCTTCCCTCCCTTCTTCTCCTCCCCCCCCCCTTCTTTTTTAGGGCCATTCAATTCATTTATGGGAGGCAGTCCATCTCGGAGTCAGGGAGCAGTGTCCTTTGCGTTTTGTTAGGGCTGTCACTCGTGCTCATTGTTAGGCATGTTCTACATGTTGTATCCCATATGGCCAGCTGGGCCGGGGGACCCCTCACAAAACCCAAATTGTGCCCAGCTTTCAAAACCAGCATTGTTGTCTGTGAAAGGAAGACGAATTAAAAATTCGTGCTATATCTATTCTGGACAAAAAAAAAGGGGGGGGGCAAGGAAAAAGAATCCCTCTCTCTTTCTCTCCCTCTCTCTCCCTCTCTCTTTGAAGACTAACAGAGGCCCTCCTCTTCTCCCAGTTCCCGCTGACAAGTTTCTCCCTCATTTCACAGGAAATTAGGCTTCCCCCCCCGCCCAAAGACCCAAGCGCATCTCCCCCGTAAAACACAAGGCGATGCCCGCTCCTGCGCCTCCAGCCCGCCAGCGGAGCTCCGCTGCCCGCGCTGCCCGCACTGCGCGGAGGCTGCGGCGGGCAGCAGAACAAGGCTGCATTCAGGGCCGGTAATGTTATGCAGGCTGCCTCCCTGCCCGGCCCGGCCGTACCGCCCGGCCGGCTGGCACGTCCCGCTTCTCCCCCGGAGAAACGGCTCTTTCTTGTCGTAGCTCCTCGTTGTGCAAGGCAGGCGATCAGAGAGAGAGAGAGAGAGGGAGGGAGGCCAAAATTTAAAAAAAAAAGAAGAAAAAATAATGAAAAAGGAAAAAAAGAAAAAAGAAATAATGAAAAAGAAAAAATAAGAAAAAGAAAAAAGAAAAAAATTAAAAAGAAAGAACGAAAATGAAATAACGAAAAAGAAAAAAGAAAAAAGAAAAGAAAAAGAAAAGAAAAAAAGAAAAGAAAAAAAAGGGGGGACCCCCCCAACCATCCTTGCCAATTTCAGCACCCCCGGCAGAGGCAGGGGGGGCTGCACGGCGCTGCGCGGGGGCGTTGCTGTGCCCCGGAGTTGATCTGCCCTCGGAGCGGGCCCGTGGCGCAGAGACGGGGCTTCACCTGGGGGGGACCGGCACCTCTGCCCCCCCGCCGACACCCCTCCTGCCTGCAGTTTTGGCAGCAGCCCCCCAATTTTCCCCGCTGTCCCCCCCCAACCCGGGTGCACCCCTCTCCTCCGCCCCGGGAGCTGCGTAGGAAGCCACAAGCCTCCAGAGTTGCCCGTCGGGTTTAGATCGCGACACGCTCCGCGGATCGCGATTTGGGGCACAAGCGGGCTGAGCCCGGACTTCAGGCCCCGCTTCGCCCCGCTCCTGCGGCTCCGCTCCCTTTCCTTCCCCCGCCTTTTCTCCTTCCTCCACCCTCTTGTAGGGAAGAAACTATTTAGGCGCCTCCGATAACCTGGTAATGAGCTGGAAGCCCCCTTAAGCCCTGGAAATAACTTACTTTCGTCACCTATTGACTGTTTGGCTTAGTTTGGAACCGGTGTGGATTTTTCGGGTCTTTTCAAGAGAGCCGGTCAATGAAAAGCTAATCCAATATTTACAAAGTATAAGGGCAATTCTCGGCGGTGGTGAGGAAGGGGCCGGTGGGGAAGGGCTGTGGGGGGACACGGGGGGGGGGGAGGTCCGCCCCCCCCCCGCGACGTGCCCGCTGCGGCTGGAGGAGCGAGCTCCGGCCCGGGGCGGCGGGTCAGGAAACCTGCGCTCCTGGCTGCGGGAGCGCCATGCCCCCCCGCCTCCCCTCCTCCCCGCACCTGCAAATAAACCCCCGAAGCCCCCCCCAGCCCAGCGACCCCCCCCCATCTCCCCGAAAAGGGAACAATTTAGGGGTTTATTGCTTTTCTGCAGCGGCGGGGATGGAGTGGATAGTATATATCCCCCCCCGCCCCCCCACCGCAGTGCGGCCGCAGGGAGGCAGCAGAGCCCCGCGCAGCCCCGCTACCCCTCCGCGCTCCCCCGGGGCTGGGGGAACCGGCGGGGGGAAGCGAGGCGGTGGGCACCGGCCTCCGACAGCCCCCCCTCGGGGCGGGACCGCGGGCGGCCGCACGGCGGCGCTGCCGGATAAGGGACGCGCCGTCGGGGCCGCCCCCCCAAAGGGTCCCGATGGCGGCCAGGAGCCTCCTCACGGCGTCATCCCGGAGAGGTGGGAAAGGGACCCTCACAGCCCCCCGCCCAGGGGCAGGGATGGACCAGGGGGATGGGCGGGGAGCACTCCGGGGGGGAATGGGAGGGAGCAGCTTTGGGCCTACACCCGTCTCTTTGAAATACAGCACGGAGCTCAAGGTGTGAAAATATCTGCCCCGTAATCCTTATGTGGGGCAAGACACCATAGGAGGGGGGAGTCCTGCTACCCCTGCCGGTGGTGCGGCTGCCTCTTCTGCCCCCGGCAGCCCCAGGGGTCTGGCAGACCCTCAAGAGCCGGGCACCTGTCTTTTGGGCAAACAGCACACCTCCAAATCCTAGGTGGGGTTTGGTGCGAAGCATTCACCTGTTTCATATCATTATGAGGATCAACCACCCCAGAAGAGCAAACAAAGCAAAGCGGTGAGGTTATCACAGCATTTCGGAGAGCTGACGATGAAGTGACAGCACATAGATGGTCTCTTCCCAGCACTCCGTCTCTTCTCACCCCGGCATGAAGTCGGAGTGTCGGCAGCCACGGGGATGGCTACAGCTGCCTTACTGCTCTCAGAGGTGCTGGGGGCACTTACAGCTCACACGCTCAAAGGTAATGAGGCATCTAAGCAGGGCAGGTAAGTGCTTAAGGACATCCCTTTTTTGAATGATCCAACTCAGAAGCGCTTTGGGAAAGGCCAAATAAATGGCAGCCTCCGGCTGCCCTTGCTGTGCCTTTAGCAAGACTCCCCACCACCCACACCGCAGATAGCCCACTGCACTGTGCCATTGCCACAGGAGCTTTTTTCCTCCCTGTGCTATCTGGCTTCTTGTATTAGCCAAAACAAGCTCTAAAAGAATGTCAGTACTCACGTTTTGCATCAAAAACAAGAGTCCAAGCTGTGGTTTTGTCCCCACTTCTGACATTTGAAAGTATCTGAGCAGCAGGTTAAAGCTCATAGCAAGCAAGTTAGGACACCTTTAACAAAAAAAATTCAATTCTGGGCAAGCATCAGCTCTCATTCCCAAGGGCAGCGTTGCATACTCACCCCTTCTTACAGTGACCTCCCCAGGCTGACCCCATTAGGAAATGCTTCAGGAGAAACAGATACAGCCCTCCCTTAAGTAAACTGTGAGAATAAAGGCCTGGCACTGCTCACCTCCACACTACGGCCCCGCTGGGGCATGGCCAGCATCGGTCTGCCTTTCTCTCTGGGGTACAGCACAACGAGCACACTCCAAACCAGAGATCTCCCTTTCTTCCCCAGGGGACAACCCCTTTCCAACCCCAGAAAAATTTGTTTTTCTTCACAGGCTTATCCATCCTGTGCTTATTTCTCACCAGGTGATGCATCGCTAAATTTTGCATTTAATTCAGTAAACAGCAAGACTTTCATTCAGCAGATTCACCATCCAGTGATGGCGAATGTGCTGGTTCTTGCACAGTGTCATTAATTAACAATACTTTATACATAAAGAGCCAACAATTCTGTCTTTTTTCATTTTTTTTTTGTATGTACATACACACAGACACATATATAAGAGCACCTAGAAACAAACACAATAGTGCCGGATGGCTGGGGTCATGGGGGTGAAGAACTGACTGCCCAGTCCCCCATTGGAGGTGCACCCACCCATGCTCCCTCCCCACACAGCGCTGCTCCCACCTTGTACAGCCGGTGCTGTGGCTTTGCAGACAAGCTGGCCTGGCAGCCGTCACTCACCTGGGGTGACACTCGAGCATTTGTTCTTCTGCCGCTCCTGGGTGCTCAGTCCTTACCTGAGGGGTGCCTGTCACCCCACTTCCCAACACAAAAGGCTTCGGCATCAGCTTCCAACACCAGCTGACCGCCCCAGGTTTCTTTGTGCTGCCCACAGCGGCTGGCCCAAGGGGGTGGGCAGGAGGGACCTCCCCTTCGGCTCCCCCATGGCCCTTTCAGGCAGCAGCCCCCCTCCTCCCTCCCTGGCCATACCCTTGGCTGGGACAGGTTGGTCCCCTGCAAAACATTTGAAAGACCAGCAGGTTCAGAGCACCTGGGATGCTCCAAGGGCAAAGGACAAGCATTTGGTTGGAAAACAAAAGGATTTAAGCCTGAAGAGTGGGTTATACAGTTTGGGTGCAGCATCCTTCCCTCCTGCAGGCTCCCAGGCTGACCACGTGCTCCACGGCACTCTGCAAGTCTGGCCAACTGCAAAAATCAACGTCTGTCCCATGGTTAAGAAAAATGGACAGCAACGTGCAGTTCCCTCGAGGCACCGCAAGAACATACTGGCATGCAAATCTGACAAGTTCTTTAAAACAAGTTTTATGCATCGGGCAAAAATAATTTAAAACATGAGTTATCACATCTCCATTTTAATGTTTAACATATTTTATTGTTTTACACAAATCAGGTTTGAGCACTTCGAGGTAAGTGGGGTGCACATAGTAGGCCCTAGCTCCACTTACATATTTGGGATTTAGCGGCTAGAAATCACGTCAATGCTATCAATAGAAAACATTCAAAATGCAATGTAAAAAGCCGAGAGCTCAGAGAAACTTGCCTTGAATTGTTGCAGATTCACTTAAACAGAGTCCCTTGATTCTGCATAGAGATCTGCTATATTTCATAGGGTTTAGCACCATTTCAGGGAGAAAGTTATCTGTGAGATAAACACTGCAAGCAAAGCTGCTCAGAATAAATTGTGTAAAATCATATTATCACCACCACAGCTTGGGTCTGGTTGAACAGGCTGAACTATTTCAACTATTTAAGGAAAGAACAGTTTTTGAAAGTGTATGTGTGTTCTGATTATTTTTTTTTTTAGTGCAAAGAACACACACAAAAGTATACCAATCTAACTCTTGAGAAACAAACACACAAAGAATTCAAGCATCTTAACGTACCACACCCTACTCTGACCACATGGAGTATATAGGATGGGGGAGGACTTACAGCATAGGATCCTTTTAGCATATGTGGTCATATCTATACTAGTAAACTAAATGGTACTGGTGATCATTCCTGGGAACAGTGTGCCCTACAGCACCACACTGCCAAGAGAGTCCCTGCCTCTTCCCCAGGTTACCGGAGCATAGTTTCAGTGCCACCCCTGAGGCTGTGGCAGGGGCTGTGTCCCCCCAGACCCCTGCCCTGCAGTCACACTACCGACGTGAGCGCTCACCGAGGCTGATGGAGAGGTGTGGGTTGCAAACAGCACATAGGAGAGCTTCTCTCTCCCCATGGCCTGTGGGGTGTGTTGTACACATCTTGCAGGAAAGAGAGACCTTTGCAAGGAAAAGAGTTCATCTCCTGTTGCCCAAGACTGTAAAAAAAAAAAAAAAAAAAAAAATCATCCCTGGAAAACTTCCCCAGTCGTGGATCTTCCCAGCTATTTTCTTATTCAGACATTTTTTCCCCACTCTCCTCAGTTAAATTTGTCCCACAAAAGCCTGAAAGTCACTGACTCCTAAAAAAAGATAAAAACCACACAATTTGTTAGCCAAGATCAGACCAAGTATTTCAGCTTCAAGCTATTTTTGATAAAGGTGGCCTTAAATCCCTCATATTCTCTATCCAAGGCTCATCCTCTGCCACACCATGAAGAAGGACTTGGCACCATATCTCGCAAGGTAAAACAAGTTCCTGATCCTCTCTGGCACCATTAGGACCTGCCCTGCTCCACGTTCAGCAAACCAAAGGGGTACGGTGCGGTGCTGCTCCCAGGGGAGCGCAGAGCCAGATCATGCTGCAAACGAGGGGGTGCGACAGCAATGGTGTGGGACAGGAGAGGCACCTGCAATGTGCGCAACGGGAGAGACGTGTTCTTTAACAATGTCTCACTGCTGCCTGGGCACAGACCTGACCCACTCCCAACAGAACCGTGGTGTCCGGCTGCGTGGTTCCCCACTGCACCTGCAGTGACAACTCCCCCCACCTGTCAGATAAGGAAGCTCATGTCATGCAGCAGCTGTTGGGTTTGCTTATTCCTCTTCCTCCCCTTTACGCTTCTGCTTCCGTAATCGCTGCAGCAGTTGAGAAAGTCCGGTCCATGGTGCAGATTTCTGTCCACAGTCTATGCACAAGCAGAAATATACTTAGTTCAGAACATATGGCGGGAATCAGCCTGAAACATGTGGTTTCGAATAAAGCTGCAGCAAAGCAACCCTTGAGGTTTTTTTCCCTGAGGGATAGCCACAAAAGCCAGCCACAAGAACCTAGTTAAAAGTATATTGTAGCCCCCTTGTCTGAACTGGGTGTAAATCACAGCCCAGGGAGTGATCCTAGAAGACCCATTTACATAAAATACAAGTGACTTCTAACCTGACCTTACTTTGCCCTAGAAGCAAGATGAGACCTTGCGTTTGCCAAGATGTATGCAGAGCTCAGCATGCACCATGTATATCCAAAGGTTTTTGGAATTCCCACACTGCCTTCCTCCCAGGTGGAGGGAGGCAACGGCTACGTGTCAGACCCATCGCTTTCACACTCAGGTACCATGATGATAGGTGAGGAGGGAAAGGGAATTACTGGTGATTTTAGAGGTTACCACAGAGCCCAGATCAAGGGAATATCACCTCAGCCCTTCCCTCTGGTACACTGCTTACACATGCATGCCAGGTAACCACATCTTCAGCATCTTCCAGTAAACCGTTAGAGATGTTTGAGGGAAACCCTGGCTCTGCCAGAAACCAGCCCAAGTTTTGCAGAGCTGAGGTCTCCTCCTTCCTTCAACCCATCTCCCAGGTGCGCGTAACAGCCAGTGGAAAGAGGACGCTGGCTAGCACCGTCACCTCACCCAACTCACATCACCAGCAGTAGCCTGAAGCCCCTGGAGAGCCAAGCACACCTTCCCAGGCAGGAGGTGGGAAAGGGGGTTCTCAAACCCACCAAAAGGGGCTGAGAAAGGGGAAAATGGTGTTGTGCATTCATTGCCATCCATTCCACCCTCACAGGTCCTTTGCTCCACTGATGCTGCCTTCACACGCTCATCCATTGTGACCACCAATAATCAAAATCTATATGCTCTTACATGTGTGACATGCGTGAATTTACATACACGCATAAGAAAGGCAAGGAAAGTGGTGCTGGCAGTGCTAGGCATCTCGTTAATTTACTCCTGCCATAGCAGCATTTTGGCCAGGATGAAAATAAGTTAGGTTCGTGCAATTCTTACCGCTGATTTCCAAAGACAAAGGCTTTAAAGGTTAAAAGAAAAGCTCACTCATGGCTTATGGGATGCTTTTTGAAGTAATGGGTAAATGTGGAACTTGCCTTGACGGTCCCTTTCAGAGTTAGGTAACAGCTGGATGAAAATCCACTACAAAAGAGAATTCAGTGTTATCATTAGCAGTGACTTTGGATAGCAGCTGTTTGCTGCGTTTTTCAGAAGACCACTTGATTTGTCCCTCTCAGGTGAGGCCACTTAAAACTCTGTATTATGGAAAAAACAACAACTGAAACATCCCCAGCTCTTTTGTATTTCAGTTCTCTTAAGGTAAGTGTTTCAGAATGAGGCAAAAATAAAACTCAACCCAGAGTCAACAAAGAACAAATCAAGCTGATTAAGATGAGGAGGGAAGGAGAAGCAAAGAAAGTATGGTCACCCAGTCAGTACATGCAGGCACCTGACCACTCTTTGTGCATTTTGTGCTGGGTACTGCCCATATACAGTAACTATGACACACCCCACCCACCCCCCAGTATAAAGATTTGGGAAAATAGGTCAATGAAGATAGATGGATTACAAAATTAATCTGAAACAACAGAGGAATGGTAATATTGAAAGTAATTTTGCCTTTTTTGCAGCCCAGGACATTCAGGATTATTTTTTTAGTTCTTCTCCATTCTTCCTGAACCAAATACTTTTGTGTTTACAACCTGTAAATAACAACCACCTGATTATTAAACCACAGCCTCAGTGCTGTGTGGTCCAATTTGACAGAAACCTGGTCAAAATTTGGTCTGTCCAATCTCACTCTGGAACAAATTAGTAGCAAATTAGTGACTGCCAGCTAGTACACGTGATCACAAAATCATGACAGTATTGTCTTCAGTGCGAGCATAAATTTTCAGAAGGGATTTAAAGAAGCAAAGGATTATGGCAGCAGCATCTGGGAAAATGTTTCAGCAAAAAGTATATGAACATCAAGCTCCATCTGTACTGATAGGTATGGGTCCATCTCCTGCTGATCCCAAGCACACCAAAGTCTGAAGACACCTATTAACCTCATTAAAGAACGCTTTTGCCTTTGGAAGACTTAGACTTTGGAAAATATTTTTTCTGGACACCCCAGCATCTGTAAAGGAATAAATCAACTCAATGGCATGTTTTAAGCCATCTGGCCTAACATACCATCAGTTTTTTACCACTGTCATAAAAAGCCTGAGTTAGTCTAGACTTTCAGCTAAAACCATTGTGCAAGTATTCAAATAGGAACTTAAAAGTAATCACTGTTAAACTTTATCTCGCTTTCAGCTCAAATGTAAAGCTGAAGCTTGGCCATAAACAAGATAAGACTGTTTTTCCATAACCAAATTTGTTTGGCTTAAACTAAAATTCTAGGGCTGCCTTTTCATTTATAGCCATGCTTTGCCCCTGGGTTAAGGACTTTAAAGTATGCTAAAGATAAGCTTTTGTTCTCCATCTACTTGCTTTTACCTCTCTGTTCCTACCGAGGTCAGGTCTTCAGCTAGTGGAAACCAGCCTCTCTCCATCAGAGCCCATGGGGTGTAACACTTGCTTCAGCTGAGAGCAAACTGCTACGCACATGCTCTCTTCTTCACAAATCACCACAGGTCACAGCTCCGGAGGAGCTCCTGGACAACTTTCTGTGTAATTCATGATTGCTTCCTGCAGTAAATAATGCTTTCTACCCTCCCCATGGTTATTGTGCTCCTTCAAAGGCCCAGACAAATAAAAGTTTGATGTTTATTTTATTTTAAGAATGACTGTTTACCCATCTTCCCTATTCTACCTTTACCTTGTTTACTACCTCTTACAATAGCAAGAAGTCACTGCTAGGTAGCCCCTTGCATTTCAGCCCTCTCCTTGGTAAGTAAGGATGCGTAGCCTTTGGTCGCACTGTTTGATCTGCAGCTGAGCAACACAGTTTCACTGTGAGGTAAATACACCACGCTTTCTTCAATTCTTCAGGTAAAGTGCTGACATCTGACCCTTGTCATGTCTCCAGCTTTCCATTGGGGTTGGTCTGCCTTCTTACCCTTCAATCGTATTCACCGCATACACCAGTCAGGACTCGTTATTAGCCACACACCCTTTGTCAGACAGGGGGAACATGCCTGGCCAGGGGCCAGCTTTGTGCTGGTGGTGGAGGTGGCAACCCCCTGGGACACAGGGCTGGTGGCAGGTGCTGGCTAAGGATCTGGGACCAGCTCAGGCTAAGAACAGTTCATCGGGTGAGTGCAGCTCCACCGTGGCAGCTCTCGCTCACGTGGTCGTTATTTGGGCACGTTTCACACGAGATAAATATTAATATAATTCAGAAACTGAAGCAAGTGGGTCTTTGCATATGTTTGAAACAAAGGTTTTGGAAACGTGGTTTTCAGTAGCACCACCAATAATGTTTAGGTCATTGCATTTTCTGAAGAGGCACTTGGTTATGCAAAGCATGAGAAGTAGTTTAGTCCCAATGCCATCCTCTGCTCACACTCTGGTGACATCAGGTAAATGCAGAAAGCAGCAACTACCTGGGTTTTGGGAGGTTCCTGTTCCACCTCAGCCAAAGAGAAGCTGAAGAACTTTGTTGTTCCTCCTCCAGAGCAATGGCAAAGCAGAGCAGGGCTTGGGTTCACCCTCAAGAGCCGATTTCTTGGCTGTCGCTGTGGTGATGCGGCTGTGGCTCTCACCATGTCTCTTAGCATCACAAGAACAGGATGAGCAGCCATCTCAGGATAAAGGTTATCTGTGTATATTTACCACCCACACCCATATCCACCTTTAAAACATTTTTCTCAAAGCCTGTAGAACATGTTGAAAAGCAATCAGCAAAACCAGCCTTTTCCTTAACAAGAAACATCTTAGTCAATCCCACTGCAGAGCAGAATGGCACTATACAGTAACCCCTTGCCAGAAACGTGAACAAAGCTGGCTTTCCTCCCCCTCTCCAAGAACTGGTAGGGGAAGGGGCTAACCAACTCTGTCAAGTGCCTTTTGTTTGCATTAAATGACTATTCCGAGTTTGCTGGATAGGATGCAAGAGTGCAGCAGTGTTTTGGCACAATGCAGCCCTCCGTGGCTTCCAGACAGGTAACGCTGCAGATGTCAGAGCTGTCGCATCTCCTTAGCTTGACTGCTTACAGCCTACATGAGGGGATGGAGGATCTGGTCAGCGGTCTGTACTGTCTTCTAAAACAGAGGTACTGGGGCTTCATGAGTTACTCAACCTGCAGACATATCCCCACGAGTGTGAGAGGGTCACACAACTTGGCTAGACTGAGTGCAAGTATCCTTACTTAATTTACAATAAACCATTAATGGAGCCAGGCTGGGGGAGATCCCACATATGCTCTTCCATCAGCTCCTGCTACTGGTCACCATCAGGCACAGCGGTAGGCTGTGGGGACCTCTCACATGACCTGTGCGAACAGTAATTATGTTCCTAAATATTCAGTTTCTACTTTCTTCAGCTTGATTTTAAAGGCAAACAACAGCTTTTCTAGTTTTCATCAATTATTCATGGGCCACTTCAGATAGCCATCAAATATATAATCAAATTAAATTAACATATCTTGAGTTTTGTAACCCAAGATTTCCTGCTTCAGCCCACAGGACGCCTGCTTCTGTTTGGGTTGCCACTTAATCATTGCATAATATTTGTTTTGGCTTCGTTGTGTGTAAGAAGAGATTTATACCATTCCATCTGGCTGCAGCATGTTAGTCATCAGAGGATAAAAGCTACCCTTAACTCCTCTATAGGCTGTGTTAGTGTAACACTGTGCTGCTTTATGAAGCTTTGGAAATGAACACCAGAACGGAGTAACTAATAATACATACGACTATCTAGTTTGCCACACTGCTTATCAACCTTATCAGTGTCTACTAAATAATACATGCCACTTGAGTCTTCTCCCACCTCCTAAATTGCCTACACAAAAATACACATGCAGGCACACACTCTAGACAGCTCTCAAAGAGATAACTTGTAGTCATAGTAGTCCTAGTTTTGTCTATGCCCCTCCAAAAACAAAATACAAGATGTGGTGTGATACAAAGGTTTAATCTGAATTTATTTAGGATGATTTCCCTGTCATTGTTAGAATAGCTCTTAGGGGCCCCAAGATGAACAAGGGTCCCATCGTACTAGGTGTACAACACTCAAAGCCGATTCAAAGACAGTGCCTGCCATCTCAGTCTAAAGAAGAGCTTAACATGACATCCACTGGAATCAATGGAAAGACTCACATTGACTTCAGGAGACACTGAATCAGGCTCTCAAAGGAAGATACGCTACAAGAAGTGACTGATGGATATAGGCTTCACATTTATTGGCACTTGGAGATGTAACAAGGAGTTCTGACAAGTCACAGATGTTAAAAAAAAAACAAAACAAAACCAAACCAACAATAAAACTCTACAACATCATCTATAATCAAGTGTAAAGTAAGTGGAAATAGCAGCAGTTGCAACACAAAGTACTTCCAGTGGTACTTGTTGCAGATCTGCTATCAACACATTGGGGTTACAGACGGTAAGAGCAGAGACACTCACACAACAGAGCTGGGTTTGCAATGATTCAGTCATTGCAACAACTCTTCTGGGAGGGGAAAAATAATTAGCCCAGAGGGAACGTGCCTTCCCAGTAAACCTATGTGCCACTCCTGACCAATGCCCTGCAGCCAGCTCCGTGGGTCCCCAGTGTGACTTGCTACCAACACCCAGATGGCCAGCTGGCACTTGTGTTGCAAAACAGAGGCTCTTCCAAAACCATCCTCACAAGGTCCTTCAAACTCAGCGTGACCTGAGGGCGAGGGGTACATGTCCCTGTTTTTAGCAGAGCCATTTTTCCCCGTGTACCCATCATTAGCAGATTCCAGCCATGGCTGTGACACAAGGGAAAGGACAGACACCCAGAAGCCATTTTAGCACGGTGTCCCTTGGTGCCAGTTCTCTTCTGACCGGTGGCAGCACTTACCACATCTCTGATGTTAGCACAGTGCACATGCAGGATGCTTTTCTCCACCACCGTAACACACAGGTGACTGCGACCAACCTACCTGTGACAGCACGCTGGTGCCACTGGAAGGCATCATGTCATCCTCTCCTGTTGTTGGCCAGAGAACCATGGTGTTTGCCATCAGGTCTGGTGCAGCATGAATTCATCTTCTCTCCAACTCCTGCCAAGGTGGGTTTGTAGGCAGGCTCCTCCTGCTGACACCTGCTAGCAGCACGGTTGTGGAGTACTTTGGATAGTATCTTCTTCTGGCATCGGCTCTGCCTTCCACCAAAGAGGCTCCTCAAAGGTGAAGTTGAGCCTGGGACTTGGACTGCAGCCACCCGTAGAGGCTCAGACCCCTCCCCTTCTAGCAGATCTCTGGCAGACTCCTGCAACATAAACGTTTTAGCTTTCCGTGCAGCAAGTCAACACCCTCACATGCCAGAGCAGTGCAACCTTTTCAAAACCACAGGCTGGGAGACACTGTGCACATCTCCACGGGCCACACACAGGCTCCCCTTCCTTTATCATGTTATCTGGGGTGATCTGCAGGGGGTTCAAGGATTGCTGGGCTCCAGTGGTGGGCAATAGCGACCACCCTCCTTTACCTGCACTCCCAGCAGGGGACCATGGGTCAGGAGGCTGCACCCACCCAAGCTTCCCCTCCAACCTCTTAGCACCATACAAATGGGGATTTGGCTTCTTCACGCACCCATGTCACTGGCTTGGACAACTGCATTGGCCATTGCATTGCATGGATGTACACCTGATAAGAGGGGGACAAAGTCAACCCACATCCACCTGTTGGGTGAAGTACAGAGCATGAACCAGCCTCCAAACAGTAAGCGCACAGAAACAGTGGGGCAGGTACCCCAGTACTTTCTCCTGTGGGACCGCCAACACCTTCCTCAGGGGCTTTGCACATCGGCTCTGGGGTAGGCATTGCATCCACATGCAGAGAGGAAAGTTCCTGGAACACCTCTTACACTTGGTATGCTTGCATGGGTCCTTCCAATCAGCAGTTTATTTCCTGGGGGAGGAAAAAGAGTCAATTCAAAATGTTATTTTAAAGAAAGGAGATTAGATACCATCAGAAGCCAATTCGCTGAGCTCTGTAACAGCTGAACAGGAGAAGCTGTTTTACTCATTGAGTTGCATTTTAGGCACAATGGTTTACATTTTAGATAATTCAGTGTATCAACTGTGCAACAAAAGTAATTCAATGATACCATTTTCAGCCTTTGAGCAGAATGGATCTTAATTGCCAAAGAGACATTTTCCTTCATATCTCTGGATCTGTACTTCATGATTTTTGTACTCTGAGCCTCAGAAAATTGCAGCTCTCTCCTGATTAAGTGCTTAATTGTGGTCACTGCTTTTCAAAGTATTTTCAGCAGTTAGCTTAAGTTCCACTTCAGACACACACCGTTATCGACTTCTTTATCAACTCGCACAATTTCCCTGCATCAAATGCTTTCTGAAGTATACTTGGTGGGCCTTGATCACATCCCTGTTTCGCAGGGACTCAAGTGGAGAGCCAGATGCCCAGAGAGCTGGACAGCTCTTGCTAGCTCGGGCTCCAGCAAGATGTTTTCCTACCTTCCTTCAAGGCCCTTTCTCATCTGAAGCAGCAGAGTTGCACTTCACCCTGGGAAGCACGGGCAGAATTGGCAGGCAGCTGCCTGAAATGCTGCCACCTGCCCAGCACCCGGCATTGCACCGTGCACTGACCCCTCGCCTGCCCTCTGCCCTTGGAGGGGCAGCAGCTGAATCCCAACTATTTAAGCTGGATTTGCCACGAAACCAAAGGAATTTAACCATGATTTTAAACCAGGAAATAACAGGCTAGCAGGGGATGTACTGGACAGCAGCTAAAGTCTATGGATGCAGTGCTGAAAGCATTCCCCCTAGTTTTAAGACCTCGCTCTAAATTAGGAAGTATAAGGGCTAAACCCCTTTTTTCCTCTATTCTGAAGCAGGTGACCAGTTAACACTGTCAGTTCCTCGCAGTGTGGGAGCTTTTGCAGATGCCCAGCGCGTCCAGTCACCAGCTGCATGCTCCAGAAAGTCTACGTGGGCTCAGAGTCCCCTTTGGACAAGGGTCCACCCAAGAGCCCCTCCCAAGGTAAGTGGTCATGGTTTTTTTTAGGGATTTCAGTTTCAGACTAAAGGAAGAGAACGGGGAAGGTGGCATTTGCCTCAGTATAAAAAGGTACCTACCCCTTTGGACAGGGTGCTGCTCCCAGGGCCATTTGCCCCCTGCAATACCTAAAAGTCCTGTGGTCCCACCTTTGGTGTGAGGGTCCAGCTGCAGCCGAGAATGATCTAGATCAAACATGCAGGAGAGCTGCCCAAACAGCAAAGCCTGGTTAGCACCAGCCTTTTAGGATGATATCCTAAACACCAGCTGGACCACAATGGACTGGTCACCACTGGGTTGCGGTGATATCGTTCATATGTTTTGGCACTGTGGATGTCCTCCTCCATGGCAAAACCAAGTCACAGCCACTTACCGCACAGCATCCGCTACATGCCAGGCTGCATCAATAAGCACTAACACAGAATCCCTTCGACAGGACCTAATCACTGCTGTGCATCAGCAGGAAGCAACAAGGACTCACAACTTTATCCCTGCCTCTTACAAGGCTGTGGGAACATGCTGATGGAGGGTTTGAATTTCTAAGTTCACAGCTCTAGGAAATCAAACGTGATGTTTGAAGTCTTTACTGGAAATATTGCAATAGGTCTCCACGGATCACTGTCACATTTTAAAACTTCAGTTGTGTATTGTACCACTGTGAACTCTCACATGTAGATTACTGTTGGGGGTGAAACCCTTAAAAGACTTCCACTCTTGTAGTTTTCACAGCTATGTGGTAAAAAAAAAAAAAAAAAACAAAACACAAACACATTAGTTGAAACATGCCAGACCTTAGAAACAAAGAATATTTCAGCACAGTTCAGAAATACTCATGTCTGGGCAAGTGTATTACAAAGCAGCCCAGATCCTTGCCTCCGGACATTACAGTAATCCGCTTGCAACAGAGAAGTGAAAACAGCCGCTCACCTCCCAGTAATTCACAGGCAATGGGACCTCTTGGGCAAGAAATGGTTCAGGTTATTTATCCACCTTGAAAGCCAGTACTTGCATCCATTCCAAACACAGTATAAAGTCTGTCAGCTTTTTGCTTTCAAGCAGCATGAACGCCATCAATGCACAGGAGCGCTCAGGAACACACGACAGGGTCAAGCCTCACATGCCAGAACTTAAACCCTTGTTTAAGCTCAGTCCGGTGCCTCTGGTTTGCACAAGTAACAGCTATGATTGCCAAGGTAAATCAAACTCTTGCCCATGGGAGTGGCCAGCAAGGACCAGTGACAGATTTTCTGCTCATTTAGATGGGCTTTGGCTCAGGAACTAAAATGCTATTAATTTGTGGAAATACAGCCATTACTCACAGCCTGGAGTGAGACACTGGATCTCTGCAGCATAGGGCTCACTCTGTAGCAATGGCCGGACATACCTACCTGAGCTCCACCTTGGCCATGGACAGGCTGCTCCTCGCGTCATCGCGTGAGCAATGCTGTGCAGACAAGCACGCGCTGGGAACAGCTCCAGCCTCGCCACACAATTAATTGCCTTCTCTCCATTTTATGTGAATTTGCAAGCAGCTCTTGAAAGGTTTAATGGCTTCTCTGCATTGTGGTTTTGAATTTAGTGGGTCAAGAAGCAGCCCCAGCTAAGATCAAGTCTCACTCTGGGCACCCTGGGGTGTCTCCAAGAGGCTCAGTTCAGCTGCACAGCGCTGAAAAGTTTTCCATAAATTAGGTGTCAGGAATGGAGCTAACTGGACCTCAGCTACAGGTTCAGCCATGAAGTCTTGAAGAGCCTCTTCATGAACACTTCATTATACTTGAGCCAATTATCACCTGCTAGGAAGAGCTGTGCCTCTCTCATGTCGTGGTTCCTGAACGAGGATCACCCACAGCTCCCAAAAAGTTTCCAGCTGTGGGAAAACTTGTGAGGTTTACGTCTACAGAAGCAGGGGATGGCATTGCAAGTGGTGCCACCAGCCGACATTCAGACAATGGAGCTGCTAATGGTTAATATAATAATATTTTCACTTCGTTGTACACGAGAAAAGATAATTACTTTCAGGATTTAAGAACTGAATGTGTTGATCCAAATGTAATCTCTGTGTTTTGGCATTTGATTATTACATTAGAAATACAAATGTCAATGGGCTGTAGTAACCTAAGTAATCAGAAGAAAAAAAAAAAGAGATGTGTTACTTAAATTACAGTACAGAGGGAAGAGCAGAAGCCAACAAGGGACTTGTAACTTCTGTTAATTAAAAAGATACTACTTCTGAAAAGCATTTCAGGAGCTGAGAGCTTTTGTTTTTCCCAAATCATCCTTTCGCTACACCCGGAACAAGCGAAGGCCAGGGGGATGCAACCAGAAGGGGGAACTGCAGATCATTTCCATTGACATATGAAGACCTGAACGGCTCATCTGCCACAGCAAGAAAGATCCATGTTTTATAGCTATTTAGTGACAGTGTAGCTGTAGCCACCTACTTGGTTGTCATGAGTTAATATGGGAATCCCAAAAGACATGCGGAGATTGAGCTCTGAGCAATGCTTCATCAACACTTCTCCTGGACTCAATGACTGAAGATGCTTTTGTGTTTCCATTCCTTATCTTTTTTTTTGCAATCCAGTTGGCATCCTACTCTGACATCTTCTTTCATCTTTGTAAGCCCAGATGAGCTTGTTTGTCCCTCTTGTCCTAAACCCACTGTAATGAATCTGGCCTGCAAAGAATTTTCTTTCCACTCCAGCCCAATTCAATGCAAAACCGATGCAGAGTCTAACCAACAGCCCAAACAGAGCAAAGCCCATCTATTAACTAGTCTAGAAATGAAGCATTTTCCTCCAGGGAGAGATCCCTATTCTGAACTTCTTGCTAAAAGCATCTAACACAAACTGGAAGCCAAGACTGTGTGTAATAGTTAATAACAAGAGTGTGCTGCCAAGAATTGATTCAAATTGTTATGATTTGCTGTTGAACAAGCTATTGCCTTGATTTCTCAGCAAAGTTCAAGTTTACAGCAGACTGATTAGTCCTGCTAACATTCCTGAAGCACCTACTGTTGTATGAAATTTTATTAAATTGCCAGCATCAACGGCTGTTCAAAGTTTGTGTGCCTTATTGCAATTGATGACAGCAAAATAAGGAAATAAAGAAAGGGGGAGGGAGGGGAACTCTGTTTGTTAAGGTTTTTTCTTTTTCCTTTTCAATAAAATGTCAACTCCATTATATAGATGTCAACTCCATTACTGTAATGCTCCTTCTGTAACCTCAACATGTAACTATCTGCTAATAAAACAAGTTTCTCAAAGGGACTGCTGAGGGCAAGCATACCTGCCGTAGGTTTCAATCTGCTTAAGAAAATGCCTGTTTATCCCTGTAGACACAAATACCATTTTCATTATTCTGTCTTCCTGGTTGTCTTTGTCGCCCCAAAATAGAAACCTGCTCCTTATCCCAAGGAGCCTGCAGTGGTCACAGACCTGTTCTTGTTATAGGAGAAGCCAGAAAATATGAAGAGCAATGCCTGGCATGCCAGTGGGGCCATAAAAACAGCTGCATTAGACAGCAGCGAAGATGGGAGAAATAGAAGAGCACTGCCCCAGGGTCCTGCTCCAGGTAGGAGACCCGCAATGTGCTGCCAGACCCTCTGAGGGTTTTCTGGGGGGCAAATGCCCCTGAAAGCAGCAACATCTGAAAGCCTGGGCAACCCTACAGGCAGGACGCACCGTAACCATCAGCCCACGAGCACTCCCAGCAACGTCACTGAAGCCCTCGATGGGCTTAGACAAGTTTCTGTGTTTGTGAGGTCTGGATACCTGAACTTTGGGAAGAGGAGATGGCTGTATGAAACCAGGGGCTGTTTGTAAGCACCATTCCCCCCCAGCACCTTTTCAAAAAAATTCTATTTGTAAATAAATAAAAACATGACAGGGAAGACCCTCACCCTTTCCCAGGCAATAGCTGCGAGAAGCCTGGAGAAGGACAGATCACCTCCTGCAATCTCAGGTTTGTGGGCTGTACACATCAATACAAAGACAAAGATGAGTACATATTTAGAAAAGAATAAAGAAATCCATTCCAGAACGGGAATTGTTTAGATAATTGATTTCCCTTGGACTTACAAGCACTAAATAACACCCACTGAGCCACATCTCTGCGATAACCTTTTCCTTCAAATCTCTCTTCCAAAGGATTGGCCTTTGACAGAGACATCTTTCAAAGTGCAAATCTAGCAAGCTTTAAGCCAGCTCATAGGTAAGACCTTTCTGAAAGAACACGATGATGATTCCTCAAGCAATTATTTTTCCTTAGTATCCTTTGCATAGAGAGAGCTAATTAACTGCCTGCCAGGTTCTGCAGATTCACAGTGAAAAATGAAGTAGTACAAATGTCATAATTAATTAGCAGTTTAATGCTAGAATGAACATAGCAAAGGTGCTATAAATATTCAAGCGACGGGACCCTCCACACCAGCGCATGCTCGCTGTGCAAGCTGGCCCCGGTGGGGATGTTGTTGGGGATTTCGTATGCCAGGGACCACACAACGGGGCCCCATATCGCCATCCCTTAGCATCGAGCTCAACTGGAATCACAGAGGAATGAGGAATAATCTGTCATCTCCCACCTTCGTGCTGTTGGCCGTCTTCCCCCGAGGAGCTGTGCAGGGAAAGCTCACACCAGGCAGTGTTCTCTGCTGCTTGGACCCCCTACACCACCTCAGGCTCTACCCCGGGGGTTCCCAGGGCTCAGCCTGGTTTGCACAGCCCCAAATCCCGCTGCTTTCCAGAGAGGTAAGGTCAGTCCTACCTTACCCCCCCACCCATCCGGACATTTTGTTTCTGTATTTTTAGTGAGCACAACCACGACAGTGGACATCGGCCAGCTTCCCAGCACCTCTTGCAACACACCTTGCATGGGGTAGATATGAAGACACAGCCATCTTTTGCACATAGACCTGAAGCCTTCAAAAACCTCACATGGGTAGCAATCCCATTCCACAGATAGAAAAGGAGCACATCAGCACGCAGAGTTTCCAGCTTCCCCATGGACCAGTGCAGACCGGGGGTTTTAGACCTGGGTGAAACTCAGTGCCTTACACCAGACATGCAATGTGAATGAAAAAAAAATTAAAAATCATCAAGATTGGCTCTTGGCAAGAGCAAAAACCCAAGAAAAACCCCAAGAAGACACTCAGCCCTACCCTTGCGCCTTGAGCAGATATGCCCAGCGCTTGCAGGCACTGGGCAGCGTACTCACCCCTGCTTGGAGCCCAGCACGGGACAGCTCTGCATGGAACACCTCACACCCTGCTGTGGGCCCTGGACCAGCCCTCATAAGCCTACAAGGGCCCAGGCACAGATCCCACCCTAAAAATAAATGACCCTGGGGCTCAGGCATGGTTCCCACCCTGAATGGCCCAAGGGCTCTGGAGCAGAGCAGGCTCCTGCAGGAAAAAAATAGAAGGGGGAAACTTACAGGTGTCCATGGCTCCTTTCACACGTGGTACCCAGGCACCCACGGCTCCCTCAGCTCCGCTTTCTTCCACATCCACCTGCGGGAGATGTTCAGGGGTAAAGATTAAACAAATAAATGAAGCCACTCTGTCAGGCACCCATTTCCAGAGCATCCCGGTCAGCGGTGCCATCATTGTGGTTATGGAAGGCAATGCTGCTTTTTAATTTTTTTTTTTTTTTTTTTAAATGCCACTATTGCTTTGCAAACTGTAACTCCATGGTGACAAGCACTACCGGGAAACCTGTGACACTCACGGGTCAGAGCCTGCACAGCACGTGCAGCAGCAAGGGAAGAAAACAATGAACTGTAGCAGTAACCCAGGGTATGAAAAAGAGGATAGCCTTGAGGATGAGAAAACACACAGCAGAGAAGAGAAGGTGCTTAACTTAAGTTTCCTCTTTTTTTAACCTAATGAAATCTTTTATTAACACAATCTGGAAGAGGTCAGCACCTCTTAAACATCCGCTTGGATGCTTTGTTCAAGTATCAAACTTCTCTTTCCTTTGCCTCCACTGTTTTAACATGCCTGGCCCATCAATGGCATATTTCAGCACTCAAAAGTGTGACGTTTCCAGGTTTTTTCCCCAAAGTGCTGCCTTCTGCAGGTGAGAGCAGTGAAATAATGGCCAGGTTACGTTCATTGGTCATTAGGGTACCATGCACCGTGGAGCTCAGCCTGTGGACACCGCTGCTTGGGATGCAGCAGCGTATTCCAGTAGCTGGGAAGGCATCAGCAGGGCACTCACCCCTCTACAGCCTTCCATACCCCAAAGGTAATCTCCCTGTGCAACAGCTTTGGATTTAGGCAAAGGTGGCTGGAGCGACAGGGATTTATATGGAGGGAATCTGGGAGATGTCTTTCCAGAATGCCTTTTAATACCACTTCCTCATTTGAGAGCAGAACTAGTCTCCTCTAGGTTCACATCATTCATAAAACCAGTTTAACCAACTCCTCCTGACTCAGTCTTGACCTGGCCTGTTATTTCCAGCTCCAACTGTTCACTGCACTGCTCTGCTCTCCTGGATTCAGATCGCATCCATACCAGGCTGTCCCACAAACTTTCATATGCATTGAGAGCCCTAAGATGCTGAACTACAGACTCGCTGGATATACAAATCAGATTTAAAGAACATCCGTGTGGCCTTTGCCAGCCCCGTGCAAGAGGCTGAGCCTTTACAGGAACACCACGGTGTTGGAATTGAGCTACTAATCCTGGCGGAGCCAGGCAGGGCAGCGCAGCAGAGAACAGTGGGATGGTAACATAGCTGCCCATACCTCGAGCCAGAGCTGGCTTCACCCCTGTGGGCTTTATAAAGTTTTTTCAGTACCTGGAGATGCTGACAGGCACCCGACAAGACAAATATGAGTCGGTGCCCAACTGCAGAGCACACGGATGCTCTGGGTGTTTTGGAGTGGTCCAGCAGCACGAGATGGCAGCCTGAAGTGCCCGATGCCCTTGCAGAATGAATTCCATCGACTTTTTTTCACTAGGTTTTATGGTCCTTCATGAAGTCTGAAAAACCCCACTCACATTGCACAAAGTGCGGGACAGCCTGGACACCCCTGAGCAGGCATGGGGTAACCTAAAGGGAAACCTCCCTCTGCACAAAAGGGCAGAGAAGTGAGGCAACCAGGGCACAGGGACTCCAAAGACTACCTTGCACCCCACCACCAGCCACCCCCTCCCATGCCAGCCCAGCTCTGCTCAGTCCCTGTGCCAGCATTCAGACCCAAGCTTGGTTCAGTTAATTAATTTCAGGTGTTGCCTCTTGATTCCTGATAGCCAATACTGTAAGTTATCTCACATGCACTGACTTCCCTCAGTGTAATTTAATTAAAAGAAAAAGCTCAGACACAATTTCTTCTTTAGAAAACTGTCTTTCTGGTGGCTCCACTATCCTATTCTGATTTCTTGAGAATATTCATTCTTTTATTCTGCATATTGCAGTCCTCACATCACAGGGAGCACCGCCGCTGGTAATTGCCCAACAGCAGCAGCCCCAGGGACCTGCACACAGAAGACACAGGCAGCCGAGTCATAAAAGCTGCCTGGGGTGCCGGGACACCACATGCAAGCTCAGGTGCCCTTTGCAAGGTCCTGACTTGAGGTGATCCAGCAGCAGAGCTAGCTGTTGCATCACAGCTCCAGCAGGTCTACACCAGTGAGAAAGCTCTGCCACCTCTGGTCCCTGCCTTCTTCCACACCAGGGGACAGGGGACCAAGCCCTGATGCTGCCATGGCAGGGGGGGAGGTGTGTCCTGCTCTACTGCATGCAAACCCCACCACCTCCCCCCTCCAGGGTAAAGATGGGCTGAGGGAGAGAAGAGAGAGGACAATATTTCTACCCTTTTACCCACTGCACTTGGCAGCCCCTGATGACCCTATTATAATCCTCATCTCCCAAACCAGCCACATCCCCATTGCCACCAGGCAGACAGCCTCACCTCACGCACCCACGCTACCCCGTGGAAACGGCCATGTCCTCCTCTCCCTCTCCTAGGTGGGATGAGCAGGAGCCACTCCTCAGCTCCCCTCTGCTTCATCCAGCCAGACGAGGTGAGCCCTCCTCCCTTCACAGGCAATTGGCAGGGGGATAAAAGCCCTTAAAGTCCAGCTTCACAGCTGAGTGCCATTTAACACCAGCACCCACACCTGCACAGCTGATGAACAAAGCCCCATGGACCAGCTTCCCTCACTCTCCACATCACTGGGAAACGAATCATTTCCCCATGGCCCAGCCTGCGCCAGGTCTCGCACCCACGCTGCCCATTGGACATGCTCCTACTCCACAGGGCTTGCACAGAAACTCTTCCTCCAAAAGAGGTGTTTTCTCCCCACTCCAGTTGCCACCTTGCTCTGCTCAGCCTCCCGGAGCCAGGGCTCTGAGTAACTATGGTTACTTCTAATTGTACAAGGAATATTATTCTGACTTCAAAGGTAATGGAGAGGATCCTTCAGGAAGTCTCTACTTTGTGATTTCATCACGCTGTATCTAAATCTAACCCAAAGAGTCACCTTGACCATGCACCGACATAAGGATGCCAACAAAAGGAATCGGGAGATGTCACCTTCCCTGTGAGGGTGGTGAGGCACTGGAACAGGTTGCCCAGAGAAGTTGTGGATGCCCCTATGCTGGGAAGTGTTCAAGGCCAGGTTGGATGGGGCTGGGAGCAACCTGGTCCAGTGGAAGGTGTCCCTGCCCTTGGCAGGGGGTTTGGAACTACATGATCTTTAAGGTCCCTTCCAACCCAAACCATTCTGTGATTCTATGATCAAATGAGTATGGAGATTTTTTCACCTTTTTTTTTTTTTACCTTTCCAAAGAAAACCCATGTGTTGCTAAACGCCTGTCTGGGGTTTTACATAGAGCCAACTCTGTGTCTGAAGACTAACTTCTCAACCTACTACCCAGGCTGGATACGGGCAGCCTTTGACTCTTTAATCATCCCTGTTAACATAGAACATTTTGTACAGTTTTCTAAAGAAACTGTTTGCAACATGGACTCCTGAACATGCATAGCGACCAGTGTCTGAGGGTCTTCCTGCAGTCCAGAAGAGTTTGGCTTCCCAAAGGGAAGGCAGCACACAGCCATGAAACCCTCAGGCAGATGAGGACCCAGCAGGTACAGCAAACACCAGTACAAACGGGGGGTCAGAGTTTCGCAAACCAGCAATGATGTCAGACCTGACAAAGAGCTCAGCTCTCTTACCTGGGCACAGGAGAGGATGGATACAGGGAGACAAAAAATTAGTGTTAAATTAGTAAAATACTTGAGTAGGGGGGCTTAGGGGAAACACTGAGCCTTCTTTGACAGAAGGAAGAAGCTACATGGATTTGGATAGCCTCCACATCAGCAGAAAGATCTTTCCTGGATGACAGAGCAAGACAGGAGAAGCATCATTAAAATTCACCCCAGTGCCACAGAAGTGTAACAGAGCCTCCAGCATCCTGCACACACATCTAATCCAGCTGCCAAGGAGCACGAAGAGGTTTGATAATCCCTCTGCCAGCCCTAAGCGCAGCCCAGGCCAGCTACAACGTGTGGACAAACAGGCATGTCCTATGTGAAAGGGCTCCTCTTCCAAAGCCAGAAGCAGTTATGAGCAACATGTATCAGGAGGAAATTTTAAACAGTGACAGAAAATAACCAGAGCGGTAACTCAGGAGCCCAGATTTTACTGGCGTTCCCTCACAGAGAAATCATCGAGCCCCACACCGTGCAGTGACAAGGAAAGCCAGCACCGTTATTCAACCCTACTAGTTAATAAGGAAAGGAAAACAATATGGAATAAAAGAACACTATATCAACAAAGAGAGAAGGGGAAGTTGGCCAGGAGGCTGCGGCACAGCACAAAGGAGCCAACAGCAGCATAAGCCTGCTGCTAGCCAGAAGTGGTGCAGGGTTCAGTGAACCTTGCAGAAAAGGCTGGGATGCCAAATAAATATTTACATTCTGTTATTTGAGGAAAAGCTGGATGAGATGCCACTGTCACACAACATTGGCATATTTTCTACTGCATCAATAATTAGGAAAACATTAAAAGCAACTCTTGGATATTTCACTTAACCAGGAAGACCAACATTCCCTGCATCTGAGAGCCCCCCAGGAGACAGCTCTGTTCACATCACCACACACCACCGCATTTCTCTTGCCAGAAACTTTTCCCAGCCAAATCTGAGAGCACGAGACATTTACCTGGGATCTCGATAGCTGGAAACATCCCCTTCCACAGGCAGGAGGAAAACTGGCTTGTACTCCCACAGCCCGCAGAAGCTGCCACCCAAGCCCTGCTCCAGGCAGGGCAGAAGTAGGGGGGCAGAGCCCACAGCAGCTCCTGGGGAACACCTCGCCTGCCCATGGACCTTCATAAACTTGTGTGTGTCCATGCAAGAGTGAGTCAATCAAGGGTCCCAATAACAGCCCACATCTGTGCGAGCCGCAAGCAGCCGCCTGCCCTGACTGATCGCTGCAGGCTGCCAGCCCAACGGTGCTCCACTGCAGGGCAGGAATGAGCGCCAAGAAATGCAAGGATCGGGAGCTGGCAGCATGGTCAGTGCCTGTTAATGTTCAAAATGCATTGGGGTGAACAATCTTGTCATTATTTCAACGAGAGGAAAACATGCTCAGCGGAGGTAACTGCCGATACCATCTAACCCAGGCCCAAGGGATTCACTGAATACAGAATCAGCACCAGATGAAATCAATATAACCCTCGTTAACAGGATCAGCAGCTGATCTCAGGGGATAGTTGCACCCACTGGCAACCTGCAGGGTGTTTCTAGAGGGGGTCTTGTGCTGCTTAGCATTTTCTGCAGCAGTTCGGAAGAAAATCTGAAAGGACTGCTAGTGTTTTCAGCCACTCCCCAAATTAACAGCACAGTAAATGGCTACAGAACAGTTTACTTCCAAAAGGTGATCGAAGCCACGCAGCACCTAGCTGTGGTCACACAGCGTGGGTTTAATGCACCCAAACGTGGCGTCCATGTGCCTGGGCATCGAGGGCAGAGGAGGGATGAACCCTGGTGGGCTCTCTCAAGGGCACAGCCAGCACCCAGCCCAGGTGATGGGCTAGGCACTGCCCCAAGCCTTCAGCAAGGATGGGGCAGGCACAGATGGCCAGACAAACCTGTCCTTGCTCTGCAAAGCTGCGATTCCCGGGAGCAGCAGGGGATGGGATGGATAGCCGGGGGATCCGGAGGTGATTTCAGCCCAACATGCAGCATCTGTGGGGCACTGCAGACACCCTGCCTGCTGCGGGTGCTGGGCAAAGGGGGGGAAAGGCTCCTCAGGAAAAAAGCCCCAAGGAAAAAAATCCATCTAGCAAGCAGGACTTTCAGGGAGGGAAAAGTCCAATATGTTTAGTGTTGGGGGGGGGGGTTCCCAAAAAATAGCATAAGGAAAACCTACAGTCACAAGGAAAAAAATTGTAAAGGGTAACTCTGATGGTACTCATCATCGCGTAAAGAGAGGCAGGATGAAGGGAACCCTAAGGGTGGATAGATGTCAGGTGCAGTGAGATTAACACCCCCCCCGCCATAAGTCTGCTACTGACTTTAGTATAAGCAAAACCCCCAAATCTGCGACACCGTCTCCTGCAGCACCCATGCCCCCTGTGGTGGCACTGGCAGGTGTTCCCCTGAGCAAACACGCTGGCCATTAATTCCTGCCGACGATGACTCTCTAAGTGCTTGATTTCCCCTGGAAAGAGAGATGCGAACCCATCCAGACGCAGGCGGCGAGACCAACGTCTGCAAGAGGAGCAGAGATCTCTTTATGCCGTATAAATATCTTCCTTTCCCTTTGAACCGACCATTTAGTGACACTCAAAACTACTAAATCTGGGGTTTATGTGGAAATGATTTTAGAGTGCATTGGAAACCCCAGGTTCCTTTTTCAATCTAACAATGTCTTTAGAAAGCAATTCTTTAAGCCTCCATTTCCAAGACCCTTTTAATCTCTGCAAATTATTGGTAAGAGCTGAATCAAGGCAAACTGCCATCAACTGTGATCACAACACTGTAACTGGGCAATGAGCGACTATCGCTGATTATTTAGAAGAAACTATTGCTTTTAGGCAAGCTGCAACAGAAATAAATTAGCATTTATACTGGATTATTGAAAAACACAAAAAAAAAATCAGCCTCTATCTATATGTCAATTGTGTCTTGCCAAGGTCAATATCTTTACGGTAATAGGCACAGTCTCAAATAGCAAGAACAACTTATGTGTGGAAATGAGCACCGGATGGCCAAAATATGTCATTATTATCAGAAAGACAAACTGATCTCTGAAATAACATCTGCACTCCCACAGCTTTAAATAAAGGTGACCTTCTGTGGAAGGTGTGTAATCAAGAAGCTAGGAAAATAATTCAAAAAAATTAAAACCTAATGGTTTGACTTCTCAGTAGGTTCTTTCCTATCACTGTCAGCCTTATTGCATTTGTTATGTCTTTTCTGAAAATCTGCTTTTGAAACTACTTTGCTTGAAATCTGCAGTTTGATCTTCCCAGGCTATAGGAGGACACAGTCCATTTTTCCACGGCACTTCCAGGTAATGACTGATTAAGTTAGAAAAATATACATTCTGTAAATGAGGATGATTTTAAAGGGTTTTTTTTGTGAAACATTTGCCGTATCAATAGGATTTTCTTTACCACCACCAGTCCAGCACATTCTAATGAAATGAAACATTTTCCTCCCCATCAGAAAATCCAGTCACTGAAGTTGAACTGGAACAAAGGATTGTATCGGGTTTCTGCTAAAGTAAAACAGCAAAGGGAAAAAAATCACCTCGATACTTCATTTCAACAAGGACCAAATATTTGATACTGACCCTGCCAAAAGGCTCCATTTCAGGAGGGCTACAATGCCCAGATTAAGAAATTATGAAAGCCTCTGTTGCAATGTTATGCTTTTTATAAAAAAAATCATGCTACTGATGTGGGAAAAATTCTGGGGTGTTTTCAGTGCCAAATAAACGTGAGGAATTTTGTTGCCTGCATTTCTTTCAGGCCCCCCCAGGCTGTGCTTCCCCTTTGGCTTTGTAAGGGGATGCAAGGGGGAGCAGCCTCTGCCCCCAGGGAATCGGGGCAAGGGGTGTTCCCCGGGTCTCTGGGCAGGAGACCTGGGTCAGTCCCTGGGACTGACACCCCGCCCCCCCCCCGGGACCCGCCACAGACCTCGAGAGCCCGTCCCAGCCCCATCACTGGTGAAACACCCTGCATCGCTCCTCATCCCAGCTCCTCTAACAGGAGTTTGGCCGTGGCTGTTGTGTCCAGGGTCATTTTCCTACCGGCTCGCCCTTCCTGGGCTGCTCTCCTGCTAGGCAGACCCGTTGGATTTACAGTCCTTGTGCACAAGGTCCCTGGTTAAACACCTCTGTGCATAAGTGGAGGCCGCAGGGGTTGGAACCATGCCCATTGCTCCAGTCCTTACAGACCACCTCGCTTGTGCCAGATCCCAAAAACCCGGGTCACGCCGGCCAGGCTCACGTCCTGTTCATCCCTTTGCCTTATTTCTGTCTGGTTTGTTACCAAAGCAGCACCGAGGCCTCAGTGAGATCCCAAACCTCTTCCCTGCCCCAGTGGCTTGCAAGTATTCATCCCCAGGGCACCAGGAGCAGCCTCTCCCCTCCCTGGAGAGGAGTAGGACCACTGCTCGCCGCCTCTCCCGGCCGATCTCCATCCATCCACCTCCCGGAGGTCTCACCTGCACAGAGCCGGGGCTCCTGCGGGTGCTCTGTTTGCCAAGCTGCAGGTTAACCCCAGGGCCGTCTCCCCCCAAGGGCTGACCAGTGTCCCCCTCCCTCCTTCCGCCTGGCTGGGGGGGCTCAGGCCCCTGACCCCCCCATCCGCCAGGGTGGTGCCACCTGCTCTGACAACAACAGGGCACCTCTGAATCCGGGGAGGATGGAGTTTTCAGCAGCCCCTTCCTGGAGTGTGACTCTCAGAAAGGAGGGGACGTGCTCCAAAAGGGACAGAAAACACTTTGGGGAAAAAATAAAATACAATATAACTGTCAGCCTTTTGAGGAAGACTCTGGCACACCAAGAGCTGAGCTCAGATGATGCTCAGCAGCACGGAGTGCAGCACAGCTGTACCGCCGGTGACTGGAAATGCACAGGCTGGTGGGCACAGGCACCGGGGGCTCTGCTGCAGGGCCCCGTCCCTCAGGGCCAGTGGGCAGAGCTGTCCCCCCCTCTCCCGGGGCTGCCCTGATGGGCAGGAGGGTCTCACTGGTGGGTCACCTCCAGTCGCAGGGGCAGAGTGCTGCGAGAGGGGTGGCAGCAGGCCCTCGGTGCTGCTCCCATCGGAGGGAGCGATGGAGGAGTTTTTAAAACGGGGTTCTTTTGAAGCAGGGAGGTGGAAAACAGGCACAGGAAAAAATAATGCAGGTGCCAGGAATCCTGCCTGAACTGTGGGAAAATTGCAACTGAGTAAAGTGTTGCAGGTAAAATTGGCGGGGAATGGGAGTTTCGGACAGGTGAGCAGCAAGAGCAGTAGCCCATGCAGAGATCTGAACGCATTTAACTAACTGCCCTGCACCGAGGGTCTTCCGAGTTCAAGGCGGGGAGTCCAAACTTTAAGCAGCAGACCTGTCCTCTCTCTGATTATCTTTTCTTTTTTCTTTGACAATCACCCCAGGGCTGGAGGTGCTTTGCCCAGCACTTCTCACCAAAGGGATCAGGGAAAGGATGGGGTGTGGGAGGGGAAGGATCCGGTCCCGAGGTGCGGGACATCCCCAGCACCCCAAAATGGGGCTCAGCCCCTCCGGGAGAGCGGCCAGTGCCTCCGGGGCCGACAAACACCGGGAGCGGAGGGATGCGCACCCGGGGGGGTGCAGTTCAGGTGCTGCTTCTCGCACCCACCGAGTTTTATCTATTTGTATGGACATCGCAGCTGGGCACCCCGCGGCACCCCGGCCCGCACCCTGCGTGGAGCGGGCAGCGCCAGGGAGTGCAGGCAGCGGGTGCGGGCAGGTCAGGAGCAGCGTGCGGCTCTTGGAGAGGGTGCACCTACCGGCGAGCCAAACCCGCGGGCTCCCGCGGCGCTTGTGCGGGACCAGCCCGCTGCTGCTCCGGCCCGCCCCCGCCCCGCACGGCCCCGAGGCGCGGAGCCCCGGTGCCCCGGCCCCGGGTCGGGGTGGGGAGGCAGGGGGAAAGTTTGGCCGCGGGGTCCGGGTGCGCCCCGTCCTCTCGGCCCGCAAAGGGCCGTCTAGGAGCCCCCTCGGTTCCCTCCTGCCCGCCGGGAGCGGCCAGGAACGGGCAGGAGGCAGCCCCCCCGCCGCTGTCCCCCCGACAAGCGCCGGGCCCCAGCCCGGGGCGGGGGGGGCGCGTCCCGCGTCCGCCTCGGCCCCCAGCCGGGGGCACGGGCAGCCCCGAGGGAGCATTTCGTTGTCGCAAAACCAACGAACGAACGAGCAACGAGCAAAACAAAACCCCCAAACCAAACCGCGAACGAAGGATCATCCCTGGAGGGGCAGCCGGCGCCGCGGGGGTCCCCGCCCGGGCCCGTACCCCGGCGGGAGCGGCTCCGGGGAGCGGCGGCCCGGGGGCTCCGTCCCGCCGCCCCGAGGGGCCGATGCCAGCCCGCTGCTTTGCTGGGGCTCGGAGCCGCGCGCCCCCGGGGAACCGGGCCGGGAGAGGGGTTTCCCCCGCTCCTGCCGTCGGGTCCGCGCCGTCGGGTCCGGATCCGCGCCGCAGCCGTCGCGCTGCCCCCGGGGCGGTTTCGTTTCGGGGACACACACGCACAGAGACAGACGGACAGACGGAGGTGCGGTCCGCGCCCCCCGCCCCTGCCGCGCAGCGCGCCGCGGGGGGAGCGGGCCGGTACTTACGGGCGAGGGCCGCGGGGCTCGGCCCGGGCCGGGGCCGCTCGGAGCCGCTCCGGCGCTGCCCCGGGGCGGCCGGGCTTAAGAGCCGTCCGGCGGGCGCAGGACAATGGCCGGGAGGAGGGGGCCGGGGAGGGCGGCGGGAGGCGGGGAGGGGACGGGGCCGCCCGCCGCCGCTCTCCCCCGCCGGGCTCGCTCGCTCCGCCCCCCCGCGTCTGGCGTAAACCCGGCGCCGGGCTAAAAGAAACGGCGAGCTACCGGCGCCCGGGGCTGGTGGCCGCCGCGCCGCGCCTCGCCCGCGCACGGCTCGCCGGTGCCGGCGGCAGCGCCCGGCCCGGCCCATCCCGTCCCGTCCCGTCCCGTCCCGTCCCGCCATGTCGCTGAGCCCCAAGCACACGACGCCCTTCTCGGTCACCGACATCCTCAGCCCGATGGAGGAGAGCTACAAGAAGTTCGGCGGCATGGACGGGGCGGGCGGGCTGGGCGCGCCCCTCGGGCCCTACCGCCAGCCGCCGGTGCCGGCCGCCGCCGCCGCCGCCGTGCCGCAGCACGTCGTGGCCGGTCCCACCGGGGCCACCGCCTACCACATGCCCCACGGCGTCTCCCAGTTCCCGCACGGCGCCGTCGGGGGCTACTGCAACGGCGGGCTGGGCAACATGGGCGAGCTGCCCGCCTACCCCGAGGGGATGCGGAGCGGCGCGGCGGCGGGCGGCGGCTGGTACGGGGCCGGCGGCGACCCCCGCTACTCCAGCAGTAAGTGCGGGCGCGGGGCGGCGGGGGCGGCGGGCGAGGGGCGGCCGGCGGGCGGGCGGGCGGGGGAGAGCCGCTGCCCCCGACGGGGCGGCCGCCGGCGCTGAGCCGCCTATCCCCGCTCAGTCTCCAGGTTCATGGGCCCGTCGGCGGGGATGAACGTGACCGGGATGGGCGGCCTGAGCGGCATCGCCGAGGGCGCCAAGGCCATCGTGCCGCTCCACGCGGCCCCGCGGAGGAAGAGGAGGGTGCTCTTCTCCCAGGCACAGGTCTACGAGCTGGAGCGGCGCTTCAAGCAGCAGAAGTATCTGTCGGCGCCGGAGCGGGAGCACCTGGCCAGCCTGATCCACCTCACCCCCACCCAGGTGAAGATCTGGTTCCAGAACCACCGCTACAAGATGAAGCGCCAGGCCAAGGACAAGGCGGCCGCCCAGCAGCTGCACCCCGACGGCGGCGGCGGAGGCGGCCTCTGCCAGCAGCACTCGCCCCGCCGCGTCGCCGTGCCCGTGCTGGTGAAGGACGGCAAGCCCTGCCCGCCGCCGGGCAGCGGCACCCCGGCCCCCGGGCAGCCCGCCCCCCCCCCCGCCCCCCGCCGCCTCCGCCGGGGCGCTGCCCGCCGCCGCCCCCGCCGCCCACCCGCACCCCGGCTCGCTGGGGCAGGCGGCCGACCTGGAGGAGCTGTCGTCCAGCCCGCCGGCGCTGCACGGCCAGGTGCCCCCCCTGGCCCCCATGGACTCGGCCGGCGTCGACTACAACGGCGGTATGGTCAGCCCCAACCTGCTCTACGGCAGGACGTGGTAATCCGTGTGTGCGTGTGTGTGCGTGTGCGTGTGTCCCGCCCCGGCGTCGCCCCCGCGCTCCGGCCCCGACGGCCGCCCCGGCCCGGCGAGGCACCTGCGGGGACCCCCCCCGACGGCCGCCCGTCGGCCCCGTCCGGCCCCCTCCCCACCCCGACTCCCCGGCCCTGCGGCCTCGCTTCGGCTTTTTTAGACTCTCCCCGGTTTTGGAAACCTGGACCCGACGGCAGAGCCGCAGTGGTTTGAGGGGGGTGTGTGGGGAGGTTGCGGCCGCGTGCGCGCCCACGCGTGGGCGCAGGGCCGGGGGCTCCCTGCGTGTGGGCGCGCGTTCGCGGGTCCGCGTCCCCTCCGCCTTCGTGCCGGTGTGCGCGGCCGCCGCGGGCCCGCCCGGGAGAACCGCCCCGACGGGGCGCACGGCCGGCGGCGGCGGGGAACGGGCACGGGGGGGCCGCGGGGCTCCGCTCCCGGCCCGGCCCCGTTCTCCTGCGACCGGGCACCGGCAGCCAAACCCGAGCGCAGCCGGGAGCCCGCGCCGGTGCGCGTATACCTTACAGACCCATTGAAGGCGAACAATAAATCTTCTGAAGTGCAACTTATCTCAGCAGAATTAATTTTATAGGGGTGCCCCTGAAGTGCAATTTCATTATTATTTGATTGAAGGTAAATTGAATTGTAACTCAAGGTCGAGGAGGCGGCGAGCGGGGTGAGCGGTGGGCGGCCGCTGCCTTTCGGAGGACGGGGTGCGCCGGATCAAGAAAATAAAACAAAATCCAAGCCCGGCAGCGGCGGAGGGTGTTTTGGCGGAAGAGCTCTCGAACGCCGGTGCTCAGATTTAAGGGGGAAAACCGTTTTTATCGTTGTTGTTATTAAATATGGCTTAGGAAATGAATGTACGCCAGCGGAGACGCTGCTCCGCAGACGGCACCGCAAACCCCGGCCCTTCGCTAAGCTTCCGACGAGCTGCGGAGATCACGGAGACTCCCGGTCATTCCCGGGGCTGGACACCGCCTCCCCGCCGGGAGAGGCGGGGATCGGGCCCCCGCAGCGGCCGGGGCCGCCGGGCTGGAGGAGGAAGGACGGAGAGCGGTGGGACGGATCGGGGCGGCGGGGTTTGTCCCCTCGCCTCTTCCCCGAGGAAATCCAGCACACCGGGAAGCGCTTCTCGGAAGTTTCCGGCAATTTTTCTTTCTTTTATTTTTTTAATTTTTAAATTTTTTTTTTTTTTACAATAAAAGGAAACGTTGTTCTCAAGAGTTGCCTGCTTCGTTCTCGGGCTACCTACGGATGCGGTTTGACCGCCCCTGGACAATCCCCAAAACCCCCGTTTTTCCACCTCCCTCCCAGCCGCTAAGAGGATTTCGTTCCACCACCCCCCCGCCCCGGCTCCGCCATCCTCGGCGGGGGTGTCCGCTGAACCCCAGCCCCTCCGGGGGCTCCCCAGCTTCGGGGACCGCCGCGGCTCCGCGCCGCTCCCGGCTGCGCCGTGAAGGAACGATTCTGGGGTGAAAAAGAGGGATTTCGGCTTCTGCGAGCCCACGGACCGGCTCCCGGCCCCCTTCTCAAGGGCCATCCCGGGGGCCGGGAGGGGAAGGGGGGGACGCCCTGCCCTTCCCCTCCCGGCGGCCGCCGCACCGGGAGCGCTCCCTCGGGGGACAGGGGGACGCGCAAGGACACCCGCGGCTCCCCCCCCCCCCCCCAACGTTTCTCCCCGCCGGCTCCCACGCGGGACGGGGTTGCAGGATGCAGCTCGGAGCGCCCGGCATGGCCCTTTAGGGAAGGGGATGGGTCTGAGCCCTCCAACCCTGCTAAAGCAAAAGGGACAGCACCAGGCTCAGCTCCAGCTTAGAAAACGTAAGGTAGAGCAGCATCAGGAGTGCCACGGGGATCCTGTCCCCACGGGCCAGCCCCGGATACCCCCCAGCAGCTCCGGGTCCCGGAGAGCGCTGGGATGCAGCAGGACCGCACGCCTTGGGCAGAGGGGATGCCCGGGCAGCTGAAGCAAAACAGCCAGAGGAGGGGTGATGCTCCACGCTCAGGCCCTGCATCCCATCCTTGGGTGACAGAGCAGAGGAACCGAAGCCCCCCCCCGGCCAAGCGCGTTGCTCCAAGCCCCGCTCCGAGGGTCTGGGTGGGCACTGCATCTCCCAGCGCCGAGGGCAGGCTCCGGTCGGGAACGCCAGCCAGCTGTCAGCCAACAGCGTGAAGAGCTGGGCAAGGGGGAACCTGAAGGGACAAGCCCTTCCCAGAGAAGCCCCCCAGAATGTTTCTCCAGCCCCATTTTCATACCACCCCCCACCCCTAAACACAGGGAGTGAGGAGCAAAAGCCCACTGGCACCCCGGGTTCATCCTCGGGAGGAGGGGGCACCTTTGGCGGTGCGAGGATGAGCTACCCAGCTCCTTCCTCCAGCCTTGCACTCAACCACCGCATTTGCATGAAAATTCACATTCACTGCTGGTTTTGTTCTGCTCGAAAAGCAAAATTACTTTTTTGAGACCCAAATATTTTCCCGGCAGAGGGAGAAGGCCATTGGTGAGGGCTGATGACGGTTCTCGGCTCCAGGCCGGATAGCAACTCTTTGCATTACAATGAAGGATTCTGCTCCAACCTCAATCACTTGAAAATAATGAATCCAGTTTCATGATTTCTTCCTCCCAAGGTTACACTGGTCTGGTCTTTCTCCTCGTTGCTGGTGATTAACATCTGGGCCCTCAAAGGAAGGGGCTGAAAAACTACTCGCGCCTTGCAACCGTGCGTAGGGGCAACAGCAAAGCTTTGAAGTTTACTGATGTATATGATACATGTGTTTAATGGAAAAGTCCACGCGTGGCACAGCCGAAAGATGGTATATTAGCATTAACGCTACTCATTTAACTGGATGCTCTCGTCATTTCTTTTTGATTAAACAAGGCTTTTAAACACTACGGTAGAGGCCGTGTGGAATTATTTTCCGAGAAATTAATATAAATGTGTGCATGCAGGTATAGATAAAAGATACAAACACATGCCGGAGGGGGTTGGAAATAAACCACTCGATACTGCTCAGAATTTCAAAAGCCACTTTATAAAGCAAATAAAAATATTTACTGATTTGGTACACTCACATGGAAAATCCCTAGAAAGAGTGCTAAAAATGAATGGAAAGTCTGTACTTTGCAGCTATTTTAAATTATATATCAAAACAGACAAATATACCTTCCGTGCTTGTTTATGTTACAATAACAAAGTCAAAACAGGCACAAGTTGTAAAAGTTGAAATGTTTTAATTCAAAGTCCAAAAAAATCTCCTTTCTTTGTGAGAAATTCAAGGAAGCATCTGACAAGGGATACTGACAGACGTGTCTTTAAACACCATGCTCCGCAGGCTGCCTGCTGCGTCTTCCCCAAGAGTTAATAAAATCCGATTTCTATGCATTCTTTAAAACTCCGTGTCTGTTTTCAGGCTCTTATGTGTGAAGTAAAGGATGTTTGGAGTTCAGATTGACAGGCACAGCTAAGCACAGCTTGTATATGTAATAAAGACAAAACAGCACTCCTACCTCATCAAATGTCTCACAGGCAAATTAGCAAGTCTAGTTTACTCGTATTTTACAATACGCTATTTCCAAGCGACATAGCTGCCCACAAAAAAAAAAAAAAATCAGTTTGGTAAGAAATATGCACATTTAAAACAAATACCGTAGTTTAAAAACTACAGGGATGTTTCTTAAGGATTCAGTTTTTTTCCCCCCAAATAATAAAAGAACAAAAACAAAAAAACCCAGACATTTTCTATACGTAAAAAAAAAAAAAAAAAAGTCAAAAGCTAATTCCAGCTGTATCTTCCTGAGGAAGGTGGTAGTGGGTAGGGCCTCCCGGGGCCATATGCCTACAAACAAACAAAAGCAAGCATTTATTTTTTGGATTAACATCACAGTAAACAAGTTAGGCGAGCTTCAGGCGCCACACAAAAATGAAACAATACATCCTTCGCACAGAAAGGTACCGCAGGCAGAGCTGAACGTCTCTTAACCACGTTTACAGATGCTTTCCTGAAAACACAAGCTTTAACTTCCACCAGCGGAGAGTGGTTCTTTGCACAGCACCGGCCTCAGCTTCCAGCTGTACCACAGGAAGAGTCACGCTTCTAAATCAGAAATAAATTTGCCAAAAGACAGCACCAAGGACAAGTTACCTCCAAGCTGTCACACCTCCGCATGTTCTTTGCTTTCAGCAATGCTGGAAGCAAAGGGGTACAAAATGTTAAAGCCACATACACACACACATATTCATTCACACACACACCTGAAGGGCAGATTTGAAATGCAAATTTTTAATTCCTACCAAAAGGCGGGCTTTGCAGTCTGTACGCTTAGGCTTTACACAGAGTAATGATGTAAATGTCCTTTTTGTGGACTAACTAAAGTATCAATTTGAGATGTGCGATGCCTGTATGCTGTTAGTAAGATTAGTCAGGTTTATTTTACTGAGAGGGAAAAAAAAATTTTCCTCAACTATCAGCTTTCTGTTTTAGTTGTAAGCAATCTTATGTTAAAAGCAAGGCAGACATTTTTACAGATAGGTATTTTAAGGGGGTGGTGGTGGTGGTAGAATTTTATTTGTTACAGAAGCAGCCCTTTTCAGCACTCATTCCTTTTAAATAATGGGTGAAAGATGCCTAAATCCCACCTTGGAAATAACTCCAAATTAGATAGATTTTTGTATTTAAATTTAGATGAGGCATTCTGTACATCAACTATCCAGTGAAAAATCTGTCAGAAAATTTCATAAAAAGTCCCTTTGAAACATTTAAAATTATTTCAAAGCCTGATACACTGCAGAGACCAAAAAGTTAATTAAATGTGATGCACTAACGACAGCTATAGGCTTTGTTTGTTTCTTACTTGGAGTTTTTTTTTGGTGGGTAGGGGAAGAGAGGTTTCCTTTCATTTCCTTAAAAGAGAAATCCATCTTTACCCTGTCCTGCAGGGGCTCAGAGATAACAGCTGAAACTGAAGAGACAGTGAGCAAACCTGTGACAGGGGAGGCTCTCCTCAGCCTGCTTGTGTCAGGCAATCAAAAACAACTTTCTGAGCAGAAACCGATTTGTTACACCCTGTTTTTAAAGGGCTCTGAAAGAGACCTGCAGAATACACTGTTTCTACTGTCAGGAACGTTTTACATTTGTTTTTGGTTTTGATTGTAATCAATTAAAAAAGGAAACAAGTTGTCTACATCCCTTGAAAAATCCTTCCAGTTACCTAAATAGCAGCAATCCCTGTACAGAACTACAGTTCAGAGGCCTTGTAAGAGCTGCACAAGACATTTATCTGGACATTCAGTTGTGTATTACTACAGACTAAAAGAAAAATGTCAAACACCTGCACAACACGATCAAGTTTATTCTTTAGTTTTCTGGAACAGCTGGAAGATGCCAACAAATACCCAGTACCACAGAGCAACCCATATCCATGGCAGTTGCATTAATTTTGTAAGTACTTTGTATCAGCGCGTTTATTAACCTCTTCAGACCATGTTCTGTATGCTGTAAAAAAAGAATTCAGAGGTGAAAGGGACCAAAGATAATTATTTATGCTGCTATGTGTCACCACTTCCACTTGTATCCCTTTTCAAGGCTTTAAAGCTTTGAAATTTACAGGCAGCAACGCTAGATTCCATTATTGGTTTTGCACCCTAAACTCTTTAAGGTTCTAATTTTACTCCAGTGCTGTCAGCCCTGAGGAAATAACAACATCTGAAGGTTCATTTAAAAATAACGACCCCCCCCCCCCCAAAAAAAAGAAAAAAAGGCAACCAAAATTTAAAAGGAGCTAAAAACCAGTTGGAAAGCAACACAACTGCCAAGAAAATTTTTTAAGGAAGCAAATTTACTTGAGCTGAAAGATTTGTCCTTAATAACCATCACGTAAGTCAATACAAATAAAACCATAGTCACCACCCAGTTTTAACTTCCTTTCATGATCCAGCAGACACATCCCATGCTAGTGACAGGTGAATTACGTTTTGGGCAAGACTGCAATATTACCAAACAGCAATATGCCTCCTATTTAATCATTCAGGTGGCAAACAGCTGGAAAGCTGTGAGGGCAGAGGTTTTCTGTCACTGCCAGGCTGTAGATGTCCATGGTGCTCTGAGAGCCCACAGTTACAAGACAGCTTTCCAAATGTGAACTAACAGGGGATGCCCTCCCTGAGCCCACACTGCAACCACTTCTGGAAGACAATTCCTGTTCACCTTTGTGATTCCAGCTGCAGCTGTTACACATGAAGATTTAAGGTCAGGAATGAACTAGTTTAAGCACTGATTCCTTTTGCAAATATATGCACCTACGCTACCCAGGATAAAGGGTAGCACAGAGTATGGTGTAACAGACAGACTTTTTTCAAGTATCTGTTTTCCAGGCCTAATTAAATACCACCCAGACTCTACCAGCATCAAAATCCTCCACTGATTTTTCTACGTTATTACAGCAGCCCGTTACAGAGTAGTGCAATTATGCATTTATTTCTTTGTCTCCAGTGTTTTGGGTAAACCTGTGTAACAAAAAATGAAAGATTTTTGAAAACTGATCTTATCAATACACCTCATCCAAATTTGAAATATACTTAAAAAAACTGGGGACTAGCTGGGCAGCACAGCCAGGATTCAAACCCCACTGTTTCCCCATCAAGCCTAATGTGATCATAACCCACGCTGTCTAGTTTTGCTTCTAGCCAAAACCAGTCCTGAAAGGATCTGTACTGGCAATGCCTCCCCACTATAATTGGAGCAAGAGTGTGTGGTGGTATACTTGCCTCTTCTTCCGCTGTTTCTTCCTGCAACACCAATATGACAACTGAATGAGCTAAAGACAATTCTTACAAGCCTCCTCTGCACTAAAAATGCTTCAGGGTAGGAGTCGGGGGGGGGCAGGGAGAAGAGAATCTCACTGCTGCTAACAAGGGTTCAGTCGAACAAGAGTTTTAAGAGTTGGGAGCACTGGGGCAGACTCCTTGCTGGCTATAGATCTTTTCAGCAGCACCATGTAATCCTGCAGTCGGCAGACAATGCTGAGAACGGTAATAGCAGCTCACAGGCTGTTTCTGCTGGGCTTCGGTCCTGACAAGCTGAACCAGACACAGAAGCACGCGGCACTCTGCAAAAAGCCTCCCCAGCAAAGGCCAAAGGCTCTTCTCTTACAAACTTGGTTTGACAGTACATGCTTTTATCGTATTAGCTGCCTCAAAACCCCACACCATAACAATGTCATGGTGCAAAAGTGATTGTGATAGCGCTGCCTGAGTCTCCCAACCAGAATAGAGAAGGAAAACATAAAGCAGACAAAGAATCAGAGAAGTGGTAGAAATGCTATGAGAAGGCTTTCACATATGCTGTATGACATTACAATTTAAATGGATTGTACTTGCAGTCCCTGCTGTTTAAGCAAAGGAGACTGGGATGTTATCCAATACACACACCGCAGGACAGAATTTATACCTACATGAAAATGACTATATGCTGCCAATAGCATGGAGAAACAGTCCCTGAAACTAAACACCAAATTTGACTGTATTGGTGCTGTACTGTGTAACACAAATGTTTGGATACTCGGGAGATGAGCAGACTGGGAAGAAGAAAAGAAAAACTAAGAGCATCCACTAAAAAGTGACTTGTCTTGAGCACATTTATGAGAGGTAGCTGAACCAGGTCCCAACAGAAGGCAAGTTTCAAACAGTTTGTGCCTTAGTTTCCATACAAAGGATTGGGAAATAGTGTTGTTACCAGGCAGCTGAGCGCTCTTCCTCCTCTTTCCCCATTACTGGTCAGTAATCTTCCCACAGCTGAGTAATAGTTCTGACTTACCAAAACCGCAGCGGAACTTGAATTTTAATATAGACACCTGAAATTTATTTTAAACTAGTACATAGCATTGTAAATACTCAAATTTCTAGTACAAGAGTATATGCACTTTACGTTTTTACTGGGAATACACACAGGAAAAAAAAAAATCACATAAGCAAAATCACCTGCTGCTTTCAAGAAGCATTTTCATTTTGTGGCATTTTCATAAACTGATGACAAAGTCACCTATAATTTTGGATGAGGTTCTCCTATCACGTTCACTTGTTTTCATTTAACCACACAAAGCTATTTTCACATGTACCTTCACAGATGTGTTTACTTCTCTGGCTACTAGAATCTAACATTTGCATTTAAGTAGTTTTTCAGCTACGAAAAAGCCAATAAACATTCGAGGGGAAAAATTAATGAAGTCCTAAGAATCTACATTTTAAACACACCGGGGAGAAACCTTTCCATCCCCAGAATGTATAGCTGATAGATTTCCTTACACAAGACAAAGACTCTGGTTGAAACACTTGCCTTCAGATTACGTTTTCTCAGGCTTCAAGTGTGTGACTTGGTAGCATGTTTGATCTACTTTTAATGAAAAGCAGTGTCGGCATAGTCATGGCATAGGCCTCTTGCCCAGGGGACACACAGAGGGGCTGGACAAGGCTGGGAAGCTTACCTGTCAGTGCTTTCACTGGTGACACAGCTACTGGGCTAAAACCAGCTCAGGAATGCCAGCCTATGCTGCATTCACTCTCCACAGGCACACATGAAGGAAGCCTTACTCAGGACGAGAAGAAAACGTGCAAAACGGGGCAACATCTTCATACCTGCCTTCCCCTGTCCAGCCGATCTTCAGGTCTCTGTGGGTAACTCATTGGTCCGCCCAGCCCCTGGTACTGACTTGGCTGGTACTGGTTTTGGGATTGCAGCATGCGGTTCCAGGCAAGAAGAGGAGCAGCCCCAGCAGTTCTGTGTAAAGAAGAAACACACTGCAACATGAACTTAGCTCCTAGAGTTTCACACCACAAAATCCGAATTTCTATAGTCTCGTATGATAAATGATCCCATTTGTCTCAGAGTTAAACACTGTCACATCCAGCTATGCCTGCTGTGGTACTTCAGATGGCCAAGTTGTTAGAGATAAATCGGGGAAGGGGGAATATCTTCCAAGATTCTCCTACCAAAAGGCCGCATTTGCTTACTGCTTCCTTCATCACAGCCTGAAAGCTACAGAACCAGGTACTACCACAAGCAGCAAATTCAATTTTACAAATCAGAGACTTTTCAAATTCCTTGGAAGGATTCTGCCCATCTTTTATTTTAGCGGCAAATTTGCCAATTCATCCACACTGATCTTGAATGTAGATTAAACCCCAGATATCACCAAGTTAGCTAAATGTAACACACCATCCAAAGAGTAAACATGTGCAATACAGGAGAATGAGGCTTTCTTTTCTAAATGTCCAGACTCTTTCTGGGAGTCCATTCTTTCTAGTTAATTGCAGGTTGCAAATGAATTCTTACTGCGAGTATTCTGAATCTAGGGTAGGGGCCTTGGCTGCTTTTTCCCATCCATTATTCTGCTCAATATGTCAGAAGGTCTGATCGGGAAGAAACCTTTTCAAGTTCTATTGATGCCGTTTTCAATTGACCACGGTGACCTAGCAACATAAGCACTAATTGGCATGGACTGACTGACATTTGGTGTACAGTTTATATGGGAACGCAAATTCAACATCCATTATAACCTAGTTTGCCATCCTAGATTACTAACAGCAAGAAATGTTTTAATTGCCTTCAAGTGCCTATTCTAACATTACAATTATAAAGCAACAGGTATTACACATCAAATAATTGTTTGAATAAAAATATTTAGAAAAATGATACAGCCATGATACAGCCTTTAAAGCTGAGCGTAAGGTAAGGGTACAATTCCTTACAGAATTCATAGCAGTTATGTTTTGCAGTACAATGTATTGTTGTAAAGGAAAAACATTGGATAGTCGAGACAGTTAATCTTTTCTGACCCCTGTTTAAGAGAGTCAGCTGAACAGTGTGCGGCCAGCCTGCCGAGAGACAGGAATAGCAGAGAGCATGAGCACTGCATTTCCCATTTACCTGCTGCACTGCTGAACTGAAAGTTACTTTGTGTGTCTTCAAAGAGCCTCTGCCTAGATTTGCTGGATTAAATTGGTGGGACCTCAGCCTCGGAGGAGTAACCCTACCCAGAGGCTGATAGATTCTTTCAAGCGCCCATGCAGTTCAGGGAGGAGGTATGACTTGTGACCAAGGGAGGACTCACAGCCAGCTGTACAATGTTGGGCACACTCTGCTTTGAGCAACTGAGGAAGCGATGCTGAGAGAGGAAGGACTTTTAAACACACATTTCACCAGCTGGAACAGAGGCAAAGTTGGAATCAAGACAGGTAAACATAAGATTAAAATCAATGAAAACAGGCATTTTGGACATGAACGCTTTCTGCTTTTGGATGCAAATTGCTTTTGGTTTCACACTAAAGCCTACAGGAGAGCTGCTCTACCTGGTCAGATTAAGACCTGCCTGAACTTTAGTAAGGCAAGAGAAACTCCTGCCATCTCCAGAAATTAAATAACTTGATTCCTCTTTATAAAAAGTATGAGTCTTACCTGATAAATACACAATTGGTAAATACGATGTGCAATACATGTAGTAAAAACGAGCATGCACAAAAGCAAAGTGGTAACACTGAACTGTGTGGTTTTATTTTTAACTTAAGAAGTATGTCTAGCAATGCACAATGTTATCTGAATCATTCATTAGGAATAGCAATACTGTATTTAAAGTTAACAGTACATTACACTTTCAGGGCATAACACTCAAAATCAGTATTCTGATGTTCCTTTTGATTAAGTGTTGCAAGTACTCACTTTTTTTTCCCCATTATTCCTAAAAAACAGCAGACTCTCCAGGAAAAAATACACTGCTCAGCCTTAAGGAAAACTACCAGGAATTACCTATATAGCCCCAGCACTATGACTTTCATCAACAGTCAGTCTGTCTCTACAACTTTGCTAACCTGCTGGTGATAAATACCCTCAGCAACTGATGATCACAGGCCAACACTTGCTACATGCCTGGAATGGAAAAAGTTTGACACAAATTTCATTTGATGTGAATGTGTATTTGGCACAGAGTTTAAACTTTTTATTTTAATAAAGTGCTGCTTAGTGAAAAGTTGTGATATTTAACAAATGAAACACATTAACACTAATATCATTATTACATTGAGGCATTTTTGCTTTGAGGCCATCTGAAAGAGTGAAATTGGTGATTTTCAGTTAGAACCACTACATGTTCTAAGGATAAACCTAGTAGGAAAAGAAGAAAAAAAAAAAAAAAAAAGCTGCAATGTGTTTTCTGATCTTAAAGTTAGAAAAGCAGCTTACACCTTTTTGCTGCTCTTAACTCACAGAATTATGTAGTATTTTTAAAAACCAAAATTTTAGATTTTCATCTGGTAAACAGAAATCAGGAAGTTATAGTCCCCACAGCACTTGACTTCATGTTCATCTAATGGATGTATTAATTGGTGATTCAAATTACCTGAGGGTGGAGATTTGTATGCAGCAAAGCTGTGCCTCACGGGTAACAAAAAAAGAATTGTGCCACTTGGAATATCACATGAGTTCACATTGGCAGAGTTACTCAAATGCGCAATCCAGAGTTACGTCAACTTACGATTAAACTAAAGCATATACATACAGGATAGCAAAAATACAACTTCAGGAAACTTTATACAGTAAAACATTTCTGTGTTCCAACCTCAGCCTCTTTGGAAATCTATTCTACAAGCAGGTTAAGCAAAAGGATCTACTTAACCAGATTACAAATTTCCATCAGCCAGGAAACCAGGCAGCAAATATATCTATAACCTCTGAAACATATCGGATCACCAGCACTGAAGGCAAGAGCACGAAAACAATTGTCTGCCATCTCCAGTAACGCAGCCCAGTCAGACCAGGGCCTGAACAGGACATGCTGAAAGGTGTCCTGTTCAATGGCAACTCACCAATTTTGTTTTACTTGCTGCACATTGAATTCATCACTAAATTTAAAAGTAAGAAATCTTACACAGGAGACAAGATCATCTGGACTATGAAGAAGCAGCTTTACACTATTGGGTTTTCTTCCACCCAGGCCTGTGAAGCAGGAGCGTGTTTAGCCCCTGCTGCAGTACTCTATCCCTGAAATAGCACAAAGGCTCAAAGCTTTCCTGGCAGGGATAGGGCTCCTTGCTTATCCCTTGCTTGATGTCGCAAATCAAGGATATCGTAGCCTCCTGCCAACCCACTTCATCTGAAAAGGCTGGAGCAGGGGCAGGCCTCCCTCAATTACTTTCTTCCCAGGAGCAGAGGTGATGGAGAACAGAAATTCCTCGCTGCTCTCCCCAGCGGCACCTTGTTGCTCCTGGAACACCTGAAGCTGCAGCAGCAAGCTGGGACAGCCTTGGGGCTAGTGGTACAGGAAACTGGCAGCTCCCGGGGAATTAACTGGGAAACAGAAAAGCTCTGGGCTGGGGGGTGGGGGTGTTCAGTTCAACAGGTTCAGCCACTTTTTCCTACACTAAGCCTACCTATCTTTATGTTTCTGTTTAAACTTTTGCTTAAGTCTCCTTCCTTATCTCTGTATGGCAACTAACTCAACATCAGCCCTAAGCATCTGTTTGACTTGTTTCCCAAATCAAACACCTTCCAAGAACATGGCAAAATTACTTATCCTCAGCACCAAAACTGGCAAGTTAGTGATTTTCATAAATCATCAGAGGTATAACAAAGCACCACCAGAGAGGGAAAGCATTGTAAATACACTGTTGTCACTCAAAAGCTAGCACGGCATTCTCCAAGCTTCTCTAAAGCTTATTTTCTAGGTGAAGATGATACATCTTCAATTTAAAGTCACCTCAGGGGACACCAGTTTCCTCAAGTCTGGGAACTGAACAGTGAAGTCAATACCACAACACTAGAAGCATGCTGGACAGGTTAACAGATTGAATCATGAACACCGTCTATCTGCAAAAATGCTCTGAAGTACCTGGACAGTGTGCAGTCACTTCTAAAAATATTAGCGCAAACCAAGCACAGTAACCTTATGATAGGATTCTGATTAGAAAGACAGTCAATTATTACAATTGCAATAAAAATATGTATTTCAAGTGAGAAACAAACAATTTCTGGCTGAAAGAAGTTATTTATAGGTGAATTAATAAACTCTTGCACTTGGGAAAAAAAAAAAAACCAAAACCAAACACCCCCCCCCCCCCCCCAAAAACCCAATCCACCCAAAAAAACCCCACAGCCTGGTAAAATGATAGGAGTATAGCATTGTAAAAGTAATGACAAGTTACAGACCTGTAGCAATATTTCACAAAATGGTACTATATAAATTGGATTTAATTAAGATGTAGGAATACCAACTCCCATGGACAAAGTAATATTAAAGTTTGTAATGCAAGATTCATTTATAATGCAATATTCCACATTGACGTGGCACAGGACAAGGGAGCTGGACTTATTTCAATAGGGATCAAAATGGTTGCCATGGAAAGCGTGATTGCGGAGAGCTCAATAAATTTTCCCGAAGCTCCTATTTCCAATGGTTAACATTTGCAAATAAAACCATAAAAAAAAAAAAGCGTGCCCCAGAGCAGAAGCTTCAAAGATCTCACATACACTCTCATTCCTCCATAAATATAAATAAATGTCATTTTTCATAGCTTTCACAGGTACGCTGGAGTTTATAAAGTCCATCTGACTTAAGAACATACAACCTATCCATGAAGGAACGCATGTAAAACATCCCTTATTATCAAACCATGTCACATTCCTTCTATTCGATGGCACTTATTGGACTGCAGATTCCATAATCCTTCCCTGAGTCCCTTCTGCATTTAATTCAGTTCAGTCTTAAGTAGTTAAAGAAACTGTTTTCAGTGGCAACTAATAACTACTGACCTACAGTGACACTGCCCTACAATAGGCTTGTCAGGCCTGAAAAACTTGTACCAAAGAAGCTGATTAGGACTTCAAGAGGTTTGTAGCAAGAATCAATGGCTAGTCTGTACTAATGCTGCGGTTGCGGCACAGAAATGATAAAAGTGGAACACCATTAGTTATGCCTCATTAAGCTCCACAGCCCTCCTAAAAAGAAATTTGTTTAGCCTGTCCAAAATCTAATGCAGTTTTAAGCTCTCTGTGTTCAATTTCATAGTATCTCAAAAGCTTCAATAAGATAAAGGCCAAAGAACCAAGAACGGTACCAAAGCACCAACAGTAAAGTTAATTTTGAAGTCTGAGTTTTAACGGAAAGTGGTTTTGCCTTCTTTTTTTTTTTAATACAAAGTACTCAAGCCTTTTAAAGGATGAACACCACATAGTGCACTCACAAAATATAAATAAATCATGGACATTAATTAACTTTAAAAATCCTGCTGTACAGCATGATTTCAACAAATTTAAACAACAAAGTTCAAAACAAAGAGGGGAAAAAAAACCAGTTGTGAAGCCTGGCAGAACCAAGCACATCCTCCTGGCCACATTTTACAAAACTTCAATCCCTCCCGCCTTACCTTTGTGGTGTCTGTTGAAACAAGGGCGTAGGACCTCGCCAAGACTCCTGGGGTCTAAGATCTAGAGGGTAAAATAAAACGTTAAAATAAAAAAGAGCAAGTATACTTAAAGAACTGTGCTCCATTTATTCTTACACATGCTCAAGAATTTGTTTTAAGAAGTCAAACAGAAAAGCTCAAACTGGATATACTACCAAATCTATTTCACCAAGTCGTTGGTTAGTATTGCTGATTTTAATAGAGCCCTTATGTCCATCAGTGGCAAGCTTAGTATTAATTAAGAAAAGGCAACTTTTTTTTTTTATTATGTCCAATAATCTTCAAGTTATGGGAAGACTGAATTTTAATTGCTAGAACTAGCATTGGTTAGTGCTTGGACACTTCACAGGTATCTTCTCTTGAACTTTAAAAAATGCAAAACCATGTCTGTTACCATAACTGAAGACTTAATTTAATGTTTACATTACTTACAAGTATATTCATCACTACACTATCTGAAGAAAAAACTATAGATACACATACACACACACACCGCTGTGCCATCATCATAACACACCATGTTTGTGAGCAACACATATTTAATACTCAAAATATGTGCAAGTTTCCCTCTGATTAGGCTAAGTTATTCTATAAAGCAAACTAGAAGAATGACCAGAGCACGTAATAGAGTGAACAGTTCCACTTTATTCACATTTACATATATATATATAAAAAAAAAATATAGTTATATTTAGGATATATTTAAAGATAGTAAAAATATATAACCTAGACAATGATAATATAATAATAAAAATCTATTAATGATCTCTCAGGTAATGTAATCAGACTGAATTAAAGCTTTTGGGGTAAAAACTTGGCCCGAGACCTAGCACTGCAGTTATAAGAAACTGCAGTGAAAAAGACCACCCACTTCTCAATTGTTTCTTCTACCCAAACTAACTCTTTACAATGACATCGCAGTAACAACATTGCTTTAACAGGACATGCAATTAAACGGTTGTTGTTCTTCTACATAAACTGGTCAGTAAACAGGATAAAAGAAACGGCTAATCAATAGCTCCCTGGTCAGTCCACAACACTCAAATTGTGCATCAATCAAAAACTTCAGTTTCAGTGACACCTTTGATTATTTTCAATAGTGTTTAAGCGTGACCTAATTTCAACAGCTGGTTCCAAAAGCTGTCTAATGGTCGTACTGCGAAGGGACAGTAACACCCTATCAAACTGCCAATATTCAAGTACACTAATGCTTCGCGATAATTTGAAAGAAAAGGGGAAAAAAACCCCAAAAAACAGACAGAGGAAAAATCTGCACTTCTCTCCTAACTCTGGCTGGATTGTCTGCAGGCTGTAATGGTCTGACCCAGACAGAAACCTTTCACGGCAGCACTCGAGCGTGCAGGGGAGAGTGCAGGCAGCCCCCCTTGAAGATAACACCGTTTCATCAGGGGAAATAAATTCTGATCCCCAGCAGCATTGCCCTTCTTGCCTGGGCCTCCTCTGGGCAGAGCTAATCCAGCCCAGCAATGGCCTGAGCTGCACAGGGATACACGCTGTATTTATTTATTAAACATTACATGTATACACACACGCGCGCGCCAAAATATACACCTCTCTCTACATATACACACAGAGACATATATACTGTTACCAACTGATGCTCATAATCAGGTACAATGGACCAAAGATGGATAGTGGCACTTTATACTGATCAGCCTGTGAATTACAAGGAATTTTACATGCATAAACAGCCTGTACCAACACGATGCTTTAGTGATGCTGTGTTTGCTTTTGAATACAAGATTAGCGCAACACAGGAAAACCCAGGTCCATAATGCTGTCTTCAGCTACTTTGGGGGAAATGAGCAATTAAGACTCAACGTTAAACTGAAGCTTAAAAAACCAAAATTACAAAGATGAAATTGCTAAAAAAACCCTGTAAAAAAAAAAAAATTTGGTAAAGCCCAAGAGCATCACTATTTTCAATCAGAAAATATTGTAAGATGACTTTAGTTCTAATAATTTCAAAGTTTCACAGACACCAGCACCACAGAAATACATGCAACACAAAAGAACTGAGTTCTGCTAAAAATGCTTTCAGATGCCCCAAACCCCTCTATCTGCAGTTACTAATACCTGTTGTTCTTCACCCGCAGCCACGAGGATGAGGGCTAGGTTTTGACTCTGTCACCACAACCAGACCTGCAAGTCTCCTAGGCCTGGCTCAGTTTTCCTTTTGCTTGCTCCGAGACACAAACTTCCAGAAACCGCCCCCGCTATATTCCAGGAAGAACAATGGCCATGTTTCCCCCACCTTTCTCCTCTGTGCAGGCTGAGCTAGGCAAGACCCCAAAGTATCTGGACAATTATACAGACTAATAAAGTCTCTCCCTCCCTGACCCTCCCTGGTCAGAACTTCACATTTTAATTGAAGTTTATGAACACATTTTCCATTCCACTGCCAGGGTCAAATGGTGCTGTAGTGAGAAACCCAGTGAGATGATGCTGGTCTCACCCCGGTACAGTACTTCCCATTCATACAGACCTCTGCTTCAGGGCTAGTCAAAAACATCTGTCCTAGTTAATCACTTTCTTCCCATCTGAAAAAGAAAGGACCCAGCTCTCCTGCTGTAACCAGATGTTTTTGCAGCTCTAGGGAACAGTTTAAGGAAGAGTTTAATGAAATCATCATAAAAACATTGAAAGCTACCTTATTACTATTCATTTGTATGGCTCTGACAGAGAACAATCTTTGAGGGAAAAAGCTTGGAGCAGTGAATTGCACTTCAAAAAGGTACAAAATAGGAGAAGAAATGACAATTAATATTTTCTTTAGTCTTCAAAACTTAGGCATTTCCTAGAGCTATAAGGCCAGATAAACTGCCTTCTCTAGCAGCTCCTCAAGTAACAATTTATCTAATCAGTGTGGCAATCAAAGACGAGATTTTGTGTTTACTGATTGCACTAATCAAAATCACTTTTCAAATGCAGCTAATTGACAAGTTTACTGACTGAAATGAAAGTCATAAATCAGGTATCCTGTGCTGCAGAAACCAAATATGCCATTCACAGAGTAGTGCCATACTGCACTTGACTCCCCAAGTTATCAGTACAGACAATTATTCATCAACTGAAAATTGGCACATCAAAGTCAAATCAGAGAACAACAGTAAGAAACACCCACAGCAGGCTCTTGAGGAAGAGATGGCACTTTGGTTGACCGCATTGCCCTTCTAGAGTCTAATTTTACTTCGTCATACATATAAAAACATAATACATAAAATGAAAAGTTATCTGCATCAATCCCACAAAATGTGGGAATTTTAACCACATCAGCTCTAGTTTTTCAGGAACATGTGGGTTCCGGATGCTTCCCAATACAATTATGCCACAGCATACAGCTGTTCTCTCACAATTATATAGCTGATGAACACAATTTTGACACAAGAGATAACCTGCCCCATTAAAAACTCAGCATACGCCTTCCTGTTCCTTCTAATTTGATTTTCTAGTTGAAGGTATCTGTGCCTTGACAGAGACATTTGTGCTTGAACTGAAGGGGCTGACTGCAAAAGGAAGAAGATAGCTGTGCTGTCAGATCTAGGAACACCTTTGGGTACTCCTAGACAGAACACTGTCTGGGTGAAATTGGCCCGCGTGCTCCATTCTGACCACAAATTTCCATCGGAGCAAACGCACTGTCCGTGCAGCCTGTTCCTGTTCAATAAGATGACCACCACCTACTGCAGTGAGGTTCAGAGAGTTGTTGACACACTCGCATCTTGACAGGTTTGCTTCACACTCAGCCCACACAATCCATAATCCAGTATGTGTTATGGTGTCCGGGTGTGGTCCCATTTGCAAAAGCATCCTTCAGTGTGAATGTCAGAAAGACTGATTTCAGCAGAAATTTTGGGCTATGACACTTGGAGGTATTCTTCTAACAAGGGTTTAAGAAAGGGTTTAACCCTTTTACCAGGGTCTCTAACTGGTAAAAGAGGAGTTAAGACACATGCAGCCACTTGGCATCGATTAAGTCAACCGCCACTGTAGTTGGTTGTAAAGAATTCACATTGCAGTCAGTTTAAATCAGAAGTTAATTAGAGTTTAAGACTAATCTCCTGCAACAGCTTGGTATCCTTAGTAGAAGAGGAGGAGAAATACAACAAAATTAACTGACAAAGAATATATTTGCAGCATGTTGCACTGCAGTCTCCCATGAAAACAGAGTGTGCCAGGAACCAGCTTCTCAACTCTGGGATGAAGAGCTCTGGAGAGCAATGGCAGGCGCACAACCCCTGCTTTGTGAAAAAGCCTTTGGACGACAATTGCCGGTGGCGTGCGAAGCAGTGCGCTGCAACGGTGGCTGGAGGGACCAGCAGGTTGACCTGGCACCTCTTTTTGCTGCATGAACAGGAAAGCACGAGATCAACCTCTGCCTAATGGAAAAAGCAGCATTAAGGAAAGTGGCACAACAAGAGGAAGAAAGAAAAAAAAAAAAAGCTCAGCCTTGCCTTCAGATTTGCCAGGCACACCTGCAGAACAGCAACTGGGGCTGCCAGAGGCAATTTGGGGGTGATGCAAGGGCAGGAAATGAGGAGAGGAAGGGACACATGAAAGAAAGCCACCAGACAGTTTTTCTGAGGCCAACAGATGGACTGGGATTTCATATCGATCAGTGGATTCAAGCCTCCTCAATTTGAAAGAATGATGGCATTGGGGCATATTTGCATGTGGAGTGCTTCCTATACAACACAAGGTGCTCAGATGCCATGAGGATGAGAGCTTTCTAAGTACCTAATTGGCAAGATCAGCTCCATGTACGTAAGGCAGAGAAAACTGCTTTGAAATAAGTATTTCCCACAAAGTGTCAAGAGTCAAGCTTCAGAAGACTTGAACAGCAGTATAGGGACTGATGGGCTCACAAATACTTTCTCTCTCCCCCAAACCACACAGACTTTCTCTTTTTGAAGATTAATACAAAAATGTGATGCCTGTCTGGTAATTCTGCTTTCCCATCCCCCACACTCTTCTCTTTAGACTGTATTTCTTGTTTGTTTAAAAAAACCACTCATTTTCCTTTAATCAAAGTTAATAGCTCCAGGCTCTCATATTCAATCTGTCTCTCCACTTAAATTGATCTGATTCCTCACACAAGAAAGCTTCTGCACCCGCTACTCAACTACACTTCATCTACTTTGGGACTGGACGATAAGCTTAGTTCAGAGTGGCCATCAATATTATTTATTCACTGTTTCATACACAGCAAAAATGTAAATCAAGTATAAAAAGGCTGACAGCTTCACTATGCAGTAATCTGGTCTTCTATATGTGACAAAATGTTGGGAGTTCAAACTTCATCTGTGCCAGATGTTTAAACTTCATACACCTGCATAATTTAATATTGCAAGAATTCAGCTTGAACAGTGAGAACTTCTTACTTTAAAGCACCTTTTTAGGCAGTTTAGCCAAGTTTCCTCCTGTCTCAATCCCACCATTACAGAAATGCAGCTCCTAATCACAGGCGAAGAGAAAGGACTCTTAACTAGCACCCTTTTTGGGAGCCGTTTGCACAAGCAATTCCTTCCCAGGATGAAGTAGTCCACTTTAGGTCACACAGGATTTGTCTTAGCACTTCCAGTGACCGACCCACTTGTTCACCAAGCCAACAGCAGTGGCATCCCTGACCTCCTGACCAACTCCTACCACCTCTTTGCCAGAAGTTGCAACACCTACCGCAGGCAGAAGCAGCCAATACAGGACTGTGAATTAGCGATTTTGGTTCCGTCTGGCATCTCAGCACCAACCACAGCTCCTCTGTCAGTCCTACAATCTCTCCTGACCTGCCACCGTGCCTTGTGCATTAATTATTTTCTGTGGCCAGCATCCTCCTCTTGCTGTTCTCTTCAGACACAGAGCACCAAGCTTCTACTAAGTCTGCTGATGCTGGTGATGTTGAGATTCAGCCACATACTGAATATGTTCCAGATAATAGACACTAGGAACCCTTAGGAGACAAAATGCTAGTTTACCTACTGCATTTGAATACTGAGCGCAGTATTCAAAATGGGATCCCGCTTACAGGCACATAATTACATTTTAGTACATTTCACTACAGCATTCCAATAAAGGAAGAACAATAGAGAAGAGCAACACAGGATTAATGAAGATGGATGCCTGAATCCACTTTTTATTTGTAATAGTGTAACAGACCAAAACAAAACGGAAATATTTTTCAAACTCGGAAATGTAGAAAGCAGAATCCACTTACTTGACAACAATTTAGGAATCTGCTGCTGCCCACTCAGAAGTGGCCTGGTGTATGGGCTCCCGTAAGCTCCAAGAGGTACTGCATTGGCATACATTCCTGGCATCCCTCTTTCCCTTGGCATCGTATGGCTATTATGTGTAGGAAATGGAAAGGAAAAAGAATAGGATGTTTTTTTGAACGCCATCTTACAATACAGCTGCTACCCAGCCCATGAAATGCCCCAGCTCTCTTCAGTGGGTCAGTGGAGATCGGCTCAAGCATGATGCAGTGACTTCCTTACAGACCAGGGTCCCAGGCACACCACCAACAAAGCACGTGCTTTGTGAGCTGGTCCCAGCAAAAAATTCTGAAGTTTCTATAGCAAGCCACAATAAGCAGAAGAACATGTATTCCCTGCAGACTGTGTAAGAGTTCAGTAAAACTGAACTGCTGTCACATTTCCTAAGAAGTAAGAGTTGATAGAGGTGCGGGATCTGCAAACATTGGTGTGTCAGTGTTTGCCAGGCCTTTGCTGTTTTTCCTGTACAGAACTACATTCGCATTAAGACTTTGATGCTTGTGGTGTCTGCCACCCTGGACAGCAATTTAATGAGACATCATATGTGATCAATAACACAGCTATACTTTTTTTTTTTTTTTTTTTTTTTATAACTACGACATGGAAGAACAGAAGATGGTTTACAAGCGTAGCACTGGAACGATTATGCTTTCCAACACACGAATGGAGGGAAGGGTGTTGCTTTTTCTTCTTCCAGCTCCTCCAGAGCCATAAGATGAAGAAGAAAGTATTTTCTCTTTCTAAATGGACACTCATGTTCAGCTGCTCACAGAGTTTACTTTTATTTGCTAATAATACAATCTCCTTTAAAACATTATCTTTTCTGGCTCGGATAAATGTATGGCTCCTTGCACTCCCCAGTAAGGAAAAACATTTCATTTTATCTGTAATTCATAACCCCAACTCATTCTCTCATCCTGCGCTCAGAAGCATTCTCGTACTCCACTGAGCACCTGGAAAAGTTACTTGGACTTTGGGAGAACTAATAAAAACTGACTGTGGCAATGCCTTGAAAAGTGACAATCAAACAGAGTGTATAGTGTAACGCACACTTCATACAAGGGTTCTCAAAACTCCTTAATTTTTAAAAGCATAAAAGACATTCCTGTCTTCATAATAGTCTTAATTATCACTTGTGTGCAATATTCTCACTGTACCTTCTGTACTTCAAGCAAGTAACCACCAAACAAGTTGAAAAAAACCAACAGTGGGAAATCTAGTTAGAAATATTTAGTAGAACCTCCCCCCAAATCAAGATGAATGCAAGGCATTACTGCAAAATTATAGTAATATACAGTTTTCATCAATACTTAGTTTAAGTATCACATGCCAAAGTTTCCAGCATGGAATACCAGTACCTAATCTCCGACAGTCCATTCCCACCCCCTTTGCTGCTGCTTTTTTTTTTTTTAATTAAAAAAAAGCAATAAACGAGTACAGTCATCTCAGCAAGGCAGCCAGTAACAATGCCACCACTCTTACCCTAAAGTTCTGAACGCTGACTGGTCCAAATGGACTGGTTTTCTGTCTCTGTTAAAACTAAGCTGCGGTCTCCAAGGCCTGCCATCATTGTTGGTTTTTTCCCAGTCTCCTGGCTTCAGAACTGGAGCAGGTTTCCTTAATATTAAAAATAGTTCCATAAATACTTATCAGAGCAAATACTCAGATTAATGAAAGAAAATGGAATTATTTGAAAACTGACAACTGATACTTACTTTGCACCAGGTAACACTATAGCCTTGAAAACAAAGTCTTCATCAAATTGCGGATCTTTGAAAGAGATACTAGGAGAAAGTATTTGAGGATTAGGTTTACCTGATAATTAAGACAAGCAAGATTAAACAGTAATTGCTGCTTTATTAACAGTGACGTACACAGTAGAAAATATAAGATTCAAGAACCCATGACTTAAACTGCAAAGTGCATTTCTTGCACATGGATATACTGACTGATTGGACTTGGACATCTCAATTATTTTCCACGGGGTGACCTTTTTCCTCCCCTGTATCAATAGCCAGTCCAAAAGAAAGTTTAATGTCTAGAAAACAGTTAGTCCTATGTATGGTAACGAAAGTATCTTCTGTAGACCCTCAAGTACAAATCCTCTAGTCAAAGCACTGATTGTACTTATTAAGTTCAAATGCTGCCACAGTATAGACAGGAAGGATAGCAGCTTGCTATGCAGTCTAGTCAAAAGCGTACAAAACTTAGAAGTGGGATTTCCTTGGCCAGGGATTTTTTATCCCGAAAGGCGGCTTTGCAGTTGCATGCAGTTCCCTTGGAGGGATATACACCTACTTTCAGTGACACCTCTCAGACCCTGCATTTTGAGCTGTCTAGTATTACACAAACTAAATAGTAATAGAGCAAAATGTGGCTGAAAGCTTAACTTCTGCTGGTACAATGCATTATATAGCAGGTTGGGTTTTCTCTAGGAAAATTCATCCACAATCCTAGCAATTCCAATCTCCTGGTGTAAGTATCCGGGTCTCAGGTAGGTCCCACGAGGCACATGTTTGAAGTACATGGCACCAACCTGCTTCCTGTTCTCTCACTACCTACCATTTGATATAGAAGAATGCTTGGGATGCCAAGAAAGATAAAAGGAAACAGCTAAGCAGAATAATCTCACTCTTCCAGGTGAAATACATCTGTTTTCCAGCACAGAGAATGAATGAGACTTGAAGGAAAGAGAATAATGGTCCCTTGGAAAATTCAGCCAAAGTCACAAGAACTGAAGAGCAGAATCATGACTGCTCATACTATCTCAAAAGACAGGAAGAAAAATCCTTGCAACGGAGAAATGGACAGAAGCGTAAAACAATTCAAACCTCCTGACAGTGGCAGATGGAAAGGCAAAAACTACCTTTAACTCATCACTCAAAGTAACTAAATCCCCATTTCAGAACATCCTTTCTACAATATCCTGACAAGCCACAACTTAACATTTCTTACTGCCTGTAGATAGTTGTTCTAGCTGAACCAAGTTATACCTCCTTGGAAGAAAAAATGATGCAGACTGATCACAAGTGATTTTCAGTGTCTCAGGTATCTTATGTGGCTCAAGAAGTGAAAGGTTATAGGCTCAAGCATTACATAGCTATTATACTGTGCCAAATTAAGTGAGAATGACACTAGATCTACAGAAATTTGCTGTCAAGTGCAAGAGTAATTAAAATCTTCTGTGACCACAAAATTTACTCTTGGAAACTCTGCATTGTTTTTTATTCATTATGAAGTCTCTTATTCTCCCAAACATCACATTCAGGCAAAGCTAGTATTATTACTCTTTTACTTCTTAAAGACGTGAAGCTTATATTCTCAGGCATCCTCTGGGAATCGCTAGGAATAAAAATGGATAAAAATCCAAGAGGCAAAAATCAAGAGGTGGAGGGCTTTCAATCAATACCCAATTCTGTCTCAGAGGTTTAAAAGGCTTGATACAGACTATCAAGTTCTGTAGGTGTTGCTCCTTGCTTGCCAAAGACCCAGAAGTCCCAACAGAGAGCAAGCAGAAAAGCAACAGCAGGAAAGATGAGGTGTTTCTGAAGGGATGAAACACACTGGGTTTGATGCACTGAGAAATGACTATTTTGGACATCCCTGTGGGACATGCCACTATGCACACTCTGCTTAACCACCCTAACCCAAGCCCATTGTATTACGTCATCTTGGATTCAATTCTCACAGAAAACCAGAAACGTTTGAAGTAAAAGCTTCAATTTTATTAAGAGATGGGTTCTGTTGCAAACTCAACAACACAAAACACCAGAACAAAATGAGTTTTGATTGCTGTATTTTGTACGCCATTACATTAAAACCCACAGTTTACTTACCTGACTGCAGAATTTTGTGCAAGATCACGCAGCATTGGAACAGGAGACTCCACTGTCCTAGTAAAGAGAAAAACCTCTGTCAAAATGTTGTAACATATTTCTCATCATTTGCTCCACTTTCTCTGTTGTTACCACTCCTGTTCTTCTGTTAACTAAGCCTGTGACACATAAAAGCGATTTCAAAATTAACTCGCCTTTCCCCTAAATCAAATACTTCTATAACCAATGGAATTACTGAATCCTTATTTCTTAATATCATTACTTTTGCAGCTCGTCTGTGTGGATTCTTTAGTGTCTAACAGTGGGTTCACACACTTCCCACTACCCAGCAGCCTGTTTACAAACCTTAGTACTACTCTGCACCTTGGAAATCTCCCTGTACTGCTAGGGTTTGACTATAAGCAGACAACAGGTCCTAAGAGGGCAGGAGAAGACCAGAGAGACAGACACACATGCAGACACCAGGAAGACACAAACCTGCTTCTCTAAGAAGAAGGCAGCTTTGAAGTAAAAAAAAAAAAAAAAAAAAAATTTAGCAGCTGTTTTACACAGCACTTAGAGTCTCCATTCTGAGATTTAATAGCCTGACATGCAGTTGCATCTTAACCCTTTCCTTCTTTCCTCCAGAAAACTTTACCCCTTCAATTCAAGCAGACAAACAACACGCTCGAGAAAATTACTCTTAGCAATCAGACACCAGATTGCTTTGTCCACTCTACTGTGCACAACTGTCACAGACCCATGTTACACATAGAGGTCACAAACTGTACACATGCTGGCTGAATTTGATCCAAATCTTTTTAGCAAAGTAAGACTTACTTTGAAGCGGCAATATAAATGCTTGCTCATCTTCACAGAATTCCTAGCAAAATACTTCTCTAGGTAAAAAAATACCCATTTCTCACACCCTATCTAGTGAAGACAATGCCAGAAGAGTTTTCTTTTTCCTCCATTGCTATTCCCTCCAAGAACAGCTCTGACTTGCTCATATTCTTCACAAGCCATGACAAGAATAGAGAAATGTATATTAGTGAGTGTGACCTAGGATACATTATCTGTCCAACAAAATCAGAGTGTTTGTGCATTTAATGCAAATGAGTTACTAAACACCTGCTTATGCCTCTAAGCAAAGTTAGATAAACGAATGCACATCCTACAATGCGAAGATTACACTGATAATTTCTCAAACTAAATACATTATCTAGAAAACAAAAAATATTAGCATTTCTTGTATGCATAGCTGGTAACAGTCCTGAATTTAGTGCTATAGCCTAAATGGAAAACAGCAAAATATATCTAATATATCTCTATCTGGATTTTTCTTTAATGTAATTAAGATTAGCATATAAAAAGCAGAGTTGTTGGGTTGGTTTTCTTTAAATAGCATGCACTATTGGAAATTACATCAGACTGCACTAAATTAACATTCATACAAAAGCAAAGAGGCCAAAACAACATGACTTTACTGAATAAGGCCACTGATCACTACTACTTTTATTATATAGGCCCTGTTTACCTATTAAAGTTCGAACATCACTAAATACATAAAAAATAGTCTTCCATAGACGAAATGACAAACAAAAAAAGATTCATCAGCAATTAAACACACACATTAGAGTGCTTTAAAGATTTCTGATGCTGCCTTAAAAGCCTTAGTTCTGAAATAAACAAACATAAAATAGGATCGTAGAATGAAAGTTTTACTTGCTTGGTTTTTTACATACGCTGATGATAATTCACACCTACTATGAAACCTAGTGGAAAGCATGTTTAGCCTCAGAACTAAATGCGTTGCCTTGTCAGAGGTTTTAGGTTTCTCATTGTGGGCACAAAGATATTTTTATTTAAATGCAGACATAACTGAAGGAAATGTCCTTTAGCATCAAACAACCCATACTAAAAGACATACTCACTGATCTGGAAGAACAGCATTTTCATTCAGTGTAAGCTTTCCCTGGATTCCATGGCACAGCTCTGGGGGTATATCCACTGGCTATGGGAAAAATAATTTTTCAGCTGAAGCGCTTTATTAGACCTCCATCCTCAACATTTACACAATCCCTTAAGAACAACTACAACCTACCTCCGTATTTTTGGTCTTGTACTGTTCTACAATAAAGTCACAAAGTGGATGGTGTTTTCCAACAAAGAGAACATCACCACCAAGGCTATTTCTTCTGCCTAGAAAAGATAAAGAGAATGGGATAAGAGTTCAGAGCAAATAGGGAAGGAAGGAATACAGCAGACCAGCACACCGCGCTGTTGACATCTCCACAAAAGGAAAGCTTCACTGTGATTTAGGAGAAAGCTTTGAACATTCCTTGAGAGTGTTGGAAAGACAGTGTCTCTGCCCAGAACAGGATGTCTTTGGTCACAAGGGTGGTTGGCAGACAGTAAAACAACGGGAATCTTGTGTTCAATGCAGTTTACCTACGAGAACCAGCTATTATTTTTGTACAGTGGAGAAAATAACATGTACATTTGCCTATATAAGCTGAACATGAAGCTTCACATATCATAACTAGACACAGCCAGCCTACTGGTCAGAACAGCCAATACACCTATGAAGTTTTACCATCAACTCTAACCTTGGAAACAGAGTTTATTCTTTTGATTACAACATAGTCATCTAACAAATACTTTGACAGTGTATACTGGTAGAAGCTTTTCATACAGTTAAGCTACCATCTAATTTTCAGGTTAAGTCTTCTGCAGGTCTACTTGAGTAAAAGAAAAGTAAGTGAAAGCTACAAAAACAAACTCATTGAGGATCATTCTAATTACCAGCACCATCCATGAAGAAGAGGCTATAGCCTGCCATAATTCAATCCAACCAAACGTCTATTATACCTTGGTTATTTAGGGTGAAACACAGTAGTAATAACAAGTTATAACAAAATATCATAATTCTTACTTTCTTCAGGAGTGAGGTCAGGGTAGACTTCTTCCAGGGCAGCTCTAAGGCGTCGCTCATCAACAAATGGCAGTAACGCAACACCTAGTAAAACCAAAACATTATTTTTTCCACACTTGTTGGGGATAAAAACAAACAAACAAAACGAACAACAACAAAAAAAAGACACTAGCATGGAAAGCGCCAATAGATTCTCTATCCAAGAAACAACTGTTGTTTCAGTCACAGAAAAGAAAACCCTACATTTTCAGGAGTTGTGACCCTGCAGGCTGTTTAGAGAAAAATAGTTCAGTGGTAGTGCAGGTTGAAAAGGGAAGTTAATCTCCAAGCACCCCTTCATCCTCCTCCTCCCCTCCAGTCCTGGGTAGGCACTGGGAAGCAGTAACCTCTACCAACACCTGCCTCATTTAGGAGCAAGATGAGCTCAGTAACAGTCATTATTTGTCTCATTTGCTACAGATACTCCCCTGACAGAACTCAAAGCTACTTTATTCAAATTAATTTATTAAGAGACAACAATGGAAGAAATCACTCCAAGTTCAGAGATCAGGTGATACAGATATTATCCATTAGGGACTATTCACACCAGCTATTAATTTTACTCCGAGATAACATGGAGGCTCCTCTCAGGATCAAAATCCCTCACTAAGGAGCACATCTCAGAGCCCACTCAATCACATTGGATGAAACTGGAGAATAGCCTTCCCTGGTGTGCTTCTGTATATGTTTTCTTCTATTACAAAATCAAAAAAAGCACTAAGAAATTTACTATGAAGATTCTTCAAAGATTTACTTCTGTTAACCTTATTATTGGTTGGAATCTAGAGTAATTATTTTAGTTTTTATTTTACTTCCCTTAGCATGAACACTAGAGCTTTTTCTGAACAAGATGACAGCAAAGGTTTTCTACTAAACTGATATTCATAGTTTCATATTTGTGCCCGTACCAGTTCTACTGGTGGGCAGATCTCAAGACATATTTGTCATCACTCCAAGGTACAACATTCACAGAGACTTTGGACTTCCACAGACTTAGATTCCCAATCTAAAACTTGGTCTGCCTGAAACACTTTTGCTTCAGAAGTTAGATCTTTATGTGGCTTTATTAAAACAAATACTATTGTCCTGGAGCTGAAGGAAAGGGGACAACCTAAAAGTGTAATTTCACCAGAAGCTCATACCCTCTCCTAACAAAGCCAGTTTGGAACAAACCATAAATGAAGTGTTAAATATGTTAGAAGTTTAACTGAATCAGAATTTTATTTAGCGTACTGTAAAATAACGAGGAGCAGAGCTGTACAGCCTGCTGTTGCCAACCTCACCAAACAAGAAATCCGCACTGTCCCTACTTATGAAGTATGAGGATAATTTTCATGCAGACTGACTACTGCTTTATCAAAGACAGCACCAGACCTCAGCCAAGTTCCAATTTCAGCTGGAACATAACTACTTGTGAAGGGAAACAGTGATAGGCCTACCCTAGAAAACAAACAATTTATTTTCACCTTCACAACACGCTGGTGGAATGACAACAAAATAGGAAGTGTTCATAACCCAGGATATCACAAAAAGGATCAATGCTGAGCTTTCAGAAGCATAATAACATCTCTAAGAGGAAGATCTTCAAACATTTCATTAAGAGGACAAGGTATACCAGATGCTTTTTAACCAAGATAGTCTGTATTTCCAGCTTGCAAAATATTTCTTGTTTCACAACTGCCTCTTAAACATGAGAATTCTAGATGTTAATCCAGAACAAAGAGTTTACAATGCAATTAAGCATTAAATGAATCAAAAGTAATGTTACAGCCTGCAGAAAGCATGTGGGAGCTACTTAAAACATTACTGCTTTAGACTGTAGATTTGATAACTGGACAAACGGACTAAGGAAAGCTGCCAGAATTACAACAGGGGTAAGAAAGGGCTTCACGTTATAGAGGGAAAACCTGCTATGCAACACATCTCTCAATACCTCGGAATATTCTCTTTGATTTTGGAACACTGTCCCAAGTAAGATACTCGTAGGTCTAACGGCGGCTATTTCAAAACATAGGTGAGCTGCCTTGGGGGAAGATCACAGAACTGTTGATGTCAGCAGGAACCCCTGGACTTCAGGGTATTAGCGGATGAAAAACCGAATGTGAACCAGCAATGTGCGCTTGCAGCCCAGAAAGCCAATGGCATTCTGGGCTGCATCCAAAGAAGCGTGACCAGCAGGTCGAGGGAGGTGATTCTCCCCCTCTGCTCCGCTCTGGTGAGACCCCACCTGCAGTACTGCGTCCAGCTTTGGGGTCCCCAACAAAAGAAGGACATGGACCTGTTGGAGCAAGTCCAGAGGAGGGCCACGAAGATGATCAGAGGGCTGGAGCACCTCCCCTGTGAGGGAAGATAGGCTGAGAGAGTTGGGGTTGTTCAGTCTGGAGAAGAGAAGGCTCTGGGGAGACCTTCTAGCAGCCTTCCAGTACTTAAGGGGGGCCTACAGGAAAGATGGGGAGGGACTCTTTATCAGGGAATGTAGCGATAGGACAAGGGGGAATGTTTTTTTAACTGAAAGAGGGTAGATTTAGATTAGATATTAGGAAAAAAATTCTTTACTGTGAGGGTGGTGAGACACTGGGGCAGGTTGCCCAGAGAAGTTGTGGATGCCCCTATCCTTGGAAATGTTCAAGGTCAGGCTGGATGGGGCTTGGAGCAACCTGGTCTAGTGGAAGGTGTTCCTGCCCATGGCAGGGGGGTTGGAGCTAGATGATCTTTAAGGTCCCTTCCAACCCAAACCATTCTGTGGTCACCTAGTCCACCCCCTCTGCTCCAGCACGGTCATGGGCTGCTCATGTTGCCCCGGACCACGTCTAGCTGGCTTTGGAGTATCTCCAAGGATGGAGACTCCACAACCTCTCTGGGCAACATGTTCCAGTGTCTGACTACCCTCAGAGTAAAAATGTGCTTTCTTATGCTCAGATGGAATTTCGTGTGTTTCATTTTATGCCCAAATAATTATTTATACCTATAATTGAGATGTTACACTATTAGCTGCATAGTGTAACCAGCCACAAAATTTGATGGACCTTTAAAATGAATATTCTCTAAAGAAAGAAGAAGCTGCATTAAACACTGTAGCTGTTTCTTCATTCTTTCTAGGCATCCAAATATTTCTATATTCCCCAAAGCATTTTTTGCAAGGTACTAATGAGCCACTGATTGAACAGAACAACATCCATTAATTAAATGCAAACGAGACAAAAGACAATTACACATTAAGGCTGATAAAAATAGAAAAATGATTAATCTAGTTCAGGACAAATTAACAAATTTAGAATGACTGCTGAAATTAATAATAATCATTGCCAATCCTAAATCAGTTACTGAGCCATAATTTGTTCTTCATACTAATTTCTTTTCAAAAATATACCTGCTGCAAAATACTTCTCCCCCACAAGAAGTAACACAAGTTACGTGTGTGACTTGGTGCATCATTATCTCACTAAGATAATTTTCCATTTTCTTCATATTTTTACATAGATTCTTAAGACTAAGGTCAGTATGCTACGGCTCAAAAAAAGAAAGTTGAAATTTCACCTTGCCAAGCGTATTTCTTCCCATTTAAATCAATAGCAAAATCTTCAGGGTAGAAGTCAATTATGCTTGATTCCTGTATTTGAGGGGAAAAAAAAAAATCATTAAAGCCAATGTATTGGTTTTGTGTGGCAAGGTTTTGGTAGCGGGTAGGGTTACAGGGGTGGCTTCTGTAAGAAGCTGCTGGAAGCTTCCCCTGTGTTCGACAGAGCCCATACCAGCCGGCTCTAAGACAGACCCGCCGCCGGCCAAGGCCGAGCCAATCAGCGATAGTGGTAGCGCCTCTGTGATAACATTTTTAAGAAGGAAAAAAAGTTGGGACGGCGGTATTCGGCAGCCGGAGAGAGGAGTGAGAACATGTAAGAGAAACAACCCTGCGGACACCAAGGTCAGTGAAGAAGGAGGGGGAGGAGATGCTCCAGGTGCCGGAGCAGAGATTCCCCTGCAGCCCGTGGTGAAGACCATGGTGAGGCAGGCTGTCCCCCTGCAGTCCATGGAGGTCCACGGTGGAGCAGATATCCACCTGCAGCCCGTGGAGGACCCCACGCCGGAGCAGGTGGGTTCCCGAAGGAGGCTGTGACCCCGTGGGAACCCCGCGCTGGAGCAGGCTCCTGGCAGGACCTGCGGATCTGTGGAGAGAGGAGCCCACGGAGCAGGTTTTCTGGCAGGACTTGTGACCCCGTGGGGGGCTCACGCTGGAGCAGTCTGTGCCTGAAGGACTGCACACCGTGGAAAGGACCCATGCTGGAGCAGTTCGTGAAGAACTGCAGCCCGTGGGAAGGACCCACGTTGGAGAAGTTCGTGGAGGACTGTCTCCCGTGGGTGGGACCCCACGCTGGAGCAGGGGAAGAGTGTGAGGAGTCCTCCCCCTGAGGAGGATGAAGCGGCAGAAAATAACGTGTGATGAACTGACCGTAAACCCCATCCCCGTCCCCCTGTGCCGCTGGGGGGGTGGTAGAGAATCCGGGAGTGAAGTTGTGCCCGGGAAGAAGGGAGGGGTGGAGGGAAGGTGTTCTGAGATTTGGTTTTATTTCTCATTACCCTACTCCGGTTGATTTGTAATAAATCAAGTTAATTTTTCCCCAAACTGAGTCTGTTTTGCCCGTGACGGTAATTGGTGAGTGATCTCTCCTATCCTTATCTCGACCCACAAGCTCTTTGTTATATTTTCTCTCCCCTGTCCAGTTGAGAAGGAGGGGGAGTGATAGAACAGCTCTGGTGGGCACCTGGCATCCAGCCAGGGTTAACCCATCACAGCCAATTAATTGATTCAGAATGCCATGTAGTACTGTACTTTGCAGAGGGCGAGCAAACACAAAGCTAAGGAGGATGCAAAGAACTTTGACTAATAGAAACATCTTTTACTAAATGCTGTTTAAACATGAAGTGTGGTAGGGCTCTTCCATTACTTAGAGTATCAAAACAAGAAATTAAGCAGGACAGAATAATTCCAGATAACTGAGTTAAGGTATCTGCTCCCCAATTAAGTTCTGCAAGGTTTCTATAAGAAAGTAAAGAATCTTACTAAAGCGTAAGAGAGTCAGGAAATATTTTTTCTCACTGAAACATCTGAATTCAAAGAATCACTTTTAAGGATCTTTGAAGAATCTCTGCAATATACCAAAAACATTCCCTCCTGGCCTCCATTACTTTTCTGCCTGAAGTAAGAAGGAGCAAATCACGCTTACACAACTGCAAGACAACATAACCTTACAGAGAGGAATACAACAAGGATTCTTACCGGATCTGTCATGAGCTTCCTCCACGTTGGCGGCAGAAAATTTCCACTTGCAGCTGGAAATACTCCCATAAGTTGTTCAAGAGGCTTAAACTGTTGAAATTAAACAAGCAGATGTAGGACATTTCTAATGAGCTGTTAAATCATAAATAAATAAATAAAGATGCCCTACCGGTTTTGAGCCTTTCTCAAAATCTGAAGGCATGTCTGTAATACCCTCAAAGTCAGAAGCAAATGGAGCATAGTGAAAAGGGTAATACCAGTTCCAGGATGCACAGCCCTAGGATAAAGAAACAAGAGAAAAAATCAGACAAATCAGAAAAGTAAAATAAAAAAAAATAAAAATCATGGAGCCCAGTCACTAAAGATGACAAAATTTAGCCCAGCATCAACCAGGAGAAAGAGGAGTCCCCATGATTAGAAAAGAAAGAGCTCTTGCCTCTAAAGGTACTCTGGACTTCAGGTTGGGACTTAACTTTTCATAGCCAGACTAGAGCGAGTGAGTTCACTGGACAGTGAATGGAGACCTCGGGCATTTCCTCGGCAGCACAGAACAGCAGATAGACTTCTATGCCAAAGTACTCTTGCTATGTGCTAGGTTTGAGTCACTAAGGGAGACAGCCAAAGAGACAGGACCTAGCACCAGAACGACACAAAAGACCTTACAGCAGAATCTTAACCTTAGCTTCAGGACACTGTAATGTACCTCATGCCTTTTTCCTCCCCCTCGAGAAAAAACACACGAGCATGTGCACAAAGTCCAATAAAACCAAGCACAAAAATTTCTTGCAAAGAGTAGGAAATCACAGTCTATCCATACAGTTAACCAGTCTCTGGGGCTAAGCTGAGGAGCCTGTAACAACTGGACACATTTTCAACTTGTGTAGAGTTGCTACCACATCTCGAACAGGGAAATACACACGGATGACACAGAGGAGGAATTTCCAAGTTCTCTGTAATTGTATAAATGGCAGAATCGTGCCAGTCAGAAAGCCATTACAGAGGTCTCAATAAGAACAGAAGTAGTATTTTTCTGGCAGCACACAGTTTGCGCTACTGTTTATCAGTGCAAAATCCCACCGCTAACTTAGGAATATGGGGGACCAGAGAACCCCGATACTATACACTCTACAAGGTATGAAAATGTGAACAATATTTGTTGCAGGTTGAAAAGTATTCTTAACTGTTACTTTTCTATTCAGTACAAGCACTAATACACACTTCAAGTAACATTTTGCTTTTCCCCTCTTATTCTTTTGTCTTGAATATTGGGAAATATAAAGTGCATTCACTTCAAAGAGGCAAAATAATCCTCAAAAAGGAGAAAAAGTAAACTCAAAACATAGCAGAACACGATGCACTCTGCAAAGGAAATGTGGCTTTAGAAGGTCTAAGTCAAGTTTTCACCTCCTCAGCTATTTTTCTTAGCAGTACCACTTGAAACAAAAGCCTACTATTTTGACTTCCAATTCTGAATAAGTAAATGTCAATGAGACTCCTCCAGTGTTATTTTTGGTATAAAATTACAGAGACTGTAATTATTAGATGTAATTCTTCAGATGGTCTCAGTATGTTTCAAAAGCCAGGTGGATTGTTTCTTTCTTTTTTTATTTTTTCTTTTTTTTTTTTCCCTTTCGGGTTTTTTTTTTTTTCCCTCTCCAAACAGATGTTCCCACTAGTGGAACATGATCTGCATTATTAGCTTTTTATAAGAATAGAAAAGCACATAATATATTCTGTCAGAAGTTTTATGGACAATGAGCAGTAGTTACTGGAAGCAATTCTTATTATGGTAAAAAGAAAAAAAACCAAACAAAAACCATCAAGTGAAGCTGTTTTGAAATTCCCCCAGTCCAACAGCTTCCTAATCTAACTTCCGTATGGGCAGAAAGTGATTTGATTGCTGCTCCATACCGATCCAACAGACTGCCCACGTGTAGCAGGTTACAGTATCTTGCCTACACACAGTTCTGTTATGCAAGTACAAACAGCAGCACATGCAAGTATTTCATTGCTGCACTATTTGAAGTCTGCAATGGAATTTTTATAAGGTCTAGAGAGAGACTTGCCTTCTTTTCGAGTAATCTGAATATGAAGCAAAACGGCAAAAACAAAGCCCTAAACATTTGTGTACTTTCATCAAGTTTTCCTTTGGAACATTTCTAAACCAGAAAATATTTTCTGTACAGTCACTTTTCCTTGATGTCTTATTAGCAATCCTTCTCAATTTTCGTGAGAGCACTATGGTCCTGCCTGAAGTTGCTGTCAACGTCACAGATTTATTTTCTTTGCAACTATAATCATCTGTCACTTCTATATGCATCACTCACTTCAGCCACCACATCTACAAACTCAGAAGGACAAGAAGTCACCTACATAGATCTCAATAACTAAATTCGTTTTACAAGCTAAACTAGCAAGTGTTGCATAGGGACTTGCCCATATTGTTTTAAGTTTGGTATATGTCTGTCTTCCAGCTCCTATACATTTAAAGCCACAAATTTCTCAACTGTGCACATGCAAATGCAACCCTGGTTTGAACAGTTACAAAAGCACACAATGATGTCTGCACAAGGCCATGGCCACTGATCACAAAGCAATGAACGCACACCCCATGCACACTTCTTTGCATAAAACAAACTTAATTTTACAACAAACTGAATTTTACAATCTTCAGATGAGTATAAATATTTTGGTCACCTTGTAAATATTATCTCAGTTTTGCCATATATTCCCTTCCTCTAAGCCCTTCAGTTTCCCTTAAAATCCAGACTTTTGCAGTGGTTTTGTACTACTGCATCACTGAAGGTCACACTGACAGTTTTCCAGCAAGTAGACACCTACAGCTAATCTGAAGATTCATTTATACACTCTGAAGACATACGGACATGTATAGAGTTCTAGGAATATATCTTGCCACGGTTAACAGGAACACTGTTTGCTTTCAGCAGACCTTAACTGTACACAGGATCATGGGAATTTCCACCTATAGGTGGAAACAGGTGTCCAGGTGACATTTGTCCCTTGCAAAAGGAGCTACTCAAGGACATGGAGAGCTCAGCTCCCCTGCAGATCAACTGCAGCAGACTTGCAAACCTTAAACCCTGTGATTTTCACCTACCATAACATGCAAGTCAGAGCCCAAACTCAACTAATGAATACAGTGGAAGGGAAGGGAACATACTCCCGTTTTGTTCTCAAGGGGGGCGGGGGAGGAGTGGGGAAAGGAGTACACATTAAAATAAACTAACTTTAAGACTGCATAGTTTTTTGCAGGCATGCGAGGTATTTGCCCTGCCTGTGCTCTAAGTTGGGCAGGTGTGAGCCACCTATGAAAAATGTGCAGTTTTATCAACATGGCACTGCGCTCAAGCTACAAAGCCCTGCTGAGACAGATAAAACTTCATCGGTTCAAGCACACTGTGTTCCCAGGTCACACACAAAATAGAACTTACTTTGTCTTCAGGGCACGAAGCTAGTTATTAACCATCAGTGCAACAAACCCCAATATGTCTAACTAATCTCTTGCCAATCTGACATCTCAATTATCAAAAGATTTAAATCAGATACAGATTACTTCAATCACAATACACTTCATAGGACATCATTACAATCTACGGAGGAGACTGACAACTCTGTTCCTTTTGAATTCTTACTAGCATTTCACAGGCTTTGTCCTTTGTTCACTCATTTAGTCATCTGCAATTTCACTATGCATGGCTATGCATTGCAAAGGAAAAATATGCATCAGTCCTTAATAAACTAACAAGCGCTGTTACTGTGAGAAACAAAAACAGCATTCAAATCTTGAGTGTCAAATAGATTGGGCACCCTGAAAAGAAATAGGGTGCAGACACAAAAGAAAACTGAAGTTTCAGAGATGAAATTTTTAAGTACCTGATAATAATATCTGAGAACCCAGCAAAGCCCTTCCACATAGGACTGTACAACTTTACGACGGAATTTCTCATCAGATGCATCAACATCAAATTTGTTCTTATAGTAGCGCTGTTTCCAACCAGTTTCCCATAACCTGCATAACAAACACCAAAAGATGTCAATACATGTTAATATATGCACATTTACATATCTGAATTAAAGTATAAGCCAAAGTCACTCGCTACTTCAATTCCCATTTTTATACGATTTAAATGAAAGCATAAAAACTGATACTCAACAGCAAGAGAATAAAACTTGATGGTTGACATCATAGAAAATCCAGATGAAATTCTGAAGCTACCATCCTGATAAACATGTCTTCAAAGTACTTATTAGAAGCAGGGTAGATTTTCAAACATGTGCCTGCTGCTGTCACGATTTTTCAGAACAATATTGTTCCTAGTCAGCAATTTCATCCTTCTTGTCAGGAATCTACTATCAGAACTGCCATTTGAACTTTGTTCTTTAACTCTTCCAACCACTAGAAAGAGAACAAACTCTTCCCCTTCCTTATTTTGTTTAAGCTACCGTAGGCCAAATTTTTATCTTACTGGAATATCTTCTCACATCAAGTTCATTCCTCTATTCTTAATGGCCCTCTCAAGCAGAAAAGTGATATAGTTTCTGTGCTACTCAAAATATAAAGTAAGCAAATAGATAATAAGCAGCAGCAGCTTGATTTCTATATTATATTGCTGTTCAGACAAGCTATGATTACCAGCAGAATTATATGCAACTCAGGAATCCTGTGCTTGCTGGCTCACATCAGACAAGTTCCCTTTTACACAGGGATTTTCAATCTTTCACGCCAGTGATGGATGCTGGAGTCAAAAGAGCCATCTCAGACACCATTTATCCTTACTTCACACAGCTCCCCCTTATGTCTGTCTACAGATGGGGCAGGGGAAAACAACGACTTGCTCATCTTTGACAAGCATCTGAATCCGACAGCTCTACTGTATAACGTTAGGAACAAAGTGAATAATGTGCTATATTGTGCCACATTTCAAGCAAGAACGTTCTGTGAAGATTAACAGTAAGCACAGACCATAGGCTCCTTGCAAAACTGAAAAGGCAGAGGGAATGCAGCTGTGGTGGGCATGGGCAGCAACAGGAATGACTGCCTACAGACTCCAGAACTTTTCCTCCTTGGACATTTTGCCCGCTCACTACATCTGCTGTGCTCCCTGTCATTCAATAGGTGACGTCAATTTTGAGAGAACAGTTGTGCCACAAGCAAGCCATATATTTAAATGCACATGAAACTTCAAGTTGTTAGTCCTAACATACATGACATAATCTTGGGGGAAATTCCAGTCCAATTCAGAGACTGCCATCTAAAAAGGTAGTTTAAGTAATGGAAAGATTAAGATCTACTTAACACTTGTTTCAATCATGACGTCATGCTTCAGAACTGGCCTCCCTCGTAAAACTATATGGGTTGTTTGTTTTGTTAGTCTGTTGGGGTTTTTTTTAAATTTAAACCTATTATTCACCATAGTGCATGCATTTTACACACACATATCTCAAAGTTCACATGAAATTTGGTATTCAAGTGAACTAGAGTAAAGCAAATTACAACTCTGATTTAGAAACTGTTAAATCAGATAATCCCTTAACAATGATTTTTTTTTAAATATAATTTTATTCTCATCAATTCAAAACTTGGCATTAATTATCACATCTGAAAACCACTATGCAAGATCCCTTTCCACAAAGGCTGTGACCACTTTAAATTACATACAGAATCTGAAGCACACAAGTAACCTGCAAGGTCAACTCAAACTTACACTTGTCAGAATCTCATAGAGCAATAAATATAGCATATGAAGCCTTTAAGAGAGAGTAAAGATCGATTTATGCTTTTTTACATGATGCATATCCTTTTGGTTTTGCAAAAAAGATCTTCCCTTGCTTCTGTTTCTGTTGCCCAGTACAGAGATACATTTTAAAATCTGACCTGAACTAGTTCAAAGATGATTCAAACTGATGAGGAGGTAGGGAAACCAAGAGATGTTTTCAAGACTTTAAGAAAGCCAGGTGAGCAAGGACAGAGCTACTTGTGCTGAAGTCTTGAAGGACAGAGTGAAGAATAGCTGCAGTCTATGAGCATCTGACCCTAGGAGCTCCCTGCAGCTAGACACTTGCATAAATTTCAAAAACCTTTCCATAAGATAACAAAAAACAATCTGCTACCTGACTAGAACTATTTGTTCTAGTTTTAAAGTCAATCTAAATACAAAATATATTTTTGCAAACAGCTTTGTTGCATCTAGTACATTTATGCAGTTGTTTAAACATTAAAATTTAGCCTGATTTTAGATAAAAATTCTACTTGATTGAATAAAAAAAAAAAATCAATCAATTCAGATCTGCACATACAGGAAAGAAAATAAGAATGAGAGCTAGAATATCCAATATTGGAAGATCCGATGAGCTAGATATCACAAATATGTCACAACAGTAGTCCCGGACACTAGTGATCAGTACTTCACAATGAAGTAACACTTACTGTTTTCCCATGTCCACCTATGTTCCCTGACTCTACAGAAAACAAAAACCTACTGGTTGCATTTATGAGGGCAGAACCTTTAACAAAAAATTATAAGGCCTTCACCCTCAACTTAAAGGGCAATAGGTTGATTTAAACCTTTGATAAATGCAGACTCACTGGTAATTCACTGTCAGTTAATTCTCATAAAATTCCTATCCCTTAATCATCTAGGGATCAGCTGTCCTAAGACATTTAAAGAACTCATCGTAAAACAAAACAAGGCCTGCTACAAATCAAAGAGAGAGAAAAACTTATTGTGAAAATCAAGATAAATAATGCTGCACACGTGAATATAACTGAATTTTATGGGTTAAATAGCTCAAAAATTCAACTGCAAAACAGCAGCATTCAGCTCACATAATCAAAGCTGAACAGTGAATATCTAGCCAATCTAGTGCTTGGTCTCAAAGGGAGTAGTGGCTTGGAGGACGAAAACCTGCACGCATACTAATCTAGATACTTAGATTTAACAGCTATAGCTTACATATCTCACTGGAATTTACTGAATATTCTAACCCTCCACATTAATTACTGGTGGATAAAAAGATCATAGAAAAGCATCTGAAGGCACTGCTGCACTAAGCTAAATGGCATTAATTAGACTGCATCTATTTCAGCAATTTGCTAACAAAGTGCTACAAAAAATGGCTTCACCTGATATTATCCTCTGGCTCAGGTTCACTGTCACTATCTTCAGCTTTTCGCTTAATTCCTCCTGCCAGGGATGGGCTACCATCAGAAGTGAGGCTGGTATTTGGAGATGATGAAGTTGTCTAGGGTCAGAATTATGAGAGAAAATAGGGGGGGATTTATTAGGCATTTTAAATTCAAGTTAAAATTAACAGCTTTGTGATAATCACATGCATTATTTTTAGTTCCCCAAAAACTCAAGGCAAAAGCCACACAATGCTTAAGCTATTAAGTCAAGTAGCAAAAGAAAAGAACACATCTTTGCATTAAAAGGCTGGCATTGATACACACAGGCAAAAAGTTAATTGTATTTGAGAAAGAAAAAGATGCAATAAACAAGACAGTATAAACTGATAAAACATGCCATTTTTTATATATTCCAATTTTGGAATACAGCTGTTTTCTCTAGTCCTACAGCTTATGGTACAACTTCATTTTACAGCAACAGTGAAAAATGCATATGCAAACTACTGTAAAAATGCTGCTTGTAAGTTTCTTCACAACAGATCTTTTAAACTCCTTTCAAATGTATCTATTTTAATACTACAGAGTCTAAAAGAAACTTCTCCCATTCCATAAAGGAACTGATTTGTTTAACCCATATGCAAAAATTTCAAGATTAAAAGGGAAGAATAGCAGAAATTGTACTTTGAAAAAAGCATATTGTATTTATTCAGACTTAAGAGACAGAACACACATCTTTATGAGGAAAAGGACCTTTAATTTGTTCACTGTTTGGATGAAAACTTATGCTCGGAAAGAAAAAAATTGTCATAATTATTATTTGAAGTTAATAATCAAAACTTCTAACAGAGCACTCAACTTATTTCCACTTTTCCCTCACTTTCTAATACCTTTCCAAAAACCTCATCGAAGTTTCTCCTCTTCCCAGTGAAAAGCAATGCTTTGGAAAGTAAAAGCAGCTGACAAGCACATAGCTATGCAAATCACAAATTTCCAAAATACAGATATTTATGTCTATGTGTGTATACAAATTCCAAAAAGAACATTAAAAGACCTCCAGCTCAGGTATTCAGTTTGTCTCTCTCACAAACCTACTGAGGAAGTTCCTAAACCTGTACTCACAAGGAGGTTTGACTCCACAAGTACTAAACAAGTTTGGGGAGAAGAGCCACCGTATTTGACTCAGATGCATTCACCTCACGCTTGCCCTTCCAGAGCTATTTAACAAGCGGTATCATACCAAACATTAATATGAAGAACACAATTTTATTCAAGTAGTCTCACAAAAATTGGTTATTAAAAGCCGCTTCCTTGAAAAATAAATTTTTTGGTGTCTGCTTTTCAAGAAAGCTTGATAGGGTAGAGAAGAACGTGTCCATAGTAACATAGGATGCAATTATTTCCCCTTCTATGTGTAAATACCTTTGAACATCTACTTACAGAATTCTGTCTGTCATGCATTCTCATCTCAAAGGCGGCTTGTCTAGGGTTACTGATTGCCTGAGGACTAGATCGATTTCCCAGAGCTTGAGGGGAGAACTGTCCACTAGGAATAAAAGAAGGCTGATCCCTCTAAAAGATAAATATATACAAGTGTACTGAAAAAGCTGTGTAATCTCCACAGCAGCATGATGATGCTCTCTCACAATTTTCAGATTAACATGTTATATAAAACAAGCATAATTTACTCACTCACTCAGTTCAGCTTAAATTAGTTAACAATCTCAATCATACATAAGATGACGAAAGTGAGACCCTTATATTCCTATAATTTCTTAAGCTCTTTAAAAAAAAAAACCAAAACAAACAACCAAACCCACAAACACTGCATTTTGTGCCCATGTTCTTTCTAGGTAGGCTGAAAGGCAGTTTTTTGGGGAAGTGAGACTTCATCTAACTTTCTGGGAAGAACATATTCTTTGTAAGGAAAGTGAATAACCTCTTCCACTCTAACAGGGATAGTCAGAAAATATGTAATTTAAAAAATAAACAAAAGATCTAGGTAGTACTCAGAGTGGGGATATCACATGCCCTGAAAGTTTTGGAAGCTACGCTTATCTGAACGTCCTAACCAAGAACAAAGCTATGTTGAAAGGAACATACAAGAGCCCATTTTTAAAACATCACAATATTTTGTGAATAGAAGAAAATTCAACATTGTCCCAATAACATAATTTTAAAGAATTCAGCTTACATGGGTCAGAAAGGGCAAACACGTTCCCACAACAGCTAATGCTTCTCTATTACATTTGAGAGATATTTGGCAACACTGACTTGCTTGCAGGCAGAATGCGAGATAACTATAGTTTGGGGTAAGCCTTCCTTGCTTTTTTAGAAACATGCCTCTAATCAAGCAAATCCATTTAATGCAAACGGGTACACATATTTAAACCTAAACTCTTATGCTAAACTTCATTGCCCTCGGCAATACAATTGCTGAGAAAACTTGTGTCAATGCATGGAAAAGCAATTCCTGTACAGTGACCATGCTGAAGCATCACTAAATAGTCATGAAAGTGCAGATTTGTGTAGATTTGAGGGATACATACGGCTATCATCCAGCACATTCAATACTCTCCCTCCTTTCCCTTTTAAGAAACCTTTAATATGCAATACCTTCTTTCAAAGCTCCAGTCTACAAAGAGCCATGAAAAAACCCTTTAAAATAGTTTAATCACAGGCCAGAAAATACCATGATTACAACTGCAGTTTCAACCAACACATCTGCTGAAAGCTATAGGATACATTTTAATTCTTGCTAGTTTTTGCATTGTGAAAGGAATTAATTTACCTTCATTCTTTTTCTTTTTTCTTTCTGCCGTCTTTTAAAGTTATCCTAAAACGAATAAAAAGAAATAAAGTCAGTCAAGCATACGGATTTCTTGGAAAAATATTTCACTGTAATCCTCTACTGACCAGAAGGCTATAGGGGTTTTAAGGTAATGTTCTGAATAAAACATAGGTCAATTCTTGTGTCTGTAAATCCAATGGAAACGGGATACAATTTTCTACCCTACCCTGAAAACCTATGCGTGAAAAAGTAGCTGTGTATTCAAAGCCCCACAATTTCAGTAATGGCTTATATCATCTAGTAAGTTTAGTTAGAGCCTTACTTCAAGGTCACAGCAGGGTCAAAGGACACAAGCTCCTTGCCTGCACTGGAACAGCCACCCAAAAAAAAAAAAAAAAAAAAAAAAGTAGGAGACACATTAAAGTCCTAGAAACAGGAAAAGAAGAGGCTCAAGGAAAGATATTTCTTATTCTTGGGCCGTGGAAACTGAAAACTTGAACTTCAAATTGGCATTTCCACTTCAAGAGAGGTGCAGGCTGCGGCAATTATAAACAAAACATTTTGCCAGCACCAGCACAGTATTTTTTGAGTGGAAAGTAAAAAGTGTTTTATCCCCTGTACTTAATGAATAAACTGGAATATTTCTGCAAAAAACTGCACAAACGGCAGAGACAGACCAGAAGAACAACAATTTATGGACACATTTCAAATGGCAGGAGGTACTACACAGCAAGAATGCACTTGGAATTCAAATTTAGTATTTCACCCCTGGTCACAGCTTGCACTTCCACAAGTTGCAGCAAATTACAAAACAATTCCTCCTTCAGTTTTCATAGCGGCTATTCAAAAAGCTGCAGGCAGTAACAGAACTCACATACAGTTTTCATTTTGCTGTCACTTGGGATAACAATCAGAAAAACAGGCCTTGCAGTCCAGGAAAAGAAAATCAACTGGAAGCACGCAATTCTTTTTTGAGTATGGAGGAATTCACTAGAGATTATAACAAAAAAATAGAAAGTTTGGTTTTTTCCTTATTCTGTTAAAGGAGTGTCACAGTCTAGCAGTAACGCATGTGATTAAAACCAAACACCAAGAATGTAACAAAAAAAATTACATCATCATCTTTCCTCTTTTTGAAAATACTATCTTCAACTTCTCCAACAGCTAACATGATCATCTGGACCCGCTGTAGGTTGACAAAACCACTTTCTGTGAGGTACCCCTGCAAATCAGAAAATAATATAGTTGAAAAACAAGCCTATTTTTGTAGCAAACACCCAGATATTTTTAAAGAAAAAGCAAAAAAAATTTACCCCAGTTTTGTGCACCACATTTTTATATATGTTAACCAAGCGATCAATTGCTCCCTCCCTAAAAACAAACAAACAAAAGCATGAGATTCTTATCATTTAAAACCACCGTAGGTATACTTGCAGGAAAAAACCCCATATATTCTCATCTACCTGATCTCCAAAGATGGCAGATGAGGAAGAAAGTCATTTCCCACAAAGAAGCACATAAAGACCCAGTCATCAACACTTCTTTCAAAATCAAAAGTGAAAGGCAAACTGGCCATAGTGAGTTCTCTTTCCAAATACTGCAACACACACACAAAAGAAAAAGGACATTAGAAAACACCGTGTATGGAGTTTAAAAGTATTATTTATATAAAGCAGACATAGTCACTGCTTCAACATACCTCTCGCAAAACACATAATCGGATGAAGATAAATTCTTCTTCAGCGATAGGAAGACTGTCTGCAAACTGATCATGCTAAAATAAAAGGAAAGAGTTGCATGACATCCAAGCTCACCTTAAAGTTTCTCAGCTCAATTTTAAAGGCTTACTTTGAGAGGAGTTAAGAGGTATACAAGTACAGTTTGTCAAGTTCTTATGCCAAGCATGCATTTTACTACTTTGCATGTCTTAAGTTACTGATCATTTTCACTCGCCAGTGAAAAAACAAAACAAAACGCCACAAGTGAGGATGTTAGTTTGGCATAATATTTTGGTGCTACAGAAGTACAATTTTTACTCATTAATTTGAGAGGAAAGCTAGGTAATTCCAATAATATAATTTGCATTCTGTTTCAGCCAAAACCAACAGCAAGAACAATTTAAGGATCTCATTAAAACATAAATTAGCTTACAGACAAAAAGAATTTCTAGAAATAGCAAAATTCTTACCTTGCCTTGTTTTTCTCTGGGCAAACCTTGGCAATCCTTAACCTCATGACCCATCTGGTTACAAAGAGCACATGGCTTGGGTTTATTTGGTTTAAACTCTTCCCTAATTATAGTGAAGTTTGGTTCATGTGTAGCTAACCCAAGCATGATCAGATCAGCTACCAATCAAAAGACAATAATAAAATATAATGAAGGACAGATACTATTAAGCTTTTTAAAAAAAAAAAAAAAAGAAAAGAAAAAAGTTTAAAAGCAAAGTACATTCTACCTTAACCAAGTGTGAACACACAGATGTGCTTACCCACAAACTACCCAAACAGCACAACTAAGTGAAAGTTAGCCCTTCAGCTATGGACAGTGCTAGATCTTTCCCCATATATTACACAGAGCTTTCAAAAACTAACAAACACACTGGATTATTTACACAAATACAAGTGAAACCCTAAAAACTACAGCCCAACTCAAACAAAACAGCACAAGAAAGCTTAATAGGACATATTGCTAGCAAAAGAGAACTCACCATCAGCCCCACACAGACAATGATGAGTGTTTGGGTCGTGGTTTGGTTGAGCTATACGAAAGAAAATTACATTTAGTCAACCAAAGTAACGTAAAATAAATTACTACTGACCATACCTTAATTTAAAACAAAATGTTCACATTTATTTGAATTTTACCTCTTTGTCTTCTAATGTAATCCATGATTTTATGTTCACCTTCACCAGGAGCACTAGCATCAGACAAAATAACCTGTGAAACATTTAAATTATGTAAACAATTTATGCCACCATAGTAAAAAACCAACTTATGTAGTTCATATACTGAATCTGACTTATGAATGCTTGAAATTTTAATCTGTAGTTTTAACTAAAATATTATGATTCAAAATGAAATTAATTAATGAGTTTGGAACCAATGAATAGACCTTCATTTCTTCTACTAATTCTAGGATGAAGCTGACATAGTGATTCAAATACCACTGAAATTATCACATCATTAAGTAACGTAATTTATCAGGAAACTTCAAATATCAGGGCAATCGAAATATGCACTAGAGAACTAACAGATAAAGCAGACATATGCCTGCTTCCCTTTAGGTCTTCTAAACGCATAGATACACTGATACATTATCACATTATACACTTCCTTACACTGATGTCCAGATGAGCATTAGCGTTTATAATTCCCTCCATCAGACATGAGTTGTAAGCAGAGTCAACTGCCCTCTAATTAGACCACTCTAACAGTCAACTTATGGAAAATAAAACAGACAGCTGCATCTGAGAAGACTGACTATTCTGCCCTCTTGTACAGAGCAAACACACAGCGTTGTCAGAAACAAAACTCAGTGGGAGTAAAGTGGTTGAGGAACCTGAGGAGAGAATTTCAAAGTCCAGAAAGCTGCCTGTTATCTATTGCCATCCATCATTAGAATAACAGAGAAAATGCAGCCTACCTGAGGTAGCAAATGAGTTAAAAAAGAAACAGTGAAAAGAATACATATACAATGTATCTTGACACTTTTCTCCAAAAGAAGAAAAACTATTCCTAAAACCCTGTCTCCCATTATATCAAATTGTGGCTTCTACTATCAAAGCTTTTCATTGCTCTTAAATGAAATCAAAACAAATGGTGCTGTTAGATTGAGTTATTAGGATGAAATGTATAGCTGAAGTCCCAGCAGAATGTGCAAGTTGGTCCACTATTAGTAACCACACAATGCCAGAAGATGAGACAAATCTTTTAAATTTATATTTTTCAATCATATCTCAACCCAGCCTAATAGATCACCTTAATTTTCCTGAAGTATGAAACTGTGAAACTTACTGTCAAATTCTTCCACCCTGGGTCACTGTTCAAACGGTCAGCAATGTAATAGCGGAGACATTTAGCAAGATTGTCCATAAACTCAGTTCCCTAAAAAGTGACAGAAGAAGATAAATTAAACCTTCATTCAGACACTGGCAATTGCTGGTTAAAGTGCAAGATTACTTACCGGGGTAATACAGTTGCTGTCAAACCTCTCTTTCACTTCTTCTGGAGGAAGAATGCCACCTAGAGCAATAAAAACATTTAACAGAAGTAAAATACATTAGAACATTAAAAACATTTTTGCATGACATAAACCCAGATGGCTCCCCTGATAACAACTAGCACTTATTGAAAATTAGTTTGTTAAAAACAAAACAAAACAAAAAAACAAACCCCAAACCAACAAAACTAAAACAGCTCTTACCATTATATTATCTCCATCTTAATATAAGGTGTTAGTACATTTACAAACATTACTTCAGGAAAGTGATTTCACTACCTATTCTGTCAAAAGACTGTGAAAGAAATCTCAAAGAAACTAAGCTTGCTAAATGAGATAAAACATTAGGAAATAATTATTTTCTTACATATTCTCCCCTATGTTTCCACTATCTATTCACTTGGGCTCAAACACAGGGTTACACCAACTTCTCTCATCTCTGAGCTTCATAAAGGGTCTTCGTAGTCTAGAAATGCTACAGGAAGAAATGTTAAAAAAGTCTTTGTCCTCCCTTTTTAATCCCTAACTAGGTTACACAATGGCTCTCTCACTTGGGCTACAGTATTCATTCCTCCTACACAGTCACCTGAATTAATTGCTCCAGCCCAGACAGCATGCTTCAGCTACACACACTCCTTTCACTTGAGTCATGTCACTGTCACCCTTAGGAAGTTGCACTGACTTTGTGTCCTCACTGAGTTTAGAGTTTCCACTGTCAAGTAACTACCCTTGCTTGCAGTTCATTATTCCTCTGCAGCGTTATTTTCATTTGATCCCTGCTTTTAAGACTCAACTCTTCTTTCAACAAGCCCTACAAATTTGTACTTCCTTCCATAAGAGTTTTGGTTAGTTTCCCAGTACTACATTTATCTCTGCTCTTCTGTTCAATTTTTTTCCCCAAAGGAATTAAGAGTATTCAATACAAATCCATTTCAGGCAGGAGACAGAAGAAGAAAAGAGTGACATTTTGTTTTATCTTAGTTCTTAACTTTGGAAAACACAGATCCATCCTTCTGTAGGCTTGCTATCCGCCTCCTTCTCCTAGTAACACACAGACAAATACCCACTAAGCAAGACATCTCTTTTCTAAACCTCACTGAAGTATTCAAAACAAGTTGACTCTCACTTGAGAAACCTGAGACATGGTCACAGTTCTACCTTTTGCCAGAATTTCTCGTCTTATTTTTTGCTTCTCTTCAGCAGCTTCCATGCCCTCCTTTGATGCTCTGAATCTTCTTGACCGCTGTTGATTCATTTTTGCACGTGGAGCCTAAAAAAGGTATCATAATGCTTGGTTCAGTAATTGCATCTGGACAATCGCTTCCTTTCTGCTAGTTGTTTTTGGTAGCCAAGACAAGTCTTTTGAAATTGGTCAGTCTGTAGTTATCCAAGCATTTAACAAGACATCAGTCTAAACTGTAACTGAAACAAGGATTTGTGGTCCCTCCCTCGTGTCACCACTAGCTCTCATATAGCAGCACTGGGAGCTGGACACGTTTCTGAATAGGTCTCTTAAGCTTCTCCGTGCAGTAGGCCAGCAGCATGCACAGCTGTACCCCCATCTCAGAAATCCACAATGCTCGAGGATTCAAAGTTTCCCTTGCAATATAAATGAAACTTACAGAGACATGTATCTGAAACCATTATTTATTACATACCCTTTCTCCAACAAGAAACTCCTACAATTGTATTTATAACTCTCTTGAAAACAAAAAGACTACAGCAGACAGTAGTTAGCTATTACTTATGGCAGGTATGTTGGGGTTTTTAAAAGGCTACGTCAACATTTAGTTGCAATTGCTTCTATATAAAGTGCTTCTCTCACAATGTAGAATGACTGGCATTGAATCTTGTCCCTCTCTATTCTGTCACGTTCCTCTCTATTCTATTGCATTTTGGGCCATACATATGCTGCATTCACTGAATATTCCCATATTCAGCCTCACCAACTTTTGTTTAGGTGCATGGCTAGGGATACTGGGGGAGGAGTGCGGTGGACAGAGAATTACATCTCTGATATTTATCCATTCAAAAACAACACAATACACACAGAGGTTAGGAATTCCTGCGCTTGAATTCAGGTTAAAAATCTTGTTACTTAATGACACTCATTTTACCTTTGAGAAACTGAAAAGCCTAGAAAAACAGCCAAAGCTTAAGAGACCTACCAGCAGTCTCTGCTAGGCTATTTTGGCATCTCTCAGTGAGACTATGCAATCTGGATAGAAAAATACTCAGTAAAGCAAAGTTATTGAGAAAAGGTGGTATCTTTCACTAGACCAAATGATGTACCAAGGGGAGATGAGGATCAGGTGTGGAGAAAGACAAGCTTTCAGCCTCAAATATCCCTTAAGACTAGCCTGTGAAATATTCTGCAGCACAACTAAGTCATTGCCCATTTTAAGTGCACCTGCTTAAATGGTTTTCTGGTCTTTCCCTGCCTGCGGCATAAATTATTACTGAAGTCACAACACAGAGGAACGTAAGTAGTTTCAGAGTGTTACTGTCTTGCAGAAGCAAAGTTCAGACTGCAGTAGACTACATTAGCCAGCTCATACAACCCTGTGGACAACAAAACCCACGAATACTTTTAATTACCCTCACCAAAACTAAATTAACAGTTTATTTTACCTGTAGTTTCTCATGTTAGAAAACTATTTCCCAAAGGATCTTACGAGAGCAGATGGCATCTACCCTAATTTTACAAACAGCCATTACTGGCTGCATATCAATAAATAAGTATATTAGTACTTACTACTCCGTCTATAGCCATGTAAAGAAGTCGCCTTGGTCTTACAATGTTGAAGATCCTGTCAATATACTCAAAAATTGCAACCATCATTTCATCTTCATTTTTGGGTGCTGGCCTAAAACGCAGAGCATTCAATTTAACATCTGAAATGCTATCAATAAATCCTATTTGTAAAGAGATAAAAAACCACCTTACTTGTCTTCTGGATGCGTACAGGGGTGAATTATACCATTCATATCCAAATATAGGTTATCAAACTCCACCTCGTTAGGGTTAGGTTTGCTTGTATCAATTGGAGCCTTGATGCCATTGCACTCTTTAGCCTGTGAATACAGTTGAAAAATATTTCAGTACTTGATTAGAGAATTATCACAAATAACCAAGAGGTATTAATGTACAGACTCATAAAGTTTTTTTTTTTCAAGGGCAGTAGGAAAAAAAGATAGCAACGAGCTACCCACAGAATTACCTGAAGATGCGTGCTTACACTATTAAAATAGCACTGCCTTTTTTTTTTTTTGAAGGTGTTTATAAACTAGCACAACTAGAAGATATTACGATGCGTTATGGCAGAGTTGGTTCATTTCTGTTGATCAGCATGTATTATAAACAAGATGTTTCCGTATCTCATATTATTCAAGAAAGCAATTCCTTTTACTGCCAAGACTATACTGACTCCCTCAAAATCTAGCAAAGGGACTTCAAAGTTTATAATATGATGCTATAACTTTAGCATGATAACCATGAAGAATCAAAATCTTTCTACTTTAAACACTTAGTGCCCCAGATTAACACATCCAAACAAACTTGCACCTCTGCCTTTTCTCACTGCAATCTGGTATTTAAGTCACACACACAGCTGGGGGAGGCAGGACAGTAAAAGTGATTCACCTATGGCTGATGACATATTGGAGCACGGCTGATGATGTGACAAGCCTCCCCAAAGTATATCAGCACATCCTGCTGAGCAAAGGACAATGAGATTTAACTAGAAAGAGGACTTTTCCCAGATTCCTCTACACAAAGAAAGGAGATCCTTTCAGATCCTACCAGCTGAATCTCCACTTTGGGTACGTCTTACTTTTCCTCATGACTATCAAAATGCACCGAGATGCTCAAACCCCTGAACTTTTCAACTCCTACCTCTGAGTTTGTCTGTGGATATATTTGAAATTCTAAATAAAACCCAGTCCTTACCCTTCCACTTCCAAAAATTAGTAAACTTTTGACCCTAATGCTTCAGTTCTTCTACATCAGTGCTGCTTCTACTGCCAGGCTGCTGCCTAATGAACATGAAACTCAGGCCGTAGTTCAGATGGTAAACTTGAAGCGAATTTATAATCGCCCTAAACCACCTATAGCCATCTGTACTACTACGAGATGCTTGAACACTTACAGCAGGCTATACAAGGTAAACCCAGAAGTACAAAGAAAAAAAAAAATCTCAGCTGAATTAGAAGTAATAAATAATCCCACATTATTTTGCATATGCTGTCACGTCAGTGGCAAGCAACCATCTAGGTGAGGAGAACAGTCCCTCTAATCAGCCCCAGAGCAGACTGGAGTTGGCACTATAACACCTACATGAAAAACCTCAGCCCCTTTTCCCAAGCCGTCAAAGCAAGCCGTTTTGAAACACTCGTGAGTGTTTCAGAGACTGGCTCCTCTGCAAGGTGGATTAGCAACCATGTTCAATTTTGTCTCCTCACCTTATGTTTAGGGTTTGGTTTTTTTGTTTTATTTGGGGTTTTGTTGCTGTTGGTTTTTTGTTTGTTTGGGTTTTTTTTAGTTTGGTCAAAAGGCTATTAGCAACACTCTTACTGCGATTGTGAGCAACTGAGCATTCTTTCTCAGCATTATTTCTCCCTTTAAAAGCAATATCATCAGCCAAACATGTAAACCACTGAATTAAACACCAATAGCATCAGTGATGAAGAGACGTGAGCTGATCAAGAAAAAGTCAAATGATTTTCAGAGAAACTATGACTGGAAAGAGTTATATCGCAAAGTTGGAATGAAGTGTACTCTTGAATAGCTTGGCATAAAGTGAAATTAAACAAATGAATGTCACGTTATTATGTAAAGCTATGATCACAGTATTGCATGAGACATGGGAAAAACGTGATACTGCTGGTTCTCTCATTCACATGAAACTTATCGGCAGCTGATGAACCAACATCAAGCACTTACTCTGAACTTCTATTTGCAGACTTGCTGCCCACTACTCATTTAATGAGTTCCCCACACCTCTCATACAGAGCTCAAACTATCAGATTCAAAAGTTAAAAAAAAAACAACCCTTACAGATTGTACCATCAACATTCTTACAATTTTCCTGCTTAGAGTAGCAGCAGAACTAGCTGAACTTATCCCAGTTTTAAAAGGCAAAAATTAAAACTTCTCAGCAAAATAAGTCTTTATTCAGTATTTACATTTTCCACAGTTATAGGTATATGAAATTCTTTCAGGGCAATTTTGTGAAGTCATTTTGAAATAATTAACATTAAGTCCCTCTATTTCACTTCTTTAAAAGGGGTGAAATTTCTGCTAATTCACATCTATCTTATACTATTCATCCAAACGAGTCAAATCCTGACAGATGAAATCTTGACCACTGTTTGCTTCCTTTACTGAACTTTCTAGAAGACAAGCACAAAAATCACATGGTTTTAGCAGAAACTAATTGTCAGGTGCAAACACTGCACCGTACCTTACAGTTCTAATAAAGTTATTCTGGGCAACCAAGACCTACAATTGTAAAAGAAGAGTATTTATTCTGGTTTACATCAGATAATGGGACGAGAAGCTTGCCTTGTGTTCTACTTGATCTTTCATCAAACCTCTTGCCAGAGCTAACTGTGACTCAGAAGATATCAAAGGCTTACAACTCTGTGATATGGAAAATAAAATTGCCCGTCACAGATCTTATTTTCTGCCTTGAAGGTAAAGCAAAATAAGTATGATCTTTTTCCAGTGGCTTCGAAAGCCATTCAGTTTTCATCTGCATACCACTATGTCAGCAACTTCACCATTACATCCTCATAAACCAAACAGATTTTTAATGTAACAGCCTTGTAAAAGGTTTAAGTATCTGGGAGTGATATCTCTTTTGATATAACTAAACTGTTCACTTTTAATCTACAGCCTCTTTTGAAACCATTGAAAATAGATCTTCAAATATGATACTTTAGGTGCAGCTTTATTAATTCGTAAGAATTTGATTAAGAATATTCTCTCCTGGATTTTATATTATCTTCAAGATCTTCCTCTTATTCTTCCTGCTCAGCTTAAGAAGAAGATTAATCAGATTTAAGGAAAAGAAATAATCTAGCAAGGTAAGAGAACAAGGATCAACTTTTTAATATTTCAAAGAGACAAGCTACCGGGAGATACAAAATTTCTGATTAGAGAGATTTATAGCAATCCTAAAATACACATAGAGCTGATTACATCGTGAGAGAAGTTTAAATTCATCTACAGTAAGACAAACTACAGCTTGTCACTACTGTCCTAGTCCGCTCTCAAATTTATAACCAGATTTGAATATAAAAAATTTTAATGAATATGATTTATCCATGTGCTGTCCTTACTGTAATTGCAACGTGCTCTTAAGCTGGAACAAAGCAATGTGGATGAGGACATCAGGATCTGGCACTTCAGTTATGGTAAGTCTAACTTGGCCCAATGGAATTTGTCATATCTTTCCATTTCTTTTAATAAAGAACATTTGCTGTTATAAGCTCAATTATTAAAGAAAAAAAAAAAGACAATCATAAACTCAGTAAAACCAAGACTATACAAACCTTTACCCAAATATTAGAGCAGTTTTGATTACATAAAGATTAATCTAAATGTTTACAAATGTGATGAAAAAGACAAGTTGTCTGCTCTGAGAGAAAACTGTACTTAATTGTTACAGATTGCAGATATATTTTCTGTTTAAATTGTGACTGCTTTTAAATAGACAGATCTTAAAGCATTATCCAGAAGCAGCTGGACAAGCTTGTAAGACAAAAATGTAAAATACCCATTCATAGTAAAGACAAACCTGTAAAAGAATCTACTTTATGCTGTCAAAACTCTACCTGCATCCTTCTGATCAGAAGAACACTGCTTCAAAACATCACAACTAAACGTCACCTCATAGTTACTGAGCACTGAGGCTATCTTGCCAGCATGGTTACAAATACGACAGGTAACTATTAAAGCTGCTGTCTAAACCGTCTAACTTTACTGCTGAAATGGATGTTCCTTCATGCAAGTGAACTTTTGACGTAATGAAGGAAAGGGGGATTTGGTGAATGAAAGGCTTGGACTGTACAGCCAGCTATGATGCTGACTGGAAGCAAAAAAACAAACTGTTCCTCTTTGTGAGTTCCCCGCTTTGGTGAAAAGGGGATAAAGCAAACCAACCAGCATGAGTTGAGGACAACTAGTAGGATACACACACACATTCAGGTGTTAGTACTCTGAAGACCCACAGCCCCAGCTGGGAGAGAGAGAACGCCACATCAACAGTCATATGCTCAATAGGTGTAGCTGGTAGAGAGACATTCTGTTCTCCAATTCCCACCAAATACCCTTGCCACCCTCTTTTCTCCAGCGGATGCGAACATGACACATGTACCTGACAGCCCTCTAAACTCAGGGTTACCCAGATCCTCAGAATACATCACATCAGAGATGACACAAAACCCAAGAGTTTGGTAGTGACCAGAACAATCCCTGCTAGCTGTCAACAGCTTATTCCAGAGTAAACACTCATACGAGCGGCTATTAAGCTACACTTGTAAACCCACAAACCACCTTTTTCTACAACAGTTCCCCCAGGCAGACAAATCCTCAAAGCTTACCTATTCACTGGAATAAAAAACTCACTTCTTGCAGCTACGGGTAAAATGAACTTTGTGCTGACAGGCTAACTGAAACCACAATTGCAATAAAAACAAAAGAGTAACTCACAGTTTTAACTGTGCAACATTTGATTAATCCAAACCTATGATTCTGTTTCACTGTCTGAATCTGAAACGCAAAAACACTCTGACCGTAACAAGAACTGAACACCAAAGCTGATCTGTCTGCCATTCGCATACACTGAAATCTTGCTGAAGGCGGGCAGGTAATACAAGCAGTCAAAAAACGCCAGTGTCAATACATAATTCAACCACTTTACTCTCTTTTCCCTTATCGTCTCTACCTTGCCCACACATTTCTGTGTCCTTCACAGTAGAGTGTTTCCCAAATGTAAGGCACATCTCTCCCAGGGAAGGACAGGAGGTAGCAAAAAGGCGGCAGCCACAGCACATGCTCAGCTGTAGGGACATGAACTTTCAAAAACAGTACTACAAAGAGCAGCAGAATGCAGCTGGTACAACTTGACAAAAGATGATAAAAATTACTTGGAAAAGCGTACAGGAAAAACAGTTTGGGAACCATGAACTCAAGAGTTCATCTTCTCAGAAAAACTTTGGCTAAGTTAGCCCTGAAGAGAGTAACATGCCATGCTCACTACACTGTAAACCTACCACAGTGCAGTTATTCAAATCCAATGCAAGTCTGTGCTGTCACTGAAGGGAGACAGCCCCATCCTCCTTGTCATCTTCCACCTCCTACCATGTCCCTTAGGACGGCACAAGCATTCACGTAGCTGCAGTGACGCGCGCAAAGGACCCAGCCTATCTAAGAACCTGCCTAGCAAAAACATATAAACAAACATTATTTCAGCTGCGTTACTTCCCAGAAAGGGCTCCCCAGATAACCATACAGACCTCCGCGCTGATGCAAGGGAGAGGATAAATATAAGCCATCAGCCGAAGGCAGTGACCAGCCAGCATAAAGCAATCAACAAACCATACCTACTATGAGTTGCAGGTTAGTGAAAACCACCTGTGGGTCCAGCAGCTAGGTTGGGACTAAGTCTTCACCAAAAAGCATCTTCTGTTGCTATGAAAAGCCAGATTTTAGAGGATGTCTTTGGAAAAATCAGCTCCCTGTTTGGGCAGGAGATATTTCTCCTACACTAGAAAATACCAGCAATGAGACAAAAAAAAGCTGAAGCTGCTCAAGTTTAAAGAGTACAACTACAGACTTGTTTTAAGTCTCGGACGCAAGTGTGACATCCTGTGTTGGTGGACACGTTAAAAAAAATTTAAAAATCAGAGTAAAGTAGGAAGCTGTAGAAAGATGTGAATACGTGAAAGAAAAGACTAACAAAAATAATTAATAAGATCTGAAAATGATACAACTGTAAACTATTCAAATGCTAGGGGAATGTGAGCCCAAGGAAGCATATGACCATATGCACACCCAGATATCGTTTTAATCTTACATAAAACCCGTGCAGCTATAAAGGACAGCCCAGTTCTCAAATGTCTCACTCCTGCACTCACTCTTGTGCTGGCACCAGCTTTCCTGAGCCCACATCACAATCAGGATCATGGAACTGATCCGCTTCACGGAGACAGACGAGTTTCCAGACACACAAGATATTTTTAACCATTTACGCTTGCACTTCCTTACTCTTTTCAATACAAGCAGCTTCACTTTTGTTTTCAACAAGTCCTAAAGCTTGCTGCAGCTTGTAATTTACACAGAAGTTGCTGACAAGCAGGGGCTATGAAGAACGTACACAGAAACAAAACAAGAAACAGCAAAAAGCATCCCCACTAGTCCCTATTCACCATAAGTTTTGACAAACACTTTCATAAAGCCTACTTTTTTTTGCCCGAACCAATACAAAGGCAGAGGCCACCTCGCCGGGCAGGGCTCGCATTTCAATCAACCGGCTGAAAACTAGAAAATCGTAGAAGAAACCCGATTCCCTGACCCCAAACCCCATTCCTCCCAAGCCGCTGAACTGCTCACGCACCCGAGTGAAAATCAAGCAGGTACGTTAACTTCTCCTCGACACCCGCCACTTTCACCGAGATTAAAACTGCCAAGTCCAAAAAAACCCGGCAAACCCTACCCCCCCAATCCCCCGACCCCCCCCCGAAAAGGCACCCGGAGCGCCCGAGACAGCGAAGACGGGGCTGGAGGCAGCACAGTACGGGCAGGCCCTAAGTACCGGCAGGTGACGCTTCCCAAACTGCCCGCCCCCCCCCCCCCCCCGACCCACAGCCCCACGCAGTCACGGGGCGGCCGTCAGAGGGCCCGGCCCCGTCCCGGGACAGGAGGCCGGGGAGGGACGGGACGGGGCGGGGCGGCGGCCCGCCTCACCTTCTCCTCCACGCAGTTGACGATGATGGAGGGGTACTTGCGACTGAGCCAGCGGAAGAAGGCCGGGACTCCCATGGCGGAGCGGGGAACGGGGGCGGCCGGACCGCGGCTCGCGGCGGCGGTGCCGGGCGAGGCAGGGAGCAGCGCTTCCGGGGGCAAAGGGCAGCGCGGGGTACCATGGGGGAGCGCGCGCGCCCGCGGCGGCGCAGGCGGCGCCGGCGGCGGGAGGAGGAGGTGGTCACGTGAGGCGCACGCGGCGGGGCCGCCATCTTAGGGGCGGGCGCGCCCCAGTGCGCAGGCGCGGGGCCGAGGGTGCCATGGCGGCTTGAGGGGAGAGGCGGAGGGGCGTTGTCTGGGCTTGCCCCTGACCTGCCGTGAGGGGCCCGCGGCGTCATCTCGGCCCGGAATCTGTAGGGGAGCTCCTTAGGCACAAAGATGACAGTCGGAAGGGAAAAGCCTGAGGCTAGACTGACGTCTGAGGCAGCACCACATGCCGTCCTTGCTCTCAGACGGGGCTCTGTGTGAAAACTTCCCTCCATTAGCTGCCCTGTTAAACAAAAAAGGTAGCTTGCCGTCGTGGGATGGTTTGAGCAGAAGACACATGACAAAAGTGATTCAGGGCATGGCTGCTTTGTCAGAGCTAAAGCTCTGAGGCTGCTTTCAGTTTCCGTGAGCCTCCCTCCACAGTAAGGAACTCAGACCGAAGGGTGAGGCTCTGGAAGAGGCCTTTTCACCTTCGAAGGAGGGAGGGAGCTGTTGGCAGCGCTGGCAGGGAGGTGGAAGAGCAGCAGAAGCGGAGGGGACGTGGCCAGAAGCAGCGAGCATAAAATCACTTGGTGCGATTCGTGACAGTGGCAAGAGGCAGCGTAAAGAAACCCTGTCCTATTGCTTTGCCTGTTGCATAAGCAAATACTATTAAGTTAGCCGTTTGACGATGTTGAAATGGAATTAAACCTTCAGGCATTAAATGGGATTAACATGAGGAAGATTTTGTGCTCTGCTGTGGCCTGTCGCTATATATCACCTTCATTAGGAGGGCAGTGACGGGGGCGAGGACATGAAAAAGCAGCCTGGGAATCATTAACAAAAATAACAAAATCTCAGCAGTGCTTGTTGAGTCAATGCTGCTGATTTGGGGAGGGGAGAGGAACCTTGCTACCTTGCTAATTTGCTGTAGAACAAATTAACCCAATATTGTATTTCTCATTATTTTTAGCCTCACTTAGCTGTTGTTAAGCCATTTTCTGGTGTCACTCCTCTTAATAAAATCTGTGACTTGAATAAATTTCCCCAGCAACTTTGTATTGGCACCACATCTGTGGTATCAGCTAAAGATTGTCCTTTATCTGTTCCTTACAAAGTGTACCCTGATTGAAGTTTCCTATTGTAGTGCTTCTCCTCCTGGAATTTAGTATCGAGCACGACAGCTTAGTATTAACATTTTGTTTGTATTGATGGGCAATCAGTTGTTTTTCTGATAATGCTAAAGAAAACAGAAGACAGCAGCAGTAGCAAATGCAAATGAAATGTGATCATCTTATCTTATAATTACTTGAGTAAACAAGTGCTGAAAAAATTAATACTGCAACAAACATTTCCTTGAAAAGTCAATCTGCATTTTGCTAAACCCCCCCCCCACCAAACAAAACAAAACCCAAACCCTTACAAATATCCTAAAGCAAAACTCATGCTGCAGGAACTTGTGACCTGGAATCCTCGGTGAAGGAATATGCCCAGTACTTGCTAGATGAAGGCACAGTTTTTTAAGGACAAGATAGGCAAGGCAGAGGCAGCTGAGTGGGAGGGCTGCTGTTGTGCCAGGTGTGCACCAGCGAACTGAAAAAGACGGAGTCTTCTCTTGTGCAAGAAGCAGTAGCAGAGGTCTGCCACTAGAGAAAAACAATCTCGTTCACAAACAGCAGTATCAGTTTCTGCCAAATGTCTGATTTGAAGTGGGGATGAGCTCCTTTCCCAGGGCGACCTTCTTTCCCGGGAAGCGACTGCCAGCTCCGTCGGCTTCCCCATCAGCAACCCAAGGCCCTGCTTCTCTCTGCAAGGTCTCGGAGTCCGGGCTGCATGCCCACACAAGACTCCATTTTGGCTCACCAGGCAACGGCATTCATCTAGCATTTTTTTGTCAGCCCCTATGTGCTAACTTGTTTTTGTCAGCGGATGTACAGGGGCATGAGCCAAAGTTTCACCTAGCAGCTGTGTGCGTGGGACACGTGAAAAAAGACCATAGCACCAAGTCGCTGCACATACACAGCAGGAATACGGGAAGACTTTTCGTTACAGTATTTTCCATAGATGAGTGGCATGCTGATTTAAATCTGTTAAGGCTGTATTGATTACAGTCCCCCTGTCCATCACCATCATCTGTCATCATCTTTGGGCTGCCAGTATGACAGCTGTGAAGGAGCAGAATAAAGTTGACTGGCAGAATGTTTTGCATCTAATGAGTCTGTGCACAATAAGAGTATAATAAATAATGCTCTGGAGGAACTCGGCTATCGCTTGAACACCGAAAAAGAGATATTGCCTTAGCAGAAGCTCCCAAAGCCATCTGTCATCTGTCACGAGTTGCATGTCTGTGGCTGAGCTGGACTGAGGGAATGGAAAGCACCAAAGACTGGTGATGGGCGCCTTGTATCATGCAAGGAGATATAAAGTGGGCTGACATCAAGAACCCGGAATCACTCAGGAAGAGCTTAAAACTACAAAGGTGCTGTGGATTTGATGCAATGTTACTTAGCAGCGCAGGCTGCTAGAGAGACTTTTTCCAGATGAACCTTGGTCTGACATTCACTGAAAAAATCACATAGCAATAGTCTGTCTGTGGTGTGGCATGCTGGTGAGCTTACATTTAGCAGATGGCTAGGACCATCAGGAATGAATTACCACGGCTTAGGGATGATCAGAAAAAAGCAGCAAGGAGTGATGACCCAGCGAGGTACCAGCCCTCGGGATGGTGGGTTCAGACAGTGGTTCTGATACAGGTCTCCTGGGTGACATTGAGCATGCAGTACACGAAGAACAATAAGCCTCCAACACGCTGCTAGGAGAAGCCCCTAAACCTACCTGGTGGTCCACCAAGAGCAGCAGCATGACAACGTGCCAGCCCTTCTGGTCACATTGCCATCACATTGCGGAACTTGTTTTCCAGTGTCACAATTTGCAGGACAGTCCTGCGATTCCCATCCCTTGCACCCCCGAGGCTTTGATAGCCAGGTGTTGACTGAGGCTGGCCATAGCAATGAAGAGCTGGGAGCTGCGCCACCCTCTCCAGCAGCCTGGCACAGCCCACACCATCGCCTGGCACATGGGAATTGCTGCTTTGGGAAGCAGGAGACCTCCTGTGGTCCCCATGGGCTGCCTTCTCCTCCCAGCACACCTCCAATCCCTTGACTAACTTGCCCATCACACAACACAGGGGCTTCTCTGTGGGACAGTGGTCCCACAGGACATGGGGAGCTGGTGTGGCAAAAATTGGGAAGGGCAGAGGGATCTTTGCTGTTTTTGTGGCTGAGGCTGTATCAGCTAGCCAGCCTTTGAAGGGAGGGATCACAGAAGCCTTAATCCAAAATAGCCTGTGGTCAAACAGGCACAGAAACCCCAGCACAGTGGGGGAGGACATTAAAGCCTTCAGTAAAGTCCAGCTTCAGTCCTTTAGTCAAGTCCAGCTGTCCCACATGACATCAGCCCCGGTCATACACCCACCCAGCTCCGTCCTTCGTGCAGCTGATTTTCCCATTGTTGGAACATACAGCACTGCACCATTGCCAATGTTAGACTGAAAACCACGAGATTAGGCAAGCCAGCAGACATCTGTACTAAGGGTTTCTTCTCATTTTCAAGCCTTCTGCAAGCCTTTATTTCATATTCTCAAGCTTGTCTCGGACCACACACTTTTTTTATTAAATTGAATATTGTTACCATTTTAAAATTGTTTTTGATGGACTGGGTCCAGAGATTGGTGCCTGTATTCAAAGATGCAGTACTGCTTTGCAGTGGAGTTTAATTGGGGTGCTGTTTTTTGCTTTTGAACTTATCGTAATTATGAACAGATTTTTTTTTTAATGTGTCCCCTGGTTTCTCCCTTCGAAAGAAAATCTCATGTTTAATGAACTTAATTTTAGATAAAAGGAATTAAAAGGAGAAAATTAAAAATGCATGAAGCTCCTAGAGTCATCCAATTACTGTGATGTCCATACAGCAATGCCAGCACAGATTTTACAAAGCAAGTAAAAGCAGAAAATCACTGGGGCTTGCCACATGTAAATGCCGCTCTATTCCAAAACATGCCGAATTAGAAATGTACATTTTATGCATTTCTTCTTCTTGATCTGTTGCAGAAGATGATAAAGATCAAACATGCCAGCCTGCCCTGAGTAGCATATGTATGCATACCCAGAATGCTCGCTCGCTTTCTTCAAAACCACATCTAGCTCTGTAGTCGAAATACCAGAATACATACAAGCAGCAGCAGAGGATAGTCTTTGCATTCAGAGTGCAACAAAAGTTGGAGGAAGTGGCACTACTGAGCAGTTTCCAGCAAGAGAGGGGCAAGCTGGATTTGGCCAAATAGCACTGTCAATTCCAGATCACTAGCAATTGACTCCTCACCTGACAGCCACCTCACCTCTGCCACACACAGAAGAGTTACCTGTCACACAACTGCATCCTGCACCTGTCCTGCTGGCACCGGGCAGGAGATGCTCACAGTGAGCAGGGGACTGCGGACAAGCAGCGCCCAGCCCCAGCAACGAAGAAACAGGACACTACACAGAGGGACCCTGCTGCCTACCTGAGGAGGAGGTTGTTTTATAGACAGCCCCCACCCTCCGAGGTGATAACGCTCAGAGGTGAGCACTGTGCAAGCATCTCCGAGAAAGCGGGCATCTCAGGACAGATCTTCACTCATCCCCAAAACCAAATACATCACGCAAAGGCTCAGTCTCACAGGGCAGGATTGCCGTCGGATCAGGAAAACACTTAGCAGTTAAGAGAAAGCACGCATACAGGAAGGCCATGTACAGTACCAACTAATATTTATTTTGTATTTAAATTTTATTTGAATATAAAGCAATAAGCTGCACTTTAGACAGTGGCACTCTCAATATGCACAAGACTATATTGCTTATTTCTTCCCAAAAGTGAGCGGGGGAATCTTAATCATAGAAGTCATCAAATTCGTCTGCTTCTGTGGTGTGAGTTTGTGGGCGCAAAGCAGCCTCAATCTCGGAGCTGCTGTCTTCAGATTCGCCCCAGAAGGCTGAGGGTGAGGAGAAAATAAAAAAAAATTATAAGATCTTTTCCATGTTTATGTCATTTATGTCACAGACATGATCATTTTACAGCTCTCCAGGGGCAGCTAGACACCATGGCTTATAGAGAAGGTCAGAGTTTTGAAGACCGCAAGATCTCGGCGTGCATTTCCGATACAGCATGCTGTCAATACGTCGTGGTCTCCAATACCGGAGCTGCTGTGGCCAAACAGTGGGCTCATTCAGAGGTCCCACTTCATTGTTCCTCAAGGTAGCTTGAGAGAACATTTCCACTCCAAGCAATTTACTTGACCAGCTGCTGCCTGAATTACAGCTTTGTCTATTATGTTCCACTTTCTCCCTCTACTTGACCCTGCAGTGAAGTCACAATCGGAGCATGACATCACAGAGTTGGCATAAAAATGGCAATGATGTCACACATGAAAAATGACCACTTTGAGATAGGATCAAATACAGGCAAGATTGACTTCAAAGAACTGCATGGCTTTAACAAATAGCTCTGGGAATTAGCAAACAATTTCACTGAAATAAACAGAACCACATTTAAATTCAGAGCGCTTGGGAGATTCCTCAATACATAAATTCATTTGACCCAAAAAAAAGTAAAAAGCAGGGCACATGGGGAAGCACAAGTCAAGCCCACAGTCACTTACAGAGCTGTGCTGTCTGCTTTCAGAGGGCTGCTGTTTGTCCAAAGTCAGTGCAGTAACCACGATATCCCAAATGAGGCGTAAGACTCAGAAACAGGGATTCAGGCAGCAGGAGGGAGGAAGGCTGTCATACCTCCTACAGAAATTTCAGCTCATGTTTGGTTGAGGCACCGTTAATGCGTTCAGTGCTTTTGATGGCACAAGCTATATAAACATCTTATCTACAAATGGAGCAGCTGCATCTTTCATCCTATATCCCTGGCCCCCTGGTCTGCACTCAGCTGGGAACATCAGAGCGGCGCCGGCTGCACCCTGCGCTTGCTCCCACACTTGACACCTGGGCAGAGGCTGAACATGGCTGAAAGGCTCCAAAAAATGAAACTCCTCAGCAGAGAAGGAAATGGGCTGGGGACGTGAGGGCACCTTTCAAATGGCGCCACAGCAGCCGTCATTTATGGCATCCTTAAACCAGCCCAGACACCACACCTCTAAAATATGTTCTGTACCACTTGGGACTGCATAGTGCCTAAAGCTGGGCTCCAGGCGAAGAGCTGCCTGCTCCCAGCACTGACTTCACTTACAGAAGGCTCCATTAGAGGTGACTTCAGACACCAGTGGTCCTTATGGTGGTTAAAAGAGAAAAATGAAATGCAGGGGAGAATGAAAATGTGCAGGGCCCAAACACCAACTAAAAAAGAAAGCCTGCTTGCTCGTGGAAAACAACTGTTCCAGATTTTTTGTTCCAGGTGCATGGGCACCTTTGTGCGCCTACCTATTGTAACTGTGCAGACAGTCGGGCTGCTGCCCATCCACTTCTGCAACCCATATTTCAAAGGGAAGATCAAGAAAACATCAGGTTTTTCCTTCTCTAGGCTTTCTCCCACCTGCTATTCACTACCATTTGATTTGATTTGAACCCCAAAGCAAAGATCACTAACTCCTTCCACACCACTGACAACTATTTGCTGGCTCCTGTATTGAGACAGGGCCATTCCATGCTTTCCCATCTCCTTATGCCCATATTTTATTCGGTTCCATGATGTTGTCCTTAAAGGTTTTCTACAATATAAATTACACTTAGAAAGACATCTATTTTAAAGGGCGTAATATTGGTTTCTTACCTTTGGATTTTATAGCAGCTACCATTCCCTTCCTGGTTTCAGTCCTGTAAAAGAGAAAGATTTCAAATAATCAGCACAATGTGACAAAATTAAAAGAATGTAAGTCAACTTTTTTTTTAAATACTGTGAGGTAGTTTAAAAAAAAAAATCAGTAACTTCTGTAACTACTTTTTCTTTAAAAATAACTATTTTGTCAAGGGTTTCTTCACCTTTATGTCTTCTAAAAGGTGGAGAAATTAACATGCAGCAGGGAGACTGGTCCAGATGTTCAGGCAGCGTGAACTGGAGTCATTCCTTGGTAACAGCGCCAATTTACACCAATAGTGAATTAAGGGTACAAAGGATCAGAGCTCCGTCTATCTTTTGCGGCCTTTCAGATAATGCAAAGAAAGTAAAGAAAAAATCCAAACAAAAATAAAAGCACCCCCCACCGATGCTCACTGAACTTCCTTAGTCCCCTTCCTGCCAGTGTCCTCCTCCAGCCCAGCTACTGGGTTCCCACAGCATCATCCACATCCCTATGTAAATGTGCAATCTCCCGGCTGCCTTTGATCTACCTTGATGTATATGCAGTTGTGACTCTGTTCTGTTAAATGACTGCTCTTGTGTCTAGAGCATCACAGGCCCTTTTGAATCTCTCAAACAAGCTGGAATCATTTTGATCTTTTGTGTGTAGCGTGTGTATTGTGTTGGGGCTGTGAAATAATCACATAGGGGCAATGATGTAGGAGAATTAACTGTTATATTAACAGTCCTGCAATAAGCTCTAAAAATAAAGCTTCAGCTGATTTTAATAAGGAAGATCAAATAGGAGATATTTGTGACATTGCTGTGCGAACTAGTAAAATATAAGCAAATGTCAAGCTGCAATTTGAAGCTGTTGTCACAGTCAAAACAGGACTCAATCAGCTGTCAAAAATTTCATACAATTTGCTGCATTTCATTTAAAGACATGGCAGCTAATGCATAGTTGTTTAAAGTGGGGAGTTAAAAATATTCTAACTACTATTATGGAGGCATTTATGAAGGAGATACAAAAAAAAAAAAAAGATGATTCACTGCTTGTCTTGTACCACTGTATTCAGTAAGAATTTGGGATTGCAGCTGGAAAGCTAAACTTAAAGCAGAGGGAAGTTTCATTACGTTACAGCTACCTATGTTACAAGAACTTTTCCTTCTAAATAAGAGAAAGCTCATACTGTTTAAATCACATTCCTTTTCTACAAGCTGTGAATGCCATTAGCACACAGCCTCCCTCTTTGCAGATACACAAAAAATCCCTGAAAAAGAATATTAAATGTAGCCAAAGTTCAACCAAGACACCAAACTGAGGCTTAAGTACTAGTAACAGTAACAATACTAGTAAAGTATTAACAGTGATATAGCTAATTATTAGCTTACTATTTAAGTAAAAAACTTCAAAATGTTAGCCTTCAGATGTTTGTCTGACATTTTAGCATTAGCAAACCATGCAAATGCCTTTCTGTTTCATTCAGAGTCAAACCCTACGCTGCATTACACTTCAACTTCTCGTTCAAATACATTTACTCAACAGTTATTTCCAGCAAGTATTTTAAGTCGGAGCCTCTGGGCTGAGTCCTGCAATATGAACACCCTTAACTCTTGTTCACTTTGGTGAGATTCCATGACCCTCAGCATTTCCCAGGAGGTGCTCCACGTATCCCAGGCTTAGCCAATAAAAATGTGCTCAAGAGGCTGTAACTCTGGCAGCTGGATCGTTTTTCCCCTGGGTGTAGAGAGAGAAACCACTTGTTGCTGAGCTACAAATTGAGAGGTGACTTCTGTGGCAGACTGCACAAGAACCATTTTATCTTCAAGTAGTTCAGTAAAACAAGATCAGGCAGCTGGCAGCTACCGCTTCCACTGCCTGCTGCTTCATCTCCCATTATCAAGAAGGGAGGCGTGTAGGGTTTTGTTATTCAGCCATGCTAGCAGGTCCCTAGGAGTGATTTTTTTGCTCCACCTCTCTCCATGGTTCAAGCCCAGATCAAACACGAGAGGGTTGGTCATTTGGGCCCAGAGCCCCTGCTGTGCTGAAGACCACTGCGCACAACATGGAGCGTGGGACCACCACTGCAGGACTTCCCAGGTCTCAGGCGGCTTGGTCCTCTGGACAACTCGAAGCACTGTGAGGTGCTCCAGGCCTGGCTGAAGGCCAGTGATCTCATGGAGAAGTTGCAGCAGATAAGGACCACCATGGCTGTAGGAAGGTCTGGAAACCTTCCTCCTTCTGCCCTGGCTTCCCATGAAGAAGGTGGTCAATGCTGACAGGAGAGGGAGAGAGACAGATGTTTGTATTCTACCAAAACCCATCTATTTGCTGGGGTTCATCCTCCCGGGGCTTATCCCACCGCACGTAGAATGGGATTCACTCCCAGAACAGCACAGAGCTGTAGCACTGCACCCCAGGAGCTGGGCGTTAGCGTGGCACAGCAATCCATAAAGAGAAAGACGGGGAACAGGGCGTCAGCAAAGGCTTGGCACGAAAGCTGTCGGCACACAGAGAAACGCCTGGGGAGATAGGGAAAAATGGAGCTAGGACTTCAGAAGGGCCAGATTGGAAATCGCAGCTCCACCAAACCAAGCCTGGAAAATGCTGCAAGATAGCTTTGTAACAAGGAATAAAATTATTGAATTATGTCTGAAGTGTTGGTCACCACTGATAAGATGCAAGATCTCTACGTTGCAAAACATTTGTATTTGCAAATCAGCAAATTCAATCATGAAAGTTATCATCTGGTATACTGAGCACACAATAACGACACAGACCTCCGCAAAGAAATTTTAGGAGTATAAATGAAGTAAGGCCAGTTTCACTGCTTCGACTAATCCCCTGTCGTGACCCTTCAATATCCATTTACACATTTGCTTCTTCCCTAAAATAATTCCAAACTGAACCCAGGCTCTAACAATGAAAAAACCCCAAACTAGTTTAACTTCAAAGGGCCTTTTAATCTCTCCTTTACTGTGATGAAACAGGCTTTTTGTATTGAAGATGCTGCAACAATAAGAAATGAAAAAGCTCCAAGAAAATATTTTTCCCTCTCTAAAGAAAATTAATATTAAGAGGAAAATACCAGACCAACAAGAACCAAGTTAATAGAGGTGGCTCACAGAAAAACAGCAGAAAATGTTTACTTTACTCTGAGTATCTTTTTGCTATAGCACCTGTTGAACCTCTATGTTTTAGTGTCAAGTGAAAAAAGACACCCAAATGCCAAGGGGGGCAGACACCCAATTGCAAAAAAAAGAAAAAAAAACCAAAACCAAAACCAAACACCACAAAGAAAACTACCCAAACATCAAGGGGAAAGAAAAAAAAAAACCAAACCAACAAAAACCACCCAAGCACCAAGAGAAAAAACCACCACCCAAATGCCAAGTTTTATCAGAAAAACAAACAAAACACAAAGTGTAGCAGTGTCAGGAACACTGATACTCCAGCTAATCTTGTCAGAGGCTCGAAGCCTGCGCACCTCCATCCTGCACAAGCGCTGCTGAGGCAGCATGGAAAACAAATCGAGCACTTCTTTTTCACAGGGTGGTGCTTATTAACCCTCAGCGAGAGAAGCGATGAAGCTTCTCCCCAGCAATATGCGAGGATGCGGAGTCGTAGATCCGTCTTTAAAAAGCATTTTTCAAGACCATCTAAAAGCCTCTTGGTAGTAAGCAGGCCAGGCTGCTTAGTGGCAGTGCCTCCGATGTGACAGTCTCAGCTGGGTATCCCCCGTGATCATACGCTTTCCTGCCAGTTCCTGCAGAACCCCGAGGGCTCTATCATTTTCTGCTGATCATTTACTAGAAACTGGGCATCACAAGTATTCCCCACCCTGGAAAGTCAGTATAAACTAAAAAATCCATTCATCATGCCAGAACTGGAGTAATACTATTGAATTTAAGTAATTACACTGCAAGCAGGATGACCTTTTTTTAAGGATACAAAGACCTACACCGAGCTACATTTAAGACTGTTCTCTGTTTAGATATACCACGCTGAAGAAAAAACCCTACCATTCTTGCCTAGAGAGACTGCTAACACAAAGACTGCATCACAGGGCTGTGATGAAGCTGTGTCGGAAAAGCGTAAGGCATCGCCGCAAAAATAAACTATTTCCTCTGTACTACAAAGGCAACGTATTTTGATAGATGTTCTTGCCTCTCCCCACAAACCATTCCCCACAAATATCCGTAGAGCATCCCCACTACAACATTACGATTTCTGCAACAGCTGGATGCTACGATTTAGGAAACTAAGCTCACAGAAATATCTGTAACGTCAGAAAAACGTGCTTGAATTTACAGTCGGCTTCTTACAGAAGTGATGTGACAACTGAAAGTACAGCAGGAGGATACAACAACCAGATACGGGCTGGTTTCTAGGTGCATCTCTCAGGAGCCCGGAAACACGCTATGCCACTTTCCCTGGATTTTCTGGTAAACGCATCTCCCGCACGCTCCCAGCCCCAAACCTCTGGAGACTCTCCCCAGAGCCCCGGCCAAGGCGGGCTGTTTCCCCCCCCCAGCCAGTCAAGGGATGTCGGGCCGGTTTTGCAGGGGGATGCACAGAGCCGGAGTGCCCCCCGATGGCCAGCCTCGGTGTTAAACATCACCCCCGAGGATAATTGAGAGGATGAATTATAATCTGCCAACTTTTATTTGCATGTCATTACATCTGTGTTTGGTAAAGGCGGCTTTCGACTAAAAAGCTGCCTTCAGAGACCAGACCGGATTACTTCCAGAAGACAGATTAATCAAAGTTTAAAATACTTTACACCATGTTTATGTCCTGACAAATTAAAATTGTTCGTTGGTTCTCAGTCGATAATGCATCTCTAATCTCCAGATTATTTCGAAACGAGACAGCGCAAACAAGTCAAAGAAAAATAAACTGTTTGCATCAAAAATTTGGAATTACCCAGAAAGCTAGTGACCTCCACTGGCTGCATCCATCTCTACAGGACCACGAAATGCCACACACATCGCCTGCTGCCCGCTCTCGCTGAGAGATTCAGTCCTGACTTCTGATACCTTTTCCCCCAAGTAATTGTACAATTTAACGTGCTCTTTTCTGCTGCAAAACGCTAACTCCTCAAACGAAAGCTGCGTCTCCGTGCACGTAAATATTCCCTCAGTAAAGTAAATGAAGCCAGGAGAAAGTAGTTTTATAGCTAAGCGAAGAGCGGGATGATATTTGCGGGAAAAGAGGAAGCTCTGGCATGCACCTCCGAACAAAAGGGAACAAGTGGTCTTTACTCGGAGAGCAGCTTCCTATTAAGACTCACTCCTTCGTACATTATGCCTTTCATCCCCACTCAACCACAAAATGATTTTGCTGTAGGAAATACAATGGCAGAAAAAGATTTACATTGAAAGAATCTTTAATAATAAACTGTTGCAGATCTGCCTACTTCCCCATGATTTATAATACAATAAACATCGGATTCTATTAAGTCTCATGCACTGAAGACACGCACTGAAAAACCGAATATGAAAGCCCTCAATTCTTCCCATCTCCAGTACCATAATAGTGAAATGAGCATGTATAAATGTGCTAAGAGTATCTCTTTGCATCTTTTATAGCTTGTGTGTATTAATCTGTAAAGCTTATTAAGAAAGTCATTGCTATGCAAAGCAGCACCCAATCTCTTTCTCTTGCTTTTCAACAGAGCGCAGTGTTTAGCCAATAGGACTGGTCCCCTGCCCCTCATTCAGCATTCATAACATGCAACATTTGCACAATGTATCTCTCAAAGGCTGCTGAATAGAAAGCCTTAATACTCATGTAAACAACTGCAAACCAATTACTTAATGAATCAGGCCCACACATAATGAGGTGCCAGACAAAGAGCTATAAATGCATTTTTGCGCCCGAGCCTCTGCTTTAAAGTAAAATCCCTCAGCTGTAGTTTGGGCTTAACTGGCACATCATAATTATTGTCTGGAGGACATCAGAGGAAGCCATTTTTTTTATTTAGGTCCAGCAGGGTCTTTTGCGAGGTCACTCATCAGCTCAGTGACAAAACGGAGCAAAGAAGAATTTATAAAAAGTACCACAGCAGTGCTACACAGTTATGTTTATTCTCAAGTAGTGGGTTTCAAGACCACTTGTAAAAGCAATAAAGCCCGAGAAGTGACTGCAGTAAGTGGAGCGCTTAAATGCGAGCGGCAAAGAAATTGCACTGCGTCCTGGCCGCAAACAAGCGGCTGGCCGCCCTTTCCATTTCTCTGTCTTTCTCACTACTTTTGCCGCTCTCCGTCTCCGCAGAGCGGACGCCAAGTGTCCAAAAGCAAGGGTTGTTAACAAACTTCATGTTTAGAAGGCTGTGTTATTTTTGACTCATTTAGAAAAACTAACTTTAAGCCGCTATGAGAGATTTCTTTTTTTTAGAGCAGCATCATCATGTATCAGCACATGAAGCGCACTTGCTTCTCAGCACTGAAAGGCATGAAATTATAAGGCAGAGAAAATTATTTTAAAATCTATCGCAAACAAGAATTTGAAAAAAACCAGCAAAAAAAGTACGCTGTATGAACAGCATCTGAAAAATGCAGAAGTTGTCAAACGCATTATTAGCAAGCAGTGCAACATCCAAGGGGGAAAAACCTTGGAGACTTTTTTTTTTTAATTAAAAAAAATAGTTCATTTTAAATTATACATATTTTATTCAGGTGCTTAGCAGTGATGCTGTGAGTTCTTCAGGGCCTGATCCTTTTCTTCCTGCTGCCTGGGCTTCAGTAAATGATTAAAATTTAACATTTAAAAATTCATCTATAGGACCACCCTTACATTTCACAGCATTAGGTAGTATGATTTGGAACATCATTCTTGAAGTTTCAGAAAATTTAAAAAGAGAAAAAAAAGAAAAAATTAAAAAAGAGTTTGAGCATAAGACTATAAGAATTAATCTTAAAGAAAAGCATGAATGCCATTCATCAATAGTGTATTACAGCTTGTATTTACTGTACTTGAAGAATTACAGAAATACTGTGATTTTAACACAAAATGCAGAACAACACTTGCAAAATTGGAACTGACCTCATCAATAACAGCATAAGAAAGCTACAGAAAGATAGCGATGCCGTGTAAGCAGAAGGAGTTAAACATTTACCAAAATGCTTTAAAGTCCCTTCCTGAGTGCTATTGATGGCAGTTTTCAGACCAGGAGCCGCGTAGCAGCAGCACCCACTTGCTGGGCTGTTCTAATAAGAGCAGATAAGGATCTAAAGCCCAGCCAATATTTCATGAGATGGCTGTGTTATATCCTATTTTCTGCTGCTTCTTGACCACTAATTTGATTGCTGCTGTTTGATTACCGTTACATGCCAATGAAGAATACAAGGAACATCCAACAGAACTGCTCAGGGACCCAAAGGGAACTGCTGTAGTTAAAAACAACCCCCACACAAAAATCCCCCCAAAAACCCACAAACCAACTTTTTTTCTTAAAAAAAAAAAAAAAAAAAAAAAAGAAAAAAGAAAAACTGCACCCTTTAGGTATATTTGAGGCCATTAATTAAACCTACTCAGTTGGAAAGCAAGAAAGGCAAGTTATAAATACCCCAGTAAATATTAAAAAAAAACACCCCAAACCCTGAGCCCATGAAAAGCGTTATCCAGTTACAGCTAGTTTACATCTCGGATACATGGAGAAGAAACCCACCACTTTATTTCTTGAAGACTTTATGTTTTATGTCTGCCCCTCTCCTGACAACTCCTATTGTCTGGCCCCTGAGTAGCCCTACTGAGAGCAGCTGTACACGCTAATTTGTGGTTCACTGAGATGTCAATTGAGTCTTAAAATGAGAAAACAACAGCTGCAAAACAATACTTGGCTGTGGCACAAATATTTTCTAAGGTGTACCAAAGTTCAAGATGTTTTATTAGATAAACATAAATACAAACCTTAACCCTAGATCAAGTAAAAAATAAATTAATTGGAGCTTCAGTGATTTTCTGTCAGCACTTCTCATTCTACAGAAGCATTTCAAATGTTACAAGATTTAACAACTTTACCTTGAGAAGGGAGGACTTCTTTCATTTGGTGAAGAACTAGTTTCCGAATGCATTTCTTGGCCTGCTTTTGCTTTGGAACTATTATCACCACTATCCCGACCTGTTAAGTGAAAACGTGAAATGTAAATTTTCAAATAATGATGGCTGGACCTTACGACAGCATGCAGTGCCTAACAGCAACACACTCTTATTTTCAAATAGATGCACATAATGGCCACACTCTTGGTTTGATGACAAAGTCCAGAGAAGAGCACACAGTTATGGTATCTGCCTCAGGATTGCTTGCTCATGATTAAGTGGAAATCAGTTACACAAAACCCAAGAGTCCCTCACTATCAGTTTTATGATGATGATTTCTTGTGAATAGTGAAATTTCTGCATGTTTTACCTCATTTTAGAAAAAAGAGCAAACACTGAGATTCTTTTAAGAGCTGTATTGCATCATGGCAACTTCACGCAAAACTTAAAAGGATTTCTGAGGTCTTTCTACTCTTTTTTTTAAATTCCTGAGTTCTCATTTCTTTAGTTAATCAGGAAGCAAAGTTATTTTTATTCCCCTTCCCCTTAAATGTAGATTATTTTTTGTATAGGATAGTTACAGTTCTCTTCATATTATTTGATACATCAGTATTTTCAACCATTCTCTTGAAATAGAGCTGCATTTGGGAGACACAAATCTTGGGATTTTTGACTTAAATAGCCAAACACCCAGCTACTTCAAAATCTTTTATCCATGCTGTCCTTTCTGTCCTTTCACCCCCCCGCTCTGTGTATCTCATTTCCATTCTGTAGAGATTGATTTAAAAAAAAAAAAAAAAAAAAAAAAAAGAGAGGTAAATGAATTCATTCACTGGAATTGTACATTTGCTCATCTTTGTACTCGTTCCCAAAGAACACGATGCTCAAGTACAAATCCCACTTTAAAAGGCTACTTTGCATATATATTAAAAAAAAAAAATATATAAAAGTACTGAAATTATAAACAAGCCCTGATTGTTTCCAACTTCATTCCAACCCAGGATAATTTAGTATTTCTGTACATATTGGACACTCTACTTTCTAACTGGCTGTGCATGTCACCAGTCTGCTCCAGCAGCTCACACGACTCTGTGCTTGGATTTCAGCAGCACAAATCTTGCTCAGTCTCAGCAACAAAGAGGTGCGAGACGCCTGACCGGCACAGGGGATGGCAGAGCTCAGGCACAGGTGCTGCACTGGCAGCAGCATGCTGCTTGCAAACAAAGTCTGACCACTTCCCAGAGAATGCATGAAGAAAAAAGAAATCAAGAATGGGAGGGGGAAAAAAAAAGAGAAAAGGAGAAAAAAAGAAAAGGAAAAAAGGGGGACCCCTCCCTTTCCCGTGATGTACACGCGCAGAGGAGCAGAGACCTGCGGAGATCACAGAGGACGTCCTGGATACAAGACTGACGGCAGCTCAGACCCGCAGACTGAGCAGTGTGGGCATGCACTGAGAAACCCCTGACCACAAAGGAATGAATAGTCACACTTGTTTGTACATTACTTTGCGAAAGTAAAAAAGCTAATTTAATCTAATCGAGTCAGAACTCCCAGAAACTGCTTTTCACTCCAGCAATAAAGCACTTAATATGGGGCTGTTTTTCAGGGCACTTCATGCACAGATTCAAACTACAACACACAACACAGCCGAGATTACGTGCTCACTTCTTGCCTGGGGATAGAGCAGGCTTTGCTTCAGGAGAGCATCCCTCTGCCTCGAAAAAGCCTTGCACAAGCAAGCTGTGCCCAGCTAACAGAACACAACAGGCCATAGACTCTGCCAACATTCAAAATCCTGTTACATGTGCTCTCAGACATGGCTCCGGCGCGTGGCTCGCTCCTTGTGTGAAGGAGAATGTGAACCAAGTGGGCTCCACACAAATCATCAGTTCTAACCACCCTTCCCATTTCAGCCCTGCACCTGCAGAGGGACATATGCACCTCATTACAGTCTGTTAATGAACTGCACGCTTTTCCTCTTTCCCAACTGTAACAGGTAGAGAGTTTCCAGAGCGGATGGCAGCTTCAGAGGGTGTTAGCACACCGGTTAAGTGGCTGCATGCGGTGCGTGCTTCTCAAAGCCTTCCATGTTTAAGGCTAAGCCTGGGAACCCAACCCTGAGCAGGGACCCGATACGTAGCTTTCTGTCGATGGGGTCCCCTGCAGCAGGAACGTATCTGCAAACTCAGGGAAGTGCTTCTACCTGTGCATGAGTAACTTTCTCGGCTGCTGTTGAATGCTCTTCCCATCCCTCAGGGCAGTGACATGGAGCCCGTCTTTGATCCAGGCATACCTGCCACACCTTCCCAGTTGGCACTTAAAAGTCCAGGTCTTTGCCAGCTTTACCAAAACTCAAACTGGGCCCTGTTGTCATGCAGCTCTCCTTACAGCTTTTGCACACACACCAGCCTCAAAAGACCATTCTCCCAAGCTTTCTGTACCTGCACTGGCTCCCCTTCCTTTGCAACATCAAACAGTAACACAAACTACTTGTTCTTCACCTTTAAGACACTTCAGAGCCCAGCTTTGCCTTATCTGTCAATGGTAATACAATGCTGGGCTGTCAGTCCCCACTTCTGCCTTAGTTACATCAGACTGCCTTGCCAATTAGTCCAGTCGCTCCCCTTGAGCATCTTTGTGCTGACTTACACCCTACACACCCTACAGAAATGGGAGATCCTTCTAGGAACTCCTAAGCCCACCAGCTCACCTCCCTGGAAAGCCTGCTGCAGTGATTCATCTGGGCTGTGGCACCCACAAAGTCTCTGACAACACGTAACCAGTGCGCAGCGACCGCTGCTTTGTGTGCTGAGCAATCACCTGGCTCTTACCTCTTCTTACCCCACTCATCCGCTTAATCTCTATGCCTTCCACAACGTGTCCGCATTGTGAGGTGGCAGAAAGGAAGAGTCTCGGCTATGGACGTGCAGCGCTAACAAAACCAGCCCAACCTGGGCGCACAGCAATACTTGCTTCACCATTGCGAGAAAGCACAAGCGATTGGTGCAACGTACAGGGCAGAGAAGATACAAGAAATACGCTGCTAGGAGAGAAAACCCTTAAGCACTTCACTCCTGATAGAACTGCATCATGCCATAAAACCCTTACGCAGATCAGTGTATTTCCTTCATAAAAGCGACCGTCATGCTTAAGGTTAAATGCAACTTAGTTCAAAAAGACACTTTTATTTTGGGTTGTGTGCGTGTTTTTGTTGTTTGTTTTGCCAGAAACATCTAACTTGCCGTGCTATAACAGCCAAGAACACCCTTCCTGTCACAGGCTGGGGACAGCGAGAGGCATGCTATGCTGAAACACAAATACACATTTATCCCTGAGCACACAGCAGAATACGACAGCACTGGCAAGAAAGATGCACCAAGTGGAGAAGAGGCAAAAAAAGAAAAAAGAGAAGAAAAAAAAGCTAGGTTGAGAGGGCATCAGCAGCGTGCAGACTGAAACCCTTGGATAAAAGAATTGCCAGTGCCATAGAAGTCATTCAGCAGGGAGCAGTGGCACTGGGAAGCAGAAGCAGAGCCGAGAGGGTGGCTGCAGGCTGTGACAGCGCTGCTGGAGAGCAGCGGCTCCCAACGGCCATCTCATAATGCCTCCTGGGCCATACACAGGCTTGGTAAAAAGCACCTCTCCCTTCCCATCCGGATTTGGTAAATTCAGACAGATGCCATCTGCTTCTGCTTGATGTTCTCTGCCTAAGCGGTCTGCAGAAGGAGCGGCCTCACCACACCACCAGCTCTCACGTTCCAGAGCCACCCCAGAAGCAACGCAGGCACACAGGGGTGAAGCTGTCTGGATGGGGTGCTTTGAGCATTTAGTCAGTCTGAGGGACCAGCCTGTACTGCACAGACACAACTGAACAAGCTTGATAAAACTCAGTCTTTAAATCCAAACTGGGATGTTAATAATGGAAAGTTCTTAATCCAATCAGTTGAGCAATACTGCAGCAGAATGGGAGCTGGTGTGTCCCAGACAGACAACACAGCTCTCCTTGCACCTTTTTCCCTATGCATTGTTCCTTCCACTCAGAACTAGCAAAGGATCTGCAATACCACTATTAATTAAAAACACTCCACACTCTTCAACTTTGAATTAATTGTGCAGTCAGCATGGGTCAAAGCAGCTTTTATGTCAGCTTTTACAATTTTGTTCTGAACAAAATGGGTATAGTTTTCTTCATTAGTCAACAATTCCAGGAAAAAACCACTGTTGTTGCATAATGAACTACTATTATTTTGTTCTGCCAAACCGTTAAAGTGATTTTAACCCAGAACACACTGTACCAGCCCAGAACTGAAAAGGAGGTATTTTCTCCATGTGTTCCTCCCTCTATGGCCTAGGCTGCAGCATCTATCAATTTATAGCCAAACATCTCAGCGGCTAAAAAAGTGATGTCATGTAATTTTCTGCAAATGAAGATATAAGAAAGCTCTTGGCCTCACACTTGCAACATTTATATCTTGCTAATTGTATTACCTGTCCCACAGAGGAAGAAGCCCACACTTTTTAAACATCAAAACCAGCATTAAAGCCCTTCACTGCAGCTAGAGTCCCACCATAGAAAAGTCATCTGCAGACACCAAATTGTCTTTCTACAAACAATCTCCAAGTGCTTGACTCTGCCTGTCTGGAAATGGAAAAGCTAAATCACAAGGTTGATGGTTTTTAAAATGCACACTGGGAAAACAGAAATACCACTGTGTTCATGTGTAGCCCGTACAGTTTGTGAGCAAAACCTGAAGTCTTCGACCTAAGCAACAAAGCACGTAAGCAAGCTGTAGAAGCAGAATAGTAGGTGCTGTTCTACCGGGAGCGTAACAAGAGCAGATTGTATGCCACTCAAAAGCTATAAAGAGCTATCATCCATTATTTCCAATAACAATCAATAATCCTGTATGCAAACAGAGGTAGTTGGAGGCCAAAAGACCCCAGTGCTTTCACAGACTCAACCCAGACACGTGTCTGCATCTTCCTCCCATATGCAAGTGAGAACCTACACCAAAAGGAACTTAGCTTTTTCTGTGTGCTTTTATCACCAATAAAATAGTTAGCAGCTTGGGTATTTCAGCTGTCACTAGACTTCAAAGTCAACAATGCCTTGAAAGGAATATTATCAGGATCAGCTGAGCCTGCAAGCTGTGTAGCTTTACAGTTACCTTGGCAATAGTTACTGCATCCACACTCAGAAGTCCTGGTAGGTCTGGGCTGCCATACTGCTAGGTCCTGTACCAAAATAGAAAACTAACAATAGTTCCTGCCCAGAACAATTTTAAATCTAAACAAGCTCCTCCACCACAATAACACTAATTACTGCGCTTGCTGACATTCTACAAAGAGCTACGCAGGATTAAAGGTGGGCTGTCAGCTGCCATGCCACTGCCACGGCCACCAATGGCCGCTGTGCACGCCTCTCCCTTGGGACCAGAGGTGTGAGTCCTGGCTGTATGCGGGCTCTTATGTGCACTGATTGCCCTTGCAATAAAGCAAAAAACTTGCATACAGAGAGAAGATAAAGGCTACCTGCAAATCTGATAAAAGGATGTGCTCTTTGGAGAGCAAACAGACAGAAAAAAAATCTCCAAATTAAAACCTGAGCAGAACAATGCAGTAACTAGTATCCAGAAGTAGGTCAAATACCAACAAATATCTCCCCTCTTCCTTTAAATGAAAAAAAGGATAAATCCTCTTATCATAATAATATACCAACATACAATGCTATCCTTTCAAGAGCAGACACTTGGATGACCAGTGAACTCGGGAAATATCAGTGGAGCAAGCCATCCAGTGAGAATACTTCTAGAAGCTGCTGCCTCTGTTTAAAGATAGAAGAAGAATTTTCACCCAGAATTCATAACTATAAAAAGACTCTGAGGTCTTTCAGGAACTTAAGTTGAGCAGCATAAAATATCACCTACTGGAGTATGTAATCCAAACTAATTTAAGCAAAACGTACAATCTTACGCTGTCCCAAGGTAGTTCTGTCAGACCACAACAGCAGCAGCAATTAATCACGTACAAATGAACTTTTTTCATAACAGCAGTTGTGAATGGGTTGATATCAAATGAAGCAAAAAGTTGGGTAGACTTATTAACGCCTTCATTAGTGCACTCCAAGTAGAAGCTCGGGAACCTTTTAACTTGAAGCTCAAAGGAGGACCTGTGAGGAAGGATGCGTGGGCGTGGGAAAAGTGTTGGCAGGATTATTGGCTCATTAAAGGTGACCTAAAAAGGAAAGGAGAATTTCATTTGTGCCCTTTCATGTTCTCTTATCATATATAAAGAAGGACTAATTTTTTTTTTCTTAAGAGGGTTTTCCCTCCTTATTTCTACATTAGAGATTTTATACCTGGAGAGTAGCTGGAAGGTGACATTCAAGATGTTGTGAAAGTAAAGCCTGATGAATGGAGAAGTAACGCCTTTTTTATTCAAATGCTTTATAGCTTTAATGTCTATTTAAATCAAAGACATAAATGAAGGGTAGAGAGAATCTGGTTTTGGTAAAGATTTAACAAACCTGCCCCTTCAATAAAAATCAGCAGTTTCCTGCTCATAAATGAGACTCTTAAACAGTCATCCAGCAAAACAAGAAATAATGGGTTTTATCCTTTCTTTTTAATCTCGCATTATTCACATACCTCAGGAACAGCAAAAAAGCTGAACAATTTATTTTACATGTCTTCCCACAACAAAAAAACAAAGCATCCATGAAGAAAATGAGAATGAATCCACATATCCTCCTCTATCCTCATATAACCTGGTATAAAATGAGATTGCTATTAATAGCTAACTCCTCGCTGGGCGAGACTATACACAAAATACAATCCTTTTAAAGTCAATTATCACAACACAGCCTTCCACAAGCTTAGGAAAGAAACCATCTTTATGCTACGAGCTACATTGCCCCCATGCCCCCAGCTGACTATGGATTTGCAAAGCTCATGTGGCCTGCCAGGGATGGGAACAGCTCAGCAGATGTTTCAGTCCAAGCCTCTCTTTAGAAGAGCTCTGGGTGAAATCTCACGAGCAGTTTCAGGCTGTCCCTAAGGGACATCCAACACCATGCCAGCTCTGACTCTAAAGCCCTTTTCCCAAAGCCACACAGCTATCTCCTTCCTCCCCTACAGGCATTAAAAAAAAAAAAAATAAATAAATTTCCAGAATATTTAAAGAATATTAAAACAAATAAATATTTTGGTTCTTTTTTCCTGTAACAGAAGAAAAATAAACCCAAACCATAGAAGTATTTGTAAAATGCCATCACAGAAGACTGCTTGGAAGCATGTCCACCCAGCTCTCACAATGAAGTCCATCAAAACTCGGAAGCCTTAGGGCTTTTAGTGTTTCAAACCAACACTTAAAGCCCTTAAAGAATTCAGCAAGTACTGAAAAAAACAAAATTTGTATCCCTTAAGCTTAGAAAAAGTTGTACAGCAAAAGGATCACGTACAGAATAGACATTAAATATCAGGCCATCTAAAAACACAGAGAACACAGAGCCAAACCCTCAAACAAGTCATTTGAACCCAAGAGACAACGCACAGAAATGCTGTCTCTGTTTTAGGCACAGAACAATTTCAGAGCTCCAGGGCCACAATCTACAGCAAATAATGATGAGCAAAAATGAAAAAAGCGACAGGCTGGAAGGGCAAGGAGCCAGAAGAGAACAAGAAGCCCAGAGAAGATCACGGGCTGAAGATGAATCGCATCTGAAAGGAGCAACTTTGCTTTCAAGTGAGATATGAAAAGCCTCACTCCTAGAGACAATGCAACCGCTGGCTACTGGAAACACGCTGTAACAAAACAGTAAATAAAGCAGACTCAGAAAGAACAGATTTTAAACTGAAGTTACCAGTTTCAGTGTTTAGGTTACGGAGAGTTTCTCAGCAGTTTTACAAATAGAAAGGATTAGTATTTGCATGCCCGTTCAGTGAGAAAGCTATGGGAGAAGTAGGAAAGGGGGATGTCCATCGTGGCTTAGCTTTTGACTAACTGACATCTAACACAGCAACCAGCCGCACACACCATCAGGGTCCCAAGCAGGAAAAACTGCAATAGAGAATTCCCTGACAAATTTGTATGCAAAATCATAGCTAAAACTAGTACTGGTAAGTCATAAAATTCAGGGTGGGGAGAAGCAAACCAAAACCATTGGCAGCTACGGAGATCCAAACTCAAGAGCCGGTATTCTCTTAAAAAAAAAAAAAGAAGTATCAGTGATGGCATTAGTTGGAGGGAGTCACTGTTCCTGACATTGTTCTTGCTGGCACTCTCTGCAGTTTAGGGAACTTAAACCCCAACCCTCAAATTTGAATCCTCTTAAGTTAAACAAAATCGAACCAATCCCAATATTTGCAAAATTTTAGATTAATTTTCAAATGAGAAGTGTGTTTTGTTTCATGAAAAAGATTTAAGTGGCTTTTAATTCCTCTGAAAATTAATGCAATTCATGTTTTAAAATACGCTGCCATGTGTGACTGAAGGACAGTTTAAGCAGCAGGAAAATGGAAAGCATTCTACTCTAGAAAAAAAATAAAATCTAAGTTTTATTGGGCTAACATAGGAATATTACTGCTGCAGTATAATTCAGGAGTACAAGTAGCACATTTTTATATTTCAGCTGCAAATTAGGCTCAAAAAGCAGCAGAGGAAAACCTCTATAGAGAAATGAATTGCCCTCCGAAAGACAGGCTATTTTGAAGCCGTAAAAGAGCAGAAAAGCAACAGCGAGTGTTGCATAAGCAGATGCCCTCGCACCTTTCTGTCGGAGTACACACCTGCATAAATAAATATTTAGCCAAACATCAAAATTTATAAGGAAGTAGCCCACAACTTCACAAAATCAGGCAAAAGCAAATTGAGACTCATTGCAAAGAGCCCTGCCCTGAATACTAATGTGTTATTGATACCCCAGGACCAAAAAGCAGCAACATCTCAGGATCCTAAGCAAGCCTCACACATCTACTGCGGGAGGATCTGAACACGTCTTGATAAAACCTTATTGCTAAAAATTTTGTGTTATCAGTCAGCTTTTGTAACAGAGACGAAGGCAAGGCTTCCTGGCTAGCAGGGTTTTTCCCTGCGCTTATTCTAATGATACACACTCAATTACTCCAGAAAAGAAAAGAATCAAATCAGAAACATCTGTAGTTTGCCATATAATTACTGGATCTTCCCCATGGAGACTGACCTTTGTAACACTGATACTGGGACCTGAAAGGCTAAATGACAGGATATTCACATGGTTTAAATGTATAACATGATTACAAGGAATTAAATAGACGCTGTTATTTTCCATCTTGGTTTATGTTAACATGAGCGTGGACTTTATGATCTTACGTTTAATCTTTGCGCTCAGTATGTAGTAGCTGAATTTACTCACTATTAGTGGACCCAAACCACTAAAATGCCATGTTTTGATTATATAATAAAGTTGAATACTGGATTTGAGGTTAATATGCAGCCATTACTTTTACCTGTAATAGGAATCTTTTCAACTGTGCTTTCTTCCTTGCTCTCATCTTCACACCAGCTTGTGACTTCTGGATGTGAACACACTATAATGAAACACATTTCAAAGTCGCAGTGATCAGACTGGTTTGTTTGCTTTTAAGCCCTACTCCCTTTAATTTCTCACTTTTGTTATCTCTTGTTTATTGATCTAAACTATCCATTACCGTTCTTAAAAGAGGCGCCTACTGTGAACTTTCCTCGCATACGATGCTACCCTGCCTCTCTGTAGCTTCCAGAGAAAAGGACAAGCTAACCAAATGTCTTAAATAATTTAAGACCCAATGGGATTTAGGAAACAAACAATCCACAGTAACTCTGCGATCTTGTCCAGCAGCCCGACAGCAGCAGCATATATCATACCGACCACGGAAAATTAGTTTAAATCAAAGTCTCCGTCTCCTCAGCAGATAAAAGTCGCATGAATTTAGGAGGCCTAAAGCAGTTTGTTTACATTTGTTGCGTAAAGAGCATTGCAACCTAATTGCCTGTCTCTTCCAGACTTTGATGTAAGGGATGCTCTGAGAGCAGACCGAGCAAGTTGCCGTTGCCGGTTATTACACCGGACTAATATATTACTTCCTTATCTAAAGAAATTAACTGGGTTTTCACAAACATATTCACCTTCTAAGCTCTCAAATGGCACCACACACCTTTCTCAGCATGAACCCTTTTATTTTTGAAAATTTATTCTGCCGTCTGGCTTTATAATCAAAGGCAACAAATATATGCCACAATTTCTAAATGGCAGATATTTTTTAAATACATGCACACCTATAGATCCATTTTTAATAACTGCCACAAGGCTTGCTTTTCTCCTCCTGCAGAAAAAAAAAGTCACAATAGGCATCACTCATTTTAAGAAGTAACAAGAATGACAAACGATACTGAGATATTTAGGAAAATCCTCCAAAGTTCATGACAAATATACATTAATTTGCCAGTCACTGTAATACAGTCCCCTGCAGATTTGGATAGAAAATACATACATACAGAGAAGGACACTAACTTCAAGCACACAGCCAGACCTTGTAACACTTAACACTTGTTACCTTGTCCTCCTGTGCCAGCGAGCCGGGTAGCATGTTTCGCCTGCTTTATTTCCCTGCCGTCATTTGGGATCGATGGCAAGCTGTAAGATGATTCATTACTCTGAATAGATGACCTATCCCCACACTCTTCTGGAAGGGCCTCTCTCAACACCGGTAGAGCCTGCAGCATTAAAAAAATAAAAATAGCTGCAGCCCTATTATCCTTCGTCTGGAGCGTTTTCCAACATACATTTAGGCTAATCTATACTTCATGGTGTAATCTGTTTCTAGGGTGTTTTTGTTAGATGTTAAATTACCTCTGAGTTAAATTGGCGCTAGCTCAGGAATTGCATTCTGCCTTGAAGTAACACAAACTTTGAATTATTCTTTTAATTACTACGTTTTCTGGACATTCTCAGTATTCCCTGCCTCACGCATTCAGGGTAAGCAAAACAGGAGGGTGTATCAAATACGCTGCAACAGCAACAGACTGAAAAGAAATCTCTCCATTTCAGGCACACAGCAGTAAGGCAAGTTAACCCACCGTGTTGGCAAAAGCCTGCAGCTTAAAACACCACCGAGACTGATGAACCCAAAGGCAGAGAACCTGATCTACAGTTTGCCCAAGCTAGCCTCAGCCAGGCACAGTTCTGATTTTAATCCGTACTACTGCTGCACGTTCATGAAGTTTGTTCTCTCCTGCCTGTGTGTGCAGCCCTCTGCAGCAGCACTATTCAGACCTCCACAGTTAAACGTATTTTTGATGCAAAAAATTAAGCTGGAAGCCAGTACCTTTATAGGGAGCTGAACATACCATAAATATGGCTGAGTTAAAAGCAGGCTGAAAATAAAGCAAGTTCTTCTTAGGTTATCATCCACCTGTGTTAAAAGTGCTGCATGTGGCTTTTTATAAAGCTCTTTCTGAGAGCAGGAGAAATCATCCTTCCTGGTGCTTATTATTTCACACAGAGCAGCAAAGGCTTTTTGGGCATCCTTCCTATCTCTTCTTGACTTGTAGGGTGTTCCTCTTGGTTTTATTTTGTAACACAAAATATGGACTCGAGTCTTTAAAATCGACTAGATTTTCTGCTCTAATTATCTAATTATTTAATAAAACAATAAGCCTTCAGCGATGAGGGCCAACGTCTCAGAGAGAACTCCAGGTTTTGTAACTTGTATGTACTGACCTGAGAGTATGGAATGGCTTCAAGCCCAAGCATTTTGGACTCATGATAAAATTTTGTTCTCCTGTATCTACCCCCTCCTCATTAATCCGTATTTACTCAGGAGCCCAGAACGGCAACTTTTCAGTCTTAAGCAAATGGCTCACCAAATTTTTCTCTGTTTATTAAACTTATATATGGGAAGTCTCCATACAAAACCAATGCAAGCAAGCGGATTTTAAGTCTTGTTTTCTTAATGTAAAGAATGCCTTAAATTACAGGCAGGATCAGGAAATCTTTACTATTGAAATAAATTAATTCCCATGTAGCAGTTTATCTCAGTGTGGATTTCTCATACCACAAGTACTTCATTTACCTTTCTGCAGTATCATTTAACATCCAAATAAGCATGAACCATCACCACCAAATATAAGCAATCAATGTAAACTCTAAAACCATAATTAATCCAGGCAGAAGGAAGGGTCCCACCAGAGCTCAGCGTTCAGAGTCACGGGGACTAAGGCAACTCCAGGGTGGCCAACATCTCCATCAGGGTGTGAAGGCATCTAACACACTGCATGAGCCACATGGGTCTTACTCTTACAGGAGCATAACTTGTTTGAAAAAGGCACTCAAGTCCCCAGCCTTCACAGCCAAGAGACTATCCCACTGCCCAGAAAAGGTGTTCCTACCACACTAGCTCCTTATGGCTGTCCCATGTCCACAGGAACAATACCCAGTTTTCTTAACACGGGTAATGGGAGAGATCCATGAGAGAAGAGAAAAATTGATACTAAGACGTAAGAGAATAGAAGACAGATGTAATTTAGTGATAAGAGATGAGGAGAAGACAGGCAGGTGGTCATACAGACTCTGTGGACCACTGGAATGGGTGAGATGCTGAAAGCACTGGAGGAGAAGGTGGACCTGCTGCTGGTCATCGCCAAACCTCCATGGACCACAAGTGCTGATGGGGATGGAGCTGGAGCTGGCAGACTTGACAGGTCTCTTTGTACGGTCAAGAGCTCAAAGCTCCCTCCTGTGCCTCCACCCTGCTGCCTGGCTGTACACTACCATCATCCAGTGGGGTTCTTGACAGATCTTTAAGCCCTCAGAGAAAGAAGTTGTCAACATGGGCAAAAAATTCAAACTTTGGAGGCATAAATATTTAAGATCCTTAGGTGCAGATTGCTTATGAGTTCACTACTACATTATATACATCTTCATCGTAAAGCAACTGTTCCCTGTACATGCATGTTGTGTAATTTATATTGATCCTGTTCTGTGCAACCTGCTTGGAAATAAGGTGTTTCAAAGTAGGGGATGCATCTTGGCATTACATTTAATTGACTAGATCCACTTAATAGGTAATATAAATGCTAAATGCATATGTGTGGGCCACAGTAATACGTCGCAATAAATAGATTATTACTGCCTATATTCACCCACAAAGCTTGTGTTATTGAGCTTTGACTTTGTAAAAGTTTTTACATGGAATTATAAATTTATGTACGGTATTTGTTTATCTCTCACCAACGCATTCCTTGCTCATCTCTTCTACTTGACTGAATGTTTTAAGGACAGAATACAAATTACTTACCCAAATATAGAAAAAGAAGTTATCCTGGCTATAACTGAAAGTGTACAACTGACTAAAATATTGCATCTTCATTATTTGTTTCAAATGCTATTAAAACTAGAATATAGCAAAGCAGTTCAAACTGCTTTTTAATTTCTCATTAAAAATTAGAGGAAAAATATTTTTTGCAAATATTTTTTGGAGCAGGGCACTGGGCCAATTTGTTACTGGCAGGCTGCCTGGCAGACCTCCCGCTTCCCACCCCAGGGGCAGTGCAGAAGCAGCTGGGACGTCACCTCAGTGCCAGAGTCCCAGTGCTCCTGGCACGGCTGCAGCCCCAGTGCTGGAGGCCGCAGGGATCAAAGCCCTGCCCTCCCTGGGCAGCTGGCTGCTCTGGGTTTGCAGCAAAAGAGGTCGGGGCACTCACAGGTCTACCAAACACCAACTCTTTTTTTTTTTTTTTTTTTAAAAGAAAAAAGAGTTAGTTCATAACCTTTTACATTAATGTTTAAAAAAATGAGCACACTACTGTTTGTAAAATGCACTGCGTATTCAGTGTACTAAACATAACTCTGTTTTTAAAAAAAAAAATTAAAATACATAATTCACGATAAAAAGCTACTAAGCCACAGAGAAAGACAGATGATATAAGCCTTGTGATAAATTTGCACCACAGCAAATGGTGAGCTTGTTTAAATAAATAACTGGTTTGAAGGATGGAAAACAGACACCCTCCTGGAGACCTTAAAGAGACTGTTTTCTTCAAGGGATGAAGTGCTGTATGTGTTTGCACTGAGACAACTGAAGAACCTGTATTCTCTCCTTACCTACCTCCTAACCGTCTCCAAGGCTGATTAATGAATGCAGACTGCTTGTCGTTCCGTTTAAAGCCCACACACCGGATCGCGTTAGCAGCACAGGGCCCGTCTCGCCTTAACAGTGCAAATTAGTCTCTCGGTGTCATTGATTTAGATATTATTAGATGCAAGTGCCAACCTGGCTGTCCTGCGCCTTCTTGCTGGAAACCAGCAGTCTTTCAAACATCTCTGCCACTTCTTCCGTGAGCTGAACCTGGTGCTTTTTCAAGAACAAGGCATGGTTGCTCAAGCAAGTCCACAGCATGTCCATGTCCCACTGCTGGTCTGGGCTGAGAAACAAACCCAAGCACCATTAGTAGGACACCCTGCATACATGAGACTCACACAGGTGCGATGCTACTCATTTATCTGGACAAGTGGGTCAACATACAGCGGGAAAAGCATCACACATTTTGTCCTTAATCCCCACTTTTTCTTTTAAAAATGTCTAAGTGGAAAATGCAGGAAGTCACTTGTGAGTTCTGCAAACGTGGGGAGGACAGGCAGGGGTGATCACTGTCTTGTCTGTCCCCGGGTCCGTCCTGAGACTCGGGATCAGGAGACATTAAACCTTTTCTGCAGCCCCTAGTCTCAGCCTTGGGCAGACCTCACTTACTCCATCAGGCACTCTGCTGGGCACCCGCTTCCCCAGGCTTGTCTTTTGTTTTTTCCCCAGAATTCTTTTTATTATTTTTGAGCAAAAGTGCCTTTTCTTTTTACGCACTAAATATAAATACTGCAATCTTGTTTGCCAAAGATGTTTGTTTTTCCAGTTGCTCCAATGAAGTTCCACAGAGGAGTGAATTCCAATTAACTCTACAAGTGTTTGTCCCTAAGAAACCATTCAGGAAATACAACAACATATTAGTGCTTGCAGGCATATCAGCCTCGAAAGGAGAACCAGGTATAGTTAAATAGACCATTCTTCAGTGCTCACAAGTGCCCCGATCCTGCTAACACTTGAGCATTGCTGAGCCTGTAACAGGGAAGAAGGTCTAGACAGAAGCTAAGTAAGAAAGAATGGAAATTGTTTTCATTACTGTACTAAAGAGACCTTAAAAAAAAAAATCAATTCTCACTTGTCCTTGTGGCATACGCACAGGAAAGAAAAAAACCCATTTTGAATAACTGTGGTTTATTGTTTTTAAAGGCTCTATGCATCTTCTGCTTCACAGAAAAATAATTTGCTTCTCAAAATTACATTCCCCATCCTTACGTGCCTGAGACTTGCGTTGAAGATCACAGAAATTACTGGCTAAGAGGTCTCTGAAGTTAATACGTTTCCTTCCCTGCCGGAGCAGCCTGGGGTAGGAGATGCTATGGACTGGGCAAGACGGTGGGACCTGGCCCAAGAGCTGCCCCATGGTGTAAGATTCACCGTCAGTGAACGAAAAAGAAAATAAATGAATTTGCTTAATGTTCTCATTTCAATTCACATGCCTGCTGCAAAGATGCGTTAAGATCAGCACTTGGATGTCTTTATTTTCCAGTGCGATCAGAGGTCTGGCCCCAGGTCTGCTTTCTCTGCGCCAGAGAGGCAGAGCAGACTTGGGGAGGAAAGAAAAGAATGTTAATCACACCCACACGCAAGTTTTCTGTCTGCGATACCTGGTTTGCTTTTCATCCACCGCTCTACCTTCAGCGTCGAGTGTCTTCTCAGGTAGGAGGCATCCATTCAGCATGCTCTGTAATAAAGCCTGAAGCTGATGAAGGACGACTGCTTCGCATGCTTCAAGGTCGTCTTCTTTCAGACTGCTGGTCCAATTACAAAAGCTACAAAATAAAGCAGGTATCACATGCAATGTTTATTTAAAGCCCAGAGAACCAGCATTGATTTGAAGGCAGAATCTGTAACACTTCTCCTGGCTAATGGGATAACCGGTGGGACAGCCCAGAGGGACAAACACCCGTGATGCTCTCTGCAAAAGATGTGGAACAGGACAGGAAGCTCAAACCCAGCGCTTAGAAAATGCCAGGTTTCATCTCACACCTTTGCTTTTTGACAGGAAGGGAGGGACCTGCACATGTCCACTCAGTGAAACTGCTTCTTGGCCAGGCAGCCTCAGCCATGCCGTGGCCAAAGCAGTCATGTCGCAGGAACCCATCTCCAGTGGTAGGCTGCAGGGGCCAGGTTGGTTTGGCAACCCTTCCCCTTAACTCCCTAGAAATCATCTAACCATCAAGTGCTTGGAAGAATCCTAGTTTATGGAGGCTAATGTGTAATTTTAAGTAAAATTCCAAAGCCATTCCCAGTTCTTGTAATTAAGAGCCTGTGCTGCGGAGGGACAGTGAGGGCTCTGTGAACCCGGTTTTGTTAACACATGGGTTTTGGTGATTCTCTTTGCTGTTTTACCTCGAAGAATAAATTATTTTTCTGGTTATTGTTGTCTACCTCAATAAATCATATCAGCATTACTAGCTAAGGGGATGCTGTCACTCTTGGAAATAAGTATTTACTTCACCTAAGGGATGTGCGGAGCAAGGCTGCAAAAAGTGCTACATTTAGGAAAGAGTATTTGTTGGGAATAATTTGCCTATGTGATGCTGAGTGCCATATTTCAGCTCTCCGATGACATTAAAACAGCAGAAGAGGAGGGCGGCCTCTTGGCAACTGGCAACGTTTGTTTGCAGGAGCCCACTTGTTCTTTGCACTGGCCATTTGTCACCGCAAGAGCGAGGACCCCAGCTCAAATCTCAACAGGCTCCTCCAAAGCTGCTCGGTAACAGCCTCTCGCCATTGCTCACCTGAATTCAATTAGAAGCATGTGAGCAATCAACAACAAAATTATTACAAGCATTACACTGGATGTACAGCAGCAAGCAAACAAGAATACAGGGGATGGGGTTAAGGCATAGGCAGCACTGCCCGCCTCCCTGGTTCCTGCCTGCGAGGGCAGTGGAGAGGGGAAGCAGCTCGCAGGGAAATGGCATTAACCTGAGCAGCTCCGCTGTCCCCATCGTCCTCACGCACTTGCCCTGGTACAGCGCCCGGTGCTGGGGGCTCGTCCTCACCACCACATCTTCTATCCGCTGCAGTGCACGGGAGAGTCCCGCCAGCATCCCGCAGTGCCTGCAGACAGACAGCAAACAGGGCTTGAAATGACCCAAGTTGTGACAGGTATTTTAAATGCATTCCCATCACACCAGCTGGAAAAATAAACACCCTCATTTTAGTTTTTCAAAGCAAACAACAGCAAAAATCATGTTGCTTGAGCTCTGCAGGAAGACAAAAAAAGCACATGAGCAAACAAACCATCCAAAAATCAGCCAGGGCCTGAAACACTGCATTGAAATTACCCCTGCGCTGAGTAGTTCAATTCCTTCACCTCCACAATTGAAATAAATCTGATGACCACCTACAGGTATGGGGACATAACTGGGACCTCAGAGGGGTTTTGATGAAGCTGCACCTCTATAATGATGCAAATTAGGACTTAAACATTGAAACAATACAGCAGGCTAATCCTTGAACAGAGGTGTAAATGGCTATTCAGGTCCAGGCCGGCTGCCTGCTTTGTTGGGGACTTTCCAGGCCAGGTCTCCACCAGCAATGCCCCAGCTGGTCCTGCGCCTGCAGAACCCCACAGGCAAAATACAGACTTTTTAAAAATACTTTTTTTCCCATATGTAGAAGCTGACATATTTATACAGTTAACCTTAGTTTATGCTCCCTCAAGTGAAAAGCTCTGTGCACAAAAACTTGCATCATTTTTGCAATCATGTTAAGCTGTACCAAAAGTTGTGTTTTCCATTGGACTGTTGGGCAACAGTGAACAATTAAGTGGGAGCTGCCGTGCATTTAGTCGAGTTTCCTAGACATTTAATAAGCAAAACAATACCAGGGAGATCACATATGCAGTTAAACAGTGCTTTTTCTTTTGCCCCAGTCTTACAAACCCTGTATTTTAGCGGCCGGCTCGTTTCCCATTGTTTTCGTCCCGCTGGGTGGTCCTTCCAGGGTGCCACTCGAGAGGGATACAATAATAAAAAGGGAAGGGGAAGGAAGGGACACCAACATAAAGAAAAACAAAATGTATGACAATCTGCAGCAGGCTACGGATCAGAGGTCAGCAAACAAGAGGTCCTTCTCTTTTACAGGTTGCTTCCTGGAAACAGTCTGATTAAGCTGACAGCTTGAATTATGTGTTACATTTTGTAATGCACAATCCATCTGTGCTAAGTCCTCTTCAATGCAGCTGAAGCAGCACAGGCATAAGCTCTGCCTTTTTCCACCCCCTCAGCACAGCCCTTAAAATAGTCATCATCTTTCTCTGCGCTAATTCTCAGAGATCCTCCCCCCCCCGCACTGCCAGTCCCCGGGTTTAAGTCCTTAAAGAAAGGGCCGGGTGCTGTAAGGAATGGTAAGAGGATACGGAGCCTTTCAGCTCCGGTTCAGCAGCTCAGACCGGCAACAAGCAGCCGAGGACCAGAGCTATCGGGTGGCTTCACCTGGCAGGAGGGGAGATTGGGTGCTTCTAAGGTGCTGCTCAAACAAGCCAGGCAACCCCCACTGACCAGTGGGCTCCTGGGCTGCAAGACGGAAAATACACAGCCCAGGCTGTCATGTGGGTCTGAGCTGGCAGGATGAGCCTGAAAACACATATTTACAGCCTCTGATCAATGCACCCACCCAGCAGTGCTCAGAAACACAGAAGTTATTTGCCAAAAATCATAATTTTTAATAACTGAGGTAGCAAAATTCCAGCACCCTACTGTGAACTGCAAGGAAGGTGCAAGCCTTATGCTAAATAACCTTTTGTAGCAACATCACCTTTATTTAACAACTCGATGTTATCATGATAACCATTCTTCTAGCTGGAGAAGGCAGTTTGAAACTAGGCTGAACTCACCCAAAGGTAAAATACAACCTGTAAAACACTTACTGCGGGGGAAAAAAAAACCCAAAACTTTTAAAAAAGGGAATGGTATCCCTGCAGTAAGGTGGGAAAGGCATTTTCTCCAAAAATGTAAACTTGTGACTTCCTGACAGGCAACAATGATTTTGTTTTGCCTCTCGAATAAGCTGTGGTCTCTGCACACGAGAGCTCCTTTCAACTCCATCTCCTGTACTAATTTCAAATAATACACCAAAAGCGTATGAATGGCCCAAGGACGACAGGTGAGAGAATGGTACTTCGTTCGGATGCCACAGCAGCGACACTGCTGCACTGGGAAAGTCCAAGCTACAGGTATCTCAATTTAAAATGATAAATATGCACAGTTTTGCATAATTTCAGCGTATTTCTTCAGCCAGCATAGGAATTTCATTGGAGAAAAACACACGGACTGAAGGGACATCACAAGACCTGTGACATTATGCATTTTGTGAATCTGTGGCATGATATATTCAGACCAAAAAAAGTTGCATTCTCATAGTTTGTGTAATTTCTATAATTTAAATTCATGCACTAATTAACTTGGAAATTTTTTCCCAAGATTTTCAGCTCATGAATTATTTTGCAAGACTTGCGCATGCACACTACATTTCACATGCATTGGAAAGATGGACTTGGAAAGCCCACCTGGTTATAAGCCCAACAGAAAGGCTACTTATCCCTCCATGAGATCTTCCATGCCTGCCGGTTTTGAAATTTTATCTGCGTTTTAATTTTCAGGTAAAACAAATTAAGATTTGTATCTTTTCTGCAGAAACAGCTAGCAGTGGCAATCCCACTTCCATGGCCTTGAGAAACAGAGGTATTCAGCTTGGCATAATGCAAGAGGAAACCTCCACATTCTGGTTTCAGTTGTGCTCCGCAGATAATGCGAGCAGTGAAACCTTTCGTATAATTTAGCTGGGCTTCAAGAGCATTGCACAATATTTTCATCAGTTCATGAACAGCTAGGCATCACTAGCATCGACGGGGAGAGAACAAAAGGTTAAATTACCATCGCTCAGCTATGACTTCTCTAGCAAAGGCAGGCACTCTATGCAACTTCCCTACAAAGTGTTATGATTAACAGGTGTTATACAAAAGAAAAACTGGGTAAAAGCTATTTAGATGTAAATTAGATGATGTTTCCATAGCAAGCAACAGTCTGATGCAAGTGTGAAATGATAAAGTTACAGAAGTGTATATTGATGGCCACTAGTTTCTGCTTAACTGCCATCTATTAAAATACAAACTAATATTGAAATCAGTACCTAAGACAATGTGACCATGAAAGTAGGAAGAATAGATGCGTTAAGCAGATTAAAAAGCTGCAAATGACCAAAAAAAGAAAAAAATAAACAAAAAAACCAACCAGCAAAAGAGTACTCACTCTCCAGGGGTAGAAATGCTGGTTTCTTTCGTACGTGGCCTCTCCCCAACGTACAGCCACCACCTAACCACCCTGTATCTAGTTAACCACTCCAGCTAGGAGCATTTTGCATGTGAACAGCGCCCACACAAGGTAGGGAGACCCAAGGGGAGCAGCACCCACTGGAATACAGCACATGCCTGCACAAAAGGCTTTTTTCAATTTTTCTGTTGTGACTGGGGGCACGAAAACGCCGGTGAGGAGGGAGAAGGGTGTTGAGGATACAGAGGACAAGGAAACAGAAGCATGTCACTAAGGGACAGCAGGCAGGAGAAAGGCAGCAAGCAGTCATAGGTCACAAAAATGTGGGGCCAGGCAGTGGTAGGATGGCCAGGGTGAAGGGGGATGTGGACATGAAGCACTGCAGAGGGAACTGGTGGCAAATGGACTTTCAGAAGAACTAAGAGATGGGATAAAAGTGGGAGACATGCTCCTGCAGCCATGGGGCATGACAAGGTGAGGACCAGGAAGGGATGACAGCAGTTGGCATGGGGCTGTTCACATACGGCAAGGGAGCAAAGCCAGCCCTCCCATGCGACCTGGCCAAACCCCATGGACTATCTTGTAGTGGGTATTGCCCCCCGGGATGGGGATGTGCTTCCCTGTCTTACGAGGGCATTGCAAGGCTGAAAACTCAGCTGTGATTGATATTACAGCTGACATTCCAGTATTGCAGTTGTTGGCAGTAAAACTCCACCACTTTTGTATGGTTGCAAAGGACAAGCCGTGCATCTCTGTGTTGCACTTTCCTCTCTCTGCTATTTCCAGATAAAAAGCTCAAGAAACTTATCCGACTGGAAATGTTAATCCACGCAAAATATGCTGTTTTGTAAGTTATAGGTACTATTAAATGCGTTGAAATAAGATTTACTTACATTTAAAGAATGTCTATTGCATTTTAATAAAAACATAAATTACCTTCTCCAAGTCTCACCTGAATGAATTACCTGAAGCCATCTAACCACTAGCACAGAGGTAGCGAGATACTAAATAAGAAGCCTGCCTACTTGTATACAAGCTTTAGTGCCACGCATCAGCCAAGCTGTGAAAATGGCCTCCAGGGCATACACTAACGAATGAGTACCAGGAGAGAGAAAATCCATAAGGACATACCTGTCTGGTGCTGAGCTGACCAAGGGCTCCTCCTGTGCTGCAGGAGGGTTTGGTGGTTGCAGCGGAGAGCCCTCCACAGCACTGGCATCCATGCCCCGCTGCCAGCTGGCCGCTGGCGAGGACGTTCCCTGTGGCACACTGGGAGTGCTCGGCATCACCTCCTCGGCACTTGCAGGGCCTGGGAGCTCAATGCTGCTCTTCCAGCTTGCCTCCTTACAAGTCCACCAGTTACTCAGGCAAGGCTTTGGTCCTGTTAAAAAAAAAAAAAAATTACCAAGGAGTACATCATAGCATAGGGAATGAAAATAAGATTACCTACACTGTTTGTTCACCTCTTTCACTTAACAGGCATGAACAAGCATCCCTCTGTTCTCCCTTCACTTTGGGTTTCCCTGCCCACGGCCCTGTGTCCTTCTGCGCTCCTCTCGCAAGGGGGAGTCTGGGGAGGCTCCAGCCTCCACACTCGCGCCGGGGTTTGCAGCTCCCAGTGGGTGGGAGACAAATCTGGCACTCCTCAAAAACCATCACCGGCATGAAGACCAACTACTTCACTAAATCATCTCTGGAGGCACGATAAAATGGAAAAGCTGGAAAAAAAGCTTTTCTTTGGGAAAAAAGTGCACCTGAAGAGGCTACTATCATAAACATTTTTTTTTAAACCTTGCAGAAGAAATACATGCCTGGAGGCTTTTAAACTCTGCACGTTAATTGCCTTCTCTAAAAGAGGAGAGTATGGGGCTGAATCATGCTTCTAAGATGACAGATACATGCTACTTATCTTTTTATACAATGCCAAAAGTTAATGGACCAGTTAGTGCTGTAACAAATTAGTATTGCTACAGAAATTCCCAGTTTTCCACAAAATTCACCATGGGTTTAAATTAACCAGCATTCGCACACCTGCTAACACTACAGCACCCAGCATTTCTGCATGTCTTGGTCATGGAGTTGCACTGGAACTGAATCACTTAAGGTTTATGCCAAACAGTAGCTTGTGCCAGGATGGGCTCTCTTAGCCTTGTTTCCAAATTTGTGAAGCAAGTATGTGCAACAGGAACGTCACTCCTTCACCTGCTGAGAAATGAGGAGAGAGAGGAACAGAGTTTTTTCCCCCAGTTTTGGGGGTGGGGAAGGGGCCATTTTCTTGCTTCGTTAACCTGGGGGAAATGGGATTTGTTCCCTCCTACATTTTTGTGCTGTTGCTGCCAAGCAGTGGCCAGGGAGCAGCAGGAGAGTCTGGCAGTTGCTGCTCTGCACCGAGCCGGCAGCAGAGCCCAGTGCGTGCTCGCTCCTGGTATGGCACAGCCAAGCATCTTCATCAGCTCCCATCATTTGCAGCATGGAAGGTCAAGCTTAGGAGAGCTGGAACAAGCCAGTCCCCTCCACACATTCAAACCTGGACCGCATTAGCCTGTTCACTTTGCAACACACATTTGGCAGCAGACACACATAAAAAGCCCCCTGGGCGGTCTGAGGTGATTACTGCACTGTTTGACAAAAAGCTCATTTTGATTTTGAACCCAACTGTACAGTTTCTCTGAAGGCAGAGATACTGCATTCCAGAAATTAAATGGGTATTTCTTTCCCAGACATGATGCTGGCCACCTCAGCCTTCTCCCCAGGGAGGAACCGTCGCTCTGCAGAGCTGCAGGCAGAGCCCAGGGCTAATGTAAGCCAGGCAGGACTGGTCTCCTTCCAGCACCAGTGAGGACAAGCTTTCATTAAAACAGAGAAATGGCAAATACATCAGATGAAAGAAAATTAGAGGCAAATAAATTCCTTAGAGAAAGAAAAAGGAATGGAAAAAAAACCTCAAGAAAGAGGATGCCAGAAAAACCCCAAGAAGGAATACAGAAGAGCATCTGATGGGGATGCCAGCTTTCCTCTGTAAAGAAACCCACAATCGTTACAGGAGATCAGGAGTCTCTGCATCACTAGGGTTGCCACCAGTTTCCATTATAAATAGCTCCATTTTAGCAATTGTTGTGGGACTTGGAAAACTAGTTTAAGTTGAAAATTGCGATGTTAACTGGCAAGGTTTGGGGAGAGTATTTCTGCAAGGTCTTAAAAAAGGAATAAACTGTTACTTAGCGACAAATCTTTGTCACTGTGACTTCAAAAACAAGTCTATTAGTTTACTTCAAAGTAACCGACCAAGCAAGTAAAACGGGAGAGAACATATTTTGCCAAGGGGGGGGGGGGGGGGGGGGGGGGCAGAAATGAGAAGTTGGAATGCAGCCTTTGAGGGCAGCACATCTCATCCCAGAGCAAGAGCATCTCGGCTGGGAGGGTCTGCACCACCTTTCTCAGGAAAGTCCAGAACAAGGCAGAGAACCACCACCAAGTAGGAGTTAATCCAGCCACATACGGGGACATACTGATCCTCAGTCTCCATTGCCAAATCCTGTTTAGGGAAATGGATGAACTATTGTGCACAAGCACAAGGGAGAAGGAAATCAGCCTGAAACAGAACTGACGTACTCTTCCAGTGAAGTAGGTTCATATTAAACCTCTTAAAATGAGGCTCAGACTACTTCAAGACAACTGTGGGCACAGCAGTGAAGAAATCTTCACTTTCTAATAGTGAACCTGAACAGGATCAGCCCCCCAGCAAGCCCTTGCCTGTCCAGATGAGTGGCCTGGGAGGAAACAGAGTCAAAAGAAAAAAAAGGCGGGTGGGGGGGTGGGGAAGAGTGCCACCATGCTTCAACCACAGTGCAACAGGCGTAGGGGAAACCAGCAGCCGTGAGCATCACTCTGGTTGGGATGAGCACGCCCCAGCACCGGGCAGAGGTAGACAGGCACGTGTCCCGACGTACCTGGGACACTTCCCTGCGGCTGTTCCTCCTCAGGGGTAGCTGGTTTGGGATCAGATGTTGAGGAGAAGAGTTGCTCAGAGTCTTCTTCACTGGCAGCCAGGTCCCTGCATTTCGCTGCTCCCTCCACTGATGCATCACTCTCTAAATCAGCGCTTCTGCTCTCTGGACTGAGTCCTTCAAGTGATGGAGAGCATGAAGGCGGGTCAGGCGCTGAGCGGCTCTCTGTGGGCTGTGGGGGTTTCTGCCACGTGCCCAAACCTCCTGCAGACGAGACGGCTGATGTGTGGCAGCCCATAAATACTGTTGCTGGATGATACAGTCCTCTTGGCATGGCTCTCTTGGTGCTGATTCCTGCCTGTCGTCCAACCCACGGCATCTGAAAAACACAGGTGGGAGATGGCTTAAGGAAACAAACAGGCAGTGCGTTGCAAATTGAGCTTCTACGGGATGTCATGTTGGTTTCTGGAGAGAGAACAGAACAGAGTTCAAGTATTTTCTATAGTAGTAGTAGTATTATTACACAAACACTTGGCATGCATTTCTTGCATTCTAGCGTGAAAATGAGGGCCTGGACCTCAACTGGAGCTCTGTGAGCCAAAGCAACCGGTGGCAAAAGCACACTGCACCCCCAACCCGACTAAAAGGGACTGAAATACATGAAGGACTCAAACTAATCTAAACAGTAATTGGTTTTTACAAACAGGCAAACCTTTAAGATTAGATTCCTGTAAAGGCTTTTAAGACCCTGGACCAAAGCACAACATTTAGAGCTACCCAAAGTCACTGAAAATGCCGTGAAGTTACTGACTAGAGGAACCATTGTGCTCTACTTGTGCGTGACTCTGTGCAGACGCAGGTAGCCTGTGGTTTAGGTACCACAGCATCTCGAAGCCAAGACATGCCCATTAGGACCCCGTTGCAGTGTCCGTGGCACAGCTGGCCTTTCTGGAGCCACCCACAGCAGCTGCTCTGATCAGCCTCCTCCTGCCGCTCTTCTCATGGTCTTCTCTAGAAGGCAACAGGATGAGGAAGGGTCCCCAGAGAGTCTGAAACACACATCTGCCATTGCTTACTTGCCTATATCCAGCTTTGCTCACAGCATGTCAACAAAGCAAATAAGAATGAGGCAAAAATCACTGTATTCATTATCTTTCTTCTGCTCTTTCCTGTCTGTTAAATCACACCAAAGAGGTAGACTACTCGGCTAATACCACATAGATGAAATCGCATTTTCCACAAGGCAACTTCGGGCACTGAGCAGAAACATTTTAAATGGCACTTTCCTTCAAGAACTGTTGAACTTGCATAAAAATAGTTCCAACAGTATAACCACTCTGCTTCTAAATGCCAGTGTTTTAATACTTGTCTTTTTTTCTTTGTAAACCTACTCAATCAGAACAATTTAGGAGGAGTGGCTACTGCCACCACTACTACTAAAAGGTCACCGCCAGTTTATGCAAAGCCAAAATTAGCTATCGTAATACCATTGTTCATACTAAGCAGGGCTTACTTTTCAGCCCCAAATCACAGCAGGACAATTTACAGTCACCTCCACTCCTCTCTCCTCTCTTTCACTGCCTGACCTCTTCCTACCATACAAAGTCAGCTGCCAAGCCCAGCTTAAAGGAAACAAAGGCATCTTGTCTAGTCTGTGACCAAGTTTCATTAAAAAAGCTCAAATTGCACGTAACAAGAAGCAGAACAAAAAGCCATGAAGTTATTTTAAGAAGAAGTAAAGGTTTGCTACTCAGATTAATTTCACAGCTTATTCCATCACCACTGCTCTCGGGTTCCTCCTAATTACTTTTCGGGTCTTGGATTTGCTGCTTTAAAATGCATCTAGCAAGTACTTTATGGATTTAGCAACTCCCGGATGTAGCGTTCCAAAACAAATGCAATTCAAACAGGTACAAGTGCTTGGCAGAGTCATAGCAGACGCACATCTCTAACAAGCTCCTCTCTGATTGCAGGGCCGGGGGGGGGGAATCTCTTCACCACCTTTGCATTCTCAAAGCAAAAGTATGACAGATAACATTGGTCTATGTACTGTTTTTGCCACCAAACCAAAACAGTAAAAACATGTAGACGAATAACCTAGAACAGTCAACAAAATTACTGAACTTCACGTCACTCCAGCTGGCAGTTAAATGAAGTCTCTGCACAAAGCACCCTTACAATCCTCTTTTTGATTGTGGAGTGCAGGCTCCCCACTTCTTCCTCCAGTAACAAATACAATCTTTTTTTATTATCATTAAAGTGTTTTGAAGGGAACAAAGATAAGAAAAAAATCCCTTCCATTAGGACTTAACAAAAGGGCCCGGTCTCCCCCAACAGTAGACGACCATGTGAAAGCTAGGGAGGTGAAGATGAGCCAGAGGCTTGTCTCTTCCAGGCGCCAGGCGTTACTCTCACCTGGGGACACCCGCTTTCTAGGGAAGGATGCTCTGCCACCCACAGGTGTCCCTGGGAGGTGGCCTGTGCCCTACGTCCAACAGACACTGTGCTGCCAAGATGCACAAGTCCAAAATCTTTGAAAGACTTCAAGAAAGTGCTTCAAAATTGAAGAAGCCAGACTTCATGGCACAAAGGTGTCAGTGCCCAGGTTACACAGCTCTGCCAGCTGAGAAGGACCTCTTCAGTACAGGACCTCTCCTCCAACTTCCAACACTGGATTGCCATTACACTGGGCTTCAAAAGACTGGTGCTCAAGTCCTTTCCATGGAGAATCATGGTTTTGTAGACAAACACCATTTGGGTATATGATTTCTGAACTGAAGAACTCCATAAAAATTGAGAGTCCAAGAAGGTGCATATCCCACAGCTCAGAGAAGTACCAGATATTCACACTGGTGTTTTAGGGGATGGGATACTGACCATCTCTAGAAGATTGGTTCTGTGATTGTCCTTCTTGGTCTCTAAAACGCGTCACTGCCGAGGTTAGCACATGACCACTGGCATCCTGACTAGCCTGAAGGAAACCATTACGATACCAGTGCTGGTAAATAAAACCAGTTCCTAGCTGTGTTGATTTGCATCCTGGATATACCACCTGCTAACCGCATGTGCTCGCTATGACTGACTCGGTGCCACATCACCGAGAACAAACTCTCTTATTTTGGATGTAAGAATAAGCAGATTTTAAAGTGAGGTGAAGGTGGTGGGAAACGGGCACAATCAGTCTCGGAAAAAAAATGGAGCTACAGAGTAAGATCTGAGACACAGCACACAGACAAGGCAAAAGGATGCACAATTTAGTTGGTTACCTTTGTATTTAAGGAGGGAGATGGGAAGAAGAAAGAAGGCGACAGGGGATGAAAGAGTCTGCAGTCAAGCTATTAACTGTAATTCAACATAAAGTGACATTTGGGTACGCACCAAGTTCTTGTACTGTCCAAAACCTGCTAACAGTTTTTAAAAAGCTAAGTCACACCACAAGCCTTTGATGTTCTAGTACTTATGTAAACTTTTCCATAGGTTAGAAATCACGTCTCCTACACTGACTGCTTTTAATTGAAGAATCTAGCATTCAAAAATCAACTTACCTTTTCACGTACGTCTGAATTAAAAACGTAATTCGCAAACTGCTGGAGGCCTGCTTATATAGGTCAAGGTTGCTCAGGTTCATTGCTTTGTATATTACAGTTTAAAGAATGCTCTAAATTCAAGGTTTTTAACTTTTTAATCTATGGGGAAAACTTCCTATAAACTCAGATTAACGACTGCTAATGCACTGAAGAAAGAAAACTGAAAACCTTCCTCCTACTATAAAAACAAAATAGTGTGGCCTCTGTTTCTTTTCTGATAAGAGTCTTAAATACCAAACATTTAACTGCATAATAACATTTACTGGCAGCCTGGCAGCCAGGCAGCCTGCTTAGCAGATATATAAAGCAGGTAAAAGGAGAAAAAGTTAATTTCTTGGCTGAATGATTCCATCGGTAGCTATAGGGCAAACTAGAAAGTCTTTTAGTAAAGTAGCAGTTGATTCTTCTATCAATCTGCAGCACACATACTCTTCCAAGGAATGCATTAAATATGAAAATCATATCCCGTTATCATCTGTTTCCAGCTTTCAGCCCAGTAAGCTTTTCTTAATGAATGCTGTAGCCTAAGGGACAAGCATGCTGCTGGCTTTTCTGAATAATGGAGTGATGCTACCGTTTTTGCTTATTACAATATCGACTAGCTGAGGGGGTTTCACACATAGTCACAAGTGACTACTCTTGCCAGCATGCTCCAAGTTATTACAAGATGTTTTTAGACATTTCATCTAAAAGAGCTTTACTGCTTTTAGTGAAGAAAACAGCTATGGTCTTGAACTGTATCATTTATATGGAGATAGGAGGAGGGATTAGAAGCCTGCATTACTGCAGATATATAGCAGAATATATTTAAGTATTCCTTGTCAGTCTTTTTGTCTGTTACTTAGATATGCAATCTCTTTTTGCTTCCTCTGAGAAAAGGTCAAAACGCACAAAATTATAAATATACCATATGAATCGACTGCTGCATTTTTAAAAATATCATTCATTAAGAATACTTCCTCCTCAGTCAAGACCATTTTCACACTATTCGGCATAGGAATTATAAAAACCAACAAGAAGATGAATATAAACAGTTAGAGTTCTCCCCCCTTTTATAATTCTAGTTCTTTGGTTGAAATAATTGCACTTTTTACCCAGGTTATTCTACTTCACTCAGGCACTAAACAATATTTCACACTACAAATGCCACAACAAAAATCCCCATGCAAAGACTGCTTAGCAATGCCTGCCTCTTCATGCAGCAGCTGAGAGGAAAGCACATCAATGTAATAAAACACGTTTCCCTCCACTTCTTTCACATTACCTGCTCGTTGGATTCTTCTTCCATGTCACCTTCTGCTGACAAGTTACCCTCTTGAAGTGATAACACGCTTTTAATTTCTCTTCCATACCATGCCTAAATGTGAACAAATCCATTACATAAAATTGAAGGCCAAAAACCCCAAACCACAACTCAACAAATATTACTTTGCAAATTGTGCACTTTTAAATGTAATGTCCCAGCAGCATTTTTTTTCTGGACTATATTTGAAGAGCCAGAGATCCCATTTTCTCCTAATTTTTCCGCCCCCATGAACAAATGACATGGCCTGTACACAATCTTCTGCAGGTTTTTAATACACATTTATTCATTCATGTAATTTAGAATCCTACAAAATAGTAGTAACTTGTTGACTCAAATTTATTTCATCCCAACTAGTATTTGTAACGCCAAATTATTTCTGCTGTAACCAGACAATGACTCTGCGGCTTTGGGATGAAATGAGCTTTAGAATTTGTTTTACATACATCATCTTACAACTCATTGAGCTATTATAAGGAAAAATATATGGCAGATGTTACAAAGAGCAACCCAGCATGAAAGGCAACTTGCTGTAGTGTTACTAACAAACAACTGCATAAACCGTCTTCACCTCCACTACATTGTTTAATTGACCAAATGTAATGCATTCATAGGAGGACTACTGCTTAAAAGCCAAGCACATGCAGCACCTATAATTAATCCTGTTTGTTAGTAATTGTAAACCCCAATAACAAGTTACATCGGCCCTGAATGAAAGCACTTCAGTACCTATTCTGCATCAGGTAATATGCATGAAAATAAATCTTTAAAACAATTAACTTAACCAGCTCTGCACTTCACTCCAATGGTACATTCAGCAAGTCTGCTATTTCCCAGGTAATAGAAGCTGTTCATAAAATTGTAAACATGAAATTTTAAGAAACAAAAAACTAACCACATGAGAATTAAAGATGCTTAAAATAAACTCAAATGTAACTACTGGATTTTCCTGAAATATTAAGTGAATGTACTTATACTCCCAAAAATTACTAAACAAACTGCAGACACACACAGGGAAAAAAAGTGAATCTTTCAGAAACAAAAGAAGTTTTGTCAGCTACAGCCATATAATAAACTGTGGACATAGTTATGATAAAGCACCCCTAAAGGGCATTCTCTCTCTATGAAAAAAAAGAGAAAATAGTAATAATTTCTTTCTGTGTACTTCCATGATAGATTAAATGATTACATGCTCCATAATTCTTGTGCAATCCACAACAAGGGGGCTTTCCATAACTGTAGCATAGGGGATGTGTAATCTGTGCTTTGTTCGACAGCTCAGAAAAAAATAAGTCTAACTGGGCAAAAATAAAATGGATGGCATAGAAACATCAAAATGGAAGCAATGAACGAAAACCCTGCATGCAGATCAACTCATGGCACAACTGACTCACACCAGTGTAACAACCTACCAATAGTCAGACTGACGTGCATTAGGGTTGCTCAGAAAAAAATAATCCTTAAAAACAACAGGGGAAACCTAGCATCACAACATACCCCCAGTCCTGTTCTGCTTTAAATAAAAATGAAAAAAAAAAAATTAAAAAAGGAAAAAAAGAAGGGGGGGGGGGCAAAAATCACACACACACACCCAGGAACAGTCTCTTAGCTGTATGTTACTAAGCTGAAGCAAGGAAAAGATGCTCTGTGAACGTCACCAGACCCAACAGGCTTAAAAGAATTACCAGGCACTAGCTGGGCTATAGCTGTGCGAGGAATTTATTAATGTGGGTATGCAACAATGGGATGTTAGCCAGCCCATCAGTTTATTAGAGTGGAAATCAATTGCCACCATAAGAGATAGCTGCATCTTTTCCAGAGAGCTTCCTTACTTCCAAAGGCAGGGAGATCAGCTAACACCCCCCCAAATCACCCGCTCTGTACACTGAAGTCACGGACAGCACCTCCCAAATAGGAAACAGACCTGGAAACCTACTAGCCTTTCAGAGGGAGCATTCATCAACACAAAACCGGCCTCATCACCCCATCTCAAATCCCATACATAAAAATCTTCCACATGAGCAGAGAAAAGCAGAGATTGGGACTGTTTACTCTCATATGAACAACAGAATGCAGGGTTAATATGTTGCAAGTTACAGCAAACATGGGGAGAGTTGTCTGAGGCCAGCTAGTTGTTGTTGTTCTTAATAAAAAAAGCAAGTAGATCTTCAGTGAAATCAAAGACAACTAATTTTAAAATAATAAAGTTTGGGGTTTTTTTCTTCTTTGGTTGGTTTTTTTTTAGCCACAGTACAAAATTACTGTATAGGGCTTGTTGTCACATAATACTGATCTGACAAAAGGCTTATGAGGATTCAAAAAGGACTAGACACTGCATTAACATTAACATCCATAGTTAAAAGGACCAAAGATTTTTAGAAAGGACAAAGGTTCACACTTCAGGTCATATATTTATCTGCTGAAAGAAAGGAACTTTTCTAACATAAGAACTGCATACTGTGCAGTTTACTGTGATGCAGCTAGTGAAAGCCAAACCAGACAGTAGAAAAAAAAAAACCCCAAACCCAAAAAACATTACTGCTTCTACATCCTTATTTCAGGCTAAGCTCTAATAACACTTCCTAGTGCAGTGTTTCCAGAGCATATTAAGAGAAAAGTTTCCAAAACTATTTTACAGTAAGGTTTGCTTGTTTGTTTTCAAACTTCTACATCATTTTATGCTTTTTCCCCTTCCGCTCCCCCTATTTTTATGTTGCAGTCTGATTCTTTCCTCCTCTTAGCTTTTTTCAGAAGTACTTACGTATTTCTTTTCATATACTTGCTGCATCTGAGCACCTCAGCTACTCCACATTTTTCTTTCAGTCCTGTACCACACCCAAGGGTGCTGCTGCAAGTTCATGTTTTCTGGAAACTGGACCCTGGCTTTTTAGACACCTCCTTTTGAGAGGACCCCAGTCTAAGTTTTACTGTCTCAGATCAAGCTCTATGTGCCCCTGAACAGAAAAGAGAGGGGGGAACAGTACACTCTGTAGAACACTGTTCCTGTTTGAATTCAAACTGCATTTCAGAGAAATAAAAAACAATCACAACTGAGTTCTAGATAGCCACACAAAAGTGTTGTGTCAGTACCACATCACAGGGGCTTAAAATGCCTCAACTAATTTGTTTCCTTCCCTCCTTTCTTCCAGCAAGTTAAAAACAGGAGTGGCAGAGGGACAGAAATAGCCCCTGCCAAATATTTCTGAAGAATGCTACTGCTCTTGGAAAACAGGTATAAACACATTTCCTTCCCAGATTTTACCTCCCCCAAAATCTGACTCCATATATTAGTGGCACGAGCACATCTGAGATCATTACCAAACTACATAATTTTGCAACATCCCAAATTGTTCTTCAGTGAAGAGCAAGACAACATATTAATAACATGATTCAAAAATCCTCAAAGCTTGGCTTTTTCTTATAGTAGCCTATTAAACTGAAAGTACTTCAGTCATGAGTTAAGATAAAAAAATCCTATTATATAACCTTAAATATGGATTTAAGAATCTATTTACTAGTATGAGTTTCATCTTATTTCTGCACTAATTATAAAAAAACCAATACAAATGCAACTCTTAAACCTACAAATAGCATTACTGATACACAACCATAAGGAAAAGACTGAAGCCATTTACCCCAATAGGGCTAAACAGGAAAAGCAAAAAGTCTGTTCGCATTTGCAAATGAGGGTTTGAAAGACTGGAAAATTAAGAGAATCATCAAATTTTACTTCAGCATGGGGAAAAAAAAAATCATAGCATTTCAGGCCTAGCGGTAACTGATCTTTTTATCTCAACAGAAATGGAACTACTATAAATGTTTTTTTTTTTTACTTCCACAACTTTTTTCTCCCATACTATTTTAAGATATTAAGGTAGATTGACTACTTACTGGAGGTACAGAAATCCCCATTTAGTTATCAGTTCTAATCATCACAGGGAGAGATATTCTAGTAGGGGCTTGCCAGAAGACAAATACTTTTCTCCAGAAGGAAAACACTGCAGAGTCAAGCTGACTTTTGACAACTGTTTCTACAATGAGAATTACAGACCAAAACAACAGAAACAGGCAGAACAAATAGCAGAGGATGGCTAATGTAGTTGTTGAATGGTCACTTTCATTTGTCCTCATGAGAGCTTTTATTCTTTGTTTTAAAATGTAGTGACCATGCATGTTTTCTACCTGTTGTGGTAATTTTTAAGAAATTAGTCATTTAAAACCAGAACAGGCATGTATTAGTTCAACAGCCTCTTTCGTAAGGCTAATTCATCCCAGCACAAGCTCTCAAATTGATGACATTCAGTGAAGTCAGTAATAAGACCCCTTTTGCAAATGTAGACCTTTGAGCTGACACCAGTCAAGGCTATGAGGAAGAGCAGCATGCTTGCAGTCATCTTTGATAACAAAGATGCTACAAAGACGACAACAAGAAGTATATTCTATGGGGTATTGGCTCTTTTAAAAGTGGTTATTTGGTACTACCACACTCCTACCATGTCAGTTATGACACACAGCTCAAGCATACATGGTAATGAAACACTCCTTGGGCTTGGCTTTACCAGCCCAGAAGGAAAGTTCACAACTTCCCCAACTCCGAAGGCAGATGAATCAAACCTCTCTGAGTACATGCAAAAACATTACCAACAGCAAAGTTAGGAGTGATGCAATAGGATACTGGAGGAAGTAAGGTTTTTTCTCTTAGCACTGTTCAAGTATTGCTAGTTGATTGTTTAGTAATAGAACTGTGACCTCATTTGAGCTCAGATTTAGTCCCGATAGTTCAAACGCAATAATCTGTTTTAACAGAAGTTATTTACTCTTACACTTCCTCTGCTGATGAAGGAGCAATAAGCAGGGGCAAGACTAACTATGGCTATTTAGGGTGTTCACACCAGCAACATGAAAAATATGTCCTGAAATGACTTCCACAAAATATATGTGGGTACTTTTAAGTAATAAAAGCCTAACTGAAATACTGTTTTATAACAAAGTCTCTATGAACATTTTACAACTCAAGCCGCCTTTTCATCCTAACCTAGATATCACTGGTTTATTATCTTATCACTAACACCCCAAACACATGATCCATTTCCACATTTTTTGATCTCAGCTCTCCCTTGCTTCCAAGAGACTCAGAAGCACAGGGCACTTCACTGTGGACCAAATGTAGAGTTCTGTGAAGTGTCGCTGACTACCCCTGCAGCTACAGTAGGGTCTATTACATCATATATTAGCAGAGTTTGGGTTCATTTCAAATTCCCAAACATTACCACTTTAAGCACTCCAAAACATATAATGAGGTTTCACTAACATCTGAAGTCTTCATGTGCATAATACTCAAACAAAGCCAATTTAGCAACCCTGTAATAACAGTAAACACTAACGTATTACGTCTTATAGAAAGTTACTTCCATCTTCTGAATCATCTCTGAACTTGAAGCTTTCATATGAGCTTCAAATTGGTTGAATTCCTTTAGAAAGGCCTGGTTTCGCAGTAGAGCTCCTTTTTGTCGTTCATCTATTTCTTTCAGGTATTTTTTCAGCTTCATGTATTTTAGTTTTATTCTACAGGGGAAAAAGAAACTGTACTTAGGGTATGAAAATAAAACAAATGCATCTATTGCAATCACTTTTCCTCAGACACATCGACATACTAACTCTTACATAGGAGTTGCCCCCCCAGCCCCCCAAAAAGGAGTAGACACATTCTTCTGCACAACTGTCCAAAGCTACATTATACAACTGACAGGATGTCTGCTATATAACTTCAGATTTAAACAGGGGTTTGGGTGTTCAAAAGGATAAGTCTATTAAAAAACACTTGTAAATTTGTTTTAAATGGATTATGTTTTAGTCACTTATATCACATTAAATCAAAATGAAAATTGCATTTAGAAGAACGTGCTCTGAAAGTCATACAAATTGTCACATTAACGCTGCGGTTTCACAACTGCTTTAAGCCAACCTAAATCCATGCTGCCAACAAAAGGGGCATCTCACTCCAAGCCTTTCTTTTTTGTGCCAATACTATCTGCTATGTGGCCACGTGGCAAATTAGGCCAAGAGTAATCCAGCTAAACCAGTTCTCACCCACCCAAAAAACATATTCACTTTCAGCCTGACCTATTTTCTTCTCTGATTACAGTGCAGCCACACAAGTGTTAGTACCAACAAAGGGAAAATGTGAACCAGGGGCAGTCAAGAGCATATTTTGGTCTCAATCTGCCTACAGGTCTGCTTAAATCAGTAGTGAAATTGCAACCTAAATCCCCCAAGCTGCCAATATTTTCAGAGAAACTTCAGTTCAAAACCTGTTGGATTAAAAAACATCAAATAAAAACAAAAAACAAAGTACATGTGATGTTTCCCTACCCGTTCAGGCATCTTTTTTCTTTAATTTACACCTTTTTCTAATCTAAAGGCCCTCTTTCAGAAGAGGAGTTCCTAAGGGATTGGCCATTACTGCACCTAGCCCTCAGTCGCTTGAGCCAAGACAGAAAAGTCACCTCTATGAGCTTTACAAAACACATCTGGGGAAAGGAACAGAACATTGGATGAGACACACTTCAGCCCTCTTTTGTTGTTGTTGTTTGGTTTTTGGTTTTGGGTTTTTTTTGCTTCGGTTTGTTGTTTAGGGTTGGGGGGTTTTTTTGTTTGTTTGTTTGTTTTTAAAACAGACTGTATATGTAATTTGCATTAAACAGATAATGCAGAAACAATCCAAGAAGCAGGCCCAGAACCTAGAATATCCTCTAGGACTTCCTAAAACTTTCAGACTTTATAAGACCCTAGGACTTTCTAGCACAAACTATGCTACAGTGATTTTGTAAAAGTTGCACAAAACCAACCTGCATGTTAGTTATTACCAAGATAATAACACTTCCGTATTAATAGAATAAGGTAGTTATGTTACTGCTGAAGTTATTTCATCAATAACTTGGGAGACATGAATCTTACATTACATTTAACATACGAATATAAATTTGTTATCAAAAACCCTTCAAGATAACATTCTAAAAACATTCCATGATACCTAAGTCTTTGTAACTAAAATAACCTCTAAGAAGTTTTTAAATAGGCTTATAAAGTTTTTAAATAGGCTTACAGGTATGCATCAGACTTCCTGTATTCCATCAGTTTTCTTTCTAATTCCAGCCTTTTGGCTTCACTGGAAGAAAGCAAACAACATACAGTAAGGCAAAACTATTTCACAATTTAAATTCTCAAAATGCAAGAAAACAAGCATTTTACAGAGCATAACCTTTTCAGAGCAGAGAGCACATTTTTGCTAGATCGGTAGTCTTACAGATTGATCTGCCAGCCAAGCTTATCACAAAAAAAAAAAAACCCTCAAAGCTTTTACTTTTCTCTTTGTTCCTCATTGGAACAAGAGCTAGGTTGTTTTAAAGGGAAGAGATGCCTGAACATGTATACACCCACACAAGACCACCAAAGAGCCAGAGACTTCTGCCCAGCTTAAGTTGCTGTTTCAAGTCCCTTCTCCAGCAGCTCCAGGAAGGGCTCTAAACCCTGGGACTGGCAGTTCATGAGTTCATCTCCCCCTTTCTTCCCACTCCAAGTCCAACAGCAGTCCACTTTCAATGCAGGAAATACTTTGCTGAACTTGTTCAAAAGGACAGCTCCCCAGAACTTCTCATAGGATGTATCAACACATAAAAATAGATTTCGAAAAAATCCCAACTCTTCTCCGGCTTACAGACCCAATGTGCTATTCAAGTATTTTATTTAACAATTTGAACTTAAAAATCAAGTACATATTTCACACTTATGCATTAAAGGCAAGTACATCTAGAGATATGCTACCACTACTGGCCAGAACTTACTAAAGGGTAACAAATACAAGTAACCATCAAAAATATTTATGGTTGTGAAAATGCTATGGGGCCATACATATCTGCCAAAAGCAATGCAAGGCTATAGGCCCATGGGGATGATCAGATTGCTTAAGAATGAACTTCATACCTCACCTACAATCTATTTCAAAGAGAATCTATTTTCAGGAAGAGCAAAGAGTAAAGCTGATGTTATTTAATGATTACAAATTGCATTTGAAGATGAGCAACCATCCCATGAGCAAAAAAAATAGAATAATCAATTGATAAGACAGAGGCTTCCAGTAGATTCACATTACAAACCCTGCAACAATCAAAGCAAGTACCCCAAGTTGCTTATTAAAAAATAATCTCAAATTCTTATTAGCCAGGAAGGCTGTACATGTGCAAGTGATACGGGCAGATATGTGAGACTGCATGCACCCATGTGGCTAGGCACGCTTATCTATGGATTTGTGCACTCCCCTACAAACACGTCCATGTCATAGCCACACACGTTTGCCTCCTCCCAGTTGCCCTGCACAGAAGAAAGCAAGGAAAAAAAAAAAAACCTTTCTGCTTCTTAGTCTGAGAGATCAAGGCATCCATTTTACCCATCTGATCCTGCCACTGTCTGAAACAAGATTAGGTTTTCATGTCATGTATGCAATTTAAAAGCCACGCTTCATCTGGGATCTCATCCTTTCAATTTCCTTTTACATGATGGACAGCTAAGCAAAAGCAGATTTCGAGATCTTGTTTTTACACTTCTAGAAGTAATTTTCACGACTCAATAAAGAACACCGATATCCTGATGGATGTAAAAGCCGATGGATGCGAACAGCCATTGGCTCCAATCCTATTCCTCATTCTCTGATACCACAGGTAGAACATCACATTCCTTAGCTCCTGAAAGATTGTTTCCTTTCTACCAGCGTGGTTTTTCAGTATCCCATTCGTTAGTCTGCTACAGCTATTTAGACAGCACATGAATATATAAGTAAGGTCTTCTCAAGGTAAAACAAAGCAGTATAGAAAACATCAGGTAAGAACCTCTCAGCATTTGAGCATTGTCATTATGGATGCCTGGAATGGTTACCACACAGCTTGTGCTGTTTTGCAACACAGCCCCATCCAAGCACTGAATTAGAGGCAATCAAGACTTGACTTGTAAATTTGCTTGCCCAGGTTCTGCCAAGGTTCCAGCACAGTTTCTTTGTGTCAGTGACAGAAATGAAGCTTGAAGCAGTACAGGGATCATTCTGGCCACTCCATTGCACCACCACCTCCTTTTTTACACGAAAAACCAAAGAATTTTATTTCTTCACACAGTTTTGCATTAGGTTAAAATCGTGCAAACAGTCAGTTATCAACTTTTTTCTTAAATGGGCAAAAATAGCACACTTCAGAACTTTTTAAGGACCCAGGCAGCTCATTTTCAAACAACCCTGAACCTTCAGTCTACAGAGAAAGAGTGTTAGTCTGGGATTTGAGAGCAGAATTAAATTCCCTGGTCAGCCACAAGCTCTCTCTAATCTCTGGCATTTCACCAGGCATCGATCTGTAGTGATATTTGATCCCTCACCTCCCATTTAAACCAGCAGGACTAAGATGCCTCAGTATTTTTTGAGATACCGGGCCTTAGTCTCTTTGTGCTTCAGTTCTGCATCCATAATGTAGGAATAACAGTACTCCTGTCATAATACCCTGTTGAGATAAGTACATAGAAAATTGTGCAACACTTGGACACAATGCAATTTTCCCATAAAAGTAAGAAATGTTATTTTTACAGTTGTTTTTCTACACCAGCCTGACATTAAATCAACTGTTGAGCACTGAGCTGCATCCACCTTACTAGCCTGGAGCCTAGCCAGAGCCTGCTCAAGCCTTAGCAACTGCGCTGGTCCCCTGGGCGGGTTAGAGGGGGCCTGTTTAGAACCATCGTCTACATACAACTGATACCAGCAGATATTTCTGAAACTAATAATCCTACCTGGTTTACATCCTCTGCTCAGGACATCTCAGTATTTGTACAGGTTTACTGCAAATCACCCTTAGCGTGAAGCATCTGGCCTCACTGTCTGAAAAGCAAAGCTAATTGCAACATTAGTCACAGTGTTAAGTACAGCACTTAACTATATAATTTATTTACTTCCTTGCCCACACCGCTGAAACACTGCCTTTCTCACCAGCAACCACTGAAGATTAAGTGCTGAGTAATCACAATATGGTCAGGTCTGTATAAAACACAGAAGGTAAACTCTCTGCCCCATCTCACTTATTATCTTAGACACCTCAAACCTAATTCTTTATAATTTTGCCCACAACACAGATACCACTGACCAGCATACAAGGACCTACGCATGCAGTAATTTTTATATTCAGACTGGACAAAGTACCAGCATTAAGAAATAAAGCACATCCAATAAAGTCTAACGTGGAATTTAAGGTATGGTTACGGGGTTTTTGCACAAGTGTTAAGGCAGTCCATGCTGACTGTTTACCAGAAGCTTAATATCTGGTGGCTAATTTCTCAAGCACTTCAGAACTCAAGTACTTAAGGAAAAAACAGATTTATGAGAACAGGTGGAAAAGAAATATTCATGAGAACTCCCTTCTAGTTCACCAAGAGTCAGATGGGGGACATAACCAAGCAGCAGCTTCCTCCACCATATTCAAGCCCTTGCGCATACGGCTGCTTAGTAGTGGCTCATTGTTTGCTTAAGCACAACTGCAAACTGAAAGCAGGACTGCAGTCAGGAGTGAAACAGCTGTCGGGGACTTCAGGTCCAGGAACAGGCAACTTGGAATTAGATCAGTGCAGAATTCCAAAGCGGGGCTTAAAAAGCTCCACTGATTTAACAAAAGGTTTTATATTTTTCACTTTAAAAAGTTGTTTAGATAAAAGGTATCACTTCGAGAAATTCTGAAGAGGCAACTGCCTCTCCAGCACCATTCCCAGAGGCAACAGCAGCATACAACTTGCACTCTGGCATAAAAATTACTCCTTGTGTGTCAACACCACCAAGTGCAAATACATCTTTTATTTTGTATTTTAAAGTACACACAACAGAAGCGTGCCAGGTAGAAAAGATCTATTTATTATCACAAGACCTGTTAAGCTGGGTCTCCAAAGGAAGCACAGCTTATACAATCATGCTGTCTGTCTGTCTGTAATGCCCCTTCCCCAAATAACTCCTGAATCTTTTTGTGCAACTGAATTAGAGGAGCTGATGTCTGAAATGTATGATGTTCCCAGAGGTTTCAGAGGAGCTGAAGAAGGGAAGTCCATTCCTGCAGCGTGACCTCAGCCCTAGCTCAGACAACAGAGAGGCTATAAAAGAGGTGACCAAACTTCACGCAGACCGGGCTCTTGGGAAGCGCAAGACATCTCTACTCCTAACATGGGGGACATCTGCACGTAAAGACATAGTTTAAAGCAGCACACCATCTAGAACACTCAGATTTTAATCTGCCCTCTCCCCGCACTTTCTAACACCACAATTTAGATAAAGTGTCTTCCATATGTAGGGCCCACAACTTTAATAATTTCTATACAATAAAAATATACTGTGTATATTCTTATCCAGTCTTTTAAACAGCAAATTATTCCTGTTTTGTTTGCCAGCGGTCTTCCAGACCAGAACAGGATATTAGTGAAGATATACACAGCGTTTTCATCAAAGCAGTATCTAAATGCAAGTTTAGATTATCACGGCCATGGTGGTGTTATTTCTGCTAACTGTGTGTATTAGCTAATGTATACAGCTAATACAGTACTGTAGCTAGCATGAGACCCAGAAAATCAAAGTCTTCTGTATTAGACAGAAAACAGGTACTGCTTAGAAAACAACTTCATAACAGTATACCACAAATGATCTCGAGAGACTTCCTCTGGCCAGAAAAAAAAACGCTAATTGACACCAATTACTGTGGTTATTGCAGTGAGTAACAGGCAGGGAGCATCACTAATTGTGCACAGCTTCAGAGGAACTGACCGGTGATTGAGATCCCTCAGGCCAAAGCCCCTTCAGAAAGCTTGCATCACCACCTACACTTGCTTTTCTCCTGAAGTCAGATCCCTCTGAAACACCCACAAACTGAAACACCTACAGTAACTTTTCTTAAAGATTAAAAAGATGCCTGTAGGGGAAACATCTGTACACACCCGTTCATCAACTAGCCAGCTCTGAAATACCAGCATCCATATTATTTGCTTGAAGTAACAAGTAATTTTGTAAATGCTGCCAGAAGCGCTGCAGGAGAACTTCTCAGACAAGGGGTAAGAGGTCCTCGGCGCTTTCAGAAGTCACCCAACAGGCTAATACGGAGGTCGTACAGCACAACGAGGAAAAATATTGAAATCGGGCCAATAAGCTAGCTTTCAGTACACACGCCTCTGCCAGCACGTAATCGGCCGAAGGAAGATGATAAGGCAGAAGGAGGTGACAGAAGTGCCCCTCTGAGACGCTGCTGGGGACCTCAGACCACTCCCCCCTCCCCGGAGAAAGCCCCCTGCTGTAAAGATCCCCACAAACCACCCCATTTCGTTTCTCCCGGGGCGCAGCACTGTTGCGTTCCCGTGAAGGCGAGAGCCCACCTCCCCCCGCCCCGGGGCAAAGACCCGGGAGCCGGCCCACGCCGGCCGCTCCCCTCAGGAGAGCGGCCTGCGGGCGCTCCGGGGAGAGGCTGACAGGAACCCGCGGGTGCCGCCCTCCCCTCCCGGCCCCTTCCCGACGGCAGAGCCCCGCCGGGGAAGGGGGGCGAGGCCTCACCGGAGGCCCGCAGCGGTCCGGCCCGACGCCGCCGCTCCCGGGCAGCGGGACGCAGCGGAGGGGGCGTGGGGTCCCCTCACCTGTCGCGGAGGCGCCGCAGGAGGCCGCCGAGCCCCTCGCAGCAGGCCCGGGGGGAACCGGCGACGGCCGCCGGGCCGAGCCCGCTCATGCCGCCCTGTTTACGCCGGTGGCCAAAGCGACGGCTCCCGCCGTGCACCGCGCCGGCCCCGCCCCGGAAGCCCCCCTCCCCGCGCGCGTTGCCGTGGGGACGGGGTCTTCCGCCGCCGTGAGGCGCGGGCGGGGCCGGGGCGGGACGTCCCGCCGTCCTTCTTCCCGCTTTCCCGCCTTCTTTCCCGCCCGGCGGGGCAGGCGCCCCGCTGCGTGCCTGTACGTACAGAGACACGCACCGGCAGCCATGGCAGGGAGGCATGTTACTAAACCTGTTAATTTAGGTATTACTACAGTAGTTGCAATGGCTGCGGCGCCCAGCCGAGGCACCGAGCGGGCGTTGAGGAGAACTGGGGCCCAGCCTGTTCGGTAGCCCTGGGCGAGGCAGCGATCTCCGTGTCCCCGGAAAAGGGGGGGAAATAGGGACTTTGCAAGGTGCCAGGACATTAATTCCAAAAATAATGGGGAGCTGCTGAACAGCTTCGGTAACAGGGCCCCCCCTTTAATAGTTGGTTTTACTGAGTTGGTTGCACACCGTGTTTCTCAGGAAAAAACTAACCGGAAAATGCAAATGGCCTCTTTCCATTTGTACAGCAATCAAACATCAGACCAGAAGTCCCCGATTTCTCCTCCTCTGAATCGCTCCTTTGTCTAGCTGGCAGAGCACGTCAACGTCCTCTCACTAAAATCCATCGGTCAGTGGAAAAAGCCACACTGCCTTGAGCGAGCACTGGACCAGCCCTGACAAACCCTGCGTTTACATCTCCAGCTGGTAAACAAAGTAGAAAAGAAAAACACTTTTTTTTTTCATTTTCAGATAAAAACTTAGGTCCCTTTGAAAGGAAGCTGCCAAATTAGTGCTTAAATTCCAGTGCCCCAATAAAGAAAGTTCAAATACCCTGAGAGTGTTTGACTTTAAGGAGAAGAAATTCTACATCAATAGACAAAACTGCAGATAGCTATGAAATGCTTAAGCATAATTAGAACAGCAATCAGTACACAATTAGTACGAGATCATCATCATAATTACCCTTCATTAGAACAACTGCCCGAAAACTGCCACGTGAAAGCATCAGCTGTAGTTGTGAGAGTAATGGCACGGCACGGCTGAGGACACGGCTCAAGCCACCTGCCAGCGCCGGGGGTTTGGGAGGCTCAGGAGCATCGGGATGAGCTTTTGGGCTGCCGCGGGGGCGGCCCCATCCTGCGGGTCGGGGCTCCTCTGCCAGGTTTCGGTGTCATGCGACAGCGTTCCTAGTGTTTTTCAACACCCTCATCCTCAAACTGGGATAAACCAAATCTAAATGTAAAGTAAAAAGCTTTGCTGAATTGATGTAGTGGTACTTAACAGTCCCCAAATTAGCTTCTGTCACTTGAATAACCATAGCTGCTGTCTGGCTTAGCCTTTGCATATCCGCTATAAATAAATGGCTCAATAAGATATGGATGGCTTTAGCTCATGTAAGAGCTTACCTCCTCAAGAAAACGCATAGGCAAAGGATTTGCAGATTTGGGAGCCTTTTATTATTGAATTCACATAAAACACACTCATAATAAAAGACACACTGTTCTTTCCCGCTCTTCTGCTTATTGAAAGCAAAGACGTGTTATGGAGACGTCCACCACAGCACGAGTTCACATCTTCATGAGAACCAACAGGTGAAATCTGGGTCTGAGCTTGCCTAAATTTCCACAGTTGGGCATTTTTTTCCCCAGATCCTGACTTTGCAACCCAGGTCCACCACAGCTTGCCCTTTCCTTTAAAAATTTGTGGGGGAAAAAAATGGAGCTTTGGCATCTCAGCTGCAGACACGATCCCCCTGCCGTCCTTGAGGGTTACTTGTAGTACTAAGACTTCTCCAGAGCCTTTGTATCAGCATGATGTTCCTGCTCAGTCATGGGGGCAGATAAAATAGAAATAAAAGGGTTTTCATGGTTGCTTCATAGTTAAATTGCCTTTTTTTCCCCCAGAAGGTCCCTCGTAACAGCTCTCATTGCTAATGTCTACATCAAAAAAAAAAATAGTCTCCCCTTTGACACTGAGGTGAGACACTAAAAACTTGTTATTTCAGAACGTCAGCCATGAAATGCGCTCTGTCGGGCTGACACATATTTTGAATGCATCGCTGATTGTCAATGCAGAAAACTGTCAAAGGCTATACGGCCTTTGAACAAGAAAACACTTTCATATACTACAGATTTGTTATTTTTCAAAACAGGCAAAGAATCTGGCTTTCTTAAGCCTGTACTAGTGACATACCAAGTTTGGTTCTGGAAGACTAAACTGCTTTCGAAAATATTTGTGCTTGCTAAAATAATATCAAAACTTTCAAACGCTTCTAGTGCTATCTAAAATTACGAGCATACGTTATATTTACATACTGGAAAACCTTATTCCCAAACCAAGATTCCCAAGTTTCAGTTGAAAGGGGTTGATCTCCACCTGACAGCTCAGCGCAGGAGGTGAGGTTCATAGGACTGCACAGTTTATTTCTTCAGTGGACCTTTCCAACCCTGGTATTTTTTTTTTTAAATTGTGGTCTACAGCAGAGCAAATGTGAGGGGCGGGGCTCTCCGGGGCACTCTGTCGCAGGGGAGCTGCTGCTGAGGGGGAGGTGGGCTGCTCCGCGTCTCCCTGCCGAGGTGCGCGCTTGGATGCTCAAACCTCTTACCCCCGGGAAACGGGCAAGGGTTGGTGGAGGGTCCTCTAACTGGGCAGGAGCCGGGAGGGAGTGTTGGGGGTCGTGGTGACAAAACTGAGAAGATTGGGGCAAAATGGTCCCGGTGGTGAAGAGAGGCCAGGAGGGGCTGGGGTAATCGTCAGGGCTGGTGGTGTTAAATGGGTGAAACACCCTGATGTTTTATTAAACAAGAAATTAGGAAATAAGGCGCCTCAGCCTGGTCCCCCCAGTGTGTTTCCCACTTTGTTCCTCTTGCCCTTCTACCCCTTGTCTCAGTGCTCACCCTCTGCGGTACTGCAGCCCCAGGCGTGCGATGCGATCCCCCGCGCTGACACTGATGGGCTCATAATTGACTCAAGAATAATCTTATTACTCACATTCCTGATAACTAACATCAGTACCCCAGCCCTGAAAGCCTACAAAGAGGAGTGTTTTGTTTGTGTTCTCCCTTCACTACTTAACACTTCTTTTAGATTGTTTTAATTTAATTTTAACGTAATCTGATAAGAGCTGTAAAATTGTCAAAGAAATCTGTCTCCCTCTGTCTTATTAAATACACTTTGAATGAAATGATGGGTTTTTTTCCCCAATAGCTGCCAAACGAAAGTATCTCTTGATTCAAATGCAGGGATTGATGTGCACTAATCTTAACAGCTTTACACACTCTTTTTAATTTAGGGAGGAAACCATGTGTGCCTTTAGCATCCTGTTTTCCTCTGGAGATGTAGCAGTACCCCGGAAGGTGCAGAATCCACCTCACTGTGATGAGCATCTGGCCGCAGGGTGCCCACCTGCGGGAGGAAGAAGGGAGGAGAGAAAGAGAAGAAAGTGAAAAAGAATATATCTTTGTAGGGGAAAAAAAGGGGGCGAGGGACTGACAACGCATGCCTCCAGTGACAGCCTGTGTTGCTCTCTTCCAGTGAAAGGCTCAGGGGCCAAGCTGTCACCCTGTGTCCCCACGCTTAAGGATATCACCTCGCTGCGCCCAGCAGCAGGTCTGCGGTGGTTTGCAGGGCACCTTCCCTGCTGCCAGAGTCCGATGGATTCTGCGGCCCCACGCAAGGGGCTGGTCCAGCCTGAACCTACATCAGTGGAAGGACCCACTGCCTGCGGTGGAGCGGGCTCACGCCGTGGGAGGGAAACTGGAGTTAAAACTCGTGTGTTTCTGCCGCTTCTACTATTGGGATCTTCCCCAACAGCTCTGCCCTAATTTTTTCTGTCCTGCTTCTCTCTGACCTGCTCCATGCTTTTTCTTCCCAGGTGCCACCAATCACCTGTCTGTCTGGCCCTTGGCCTCTCCCCTCTCACCCATTGCTGGCCCTTGGCTACAGCTATCAGAGATGGCTGTCACGGGGTTTGCCTGTTTTCCTGAGCGATAGACCCATGCACGGTATGTCCCTGCTGCAGACTGTCTGCCACAGCCTCTGGTCTGAAGCCAGAAAATGGAGGGGATGCCACTTGGTCCCAGAAAGACGGGAAACTCTTTATATAAAGCAGAAATTGTCGGTGTCCTCGTGTAGGGTGTCTTGGGACAAAGCCTCCCCCCACTAGCCTCTGCGTAACTGCACCCCCCCCGCGCTGCTGCCGTAACAATAATGATGAGCTTTTACAAATTAAGGGCCCTCTCTGATTTTAGCTGAGTTTCACTTAATGTGAGAAATACAAACATTGCTTGACAACGTCTGGATTAGAATAAACCAAATCACGACTTCAAAAGCATTAAAGAGAAATCATTGAATAAAAACAAAAGGGGCGCTTAGCTGCAAGCACCGATGTATACAGCAGGCACGCGAATGAGAAATATGAGAGAGCCTGAACATTTCATTGCCACCATTTTGCTATTTCTGCTGAAACACAGCAGGCTGGGGTTTGTGCATGGTTTCTCTGGAAAGGGATTTGCAGAAACACAGACTGTGATGTACTGAAAAGAGGTTTTTCCTCTCTGCACTGATGTGATTTCTGAGAGCGACTGTACATTTAGCTAGAGCTTGCCCACAAGTCAGGACAGAACTGAATACATTTTCTTTTTTTTTTTTTTTTGTTTTCAATTAGAGTCATAATACATACCCTGGTAGCTATGTAAAAGACATACAAAAAAATTTACATAATGCCCATATAAGTCTTTTTGTTAATGAATCAAGTCCCAAATGAAGAGCACTAATAATACATTAGTAATCAAAGAGCAAACAACAGCAGTGAACATATCTCAGCAGAGCAGTTGTGTGGATCCATTTCCGACTGTCAGTGTCAATGCATGGAAATAGTAATTAACATGTTGAATTTCATGTTTAAATTTTAATAAATTTAAATGTAATAAAATGCTTTTATTAAATGTTACAGTTCCTTGAAACCTATTATTACTTGTTTCCGATGCATAAATAGAAAATACTTTGTCTTACTGAAGAAGGTGGTTTTTGCTGTCGACAGGACAGGTGAAATGAGTTCCTTCTGCAAGAACTTGTTAACACAGAAGCCAACGATAATGGCTGATTAAGTAAAAATCTTAAGAACAAGACTAGAGCATTTAAAACTATATAATGTTTATTAAGAATGTAAGGGCCTTACCCAAAGCCTATTGACATAATTGAAAAGTCTCTAGTAATTGTCAATGAATTTTGCATTATTCCTGGAGAATTTAGATACAAGCACATGCCATTGTTTACGGCTCTGTGTTGTTAATGAGCAACAGGAATGCTGTAGCACAGGGAGGGGACCAGTTTAGAGAAGGTTTGCCGGGAAGCGTCCCTCCTCTCCAGCCACCTCCAAGTGCTTTTCAAGTCTCCTAAGCAGCATATGAGGCTCCAAGACCAGAAGGGATCAGGTGTGACCTGACTCAGGCTTTTCCAAGGCCAAGGATCTGCAGAGGATGTCTGGGAGATTGCGGGTCTCTCTGCTTTCCCAATAATTCAAAGTCACTTCTGTTTCTGAGATGTAGACACGAGGAATTAACCAGTCTCCATTTAAGTGTCTGCTGTTGTCTGAAGAGGAAAGAGGAGATTGACGGTGTTGAGTTTCCCTGTCCCCGGAGAAATGAGAACTGAATTTAGGTTTTCTGAGATGCGAGACAAGAGGCTGAATTTGAATGAGACCACTCATGGCAGACCGTCAAAAGGCTCAATTCCTGCCTTCTCTGAAATCATCTGTGCCTTACGCTCCGGAGTGCCCTGCACAACCACTGCTTTAATTTCTGTTGCTCAATCTGAAACAGTCCTGATGTATTTCTGTGCGGGAAAGACTATTTTGTGCTATTTTGGATCATCACGGAATGTCTCATTCAGGCCCGCAGTAATCAAAAAGGAAGCAGGAAGAAGACGATGGCTCACAAGTACGTAGCCAAAATCAATCCCACAACTGCCCGTTCGGGTCCCACAGCAGGGAGCGTTACACCGCTGTGCAGGCTGCAGCTCAACCCAACGTGCCGTAGCCCGGTGCAAGGCAGAGCCTGCCACAAATCACAGACCACCACCGCCAAGAGTTCAACTTCGTTACAAATCGTGGGATGGAGAACATCCATTGTGGGGTTCAAATCTGCCTCTGCCAAACTCACCAAATGAACGAACGACTCTCTGTGTGCCCCAGTGTCTCACTGCCTGCTCTGCACCCGCGCCCAAAGCGCACAGCTGTGCGTTCGTGATGCTGCAGTGAGCCTACAGAGGCAAAGGGAAGATTTTGCACCCAAACATTTTCCTAGCCACTAAAGTGGCCTACCTCGCCTTCAACGTGTGGCCCTTTGCACCAAGTCGAGATCGTGCCGTGTCTTTGCCAGGATCCTCTTTCTGGAGAACAGCAGCTTCATGGCCACGTTATTCCCAGCGCCCCATCCACCATCCATTCCCCATCGCCAATGAGCGAGGCAGGCAGCACAACCACGGGTTGGCCAGTCGGCTCCCATCTTTCCTGGTCTTAACGCTGCCGCTGCTGCTTTAAAAGACAGAGATCTATCAGGCTCTTTCATTAGTATTTTAACAAATGAGTGGAGTAATCTCACGTACTGACTGAAATACCGAAAAGTTTTTCCTCTACAAGTCGTGAAAAATTAAAGGGAAAATATAAAATAACTGGGAAATTCTTTTAATTGAATTAGATAATGTTGTCCTTTTAGCACCACATTTTATAGCAATCTGTTTTGAAGAGTTGCTTTCTGCATTGACAGGGACAAGGCATGTAGACAAGGTAAAAAGCCTGGAAGATCCAAAACCCCAGACTCAAAGGGAGAGCGTCTGGCCTATTGTCTGTTTTGATTAATGAAGCCTTTTGCATAGTGAGATAATATGATGTTTACTGAGCAGGGAATGCTGCTGCGCAGCAGAAATATCAGAAGTATGAATAATATTCAATACGATAACGACATCAATAAGCTAATCTATGTATTACTGGAGTCTGCTCAAAAATGCCTCAAATGATATTTGTTTATTTCATAATTGTCAGCCACTTTGATGCACTTGTCGTCAGGTTCAACAAGTGCTCCAAGCTACAAGGGTTTGAAACAAAGGGAAGCACTTGGGCGAGCCTTGCAGTTTAGTGCTGTTTGGGGCAAGGGAACTAAGATCCGATGGCTGTTCCTAACCGACGGCGCGGGCAGCGAGATGCTGCTCTTTAGACGGACACTGACAAACATAGAGTCTCCTGAGAATCCCTCACTACCATAAACCAAAATATTTAAACCCCGTTAAAGACCTTTGTATTTCAGCATGAATGTTTGGAAGTCATCAGTGACTCTAAAACAAAAGCGAGCAAATCAGCAAAATGGCAGTGGCAGCATATGTGGAAAATAAACGCGTTCCCCCTGAGCTAAAATCATGTGTAAACCTGAACTAATTTCTGGCTGCAGTTTGGTTGCTGTCTCCATTTTATTTTTACTTCTGCCCGAGGTTTGGAGCTGAACATCTGGACCCTACGAAGTGCTGGAGAAGCCGGCTTGTTTTTCAGCAAGCACTACCTGCAAAGCCAGGCCAAATTTCACATGGGGTGATAACTATACACTGCTTCTCTGAACCCTCTCTTTCTTTGAAATCCAGTGTCAAGTGGAGACGGTATTTCTCACTTCCTGTCCCAAACCACTGTGCTGTTTTTTCTGTCATTTATTAAGCATTTTCCTCCCTGTCCTGTGCAAAAGATTGTCCTGGTGATGAATGAAGGGATCCATACATATACACTGTTCACTCATTTGAAAAGTAGAAGAACAAGCGTAAGACTATTAAATTAATTACACCGTGTCTGCTCGGCACCGCAGGGCTCTGCGCTCCATTTAGTACACGCGACAGTAAAGAATTGTGCCAAACACGAATAGGAACCTGAAGCAGAAGCTGGCGAAAAGGCTTGAGAAGAGATGGAAAATATTCCAACAGTGCATTTAGATAGTGCTCGAAAATTCGATTCAGCTCTGCTTTTGACGGAGCGCCGATGTCAGCTGGGTGGGCAGGTGGGACCGTAAAGGTCTGGGCTGACCTACAGGCTCAAGGGCCACAATGTTTGACTGTTTGCAGCAGCACATCCCATACGCGGGCCTCAGGGTGCCCTGTTCCCACCAGGAGCGGACCAGACCCTGGGGGTGGGGGCATGGGCATCCCAACGCGGCCCTGGGCATTCGCCTCCAGCCGCTCCCCCCCCCGTGTCCGTGTCCCCCCGTTGTGCAGCACTGCCGTGCCCGGAGTAACTTCGCCTGTTCCACATCGGAGGGCAAGTTCTTGCCTCCCCCCCACGAGCAGCACAGACAATTGCAACCATCCAGTAAACTTTTTAACGAGCAAGCCTTTATTCTCGCTCAATTAATACACTTCGCTCGCCTTTTTTTTTTTTTTTTCCCCCAGAAATGCATTTATTTGCTGCGCCCCGAAGTACCCGGGGACGCGGTGCCAGCCCGCCCGGCGCTGCCGTCAACGCCCGACCCTTTAATAGCAATTACGCAGCAATTATCCGAAGGCCATGCTGAAATCCGGGCTCGCCGCACCGCCCCGGGGGCCGGGGCCACACCGAGCCCCCCGCCCCCGCCAGCCTGGGCGAAGGGGTTTACAAAGAAAGAAGGGCGGGGGGGGGGGAAGAGAAAAACAGAAAAAAGAAAAAAAACCAAGCAACCCAACCCCCCCCCCCCGCTCCAAGCAAGCAACCGGAGGAGAATCCCCCGCACCCGGCGGGCGAAGTCGCCGGTGCCGTTTTCGGGAGCCGCTGCAGAACGCCCCCCCCCCCCCCGCGTTCTCACCCCGGCTCCTAAGGGCTCTCGGGGTGATGTCGAGCACCGCCGTTGCAGCGGCGATCACCGAACAAACGGCGAGCCCTGCAGCCGCCTTGCAGCCGCTGGAGGCCACCGGAGCGGGCGAGCGGTGCCCGCCGCGGGCCCGGCCGGGCTCGGCGAGCCCCTGCCCCGGCGGGAGCGGACTCAGGTAGGTCCCGCTCGCTTCGCCCCTTCCTCCTGCTTACCGCCTTCATGTCTCGTTTTTGTTTTTCTTCCCCCGTCGTTTCCCCCGAGTGATTTAATTCTGGCGATTTTATCATTTCGGCAGCGCGGGTACGTAACGCCCAGCGAAAGGGAGGCTCGCTCCCCTTGGAAAACCGGGGTATTTCACACACCGGAGGCGCAGCGGCGTTCCGGGAGAGCGTTGCCAAACGCTGCGCCCATTCGGGCTCATCCCCGTTGCTTTTCCAGCGCCGCCGGGTGAACGGGACCGACAACGACCCTCAGTAACGGAGGGCAGCGGCTTCTGCCACCCGAGGGCTGGCCGTGTGCTGCGGGGCCTGAAACCGGGGTGGGTGCCAGGGCAGCGGGGGGTCAGAGCCCCCCCAAAGCTGCTCCGCGGGCGGGGAGGGGGGGGAAACACGCCCGACAGGCTGGGCTTTCGGGGAGAAACGATGGAGGATCGGTAACCGGCAGCCCCGGGCCGGGCCGGGCCCGGGTTTCCTTTCCCAGCCCCACGCGAGGGGGGGATCGCGGCTCCGCGGCTCCCCGCGCCTCCCCACAGCGGTGCTTCGCCGGCTGCCCCGCAGGCAGGAGCATCGGGGGGGGCTCGGCGCGGGGGCGGGCAGCCCTGCCAGCTCCTGCCTGAACACCCCACCCCCCCTTCACCCCCCTCCTTTAAGCAAACCCGCGGCCAGGACCTCTGTCTGGCGCGGGGCGCATCCCGCCGAAGGGAACGGGCTCGGGCACCGGCGCGTTTGTTCATCGGAGCGGCTTCTCCCGTTCCCCCGAGGTCCCCCCACCCCGGGCAGGGTCCTGCCGCCCTCCTTACCTGGGCTCCGGCGCGGCGGCTCCTCCGCAGCGAGATGCCGCCGGCGAGAACGGCGTCAGCCCACCCCCCCGGCCTCCCCACCACTCCCCCGGCAGGCACCAGCCCCGGTCGGCCCCCGCCGTGCCCGGCACCGCCGGCAAACCGCGGCTGCGCCGAGGAGAGGGAAAGCGGCAACGGCAAAGAGTCAGGGTTTTCCCCCGAAGCCCTCCTGCAAAGACCGGGTGGGGGGTGGTGGTGGTGGTGGTAGTGTTGGGGATGCTGCCCCCCACCCCGGCTCTGGCCTGGGGACCCCCCCTGCCCTGCCTGCCGGGCTGTGCGGGCAGCGGGGCTGTGCGGGCAGCGGGGCTGTGCGGGCAGCGGCCGGGACCCCGCCGGGCCGGGGCGGAGGTCCCGTCCTTCCTCCCCGTATCGATTTCAGCCCGGCGCTGATAGCATTTAGGCCAGGATTGGGGTATAATGGAAATATCATCAGGAGACAATTACCTTTTCAGAGCATTCACTTCTCCTCCCAGACACTGTTATTTGAGAAATAGGATCATTTGATTTCATATTGCACTAAATAACACCCAGCCGTCTCAAATTGCCAGCTTCTTAAAAGCCACCCATTGGAATAAATTGCAGAGCGACTCTTTTGGCTCTGGCTTCTTTTTTTTTTTTTTTCTCCTTTTCTCTTCTTCCCCCCTCCCTCCTTCTCCTCCTTTGCAGAACAATATCCTGGGAACGAGGAATACGCCGGGAAGAGAGCGGGCGGGCGGCCAGGGCCCGGTGCTGGCGGAGAAGCGGCGCTCAGCAAAGCGCCCGCTCCCTCAATAGGCGCTTGAGCCGCTAAACCCGACCTGCGCGGGTTTTGCTCGTGTTTTTCTCCCCCCCCCGCGTTTTTTTTTTTTTTTCCTTTTTTTTTCCCCCCTTTGAAAGCAAGGTTCCCCCGCCCGGGTTCCGCGGATGCCGAGGGGCGATGTGCCTTTAAGGCCGCCCGCGCGCCCCGGCTCCTCCGGTCATCGCGGGCTTCATTATATCGGTATTAATGTCATCCGCGGATTACTAATTAGATTTGCGGGGTAAATGAAATTATCCGAAGGGGCTGGGTGGGAGGGGGAGCGGAGTCTCCCGGCGCTTCCCGGGATTTACGGAGGGGAAAAAAAAAAAAAAGGAGGAAAAAAAAAATCATCCTATCATCCTTTTATTCCCCCCCCCCCTTTTTATTTTTGTCCCACTTCCTCCCCCCCCCCCCCCCCCGGGCAGGCCGCCCCGAGCCCCGCGGCGGGGCTGGGACTCGCGTCCTAATCGTGTTCTCCGACAGACACTAATCAAGTAATTTCCCAATCCCAGCCCCATCAAATTGCTCTTTAGCTGTTGAACTGTGGAGTTTTGCTCCTCTTTTCTCATGCTAATCAAGCCCATTCAGCATCTCTCTGTGAGGCTATTTGTAGTGGAATAAATCTCCTTGTTTGCCTGCTGCATGATTAATTGATATTGTTGTATGGCTTTTGTTTGGGCTGCGGGAGAGCTGAAAGGCAGTGCATATTGGATGTGACGAAAGGAGCTTGAAACATCATTTCGCTGCTGAGGTCTTTCAGAGGTCGAGGGATAGACCGATCGCATTATTCATCCTATTTATTTATCCTTATTAGAAAATATGATGAAAGAATAAGGCCCGGAGTCTTTTTTAAACATTGACTAAACAGAGCATACACAACCCCAATTAAAAAAAAGTGCCCAAGATGAGGCCTTTTCTCCATATTAGAAAAATAGCTCTTTTTAACGAGGACCAATTAAACCGTACTTCATTTTACCTGGGATCTCACAATAGACTTGACAACAAATTGCCTTTCTTCTTCACTGTTAATTACTGGCGGAATCAGCCACGCTCCCAGCAGTGTGAAACCCTCCCCAGATAACCCACCCAAAACCCCGGCATCACCCCAGCAGCGGCAGAGCCAGGGACTCCTTCCCGCCCCCAACCCCACCAAAATCCACCCGGCATCAGCGTAGGCCTGCAGTTGTCTCCCGCTCCAACCCAAGGCGGCATGAGACGAGTTGGGCCCCCCCCCCCCCATCCCCTCCTACTGAAGCATGTGGAGCTATTTCAGCCTGGCCCTGGCCTCCAATTCCCAGGGCCCCCCCCCCCCCCGCTATTTTAAAAACTGCGTCCGGACTCCCAGGAGACATCAGTGCCACCAGGAGATTCAATTAAATAATCCCGGTCCTTTGCTTCTCCCACAAATGGCTTTTTTCCTCCCCCAAATATTTCCTTTTCCAAGTTCCTTTTCAAAAAGGAAAAAAAAAAAACAAAAAAAGAAACAAAAACCCAAACTGAAGACAACAGGAAAAAAAGAAGAGGGGGGGGGGGAAGAAAGAAACTGTTCTCCTTTCTTTTCCCTGTATGCAGGGTAATTGATAGGCTCTATCAGAGGTCAGGATTTGCATAAGAATTAAGAGCAGTAAATTAATTTAATATTCCATGCACATCTCCAATTATTCCTGCAGACCTTTGTCTCCACGGCTGGCAGAGAGAAGGTTCAGCTGCTCTTCAACCAAACAACATCTGTGCAGTTAATAATTTGATAAACAGCTCATACAAATAGTTTCTGAATTATCTGCCAACCCAATGACTATTCAGTTTTGAAACACTTGGCAAGGCCTGTGACATGCGGTCAGGGTTTTGCAGCCTTGTTCCAGTGATTTAGCTGCCCGGGCAGACATTTTCCCTCCTTATCTCTTAAATATAATCAGCTACGTGCAACAAAAAACCATCAATAACAATATGTAAAATAAGTAATTACCAGTAATTAATAAAAGCCTCCCCCTGTCCCCACTGCAGATGAGGTGCAGGGGTGCCAGCGTGCGGGAGGGGGCCACAGCCCACCCGGCTGGAGAGGCTCACGTGCGCTGGTGTGTGCTGGGGCTGCCGCGGGGCTGGGGTCCTACCCCCGCACCTCCAGGTCTTCATCTCCGGTCGATCTGTGTAAGGTTTTGTGGTTAGCGTGGGTGCCCGCACAAACGGCAGGTTATTCACCTTGCCGGGTGTCGGCATGGGACCCTTCCCCAGCTGCAGGATTTGCAGCCCCTTGGCTGCTTTCTTTCCTACACAGCAAACTGAAAAGGGGACAGGTTTTTCTGGAAGTCCTGGCTGTCCCCCCTGCCCGGGTCTCAAAGGAGGAATGGCTGAAGGTAGCCCTGCGAAATCCAAATTTCAGCCTAAGGAGGGCAGCCCGATTTTCACCCACTGATTTCCAGGGGAAATCCAATCTTTTACAAAATTCAAGCAGCTCCTTCATCCATCCCAGCACGCATGTAGAGGTCCAACTCCATGTTGGCCAACCACTACATCTTCCCATACAACCCACGGTGATGAATCAAACCGCTGTGATAGCGCTAGACTCGCCTGATTTATTTTTAAATGCACGTATTTGATGCACAACCAAGAACAATAATTACAGGGGTAATACCCAAACACTGCTCCGCTCTCTGCGGCGTAATCGGGACGATAACCTTGCGCAGACACAGACAGCCCTCACTAATTTCCTCTTCTGCATGGCTTGTACTTCTAGCGTTCCTTCTGGTACCTACTAATAAACATGAGTGAATATGTGTAGAAAGAGAAGGATTTACATAGATATTGGGAACCCACTTGTGAGCTCGGATCCAGCGAAACTGCGTGGCTAATGAAGATGAATGGAAGGGCTAATTTGTTCCAGTGTATTGCAATCTGCTGCCTTCGTTTGCAGCAGGAGCAGAGCGGGCTGAAGAGCGGGTGCCGGCTGCCCAGCAGGATCCTTCCTGCCCCACCGCTGGTCTTTTAAACAAATTGACTTCCCAGCGCAGCGGCTGCGCTGTATTTCCGATTGTTGTTCCAGTGCCTGCATTCATGGGGCTAAACTGAATGTTCAGAACGATTCCTTTTTCTGGTTAATCATAGAATCATAGAATCGTTTAGGTTGGAAAAGACCTTTAAGATTATTGAGTTCAACCGTTAACCTAGCACTGCCAAGTCCACCACTAAACCATGTCCTAAGTGCCACATCTACCTGTCTTTTAAATACCTCCAGAGGTGGTGATTCGACCACTTCCCTGGGCAGCCGTTTCCAATGCTTGACAACCCTTTTGGTGAAGAAATTTTTCCTAATAGCCAATCTAAACCTCCCCTGCCGCAACTTGAGGCCATTTCCTCTTGTCCTATCGCTTGTTACTTGAGAGAAGAGACCAGCGCCCCCCTCATTACAACCCCCCTTCAGGTAGTTGTAGAGAGCGATAGGGTCTCCCCTCAGCCTCCTTTTGTCCAGGCTAAACAACCCCAGTTCCCTCAGCCGCTCCTCACAGGACCTGGTCTCTAGACCCTTCACCAGCTTCATTGCTCTTCTCTGGACACGCTCCAGTACCTCAATGTCTTTCCTGTAGTGAGGGGCCCAAAACTGAACACAGTACTCGAGGTGCGGCCTCACCAGTGCCGAGTACAGGGGGACGATCACTTCCCCGCTCCTGCACTGTTTCTGAGACAGGCCAGGATGCCGTTGGCCTTCTTGGCCACCTGGGCACACTGCTGGCTCATATTCAGCCGGCTGTCGACCAGCACGCCCAGGTCCTTTTCCGCCGGGCAGCTTTCCAGCCACTCTTCCCCAAGCCCGCAGCGCTGCATGGGGTTGCTGGGACCAAAGTGCAGGACCCAGCACTTGGTCTTGCTGAACATCATACAGCTGGCCTCGGCCCATCGATCCAGCCTGTCCAGATCCCCCTGTAGAGCCTTCCTACGCTCTAGCAGATCAACCCTCCCTCCCAACTTGGTGTCATCCGCAAACTTACTGAGGGTGCACTCGATCCCCTTGTCTAGATCACTGATAAAGATATTAAACAGAACTGGCCCCAATACTGAGCCCTGGGGAACACCACTTGTGACCCGCTGCCAACTGGATTTAGCTCTGTTCACCACAACTCTTTGGGCTCGGCCACCCAGCCAGTTTTTTACCCAGCAAAGAGTACGCCCATCCAAGCCATGAGCAGCCAGACTCCAGGAGAATGCTGTGGGAAATGGTGTCAAAGGCTTTACTAAAGGCTAGGTAGACAACATGCACAGCTCTTCCCTCATCCACTAAGCGGGTCACCTTGTTATAGAAGGAGATCAGGTTAGTCAAGCAGGACCTGCCTTTCATAAACCCATGCTGGCTGGGCCTGATCATCTGGTTGTCCTGTACGTGCTGTGTGATGGCACTCAGGATTATCTGCTCCATAACCTTTCCTGGCACCCAGGTCAGGCTGACAGGCCTGTAGTTCCCCGGATCCTCCTTCCAGCCCTTCTTGTAGATGGGCGTCACATTTGCTAACCTTCAGTCAACTGGGACCTCCCCAGTTAGGCAGGACTGCTGATAAATAATGGGAGGTGCCTCCACCAGCTCCCTCAGTACCCTTGGGTGGATCCCATCCAGCCCCATAGACTTGTGTGTGTCTGAGTTGTGTAGCAGGTCACTAACCATTTCCCCTTGGATTATGGGGGCTTCATTCTGCTCCCCATCCCTGTCCTCCAGCTCAGTGGGCTGGCTACCCAGAGAACAACTGGTTTTACTGTTAGAGACTGAGGCAAAGAAGGCATTAAGTACCTCAGCTTTTTCCTCGGCCTTTGTCACTGTTTCCCCCTGCATCCAATAAGGGATGGAGATTCTCCTTAGCCCTCCTTTTGTTGCTAATATCTTTACAGAAACATTTTTTTATTGTCTTTTATGCCAGTAGCCAGATTAAGTTCTATCTGGGCTTTGGCCCTTCTAATTTTCTCCCTGCATAACCTCACGATATCCTTGTAGTCCTCCTGAGTGGCCTGCCCCTTCTTCCAAAGGTCATAAACTTTTTCCGAGTTCCAGCCTAAGTTCTCTGTTCAGCCAGGCTGGACTTCTTCCCTGCCAGCTCGTCTTGCGGCACATGGGGATGGTCTGCTCCTGTGCCTTGAAGATTTCCTTCTTGAAGAACGTCCAGCCTTCCTGGACTCCTTTGCCCTTCAGGACTGCCCCCCAAGGGACTCTGTCAACCAGGCTCCTAAACAGGCCAAAGTCTGCCCTCAGGGAGTACAAGGTAGCAGTTCTGCTCACCCCCCCTCCTTACTTCTCCAAGAATCGAAAACTCTTATCATTTCGTGATCGCTGTGCCCAAGACGGCCTCCAACCATCCCATCACCCACAAGTCCTTCTCTGTTTGCAAACAACAGGTCCAGCGGGATGCCTTCCCTTGTTGGCTCACTCACCAGCTGTGTCAGGATGGTCTCTTCCACATGCTCCAGAAACCTCCGAGACTGTTCCCTCTCCACTGTACTGTATTTCCAGCAGACATCTGGTAACTTGAAGTCCCCCATGAGAACAAGGGCTAGCGATCGTGAGACTTCTCCCAGCTGCTTATAGAATATTTCATCTGCCTCTTCATCCTGGTTGGGCGGTCTATAACAGACTCCCACAATGATATCTGCCTTGTTGGCCTTCCCCCTGATTCTTATCCATAAACACTCAACCCCATCGTCACCATCATTAAGCTCTAGACAATCAAAACACCCCCTAAGATACAGGACTACCTCACCACCTCTCCTTCCTTGCCCATCCCTTCTGAAGGGTTTATAGCCACCCATTGCAGCACTCCAGCTGTGCAAGTCATCCCACCGTGTTTCCGTGGTGGCAACTATATCATAGTTTTCCAGCTGCACAATGGCTTCCAGCTCCTCCTGTTTGTTGCCTGTGCTGTGTGCATTGGTGTAGATGCACTGCAGTTGGGCTATTGATCCCGCCACCTTTTTGGGGGAGAAGCCATAATTCCTACGTGAACATTCTCAGGCGCTTCCATCATTTCTAACACATCACTAACCCTTGTGTCTTTGCTGCCGCATGGATCTCCATCCCCTACCTCCACTGAGACAGCAGACCGAAGGACCTCGCTAGCACACCATCCCTCAAACATTGGTGTGCCGCCCCCAGCTTATCTCTAGTGAGCCTGGTTTCCCCTTCAAATCTAGATTAAAGCTCTTTCAGTAAGCCCTGCTAAGTCCTGTGCAAAGATCCTTTTCCCCCTTTGAGGCAGGTGTACCTCCGCCTGTTGCCAGCAGGCCTGGTGTCGTGTAAACCATGATCAAAAACCCCCAAATTCTGCCAGTGACAGCCTGGCAAAAGTGCTCGAAGCAATGGAAAACTACACCGAAGTTCTGAGTAGGCTTGATAAGAAGTGCTAGGCTCAGCGTCCTTGCACTCTAATGAGAGTACCTAGCATTGATCTTTAAATGCTGCAAACATTCCTCAGCGCAGAGGTCTACTCGGCTGCGCAACGGGGCCGCGGCAAGCGTGGTGTTCCCCGGACGGCGCTGCAAGGACATTGCACCAGGGGAGCGTGGCAATTAGAGCTGGGTGATTACCACCCCAAACCCATGTGTGTTCATCCAAGGTGCATTTGCTCAGGGAAAAGTCGCACTTCACACACCTCGTGAGTTTGCTTTTTGGCCACATGCTGACGAAGGGGACCGTCTCCTGGGGTGGATCACAGGGAGCACGTTTCCAGCTCGTGCTTCAGGGTTTTTATGTAGGGTGAGAAGCTGCGGGACACAGCCAGGGAACGCTGTTTCCAAACCTTTCCTCAGAGCTATGTATAATTATATTTGCCAGACAAGTAACTGACCTTGTCCTTTGTCCCTGCCCGGGACTGTATGTCCAATTACTCTGCTGGAGTGCAATGAGAAGGAAAATTAAATTTGCACACTGGGTGCTGGTAATAAATCCAGTGGCCACCTCATTTTTCCACTAACGAGCTTCCTGGCGAGTCCACCATGGGGTAGTGCTCTGGCATCTCCTGGTGTTGTTCAGCTTCTCCCCTCCACTCCCCCGGCCCTGAGGGAAGCCCTGTCCCACCATCAATCAGAGCTGCAGCACCCGGTCCTGAAAACACCTCCACGCTGCCTGCCCTGAGCACCCAGCGGGTGCTGCCTGCACAGGGTGGGCTCCTGGCCGCAACGTGCTGCAAGCAGAGCTCTGAACACTGGGCTGGTTTTCAAGTCGCTCGCAGTCAGCGGTGTGTCTGAGGAAGCTGCAGCTGGCCTGTGGGCATGGGAACGATCAGAGAGGCCACGCCAACGGATGGAAATTCAGCCCAGCAGGACCACGGCAGAGCCGGCGGCCTCAGACAGCTCCCCTCGCTGTCACACGCTGCTGCTCGGCTGCCTCGAGTCGCTGCACCGCTGGTTCTTATGAGCCCTTGTCTATGTATCCCACAGCTTTTGACAGCAGTTGGGGTAGCGGGGAGAGGCCAAAACCAGCCTAAGCACTGCAGGAGGCACTGCTGAGTTCTGAAAGGGCAAAACACTGCTGAAGGTGGGATGTGAGGGTCTGCAAACTCGCCGGTTCAGACCCTGCAGAAGGCACCCGTGTGCAACAGGGGAGACGGCCCCACCTGGGCAGTGGGGCAATGCCATGACTCCTGCAGCAACCGCAGGCACGCTCAGTTTAGGTGTGACCTTGAATTAAGTATGTGAGAAGTTGCAAAGAGTTCCCCTGGTGATGCCACTGCTTCTTACTTCCTTCAGGCATTAGAGCGTCACTCCAAAATTAATAAAAAGTTGATTTTAAAAAGATTATGAAGTTCTTCAGGCTAAAAGGAAAGGTTAATGCTCCTCTCCATAGTCATGCAACTTTCACATTTGCTGTCATAAAGAGGAGCTGATTTTTCTCTCTCTTTTAAAGAGAAAATTTACATGATGAATAGGAATCCGGAAATAGTGACATAAACAGAAATGAAAGGATCAAGTGCCAAACTTGAACGGATGTCTGGGGCTTGGCAAACCGCTGCAGGCTTATCCCAGCACAAATAACGCCAGACTCAACGTGACACTAGCCGGTTTTGTGGGACAGGGCAAATAGTGAATTACCTGGTACCTCACCGGGGCGAGGGAGATCCCAGCGCCGTGGTGGAGACCCCGCACTGAGATTCAGCAGTCGCAGGCTCAATTCCTGCTGTTGACAACCCACACTGGGGCACAGTGTTACCCGGCTGCCGCGCTGGATTCAGCAGCGTCGCACCAGCATCAACCCCAAAGCTCACCATGGCGAATCAGCCCCTTGAATATGCAACACCTGCAGCTTCAGGGGTGCTCAGACCCAGGGATTTGCTAGTAAATGGATGCTTTTTTTCTCCTTTCCAAAATTCAGATTTAGATCAATGCACTGTGCTGTCTCCAGAGCCTGAGGCTGTTCTGACGTGAGACTATGTTTTGCCCCAGTTCTAATTAAAAAAACACATGCAAACCCAGTTTTTATTTTGGAAGCTAAATGGACTGCTTTAAGAAATTCAAATCCCCCTCTACGGCCCCCAAACCCGAACACTCCGTGTTGTGAGGAGGGAACCGGACCCCTAGCTGCTTTCTGTCGCCCCAGCAAGGGGCATCCCCCAGCTCCTTGTACACTTCTGATGGCACGGGGAGGGGTTTAAGGCAGCCTTGGGCCTGGCACGGTGGTTTTTAAAATCAGGAAGATGCAACGCTGGTTCTTGAGAGCCAGGATGCTGGAGACCCTGCATCCTCGCCACCGCCAGTTCACCCTTGAAGCTCTTAAGCTCCTTTGGTCCCTCAATTTAACCACAGCAAGAGGATTTCAACACTAACACTTGCCAAGCGGTGTTAGGCAACTTAATGTTTGCAGAGCTTTGAGCAGATAGCGCTATACGTGCATAAATTTTGTCTTATTCCAGCCGGGCCACAAAACCCATGGAAATCCCGGCGCTGCCACATCAGCCAGATCCACAGCTGCATGGATGGACCACCTCTGCAAGGAGTTTCCTTCAGCATCTCGGGGCTGGTGCACCCTGGGCACCCATAGCCAGAGGACGGCAGTGATGCTCAGGCTCCAGGAGCACAACTGACCCCCCAGCTCCTCCAGAAACCCCTCTGAGAGGCACCAACATGCTGGCAGCCCCCCACATCTTCCTTTTCGGAGAGAATCGAGCAGAAACCAACTTTGCTCTGCTGGTCAAATATGCTCCATCACAACTCTTGTGCCATAGCTACTTCAAATAGGAAATACTTTTAAAGAAAACCAGCTGTAGATACAAAATAAACAAGCTACCAGACAGGTTCAGGTGCTGTGGGATTTTTTTTTGTGGGTTTCTTTTTTTTTTTTTAAACCAGTGCTCATACCCTGTAAAGGCGGGATAGGATGCTGCAGGGACACACCGTGGGATCAGATACCATGGGGACACACTGCCTCTCACTCACACAACTCAACCATTCTGCACCAGCTCAAAAAACCAAAATCAATGTAAGTGTCACTGCAAGACTGGTTCAGGAGAGGCAAGCACCCAATGGCTCTTTTGCGTAGCTTTAAGTTCACTCTCAAGTATTTCCCCCAAACAGAGACAAATTTAAGTAAACATTAATCTCATTTGTGTTTAAGGTATCAGGCCTTACTCCAGGTGTCAGACCTCTGCCTGCTTCTGGTCCCACAGCTCCCTCCCGCACCCGCACTCCTCCTGTTTCACACGCGCATGAGTCCCTTCATACTCATTCTGGTTGCACGTGGAAATCAAACGTCAGGAAAAATAATTTCCACCAGTGGAGAAGGGCAATTGTCTCCAGACTCCAGGCTTCACCCTGCGAGCGACCAGGCTGGGAGTGGCAGGAAAACACGGGCACCCCCTCTCCAAATGCAAAGCTGCTGCATCGGGAGAGTCCTCTGAGCCATACTGCTGGCATCCCGTGCCATTTGCGCACCCATCCATAATCATCACCAAAGACTGTTGGCAACCAGCAGCAGAGGCAGTGAAAAGCAAATCAAGTCTGTGCTGATGGGTGCGTGTAAGCTGCTTTCTCAGTGCCACTTTTTGGAGCAATCTCTCTTTACAGACTTGCTAATCGAGTTGCTGTACCACTCTTTTTTTATTGAGCCATAGAAGTGTCTGTAATGAGAGATTAAAATAGTAGTTGTGCCCTGTGATTTATATTTTAAATTGTTGTGTCTATGCGTGTGTAAACTACACCAAGTCACCCGGCTGTAGACCGAGGATAAATAATGCATCGCAATATATTAAGCGAATGAGAATGCAAACCACAGAAAAATATGTAGAAGAGGAAAATGCATTTGCTGGGTGGTAAGTTATTGGACCTTTAGAGGCAGGGAAAGGAGAGGCTGGGGGGGGTGGTTTCTCCTGCCTTCCCTCCTGCAAATAAATCACTGGCCTCGCGGTGCTTGCGCCTGAATAAAATATGACAGGTCTCTCTCGCAGGGCCGGCACGCGGCTCTGTAACAAGTCGCACCGCTCGCCATGCATACTGACTGCAAATTGGGTGGGTTATCAGACGCCGCCATAAAAAAACACCTCTTCCCCCAACTGATTATGAACCTCATGCATAGCAAATGACAGAGCAATAACGCTCGCATTGCCTGCAGCAGAGGTAAAAAAAAATAAAATATTTACAGACTGACAGGCTAATGGACACTTTCCCAAAGAGCGGTTAGAAAGAAGTAGTAAATGGGCCCGTGCTGATGCAGGGCAGCGGGCCCGGTCAGGGATCAAGACACACAGCACCATATCGGATAACATATAATTGGCAGGTCACATCCAAATGAGTGTAGTCATGCATCATCCGGAAGGCTTTTGCTGGTTATAAAGACACTTGTAAACAATTCAGCCGCTGAACATGGCAATAATATGTTGATCCGGCATGTAATGAGGTGTTCCTGGAATCAATAAACTAGTCATGAAGAGCAGGGAGCAAGGTCAGCGCCTGCCTTTTTGATGACCTTTCCTGGCTGGTAAGGACATCATATACTCTGAAGAGGACTTTTCTCATATTGCAGAAGGCACCGAGTGTCAGAACTTCCATTCGCAGCAAGCAAATGAACAGCCGGGCTCTGCATGCTAATGAAGTCCAGGCTATTTTCCACCTTTTCATCTGCACATTATGCTCTTGACTTTGGAGAAGGTGGGAATTAGGTTGGACCCTCGTGTCAGGCTGCCTGATGGCTCGGCTCCGGAAAACTGGTAATTGAAGCTGATGACTGATGCGGAGGAGGCCTGAATTTGGAAATAAACAGTTTCAAGCACTGCATGTCATTTCTAGAGAGACTGCTGAGTGAATGGAAATGAGCTCTGTTTCTCCAATCTAATGCAGTTTCTCAGCAGGAAAAACACCGTCTTTGAGACAACAATGCCAGTCATTAAGATTTAAATGTTCTGGCGATAATGTAAGGAATAGCACCTGCCTTCGCAAACAGCACTTATGGAAATGCCGCCCCATGCCAGGGTCTGCGTTTAATCTCCAGCCCCCCAGCACCAGTCCTGGAGGAGTCGGGAAGCTCCAAACGCCAGTGGCGGGGAGGGCACGCACGGTGCTCAGCTGTTGCTAGCCGGGTCAAAACACCAGAAAAAACATCAGTGACACCAAAAGTGTGGTTGTGAAGAATCCGTAACTAAAAACAACGCTTACCACGCTGCATCTGCACCGTTTAATTGCTCTTCCCAAGCACATTTAGCAGAAAGCCTGCTGGCCTCGTCCTCCACTGCTGCTCACTGGGTAGCCTTAATTCACGTCAGCCCAGCTGCTGGCCCCAGAAAGATGAAAAATGGAGTTTCTAGACAAGGCACTTAAAGGCCAGTATTTTCAGACTTGAATGCGAACGCTCTGCCATCCTAGCTGTTGGGGAAATAACATTAAAAATGTTATAAGCCCTTTCAAAATCCTACCTGGTGTTGTGAAACCGAGCAGAGCAACTTGTTTGCTGGGGCGCAGGCAGCCTGTCAGCCTCACAAAGGTTTTCAGGGCTTTGAAGTGCTGCTGCTGGGACATGACCGTTAGTTAACGATTCGTTATCTAAGGCACGTTAGCAATGACGTGCATGGACCTGGATAAGCAGCTAGCCGTTTTTCTGCTGGCAGAGAAAGAATATTTTGGGTCTTGTGTTGAAGAGTGGAGGCTGCCTACAACCCATTCTGGCTGAGAGGAGAGGCGGCAAGAGGATGCTTCAGTGCGCATCGCTCCCGTTCCACACCGCTGCAAAGCCCTGACTTCCACCTATCCCGAATGGTTCATACACAACATGGAAAATAAGGGCTAGTTGTGCTTTGAATTTTTTTTTTTTTTTAATATATTGCTGGGGTTTTTTTCAAACCCAAGTGCTGCCCCAGCAGCGAGCGCAGAGCTTGCTGGTAGCTCAGCCCCCTTTGCGGGTTACCCCTGAAAGTGTGGGCAGGACGGGGACCCGCAGGCTCTGTGTTTCTCCGACAGTGGCATGCCAGGAGGTATATGCTGGCGGTACAAGGTGGGGTGCGCTGCAGAGACGGGCTCCCCCAGAAGCCCCTTGGCACCCTGTCCAGAGGCCACAGCGTTCAACATCCCCCTGCATCCCCCCTGGAGCGTCCGCTTCCCACTCCCCAAAACTGCTGCCGAAAGCTGCCGTCTTTCCCCTCGGAGGTGGCTGCATCTCAGGAGTGGGTCTGTTTGTATAATAGTTTGCAACCCTTCAACATGAAAGGATATAGAAGGATGTAAGTTATTATTATGAAAATGAACCAGGCAACAGACAAAAATATTCAGAAGATGTAATCTGCCATCCCTACAATGCACTCGCAGAGAAGAGCACTTGGCAGGCAGAAGAGTAGTCGTCAGATACATTGCCTTTTGTTAAATTGCTTTTGCTCTGACAATGCCTTTTAAAACCACATGCAATCTTAATTTAAAATACCTAATACCTAAAGGTATAGGGGCCCAATGCTGGTCTCCAGTTGGGATTTGTCCAAAGCAATTCCACTGGCTTAATACCGCTATTCCTTATTTTAATCACACAACAAACGTGGGAGGCTCAATTCCGCTTGTAAGAAACCGTGGACCTGATCCAAACATCACTAAAAATCAATTGAGCAAAGATTTATTTCTTTAAAGAAGTGAAGCCTGCCTGCCACCTCACTTTTGTCCAAACCTTTGTCATGTTCAAGTAATAAAAAAGGTCCTCTCTCTAAGTAGTCAGCTTTATCATGCAAGATGGGGGTAAAAGCAAAATTCAGCCTTTATACTTTTTCATAGTTTTAGAAAATGGTTAAAAGTAAGGAACTGCTAAATGCAGTAGTGCAAGAAACTATTGCATTTTTATTTTCCAAAGACTGAGTAGTGGGAAAAAAACCCCAAATAAACCAACCAGCGCTTTCATGTCAGTCAGTCTTTCTCTATTTTTGCCATAGCAGGCTGTGCGTCGTTCCCAGCTATTCACCAATACACTGAGCCCAAGATCTCAAAAGACTGAAGGTTTGGGCGCAGGAGCCGGTTCTGCACCCCTTAACTCAGTGCTTTATTAAATGGCCCCCAGGCTCCCGCGGAGGCCTGTTAGGTGCCAGTTTTATCCTCCGACCGCCTGACGGGAGCCAAGAGACTGGAAACGAGAGGCAGCATCGCCGGTGCTGTTCATGATGAAGGGCAGGTGTATATCAAGGCAGGGTACAGCAGAGTGACGCTGTCTTTGGGCTCACCCCATCCATCAGTGCTCCTCCCGGCCTCCCAACTTCATTAATAACCTCCCTCCCTATGCTAATTCCATCAGAAAATTATGCAGACTGTTTATATTTCTTTACAGCCAGAACAGGCTGCTGACACAAATCAGCCATTAGCGATGCACATTGAGGAGTCTCTGCTAATTGTGCAGAATGTAATTAGTGATTATGTAATATCTAAGCTCTTGCAACTGTCATTAATGTCCACTATTCACCAGAGATAGTTCTTACTGAATTAGAGAATGATTACTGCATGGTAAATCTACTTAATCCTAAATATGCTAATTAACACTGTATGCACTTTAGACAGTGGTTAAAAGCACTAGTAACCTCAAAAAAGGTTGCAATACACCAGAATCTAAATTGCTTGCAGTGGATTTTCCTTCAAAAGGTAAATTTGTTTAATTAAATGGTATAGTAAACTGTTGGGCACAGCTATTGATTAGTGCAACCCAAGCAAGGGTTTTCTGTAACGGATCTAGTGAGGTGCCACCGCAGGGCAGCGATCCTCCTGCAGCATCCCCGTCCTCCTGCAGCATCCCCATCCTCCCCGCTGCAGCATGCCAGTCCAGGCACAGCCTCGGCAGAGCCTCTCGGTGAGGGGGGCTCCGTGCATGCCCGTGCACACGCAGATACTCCCAAACAGCCACGAGATCGACAGCGGAGCCTTATGTAAAATAGCTTTCTGAAAGCTCTCCCTCCAGGATTGAATACCTGGTATTCCTTAGGTCATAAACCATGATATTACTACAGGCCGATACAGTAGCTTCCCTCAATAAATTCTTACTTAAATCTTAATTTTAAGATTTATTTGTGCAAAACAGACTTTATATATTAAATGCTACCTACTAAATGAATGGAATAAATAGAGCAATTGTACAGTTTTTGAAATGTCCCTTTCAAATGTCTGGGGTGTTTAATGTATTCTGGTTTTCCGTAAAAAAAAAAAAGATATGGCTGTCATGAACCCTGAGGATAATAGCATTTTGTGATTTATGAAGATTCTTCCTGCTTATATATTTTATATAAATAATACTCCTGCGTGTATCTCTGCACTCATTCATAATCAAAAGCTGCACAGGCTGTAAAAAGAGTTTGCGTAGTAACATATTTAAAATCAGCTTACAAAAATTGGATAACTAATATATCAGACACAAAATAAGTCATTGTAGCAAGCATACCAAAAGGAAAATTAACAGCACAATGCAATCCACGACACACTTTTATCAGCAGACTGACAACAAAAGAACACAAAACAAAAATTCCCACAAAAGAAAGTTCCTGAATAAAAAATAAAGTGAAAACTGTGATAAGAAATTAAGCACACTCTTAATTTACCTGGGCGTATTAAATGTTTGCAACTGATAACGAGATTGCAAGTGCTCTCTGAAAGCTGTGTAATGCTGCGTGTATCAAACTGACACTGCTCTGCTGATACGGGGGGGAAAACCCGGTGGGAGACGGGAGCTGGTCCCCGCTGCTGAGAGCAGATTTCACCCTAACAGCCGCTTTCTTCTGCAGAGGTCAGCAGCATCCCCTGCTCATGAGAGCAGACCTGGGGGAGGATGCCCCTGAGGTCGGAGCCCGGGTGAGGAGCTGACAACACTTTCTCTGTGGCGGGGGAGATGCGCGACGCCCACGGAGCCTCACGCCACAGCCACGCAACCCCTCCGGCAGAGCCCAGCCTGCGGACGGCATCGCCCGTGCCACCCAGCTGCGCGGGACGCCGGGAGCACGTGCGGTTCGCTGGGGACGAGGGGACCTGCTGCGGTCCTCACTGCGCTCACCCAGGGCGGCCGGAGGGGCTCTGCTCCCGCCCCTGCAACACCTCCACCCCCCTGCGAAGAGCCTCCCCGTCCCCTCTGCTCGCAGAAGACAACCAAAGGGGACCTACTCTGCCAAGTGACTCCAAAACCATCACCCTGGGAGTCAAGGCTTATGGTCCCGCTCACCCGAAGGAAAAGAAAAAAAATAAAAATCGCTCTGGATTCAAATTCAGAACCCAGAGCTTTAGACTGGTGGGATAGCTTTAAAGCTGCTGCCTGGACCTCCCGTAATACTTTTGGATTTGTCACATCTATTTAATTAAAAATACTTTAAAGCCCAGCTGACTTTGAACTTTTGTCATTGCCGTTCTTGGACACCGATGCACCTTGGGTCAAAAGCAGCCGGAGGATGCTCACGGGCCTCGCGGTGCTGGCTGGGCCCAGGGGTGCCCGGTGGCGTTGCGCTGGGGCAAAGCCGTATTTTAAACAGCCCGGTTTGGTGGGTTATGAATGCGTTGAACATTTGTATTCATTTTTTAATGAAAGTTTCAGGAAGGTTTAGACTAAGCAGGCTCGGTATGCACGGGTGACAGCCTTATAATCCAGCAACTTAACAGTCCCTATGCATTTACTTTATAAAGGAGCTGCTACAGCCTATGGCATTCAAAAGGAGACATCTCTGGTGCCTAAATAAAGATTTACACAGAAGGCCTGACCCTAATACTGACTTAGAGGATTATTTTCAATCATCATTGTCAATAACATGGGCCCTGAACTCGGCAAACCCTCCCTGCCCTGGAAAAGGTTTGCAAGGTCAGCTCCATGTGTTTTAAATGCCCCTATACATACTGCAGCCTGTAATTACGAGATAAAAATATACGTGCAGAAGTGGGGAAGGAGGAGGGCGGGTTAAGTCTGCAAATTCACTCGTGGCATCCCTGAGCCATGGATGGATGTCATGTGGCTTTGAAAACCTGGGTTGCCTCTGCCCTGCCCTGTCCTGCTCCTCCTTCCCAGAGCCACTTTCCCGAGAGGGGCTCTCACAAGCATCCCTTAAATTCACCCCACCCTCTGGGGGCTGAGGTTTGTTGGGATGTTGTTGGCTTTCCCAAAAGCCCCAGCTGCTGGAGCAGGGCTTCCTGAGAAACTCAGCTTCTCTTTCTTTTTTAAAAAGAAAATGGCTAGCATGTACGAGGATGCTAAAATCCTCAGCAGCAAACCAGGCAGCAAATAAAAAAATAGCCTCAGCGTTTCAAAGTTACTATTATTTTTAAAAACATCATAAGCCCGGGCTCCCAAATCCTCGATGCCGCCAGGAGAGGAAGCACTTCACTGTCATCAGTGGCGCCAGCAGGCGAGCGAACCAGAGTCCCCGAAGCCTCTCCGAAACAGCTCCTTCCCTTCGCACGTGCTCCCGTGCTCCTGAGCATCGCTTTCCCCCTCCCTGTGCTGCTGCAGTATCGTCTCATTAACGCAGCCCTTCCCAACTGGTAATAGCAACCCTGGCCTTAAATACCTCCGTGTAGCTACATTAATTCCTCAAACAGTGCTCTTACCTTTTAGAACGGTAAGCCACAGAAGACAGTCAATAGATGACGAGATAACGGTTGTTATTTCAGTCCTCCGTATGGCTGACGGGCTTTCTCCGCCACAATGCAGCTCACTCCAAGGCGATAAGGCAAGCCCGTTATCGCAGCATCACGCTCTCCTTGCGGGTGCCTGGGGGCTCCGGCTGCTGCCCCCCCTCCCCGCGCCGAGCCCTGCCACTGGCTCCCGGGGAGGCAGGGCCAGCCGCGGGGGCCTGATCCAGCCCAGGCATGACCAAGGTTAGCACCACCATTGCACGGGCGGCTGCGAGGGACCCCAGGGGGACATCAGGGCTCCACATTGCCACCTGCGAGAACAGCCTCAGCATCTGGAGAGGAGGCTTGCTTGCCTGCCTGCAGATGGAGGGCTTCCCCCCCCCCCCTTCTGGCTGATTTTGCAAAACTTGTGTCTACTTTTGCAATCGCATGTCTCTAGCGGCGGTGGCCAACCCGCTGCTGAAGGGCAGCCAAGAAGCGCTCTGCAGCGGGGCTAGGTGCAGGAGGGACCCCGCCAGCACCCACGGGCAGCAGCTGGAGCAGAGCGTCTCACCAGCTTCTAGCCCAGGGCTCCTGCTGCCTCCAACGTGAGGGACACATGCTCTGCCTCCACAGCTTGCTCAGCCACGCACGCACACGCTGGATTAAAGGAGGAGGGTTTGCCATTCCTCACGTCTGAGCTGCTACGCTCACCCTGGCTCCCAGCACCGCTGCAAACCCTCCTGCCCTTTGCTGATGCAGCTTCCCAGCACCAGCAGCACCTTCCAGTGCTCACACCCCCCTGAAGTCTGCTGGAGCCCCCCCAGCAAAAACCCTGCTGCCTTGTTCCCCCCCCGGCACAAAACCCAGCAGCACCGTCCTGTGGCTGCGCGATCCCCGGGAGCCCTGGATGGGGTCACGACAGCCATGTTACCCCCAGGAAAGGGGCTCAGGCCAACCCAGCCCTGCCAGCTGGGCTGGCTGAAATAACTTTGCCATTTGCACCTGCTGGTGCTCACCTGAGCTAGAGACCCCCAGCCACAGGCCCACCTCCTCCTTCCCACCTGGAAGGCATGGCAGGGCCGGGAATGCACAGGAGCGTGCCTCTTCCCAGCCCCGGGGGCTGGCCTGCCACCCCGGTGAGGGGCTCCACACCTGGCACGGGCTGAGCCAGCGAACGCTGCAACAGGGCCTGAGCTCAGCTCTGCCAAGCCGGCGCTTCCCATGCTGCTGGGCTGCAGCACAGCGCAGCAGACACAGGCGGGCATCGGGCCACGCGTCCTGTCCCCCGCTGCCCGCTCCGGGGCACGGCACTCGTCACGTTTGCTCCTTCAGCGATTTGCGGCCTCGTTGCCGCCCGCCAGAAAAGCTCATCTTTCTATAGCTCTGCTTTTAGGTCTTTCAGCTGGAAGCGTTTCAGCGGGAAACGGCCAGTTTGCAGCTGTAGCAGCGCTCCCTTGGAAGGCCAAATCCCGTTTTTCAGCCAACGTTTGTACCCTGTTGGTATTTTTAATTAGCAACCCCCAATTATTGCCAGAGCAACTTACAAGGGAACTGAGCAGTAGTATAATTAAAAAAAAGGAAACCGCCCAGCAGCGTGAGGTCTAACGCTGGGCGGTGCAGGCAGAGGATGCTCTGATGAAGGATGCTCTGGTGGCGAGTGCCCATGGCAGCGGTGGGAGCCTGCGGTGCGGCGGCGGCTCTCCCACTGTCTCAGCGTGCCCCCAGCTGGCAGATCCACGGAGGGCTGCAGGGAGCAGCCCACGCCGCTGGCCATGGCTGCTGGCCGTGGCCCAGGGAGGACAGTGGCACCCAAACCCTGAAGGGGCCGCGGAAGACACTGCCACCAGCACTGTCATCTCCCCACTGCGGCATCCCGGTCAGGTTCGCTGCACCCCAGCACTCGCAGAGTTTCGATGCCGCGGGCACGCTGCACCTCCCCACTGCCAGGAAGGGGTTTCGTCCCTCTTTGCAGGGACCACCCCAGCCCTGGCCCCCGCTGCTCGAGAGCTGGCGATACCTGTCTGCAGGAGCCACGTGTGTGCCGAGCCCTGTGCAAGTTTCCTCCCCGGAAGTGACCGGTTTGGCCAACACTTATTTTTCAGCAAAATAAAACATTTCAGTGAGAAAAATTCAAAGAATTTCTGGCTGTAAAGTCACGGCTGATGCCTTCCCCCAGAAAGCTCCTGCAGCCCTGCAGCACCTGGCCCCCCCTTCTCCCCGGAGGGGACAAGCACGGGCTCCGGAGCAAGCAGCCCGCGCCGCTCCGAAGGAGGCAGGGACAGGCGAGGGACAACGCGCGCTGTCCCAGCCCTCCGGCCAACTGCCTGCCATCCCCATCAGCCTCTGGAGACAGAGCAGAGGTTTGGGGCCCAAGGCGGACAGTTTGCAAGACAGATAACAAGCAAGGAGGGGACCAAATTGCCCGTGTGTGCCAGGCCTCTGCAATTGTCTGCACCGTTGGCCGTGGTGCCAAACACAGAAATCAGCTGGGGGGAGAAATGGGGTCCATTCCTCCCGAAAATCTGCTGCAGCTGCCTCAGCCAGTGGCCAGGCGGATCCTTGGTGCCGGGGGCTGCGGGTCCCATGCACCAAGCACAGAGCCTGGGCCCTCCCTCCCCCGTATTCCGCTGCTGCGATAAGAGGCAGCGGTGCACAGGGAACCCAAGTTTCACGTGACGCAGGCGTGGGAAGGATGCTGTGGATGGCCTTACCAATGGCTAACCGGTACGGCATGGGAACAGGCGGTTTGAAAGGCGATGCACGAGCCACGTCGCTCACTGTAAACCACAGCCGTGCACATACACACACAGACCTGTGTGCGTGCACACACGCGTGGACACATACAGGCGTGCACACGCATGTGCCTATGTGCAAACACAGGCTCGGCCAAGGGGACAGCTCACGAGTCCTGCTTTTTGTAATGACAATCACCAGTGATGGAAATGAAAGAATTAGCCACACAATAAACCCCTAATTGCCTGGCAACAGCATTTAGGCCCCATTAGGTAGATTTGTAACTGCTTCCAGAGAAATAAACTCCTGTGTCATTAGATAACAAGGAAAGAAATAGGTTATTTCCTTTTTGAAAGGTATGAAAGCTTCCAATTGCCTGATGTATTCGCTTAGTAGATTATTTTCTGTCATCTCAGTTAATTGAATTTTATCCATTGCTCTTAGAATTCCTCCTTTTCGTGTAAGGTTAAAAAGTTCAGAGAAGTCATATTTTTGAACCTCGTCCATTTATCGCATAAGCCAACTCCAGCTGCACAAAGTACGCTGGAGAAAATGGAGTAACAAAAAACTATTGCTTTTTAGCATCCGGGTGAACTGGTGTCCGAATAATAGTAAAACATCACTTTTCAAAACAGCATCCAGTTGGGATGCTGTCGGGAGTAACTGGAAGGTATTTGCTGCGCCGAGCAACGCGCTGCCTTTGGGAGGTCCGTGGACCGGCCAGTTGTGCGGTGGCCTCCACCTCCTCCCTTAGAAAACCAAATTGGGAGTCCTGGAATTAAACTAATTCTCTAAAATCCCCAAGGGCGGAGACCCCTCCCACTGGCAGCCAGCCCTGCGAGCTGCAGCCCCCGGCTCTTCTCGCCGCTGAGCCAAAATAACTGCGTGCCGGCCAGGGCCGCGCCGGGAAGAGTGACAGCTTGGCAGCGCTTATCTCCCCACATCGGCTGAGCGGCAGGTCACTGCCGGCACACGGGTGCCTGGGGGGGGATTTTCTGCTTGCCCTCATTGTTGGCCGCCGTAGGACCAATTTCAGACCCGTCAAAACGTATTATGGCAAACCTCCCCTGAACAAAACCCGACATCCAGCCCTTCCAGGATGTCTCCTTGACATCCCTCAGCCCAAGAAGCCCTTCCCAGCACACACTATCACACATCATCCCCGCTCAGCTCTTCGTGACAGCATTTCTCAGCTCCCTCACTTCTTTTTCCTTTGGTAGCTACATCAGCGATGCTCAGGCTTGCTTTTAAGCCCTGTCCTATCCCTTTCCCTCAAGATAACCGAGGTAAAAGACTGAGAAATTACCTGGGCTGGAGGTACTCTTGCCAGACGAGACCTGCTTGTGGGAACTAACTGGACCGGCAGCCGGTCCTTCCGCCTGCTGCCCGTCCCTCCTCCGCGGAGCCCAGAGCAGCGGGCAGCTGCGAGGCACGCTCCGGAGGATGGGGGAGCACTCTTCCCTGCAAAAGGGGGGTTATTTTTTTCCCCTGCAGAATAGATTGGCCTGAGGTAGGGACATGGCTCCCGCATGGCACCTCTGAACATGAGATGCGTGCACCGAGAACATGTGTTGGGGGGGGTGCTGAGCTGGTGGCAGCTCCTCTCCCCTTCCCGGCGAGCAGAGCAGCTCGTCCTTGCTAACGCCTTTGGAGACACTGCCCTCCGCAAGCAGCCATGTTTCTGCTGGGCCTTGTACCTCCACTGGGGTAAAAGTCCCGGGGAAAAGCAAATGTGCACACAAACTGTGCGTGCTCCCCCATAACACATCAGTAATATCATGCTACATGCCCACCTATGGGATACAGACACGAAAAACCGAAAGAGCGAGGGTATGCGTGCATGCGCTTGCACTGCCGTCACACAGATGCAGCGGTATGGACGCATGTGGGGGGTGCCCATGTCTAACACCCTGATGTGGTGAGGTGGGTTTATTCTGGTACCACTCCGTCAGTGGCTGTGTCACCGTGTGCCTGCCACTCTCCTGTCCCTTGCCCCGACCACGGGCAGCAATGCCCAACTCTCACTTTCATGCAGCCCCCTCATTTCTTTCTTTCCAAAGCAAACCTAGGCAGATGTTCTTGATTTCTGAGTAAATCCATAACATATGTCATTCCTCTCATCATCACTCAGGCCGCTGCTCTTAAACTTCCCCACCTCTTTCCCCCCGGCCCTTCCCAGGTACTCCTGTGATGCACTGGCACGCTCACAGCCTCCAGCTGGCGCTTCCTTGTGGGGGGCTGATACGCAAAGTTAAAGTTTAATGGGGGCGACGGGGGAGAGGCAGCTTCATTTTGATCATGTGCAATATTTGCTTTGCAGAACAGCACCGCCCTTACTGAAATGGGATGGCTTGGCCGCCGAAAGATTACCTGAATAATCAGTTGGTGACTCCAGAGCCGCTTGATTTTAAACACTTCTGAAAAGCCAGCTTCATTTTCTGCTTTGGTGCATACCAATTCCCCACGCTGGCATATGAGAATAAATCAGCTCCGTTGGTAGGGCATTGTTATCCAGTTCCCAACTATTATAACATAGTTTCTATCAGAGCAGTTTTCTTCTCAACCAGTCGAGCGGAATGATCCCTGAAAGCAGCGGTTTGTGGCAGAAACGCGCTTGCCTTTCTCCCCCCAAAGTCTCGGCATTGTCATAAATTTGTGATTGCCCACACGCACGCCAGCGGCCAACGGGGCGGCTTAGGAGAGTTCGCGTCTGGATAACAAGGATGTGGTAAAGTGTCTGGAAAGACAGTGGGACTTTGAAGTGCTGGGGAGGGAAGGAGCAGCAAAAAACCCAAGGAGGGGAAGAAAAAAAAAAAGTATAGAGAGAGAACTAATCTGGAGCAGCCAAGCCCAAGGTAACAAATCTTCCCAAAGGCTTTCTTTGGTCTTGCATGTGTGCATGGGAGGTGGCAGTGCAGAGAAGCACCTTCCCTCGCCTGCTTTGACTGCTGGCATCCCACCCTTGGTCATGTCCCTTTCTCCTCTGCCCAGTGCCCCTCCATTGAGGCACGGGGAAACCTCCCGGTTATTACAGGTGCATTTCAAATCTCAGGATGTTCAGGGGTCAGAGCCTTGATTTGCCACTGCTTAGGGCTGGTAGGGTGGCAGGCATCGCTCCCAGTCCCCAGGACTGGGTCTTTCAGGCTTGGGAGACCTGTTTTGGAGAGCTGGACCCCAATCTGGTCTCTTCCTCAGCTGGTTTATTAAACTATTGATGGGGACAGGAGAGACCCCCTGGCACTGCCAGGCTCATGTGCATGGATGTGACCCCAAAGGTGCATGGGGAGGGTGGGGGGGGCAGCAGGTCTGAGCTCCTGCCGGGCTGGTGCTGGTGATCCCCAGAAACCATCCCTGGGGTGGCTGAAAAGGCAACACGGAAACCAGAGAGGGGGAAAAAGTGGAAGGAAAGAGCAGGGGTCCACTTTTCCATGCCGCCTTTTTATTTTATTTGTTTTTAATTGCACCCCAGAGCGCTGTGTATTAAGCATCCTTAATTAACAAGGGAAGGGAAGGGCTGCAAGCACCGGGGGAGAGGGAGGGTGAGTGGCGATGGCCGGACCCTGCTCTCCCCATCACTGTGGGGCGGGAGGCCAGTGTGGAGCCCGTGCCGGGAAAGACCCTGTCCCTCTGCCAGCAGAGCCATTCATGAGGATAACCTCGTAATCTACAGAAATCTGGGAATTATTATGGATATTACATAAATCAACCCCCCTGTGTCAATAAGGAAAAAAACATTTTTAAAAGAAAAGCAGCTCAAAATTAACCCTGAGAGCATGGTTTTAACCCAGATCACCTTGGAAAAAGCGCAGAGACAATGGTATGCATTCATTCCCTATCCTTTATCATTTAAATAACCTGGCCTTCATTAGCTTCTGATGGATTGCTTTAAAATTGCTAAAATGGAGGTTGGTTTGTTTTTGATGTGTAGTTGCATTGATTTGGTTTTTTGCCTCATTTTAATAAAAGGCATTTTATAGAGCACCAAAGTGAACCAGGGTAAAACATCCTGCAGCTCCCAGTTTGTCCAACAGTGGGGTGTTTGCAAACTGGTGCGGAGGGGCAGACCCGCCCTGGACAGGCAGGAGCAGATCCTGCCCGTGCACTGCCAAGGTTGGAGGGAGTTTGGGGAGGCGACACGGGGTCCACAGCAGCGAGACCCCCATGTTGGCGGCTGTGCTTTAACTGTGCAGCAGGTACCAAAGCATGTGGGGCTCGTCGAGTCACGCCAGAGCAGAAAAGCAAAATAATTGCTGTCCAACACCCCATCCATGGTCACCGACGCCACCTTTGCTGGTGCTGCCAGCTCTGCTGACATCTCCAGCTGGATGGAGTTGAAGGATGTATCTAAGTGGGATCACCAGCTCATTGCTCCTTAGGAATAACCTGCTAAGCCCAGGGCAGCGCAGCAAAGCTAAGCTCACCCTGCCTCAGCAGCGCTTGCTGAAGAGGCCTGCCTGCCCTGCCTGCCCTGCCTGCCCTGCCTGCCCTGGTGGGCTGTGGCCGGCACCCAACGGGGAGTAAAAATGGGTCACATCTTCACTAAGCCATCAAACCTGGCCCAAGGCTGGCCAAAGCCTAGGGATGATGAGATACAAATGACTGTCAGGAAAAACTCCTGGGTAGCACCAGCATGGGACTGTAAACACAGCCAGGAAAATAGAGACCTGGGGCTTTTCTCCTTGCAGCAGCGGGCTGTCCCAAAACACCCAGGCTTTCCCGAAGCCCACAGCCAACAGCACCTTCCTGCAGCGAAAAAGTGCATCACAATATTAAAATTCCTTCAGCCCCATGGCCCAGCCCTGCAGATCTTTTCGATAATGGGTGCTGAAGGCAGCAAAAGGCTTTTGCTGCAGTGATTTTGAGCAGTAAGGTAGGAGGCTGCAGTTTGGCTTCTCACAGGAGCCTGTGGGTCCCTGGTGTAGGTGGGAAAGGAGGGAAGCCCCAGCCGGTGCCAGCAGCACCCCCCTGTCGCCTTTCTCTGGGCGACGACCACGTCTGGCTGAGACGGCACAGAGGCACTACATCCCACCTCTGGGCCAAAGAGCACTGACACCAATATGAGGATGCTGCAAATGGCGTTTATTCAAAGCAAACAGCGTCTTATATAGGGTCTTACTTTGTTTCCACCTACTTGTGTTACGCGGTAGCTCTGTCATGAGGAGGGTGTTACCCTATCTTTCCGTACCACCGCGAGATCTTCCGTGCGCCAATCCCTACATCTCCCCCTCCCCATGACTTATAATTGAGTAGCTCTAGCACAGCAGTATTATAAACTTGATTAACAAACATAAGCACAGCAAACGGGTGAAAGTTAGAGGGTAACTGGTAATAATGGGGTGTAACTTGGGGGAACTCAGCTTGTTCCAACGCTTGCTGCAGCCGGTCACACCCGCCGTCCCAGAAGGCTCCTTACACGCTCTCTGCAATGCCCCGGAGAAACTAAGCCTATCACCTAGTCCAAGCCTGCCTCTAAACTTTTTATTAAGGAGTGAGCCGCACCATTAGTAACTCGGTGTAATCTGCTAGATCTGTGTGTGCACATTAACACACACAAAGCTGATAAACTCCCACGGCTGGCTTGTCTCTCTTTACAAATCTGGACCAGTATTTGTATATAAGCAATCTGAAACCTGACCACTGGAATACACTGATTTTTTTTCTCTTAAAGGAGAAATTCCGAGTTAATTTAAAATATGTTTCTTTTGCAAAAAGCTCAATTGTAAAATCCTACTATATCTTCCTAGTTCATGGTAAACAAATACCTGGCCAGTTTTGCTCTCATTTAGGTACATAGCAAACTTGCCAGCCTCTTCAGCTGGTCAGCATCAGGTCCCCGGGGAAGTTTGTCTGGGCTGGTTCCTGCTACCCCACATTAACGCTCCTTGCTTTTTCTCTGCATCCATCATTATTCACAACACAGTGTCTGAAAACCAGATTAAATACTGTTCTTTCAATTTTCCTCTCTGCAAGCTATCTGTGTTTCATGACGGTGAGTGCTAGAAACCGGGTGAAGCAGCGATCGCTTAAGGAAGAAAGTGGGCACAGGGCAGCGGGAGAAGCCTGGCCCGGGATGGCTCAGGGACGCAGGGTGACGGTGCTGTCCTGCCGCCCCAGCCCCTGCAAACAACGTCCCCGTGCCGTGCCACCCTGCAGGTCGGGAGTTGAGGGATAACTCCTGACCATGGGCAGCCGCGCCTCTGAATGCCAAAACGCTTGCTCTTCGCATATCTGCAGATGGAAAATCTGGCTAGTTAAAGCCAGGGATGTTCCTGTGCACAACTCGGCAACACCTGCGCACCAGACGCACCTCCATCGGTGGGACCAGTTGGCTCAGCCTTTGCTATGGGCCTTCCCCGAACCTTGGGCAGCTCTTCCCTTTGAAACCAGGCTCCTTTGGATGTGTCCCTCTGCCAGCTGTGGACCTGGCTCTGTTTTTCAGAGGAGGAGATGATACCACCTAAGTAAAATAAAATAAAATAAAATAAAATAAAATAAAATCACTCTTTAGATTGAAAGCAGGTCCCCCCGCAGGCAGCATGGCACGGGCACACATTGGCCGGGCAGGGTGTTTGTTTGCAAACCAGCCAGGTGTTTGCGTGGAGCCCGGCGGGGAGCAGAGCCTGCCGGGCAGCTAACGAGCAGGGTTTAACACCGGTGGCAGCCGTGCGTGGGGCCGGAGAAGTCATGCACACAACCATCAAAGGGAGGGCACGCAACCTGCCTGAGTCGCCTAACGCTGCTCAAATAGGATTGCTGCCGGTGATGGACAGATCCTTATTTGTAAGTATTTAATGTTTCTTAGGAAGCACTTCTAAAAGAAATTGGTATGTAATGACAGCACTCACTGGAAAACAGGCCGATTATAAAATGCACTAACTTATCTGGTATTCATTTGAAAAGTAAATGGATGCAAGTAAAGGTGAGAGTTCACTACCAATTCAAATATTTTGCTCTAACAGGCTCTAGCACTCCTACTTTAATTCAAGCAGAAGCACAAGTATGAATAATCAAACTGGATGATGCTCATCAAAGCCTTTGTGCCTTGCACCATTTCAAATGGTCATTGAAGCTTAATGGCAAAAAATTTACATTATTCCTTTAATTTGTATTCTGTTCCTTCCTTCTGAGTGATGTGATTGTGATTTTCTGTTGCCGGCTGTATTATTTTGATGCAAATGTTATGTGCTGCTACAGTCCAATTTCCTGCTTTGCCCTCCCCTTTTCTTCCCCCAGTAAAGAAACGACAGCTAAAATAGTTCAAAATTGGGGAGGGATTTTGAAATAGTTCCTTAACTACTGCTCCTAATTAAAGCAAACAATGCAGGGTCTTGAAGCACCCTGAAAAGCTGAAAATTAATTATTAGCTGAAGGGGGAGGGAAGTGGCTTTGCTCCCCGGACCTTCAAAAAAAAAAAAAAAAAGAAGAGAAAAAAGTGAGGAATCCCAATTCTGCCTACAAAAGAATTAGAAAAGAAAATTTGTAATTCAGTTAAAAACTCCTTTTGCTGGAACATAATCACCTAGGGATGAATGCTTTACTGAGAGGCATGGGGTTGCAAACCAAAGCCTTGCAAACAGGAGGCCCCCGGGGTGCTCACGGCACGTAATATATGCACCGACTAATTTATTGCGCTGTGACTAATTTCCATTCCTTGTGCTTAGAGGTGCCTCGCTAATTACAGGGATGTTTTCTTAACTTGGGTAATTGCGCTGCCCGCGCGCCGCCCCCCACGCGCGCCCCACGCGGGCTTTGATGCGCCCCCACGGGGCGGCTGCAGCGGGGCGCCGCCCTAATTAGATTGGCTGCCTTAATTAAGGGAGATGTGGGGGTGCGTGGGGGGGTGGCGGCGCCGAGCCCCCAGCTACGCAGGCACGCGTGGGGCTTGTGCATCCCGAGGCTGCCCAGATGTGCGGGGCAAAGCCAGCTCCGAGCCGGGCTCCCCCGGGCTTGCAAGGATGTAACCGAAACCAGACGACCCCCGTATCCCAAACACCGACATCCCGGCATGCGTCCCATCCCAGCATGCGTCCCATCCAAGCATCCATCCTATCCCAGCATCCATCCCCACCAACTTCATCCCCACCAGGCTGACTGCACAGGGCAGGGCTCCTACCAGGAGCATCCCTGAAAATGAATACTGGGGGAACAGCCCCGAGCATTTGTGTCACTGTGCTGCTTGCCATGTGTTAAGCCTATCTCCAAATCTGCTGCCTTGGGCTGCCTTAATTTTATATGTGGAAGTCACTCATGCATTTAAAATTATTACACAGATAATCACTTCCTTGAAATAATTTCAGCACTCATCTATAATAAAAAAGATTTCTTTCAAAGGACCCTTAGTTAAATGGGCTCAGCGCTACTTTCTGTATCACACAGGTCAATTTGATTCTGCTCTATACTCTCTATACAGCTAAACAATTGCTTTTCATAAACTGAAGAGCAGAGTGAAAGCAGCCTGTAATATCCATCCAGAGATGGCCTTGAACACTTTCGTTAATAAAAGCTTGACATCTGAAATTCTACTTCTTTATTCCTCCCTTATCAAAGAGTTGGTCGAGATTTCAGAAAATTAATGTCATATTAATAAATACTAATAACCCAGCAGCAAACGCCAGCAGGAAGATGACGAAGAAAGCCCCCGGTCCGTGGGTGCAGCATCCCCTTGCCTGGCCCCGGGGGTGCCGCACCTCGATGCCAGAGGATGGGCTGAGAGTTGGGGACGCCTCGTGCGGAGCAGTGGCGATGGAGACTGCACGAGAAGCACCACTTCCAGCTGGGACTCGCACGTCTCTGCAGGATTGGGCCACATCCTTGTCACCCACATCCCATATGACCTTGCCAGAGAGATGCCAGGGAGAGACCGTCCGGGAGGCAGCCCCAAGCGGCATGCAGAGCCCCCAAATTTTACCCAACCAATGGAGTTCCAGCTGTGGGCCCCAATAGACCCTGCGCTTCTCCAAGATGACTTTAAACCCTCATTTAGTCTGGAGATGCTTTCCTCTGTGAATTTGGGACCTGCGACAGCTTGAAGAAATGTAGTTATTTTCCTTTTACATTAAAATAAACAAATAGAGAGTTTCAGCTCGTATTTAAAGGCTAGGATGAGACCTAGTTTCAGAGACCACTGACATCGGAGACACAGATGCTTGAGAAGGGAAGAAATGCAGTTTCTCTATCACGAAATTCATCGGAAGCAACACAAAGGTAGGAATCACACACGTGACACCCCGCACCTCGTGGGACTCTCCCCATCACTGCCCAGCCTGCCTCCGGCATGCCTCTCCCCACCGCCCCTCTGGCAGCAGATCAGTTCACTTCCCCATTTATTGACCCAACAGATGAGTGGACTGGCGCTTGGTTTTTTAAGTTAGACAGACCTTAAGCTCCCTGCAGCCTGTTGTGCAAACACAGAGATTTGCAAGTGCATTTTGCACGCATTGGGCTGGGGAGAAAGGGATTTTTCTACCTGGGCACATTTTCTAGTCTTTGTGATCTGTGACAAATCGCAGTCTGAGGAAGAGGAAGTTGCTCTGAGCTTGAAATTTTAAAGGAAGAGATGAACAACCCAGGCAATGGCCCATTCATGGCTTGCCTGGCTGCTCCTGCGGTGCCCTGAGCCAGCACCCCTGCTCTCCTTGCTCCAGCCCCTGCTGCAGTGCTGCTCATCTGTCCTTTGGGCTGGTACATAAGGATAAGTCAAAATCAGCACAGCTCCTACCAGGTGATGCAGCAGAAACCCTCTTCAAGAGCTTGGAGGTTTTTCTGAAGGTGAATTCAGCAGCCAGCCCTGCCCTGCCCTCCAGTACCCGCAACTTAACCACAGTTACCCAACATGGTGTATTGAACGTACATGGGAGCAACCCGCCGGCGCCAAACCAGCTGCCCGCCGGCACGGCCAAGCGTCGCTAGCACGCGCCGGGCTTTGCCCCGTGACCCGAGGGGGTCCCTTGCCCGCTCCTGCTCCGCTGTCGCATCGCGCTTTACCCAACAAGCCGCTGAGGACCGAGCTGTGCCTGTGGCACAGCGCCGTCGGGGCTGGGGATGCGCTTGCATCCGTCCTCGCGCCCGTCCTGGAGCAGCAGCCTCGGGACTAGCGCTGGAAGAGCGTACAGAGCACCAAGGACAACGCGGCGGCCATGGGTGCGTGGGGGCACGGGGGGGTGCTGCGAGGTGCCCGCAGCTGCGCGCATGTGGTGTGCGGAGCACACGCGCCCCGGTACACCGCTGCTGGGGACCGCGCCGGCGTGCGAGATGCTCACGTGTGTAAAGCATCTTCTCAGGCTTGTGCTTTGCTGTGAAAAAGGAAATAAAGAGTCTCCCCCCGCAAAGCTGCCTTCAGCATCTCCTTTCTAATAACTTGGCATATTCACTTAATACAGCCTGGCTCCTTCCAAGTCGTTAGCGGTGGCAGGAGACACAGCCTGAACATTGACCTGGTTTGCTTGCCAAGACAGAGCAAAGAGAAACCTTCACATAATCATTTCCAAACATTAAAATGGCTCCATTGTCATTATAGCTGAGAGATTGAATTCGCCTCATCAAAGCGGCGTATGACAGGTGACTCAATAGGATGGTGCCAAGCGCAGAGGCAAGGAGATTAGCAGGGCACTGATATCATTATTTCCGCCTATCACAGATTCGGCAGGGAGGCAATTGTAATTTCTGGGCTTATTAGTCTGCATTCGCAGGAAAAAACCTAGTGATAAACCTCAGTGTGACAGCCAGGCATTTGTGCAGCAAGTGCTGTCATAGTGACACTTAGAAAATGCCAATGTGGATACGTTCTCATAATCCCCCCTAATAGAGGTTAAAGCATGGCACAAAGGCACTCTTATCAATGATCGGGACACTAATAACATTTGCATTTTTAAGTTAAATATAGTAAGTAAAGAGTAAGTCTCCTCTTTGCGGCTTTGGCAATTAACTCGGCATTGGAAGAATAAAATCAAAGCAGAAATTTCAGCCGGCCTCTGTCTCCTCCATGGCAGGCGAGGATCCTCCGTGGGTCGGTGTTCCCGGGATGGCCGCCGGCAGGCGAGGCACCCCGCAGCTCCCCACCTTGGCTTTCTGCGCTCGGGAGCAGACAGCGAGGCTGGGGATGGGACCTGGCAGAAGCCAGCGGGACAGGCAGTTCGTAGGGATTGGTGCTGAGCAGAGGCGAGCGGAGATGTTCACCCAGCGTGGGGGGTCCTGGGAGCTGGGGGGGCAGCTCGCCCCAGGTGCTGCCCTTTCCCCCAAGGAGGGGAGATTATTCGGGTGCTTTTACAGACTTCTACAAGTGGTTTCGTTTCGGAGGGACAAAACTTTTGTGGGGGGTTTTCTGCTCTGCGGCACATGCTGGGCTTAGGTTTTCCGTGATAATTCCCCCCCAGACACGACCCCGGCATGCATGCACACACACGTGCGCTCACTGCAGGAATTTCTTAAGGAAAAAAAAAAAAAATTACAGGTGGTAAACTGTTACTTTTCCACATTTAAATAAGAGACCAATTAAGAAGACTATGTAATTCAATTCTTGAGTGAGTGCCACTGAATTCAATTTGTTTCAGGTCAATGAATATAATGTGAAGTTATTAACAAAAAGGTCAGGGACTGCATATAAAATATACACACATGACACTGGCAGGAGTAATTAGTACACATTTCACATGTTCTGTTGCTCAGACATATGGTGTAGAAAATCTTAACAGGATTAGATGTTAATAAATGTTCCCCTCTCCCTCCCCCCCGCTCCCTATTTAAATGGGGTTTAGAGCTATTCCCCCCGGTGTTCCCGGGATCCACCGGAGGTTAAGGACCCGCGGCTGGCACGCCAGCCCCGTGGCCAGCGCCGGTGCCGGGCTCCTTGGCCAAGGCAACGCACCCGACTCGCCGAACCCAGGGCTCTTTGGGATCTGCCCTGGACACCATCTCCTAGAAGCCAGTTAACAGCGTCTCCCACGCCTGGGGAGGTGCGTGGGGGGCATCCACAGCGTCCGCAGGCTGCCGGCTGCAGCCTCCACCAATTCCCGTGCAGCCAGCGGGGGAAATATTTTGACATCTGCTCTGCAGCAGAGGGGAAGAGCGGCTCCTCGGCTTTAACAACAGCTCCTACAGCGTGCCTATTATTTTGCTTTCTAGAAATGCAGGTTATTTGCCTTTACCGCCCTTCCTCCCCCTCCCCTCAGCACGGCAGGGCACGAAGCCGGGAGGCAGGGGTGTGAGACTGCGATAGAGCCTGGCTCCTCCGCATGGGCAAATCGCTGGGGGCTGGACCCGAGGAGGGACCCGAGCTATGTGTCAGCACGTGCTGCGGCAGCAACACCTGCTCGGGGACCTGGTGTCCCGCACCGTGCTCATCCCCCGGCTCCGCCGACAGACGGAGTTACGCCATTTGTGGCATCTCACCCCTTACCCTTCATGAGAACCTCACACGGGAGACGTTCAAAGGCACCGCGCCGGTGGGACAGCCAGTGTGGTCCAGGCAAGAGCGGGGGCACCGCCATGGCGGTGATGGAGGAGTCCTCCCCTCCGTCCCCATGGGCAGGGGGACAGTCCCTGAGGGAAGAGCTCTGCCTGCTCCTTCCACACCCTAGGCGACCCCGCAGACACTCCTGCACCAAGAATTACTACATTTTTCCATGGAAATTTGCTACCAGTGCATACTTAATGTGAAATTATTATATAAATCATAATAAAAAATTCAAATTAGTATATAAACTCTAAGTTCAAGCAGCAGTTGAACTAAAAGAAGTCCACAACACATAAAAAAAAAAAAATCAGAGGAACATGAAGCCCTAAATGCCTTTGTGACTCTAAGTATCGAACACCTAGATCCTCTCTCAGGTAAGGGTGCACTTTAATAGGGGAAGAAAATGAGGACTTGGGCAAAACTCCCATGGAAGATATAGGAACAAATCCCAAGACACGAGAATTCTGCTCAGCTTCTGTATCATATAAGGGCTTTTACAAAAATGTACAAGGACAGAAAACACTGGAAAAATTCTGGTATGTGGCAGGCCTGGCCCCGTGTCAGCAGCGAGGGAGGAACGAGTCCCACTTATGTGCTGGTAAAGAGTCAACATCTCTGATTGATGTGAAAAAAGTGTCCTGCCTCCAACCTGCAGCACCTCCTCCCAGTTAGGCTTGAGTTAATGTTTTTGCTTGAAAATTTTCAAACAGAAGATAATTTAAAGCTAAGTGCTTTAAGCAATAACCGTGTCACTCTTTTTTTATGCAAACTATCCTACCCGCAGAAACCCAGAGGTTTTCCAAATAGCCAAAGCTCAGTGAAACTTTGCAAGCAGGCTGCACGTAAAGGACGTGCTGCAATTAAGGGACGGTGTTGATGGGTACCCCATCCCATTACCCGCTGTGGGCAGGAGAGCCCCTGCAGTTATGGGTGCTGCAGCGGGGTCAGACGAGCATCCCCAGCGAGTCCAGCGATCAGCCGCTTCCCTCCACCCAGGCATTCCCTTCGGTCCAGCGGCTCCGAGCTCCTGTGGTTGCTTCACTCGAACCAGATCTCACGGCCCCTGACAGGTGGTGGGGTGCACTGGTGGTACTGGAGAAGATAGTGCTGTTTGCCTTGGGAAACATCACGTGAGATCACACATCTCTGGGTGTCAGTTTTAGCGCTCGATTTTTAAAAGTCAATTTTAAAGGCCAGGTCTGGTTTCAGACTAATTCATCGAGATGCTATCCTAAGCCATGGCATGGAGCTGAATTTCCTTTTTATCACCCATGACCAAAATAAACGTCTTCCGTTGGCATTGTGCACAGACCTGGAGAATTGGCATAATTTCACTGGATGCTCCTCTGCTGAGGAAGCCATTTATATGGAACATAGATAATAAAAATTCTCGTTAATAATTTTTCAGATGAATGACCTTGCTGTGTTACATACCGAGTGCAACCCCTTTCCTCCCCCAGCTCCTGATGCAAGAGGGAAAGCCGCAGCTCCCAGGGCTAAGTCGTCCTGCGGGAAAGCCACTGCATGGTGAGTCCCTGCGGGATGGGGAGATGCTCTCGGGGCCGGTGGCTCTTCACCGCCTTCTCCCTGTCAGGGGACCACACACGCATCCCTACAAAAGCCGTTCTAAAAGCCTGCTGAGCTGCATCTACGTGTGTACATATTAATAGCAAAAAACCCCCAGCCCCGGAGGCCTTCTGGACCACATGCACACCCCTACGACGTGCATTAAGAGGGGCCTTCCCTAGCCAACAGCATACTCCCCATGTCAATCAAATACCCCCATGTTATATCATATATACGATAAGGCATGCATGTGCCCTCATTTTTCCCCACTGGACAGATTCCTCCTTTTAAGCCAACATTCATCCTAAGTTAGTAAAATAGCTATTTTTCTACTTACAGAGACTTAAGTTCCTATTTTTTCACTGGATGTTAGAAGATTAATCCATGCCTAATTCCAGTATCAGGTTTGGGAAGCAGGACATATTTGGGACTATGGAAACTTCTTGACATGCTAATCGCTCCAATGTTTCTGGAATTAGCAGCGAGAGAAATGTTGCAAAGGACAGGTTAACTGATGCCTGGCAGCTTCCCCAGCACTTGCTGTGGGGAGCTAAATCTGATTTATAGAGATGCTCTGGTGTCCATTCAAATCTGCTTGAGATTCTTTACTGGGAAAAGAGAATCACGTTAATGAGCCAGATGTGTTTGCTTGCTCTGATGTTTTTCTTCACATCTTCTGTTCAGAATGAAATATGCAACCAATTTCCCAAGTTATACTTTATCTCCAGTGTTGCCTGATGTGTTAAAAGAATTAAGTCATTTGTATATATTGACTAATAATTGTCATTTATTGCTGAACTTGTTAACATAATCCTCAACTGGAGTTATTTGTTTATTTTGCTGATGTACTGCTGTATTGTTTTTGTATAACTGATTGCAGAAAGCAACAGGAAAATGCACGAGCAAGACATGGAGAGCTTCAATAACGGATATGAAACACGCTACCATATGGGTACAACCCCAAGTATATATGGGTTTAATATTTGTCTGTAAAGAGTGAACTTTAAAGTGAGATTAGCTCATACAGGTTCAAGGGTGAATTAAATCTGAGATGAGTGTGTTAATTAACATTGCCATGGCTAGGTATTCAAGACAGGATCCTATCTCCAGAGCCATCAGCAGAATTCCTTGGGTTTGCTCTGAGGAGGTCCAAGTTAGTGCTTACGGTGTATTTTGTCCTTAACAAAAAAGGGGAAAGATGCATCACTAGTTCTGGAACGGCTGAATTTCACTTCTTCAGCTGCCTCGGCACGTCAGACACCACTACTCATCCAGCAACAGCCCCTCGCTTGCTGCATCGGCTTCCCAGGTACCTTTTTCTGCGCCCTCCTCCCCACAGGGCTCCCCAAGAACAGCAGCTGCCTAGCTTTGACCTGGGACTCTCACCACGTGTTAGCCTCAAGGCACGGCATAACGTACAAAGCGCAGTTCGGACAGGACAAGGTTTTAACCAGTGCTACCAAAAAGGATTAATTTCTCCCTGCTTCCAAGAATTGCAACATCACATATTCATCCGTAAGAAGAGAAGTGGACGGAGGAAGGGCCAGCTCAGCAGTTTACTGAATATACCAGGTGGAGAGGCAAAAAAAAAAAGGGGGGCAAACAAATAAAAAAAAAATCTATTTTCTTTTTAATTAAGAAGTGATTACCCCCCCAAGTGGCCCATTTTCTCTCCCTGTGATTTTGTGGTTTTAAAAAAACCTGAAGCAATTTATTTTTAATTTTACTGTTTGGCTTGCACATCGGAAGGAAATGAATAAAAAGAAGGGAAATATCTATGTGAAGCCTTTGGTTTTGATTTTTTTTCCCCTTTTCTTTTGTGTTTTCTCTTTCTTTTCTCACTGAAAAACACGACCAGCTTTCCACTAACATATGACACGACCCCCAAAACCTCTCAGTGACTTGAGTGAACCCAGAGTGACGCCCCTGCCTGTTTCGGACACCCCTACGTCTCAAGACGGATTTTTAGTTAACGCTACCGGGATTTGCTCAGCATTTCTGCAACCTGCCCTTAAAAAACCCCAGTGAAGCCACCCACCAGCCACCCACCAGAGGACGGAGGTGGAAGCAGACCTCCCAGGCTTCGGCCACCGCAGCACCGTGGGCCAGCGGGTGCCGATGCCGGCAGGGCTCCTGCCGCCGCCGCCGCTCCTAAGCCCCTTGGGCAGCCCCGCAGGCACGTGCATTGTGATGGGGGGGGGTCGGGGCTGGTAGCATTCAGCTTCCAGCAGCCGCGGGGTCAGCGCCTCCCAGCTCGGCAGGCTCTTACCACTCCTGTTCCCCGGCATTTTCATTAACTGAAGATTGCGAATGGGTCAGCAGATCTATACACTTTTTTTATTCCCTCTGCTCGGTTTATTTATTTCTTTTTTTTGCAGGATGCTGAATAACTAACCTTTTCTTCAATAGATAGATTTAAAAAAAATAGGATCCATCACACAGCAGCAGGATAGCCTTGCTCTGTTTTGACCTTTCTGAAATTAATTTCCCAATCTTAGCTTTCAAAATCAGAGATTGAAAAGACCTATTAGATCAGCCAATCCATCTTATCACTAGTACGGCAGCAAGCAGAGACCCCAGCTAAGTGCTCCTCTACACGGGGAAAGTATTCTGGAATAAGACGGGGCATGAATTTAAAGGGAAATACCTGTTCCAGAATATTCTGCACGTGGACACATACTCTGGAATAACTGCAGCTTTTTCTGAGTTTGCTCAGTCGATACCTGAAGCCAATCACTGTAACAGAAGGGGGGAAAAAAAAACCCAAACATTTTAGGATAAAAGTACCTACTTCTGGAGCTTTTTTCTGGGACAGCTATGGGGAATAGTTCACCCTGATCCTTTTTCCCCATGCGGGGCTGTTGCTCACAGGGCAGCATCCACCCAGGGAGGAGAGGAGAGGGCAAGGTGCTAACCCAGCTGCCCAGGGGAGAGGTGCCCCCAGCCCCTGCAGGTAAATTCACTCTCCACCTGCAGAATCAATGATTGCCTTGAAGGATTTGGGCCAGAAGGATGAAATTCTAGTCTGCAGCTACTTAAGGAGCCTGTGATGTTAAAACACACCCCTCCCAAGTCACAATTTAGCATCTTTGCCAGGTGGCACGGGTCTTCTCAGAGGATCAGTACCTTTCCATATAGCAAATAACTCAGCACTTTGGGGCAAAACTCCAAAGCTCAAGTGTCTGCACCGCATGTCCCTGTGCTGGGAGCCCAAGGGCATGGCTGGGTCCAGCTGCCCTGAGCAGCACTCCTGGTCTGGGGTGGGGGTCCCCAGGGAGGGCCCTCGGGGCAGGGGAGGGCTCCCGGTGCCCCATGTCCCTCTCCTCCTATTCCCCTTGGTTTTATTAAATACCTCATTATGCCATTTTTGTGGTATTCCTCATTCTGCAGTTAGTACTGCTCTGTCCCAGCCCTGGGCTCTGGGGGTTGTGTTTTAATGCCAACACTGCCGACCCTTGGGGAATAACTCGAGGGGACCCTGAAATGCAGCTCAGACCCGCAGATGGCAGGGGCGAGGGCAGGGGCGATGTCCCACCTGTGAAAGCGCAAAGAAAATGGTAACAGATTTCATAGGGGACAATTATAAAATAAGACACCTGAAGGAGATTTCTGGCTGGCTGACTGCCAGAACAATGAGGTTTTATAACACTTTTAACCATATCTAATACAACAATCTAATCCTTTTTTTAAAATCCTACAAAACTCTGCTCCAGTGATACCGCAGGAGCATCACGAGTGAATCACTGTGGTACAGAGCACTGTCTTCCCTTAAATCCTCAGACGTCGTTGCTTTTCATGTGGCAGCCTGGCTGTTATTTTACAGGTAGGGGTGCCCATCAGCGGTATCAGGCTGGGAAGGATGAAATCACCAGATCTCACTGAGGTCGGGCTGGGAAGAATCACAACCCACCACACAGCAGTGGTGCAGGGCCATCGCTATTTAAGGATGCTAAACCTCTGGGGGGTGAGAAGGCTACGGCAGGGTCCGATGGACACCTCCGTTGGGTACTCACACCAGATGGGGATGATGAGGCCCTTTCCAGCCCACGGCCCGGAGCTATCTTGCTGCCGAAGGGAGGCCAGCAGTCGGCTCACCCCTCCACAGCCAGCAGGAGATGGGTGCTCGCTGACAGCGTGAGAGCCCACCCGTCTGGAAGGGACGGTCACCCTCTGCAGAGCTCGGTCTCCATCTCCAGGCTCTGCAGACCCACCGCCCGCCCTAGACGGCCACGGCTGACATGAACCCAGCCCTTCACCGCCCGCAAGGCTCAAACATTTAAGACGTGCCATTCCCGGACAGCCTGCCTCCCTCGGCTCTCGGGAAGCGGCTGGGGATGTTTGACGGCCGTGGGGCTTTCAGCAGAGCAGAGCAGCGCCGAGGGGTGGCCCGCTTCTCACAAACAGCAAGCAAAATGAACGAGGCCGGCATAGCGTTGTAGTAACTCAGGTCTGTTCAAACCAACCTGGTTTCCTACTTTGATGATGCTACAAGTGTAGTCAATTAATAAAAAAAAAAAATCCCCCCTGCCTGCCCGGAGCAGATTTGCATGAAGCGTTTCACATCAGCCTTGGGGGAACGTCTGTGCTATAACGAACCGATACAACGTGTGCCACACTGATTAAAAGCCGGATACCTAGCAGACCTTGAAAAGGCGTTGAGGGGAGGAAATTGTTAGCAGGTTAGTGCTTTCTGGAGGGTCCTCAGGGATCGGCACGAAGCCTGATGCCAGGGGTGGCTTCACCCAGACTGGAGGGAAATCCTTTGGTGCAGACGGCAGAGGAGATCCCCTCTGGCGGTACCACACTGAGCCCACGGCGATTCCTCGTCAAAGGGATGCCACAGGCGTACACGTAGGGAGGGGAGCCACCAGCGATGCTGATTTATGCTGCTGGTAGTAAATGATATCAATGCCACGACAGGCTTTGGTTTGGGAGAGAGGAGAATGCATTCAAAAGTATTTGAAAATGGGTTTCTTGCTATCAAATTCGCCAGGAACGAGCCGCTGCTTAAACCTGAAGTAAGTGTATTCACAAAGAAACTGTAAATTTATATAAATATATATCAGTTTAAAGCCCTTTTACATTTTCTATCAAGCATTGCAGTTTGGTTGACAACTGCAAGTCTTTTTCCATTAAAATGCCTCTATTATGCCTCTGCAGTTACTGCCCTTTTTAAACATCATTACATTGTGAGGAGCTGCCACTATGTCCGTACAATGGGGGGAATCAAGAGCACACAGATAAACTGGAGCTGCAAACTTTGCGCACTCAACAAGTCCTCTCCGCAGACAATTAGGGCCACAAGATAAATATTGACACATTAGACTATTTTCCTCAATTTGTTTTTTTGTTGATCGTCTGAGCGATCTGATGAGGCAAAATTCCACTTTTCCGATATCTCGGATTCTTGGCTAATACAAACAAATAAAGTGAAAGCTTCTGTCCACAATGGGTTAGGAGCATCTATTGTTGGCAGGCACTAATCGGATTAAATTGGCTCCTGGCTCTATTGCTAGGAGGCTAACTCATTCCTAAATTTTTCCCTTCTCAAGGGGATGTGTCATTGTTGCTTTTTTTTTTTACTATTTAAATCTGACAGATAGAAAGAAATAAGGAACGGCTTGAGATGACGGCAGTGCCCGCTGCCCTGCGAACAAAGAGCAGGGCTGGTAGAGGCACAGACGTGGTGCGGTGCGGTGGTCCGCGCTGGCCGGAGGGGCCGGTGGGGGCTGCAGCGGCTCCTGCAAGCCCCTTCTCCTGGCTGGAGCCGGTCTGGCATCTCCGCCGCTGCTCCTCTCTGGAAATGGCATTTAAAACCCAAAGCTAATGCACCCGGGCAGGGAAAAACCTCCCGCTTTCCACACCGGGCTGCGCTCAGGTTGTTTCCCATTAGCATTTTAATACGTACCCCTGGCATCAGCCCCTTAAAAGAAGCAAACACGTTTATGCAAGCAGCCGAAAAAGACGGCCTTAAATAATGTCGCCTTTGGAGGGAGGCCCGCGAGCCGCGAGGTACATTTTTGCCCACAGTCTGATAATTTTCAAAGCTATTGGCAACCTGGGAATTTTCCTGCCTTATCACCAGGGCTCAGCTAACTTCACTAACACTAATCAGAGCTGGAATCATTCATTCAAGGATTGCATGATCATGTTTTTCTTTAGCAGTGACAGCTGCCTGAGCCGTATTAGCAATGCAGATGAGTCAGCCTAATAGGTTAATGCAGAACACGCGAAAATTAGGTTTAATCCCCAGTGAAATAATCTAACATTTTCACATTTCTTGATGTTGGGATAGAGACATTGGTGGTGACTCAATTAGGTGTAATGTAGATCAAAGCAAATTTACCTTCTGGCTGAACCTTCCCCATAGTTTAGATAGAAGAATATAAGGGTTCTTTACTAATTGGCCAATGGCTGTGGGGAAAATTATATTAAAAGCGTGCATACCGCAAGAATTGTGTTTCCGATTTGGACCAAGTAATGGCTGGGCTTTGCAAACACCCAGGCATGTCGTTTTGCCAGAAACCAGTGTTTTGTACACAGCACCTTTGAACTCGCAGCTCTTTTCAATGCAACGCTTACAAATGAAGACACTTGGGTTTTTTTTTATTTTTTATTTTTTACTCTATTCATTTTTAATGTCCCATACTGAAATATCCCCACTGAGGTTTGAAAGAGCTTGTATTATAAAAGAAGCATAAAGGAAAAAAAAAACAAACCACCCACCAGTGTGTGTCTATCTAATGTTTTCATTCTTGGGGAATAACATATCAAACAGCAATCGCTTTCAGTCATAAAGGGAAGGAAACAAAAAATTACATGCCCTCAGTTGCCAAATTATTTTTCGCCTTGACATCTTAATTCTTAATCCTTGTGTGTGGTCAAATCAGTCTACTATAGACAACCAATCAAGCAATTATTCCTAAATTATATTTGCCCAACTCACATTGATTGGTTATTCTTTTCTTATTGGGTAAGCTCATTAATTCTGAGCAGCTTGCTTATTATGCTTTCCACATCATTTTCTTTCTGAGCCTATCTACTCACACCAGCCTGCTGATGTTTCAAGATGCCATACAGAAAAAAAAGGCCGAGTGATCTATTGCATTGTCTCTTCCAGCAATTACAATTCACATTGCTGATTAACTTTGATGTGAAAACTAATGAGATAAGGCAAGTTATCAAGGCGGACCTGATCGTCATCTCATTTATAGAGCATTTGCCATCAGTGAATGACAAAAACTAATGAAGATGTATCTGACAGCAGGCTGAGCCGAGGCAGAATTTCGTTTCTCATCAGCAAGTGCTCGGCTTCGAACTCATCAGTCTATCTGAAACATGTGGAAATTAGCTTAATAATGAAAACACTTCATCCAAATAGACAAATGTTTACATTAAAATAGCTACATGATAAATAGATGTTAAAGATTTTATGCCTTCTTGAGTCTAAACAATGGAGCACAAAATATGTTCTCATATTCACTAAATCATCCCTATAAACCTCCACACGTGCTGCTGTACCTGCAAGTTCCCCGCTTTATGGCTCAAAAATATTTCTGGGCTGCGGTTCGTCCTTTTGGAAACGTACGGTTTGGGCTGTAATTAATTAACGCCTGTGCAATGGTAGCTGGCAGGAAAAAGGCAGAAGGACCCAGTGACGACGGCGTAGGGTAATTGTCCCTGTTCGGTGGGGACCAGGACGAGATTTGGGTGCACAGGGCTCCCAAAAGCAGATTTTTAACAGCACCGTAAGAAAAGCAAAAGATGCTGATGTACATTGTGCCTCAGGAACAAATTTACACAACGTATAAAAGGGATCCATTTTTTCCCCAGCCAAAAATATGAAGTACAGATATAATGAATGTAAATACATCAACATTTCTTGCCTGAGCCATAGCTGCCAAAAAGTCTCCTGTAATATCAGTCTAGTTTAGAAATGTTCCTGATAAAAGGGAGGTGGGCAGAGCTACTCCCATTTTTAATATTGTGGCTTTGGTATCTTTATTTATGAGAGACTATTTCATATTTGTTGTGCATTATTTCACATGCTTATAATATGTCCAAACATATCCCCAATATGTTTTTGTATCTGGAATAAAATATTCATTACTCATCTGGGATCAAAAATACTGTTTTTAATAAAAAAAGAGAAAGACATGGATCTGTAAGGCAGAATGGCGAAATTCTCGCTTTAAAACTTATTTTAAAAGCTGTGTATACTTCAATTAAAATAAACAGTTGGTAAAAGATTCTTTTCCATTATCATGATTTTTTTGCCCTCTCTGAAAAAAAAAAAATATAGACAGCCTATACCACTGCCTCCTCTAGAAAAAAAAACCCCAAACATGTTACTACCAATGTAAGAGGAATTTTAAAATTGATTTAAAAAAAGCTTATCCGAGTGGACTGAAAAAAATTACAGACTTTCCAGAAAAGCTGCAGGAGCTCCTATAAATTACGTACACCGACAGCTCTGTGCGCGCACGTGAAAAAAGCTCAGACCCTGACCAAGTTCCGAACGTAACGCCTGTGCAATAGGAATCACAACGGTGCTGGGGTTTTCCGAGCTGCCGATGGGTGCAGCCCCCCCCGACCCCCCCCCCCCCCCCCAAGCTGCGTGTTGTCCCCGGAGCGCCGCTGCCAGACAATTCCCATCTTACCATTCCGATCATAACGCACTCACCAACTTTCATTCCTCGTGTTTTGAGGACATCTGAGGTCCAAACCCGAGATACCCCGAGCAGATTGGCATTGTGTGTCACAGATTAGCCCGCACAAAGAGCCCGCGTCCCGGGAAAGTTAAAAGAAAAGCCTGTTATAAAGCACTAGCAACAAATTACTACTTCAACGCTGGATTAAATTTAAAAGCTCTTCACAGAGCTGCAGATAAATCCTATATATTAGAAGAAAACATAAAAGTACTTGTTCAAGAGCTAAAGGCACAAGTGGAAAGTTGACCCCAAAGATTTTTTTTTTAATAGCCTGCTAAGTTTATAAAATTTCTCAAGATGTAGAGAGAGGGTTACGTTACTTCTATAATACTCAACAGCACAAAGCTAACACGTGCTGGTTTGGCCAATTAATGAAGTGAGACAAATCTGCAGCAATCAATGCAATTCATTAAATAAAATGACAGCAAGGTTTGCTTTTTGGTTTCTGTGGGTTTTGGGTTTTTTTTTTTATTTATTTTTTGCTTTTACCCAGCAATGAAGCAGGATGGTTTCTCTTCCACCACTCACACACACAGTGGGAAAAACATTGATCCCATCCTTATTTTCCTTTTCACATGGAGCCATAAGTACAGGTACAGAATGGCATTCCTCCCAACCTGGTGCTCAGCATTTACATGAGAATCCCCAGCAGCTACACTGAAGGGTGAGGATGCTCTCCAAGTGGTCAGGACGCAGCGTTTTCCTTTCGGTTCATAAAAATACATGTGATCTGTTCACGTTTTATTTTTCCTTTCTGCACATCCATTATTTTATATTTCTAAAATACAGGGCTTGGACATTGCAATCACTTGGCTTGATCGTTGGATATGTATACATACGTATATCTGCATGGAGGGACGTACAGAGAAAGGAATGCTGCTCCTCCCTCCCCCTCCCCGTCCTTTATCCCGGTAGCCTATTTTAATAAATAATTATAGGCAGCTAAAGGATTTGTTCGTTCCAAAAGGTCTCCCCTTCACATTTCTCAGAGGTTCAGCTCAAGGAGACACCATGATAATAAGGCTGACTTGGGATCCCTACTTCACAATGTCATTATGAGCTAGCATTTAAAATGAAAAAAATATGTATATTATACCTAAAAGCGTTACAAGGTTACAGTCTCGTCTTGGAGAATATTTAATGCTGCTGGGAAAGCAGCACTGTTGCACTGAGGAGGAGGTAAAGAGGAAGAAAAAACGAGAGGAAAATCCTTTCTGAAATACAAGCTCAGAAAAAAGATGTTGGGAGCGAGCATGAAGTTCATTTGCATTTCCAATGACTAGGACTAATCCTCCGCTACCACGTTTATATTTTCTTATTACTTTTCCTGATGATCTTCTTTTTCTGCTCGTAGCTTTTTCTCCTCTCTCCATTCCCCACTCCTCCCCGTTTCCAAACACCCAGCACGTTATTGTCTGGCTTGGGGCCGGACAGCCAAGGGCTAACGACGGCCCGTCCGCGCCGGTCCACGCAGCCCCTTAAACCCCTAAAACCCCAAGGGGGTGAGGGCAGGTGGGTCGCCCCGAGCTGCTGGCCCCCAACCCACCCAGGCACCCGCCGCAGCCCCTCTCAGAGCCCCGGGTGCCCTGCCACGGCAGCAGGGTGGTTCTGGGGTTGAGTAAGAGCAGAGGGGTTTTTGCCAGGTCCTTGGGGCACGGTCCAGGCAGTGGGCCCCATCCCGGTGGGGTCGTGGGGTGCGTGTGGGGTGCCTCCCCCCCCCCCCCCCCACCGGCGAGGGGCATCCAGGGCTCAGGGACCTCCCCGGGATGGGGAGGCTGCACCTGCCCCGCAGCCCCCCATCACCCCCCAAAAGCCACCGCTGCCCCGGGAGCTGCCCTGGTAACTGCAGGTGGCACCACCGGCTGAGACTGGAAAATAAATAAAATAAACCAGACCCTGTCACAAAAGAGACGGCCACCCAACGCGGCTATTATTGAAAAATTTAGCTTTATCGTCGTATTGAGACCTTTCTAAAAACTAACGCAGTTTAATCTTTAAAGCCCTATTCAAAATGGCACTTAGCTAAGAGTTAGACATGAAACTGGAGCTATATCTTAACGTTAATATACATCCTCTATCTTTGACAAGTAAATTACATTACTAAATGCCTGTTTGAGACCAGCTACTAAACTGCTATTTCAATATTATCCTAAAATTTGTTAATAGCAGCTCTTTCAAATAAATTAAGTGATAATGAAAAAAAGTCCTGCTTTGAATTTATATATATTTCAGCAGAGAATAATGTTTTATTTAAAATAGTTACAGTGCGCCTTTTGATTTAGAGTTTAAAGTAAATAATATTTGTACATCTAAAACATACTCAAGACAAATGAAAAGCCTCTAGATGCTTTTGTATGAGATGCTGAAGAGCTCTACAAACTTAAAAGCACAACCTCAATTAAGCCCATCTTCATCTGGAAAAAAAATTAGCAACTGAAAGCTGAATATATTAGATAATGCACACTTGCAGAAGAGCATTCTCTTAGCAAAAAATTCTTGATAACCAACCTAAAGCTGGCCTTAGAGTTGCTCAATGCTAATTTTGTTTGAAACTGTTTAACTAACTATGAATAGATATCCATATTCAACAAAGACATAATTAATGGCAACCTTTTCTTCTGCTTAGAAGACATCATAACAAGCAGAAAAGTACAAAAAGATTTTTATAGTAACTAATTTAAGGACAAAGGGTTGACCTCTAGCATTTCATTAAATAAACTGAGCGAATAAAAGAAGAGTGACAGTATTCATCCTTGTTCAATTCAAGAAGCCAATTTCAAAATGCAAATCATAATCTGCAGATGTTGGAGCCTGATATATTTTTTAAAAATATCATTTGTTCAATTTAAGAACATCAGACATTTGAATTTTAAGTAAAAATCAAAACCAATTCCCAGCTTCAGTTTTAGGCATAGCGTCACTGTATGCGTGGTGCTGCGGAGGTCTGCGGGTGAGCAGGGGCTCCCCTTCCTCCCCAGCCATTTGAAACTCGCTGGCTGAACTATTCATTTTATATATTATTCCCAAAACCTTTTAATGGAGAAGTTCTATTAAGCCGCACATTATTTCTGATTAGCACGGCTAGTAAGTGCTGCTGCATTTACAACCCGGGTTCGGAGGATGAGAAAAGCCGCGAGGCGAGCCCACCGAGCTCCTCCATCCTTCCCACCCGTGGAGACCCAGCACCCAAGCCCAGGTAGCACTCATCAGCCCGAGACACAGAGGGTGATGGATGCAGCCCCCGAACCGCGATGCGATGGGGCAGGTCTACCCATGGAGAAGAGCATCCTTGCTCCGGTCCCCACAGGCAGCAGGAGCCCGGAGGCCCTGCCTGAGGGGGAGATGCGGTGGTGCATCCTGACCAGGGCACGGGTGGGAAAACACAACAGGAGGTGAACTGACTCTGAATTTGGCAACACAACCCCAAAGCTCAGCAGCCTGGGTTTTCTCCCGGGTGCCAGAGGAGAAGGCGTGCTGGGAAGGAAGGAGATTTTGGTTGGACTGTGGGTGATCTGCAATCTTTTACCTCAGGAGGAATTAAGTCTCAATCCAGCTCGACACTTAGCACGTGCCTGCCTTCCACACGGATTTAGGGGAAGCTAAATGCGTGCTGAAGCATACCGCTCAGAGGGGAGAGCCAAGGGGAAGCACCTCCAGTTCAGTAGATATTACGCACTTTGCCGGCTATGGATCCGCAGCTTAAAGTCTGTCACAGCTATTGAGGGTTTTCTTCTTCATTTCCACACTTTATTAAGACTATTTTAGCATTTCTTACCTTAACAAACTGAAGTCACAGGAGAGATGCTAAGAGATGCTTTTAACACTTCTAAAGAGACCAGAAGACGCCTTGCTGCATCTGACACAATGGTAACAGGAGTTCCTCCCTCTCCCATTTCTACATCAAATCCGAGAGCTGTTTACAAGTTTGTGAAGGATAACCCACAGGGCACGGCATCACACCAGCCTGCAAAAATACAGAATTTCTGTTAGGAAATTGCTTTGGGTGTTTGGGAGGGTTTTGGGGGAAGCAAGAGGTTTTGTTTGTTTATTTTGACCATTTAAAAACATAGACCTGTGGGATAAGTTTCTGGCTTCACTGAACTCAGCCGTAGGCTACAGTGGACCAACGCTGAAGTCTCCTCGGCGAGTAATTTCCTTCCTTCTTTAACAAAGGAAAGACGTCCCAGGTACCCATCGCATGGACCTTGGTTACTCCTAAGTTACAATGAAGAACAACATCTGTAAAAGCACGTATATTAATTAAGTTGCTGTTGATTAGAACTCATCAGTGATTCACGGTACATAGAGAGGAACTGAAACAAACAGTCAGGAGCATCGCTCGGGAGAAGAGAGCAGAATTGCACCATGGCTGGCAGTCGGTGCTGTTTCACCCCAAGTAGAACAGAGTCATTTCTGATATGCAAAGTGCAGTTTTCTTACAAGACCCTTCAAAAAGGGCCGTTCAGGAGCGGCTGGCCCACCCCGGCCCCGCCGGCGCTGGGCACGGGGAGCGAGGAAGGGCCGGGGTCTTGCCAAGCGCCTGCAACCCTCCTACACAAACAGACCCTGCAGCTGTCGCAGGCTGAAATAAATGACTTCCGGAGGTTACGGAGAATAAATGAATTCATTCATGCAAAAGTGAAGGGGACATTGTTTTCCTCCTCAAAAAAAAAAAAAAAAAAGCCCCAACAACCTATATATTAAGGTATCAATGAACAACAAATTCATTCTGTTATGACACAGGAAATCTAAAACAGAATAGGCTGCAAAACAAACTCGATTTATCTTCACCACACATGCAAAAAAAAATTTTCTCGTTAGCTGTTCTGATTAGAGCGTTCTTTGACTGGTGGTTTTGGCTCACATGCCTCTTGACTAGCGCTTAGAATTCAAGCCACACATGGAGAATTTTTTGCTGGTGCTTTAGCGGTTGATGCTAACTTCTTAGATTAAGATTGTTTCCTTAGGTTTATCCTCTTCAGTGACAATGTGTGTACAATACGCCTTTAGAGCATATTTAAAATCAGGCTGCAGATGCACATAATCTCTATCTTCCTGCATTACAAACAGCAGACATGGAGGTTTGTTGTTTTTTAAAAGGGAGAGGAATTACTCAAAGAGAAACGAAGCCTTCCGTTTTCACTTTGGCAGCCTTCATTTTTATATTAAAAAAAAGAAAAAAAAGGCAAAACTGAAGCTGGAAATGCAGACTCAAACCAGACCCTATTTCTCAAAATAAGGCAGTAGTCAAGGGTGAGCAAAAGACCAAGCCACCTCCACCAGCCCCTCGCCCATTCCTCCCGTGTGCCAGGGGGACAGGAAGCCTCTGGCGCTCCTCAGCTCCATCCTCTCCCCACCTCCCGCCGGCAACCCTGAGCCCACCCGGGGCGTCCTCGTCGGCTCCGTAACACACTTGGGCACGCATGTAGCCTGAGCAGACCTGGCATCCCCAGACCCGACCCCGGGAAGGACAGAAGCGCAGTGGGTGCTTCTGGCACAGCATCTTCTGCTTCCCCATCCCTGGAACAAACGCCACCCGTCCTGTCATAGCAGCATGGGGGGGCACAGGAGGGGGCAGCCACAGGAACCAGGCGAGACCTTCACCCCGGCTCGTGCTGTCAGACAGCCCCAGTGGCTTACGCTCTTGGTACCTGCAGGGTTATAGTCCAGCACAGCCGCTCTCCATCCCCCCGACTGCCTTGCAGGGCTGTTCCCTTCTGCCCTTCCACACGCCCCCTCGGCACCGCAACGTACCCGCTTTTCTGAACCCACTCTGATATTCTGTTCAACCACTATAAACCCAAAGCATGGTGAGAAACAAAGCCCATATTGCTCTTATTTCTAAAACATTTATGCTTAGTTATTTTCCCCAAGTAACATTAAAAAATCTCTTAAAAATGAGTGTAACGGGTCGATCCTGCTATAGAAATGGAATTTGTACACAGCTGCAAGAAGTGCTCAGCTTGCAGGGGAATAATCCAAAAGGTTTTAATTAGGGAAAGCAACAATAAATGAAAGAATAAGAGCTTGGATGAGAACACTTGAAAGTAAAAATAACTTGGAAAGATGAGATATGTTTGTGGTCGGAGGGGAGATCTCCCTCCAGAAGGGCAGATGTGAGCATTTTTTGCCCTGCCCAGCAACCCCGAAAGACGGCACAAAGCATTCCCCGGCGCCAGTGTGCCCTCCCAAATCAAAGGGGCTCTTCAGGAGAAGCAGCCCAGGCGATGCCTGGCACATTAATGCGGAGCACATCTCTGAACCCATGTGCGGCCGAGCCAGGAGCCCACCCCTTCCGTCAGCTGGTGACTTCCTAAGTGTCCCAGACAGCTGCGCATCTGTCTGCGGCACCCCGGGACACCTCGTCCTGCCCGGATTTCTTGGGACCGCCGGCTCCAGAGGGGGTCCCCGACAAAGGCAGGATGCACCCCCGGTGCCACGCCAGGATGCGGCCAGGCTCGGGGGGCAGGGGCCAGGCAGCGCGGTCCTCCCCGGCCGCTTCTTTAAACCCATGTCACGCTCCCATGACAACTGCTCCTCTATGCTTGTTTGAACTGTCCCTCCCAATTAGCGGTAATAAGTGACTCTGTAAAGATGAGCAAACACAGCGCATTCATTAGCCCCGGCAGCCCCCTCCCTCCCTCCCGGCCCGGCAGCCCCAGGAGATCCCCAGGGCACTGCTCTGCCGGCACCCGGAGGATGCTGAGCGCATCTCGCCTGGCCTCAACGAGCGCCGGCAAAAGGCAAATTAATGACAAGTCGCTCAAAGAGTTTGCTTGAAATTATTTTATTCTGCCCATCTACCCAAGAATTGATTACTCTCGGCCTGAAAATATGTCCAAATCAATACACTAAAGCTAAGAGCAAAAAAGACATGCTCTAGCCCCATTTATTTAATCCACTTTTTTGAGGAATGGCACATAATTTACCGGGTAGGAATTGCTAAGCCTTTCCAGAGCAAGGACTAATGACAAGCTGTGGGAAACCTGCGCCTCCATCCATCTCCTGGGCAAGCCGCGGGTCCCTGTGCCCGTCGGTGATGACCCTGGCGGCAGCGAAGACCCCCACAGTGCCAGGACGTGCCCTCCGGCCATCTCGCCGTCTTTGCCGGGCACATGGGTATGGAGGTGAGGCACATCACTCAGGGTGCCAACCAAGGAAACAATTTCAAACCTCCCCTTTAGATGAATATTCTTAAAACAAGAAAAAAAAACCCCACCAAAAAGGATGACTGGCTGCCCAGGTGGCATACCCTGGTTTACTTGTATTTGTGCACCTCGGACCACTTTCTACAGATAACGTGTGGCCTGCAGACAAGTACACGCTCCTGGCTATTAAAGCACAAAATAAACATCCAAAAACCACCTAGAAACAGCCTCGCATGCTGTTTTACAGCAGCAAACTCTAGGAAAAAGAACAACCCTGCAACTACTGCATGCACAGGTAGGGCAGGCGTCCCGCTCCCGCTGGAGATACCTCAGTTTTTGGCTGCCTGACGGGAGTTACCATTTCAGAAAAGCAGGAGCGCATACCAGCACTGAAGTGATATGAAATGACTGCCCAGCAGACAGTCCCTCAGGCTCTACGACAGGGCCAGCTGTGAAGGCAGGCACTTTCTTGCAACTAGAAGAAGGATGAATTTGGAGAGGGGACAGGCAGCGTGCAGGCAGGGCTGTTGGCTTTCCCTGCAGACCTGGCTCTCGTATGGTAAGTTAAAACAATTTTCAAGTAAACACTAGTTAGGAGCTGAGCTAAAAACAAGGCTGAATGTATACAGCAGGAACACTGAAATGACTTGAGCAACATCTGTGGCTGGACTCATCATTAGCAGGAAAATACATGCATTGCCCAGAGTGCCCGAATCCAGTTCCCAGAAATAAATGGCACGAAGGACACTTAGCAGGACAATGATGTGCCACCTTGTCATGGGGCTGGGACCCAGGTCTGGGGAAATTTCAGCACTACATGCTGCTTTCCACAGAAAATGCTCAAAACCCACCTTGCAGATGACACACAACCGGCTAACTGACCAGCAGAGCAGCGTCTACAACACACCCCATTTGCGAATCCTCTGCATGCTCCACAGGGTCCTGGATTTTCCAGGGCATTAAACTCTATCCCCCCTCAAAAAGCTTCACGGCAGCTGTCATCCTCCTTGAGAGGGGTGGACGGATGGGCTTCTCGCTGGAGACCATCACTGTCACTCTCAAGCCGTCAGTGGGTGAAGGACGAAGCGGCACTGCCAGTCCCAGCAGCCCCGCCATGCCTAGGAGGGCAGAGCAGCAACCAGGGAGCATTGCCAGCCTGTGCCTGCAGGTTTATCATTACTTGCCTGAAACAGCGGTGCACAATCAGCATCTGTCACTAATGCGCAGAGGTACAGCAGCACACCTGTATGTACACGTCTGTATGGACTCACATGTGGCTTCCCACGCACTGCCGGGAAGGTTCAAGTAAAGGACAATTCAGATTGCTTTCAACAAGTGAACTCAAGCCTTCCTACTCGCTACTATCACTTAAAGCAAACATCTTTATGTAAAACAAAAGAAATAAAGCAGCAGGGCATTGCAAAAATCAAAATCCAGGATTTGCTGGCTTCTCTCGCCAGCTCGTAACTTGGGCAAACCTGTTCCCATTCGCGCCGCGCTGCTCAGGCTGGAGGCTGTTCCCAGCCGTGCCCAGGCCGGGGGGCTGTCCCGGCTCGGCTGGCACCAGTCTCACGCAGGATGGCCATCGCAGCAATGACAGCCACAGCACCATCCATCCCGCTGGCATCAAGGGCTGGGGGCGCAAAAGCCGCACGGTGTGCACACAGCTACAATCCCACAGGTGCCCCTGGGGCTGGCCTCCCTGGCTCCTCTGCAGAAGCCACCCCCCTTCAGCTTCTTCAGCAGGGAAAGAAAGTGCCTGTTCTGTCCGGGGGTTTCTGACAAGTGCCCCCCGGCTGCTCTGCACACCCCTCAAGGGCATCACGTCCCCAAGCCCACAGCAGTCCCGGGCTGGAAGAGAGTTACTGTTGGCCCCATTTTGCAGATGAGAGACTCGGACCTGGAGAGATGCCAGGGAAGGAGAGGGAGCCCAAGGAAAGAGCAAAACAAAACAGGGCTTGAAGCAAGACTTGTTGAACCCCAGTGCAGCTCCTCTGAGTTGGGGGGAGTGAAAAATAAAAGGCAAAAAGAGACTTTCAATTCTGAGAGAGGTTGTCTGTGCTCTGCATTTCTGGCAATGCCGTGAGCACAGGGACACCTCGGCCAGGGATCACGTATGAGGGCTCAGCAGAGCCAGGAGAGGGGCTCCTCGCAGGGCAGTTGCAGCCCAGCTGATGCACTGCCTTCAGCTGCAGTTGGCTTTACTTAGAGGGGATTTCTCTAGATTAAAAATGCTGGTTCTCTCCCATTCAGAACGGGAACATCCATGAAAAGGGGTCATTCATGATGAATTTGTGAGTGCTGGGTAGGAAAAAAAAAAAAATTCAGCCCAGAAAACAACATTGCCTTTATTGATTGGCACTGCCTATTGAGCCCCCAGGAGCTCCTCCACGGGCAATGCACCTCCTGCAGCAGCCTCAGCAAGGGCTCAGCAAGGGCTCGGTGCAGCCCACCCTGTGCCAGCCTTTATCAGTTGCATTTGCACGGCATTACAGGCACGGGACAGGGAGGCCAGAGTCATAAAGTGACAAACGGCAGGGCCGGTGTACTGATTTCTTTAGTCATCTCCCTTACATATTAACAGGCACAAATCCCCATATGTGGCAGCAATGTAAACTAGTTTTATTACTCAATAAAATATTTGAAACAAAATAAATGGTTTGTCAAACACTATATCTCCTCAAATAATAATGCACCGACTTAAAAAGAAAAACAACCGACATTCATATTCTATTGCAAAGTTTTATTTCCCCTCCCAGAGGAAAAGGAAACGGGCATTTCAAATTTGAATTCAAATCCTGTATAGGAATACAGTAACTCTAGTTCTCAGAGGGTTTGTGCAAATGCCAGCAAAACAAACCCCAAATCAAATTTATTAGCTGGTGGAGATCTCTAACAATTTTACACAGTGACTGATAAAGCCGTCTGGGAATTCCTTTCAACATTAAGTGATTTAAAGCCCCTACAGAAACTTCATTGTCTGTTACAATATATAAAGAGTTTCTCAGTATCAAGTAACACTAGAACAGCAGCGATTGGGTTGTTTATTATTGCCAGTGTATGTTTTCTTTAATCTGGAAAGCTTACCAGGAATCCTAATATCCAGAGTCCTGCGGAGGACTATAAAGGGAGGAAGTGAAAATTAATTAAGAAAACACAGTCTGTGTTTTAAAGGAACTATCTGTATTTTGATTGCAAGGTTGAGATGCTCACTTCTGCTGTAAGTGTGCTTGCAGAGAATGATACGTATCTTATTCCCCCCCATTAGGATCAGCCACGAAATGCCCACAATCTGCTCAGCGCAGGGCACGTGTGCCAGGGAGGACTCCCAGCCCTGCAGACCCTGCAGGTTTCGGACACAGCCAACTCCCACCAAAATAAATGGGTGCCAAAATCAGGCTGGTTTTGTGCTGCTGCGGCACCAAGCTGCTTTCTTGGGGAAAGCAACTGTGAATGCAGCCCAGCTCCTGCTCTGAGATGAGAAATGCCTTTCCCAAGGATGCATAGGGGGGAAGAAGGTGAAGGCACAGCCGGTTCCTCCAGCATCCTGTGCTCGGGCAGGGGAGCAGACGCATCCATGCCGCCCTGCCCGGGCCAGCTCCTTCGTAACCATTTTTAAAAGCAAAACCAGAAACGCACAACTCTGCCAGATTTTTATCGCACACATTCATAACTGTCATTTGCATTTTAGTTGTTAAAGTATTGGGGGGGTGGGGGTATTTAATCAATCATCACGGCTTACAAAGTCCTAAGTGAGAGATTTTTTGATTGTCTCTGCTTGTATCTAAACATTTCACAAACCCGACAGACAGTTCTTCATTTCAATTAGGGGAATGCTGATCATTAGCTAACTAATAAGGACCAATTTTCTGTCACAACTATTTCCTAATTAAATTCAAAACAGAGATTTCTAACCCAGATGGTCAGTGATGCTACAGATCTGTTTAAATTTGGTATCACAGTAACAAACTACTAATTAGGGTTTGTAAATACACCAATTCCCTTATGACTTAGTTGTTAGTAATGCATACAACCAGTTTATTAAAGCACTAATTGTGTCTGGCTTTACTTGGGCCTAACACATAATCCACTTATCACATACTGGTACCAACTCATTTTGAAGGGATTATGAATGAAATCATAAATGAGGTCTCGCATCCAGTTCCCCGGTATTGTTAATAAAGGTTTGGTGTCATATTTAGATGATTTTCTGCCTCTGATGGAGAACAGCCCTGCAGTGATGCTGGTCCTCCATTCTCCAAAGGGTATTTAATGAAAAAAGTTCTGGATACTGCTCCAGGGCCTAAAACAGGAGTTTCTGCCCCAGCTCTGCTAGTCAGCAAATCATTACCTCAGCCAAGCTCCTCAAAAGGAGCCCCAGTGTTTCCCAAAGAAAGCATTAAACCAACATCTAATCCCTGTTTATTTCCTACAGAAGTCAAGCTTAGTACCTCCACGGGTCTGGGTCTTCCACAGGGGCTTGTGAGACCCCCAGCCCTTTGCCTGAACACCAGAGACCTTCACGAGGGTGAGCCTTGATCACCTTCTCATAGAGGAATGGAGGAGATCTCCCGGCACCATCAAACCCCACCTGCCACGAGAGCCGGATTTCCTCTTGCCCTTGCAGAGGGACAGCCCTCCCCAAAGGGCACCCTGAATTTGATTTCATGGAAACATTTGTTATGAAGAACATGAATCAGCAACACACTGCTGCTGGACCGCACGGGCTGAACGCCCCTCGGCTGCCTTGGCTTTATCGAGTGCACATAAAGTAGGAAATAAATGATAGATAACTGTGAATTGCAAGGTTATGTAAACATGGAGGGGGTTTTAGAAGAATCCTATTAAACCATAAAAGAAAAGCATGGATGGTTTATCACATCACTAAGACCCAAGAATGCATTAATAAATAGAATAATAGATAATGAACCATGGAGTACAAGGCTAAACTATCAGCTATTGTGAGGATCCTGTGACAGTATAAACAATGAAGGGGAAGAAAAAGCTTTGTTGGTCTGTCACCAGAACCTTGTAGTGTATCTTTTATAGCCTATTTCTAATGAATTCACAGCACCTATCAGTTATTCTCTGCCCAAATCCCTCATTTTCCTCCCTCTTGAATGTAAATTCCCATGCTCTGCTCTTCCTTCACCATGACTTCCCATGTTAAACTTCGGGTTTCTGTGCGTTTCAATAGCCTTTCAGCCACAGCAAAAACAGATTTCTGCTTCTGCTTTCATATTTCCAAAGGGTTACTAGGATGCTAACAAAAGTGTTTTTTAATGCAAAGTAAGAGTACCTCTCAGCCCTGTTCCATCTCTTGCTTCTATAACAGGAGCATGAATAATCAGCCAGGTCTAAGTCAGCCCTAAGTGATGATGCCCACAGACATGCCTGCAAGAAAAAAAAAATTGCATCAAAGCTGTTGCTACTCTTCCTGTTTTCCAGCCTTCTGCAAACAACACTGAGAATTGTTGGAGGGGACTTAAAATTAATTCAAGAGATAGTACCCTCTTTGTAGACACTACTGAGACTCACTAACACTTTATTTTCATTGCGCTGAGGTGTTTTTATCATGGAATAGGTACCCAGGATATACTTACTGTAGATTACTTTTATTTTTACTACAGCATCGTTAGGTACAGAGGACTAAAGATACAGGGGTGACCACAACAAGCTCAACTGCAGTAAAAACCCTCAGTCTTGCCTCCACCAGAATCTGAAATACTGATATGATTTCCATGTAAAAAATGCAAAGATTTTTTGCTGCTATGCTGGCAGCTTTGTGGTACTTGGTGCTGTACCGACATCTTGCATGACTACATACAGCCTCAACAACCAAGGCTGTCAGAGGGAGAAGAGGGTCCGTATTAAAGTTGGGGAACAGGGCACAGCAAGACAAATGCCTGAAAATCCAAAATTACTTAGGTGGCAAACCCCACCTGAAGCAAAAGATCACCCAAGGAGCCTGCATTGGATCCAGGTTTTGAGGCTCACATCAGTTAACTACTTTTAACTCATTACTCTTCACATTTCAGAAAGACGCTGCAAGTAGCCATGAAAAGCCAGACAGCTGTTGGCTTGCTCCTTACACGAAAAAAAGTGAATTAAAAGAGACTTGAACAAAACCCAAGCAGCAATCAGTAATCTGGATTTGCCTTTTTTTTTTATTGACTATTCACACCTGAGTTCATAGCAACATTTGATACCTGTCCCAAGCGCATGCCTACATGCTCACAGGCTCTCCTGCAGAACAGCCGCACCGGAGGGTCGCTGCCCCCAGGGATGGGACGGGCAACCACCTTGCCTCTCCTTTGCCAGGTGCCAGAGGCAAGGCACAAGCAGGGACATGGCTGCCCTTGCTCTCAGGCTGGAGCTGCTGGAGAAGCCTTTCCTCCTGAGGAGGCAGAGACCAGGCAGCTGCTCTGCCAGGAACACACTTTACACCAGTGAGGAGTACAGCCATGTGCTCAACAGGCTCTGGACATAAGTGGAAGTCAAATAAGTTTGCCACTCTTTGTCCCCCCTTTCAATATCTAGCTTTGATCAAAATCCTTGGATACTCAAGTGGTTGTTGACTTAATGTAGTAATGAGACATAGCTTTAAGTGAGGCTATTTCCGTGCCCATTCAGCCTCTCCGAGAGCAAGAGAGGCAGGAGGAAAAACCTCTCCTGGTCTCCGTGAGCTGGAGACAGCACAGCAGAGCCCAGAGCACAGGCCTGGCTCCAGCTACCTCAAGATGCAGCAGGAGGATCTGTGTGGCCAGAGCTACGCAAGATGCACTTAACTCACCTTTTTTATGCAACACCACCTTACTAGAATGGCACTGGGTAACATCAAGGAATCGGCGAAAAATGCCTCCTCAGAAAGCTGCACCATGCTGTTCATGCCCAGAGCACCTCCAGATATGGCCCAGGAGGGAGCCATTTAGAAACCAAGGCAGCTCCCTCCAGATCTAACACATGATGCCACACTGTCCCTTGAGGGAGCCATATACTGCAGGATTTGGGCAGGGAGGGTGCCTGGGCTGAAGCCAGGGCTGTGGGCTTCTGACAACATGTACGGTCTGGGAGAAGTCATGCAACCCCAGCCTTTCACCAGTGAAAGCCAGTACGTCCAGTTTCAGAGCGGAGCTGAGGGTTGAGTTAAGCCCCGTACATGCACTGATGAGGAGTGCTCCACACCAGTGAGGTACCACTGTACAAGGACCAGCTTCAGTTTGGGCTGCAGTGCTCCAGACAATGCAGAGAAACTGCCTTTTCAGTGTGTGCCTACAAGTGTTCATTGGCACAGAGAGGACAACCCCACGGCTTTGTCCCCTGCAGATGTCAGGGGACACGTGCTGTGGGCCATAGGAGCAGTGCCCGGCCAGTGGCACTGCCCTTCTCACGCTGCCTCAGAAGAAATCCGCAGCAAGGTTTTTAGGTCTAGAGCTTTGAAATTCAAACTCATTTTCTCCTTCCATGTACACAGCTGGAAAAAGGAAGCAGAAAGCAGACAGCACAGGTGAGGTTTCTCCAGGGAGGCATTTAATGAGCCAGCTTTATCGAAAGGAAAGCTATTATGGTGCCTTCGGAGCGTTGTGACTTGCAGCACAGAGCAGGACTGATGCTTCAATCACACTTTGTCTTCCAGGCAAATTCCCTTTCCTACTTTCTTAATACAGCAAACGAGCTCTAGTTTTGTGCTGGCGGTGGGAAGCCAAGCAAAGTTTATTCTGGAAGGGAGAGCATATTCCAGTCTACACAAGGGCATTTGCCAATGCCACTGCAAGGGACGTGCCTGCTGCTCTGGGAAGCGACCCGTGATGTGGCTCTGCACCCCACGTCTGTCTTTTACTCTCATCCCTTGCAAGGCAACCCACCTACGTGTCAGCCAAACTCCAGCTGGGGTCTGGACACCAAACACTGTGGACACCATTGCTTCCTCCTCGAGAGCACCAGTGAAGAGGGTGGCATCATCCCAAGAAGATGGGCAGGCTTTCTAGCTGTTTCCATCTCAGACACATAAACCAGAAAGAAGTAGAAAAGCAAGGTAGGAGGGAGGGAAGAGTCCAGGAGCCTTGATAAAAACATCAAGTCCTGAGAAAAGTAAAAATTCTCAAACTGACAGGGAGCAGCTCAGCCAATTAGGTTTTTAATTCCCCTCGTTATGCACAGTCAGTCAATAAATTCTGCACCAAGCAGCTGCTCTAATTCTTAAGCCCATTAAGCCCTACATCTGATAGGCGGGAGGGAGGGGCTGCCGGGGGGCACATACGGCACTTCTTGAGATATGAAACATTTCCTCTTGTGCATCTGGGTCACCCCCACCCAGCCCCACTCCTAACGGGTATTTTATGAAGCCGGTGAATAAGAATTTATATAAATATACATGCCAGAGACACACACAACACATATGGAGAGAATAAATAGGTAACTGAATTAGATGCGCTGAGGGATTTTTGTTGGCACTACAATAAGGCAGGAGAGCAGAGCTGGGGGGCTCTGGGGTGTCCCTTGAGCCACAGCAGCACTTGTACCCTAAGAGGTGCCGGTGGAGGGAGCAGGGTGGTTCCCACACCATCAGTGCCCTCAGCCCTGACCTGACCACAGCGCGAGCTGCAGAGATCAGCACCTATGCCAACCCCCTGCCATCAGTTCCAAGCGAGATGTTTTTAGGGTACAACTTGCCTGATCTGCCTGGGTCATCTATTTTGTGGCTGAGCTGAACCATGCCCTGGAAGAACCCATTTCTATCCTTTCACAGCGAAGGGCAGTGAAGGTGACCCACTGCCTGCAGCCATGATGTCTATTTGGAAAAGTCCTACCCCACATCCCACACTTTTGCTTTGCCCACTGCAGCCTCCCGCAATCAGGGGCCATCTCAGAGGCGTGCTATCACAACAACGCTGCCCAACCTGAGCAGGTACCTCATCTCAGAGCTGAAAGGCAGATGGAGACACCACCTGAAGACCCTCTTTTCAGCCTTGCTGGTGCCTATGACTCAGAGACACCCCCCCCACCCCCCGCTATCAAAGGGCAGAAGGACATGGCCATACCCATCTTCAGTTCCTTCCCATGCTTCAACCCAAGCTTCAGTGAAGCCGTTATTCAGCCTGGACTGCAGGTGGGGCTTTTGCATCTCCACAGCGATGCACAGCCTTTTGGGGACAGGACAGCTAACCTGCCCTCTTGCTTCCCAACCCACCTCCCTTGAGGTGAAGCCACCATCCCTTCTCAGCACCACAGAATTTGCCTCCTCACCCGCCCAACAAACCTGCACAAGAGTCAACTACCATCTGGCATACTAGAGAAATATCCCCAAAGAGCTAGGAGTGCCTTTGGAGAAATAGAAAAAAAAAAACAAAACCACAAGACCTATCTCCCAGGCACTGATGAAGCATGGGAGACTGCTTGGAAAGTCAGCAAGAGGAAGGACTGGGGTGCAGCAACAGGATTCTGGTGTCTGAAGTGGAGGAAAAGGATCCCAAAGAGCCAAACAGGCAGCCAAGAGTGAAGAAAAAACAGGATCAGAGATGAAGGGAGGAAGAAAATCACGAAGCAGTAAGGCAAGTCCAAAGAGGCTGGATCTGACACAGTAAGGGACCAGAAGCTACAACAGCAATTCCCAGAGTGAAGGGGCAGATGGCTTTAGCAGTGGTATCCGACTGACTGCAGAGATGAAAGGCAGGAGAGAAAAAGGGAATATATTGGGAGTGGAAAAGTGTTCAGCAGCCGAGACAATTTTGCTTGTTAATTGGCAACCAGCTAACACATTAATTACAAAGTTACTGTATGGTCAAGAAAAAAACTGGCAGCAGAACAATTTGTATTCCTTCTGAAACGCACTCCTTGCTGAACAGACCTTGCTTTTGAAAAGGCTGCTTCTGCTACCATTAACATTCAGCACTTCAAGCGCCCAAAGTCTTGGGAGTCACTGCAAAATGCAAATATGACAGCAGCCGCATCCAAGCAAACCTGACAAGCAGCTGAAACTGTGGACTTCCCCTCTTCCATGCTCTGGATTAAGCCGTGGCCATCCAAAGCCTTCAACGAAAGCACATCTTTTTATGAACACGGGGTTGCCATGCCAGCCCCATCATTCCTCGCACGCTCTTGGCTACAGAAACCTGACCACAGCCGCTCAGGCAGCCTGGCTCCTGGCAGGGCTTTGACTAATGATGATGGATTTTGTTATATGGCAAGAAACACACTTGCTAAATCATTTGCTAACTACTTACGACCCAGACCCATGAAGACTTTTCACACTCAGCAGCTGTTGACAGGAATGGGGACTTAAATATTTTCAGAGTTCGGACCTGGCTTCTGGAATTAAAAGAAGTGGTCCCACTTTTAGCTGTTGAGCCCTTACTAATCTCAGATTAGTTTGAAAGATTAATTGCAGGACATGCACATCTAGCCAAAATGTATTCTTTATTCAACCCAGATAAAAATATGAAAATAAGCTACCTACTGTAAATTGCACACCCACTGCACAGCAGGAAAACAACAGTCCTTCTGCATTGGTCTTCTCTCCCTATCAGCACGAAAAGGCACTAGAGGAGTAAGCAGCGACAAGCCCTTAAGCTTTAGTCAAGGCAAGGAGCATAAATGAAAGTTTGCTCGACTTCTGTGAAAATACAGGCTGCAAAGAGGCTGCTACTATAATCCTATCCAGCCTAAAAATGTAATTTCCTCACTTCGAAGGCTGCTTGGAGCTGCTATTCATGTTTCAGCCCCCAGCCAAAGCCCGATCTCTCGCCAAAGGTGGTTTCTAGACTGGAAGTCAAACACGGGTTTTATTGTCGGGAATCAAATGGAGCCATCGGCATGTGCTGAAAGTTGCGGCAATCAAAGCCTTCCCGCGGCGCCGTGCTATCTCGCACCCGCCACACGGCTCTTGAAAGGCAGAAACACAACACTGGTTTGAATCAAAACACCAAGTCAGGGGCCTGGAAGCCTGGCCAGCCGCAGCGAAGCCCCCAGACTTTCTCTGCGCTGCATCACAGATCAAGCAGAGCCCTCTCCGTGCCTCCAAACCTGCTAACAGCCAAAGGGGAAGCATGGCAAAACTCCAGTCTGTTGGATAGCTACTATCAGCAGTGCCCTCCGTTTATCTCAAATGAAAGAACATTTCACTTTTCCCTGAACTTCCTAGCAGTTGGTGTCTGTGTACTTTGTTTTTAGTTAAAAAAAAATCTAGTTATTGCAGCTGTCTTCCTAAAACCCCCTCAGGTTTTAGAAAGCTGAAAAAGGTTTGGTTTTTCGGGGGGGGGGGGGGTTGACTGCTTTAGAACAAGAGTCAGACATGGACCTCTAAATTTCTGCTTTGCTGTTTAGCCCAAGGAATGTGATTTACAACAGGCGCGACAGAAAGCTGCCAGGCAGGGCAGAAGCAGCAGCGGACCCCCATCCCAGTAAACCAGCAGTTCAGTGTAGACTCAGCAAAACACCCCACTGAAGAATCAGTGTTATAGTAGGGCTCCTGGCCTCTCTGCACATCTAAGGCTTTTTCCCATCAGGAGATACAGAACAGATAATTACCTGAAGTAAAATATTTACATGTTGGAGCTTTGATTTACCCTTTCCCTCCTGCACGATTAGCACAGTCGCTGTGTGATGGAAAGGATCCTACCAACTCTTAAGCATTGATGACAGCTTCCTTTGGATGTACGTTCTTCCCCCAAGCTTTGGAGAGGGATGATATAAGGGTTACCCTCTGCTGCAGGGAAAGGCAAAAGGGGGTGCTGCTGCAGGTTGGGGCATTCCAAGGGTCTCCAGTGGCCCAAGCAGCTGCCTCCTGACCTCCACATTGGCATAGCTGTAGGTGAGGCGTTTTCAAGTGGCTGTGAGCAATACCAGCACATTTTGCAGGCAGCAGCTTGGGAATGACAGCAAAATAATCTTAGATTCATTCCAGATGCAACACGGATGTCACTGGAAGGTGTCTGGACTTAAAGTTTTATTTGTTCTTCAGGAAGGGGGAATTGCTGTAAGAACACAGAATTCACCCAACAGGACAAGCAGAGTTTTAAGTCTTCAACATGGAACATCAGCATGTGCTAAAAGGGACCATGTAAATTAGCACCAAGCCTCTTGCCTTGGGAAATCAAGATTTCTTGATGATCACTACCAGTGCAGAGGCACTAAGTCTACATCAGCAGGCAGCCACAGGAAAGCCACTCTCCAACCCACTCCATGCAGTTAATGAGATTCGCTGTAATTAGCTCTGTAAGAGATGTGAAACTAATAAATGGAACTAGCCGCTGAATCAGTAAATAATTATTTTTATGCTTTCTTCCTTTTGGTTCTCATATTGCTGGAGTAAGCATCAATTTTATGCTTGAAATGAAATGGCATACATCTGCCTTGGGAAAGTGTGGGGCTGTGAGCAAGCAACCTGACAGCCTGCGCAGGGCAGAGGTGTTCAGAGGTGGGTTACGCAGCACTGCAGGGTCTACACCTGGGGAACGGCCAAGCCTCAGACACCCACTTACAAAGCCCAGAAAGCCTCAGAAAAGAGCTTGTGGGTTCAAAGCTCCTTATAATGTTTTGCACTTGGCTGGTAAGTTTACTGCCCAAACATGTTAAAGAACCAATCCACCTTACAAATAGCAGATGCAGTAATTATGGGGCAGGTGAGCCAACCCATCACACGCATGGAACCGGCAGCCCCTATAGCTCCTCGGTCAAGACAGGCGCGTAGCAGCCTCTCAGAGCTGATGTCTGGCTGGAGACAGGGATGCTGCAGAAATCTCTTCGTGTGGGTGTGTGAACCTGGGGGACTCCCAGAGCTGAGGGGGGAGCAGCTGCCCAGGCACCGCTGAGCTCCGGGGCTTTCGGTGGGGATCACACCACACGCAAGGGGAGAGCGCCCTGCCGCCACTCCAATGGGTACCGTGCCCACACCATGCAGACAGATTTTTGCATATTTATTGCAACTCCTGTAAACAGCATAAGCTCGCTATTAATGGTACAGATCAGCAGTCGCTGCTCCAAGTAAATTAATTAGAAATGTCATTACTGTAATCAGATTAGTTGCCATCCCTCTACCTCGTAGATTGAGACAGATTTTGTTACCAACCTTGCCAGGTTTGCCCGCTCATATTTCAAACTCCATTAGAAACACACTCTAGCAAGTTTATACAGAAAAGAGGATCTGCACTGCTAGGTACATATTCAGGACTAGTAGAAAATGGTTTTAAAACCTTAGCAAGTTTGTCAAGGCCAGTTTATTCAATGTAATTAATCTGTCATTTTAAGAGCTGCCCCTTCTCACCAAAGGTGCTCCCCAGAGGTCTCTGCCCCTTCTGAGCAGGGTCACGCACAACTGAGCCGGTGCTCAGCACAGTGCAGGGGCAGGACATGAGCAAGCTGCAGGAGCCCAGGGAAGCGAAGCCTTTGGAGGCAGTCACCCCAGGGGGACCTGAAACTTTCCGGGGGCAAATTCTGTTTTGGTGCTTTCCCTGCCCTAGCTGCACATTGCCACCTCCCCTCCCCACCAAGAGGAGGTGAAACCCTTCATGACCAGGGGCAGGGAGCCTTCCTCTTTAAGAAGTTGCACTGCAAGAGTTAATTTAAAAAAATTAACAAGTGCAAAATTAACAAGCCTCCTCCCTTGCCTTATGTATTTCCTCCACAAATCAGCTGACAATATGATGCCTCCTGCAGAGACATCTCTGAACTGCTGGCCCCAAGAACACAAGACTCAGGGATCAGCCTTTGCCCTCCCAAACCATTGCATCAGCTGAAAATTAATTACACAGGTTGGCTTCTCTCACTTGCCTTCTGGGGTTTGAACTTGAAGCTCTCAACTTCTTCTCAACTGTGAGAATCAGGAATTAAGTGAGAGTTTGAATTCAAGACAAAGATCACTTAACACTACAAATCTGAAAAATATACCTCAAAAGACCTATGGCTGTAGTTATGAGAGTCAATACTCCAAATCTTGAATTGTAATAATTGTAATACTCACCATTTCACTTGTGGTAGCAACACAGATTTGAGCATAGAAATATCTCTATCACTTCAGATTATTAAAGTTTATAATTTTATCAGGAAATCAGGTTCCTGGTGGTCGTTAGCATTAATTATTCTGAAATGCCCCACCCCTGAGAAGAGGAAGTGAATAAAGATGCTGTGATACACCAAGTGATTCACTGATACAGTATCTGCCTGTCAATTAGCTGTCTGCAGCAGAGAGCATTTTAATTAAATAGAACCAAAAACCACTTTTGAAGTTCTAAGAAAATAGCCAACAAACAATTGTCGAGGACAGTTCAATGCATCTGAGCACTTGCTGTATACTATTCATGCGGTATTACACTGTTGTTGATTATGATAAGCAAAGCTAGAGATCAAAAGGAACAATAGTCTGTAATCAAGGATATCTGCATAATAGTTTTCCTGAAGGATGTTTGTGCAGGTGAGAAAGGAGTAAAGCATTGTTTCATCAAATGGTAATTTCCTTGTATCTCAAAGAATGAAACCCATTTGCTAGTCGGGGCATAATTCAATTAAAGGGGAGAATCCTGTGAGAGGGAATGAAATCTATCTGTTTGACTGGGATGCTGCAAATCACACCAAGAAAGAAAATGGCATTTGGTCCTGACATTATGATTTATTTCCTACTCAGTATCTTATAATTCCTACAAGATAAGCCAAGACTAGAAATTATCATGTGTACATGGGGGCTGTGTCTGATCCTCTTTATTTTCTCTTCTCAACTGCAGGAGTGCATGTTTCAACCTTATCTTTTAAGAGGCCAGTAAAATAAATGGTAATATTTTCAGAGGCAAAGCAACTCTTGCTCTGCACCCAAGGCGAGATCAGCTGGCGTACGCCCACCCCACGGATGCAGAGGAGATTACAGGGCTGCTCAGAGCCATGCCAAGGAGATCCTGCCCCAGCACTGCCCATGCTCCTGCCCACCCCGCACATCCCACTCCTCGGGGCACCTGGGAAGCTCTGCTAGCTTCATCCTGGACTCCTCATGCCTGCCTGTTCCAGCAATCCCTCTGGAAACAGCAACCCTGGGGCAGACCCCAGGCTCCCGAGCTTTGGACTGAGCAGCACCTTCCTCTGAGGAAGACATCCTCCCTAGATGTTGGCAGCTCACCAGCAGCCTGCTGGGTTTGGACACGAGCATCCATCAGTACAGCTTTGACCTTGCTCACAGCTTGCACCCATTAAAGAGCTGCTCTGAGACAATGGGGGACAAACTCCTCCGCTCCTCTTCGCTCTTCAGATGTCTCAAACATTTAGCCAGGTCCTGCATGGGACCAGAGGGCCCCACCGCCAGGCCCTGATCCCAGGCTGGGCTCTCGTCCTCCCATCCCACTCCCCCAAATCCACACCCCCCTTTTCCCCAAGAGGACAGAGATACACCAAGGGAGCATGTTGCTCGATGAAGGTGCCTCTCCTACCATAGGCAAAAAAGCCCCCATGGAAAATCGCAGGTGATTTTTATCTCTGAGCTTGCTATCAGCACCAGATGTCCTCAGCAGCATTGACTTAAGGCTCCCATAGCCTTGAGATCTGCAGATTTCCCTGGTGTTCGCAGCACTCTCCAAAGGCAAAGCACCCATGAGGCAGGCCTAGGCTGCTTTGTTACAGCTTGTGTGGGAGTTGAGTGTTACCTCTCTGCACACAGCTGCATATGAACCCCCAACATTCCTATGAGTAACTTGAACTGTTATGGATTGCTAGGACCATAGTCAAGTGTGAGACTCCAACCCAGCATCCAAAATTCAAGCAGTGACTGGAAACAGCCACGTTTCTGCTCTTGCAGCGCATGAGCAGCAAGTTTGCAATTTGGGTTTACAGCAGAGACCCCTTTTTGCCACAGTTCATAAATCCACTGATAATCGAGTATGCCATGCTCCCATCAACCCTCCGGCTCCTAAACCCATATGGGCAGAAGCCAAACAAAAAGAGTGAATGTAGCCAGCCTGACCTCCATTAAAAAGTTTCAAGCGAGTATTTGCCACTGAGAGCAAGGTAAGTTTCCTACAGCCATGGCAGGACCGTGTCTGTTTGAGGACTGTGCCCAGCAGCGTAACTGGAGCTCACTGAGCTCTCTGAGGCTGAAGAGTAAAGATCAGCAGTAAAACTCCGACATAAGCTGCCGCTGACTCGAGGCCACCATTAACTACTGAGGTTCAAAAGGGACACATCATCCCCCTCAGACTTCCCAGAACAGCACTCGTCTCAGATTGGGCTTGGATAAGAAATTAAAGCCCCCAGTTAATGACTCTGCACACATTATGGATTTGTAAAGCAGCTAGCTGGGGACATGCCCTCAGCCTTGCAGAGACCTGCACGTCCGAAGCAGGAGGAACGGAGGCACGTGGAATGCCAGTCACCCCATCCCAGTGTGCAACACAGCACAGCACCCAGCGGGTCCCGAGACCTGGCACAGCGCTCTGATGTGCTGGGAGCTGCACAGGCAGAAACACCTGCAACAAATGCCCATTCCAGCTAAAAGAGAGAAAAGGAAAAGCATACCTCCCAGGCTTCCCTTCCCCTCCTCCAGCACAGCCTGCCAGCCCCAGCAGGGCTGCCCAGGATGCCCAGCACAGGAAAATCCTCAGCAGCTAGAAAATCACAAGATAAGGCTGTCAGTCATCCTCACCGGATAAAATGCAGGCTCAGGAGTCCTGCCTTGGTGAAGCGCCATTGTCTGCCAGCCCAGGGACGCTGCCCAGGCCGGCCGGCCACGCTCGGCCCTCATAGCTTGCCCGCATTTTTCTCTCCTCCCTCGGCACCAGCCTTTAAGGGAACGTCGGCTCATCTCCTTGGCCACCAGCAGGAATGCCCGGGAGGGGGGATGTGTTTTGATGCCTTTGCCCTCCTCGGTAAGGATGTCAGGCACCCCTAGTCTGCTAACAATTTGTGAATTCATTAGTCTGGCTAACGTAGCTCATTTCTTTTGCTGTTTATTTCACAGCCGCCTTTTGCATGGCAGTGGGGACAAGCCATGCACAGTATTCCCAGCAACACTTTGTTACCTTTGGAGAGATTTTCAGTTAATGGACCGTCCTCCTCCTCCCAGTTTGCTTTAAGGATCTTAAAATCTCCCCCTTCTCACCATCAGGGGAACATCTTTTCCTCTCTAGGCCCTTGCTCACACTCCAAATTCCCAAGCACAGGTAAACAAACATTTATTCCGGCCTGTCAGCAGGCAAGAAAAGCTAATTAAAAAAATCTGTAGCACTGCTGTATGGTATCGCAATTCCCTGCAATTGGATCAGAAAGCCGTTTGGCCAAAAATAAGTTGTATTTGAATTTATTATATTTTTATTTTATGCGGTTCCCTTTACTGTTACTCCCTGTAACATTGCTAATTATCATAAAAATGTCACCGCTCCACATAAGTCTCTTTTCTCATTGCCTCAGACTTTCCCGAGGAGTCATGTGCCCATACAAACTGCCTGATTTGCAAAGCCCTCTTGTTGAAGCCTGTTTTCTCCTAACTGCACTAAGAAATTTATTAAATGATGCTTCTAGCTCTGCTCGGTGTGAACAGACAGCCTGGGGATGCTGCAGCAGAGAAAAAGCCACCCCAATATGAACCGGAGAAAAAGATAATTTTGAAAATCATCTTGTGCTTCACATTCACCCCCACGCTGTCAGCCGCCCGCGTTGTTCCCCTCAATCGCTGTGTGAAGGAGCACTTCCAGGAGGCCAGCGGCAATGACCTCCAAACTCCCAGTTTGCGGGGTGCACCGGGAGATGCGGGCGTACCAAGTTACTTGAAGTTTTACTCCTGAACCGAAAGTTAATCTAAATTCGAGAACAAAAGCATTCCTATTTGTCCTTGCATGTCAAGGATTACGACTATTGAAAGTGTTTTCTATTATCGGCTTGTCACTTTCCCAGCTGCTTAATCTCCACCTCTCTGCTGCTCGCTGCGTCCCTCCTCCCGCCGGCTCTCCCACCGCCCCCCGGGGGGATGCTCAGCCGGCTCCCGGGGCTCTCCCCCCGGGGGGACGCTCAGCCCGGCCGGGCTCTCCCGGGCCGCTCCCCCCACCCCGGGGGGATGCTCAGCCGGCTCCCCCCCCCCCCCCCCCCGCAAAACCCGGCGGCCGGGACCCTTTGGCCAGGAGCAGCCCTGCCTCGGGGCGGGGGGGGGGCAACACACACGGGAGGAGCCGCCCGCGGAGCTGGAAGACAATGCCGTGTTCCCCTTTGGAAACAGGCAACACCCATCTCCTGCCGCCCGGGAGAAACCCCCTCCTCCAAAAATGCCACCCTGCTCCGCACCCAGAGGTGGGACCTTTTCCTTCCTAAGCATGGGGCTGGAATCCTGCCAGGGAGGCAGCACCCCCCGCAAAAGAACTGAGATAGCTAAAATCACCTTTTACTAACAGGTTTTTGAGAAACATGGGTATCTAGCAACACAAGCAAACGCCGGTGCTGCAGACCAAACACGCATTGTTTCGACCATCTCGTTCAGATCTCCAGACACCTTTCTGTAATTAAGGTTTCCCTTTTCACAGAACTTGTAGCATTGGTCTGCTGACAGAATAAGGCAAAACCCGTGAACGGCCAGTTTTAAGACACCGAGTGTTTCGGGAACTTGGGCACCAATGTCAGACACGCTAATAGCTGGTGACAACCAAGTGCTGTCACATTAGTCAGCACTGCAGCAAACGAGCATTATTTGCCCATCAGGCCCTGAAAACCATCGCCATGACCTGGGAAAGAGACAGGAGACATTTAACACATGACTTGGATGAAGTCACCATCCACCATCATTATCTCGGAGTAAAAGAAAAAGGGTTTGTTTTTTAAACCTTCAGCAGAAGAATTCAGTGTTATCTCCCAGCTGACACAAGGAAATCTTAATGCAGCTATTATCTGAGAGCAAACTGATTTTGTAGTTTGCAAAATTAATAGTATTTAGCCCGCTAGTTTCCGTAGTAACCAGCCCAGCCATCCATCCCTGCCTGCCTGCGACAAGGTCTCTTAAGCATTTCACATAGTACTTATCCATTTTCTTGCTCTCACCTCGCTCTCACCTTTACTTTCAGCATAGAATGCAACACAATCCACTGCCACTAAAGACTAGGCTGAGAGTCAGATTAAAATTATCCCTGTTTGCCCTGACCTCTTTTCTCTGCAGGTGAGAGTGTCCCCATTCAGCAGCTAAATGAAGCAGAAATGATGGAGTGTTTGTTTTCCCTGACTTTTCCTCAGCTTGCCAGTAAATTTACAGCCACGAATATGAAGTGTTAATTTAATGTTCCCACTGAGCATCTCATTGTCAACAAAGGCTTCAAACCATAAGAGAGGAAAAGGTTAGCTCATGCAGAAAATGACCCTTATGGTTTGATTGTCTTCTGGTCCAGACTAGCAGCAAGCAAAAAGCTAAGGGCTTTGACTTCCAGCTTAATGCATTTGATGGCAATAAATGGAACCTCTCTACCTCCGTGCAAAGAAAGAATCACCTGTAATGCTCACTTATTTGTCTGTGCAGGCAATCTCCGCAAAACCAAAAGGGAAGCGGGCCTCTCTTCTCGCTCCCACAACTAATTTGACAAAACCGAAAAGTTAAACCCTTCATTATCCCAAACTTAAACGGAAGGGGCTTGCTCGCTGGAGATTACAACAGAACATTAATGGTGGCATGAACCATGAAATTGCTTTCTTCACCTGGTGCTTCAAAACTTTAAGGCCTCTGCTCTCGCGACGCGCAAAAAAGTTCTTCCTTCCATGACTTCTTGCTGGAAATAAAAATTAAGGTTTAAATAATCAAAAACCTTTCTGGACTTTGTGGCAGAATTATACATGCAGAAGGCTTTATTCTCAGCACATTTAGTTCCTTTATCTGGTAAAAGGAGCTTAATACTTGCTGTAAGTAATGTTTACAGAACTAATTTACAGACCAACTAGAGCATGAGTGAGAGCACCACAGTATGCTTTTTACTGAACTAACCCTGTCCGGTATCTTCAGGGAAAAAATGAAACCCTGATAGTGCTGTGAAATTGTATATAAAAGTTAAGGAAAGACTCAAATATCAGAATTTTTTTTTTTTTTCTGAGAGCTGAAACTAAGCTTGGAAGCAAGATGGAGATAATACATGCTTACAGATACCGAGTTGGACTATTCAGTGAGAAGACAAGTTAATTCAGCAACTTTTTTGTACCCTTGCAAAAACCACTAATTAAATTGGCAATTTCACAGGCTGCTTGCATTCATTCTGAGTATGCCCACACCGGTGTTTTTCAAAACAATTAGTAAGAATTCTAATATATCAAAGCCACCCGTCACACCAAATTAGCTGGTCATTTACTTATTATGAACCCATGCATTCTGCGTTACCAGGAGAAACGCTCCCTGATGTCTCCTGCCAAGGCAGAGGCAAGGCACTGTGAATATGCATGCTGCAACACCTCCCAGCTACGCCACGGGACTTTGGGTCTTTGATGCGCCAGGCACTTTAATGCATTTTAACATGTCCAGCAAAGCATCGCAGCTGACTGAACCAGAAAAGCCTGAAAGCAAATCGGAGCGTACAGTAAGGAAGCTGTCTGCTTTTTGTTCTCCCTGATCACACGGCACTCCCATTCAATCAATAAATAAACCCCTTCCTATTAACATCAGGTATGGGCCTGAACCAGGACACCAAGCTGTTACAGGATCTACATACAAAACCGAGACCCAAATGGGATGGGACAACAGGACCAACCAAATGGGATCCAGGCAAACCCTCCGGGCCCAAGGTGACAGGCTTGAAAATCCAGATGATGCACTGCCACAGTCTGCTTTCTGACATTAAGTTCCTTTTTAAAAAGCCAGCTTTGCAACATTTGTGTTTCTAAAACTAAGCAAAAACCTCTATTAGCAGCCAAAAATGTAAAAAATAAACCACCCAACCCCACCCTGAACCTATTAAATTAAAATCCACAAAAATGTTTTTCCATGAGCCAGGAACACTGGTACATTTTGAAAGTCCTATATTCAGGCATGACTCAATTTGAATTGCTATAATTTTGACTTCCATATCCTACTTGTATTCAAATATATAAGTAGAAGAAAATTTCACAAAGTGTCAAAGCAGTTTTTCCAGCCCATCTCTTACCTGTACCAAGGCAGACAGGTATTTCAGAGGTCAGACCTGAAGCACTAGGGTTTCATAAAGGACCTAAATTACGTAAATGAGTTTAACTCATCCAACTGACCATTCAGCTATTGGAAAGCAGCCCTTTGTGTCCCGTATGAACATCATTGAAATGACTGCCCCAGGAAAGGCAAGCTGCTTAGAAACAGGTGAAGCTGATGGGCCTCATAGGGACACAAAACCATTCACAAATAACAGTGGAAATTGAATTCAAAAAGTCCCTTTTTATTGTATTTCCTTCAGTAATAAACAGACACAGAATTAGGCATATTGAATGTGTCCCTTTTTTTAAAGGCCTTGCAAGAAATATAGGCATGTTTGAAGAGAGATGCTTGCTTTTAGTTAAAAAAAGTATTATTCAGCATATGCCGAGATGTGTTTAGAAGCACCATGCTAGAGTTCACTAATGTTATACACAAACTCACCCTGCCTTTGGTAACCATTTGCCAGTCACACTGTCAGTTAACAGTAGTCATTCTGAAAGCAGCAATTCATTCTCTATAGTCCTTTCCTAGCACAGTTTTCAGCCTGCAATTTAGATGATAGGAAAATTACAACCCTGCTGCACTATGTTATGTGATATAAATGTTATTGCAATTAAGCCAACGAGGAAAAATCCCAGAAAACAAAGATGTTTAGTTCATGCTTTCTCCTTATTCTTTCCCCCAAACTCAAGCAGTTGTCAAAGGGTAGAAAAGAGGAAGAAGTGTTTCCATTAGTAGAAGGCACCTGCAAACAGCAGGAGCTCAGAAGCAACACAAACCGACAGCCAACATGTTGGTTTTTCTCCAAACTCCCTAACAAGTTATTTTGCCCAGGGCAGACATGAGTGAGAAAAGGCATTACTTGAATAACGAGGTATAGCCAAAAGTGGTCCAGATATCCAGGCATCCTCCTGGTGAAGGAATAAGACACGCTAGGATACCCCAGTGGGGATTTCCCACCAACTACACTGGAGATTTTCACTCCTCACGTTCTCAGCCTCCACACATTCTCAGCATCCAAAAGTTTCCTTCTTCCAGCCACAGCTCCAAATGCCTCTGAACTTTGTGCACTGGAGGGTTTTTACATATCTGGAATGTGTAAGCCCACATAGCAAGGCAATCCCTCCATGTCCAGAGCAGGAAAATGGTATATATATGCATCAGGAGTAGAAGCATATAGCAGCTAAACCACACTTTCAGTTTTGGCTCACTTGTTCCTTCCCACCCTCCAGTCATAGACAAACAGGATGCGTGTTCTTGTTAAGTGCCCTCCACATTAAAGTCAGTCAACTATTTTTGACCGTTCCTGGCCAACATGCTGCCTGTCACCAGCCACTGGGTGAATGTCCTGGTTTCAGCTGGGATAGAGTTAACTGTCTTCCTAGTAGCTGGTACAGTGCTATGTTTTGAGTTCAGAGCAAAGAATGTTGATAACACTGATGTTTTCAGTTGTTGCTCAGTAGTGTTTAGACTAATGTCAAGGATTTTTCAGCTTCTCATGCCCAGCCAGTGAGAAAGCTGGAGGGGCACAAGAAGTTGGCACAGGACACAGCCAGGGCACCTGACCCAAACTGGCCAACGGTGTATTCCATACCATGTGACATCCCATCCAGTATAGGAACTGGGAAGTGGGGGGCAGGGATTCGCCGCTCGGGGACTGGCTGGGTGTCAGTCGGCGGGTGGTGAGCAATTGCACTGCGCATCATTTGTACATTCCAATCCTTTCATTATTGCTGTTGTCATTTTATTAGTGTTATCATTATCATTATTAGTTTCTTCTTTTCTGTTCTATTAAACCGTTCTTATCTCAACCCACGGGTTTTGCTTCTTTTCCCGATTTTCTCCCCCATCCCACTGGGGGGGGGGGGGGGGGGGAATGAGTGAGCGGCTGCGTGGTGTTTAGTTGCTGGCTGGGGTTAAACCACGACAGTGAATCTTGCAAGGAAAGATACCTGCAAATTATTTTGCTCCTTTGAAAGTCATGATACACATATGAACAATATTTTTATAACAGCTAGGTGAAAAGTCTAATATAATACTAAACTATATATGGGGACAATTTAATTGCCATAGCAGCTCAGGCAAGTGAGCTGGATTGCACTGAGACCACACAAGAACAGACAGGCTTTGGATTTAAAATGCTTTTCTGAAGAAGCCACAAGTTTGTGCTGAAATATAGATGTCTAATTAGCCCCAGAAGGCTGAAAAACCCCAACTGGTGTCAGGAGCCAGTGGTCATGGGAATCAAGGAAAAATCAATGTTTTCTTCCAGGCTTCAGCTATTTGGACAAGGTAGCGGGGACACAAGGATGTTATGCTCCAAGCTTCACAAAACCCCAGCTAAAATGAATAAAGATCTCATTGAGACATTCTTATTGATAAAAGTGTTAAGGAAAAAGTGAACATATCCCAGACAAATTTATTCCCCCAGACCATTACCATGATGCAACACAATTAGAAATGAGACCTACATGGTCCCATGGGTGGATACAGCCCCCCACACGTATCATAACAGGCAGTGCTGCTGGTTTGGACAGACTCAGGAAAAAAGCTTGTTTGTGACACCAGGTTTGCTTTGCAAACACCTTGCACGTTTTCTTTAATGATCTCAGCTGGGTGTCAAGCAAATGTTTAGCTACAGAAGTGTCAGCCATATTAAATTACTTCTATTTTACTGTTTCTGAAGAGGAAAAAAAAATAGAAAAAGGAAAAAAGAGTCCTAGCATTCATCATTTACTCCAAGGTGCTGTAACCAGGTAGAAACTTGTCTTTTATATGCTGAACTGTGTCCATGAAAACACATTATCTTTAAGTGGGCACTGGAGGAACCACACACGACATTGACTTCTTCATGCCATCACTAAGACTGGATACTTCAATCATTTGAAGATTTAAGTGGAGATTAGCAGAGACCTCACCTGCATCTTTCTCTGCCAATTCAGTGTTTTGGACATGCTCTGCAGCAGCAAAGCTCCTTACAAAGGCAAAGCCACAAAGAAGACCTGAACTCTGTCTTTATAGTTCTGTCCTATTAAATAAGAGCAAGGACAGGCCGCCGCTTGTGCCCTTCATGTAGCCAGAGCAGCTGCTCAGAGGTTCACAGCAGACCAAAGACATCACCCACTGGAGACACCCCAGGAAGGCTGGTTTTGCCAGCTGGAGAGAACAGGCCATCTGATGAGGGTTCACCCTGGGTGCACCCCTGGAAATGCAGCAACATCAGCTGAGCTTTCTAGGAAACAGAATGTGACCCATGCTGGTCAGCCTATACCATCTGTATCCACACCATCACACAGAGGCCAGCTAGCAAGATGCCAAGGTCAGATTTTTTTCCCCTTTGTAGTCCCAAGCCTTTTGCAGAAGCTGGTTCTCAGCCCAGAACCCAACTGTCCTGCACTCCAACATGCTATAGATGACTTCATACTTGTGCTTAAATTAATTTCTTACCATATACCTCAGAGCATTTTGTAGAACAAGATGTGTGTCATAACCCCCCATCCTGGACAAAATCAGAGGCCCAGAGAGGTTTGTGCCAGATCCTGGGGCAGAGCAGCAGTTGCTCAGGTGGCTTCCAAAGGGCACCAAGCTCTTTCCCACAAGACTGTAGATGCAAAGCCTGGCCAGCACCTGAGCAGAAATACTATTTCCTCAGCAGTCAACAAGCTCGAACGCTTTAAGAAATATCCTGAGCAACTCTGCCACGCAGGAGACCTGAGAAGGAAGACAGTTATTTCCTCCTTTTTGTTCTTTTTTTGGGCTGCCAGGCCCAGGCACAGGAGGATTTCAGAGAGATTGGATACTATGTGTGCCGCCTTTGAACTTCCCTGAGCTTCCAGAAAGGCACAGACAGCTGTGGAAACCATTGGCCACAGATCATTTTGGGTGACAGGCAGGAGACCCTGTGGAAGATGTCCACAACTCCAGTTATTCAGGAGATGGAGAAAGCCTCTTGCAGAAGCTGGAAGGGAAGACTGGGTGCTTACCGTACATGCCATTCAAGAGCAGGGCACACCACTCATGCCCTCATGGCTGGATGCTCCCCAGACCTTTGAAAGCCCTTTCTCTTCTACCACATGCCCAGGCAGCACAGGCGATCCATCCGGCTACAGAGCCACTGCCTGGGCACGCTGCACTGCAGCTGCACATCCCTAATGGCTCTCTCCAATGTGCTGCCACGTTCAGCTGATTAGTTGTGGGTGATCTGAAATGTCAAACTATTAGCCTTGACAACTACTGCCAAGGTTACTATCGGCTGAAAATATCTTTTTAATAATGTAACTGTTTGTAAGTGGAAAAGGTGATGCTTAAAATACAAAGCGGTAATAACTATGAATTACTGAAACAAAACAGAAAAAGCCTTTTGTTTTCAGTCAGCCTTTCCAAGGCATGTCCTGCCTGGTTCTTGAAGGGATCATGTCCTTGCAAGGCAATTTGCAATATCCTAATTAAGACAGCAGAACCATTACAGACAATAAAAAGCCCCCTGCTAGTGTCCTCCCATCACACCTCTAATGCACAGGTACCCTCACACCCGTCCTGCTACGGGTCTGTAACCTCTACTCATACAAATGCTCCCATCCCCATCCAGAGGTGGGAATACTGGGAAGGAAAATAACTCCTCCTGCGGAGGGAAAGGGGGACGGGGCTCTTCACAGCATCTGCAGCCAACACAGCACTGAAAGAAATACCCACCCTGATTCAGGACAGGACAAAAGCAATCAGCTCTTCCTCAGACACATTTTATCTGAGCGGTTTCTTCTGAAACATGGCTATTTGCTAAGATGGGTACGCTTCCTCTCACTATTAGTGATTCTGGAACAGACAAATTGAAAATATTCCCAGTAAAAAAAAAAACCCAAATAATGCTGCATTTAGCTACTGTTATGCTTGATATTTCTTACAATTTCTTGGAAAAACCATTAATTTATTTGAAACATTTTTATACTTCATGCCAGTGCCACAGCAGGGAATAATGGCCACATTTCAAGCTCAGAGCAAGACTCAGATACAGGAAAAAATTAAACAAGGATAAGAGCAAGAAACTGTTAATGGTCAAAAATATTTTACTGCAGGTTCAACAACAAAGTCTGGAGGAGATAAGTCTGTGTGTGTACTGACATTATATAAAAAAGTGATTATTCAGCCATTCATGGGAACAGAGCTATTGATTCAAGTAACAAAGGACACTATATAAACTGCAGTGGTTTTGCTCTTTTTAGCCTGGGAAAATTGATTTTCTTAAACTTTTCCTTGAACCTGCAAGTAGGGTTTAATCTGAACCTAAAGGAGCCTTTTAAGAACTCCCAAAAATTAAAAATATATCTCTTCATTTTGCACATTTTTGGTTCCTGCTGTTACAGCAGAAACCCAAGAAACATTGGAGAAAGGTGGGAAGAAGTGATAATTGCATTTTGTTACAGTGTTTCCAGTACATGTTTGTTTATATACGTTAAAAATAACATGTAAATATTGAACATAAGTGAAGCAAAACATAAGGCAGCTTAATTCTACTGCAAGACTTAAAGACTGAAATTTAGCAGGAAGAGAAAGATAAAAGCTGTAAGAGTACAGTAAAAAAGAGGCTCATCACAAATGATCTGTGAGCAAACAGCAGATGCAGAACTGCCAGCCACCTTTCCACCCTCCAGGCATGTTTTGCTCTGCAGACCAGCCCGGGAGGCGAAGATGCCCACAACAGCCCATACCAAACCCTTTCCACTTTCTTGTCTGGCTACGAGTAGGTTGCAGATGGAAGCAGCATCCAGGTGGAGGTGCAGCACCAAGCAGCAGTCCTACAGAGGAGCAACAGGCAGCGGCAGAAACTGGATATAGGCTTGAGGCTACCCAGGTCTCTGATCCCACCCAGCTCTGAAGCTCGTCCCCAGGGACCTCCACCTGCCCCTGCAGTGCCATCCCCTGGGCCTGAGCAGGGTGTCAGGAGGGGACTTGCACCCAGCCAGCAGGAAGCCCCAGGTGAGGGGCAGGAGTTAAATGGGAACATCTAGGGTGGCAAATACCATCTGCTTCAGCATTCATTAATACCAGGTCTCAGCCAGAGCACTTAACAAGGACGAGTCTTGGTAAACGTGCAGGTTAAATATCGGAACAGCATGTGGAGGGGGGTTTTGGTTAGAGCGCCAATGCATCATTGCTCTAGTGACAGCCAACCTGACCAGGGTGTTCCAGACCTGTGCCATTCCAGCCCAAGGCTTTCAAGGGACCAACCACCTTTGGAGCCATCAACTGTTAAAGGTGAGGTGGTTGCCCAGCCTGACCACAACCAGCAATCTCTGTCTTTGCAAGCTATAGCATGAATGAGGTCCTTGTCAGCATGCCCTGTTGGGAGCTGAGTGGCAGAATAACCTTGTCCTGAGCCTGCTCCTGCAGGATGCCGGTGCCCTGATTCACCAACTGCATCCTTAGCTCTGGGCATATGCCACATCCCAGTGACACCGGCACCTGCGCCTTGCTAATCTGAGACCAAGCACTCAGCTCCCACTAGAACCAAGCCCGCTGGGACAAGAGAAGCTAAATACAGTGGTGCTAGCACCAAAGCCCTCCTCTCCCCAGCTCACCTTCACTTGGCTTTCCTCTCCAGGGCACTGGTACATGGGAGGTCCTGCACAGGGCCGGGATGAGATGCCCATTGCCTGCATGGGCTGGCAGCTCCCCCGGTCGCCTGTCTCTGCAGTGCTGGGTCCCCTGAAGGTGCTGAGCACCCTGCGCATCCCACTCAGCACCCATGGCTGACAGCCGCGTGTTCACACGTGGTGTGCTGGGACTGTTTACAGCTCCCGCACACCACCTCCTTTGTGGACCCACTGAAAAACCCCAGTGTGCAGTACACCACTGTACATTTACATTGTTGTTTTTCCCCTCAATAAGGCAGTAAATGACCTTTTATTCAAACAACAATTCCTAAAACAAAACCAAAAACCACCACCATCAGAAGATCTGTGAGCAGCGCAGGATGATTTGTTATTTAAGTAGCAGCCAGCCCTGTGTGCTATGCAAACAAAACCCATGCTCTCTGTTCTCGCAAGCCTCCTGCTGACTTTGCAACTAATTTTGTTAGCGAGGAGAACACACTGCGCTGACATCAATGCATCAATGAGACCAGAGGCGTTTGTTCATAACTTTGTAACAAACATTGATCAATCGATTTTTGCCCATGTGGGGAGGGAGAAGCCCACAAACAAAACAAAACACATATGGGGAGATTTTTTTAATGGCACAAAGGGCAATTAGACACCCAACCTTCCAGTGAAATTAGGCTCCTTATGGTCCTCTGTGCTTTTAAAAGTCTTCCCCTTACGCTCAATGGAAACAAAATCTACTGTCAAGCCTCCAAAGGAGGAAAAAAATCAGCTGCAACCAAGAGAATGGTTCGTGGGCCTGCAAACAGCATTCCTGAATGCACCAGAACAAAAAAGACAGGTAAAGGCTCCTTTCAAAGTGAAGGAAACCCTATTCCACATGAACCATCTTTTGTGGCATGTATTGTTTTAAAAATGTCAAAATAGAGAAAACACTAATTAGCTATCAAAAATAATTAAGTGTTCTGTAAACAGTGGAACATACGCGTATTTACTCAGATACATCTCCTTAACGCTAATGCCCATTCCCTTAGCTGTTAGCACTACAGCAATATTGTCAGGCCACATCCGAGATCTTGCAAGGCATAATATGGACTACTCACAACAGGCAGATCATACCCCAAGGGACTGAAGTCTAAGTACACAAGGAAAAAAGGCAGAAGGTAAACAGAAAGGATTTGGTCAAGGTGAATTGTGCAATAGCAAAACCAAGGAAAAGCACTCAAGTCTGTGGTTCGAAGTCCAACATCCCATTCAGAGGCTCAGGTTGCCCAAATCCTATCCGCTGTGCACCAGTCCAGCAGGACGAGCCGCCCAAGTGAAGCTGTGCCACTCTTCAGATGCTTGTGGAACACAGATGCTCATTTATAAAGCTCACAAATTAACTGCCAGAACCAGCCACCAAAAGATTACTTCACCCCACCCTTGACAGCCTCTTTTGGAAGCATAGTCCAGAAAAGTGTCACAGAGGGTCAGTGACAGTGAAAGTGAAACTGTCCTGTATTACAGCCCAGGCTGGGCCAGTGGTCCCTTCTCACCCTCACAGTTTATTTTCTATGAAGTAATATACCTATGCAGTTCAGATGTGAAGTGTCAATGCCAGTGTTGGAATTTCTAGCCGCAAGCTGTGGAGACGATGGCTACTAACAGTGTACTCACAGCTCCATTGAGACTCACAGGCATGATTTTCCCCAGAGAATTTCCCTTGAAGACCCCCTCATCTCTCTAGCCTTGTTAAAAAAAAGATAGGAAAGTTGCAAATCAAGTGATGGAGCCAGAGTCTTCCAGCTGGTTCTTTCCAAGACTTCGTAAAATAGAGCAATCTGGTGCCTGGGTCCTTCCTACCTAGCTGACTGTGCTACAGAGAAATGCAACTTTTTAGTCCAACACATATACGCGAAATGCAGTCTGTGGAAGCTAACAAATGCAAACTTCAGCAGAAGGAATAATCACACAGCTAACTGAATAGCTCAGCTGAATATGGGGAAAAGCATATTTTTATTCAGAGAGAACTGACCCATATTCCTCTTTTGGGCTGTGGAACCAGTCTACTATTTTTAAATGTGTTTACTTAGCATACAGCTAGATGGCAGAACAGCACAGAGGAAATACCTGAGCCCCCTCACCTACCTGCGGCAGGACAGATTATCCCACAGCAAGATTCACGATGGCACAGCTGATTCAACTTCCATTGCTAGGTTAGGTGTGTGAAACAAGTTGCACACCTGAGCAGTCTGGTATTTTTGCAGACTCCCAGCCACTAACACTGGTTCTGGTTCTGTTCAAAGGGCACTGAGCTACAGGACACATTTTGAGCGCAGGTCTAAGCAAAACTTTATCTAAGCATGTTTCACCTGATCTCCAGCCTTCAGCTTGTGCCAGCAATGTTAGATTTAATTTCCATGCCCAGAACTGCTGCCTGACCCCAAGTGGCTCCCTGGGATCCTGCTTGCCCTTTGCCTAACAAGTCCATCAATGCTTTGGAGACAGATTCCTCATACCACATGCCTGCACAGCACCTTGCACTGCAGCGTAGTTGTCCTGACATCTTTAGATGCAAAGGTGCTGCAAATAACCAAAACTATCTTTCAGGTGAACTCACACAAGTTATGTTGACCCCTTCAGTAAGAACACAGCTGTAAAGCAGAACAGCTCAAACACAGTATGACCCAGCAAAAGCACCCCCTGTACAGAAGAGGCTAGGGCTGCCAGGAATAGCTCCAAGGAAGATTGCATTTTGATTTAAGAGCTATAGAACAGCAGCCAAATGGAGAAGAGAGATGAAGCACATCTTCCAAAGTTTACTCTTGCAGCCTGACTAATAGTTCATGATAGTATTTACTCGGCAAGTATTTGTGACCTTATTTTTCCTTTGGAAAGACTGTGCTCTGAGGTTGCACTGAAACAGACGATCACCTGCTCATTAGTTGGCTCCCTCAGCAGGGAAATGCCACACAGACCGATGTCAGCGCTATCTAGCTGCTCCCCATGCACAGCAAACCACTCAGAGAAAGTGCTCTGCCTGGGCTGCGTCCCTCCTGCAGCCAGGTGACATTTAGCTGGTCTCTGTAAGACACAGAGCTAGTGAACATCTCGCTGTCAATCTCCCACACAGCATCTCTGGGGGCTCACAAGAGCCAAGCTCACAGCAGTGGTCCCCGCTGCAGTCACTAACCATCTCACTCCCCTCTCCCTCAGCTGCCTATTTCCACAAACATAGCAGAGTTCCTTCACTTTGAGACCAGTTCTGCTGCCAACTTTGCCTGGAACTGGCTGGGAGGAGGACAAGGAGGTGGCACTGGCTGCAGGCAGAGCAGGATTTTAAAGTCCTTCTTGACAAAATGAGTTCTCCTAGCAGTTTTGAGCATTTATACAATTATAAATATTTACAAATTTTATTTATAAGGATCAGCATAGCTGAAAAAATATCTGGAAGGAGCTGACAAGAGAAAACATGAATGTTTCATAGATTAACTAGACAAGTACTTGCATCCTGATTACAGTGTCAGGTGCTCAGCTCCAGTAAACCAGCATATCCACAGGACTGACACTAGGGCTATTCTGGTTTGCACAGGCTGAGGATCCAGTCAATGAAGCACTAAGCAATATCATTCATCATAAAACGAGGGTCTTTGGGAGCCCTATATATGCATTTACTCCAGAGCTCCTCGCTTCAGACAGAGGCGGCACAGTTCATGCAGTCATCTGGCCCCCACCCAGCCTGGCTGCTTTAACAGGAGTACAATATGTATTCTCCCCTTATGCTATTTACTCACAGCTACAGATGTTGACACAACAAAGAGCTAAAGACAGACAGACAGAAAGGCAATAGTGTTGCAGCGCAGACACTAAGGGCTCTATTCTTCAGAAAAGAGCCTCTGACTTCCCCACCCAGCCCTGCAATTCATTTGAAAATCATCTGGGCTGGTGAAGCTTGCTTTCCTCTCTTGCAGGACACAGATGAATGTAAGTGAACATCATCTTTGCTGTTTGTTTCTGTGCTGAACTGAGCCCTTATAAATCCACAGAAAAAACAATTGTTTCAAATCAAGTGGCTAAAGCTCGTGGATGTATTGGGCAGTGTGCAACTTCGCCTCCTGTTGACCTGCCCCTACCAAGGAGCTGTGCTGGGAAGAGCATAGCTTTTTACTAATATTATCTTTGGAGAGCCAGATTTAAAGGGCTGACTTTTTCCACAGAAAAAGAAAAAACCTAAACGCTTTCTGGGGGACAACAGCTTGCATTTCCAAAGCTTTGCAACTACACATAAAAATGCTCAAACAGCAAAAGAATATAAACATTTCAAAAAACATGACCAGAAAAGCTGGGAAAGATAAGAGCAGGGGCTAGCCTGGGGCTCAGCAGGATGGGTTTCAGTTGCCCATTCTGCTCTCGGGCTGCCCAGCACAGCAGCAGCACGCCCTGGCCCCAGCCTCTGCATCTTCCCTCGCGCTGCTGTGAGATTGCTGCAGCAGGGTGGGTGCTGGGGTTTAAGACTCAAGAACCCAGAGCTGGCTTTGTGAGCATTTCTCAGTGGATTTGGAGAGAGCTTTTTGGAATTGGCTGGTGGTATTTTAGCTGCAAGTCCCCGGCATGATGCCTGCATAATGGTCAGAGGGGTGGAAATGCCCACAGAAGGTGGCCAGTGCTGGATGTGAAAGATATGTCAGCAAGGCCTTGCAGCGTTGGTCAAAGCTTTGTAAAAATTGTGCTCAGTGCTGCTCTGAGGTGTTTGGTCCTGCTCTCCACTTGGCCAAGATGTATTACAATGTCTTTAAAGCCCTGCTTGTCTCATGCTATTAATGACATAGGCAGTGACCCTGACATTAAGCCTACTGAGGAAAGCCCTAGACCCATACCAAGCCCCACAAGGTTCAGGGAACCTATGCACTCATGCACAGTCTCTTCACGCGCAGTCAGTTGACTGTTTGGAAGCCTTGCACTGCAAACCAGCTCTCCTCCAAGCACCATACAAGCTAGAAAAGGGATTCTGTTTTTTAAACAGTTGGGTGTTTTAAGCTTCTCATGCAAACTAAAGTTCAGATCCCTCACAACTGGTGGGAAAAGATATTATTGCCTGGAACCATGCCCAGAAAGACTCAAAGCTGAGCTTCCTTCTGACTCCACTCAATCGCCAGCTCCCATCACTCAGACATGATGCCATCTGGTGTTTACAAGCAGTAAAACCAGCCACTTCCCCAGAAGCATCAGGGCTTCTCCTGGGCAAAGAGTTTGGAAGATATTCAGGCAGGAATAAGCAGTTCCCAGATTAGCAAACACGCAATAATTCACAGCATTTGTTCTGCCAGAAGATTAACGTTCCCCTAGCACTGCATTGACTCACAACCCATCAACATGTCTTAATGCTTTAGGTTGGGCTTCAAGGAGAACGTGGGTAACAGTTAAACTCTTAATTTTGCTAATGTCTCCATTGGATGGGGATTCACAGTTTTGGACTGCAGACATCCCCGCTGCTGAAGAGCTGTCCTGGCACAGCATACAACACCGGAGCAGCCTCCCATCCCAGAGCCACACGCTGCTGGTCCTGAAGGGGCTGTAAAGAGTCTTTTTCAAAAAGCAAATAAATGAGTTGACTTCATAAAAAAAAAAGCAGGGAACCAAGTATCCTCCTTCCCTCAGAGAAATAAGACTGAGTATGAAATAGGTCTGCTTTGAAAGAACTGACAACAGTGGTTTTGTGGATAGCGTTTCCCTAAAAGAAAAGGCATCTCTCCTACTAGGAAGGTGATCACTGACCTTTCGTCTCAAAATTTCCTGCAGTTCATGTCTATGTTCCAGCAAGGCAAAGCCAGGTAAGTTTTGCTCTGTTTCTCGCCGGCAATCATGCATTAAGAGACAAAAGTCTGACTCTCCCCCGCTGATGGACGCTTAACAGGAAGTCATGTTGCCCAAAACCAGGGCCAGCCCTGTGTCTCCCCACCCCTCCTCAGCAGCCGGCCAGCCCTGCAGGCTGGCACCTCGCAGATGGCTTCCAGCCCAGGCGCTGCTTCGGGAGCAGGACAGGGAATTTGCCTTCCCATGCCAAATGCTCCGACTGCCCCTCTGACCTGCCGCTGCCCTTGAACCCTGCCTATTTTTAGCCCACCTTGGCACACCAGAGGTCCCGGCCCCAGCAGCCAGGCAGAGCTCCAGAACAGCAGATGTGGCTAACGCAGGGGATGGCCCGTGGCCAGCAGACCCTGTGCAAGGGAGCGCAAGGACAACTGCCCACAGGCGAGCTGCTCCGACTCACCGCACCACCCCACCAAGATCCCACAACATCACACACCTCCCTGCCGGCAAGCGGTGCAGAAGTTGCAGCTGGGCACGCACTGGTCCAGCGGTGCCAGGATAACCCAGAAAATTGTTTTTGAGCTGCATTCCCTTGCATTTAGCCGGTATTGCCCTCCCCAAAGCAATACAATAGGAAACAAACTCAGCACTCTTTAGGAGGAAGCACCATTCAGGATTTTGTTTCCCAGCACCCCGGGGATAATCCAGATCTGCAAATTGATTTACACTGGATAAAACCAGTTTGTCTCAATCATCAGTACACTATTGCTTAAACACACAGTGTATCAGCAGGTCCTGCTGCACCCAGGAAATGCAGTCCCTCCTCCGCCATGGGTTCCAGTCTGGAGACAGCCCCCACCAAAAGCAAGGGAAGGTGGAGGGGAAGGGTCGGTGGGTCAAAAGCTGCAATGCTGTTTCCATGTCCCACACCCAGACAGAGCACCCGTGATGCTAGAAGTACATGAACAGGCTGTGTTGGAACAGATCTCAAAGAAGGAAACTGGCAGCACAAGGAAACACGTTTTCCAAATATTCAATGGGGAACTTTTGAACCTAAAGCAAACATACGAATTTACTGAAGATATCCACCAGCATGAAACAAAGTAGTAAGTAGAGATGGTCACCCTTACAGTTTTTCTGTCTTCGAAAGACAGATTTACTTTCTTACACTTGTAAAATCTTTCTAAATTGGAAGAGATGCTTGAAATCCTATACCAACTCCTGTAACAGGACAAGTGTCAATACAGTTGAATCTCAAGGCTGAATAATTTGATCTTCGAGCAGTGCTGCAGCGTTCAGGCAGAGTTGAGAGCATTTTTATTTCCTTGTGCACATTGCCACCTTGTGGTTTTCCTCCCAGTTTCTAGAAGAGGCCCCAAAATTCAGAGATGCAGCCGGAGTGCATGTGAAGTTATCTGGAAATATTTTCATTTGCTTGATCACAACCAGCGCCTAGAGAAATAACAGGCTATGAAATAACACTGCATATAGTTACACAGTTCAGAGGTAGCTTTATCAGCCTTCAATTCTATAGCAATATTTTTCCTGGTTCCAGTTCGTATTGTCTAACATTGTGGCAGTAAAAGAAATCGGGGAACTAAAGAATTTTGCATATGGTATTATTTCTAAAAGCTTCAACTGCATTTTTTACATTTCTCCTGTTTCTCTGCTAATTGCTGTTTAAGTTTAACAGGTATGTTAGCTGCACAATTATTTGTTTGCAGATGAGGTTGACACTGGTTTACAGAGTACAGACAACCGTGTAATTCTTCTGTAGCTACATGATAATTATTGTGCTATTATAGAGTAATTAAACATTCAAGTAAACATTAAAACAAGGATTCTGTATGGGAGCTGCCAACAACCATAGGACAGAAAACCAAATAGTAATTCAAATTACAGTGTAATATAGTGGTACCAGCTAAAGCAGGTAGTTAAGAGTCTATCATCTTTTACACTACAAAAAATTTTTGTAGCTTTTCTGGCTACACAAGTGTCTGGCCTAATGACCAAGGAGAGATCTAATTTTGCAAGTTCTCTGTGTGGGTTAACACTTTTGCCATCCAGTTATGCCTCTCCTTTTCCTAAGGACAGAAACAAATACATAATTTATGCTAAAAACGGTACAAACACTCCAGAAAAGTGTTCTCCAGAAGACCTTTCACAGTAGATTTCTTGACCCCCCACAAAGCAAAGTCAGAACTGCTGCTGCCACCCAAGTCAGGGATGCAGCAGCCCGTGCTACAGCCAACATCTCCCCACCAGCACCAGGCCCAGGACAGGCTCCTCAGGCTGTGTCCCAGCAGTGCTCTGGTTACTGGATCACACAGCTGCATTTAGATAGGTGTGTTAAGATCAAATCTATTCTGTGTTCATGTTTTATTTCATCTGGTTCCTGCTTAAACCTAGCAAAATTCCCCCTAATGCTGGAATTTAGCAGAACGCTTGTTTTGACACTTTAACTTCACACTTAGAAATCAGAGCGACATCCTACCCCTTCAGGAACATATGCCTGTTGATGCTACACAAGCAAAATAGTCTGGCTTTGCCTGAGTTTGTTTCTTTAAGAGGCAAACCTGAATGTTAAGATACTCATGTCCAACTGTTAGTTAACTGTCCTAAGTGAAGCCCAAACACAAAGTACTTTGTTCCATGTCAAAGTCAAACTATTAAAAACAACATTTAAGCCCATGCTGAAGGGATACCTGAGGACAGTGTGTATCATATATAAGGATAGTATCTGACCCAACTCAAAACTCCAATTCCGCCCCCCCCCCCCCCCGAGACTTTTCCAATGCATTTCTTGCTTTTTGGATGCTGCAATGAAGACCCTCGATAAGAAAACGGCTCTGTTCAGGAGCAGCCTGAATACTGCAGCTCCCACAAGTGAGCCCTGAGATAAAGCCCGGCATGTCCCCGCAGCACCACGCAGCCCTCCTGACTCCTTCCCCTGCAGCAGAGCGGGCACAAGCACACAAATTTGTTACAGGCACATTTCAAGTTGTCCAGTGTCTCCAGGAAAACATCAGGCTACAGAAAGTAAACTCACAGAAGATTTCGTTCAACTCCATTGCTGATGATGGATACAACTTAAACAGCCCAACTCATCCTTAAAGATCTTCTGGCACATCCTATAGTGTAAGGTATCTATTTGGTTGAAATATTCTTGGTTCATCATAACAAGTAAACTTGACGCACAGATGGGAAATTCTGTACTGTATTTAAGCAAAGATCCTCCTATTGACCAGAGAGGTATGTTTAAGAACAATCTATCCCTTTTGTGAAAGATTCTTTAAAATCATGTGTGTGTAAAAGAGCAATCTCCAATTAGCTGGGGAATGAGGGGACCACGAGCAAGCAGGTCAAGAGGGGTTGTAGTGAAGTCTGCAGGGGTAACACAGGAACTGCATGTGACAACACAGAACTGTATCTTCAGGAGAGCACAACAGACATTGGGATAGATAAGCTTTCACGAGTGAACAAGTTATATTTTTTACTCCAAGTTTGCATCCAAGCCAGTGAGCCAGCCTGGCTCAGAAGGACCTACACCTTTAACATCCTTCCATAAGGATGTCTATGGTGTGCAATACAGCTACAAGGGAAGTATTAAGGATCTCTGCCCTGTCATGCTTATTGAAAGGAATACCTGCCCCAAAATAGCCGCTCACTTAATTTAGTCAGTAACTTTAACTGCAGAAGCATTTCTGTTATGTCCTGGCTTCTTATGATGACATGACTTTTACGCTAGTCCAAGAAGATGCACAAAAACCTGATTTGGGGCAAGTTTGCATTGTTTGTGGCAAAAGCATTTTCCATAACTATTTAACGCTCATACAGCACTTTTCCACTCACGGATCTTAACATTTGATGAAGACAGACAAATATCATTAAGCCAAAGGTCATACCATAAATCATTTAAGACTAGGACCTAAATACAGCAATTTCCATTTCTTGCTCAGTCTCCTCCAGTGGGCACTTTGCACAGGCTTGATCCCACCCCTGCTGCAGTCACAGGGAAGCTCTACCTCCAGCTCGGAGGAAGCTGGATCAGGGCCCATGTGCTCAATGTAAAGGCACAGATTAACAAACGTAATTTTACTTGCACTGCCTGTGAGCCCAGCAATTAGCTGTTTTTTATAATAGTTCCCCCTTCTGATCACATGCTGCTATTATCAAAGCACATGCACCCATTTAAACCTTGCAAAGAAAATCTCCCTGCATATTTACAGAGGGGGAATAACCTTCCTAGTGACCAACAGAAATAAACAGATTTATTTTGACCATGGACAGATTACCTCATAGGATGCATACCAAGGCTTTACTGACCCTTGGTTCCCTTACTCTGTTTACAAACAAAGAAATCCTTGTGACACTGTGAAGCTGCATAGTTTTAAAAGTATAATTTTATTACCTTCAATGCATATATTTGTTAAGGTAGCAATAATAATCACAGCTACTGTTATCCTTTTCTTGCTCTGCCCCCTCACTTAGCAACCAGTTTGACTGTTGCCACTATTATTCTTGGCTTGCCAAGGAAACTATTTCTGTTCCTTGAATTTAATTTCCTAGCAGAGTTTAATTTATATTTTGTTGCTTTACAGTTGTCATGAAAACCCTCCTTTCCTGCTAATTACAAGGTATGCTGAAATCTCCTCCTCCCACTCCACAGATCACCAGCTGTTGAGGGGGCTGGGGCACTACCTCCATCCCTGTGACTACACTCACATTTTGTTAAAGGACTACTTACTTGTAAGGAAATATGCAAAAAATAATGTCTTTCCAGATTTTGTTCATTGGCATCTTGGAAGAGACTTCTCAGGAGAAAGGAATTTTTCTACCTCTACACTGAAGATAAATCAATACCGACGAAGTCGAAACTCCCTGTAGAGGGAGCAGGCTCACCATCCCATCACACCCAGGACACTTTAGTCATTTCGCCAGATGTGAATGGAAATAACACTTTCCAAATAAGCACATGGCATCTATCATCTAACTTATTTGCTGAACCTTGACAACTCTGTCAGGGTAGCTTGCTCTCTGAATGAGAATTAAACAGAATTTCTGACTCAGGGCTCCAGGTTTCCTTATTCAGCATCACTGGCATGAAGCACGCCTGCAGACGTGTCCCAGCATACAGAATTAGGCAATAACTTTCCCACACTGCTAAACTTTTCTAGCATATTCCTCAAGTAGTGCTGGAAACAAGAGCATCAGGCCAAGGGACTTGTGGCGGGGGGGCAGGCTATCTCATTGCCCCTCCAAGGGTGTCCTGCACTGGAACATGCTGAGTCACTTGGATACCCACAAGAAAGGAGCAAGCTCCCTCAAGACAGATAATTATTTTACATCTTACCCCCACTCCCCCCACCCCAGAGCCAGGACCCCTGAGTCCATACAGCACTGCAGAGACCTCTCGCCAAGCCTCACCACACTGCAGATACAGGTGAGGTTGACCTGCATCCTGGTCTCCAGAGCTCATGGTGCTTTGCTTCCAGATAAAGACAAGGCCATGCCAGTGGCATCATCACTGGTGCCAAGTGGGTGTCAAAAGGATTTATACCTTTTCAGCTGCCAGAAGAGAAGGAAAACACCTCTGTAACATGAGCCCAGACCCATCAGCACAAGCCACCCCAAGCACTCACGGCCGGCACTGCAGTTGGGAACAACTTGCACAGGGGGTACAAATGCACGTGTTCAGGACCTACTTTTAAGCACCAAAACAACTCCTCCAAGAGGCTCCTGAGGAGCTCTTGAGGGCCTTCTCCAGTCAGCCTAGACTTCTTTGCGGTTCTGTGGTGCTTTAGGACCCTTCAAATCACCAAACCTGCCTGTGGATGCTCTGAGTGAATTACAGGGGGTTTACTACAGCATTCAGCAGGTCTGGGGGGTCATTCTTCCTCACAGTCTCACCAGCCAGCACATACCAAGAGGGACATGTGGCTCACATTAAGCCTGAGGTGCAGGCAGGGTACCCCCATCCCACTGGACTTAGTGGCACCACTGAGCAAGGTGCTATTTGCAAGTACACACACATGACATGAATGCACAAGAGATGAGGAAGAGGAGCAGAGGGCACCCACAGCACCTACCCCTCCCCAAGCAGGGCTAGAGCCCAGGCAAGGTGGTCAGCCAGGTCAAGGGGAACAAGGAGCAGGTACAGCCCAAGGACCAAGAGAGGAGCTACCTGCAGCCAAGGTCCAGCCAGGAGGAGTGAAGGAGCCAGGAGAGCCAGCAACAGTGCTGAGCACAGAGCCACCCCCAGCACAGCTCAAGCAAAAGGAAGAAGGGGGCCTGGCCCTGAGCTTAAATGGAGCTCCCAAACCAATGGGCAGGGGCTGTGTGGGTGGGGGCCCGGGTGATGCTCGTCAGGGCAACTCAGGCTTATTAGTGCCTGCAGTGCTCCCACCTCTTCTTTTGCTCTGGGCTTTACAAACCTCTGTCTCCTCTCCGTACAACACAAAACGCTGACAAAGCTAGTGGAGGGGAAGGTACAAATACAGCCTTTTTCCCTAAAACACAGTTTTCCCTATATTAGGTGTAGCTGGGAAGTATATGCTAACAATTTGTCAAACACTGAACTGAAATTGTGGATAAGAATCATGCTTTTTGCCTAGAAAATTGAAAATGAAATAGTGTCTAAAACTGTAGCTATTACATAGCACATTATCTTGAAGGGCTTTGGTATAATTTAGATAAAACACCGTATCTCTTATTTCAGAAATGTCAACATCATTCTAAATGTACATGTGCTTTTCTATTCGTTTTCTATGAAGACTTACATCTCTATGAGCCTCTTTCTCTTGTTCTCTCCATTTTCTTTTTAAATTGGCAAATGAGTATTCAATCTTTCAAAATTTCAGGTATATTTTTATATGTGGGAAAAGTGCATGTTCAGAGATGCCCCTGCATGGCTCCATTATGTATGTTATCAGCTGCAACTATCAGATATAAAATCTATGCATCTGGATGAAATAGAAAAAATTAATACTGAGCTCCAGAAAAGGATGAAATGTTTCACTTCCCTCCTGCTCTCCTGATAACTTATGTTGCACTTCATCCCTATTGCTGGGTACATGGTGCATTGGCAGGTGGGGTGTGAATTAGTGCCCCAGGCACCGGGTCCTAGACTGAAATGAGAACCCCCTCCAAAAAAACTTGAGCACAAGCAGGCAATGTGACCCAATGGACCAGCTGGTTGCAGCTGGGCTGCAGCAATGTACTTTGGGAAAGGACTGGATTGCAGGAACCCCCCCCTGAAGAGGTGCCTCCCATCAGGGCTGACTCTTCGCTTTGCACTGGGCTCCTGGCTGGGTTCTGCTCATCCCTAAGGACACTGCATGCACACCCAGGGATATACTGCAACCCCAGGGTCTGAGGCCAGGGCTCCAGCAGAGCAGGACGTTGAGGAGTTTGGCACCACAGAACCCTTAGACGTTTAGCTCCCAGCACATCCACCACCCGAGTGTGTTGAGAGCTGGAGACGACTACTCCCCCCTAATAACTGCAGCGGAGCAGCACAGGTCCATGTATATCCGCACCCACGGACCTCCAGGCAGAACAGACGAGTGCAGGAGCAGATGGCTTCTCGTCCTGCGTCAGCCAACCTAAACCCCACTTCTTGCAGGGGCTCTGTTTCCCAGCCTGCTCCCAGACACCTCTGCCTCCCGGCCAGCCCCCACTTTGCTCTCTGCACCTCTCTTCAAGTGCAGCCCCCCAAGGTGCACCCAGCTCTTCTGGAGCAGAAGACCTCGCTGACGGCAAAGGGAGCAGAATAATTACCCACCACGTCTCACGCACTATTTGTTCCCCCAGCTGCATTTGATTTCAGGAGAGGCTCTCACCCACGAATCTGGGATATCTCCATTACCTTCTTTCCATCACCACAGCTTCTTCTTCAAAACCTGGGAAAGAGGAAAATACGCAAACTGAAATACAGGAAATTCCAGTTTAGCATATGAACCCCCTTTTTTTCAGTGGTCAAACACTGGCCCAGGGTGTCCAGAGAGGCTGTGCAGTCTCCATCCATGGAGATACTCAAAAGCCAACCAGGCACAGTCCTGGGCAACCTGCTCTGGGTGACCCTGCTTGAGCAGGGGTTGGACTAGACCATCTCCAGAGGTGCCTGCCACCATCAGCCACTGTGTGGGTTTCATGTTTTGCCATCTCCAACCTCTGATCAGGTTTCAGGAGTGTTTCAGACCCCCTGCTAATTGCCCTCCAATGGTTTCATACTGTTGTCCCAGGAGAAAAAGCCCTCCTGCAATGGGAAGGGGAAAACAGGGTGTTGGCACAAAATACCATGGGGATGTGCCTCTTTTGGCAGATGCTGGCAAGCCGAGAAAGAGGGAGGAATGATCATGCAAGCAGGGCTTTATTGCAGCTGCATCTGTCTGCCTCGGTACCTGCTCCCCAGTGTGAAATGCCTGTGTGTGCCCGCAGCCAGATGCATGCAGCCGCTGTTGTAGATGGTGGACTTACAGCATGGCTGGGTTTGGCTCTGTTTGCTTTGTACCTGAATCAGCAGTTGGACAAAAATAACAGGATTTTTCCCCCAGCACATTTACATTTTCATTTACTTCTATGCAGGCTCCCCCTTCCCTGACCTGGGAGCTGGAGTGCATCACACACAGACCGTCACTGGCAGAAACCACCAAGTACTGTGCAGGAAGGTTGTGGTCACCATTTATCCTAATTAAAATGTCCCTTAGAGTGTATAAAGGTGCAGATTTACACGACTTGGCTGTTTGCTGTCACAAGCAAAGATGCAGTCACACATCAGCGCTTACCCTGAACTACCTGTGATTGTTTACCGCTTTTAACAGTGTAATACATGAATAAATAAAGAGGTTTCTAATTAGATTAAGACTGATCGAAAATACATAGTGAATTACCATTCTTCTTTTTTACACAGCCAAATATTTTGTGAGATGAATGCCATCCTAATTTAAACCTTCAGCTTAGCATTCAGCAATTCCCTGTATTAACTGTTGCCATTTCACACCTCCAAAGTGCCATTGATAGCTCTGGGCACTGAGAGGCCATCACCAGCCCACAAGGAGACATGGCCATGCAAGCTGCACTGCACTGGAGAGGAGTATGAAGCTATCTACAAACATGGGGTAATTTCCCCGCTCTGAAGGAAGAAGGGTTATCTGTGCCGAGTATGACGGCTGAAGCATGCTCTGCCCCAAGCCAGGCTGTGGGCAGGGACCCCAGTGCATATGGAAAGAGTAGCCATCAACACTGCTGCCTTTTGCACCCACTTCTGCAATACACGCCAGGAGCATTGATATGCCACTCGGGTCCCCAAAGTGACTGAAAAGCAGACTGTGCAGCTAGCACCGGCAGGGACTGCTGGACTCCGGTGCAGGGGCCAAGAGATGACTGCCATCCCTGCACACACGTCAGCAGCCTTTGCTCACCACTTCTGCATACACAAATGGAATCAAACAAGGGGAATGTTTATAGGGATGCAAGTCTGCAGCTGCAATTTACCAGTTCATTAACAGTGTCCCTGCAAAGATCATTTTTTTTTAATTGGAACCCTAATTAGCAATGAATTCTCATTATTTTTCATTGAAATCCCAAAGCAGCTTTGGCACATTCTCTTTGTTCTTTTGAAAACAGGGAAGTGGAGAAGCCTAGGGGAGATAAAGCAGCAGCTGATGATATACTAGGGGGGTAGTTTTCCCCTTGAGCCATTCCTTCAGTTTAATACATTTTGCAGCAATTTGACTTATTATTTATGATTTGAAGAAATAAGTATTTCCATAAAGAAACATTAACTTCATCACAGCTGATTGCCACTCGCTATCCTTCCCAGAAAGACGTGTCACTAGGATAAGACGCACCCTGTAATGAGGCTGCGTTCTTCTTTCACTCAGGCAAAATCTCCATTGACTTCAAGAGGAGTTTTACAAGTGCAGGGGCACAAATCCAGAAAGCGGCGACGAGAAAAGTTCTGCCTGAGAAACAGCAAAACAGCCCCCACAATTACAGCGCGGTGGCTCTGAACAGGGAAATGTTAATCAGACGGAGAGTTTGCCAAAACCTTCATTAGCACCAATAAGGTCAGGCCCCAGAGCGAGCATGTGGTGCCAGGAACCGACCTTGGCACCTCGTGGTTGTTTAATGTGAGCCGCAAGGACCGGCTGCCAGCAAAAGCTGAGGGACAGGCTATTCCTAAAGCGATGGGTGAGATGCTTGGTGTCACAGGGGGCACCCGGCTCCTTCCAAAGATAAAACCTCTTTTCCAGAGCGTCAGCTTTCCAGCCGGAGCGGCCGGTACTCAGGGCCATGCCAGCTGCTGGGGCAGAGCAGAGGTTGAACCAGCAGAGATGGGCTTCCCTGCAGCCTGGGGCTATGGGGTCCCCAAAAGCCTCCAAGTATCGGCTTGATTCATTAAAATGAGTATTTGAATGCAGCAGTGTGCAAGGCGGCAGAATGAAATCTTTACATCGTCTTGGAATTAATGTTTTGGTATCACCTGGGTTTTCCCTTATTGAAAACTGGCAATTAGTCTACACCAAGAAGCCATCATCCCTTGCTAGTTAGAGACACATTGACACTATTTTTCTCAGATGGGGAAATACATGGGCTGAGAGGTTATTTAACGGCGTAGCAGCAGTGCCCACGTCCTCAGGCAGAGGAGCAGGGCTCACGCATGGCTGCCATTCCCTCAGGATTCACTGTGTCCTTTGCCGGGTCTATCGCAAACAACTACATTTATGTTCCTACAGCCATATCGGCCTCTCTGACTGTACAAACACTGCTCTTGGAGGCTGAGCTGTGCCTCGCTCCTGAGTAATGCCCCCAGATTTACTAGACTGTGCTTATCTGACCCTCACTCTGCTAATTCTTCAAGAGTTGTAAAAGTGAAAAGGAGCCCTTCAAGCAAGTACAAATGTAATTTTTCTTTGGTTTTGGTACCTCTTCATGGCCTGAGTGCCTTGGAAGGGCCACAATAGAGACAAGAATCAGCCCCAGTAAATTTTATCACTCAGTTTTGTTGCAGCTAACAAGCAAATAATGAAAGAAAAAAAGAGGTTTATTTTTCCAGCGGAAGAACGGCGCAGCACCCCGTGGCATCTCTCCCTCACTCTGACCTGCACAGAAATTCACTCACATCTGGAGGTGCACCCTGCTCCCAGCCACGCAGCAGCACAGGGATGTCACTGGCTGGCTGTCGCCTCTCAGGGGACAACAGAAGAGAAGCACATCAAGAAATGAGTGACCTACGCACACTCTGGTAACAAATGGACTTGGCACTGGAAAAGAGGAGCCTCGCTGTTTGACCGTACTGGTATCTGCTCCAAACCCATGAATGCTTTGGGCTTTTGGTAAATTTTGAGATTTTTTTTCAGGGGGATGGATAATCATCACATGTTTCCACAGTCCTTCTACAAATTATTTTGATAATAAAGGACCTCCTGTGACATTAAGTACATTTTAATTACAACATTGTCTGTAATGCATATATCTAATTGCAAATAATTATTTTATCATATTTTGTCTGTATGCCTGTTATATGCATCAGATATTATCTTCTGACTCAGTGGTACCGGTTAATTAAAATTTCTCTTTTAATATCGTTTCAAAGCTAACCACATAATTTCATCTGAACACCAGCTGTGTTGGTAAAAATTATTTTTTATTATTTTTTGTCATGCTTGTCCATGGAGGAAAACCCGAGCCATTTCTGAAGGCTATAATTACTGCACTGCTTTCTGCAGTAATTTATTTGCAAAAGAAGAAAAGAAAGAAGAATCTGTGTAACATCAGTGGCCAGCGGTTGCTTTGTGTGTTTCTGGTTTATGTTGAAGGTTTTTTTGTTCTCTTCCTTATGTACAAGAGAATTTGAGATCTTACTTTTGGAAGGAGAATTTAACGTATTACATAGCCATTAGATAAAGTCTACCTTGTCGGTATAAATTGCACTCAGGGTTAAGACAATCTACGTGGTCATTCTTGATGTTAACAAAGCTCAGCTCCCAGTCAACTGTTTCCCTCCTCATTTATTGTTTCTTAGAGTGATAAAGAGCAAACACAAGGTGAGAGAAAAATGAAAACATGAAGATACTGTTGAGTCAAAAAAAGAGAGCTTAGGTTAAATATATGGCAATATAAAAACCAAAACAAGAAAGCTGAGCAGTGGGCAAGAGAAAAAAGACGACTCTTATTTTGTGTGGGAGAACACTTCATCTGTAACTTGTAGTAAAAAATTACCTTTACTTCTTACCCCCTGTGCATTATTTCTTAGGACCAGAAGTATTTCTGCAAGTCTGACTGTCAGCATCTTACTGCTGTTTAAGACCATACCGCTGACATATTCTGCCTGTCTGTTCAGAGTGAGCTCCAGAGAAGACAGAGGGGCAAAGGCCGGCAGGGAGAGGGTTAACACATGTCCCCAAAAGCCGGGATACAGCTCGGCAGCCAAAGGAGGGGAGCAGGGGCTCCCGGGACCTCCGCTGATGCTGGGCGGGCAGAGGCGAATGCTGCCAGGAGGAAATTGCTAGAGCTCTACCGAGACCACGAGTGACCTTTCCTCTTGGAGAGGGGTGAAGTAAACAACACTTATCTCAGATTTAGTGCGGTTGAGACAAGCAGCACTTTATCTCTGTACCGTGGCACATGGAGCAGGGAAGCAGAGTAGTGATTTTCCCGCTTTTATGGTGTAAGCCGTCTCTGCTTTCTTAGTCTGGTCTCAAGTTGAGCTGTAACACCTCCTCATGGAAAGATCTTGGCCAGGGCAGTAGGTTATGGGCTTTCACAACTTGCCATAAACCTCTGCAGGCAGTTCAACCTTTTGCAAGTGTAGTTTGATCTCTCCTTAGTGGGTTGATACTTTTACTCCATGAAATTTCCTCATTCTCCGTGCCATTTCTTTTGGAAGGCATCAAGGGACACGCAGTCCATGTTCCTTCTATTTTGGATTTTTTTTCCATCCATAGACATAAATTCTTCTCTCTCCCTCTATACACAGTTTGAAATTCTGGCAGAAGGAAATCTGATGTCTTTTTTTGACAGTGTTTTTTTCCTGTCTATCATTTTTACTACATGAATGACATTTTAATGCCTCATATGCTGCAATGGTTAGAAATTTTCCATCAGATTTTTCCTAAATAGCCCAGCATCCAGAAGCTCCATTCCCTTTTACTGCCAGATTTCCATTAGGAGCTTCAGAAAACCCAGTTCTCAACCGCTGCTCCGCTTAGGGACACTCCTGCTCCCAGCTTTACGCGTGGTTTATTTCAGCACAGTTTATTTCAGCGCTATCACCTGCTGTTTGCCATCCTGCAGCCTACTGGAAGTTGTGCTCAAAACAGGGCCAGGGCCAGATCCTGCGATCTCTCTGAAGGGCCACTGACCTTCACCCTGCCGTGCCAGTCTCCAAGCCTTGTGTCTCGCTTGCCGCATGCAGAGGCCCACACCTGGTGCTGTTCCTATAGCTGGATGGGGAAATTTCACAACTTTACGCTCAGACATCTGTATCTGGCATTTGATTCCTCCACTGTATTTATATTTTTTGCAAATGGCTAGATATAGCAGACAACTCGTGCTGATCCCATGACTGAGGATCTTCATGTACTGTTATAGCCTATCCCCAAAGAAAGCAGACAAAATGCTGCTGCTAGTCTCCAGTCCATACGCTGACCTAGACTTGCGTGTTGCAGCGCAGACCACTTTAAGCTTAAACCAGAACTAAATCCCTCCAAGGAGCAAGCACTTTTGTATACCAAAGAGTTCTGTCTGCTTTTCCTAAAGTAAATATTCAACTCGTGTGAAGCAAGTATTAAATAAGTAACTCAAACTAAATAATTAACTGTTTTCTGGGAAGCCTGTGGGCTGTAGTGTGCTTATCTGAGAAGTCAGCACGCTTCTTCAGGAGACATCCTCTGCTGACACCCTGCACCTTTGAACTGCTCTTCTCCACCCGCCAGATAAGCTGGGCACTGGCTGCACCTCTCCTGGCTTCCTTTGCATTGGCAGCCCCTCCAACACTTCGGTGTCTGTGCCACTCATTAATTCATCTGCAACAGGCAAAGGGACAATAAGAAACCCTTCAGATGCCGAATGAGAGCCACTGGGGGAGATCCTCAGTGAGTGTAAATGGATGAGGCGCCTTTGCTTTCATTAAACTCGGCAAAACTCCAAACCTTTGCAGAAGTTGATCCATGGAAAGCAGTTTGCAGGATCCAGATGTAGGAAAAGTCAGGCGTATTTTAGAAATTAAGCACTAACCGTATGCCTTTGAGTCTAAAGCAGTACCTTGTAGGTGCAGGGATCCATGCCTGCATACCCTATAGGAACACTGTTAGGAAAATAAACCCATCAAACTCAGAGCCAGCTGGAAAAATCTTTTACACACGCTTAGTCATATCAAGACTGAGAAAGCAGAGTCTCATTTCCATAGGCAGCATGCTGGCACAGTACCAAAGCTCTGCCAAGCAGCCGCACACTGCACCTAAGTCGAGAAGCATCAAGTGAATTGATTCAAATGCAGGAATAAGAAGCTAGTGTGCCTTAATGGATGTGTCAGACCAAGGATATGCAACAGGACACAAAAAATAACTTTCTAAATACAATTTGAAGCATTTGGTTTGAAGGACAAATAATCAGTACTGGCATCCTATGCTAAGGAAATTATTCTCTCACCTGTACGTTATTTAGCAGGCAAATCTCTTTTATTTACTTTTCCCTACCCTTTTTTCTGGGCTCAAAGTGTTATATAGACACAAGTAAGCAGAGAAGTTCTGTAATTTAATCACTGTCATTAAAATTTCAGACTCAACAGGAAAAGTAACCTTGCCTGTTCATCAAGTCCAGTGAAATTCAGGCAGCCGTACTTACAGCTGCAGTGGCGGGTTTCACCTTTCCACAAACTCTACAGCAAGAGGCAGAGTTTCTCACCACCGCCCGCCCTTGCTTACGGCAGGTAAGAAAACAGGACAGAGATTACACCCTACTGTGACTAAGGAGCTTAATGCATTAAGAGCACAGAAATGCAGGCCAACTCCTGCTTCTCCTGGCCCACCGAAGTCAAAAGATTAAAGCAAATGAGGCACATCCTGGTTTTTTAATACTTTGACTATGGTTATGTTCGATACATTTTGTTATACACTATGGTAAGTCACTGCTCTCTGACCATCAAAATGTGATTTGTGTCATCTTTCTGATGTGAAGTTTAGGAAGTAAGCATGTCTTCAAGATGATGATAAGAAAACCCGAGACCCCATAGCTAGCCTTCGCTCCTCTGGACTGCTACGCTCTCACACAATGCATCAAAAGAAATTTAGAAATTGAATGAGGACGATGTGGGATGTGCGCTTGCATCCTCAGGTCTTGGGTCAGTCATCCATGGCAGGGTGAGTGCATAAGGCACAAGGACCGGCAGGTTGTGGCTTCCAGGAGCCAGCACAAGGCCAGCACCTGCTGCCATGGAGTGGTCTCTAAAGGATCCTAACAGGCGCTGCCCTGGTCTCTCACGAGGTCACTCTCCACCCGCAGCAAACGGCCGGCCCCGGAGCAGGAGAGGTGTCCCTGCGCAGGCAGGCGGCTGTATTCAGGCTTCGGGCCTTCCTGAGCTTTTTCTCTGTCTGTCGGGTGGTGCTCAGGCCTTGGGCACGCCTGACATCGGGAAGAGGCAGAAGCAAGCGGATCCACGGGGTGTGGGAAAACATCCCTCCTTGGAGCGTGCAGCAGTGGACCTGCAGCTTTTGCGTCTCAGAGAATTTCAGGAAGCCTCTTCCTTTCCAAGGCAAAGCTCTCTGGGGACAGCACTGCTCACCATCCTCCCTTCAGGTGATCTACGCCCCAGCAACTCGCTCCAGCACAAAACGCGCCGGGGATGTGTCCTGCTGCTGTTTCGTGGGCTCCTGTTAGCCGACAGCCCACGGCCCGGGCAGCTGGCAGCCCAGAAGCGAGGGCAGAAAATGCGACCAAAGACCAATACTGTGCCCTTTGCTTCTGCTCCCCCGCCCCGTGCATCCCTCACAGTGTCCTAGAGGTGGCAAAGGCAGGCACTGAGCGCGAGTGGCAGGAACCAGCTGCAAGAAGCAGCAGGGGCAGTGCCTGCTTTGGGGCCATTGCTGTTGGCGTGACACTCTTACTCCTTGGAAGTACCACGCTGCTTCCAAGAGGGAAGGAACAAAACGTGTGAGCTGTGCAATTCAGGGATAGCGTGCCTGCCTGTAGCATAAACGCATGTTAATAATTTAGGCTATTCTATTTTAGACTGGAAATGAGCTGCCCCTTACCTGTATTGCTTATATGCAATGGGTGCCTGAAATAGTAACTTCTCTAATAGCTCTCTACAGCAACAAGACCGCACATAGCCAAGAGGAGCTGTGAGTTAGTAGGCAGGCTTTCCTGCTCAAGGCAGACACAGCAGTGACATTATTTTCAAGGTCATAATTTTCTCTTTTGTCTGTGGGGTCTTGGCTGTGCTACGACTTCCCAGAAGTCTCCCCCGTACTGATGTGATGCTGGTCTTCCTCCACTGGAGCCAGCAGGAGTGGGGGTCTGCCCACCGTGTTATCCAAACTCACACGCACAGCTAAAAAGGCAGACTCCTGCACAAGGGAGTGATTTATCTAAATGAATACTGAATCCATTCACACCACTGCCGTGCTTATGTTTGTACGTTCAGCTCACTTAGGATGTCACATTGTGCTGTGACCTTTAAAAATCCAGTTCTGTGATAAGTGATCACTGCTTTGTCCCCTTAAATGACGGCTTTAGACAGATTTTACTTCAGATCCTGAAAGCTGAATGACCAAATCTCTTTCAGGAAATTATTCTACCTTAAGCATCAACTTTCAGAAATGCATCATCTGACTTTCTGGGAAACTGCAACTATTATATTGTTAGAAAACACAAGTCATAGGATTTTACAAGCCATTCCCCTACACAGGCTGAAATCACTGCTGCAAGTTTACTGGGATTTCTGGTTTGCATTACACTACATCAACTCATAAATGAATCATTTGAAAAGTTGTATCTTACGATGTTTTAACTAATAGGTTAAAGGTCAGTTGCATATAATTCTGAGTTCCTAAAGGTATATATTCATTTGGATGTATTTGCTTACCTAAAACTCAGAGGAGAAACTGGTAAATGGGTTTTCACCTTGCTGATATACTGACTGCTTTTTCTTAATATAAAACGAATGAATTTTATACCATGAAGATTAGCCAATGCATGGTCATGCGTTTACATGCAGAACAAAATACTGTCTCATGTTATATGACACATGACATGCAGAAGAAAATGCAAGTTAGAACATCCACGGTTTATCATTCAGTTTTGTACCGTGATGATTCAGCTAATGCAAAGACTTATAAAAAATAAACAGGAAAATTGTCAGAAATTTTTAGGATAACTTCAATTTTTAAAAGCTTTTATTAGACTCTGTACTTCCAAGTAATATGCACTCTGAAAACCAGGAGAAGAAACTTTTGAGAAGCAAAGTCTCTCACCACACCCCATATGGAAGCATCTTAATTTCTGTGAGCTTTGAAGTTTTCCTCGTCGCAGCCAAGTGGCCAGAACCCCTTCTCACAGGAATCCACTGGATTATGTCAATGTTTGTCCCTTTACCAGCCTGCTTATTTCTTATTTCAGAAGAGCCACTAGTGATACAGGGATCAGATTTAGTCCTCATCTAAGCAGAAAGCATATTAACACTTTAACTGTAATGGCAGCAGGGTTGAATTTGGTCCCCGTGCCCTGCACTAGGCTTTTCAACACTGCTGGAAACAAAAAGGTGGTCTTCAAACCTCCTCTGGTTGCTTGCAGCTGGATATCACAACATGTTTGCTCACCAGTGTCAACCCTCCAACCTCCAGGTATGAATGTCCTGCTCCACAGTGAATTAACTCCTTACCATCTACATACAGCATCAGGGGCACTTTTTCATCTCTGCAGCTCACTGATGCACAAGAACTGAGTTCAAATAACCTTAATTCCGTGATTAAAGCACACAAGTAAAAAAAACCCCAAACCACTCTAATTATGCTAATGTTAAACGATGCTGACTCACTGAGCTCTTCACATGACCACATTTTCCAGGACCTAATAGGGAGAGAAAGGACTGCCCTCCCAGAGCACTGCAATTCAAGTCATGAAATCTATATTCTGTGGAGCTTCTCATGAGAAGAATTTCTGGCAAACTTTAAAGCATTGAGTGCCTAAAGCTATGCAGTTAGGTGCTAAGCACCAAAATGTTTTGTTGTCACAAAAGTTATTAGACATTAGAGCAGCTCTATAATCACAATTGCTTTATCTGCAAGAACAATGATATTTTTTTTTTTTAACAGAGCAGAAAAAGACAAAAACATGGAACGATCAGAAATTGCCAGAAGGTACAAACTGGAAGTTGTTGTTTTTCTAAGTCAATTAAAATAAAAGGGAAGGAAAAAAAAAGAAAAAAATAAAAGAGCAAGCCAAGATTTTAGCCATGTGCTTCCTCAGCCAACTGCATATATTGATTTGTGGCAATGAAAGGGAAAAGCTGAAACGACCCAACTTGCTCTTCTCAGGAAGCTGCAGATACTCAATTTGCAACACGTGACCAAAAATTTTATACAATTGTTGAAGACTTATAACTTTTCTAGAATGAGACATTGTGTAACAGCATTATGGGAAGAATATGCAATATGAATTACTGTAAGCCGTAAACGGGCTCCAAAACAATAGACTTAGGCAACAATAAATTCTGTGTCTGATTCCAAGGTCATGCATTCAAACTTTTTTGTATAAGAAAAAGGATTAATTTTTTTTTTTTAAATGCTACGTGTCAGCACTATTTGTCTTCCTATGACTCCAGGAAGTGAATTCTTAAAGAGCAGCAGGAATAGCACAAGGTTTGGTGACTCTACAGGGTAGCACTATGAGACACGGCCAGTCTTTGCTCTCCACCTTCCAGAAACCAGCTGTGCTTCAAAGGGGTGAAAGCTGTGCCATGGTCACAACCACGTCATGCAACCAGCAGAGCCCCCTTCCACCACAAACTCCTGCCGCTCGCTTATTTATTGGTTTATTTTGCCAGGTTAATTTTCATCCAGACCAGTGCCCTGATCTCTCTTGCCATGTGGCCACCCCAGGGGTGGTGTCCCTACAGCGGAGAAGCTGGGACTGTCCTTTTGCTAGCAGGACATGTTTAGGGCTTGTTGACGTGTTGCTTTGGTGACTCCAGGCCTTCACGGAAGAAACGATCCCTGAGAGGGCTCAGAGGAAGCGAGATGTGGCAGTGATATACTTTCCGGCCCTAACAATAGTAATTCTTGTGACATTTTATTTTTCTACAATGATTCATGGCTGAAAAAGAATTTCTATAAATATATGACATGTAAATTAATTTTTAAGTAATTTTGCTAAAAACTAAGAAGTACACATGCAATTTATTTCTCTGCAACATATTTTTTTCTTTTTTAGGACCTCATCCTGCCTTGGAACTTATGAAAAATTTACTTTTCTACCCAGGATTTTTAGTGAGAGGATCCAAGGGCCTGTAACTGAAACCCTGCTGGCTTCTAATTCTGGGGCAAATCCTGCTTTTGTTGTGTAACTATGAAACTGCTTTGTCTTTTACCTTTCCTATGTGTCATGGGAGTAAAGACAGCACTTATTGTTTACATATTTACAGTGCAAGCAGTTGTCAAAACCTGCAGGTTTTTCCCATTGAGAAAACCAAGTGTGGCTAGGCTCCAGTTCCCAACTGGCATGTCCATTTCAAACACATCGGCGCACCGCCCTGCCTCTGGTATTCACACAGGTCTCCCAGCTCCGCTGCGAGTTACAGCCTAACTGTGGTGACGCTGCTCAATTTAGGGTTAAACACCATGCATTGTCCTCTGAGGAGGACCATTACTCAATAGTTTCACTATGTAGGCCTGGTTACTTTGTATAAAGGATGCAGGCTTTGCCAGCCAGTATACCCAAGACCAATAAAAAAGCAACATCCTGCTCCAGAAGGCACAGGATGATTGCCAAAGCGGCATGAACTAGGGGGAAAGGAAAGGCGACAGGGAGAGATAGCGACCACCGACTCAAATCAAGAGCTAGAAGACTTACCACCCCCCCCCCCCACCTTGAATATGTTCTGTAGAATAAAAGAACACTGTACTTTTAATTCGAAGCAGAGAAAACCTTAGCCCAATAGAAATGGTGGCAGATAAGCGACTACCAAGAATGATTTGGGGAAGGACTTGGGAAACGGAGTGGGTGAATCTAAAACTGTATAAACTGCTTGCTTGTTTAACTGCAGGGTGTGCTGGCTTTGTGGCATTACCACCTTGCACCCACCTTTGCGCAAATACAAAACAAATAATGTCTCTCCCGAGTGTGTGATTGTTGGCTCGTTGTGCACCGGGTGACAAATCCACTTTCCGGACAACGTGGCCATCGCTGTCCCGAGCCCCACACAAAGCTGGACTTTCCGCCCAGCACGGCCTTGGCACCGCCACCTTCAGTGGTCTCGCCGACCACGGGCGCTGCTGCAGGAGGGTTGTGGCCTCTGAGCCCGGACAGAAATGACCCGGCTGCTAAGCTGGAGGCCCACAGCTGTCGCCGACAGGCCGCGGGTGGGCCCAGGGGTGCGACGGGCCCACCAGGCGCTGGCAGCCCGCGGCCCGGCCCGGCCCGGCCCGGCTGCGGAGAGCGGCAGCCCCGGGGGGGCAGGGGCTGCCCCTACAGAGCGCCAACGGCGCTGACAGACGGCCGCCTGGGCGGGGAGGCCCCGAGGCGTGACGTCAGGGCAACGCCAGGGTGACCTCAAAGGCGACGGCGCCCCACGAGTCGCGGCGCCTCCAGCTCCCGGCCTGCCCCACCCCGGAGCCACCCGCCGCGAGGCACGCCGGGGGCTGTAGTCTTCCCGCGCGGCGGCGGCGCGGCTGCGCAGTGCGGCGGCCCGGGCGGGCGGTCGGCCGGCGGCGGGGCCGGCCGGTTCCCTGCTGGCACGCCCACCCGCGCGGCGGCGGCGGGCGGTGGCGGGCGGTGGCGGTCGGCGAGCTCGGTCGCCCGGCGGGGACGCTCCCATCCTCTCCCCTCTCCTCCCTCCTCGCAGCCCGGCGCGGCGCGGCCGTAGCGGGCGGGGCTGCGGGCGCCCGTTCCCCGCACCTGCCCGGCCGCCGGGCCCTCAGCCCCTCCCGCGGACGGCAGCCGCGCGCGGCCCGCGCCCGCCGCGGCCCCGAGGGGAGCCCCTTCGCTTCCCTTCCCCTCCCTCGGTCGCCGCCCGCCCCGAGCCGGGATGTTCTCCAGGAAGGGCCACGCCGATGTCAGGAAATCCACCCAGAAGGCGCTGGACCCCAAGCGGGACGTACTCACCCGCCTCAAGCACCTCCGGGCGCTGCTGGGTGAGTGGGGGGCGGCCGGCGGGGCGCTGACCCCTTTCCCGCCGCGCCCTGAGGGGCCGGGGGCAGGGCGGGGAGCCCCCCCCGCCCCCTGGCTCCCCTCAGGGCTTCTCCCGCCTCTCGCGTCTGCCCCCCTCCAGCCGCAGCCCGCCGGGGCGGCGGCCAGCGAGACCCCGGGCAGGGGAGCGGGCGGGGGCGCGGGAAGCGCGGGAGGGAGCCGCTTTCCCTCCCCTCAGGGAGCAGCCGCTGGCCGTGCCCGCCGGTGGCCGCGGCAGAGCGCGGGGCCGCGGACGGTTCGCCGGAGGCGCTTACCTGTTCGCCCTTCAGTGCGCCTCGAACCATTTTAGAACGCTGGTTGGAGCGGCTGGGTAAGAGTTGTCCTCAAGACAAGAGCGAAACTGGGTGATAGGCAACCCTTCTTGAAGATGGCCTTTTCTGCCTCGGGTCTCCTCAGCTTTCTTCAAGCTTCCTATGCAGTTTTGGGGGGCTCTGTAAGCTCCCCTGGTTACAGCTGTTGAAAGGTAGCAGTGGGTGTCCTTTCAAAGCTACAGGAGCTGTTAGAGAAAGTTTCTGGTGCGTCTGGCAGCTCCTGGCTTTGGAAGCGTGTGTTGCCCAGTGTCAAAATATTTGCGATGCAGCATCGTAGTTTGGGTACAAAATAGTACATAAATGTACTTCCTGCAGGGTTCTTTGGAAGAGCCATTCATAGAAAGTCTGCTCTTGTCAACAATGTTATTTTGGGTTTGTGTTTTTTTTTTTTTTTAATTTTTTAAAAAAAGGGGGTCACAATGGCGTTTCGTGATGCCCTTCCCATGTCTGTGGCAAGGCTGAACCTCTTTCTCTAATGTTGCCTTACAGTTGAGGTCTTAACCCTGATCTTTTTATTCTGAATATTGAAACCAGTTGATGTGTTTCAGCTGTGAGCTATGATTTGCAAGGATCTGGGTGGCCTTGTGTTCTCTATTAGTTAGCAAACGACAGCAGGAAAAGGCTCTTTTAAGAGCTTTTGTGCACTGTCCCAGTTCAGGAGAATTGGTGACAGTGTTAGTACTTGTTTATCTCTATTTAGATTGTTCTCCTGAGAAACAAGGAGGGGAAAATGATCTGATTACTACTTGTCCTGTACTCTCATCATTTTTTAGTCTACCATTTCAGTCAAGTTTGGCAGGTATGTAGGAGTCTCAAAGACGTTGTGTTACAAGCCATGAGAAGTAAATAAGTGGCTGGAGGACAGGGCCTGAGGTTAGTGGCTCATCGAGAAAGAGCAGAAGTTGGCCCAAGTATCTTCTGCTGGGGAGTAGCTCTCTGGTCTGTCAGTGTTCGTGTCATTCCCCTCGGACCCCCTATGTGCTTGCTCTCTGTGGTGTGAAGGATGCGTGGAGCCAGAGTTACCGCCCGGGAGCCAGCTCAGGCCTTGCAGAGGAAAGGTGATCCCCTTCGGTCCTCTGCCTGGTACGTGCACCAGGCTGCAAGGCTTGCACTGAGGAACCTTGCTGTGGTTCGCAGCGGGGGCTCATCGGTGGTGCTCGAGATTTGTTTCAGATTAAAAGCTTTTCCTGTGACATTCCACTGACAGAAGAAAATACACAAAAGAAGTTTTGAACATACTGTAGCAAAGCGAGGAGCTTTTGTGGTGAGGACACCAAGTATGATCCTGGGTGAGAAAAGTAGCGATTAGTCTCCCTCGGGATGGTCCCTTTGAGAAAGTTGTACTCTGTGAGAGCGCGGAAACGAAAGAGTAGAAGAGTCTGTGATAGTTTAGCTTGTTATGGGCATCTTGCTGATTTTTTGGGGACGTGTTTCTTAAAGGTGTGAGTAACCATCACTGTGATTTAAAGATGTTATCTTCTTGTAGTCTACTGCATTTAAGTAGCTAATCTGAAAAAGAGATTTTTGTGGGTAATTGAGTAGTGGACGAAGTGCTGGACAAATCCGTATGTGGTCTTGTGTCACGCTCTGAAAGTGGCCAGGTCTTGCTCATCTTCTGAGCAACAGCACCCGTAAGTTTGACATGCCCAATCCATAGATATTTAAGCTTCACGATTTGGACTCAGAGCAGTGCTGTGAGTCACTGTTGTGCCTGGTGGTGGGAGACAAGGCTCATGTCTTAGAGTCCCTCAGCACCTGCAGTCTTCATGGTTTTTGTGAACATGTATCGAACCTTTGCTTTGGAGTTAGCTGTAAGTGAAGGGTATGTGACTGCTCTGGGTATAAATTCCTCCTATTCTGTATGTAAAAAATCTCCATAGTTAACAATCTGGTGGTCAGTTTTGTGTTAATCTTCCTCTGGGGACCAAATGGGTACATTTCCTGTGCTGGAGGTGTATAAAATATTTTGTTTGCTTGCCTTTTTTTTTTTTTTTTTAATTCCATGTATCTAATTGCCTAAGGGCAGGAATTTGAAAAGGCAGGAGAAGATACCTTACCTGCATTATGATATGCCTTTTAACTGTACAAGTCTAATTGTGCTGTACAAACAATATTAAAATAATGTCAGATTTCATCATAAAAAAATTTTGGGAAATTCTTTGTTTACAAGATGAGGTTTGTTTACGAGATGAGGTTTAGAATGTTTTGTGAAACCATCCTTAGAAAGATTGCTCTAAGAGACTGTAGTGTGAGCTCGCAAACCTTGCATTTCTTCCTTTTCCACCAGCCTCACTAAAAGAAATGGACTTGAAGAAATAGCAGCTTTCTGTTAATGTTCCCCTTTCAGCCTCTCAGAAAGACATGCCTGAAACCAAGACACAACTAGTTTAGGATGAAATACTGGACTTGCTATGGCTTTTGGCTATACCCATTTTACGGGGGGGGTTACGTTTTTGTGTGCCTGTGTGGTACAGAGCAGGTTGCCAGGCTCCTGTGACAGACCTGACGGGTGGAACAAATGGAAAAATATGCCTATTAGCTTGATGAAATTAATTTACGTCCCAAAGCAGATGGTACAGAAGGTAGTGTTGTCTTGCGGTTTTCTGTAAAGATACATATTACTCAGTTGGCAAGGGGGGGGAAAAATACACCTGTCACTTCTCAGGAATATCTTTTCTTCCAAGTGTCTATTACATTTGGAGATAGTGACCTGATTTTTTGATTAAGCTTATTATTGAACATTGGTTTTAAGTGAAAATTGTTATCAGTGCCAGAGGGCTGGGTAGCATATTAGTGGCTTATTGGCTGAAGTGCTGTGATATGACAGCTGGCTGTCTTGTAGTGGATATATTTTATTGCAGGGACTATCTCAAAGCAGGCTCTGGTTATGTTCCTGAGATGTCTGCTGTTAAGAACATCAATGTAAACATCTTAGATAATACAGGAGTGGCTTTTTGAAGATAGTATCTTGATCAATATTGTTGCAAGTGTGTGTTTTATGGTACTGTTCAGCGCAGAAAATGAAGCAACACATGGTAAGAACCTCTCCTCTATTCAAGAAAAACAAAGCTTTTGGTATAAAGGCTCAAAAATAGTTGGATGTTTTGGTTCTTTGTGGGGTTTTTTGTTGTTTTTTTTTTTTTCTTCCATCCCCAATGTGGCAGTCCTTGTGCTGGCCAAGGGTAGGAATGTGCATGTCTTAAATGTTCCTCCCACCCCAGTCATTTTACTCCCTGTCCCCACCTGCTTCACTCAGGCCATACTGGCGTATGTTCTCAAAATAACTGCTCCTGTTCTTACATTTCCGTAGGAGATGCCATCTTTTCTTCCTTTGTTAGTTTTAAATCCCAGGAATTAAATTGTAAACAAAATGACAGTTATTATTCTGAGATCCTGCTGATATAGGAGGATAAAAATCAGAGAAAAGATGATAATAGGGGAAGGATGGGGGAAAAGGATGTGTGTTTCTGTAAATAAGGGGTTGTGTGAGCACCAGGATTGATAACAGCCAGGTGTTGATTGCTTCAGGTCCTTAGCTACTGTCTGTGTAAGTTTGTCCAATACCTAAACTGAAAGAAAAGATTCCCTTTAAACTTGTGTTGCTTGTAACATTTCTCAAGTCTCTAATGCCCTTTAGGATCTCAGTTCCTGCTTCTGTGGAGTAGTCTACCTGCATGACAATATAAAACACTAACCAGAATAATAACATTATTTTAAAGTGGCTATTTGCTTGTGTTAGATAAATGGCCAGAAAGTTTCCTTTATTTTTTTATTGCTATAAAGATGTGCTAACTTTCAGAACTTCGGTAGGAACTTTTTTCCAAATACAGTGTGTGGAAGTGTCAATAATGTGGTCTTTTTTTAGGATAGGCTTGAAAAATAATGGCCTTATAAATGGTGGTGGCGGTGATGTACAAGTTTGGCTCTTTCACACTGATGGGCCATAAATTAAGCCCTCTACACTGTTTCCCAGAGTAGTTTCTATGGGACTTTTTTTAGCATAAAAATGTGTCTCTCCTCTTTAAGACTTTGTTTCTGTGGCTGTTCTTGGGTAAACCCTCCCCCTTTTTTTTTTTTTTTTTTTAATTGAAGGATCTCTTTCAATGTTTTCTCCTCAGGTACGATTGAAATGTTTAGTTTAACATCTTTGCATGGCTTAGTGCACTTCTCTTGAATTTTTCTTTCGGTTTCAAGAATTGCTCTGTCATGACGCAGTATCTTTTATGAATAATGGTGCAATAGGAACAACATCTACTGTCTGCTGTGGTTCTCCAGTAATCTAAATGATGTCATCCTTTGCTCTTGCATAAAATGGGATCGTGAAGGTGATGAGCCTTTTTTTCATGGTGTTGTTATTCTTACTAATTTCAGAGTGTGATTTGTTTGAGAACTTTTTTTGTTTAAGGCTGGAAATGATAAAGTAAGTCTATAGGTAGTCTCTGTGAACAATCTGGTGATTTAAGTTAGCCGACACCATTCACATTACACTTAGAAATAAGAAAAAATGGGAGCTTACCCGTAGCTGCTGTTGAATATGCTGCGAGCTGCCTGGAAGATGGAGCCAACAATTAAGTTGAATTAAGGGGTTGGATTTTCAATTTTTTTTATACTGAATAATCTTAAGGATGATAACCTTCTTTTGAAAGTAGCACCATTGGTGCAGTTGCCAAACTCAAATTGGTTTACAGATTTGTGGATTGTGTTGATCCTGAACTGCGGTATTTGCTGGGGTGGGTTGTTAGACCATGTATGTGCTCACACTTGGTTTTGAGCATACTGATGGACTAAATTGTGTGTCAGAGGACTGGGTGCAGGCTGGTGTTTGAATTAATAACATGCACTTCAGGGCCTGTGCTGTGGCACTTCACTCCTGGATGTGTGCCTAAAAGCTGGGCTGTTTTCAGAGTTACAGTACTTTACATGTATTTCAACTGTGTCATTGAAGAAACTGTTATTTAAATCCTGAACTGGAAAATGACAATGTTTTGTGTTTTGGTGTATGTGTTAGGAGTACTACTGCTAACAGATGTGGGGTGCTGCTTATGTCCATTGCTTTTATCCTTTTCTCTGTGGAGCAGTGGACAAATACATGGTAGACCTGATATGGCTACACACAGACTTAAGTTTAGATTAAATATGAAATTAATTGGGTTACCAAGTGCAATCCTTAATATTTTTCTTTAAAAAATATAAATTGAGAAAAAACATGTTTTTTTCATTTAACTCCCTCAATCAAAAATGAGCTAATAATGGAGAGTAGTGGGGTTTTTTTAATTATGGCACTGTCTTGGTTTGCACAGTTCTGTACAGCTAGATTAATACAAGCTTAGTAGAAATTTTCATTTAAAGACATTCAAAAGTGAATGCTTCCAAACTTCTTGCTGAATTTAGAACAGCTGTTGTTCCTTAGATTTCATGTGAAATTTGAGGCGTTAAAATTACTTTGGAAATTGTTCGAATTGGAGGGTTTTTTAGTAAGAGTATGTTTCCATGCTGACACTCCTTTGAAAAAATGAAGGAAAATTATCTGCTAGGCTTTTATTTAGCATTTAAAGCTCTAATCTGAAAAAGCGGGTGGGTTTTATTTTTTGGTTGGCCTTTTTTGAAGGTAAGTAAAAATTGTAAGTAGTTTCTGGGGTGAGGCTAGTAGTAAAAGTTTATCATTAACCAGGGTATGACTGCAAAGTTGTCTCTTCATCTAATTTATCTTGAGTACTTAAAAAATTAAAGAAAACCCCTCAGGATTGAGAGAACTTAGTATAAATAACATAAAGCCAAGTGACTTTGGAAGTTCATGAAATTAAGGCAGGATTTCTAATGACTTAAATGACTGCAACAACATTTGGTAGTTAACAGAAAAATAAAAGGAAAGCTGGTGTGCCAAAGACACAATTATTGTCCCCTCTAGATTTTTTTTTTTTTTTTTTAATATGAGGAAGAGTAATGAGAGCTTGGCAATAAACTCAGATTCTTGTTAAATGGTACCTGAGTAGTTTGTTTCTCTAAATTTTAAACTTAAGTAGTAAGGCAAGTAAGGGTGACTTGCAGTTATCTAATGAGCCAACTGTTTCATATTTTATATAGAAGAAATGTCGTGTACCTTCATGAATGTCTTGCTATTTCTTATATGTTGATTGCTGTAAAAGCTATAAAGTGTTAATCAGAAGCATTAGTCAATGGATCACCTATCCTTGTTTGGGGAATGGAGTTAGGTTATACATGTTTTTGGAAAGCCATTATGTATCTGATGGCTGATAATGTTTGCCAGCTTGCCTTAGATTTTAGTGCTCAGAGGTTTGAATTCGCTAGGTGGCTGTTTTCAACAGTAGTAATCTGAGAGCTATTTATGAGTAAATATAAAAATATAACCTAATACCTGCAATTCAATCCCAACCTTGCTGTTTAATTTCCTTGAATGCTTATAAATACTTCTTAAGTGAATGCAATTTGCCAAAAGTCAGTGTTTTATCTTATTATCTTAAATGATAAATTGTGCATGAAACTTTCTCTGATGTTTTCCATTTGAAAAACAGAAGAATGAGCCTTATCCTGCTACAAGTTAAACATATATATAGTAGTGGTCTATGTTACTGTCTTAGGCTTCCTGCCAACTTTTAGTAAATCCTCTTGAGAAGCAGTCTTTCTTGTCATGCTGTCTGTCTATCTGTGATGATTGTTTTTTGGTGAAATGTTTGGGAGAAGCTGGGTTGTGGGGAGAGCAGAAGTGAGAGAGAAGTAAAGGAGCGTGTGAGACTCAGGTGTGCTCGCCATGGTGCTGCCTGTCTGGAGAAGCTTTCTCTACAACCCAGCGTGACGTAGAGGGGAGAGGGACTGCTGGAAAGGGTGTTGTCACAAGCTTGCCTAGTCCTCCTACCAGCCAGAGGTTGGCTTAGCCGGCAAAGACGTTGCCTGCCTCTCCTGGGCCCAGGGGAGCAGGGTGAAGCATTCATGGTCAGTGCTGCTTTCCGCTGCTCGTCATGGTGAACACGTGCACGGTGAAGGTCTAGAGAAATGGTGGTTTCTTAACATATGCAAAAAATAAGGAATTTGATAGTGAAATGTCCAAGAAAGCTGTACCTCTGACTGACCATTGGAATTACTGGGTGTGTGGCTTATTCACTGTGTTTTGGATTTTTTTTTTTTAAGTGAAGTGGGCAGTAGTATCAGCATGACAACTTGCATGCAGAAGTGCAAGAAAACCTTACTTTCCTAGTGGAAAGTTAGGGTAGTAAATGGGAGTGTTGTTGGCCTCTTTTAAGGTTAGAGATTATTTTCCTATATATCTTGTGAAGGAATATAAGGAACAAAATAGTTCAATAGGAAAAGGATGTAGCTGTAAGAATGCATGCTTACATCAGAATAACAGATGAGTCACCACTGAAATGCCACTTTTGTAGAAAAGGAGAATTTACTTTTTTTGATTAGGCAGTTCCTTTCTCCTCCTTTCACAATTTAAAGGGAAAGTTTCCTTTTTGTTTAGATTTTAATGACCTCATTCCTTCATATGAAATCCTTGTAAATGAAAGCCTTGTTTTCTCCTAGAGTTGTATTTAACAGAATGCATTCATGGAGAGGAATAATTGCACTTAGCTTGCAAATTCAAGACCAGTAGTTTGTAGGAAACGAATACCATGTAAAAGAGTTTCCATGCACTAATTGTTTCCATAGTACAAGCAACCAAACAAAGCCTTACTACTGAAAAGGTATTAATTAAAAAAAACCCCCAAACTAAACAAAAACCACCCAAAACAAAAAAAAAATTGTCCAAGGCTAAAGTCATTCTTTCTTCTGCAGTTGTGTGATATTATTTGGTCATCTTGTTGTAATCAGCTTTGTTGTCTTGATTAATGAATGGGTTTCTTGAGAGGTGAAACTTCAATGAGAAGATGTGTTGTTAATAATTCTTAATTCTTGCCCTTTATTCTCTTAATTCTGGGTGGAATTATTTATCTTTTCTTGACCAAATCAGTTACAATAAAGAGCAAACAGATGAAGTTAAAGTGTGTTTTGCAAGTGTCAGGTTTAGAAAACATTAGATTTTTTTTCTACTTAAAAAAGAAACTTATTTCAAATTTTAGACCTAAGTTAAGGCTTAGGGAAGTGATGCATGCTTGGGTTTCCATTCTTTTTTAAATGAATTGGAAATACAATGTTTTCTGAATTGATCTGCTTGTCGGATAAATTTAAGAGCTGGATTTGCAATTGCATGCAGAAATCATTGCTGGTGTTTGTTTTTTCCAACAGTACCTGCTTGTTTTGATGATACAGAAGCCACACTGCAAACTCAGATAAATTAAGTGACAGTGAAAATTTCCCTACTTTACTTGCAAGGATGGAATCACATTTTAGTATAGAATATTTAATGAAGTCACTAAAATTGTTTCGTATTGCATTTATTTCATTCTCTAATACTAAATTTGCACAAAGACAACAATTTTCAGCTTTCTGATGTTGTGCAATAACTCCATTTGTTCCTCTTTTCAGATATTGTGGATGGAAGTGACCTGAAGCAATTTTTTGAGAACAATTATTCTCAAATTTATTTTATATTCTATGAAAACTTCATAACACTGGAAAACAGCTTGAAACAAAAAGGTAAGTTTTAGAGTTTTGCCAGCAACTGTTGAGTCAGTTTTCCCTAACTGTTCTTGAAAGCATTCTGTTAGAGCTTATCTAATGATTATATAGTCCACAATTATGTATATTTGCATTAATAGCTTCATGCATTATTAATTAGTATTAGTATTTTAATTTTATGGTATCAGAAGAGACAAGCATGGAAAATTGCTCTCTGAAATGTCATAAGTAACTGGAAAGAATTCTAAATACATTTTTATGGCTAAGTGTCATTTCAGCACAAAAATCAGGTCTTACGCATTTATATACATATCCTCTCACCTTGTTTTGAAGTACTGAAGTCCTTCATCCAAGAATTAAGCATATGTCTGTTCAACTGAAATATTATCAGATATCCACAGAACAAATCTCAATGTTGAAGATATGTTGGTAGGAATAGCTGTTTGCTTGGAGATGAGCACAATGGCAATGCTTTGCAGATCTGGGACTCTAGATGTCCCTCATTCATAATCGAGAGAGGGGCACTGAAGTTTAGAAATATATTTCTCTTTTGATATTAGATAAAGATGAAGAAAAATAAACCAAGTGCAACATCTTTGACTTTGGTTGAATAACAGCAGCATAATTTTGCTGTCTGTCTCATACTGTATATTTATGGCAAACAATATTGTTTTCTGTCTTGCAGGGAATAAATCACAAAGGGAGGAGCTGGACTCCATTCTCTTTCTTTTTGAAGTAAGTTTTCCATACCACGAAACTGTTTTTTTATTTTAAAACTCATTGTCATTATATGCTTACTTACACTTTTACAATGAGGGGTGAAACCAGCTATCAATCAAAATGACAGTAGGTGTCCCTGACTATACAAGGTGAAAGGCAGAAAAGAACTAGGGTATGCATTAAGTTTTCAGATGCAATAACAATAAACGTTTTATTATGCAATGGGAGTGTTGGTTGAATGAATATCCAGAATTAAGAGATTTTATCAAAATTACTTGGAAATCATACAGTAATATATCTGTCCTAAGGAACTAAGGATCAACTCTTTGAACATGTCCTGTTGTTTTTCAGTAGAATTTGGGAGCAAGTGATCAATAGTTGCATAGCCTCTGTTAGGCTAAAGCTGTCAAAATAGTCTTTCTTTCTTTTTTTTAAATTAAATATGTTCTTGCTTCTGTATTTTATGGGGGGGGTAGTTCAAAACAGCAGTACTTTTTCCCTGTACTTTGTCAGTCTGAAGCTCAGTGTTATGTTTATTTTGAATGTGTTACAGCAGGAGTTGAGGGCCTACTCCTTTCAGGTGGAGGCATCTATTATGATTGCAGTATTTGGCCTTGCAGCAAAAGGAAAATAAAAGGATAAGAGTTGTCAACTACTGTGTATCAGGTTGATCTGAGTGTGTGAAATGTTAATTTGTTTAACTTTTAACTTTTTTTTTTTTTTTTTTCAATTCAGTGGAGCATCTTTTACTTCCAGAAGCATATCCTTCCCAGCACTGGAGGTCATAGCATTTGCAGTGTCTAGGGAGGACATATTAGCTAGTTAACTTTTGCATAATCAAATTAGGATGTCTTTAACTTAAAGAAGACTAGGCTGTGATAGATCATTTCCCAAGGGACCTCTTCAGAGTTATTACCTAAATATATTTGGATGTGAGAAAATATCACTGGACCAGATGAAAGCCTAACATATAAAAAAGTTTTTATAATGCACACCAGAAGTCTTAGCATAAGCTCTACCTGTCTCTGAAGTCAGAGATCAGTGGTGCCTTTAGTTGACTTTTTTTTAACAATTCGTTAGGTAAATAATTGGCCTGATTTCCTTCTTAAGGGTAAATAAACACATCTGTTGATTTCTCTTTGCTAATCCAACTAACTTTTCACTTGAGTATTGCATCATAGAAATGTTATCTTTGTTTATATTGTGGGTTATTTTTTGGTAGGGGTGGTAGGAAAAAAAAAAGCCTAACTTTCAATGGGACTCTAGAAATTGAAGTTAAAACGAAGGTTAAATGTTCTCAACTCTTCTTGCTCTCTCTAAAAATGGAAAAAAAGCCCCAACCCCAAAGAAAAACCTCAGAATATATGGCTTCATTTTTTTTCCCATTAATGTATAGTTTGTAGTTAGAATAATATTTATATTGACAGTAAGAATGATGCTGTTTAGCCTAATGTGCCTGTAATATGAAAAATGGTCATCAAAATGATGACATGGAATCCTGGATTTTTGTGGTCTCATCTTCTGACTTTTTATGATGTAGCAAGTTTATCTCCTCTTTCCTCTTCTCCCTCCCTTTGCTTCTTTAACTACAAGACTGCATTTTCAGACTGAAATCTGAAAATCGAATTGTGTTTTCTGCTACTTATGATGCTAGTAAGAGAGTCTGCTTCAGGATTTTGCATGAGGCAATGTCAAAGAACATGAGCTCATATATCTGCTAGGACTGTATTTGGGGCAGGACAAATTCTTCCTCCCTCCCCTCCCCCCGTGGAGAAGGTATCACTGCATTTACTGAGCAAGACTGTGCAGTTTAATGGGAGCTCATTAATACACTTACTCTGTGGTCTTGAATAAGTAATTGAATTTCTGTGGCTATGTTATTGAATGGAAAAGAGCTAATGCTTACTCACAAGGTTAAAGTGAATAAATAGGCATTCCTGTGTCTTGAAAATGGGTGGCTATTCATACTGCTTAAAAACATCAGGAGAACATACTGTATGAAGAAGAAAAAAATACTTAGTTATATATGAACACAGTGTTGCTTTGGGTCCCAATCATGGAGAATTATATTATAGCCTAGTCATCAACAGCTTTTAGGAAGAAGAAATCGTTTAAGGTATTTGTCTGGAATTTGAGGAGATCAGCTCCATGGTGTTTATCTACTGGAAGTAAGTTTGCAATCCATTTATAACTCTAACATTTGATAACTTAATGCGTTGTAGGAAAACAGCTTTTTAGAAGGCCTTCTGGTGCACAGACCTAGAATACATCAGTCTGAACACAGGACAAGAAAAAATGTAAATGCCAAGTAATTAAAAATTCATATTGTAAGCCATAGGTAACAAAACTAATTGATTGTTAAGCTTGCCATATTTAATCTGATGTCAGCATGAGCCGGAGGTTTCCTAGAGTTTTCTAATTAGCTAAATAGGTAATTACTTAGGATTAACAAATCCTGAATTCAGGTGCTGAGGGTTAACAGTTTAAAAATCAATAAAAATATTTATGAAAGGAACTGACTTTGCCTTTTCTGGTAGTTTGGTGGGTATTTTGCTGCTGTTCTTGAGTGACACCTAGTGTGTATGTTAAGCAAAAGTAACAAATGCCTTTTCCACAAATCCTCTGAAAATTGACTCAGTTGTAACTTATTGAAGTCTTAATTTTAGACATCAGCTACATAGCTTGGCGACTCAACAATAACATCAAACAACATATTAATCATAGAAGAAATATTAATCAAAAGGGAGTAATATGAAGGGTTAACAGTTCATTTTGTAAAGTGTTTTTTTACAATTAATATTACCAAGTTCTTAGATCTAATTTTATATTCTCTAAGGTGCTTTGGCCTTTTTCCAAATAGATATTCATGAAATGACACAGCAACTGTAATTATCTGTGTTATTTTTCCCTGTTTCAGCTAAAAGGTCCAAATGATGTGAAAAACAAATTTGCTTTTTCTTGGTAAGGCTTAGTTATCTCCAGATTTGCAGTATATTTTCAGAACATGTTAGTATAGTTTGTTACATCGCTGTTCTCTGATTTGAGGGCATTGTTTGTTATAGCTGTCAGCTGAGCACAGTCTGTCACAGAACTCAGGAAAGGTGCACTACGCTTACGTAAGTGTTCTGGGTCCTGTAAAAGTGTTATGCCATCATTTGATTGTGAAGGCTTGTTTGGTTTTTGTTTTTGAATAATATAGTATTTTTTTCCTTGCAGCATCAGATACTGATTCCTCTGACACTGCTTTTTTTTTTTTATCTGTAATGAAATAAGAGCAGGCTAATGGTTTTGATATAGTACATAGATCAATTTCTTTCCATTCTCTATCATTATGCTTTATTAGTTAAGAACAGCCACATCTCTTATGCTGATGCAGTCATAAAATTCATTACACTGATTTAACATGTTCACTGTATGAAATATTCTATTCTTAGAATTCTTCAGATACTCTTTCTAATGTAGTAAAGCTTCCCAAAGGCACTTACAGTAGCTGCTATTCTTGGTAGAAGTTTTTCAGATACTGTCAGTGTAGTTCAGGTCTCTCTGCAGTTTTGTAGATAGCCGAGAAGATGGGTTAGGTACTCCCACCTCCCACAGATGATATGTGTGCTGAAAGCTTCTCAGTATGGGTGCCCTTGTGTTTCACAGGTCCTTATTTATAAAAGCATAGTGTGTCTTTCATATAGTTTTTACAAAAAGCTTTGTTTATGCTGTAATCTCTTAATTTCTGTAAGTCTATGTTTTGTATGGAACTTCTGGTTTTTTGAACTTGGTGAAAATGTGAATGGTGTAAGTCGCTGGGTCCAGACACAGAGTAAGCACTTTTTTTTTTTTTTTTTTAAGAATCTACAGAATGATAACTCTGGAAAGGTATCTAATGTAACTCATATTGGCCTTGCTGTGATTGTGCTTATAGACCCTTTTATCTGTCAAGCCTAGCCTTCCCCCATATGCCTCTTGCCCTGCTGAAAGGAGGAGAGGCTAGCTCTGGTTATAAACAGGAACAGACAGAGCAGTCTGTTTGACCTTTCTTAGAAGTTCAGCAGCAAAATTGTAGTGTATCATTCCTAGGTCTGATTTGGAGTATCCCGAGTATGTACACAGCAGGTGGTTTTAAATATTAAGTGGATATAAAATAATGTAAATGTGCTAATAGAGTCTGCAGTATTTGTATTTACACACTCAAACTCATGGTCTGCTTTTGGCTTTTGTATAACACTAAGCATTTTTCCAGAGATGATAATCAATATTAGAACTTGCCCAACCATACTTCGAGCTCTCTATTTTGTAGCAGTAGCTACTGGTTTTAATACAGTATTGTTGTCCTTAGAAGCACATCTAAATATAAACTACAAATGGCCACATACTCAGAAGATTTAAGATGTGGTATAAATCAATTGAAACATGGATTGGTCTGCTATCAGAATGTGAACGTAATGATTACAGAAGCAGCTGTATAGCCTAAATTTATTACTGCAGATGTGCACAAGTTACTTGTTCTGCAAATGCTAATGATAATTCAGTATAGGTTTATAATTGGCTATAGTCTGTTAGCAACCCTTTTGAAAAGTAGATTACAGAGCACACGCAGTAAATACACTGCATCTGTCAGAGGAACACCTGCTATGATGATGGGTGACCAGATAGCTCTCTGCACTGATGCAGCTTAGGAATATACGCTTCTTTTTTAGTACTGCCTAGTAATGCACATAAATATAATTTTTAAAATGTATAATTTTTGTTCATTCTGGACTAAGATTGCTGTGGATATTTTAAATATTGAATTCTTCTACCACATTTAGGTCTACTTTATATAGACTACTGTGTGAATTAGTAATATTGGTTAAGCAGCTTAAAACAAATCTCAAAGCCAGTGATGATTTTTAGCAGGTCATTTTCAATGTCATAAAAACCTGCATCAGTGAAACTTTCAGTACTTTTAGATTCATAACTCTGTTAGAAGACTTTACTGCTGTGTTGCTATTTTTTTGAATGTGCAGAAGGATGTTCTTTTGTATCTGTAGCATTTTCTTAGGGTGGTTTGCGTATCTTAGGATGTTGCTCCTAATTACTTGCTACATTTTGAATAAAACTGAGTAAAATTGAATTCTGCAGAAATAAATTGTGTATTGAAATTGGCCAATGTGAAAAATACTTGTAAAATTCTTTACAGGGAATAATCAAGTCAAGTTATTGTTGAGTTCTTATTGCCACAGGTCCTGGTTTCCCATTTCTTGGGGTTATCCCATTTATTTAACTTCTCCCCTTTATTTAACTTTCTTGTTACTATTTCCATTTTCCTCATGTCTGTACAGCTCAGTGGCTTAATTTCCCCATCTGCAGGTTATCTTACACTTGAAATCAAATTACCATTAAGAGTTGCAGCTTTAAATTCAGGTTATAGGTTTTGTTACAGCTTTTCAGTTGGTTCCCTGTGCCTACTGTGATTACCAGTTCCACTGTTTAACCTCAAGTCTCTCACACAGACTTGGCTGGCTGATTTTCAAGCTCAATAGAGTAGAAAGGGCTTATTTGTTTATAACAATAAAATTGCTTATAGCCCTTCTTTCCTACACATAGAAGATTACTTTTTGAACCATTTACAGTTTGTTCTGCCATAATTCTGATTGGTTCATCCCTTATTGCTCTTAAAGTAACGTTGTCATTATTCTTACAGCATTCTGTTGTAAATTCTAACTATATTGTTTCACATGTTCGACTTCAGAGATCTTACTGTTTAATGTTATGCCTAGGGCAAGAATAAGTGTCTTGTGTGCTTTGGGGAGACATTTTCCCTCAACGAATAACTGTGAATAATTTATTAATGCAATAAATAGAGTATCCCTTTATTTAGATTGAACTGTTGCAGGCACACTGACTTCATTGGGCTCTTGGCTGCAACTAAATTGGTGAACAGTAGCTGGAAAATTTCTCAACTACTGCAGATTTTAGTAGTTGAACACTCAAACTCTTGTGGAGATACCACCGAATAGTACTTGAACACAGAGGCACAGGAGAGCTATTCTACATTTGACTTGGCTTAAAGTAGATCCACCTGCCACTGACTAATAGAAACTCCTTATCATGTACAGGTTGTACCGAAAAAGCTGGTTTGTTTGGTTTTTTTTTTTTTTCTCAGAATCCATTCTGCTGGAATGAACGTTATTCTGAACTTGTCATTGACATTGCCTCTGAGAGCATGTTCAATCAGCAAGAACACATTTGTTTTTGTTGTTTAATAAGAGATTCTGCATGGCATGTTACTGAACAGCTTCTTGTAGCTCTGGAAGGCAGAACAACAATGCTTATTGTCTCACTTTTGTGTAAGTTAAGCTGGAAAACATTCAGGCTGTAGGGATCTTCAATGTAAGATTTGATAACAGCCTTAGCTTTCTCTGTGTTCTACAACAGGGTAGCGCAGCACACAATAATAGGCGCAAAGCAACCAATGATGATATGATTCAACAAATTTGGCAAAAATAAAAGACTTTTAAAAAGAAATTGCAGTATTGTTTAAGTAAGAGTGAATCTGTTGAAATACAAACCTTGGTATTTTTTGTTTTACTTTTATCAGAGAGATGTATCTTTCAAAAAGCAGCATCCTGTGTAAACTAAGATTTAAACTTAACATTATTCCTAGTCATGCAGGAAGTCCAGAAGAAAAAGAACTATGGATAATCAGTTAAAAGAACTGACAGATACCCTGATGTGTTGATCAGTAGTAATACCTAATTTCTATTTCAAGTGTGCTATAATGGATTACCATATAGATGCAGCAAAGCACTAAGCATTAAATAGATCTATGTGTTTTCTGAAAAAGCAATATTATTTCGCACTGTGGGGTTTCTTAAAATATTTCTTATTAGTGTACTGTGAAACTAGAAACAAGATGTCAATAGCCAGTTTGGATTCACAGCAGTATTGCTAAAAGTCTAGGCTGGAGTGGAAGAAACTATCATTTGTTTTATAGGAATAGCAATATGCGTTTTGTAGAACACCAGGGGTTGGGGGGGGGTGTAGAAAATGTTCTTGGAAATGCTAAGTTGAAAGGACAGCAACTGGAGCTTGTTCATGACTTACGCGTTCTTATGTCACACTGTAACACCATCTTAGCCTGGGGACTCTAACGCACGCATGCGAGAATTATTAACAGGCATTCTAGCTGTAACTTTGAATTAACTTGTAACATTTGGAAGTTTTTATTTAATAGTGTAGACTTTTAACCATGATAACTTATTTTTGCATTGCGGGAGCAAATGTGGACTCTGAATGTAGATTATTTATATTCATTCTAATCTGCTGCAAAGCTTTCATATCTTCAGTAGGTGTTGTTAGCAATATAATTTGCTTCTTTAAAAATGACTTCTGTTTACTATTTGGTAGTACCATGCAGGTGATTAATCACATCTTTGCATTTTTTCAAAGTGCATCCATATATTATATTTTTTTTCCTGGTTTTGAGATGCTGAAAAGGAGAACAGCATAAGAAATAAGTGTCTCAGTTTTTGCTATATGACAAGCTTTTGGGATATGGAAGATTTCCTCAGATAGGAACTTCTGTCCTTCTACTATTTATTTCAACCCTTGAATTTTTTTGATTCAGTCAAATGACATGGGTGTCTGATTCTGCGTGTTTGTTTTTTTTAAAAATAACTGTGTTCTTTTCTTTCCCAACTCTCCCAGCTTCATGCAATTTGAAGTTTAAGCTTGCTTTTCCTGGTGGTGGTTGTACTCTACAACAGCATTTGTTTTCAAGGTTTTCTCTGAGCATAACCTAAAATTCACTGACACTTGGGTGCAAGAGTTGTTACTAAGTTCTTTTTCAAAATGGGTCTTTATTATGTGGCTTTGCCACCTTATCAGCTTATGCAGCTTACACTGTGTCATAGTTCACTTTCTGGAAGTGAGCTTTGTGTTCAAGTTTAGGTGAAATTGTGTAAAATATAAGATACTGCCTTTATTGCGTGCTGTCATGTGTCTGGCCTTTCCCAAATAACAGTTAACATGCTTTGCATCTTGCAGAGAGGGCATAGTAAACCCCAGCTTCCTTCAATGCACTATTGTGTTTTGAAACAGCTAACAAGTGGTGGTTATTTATTTTGATCCTGAATCAATTGGGATGTGTAAACTGTAAAATTACTCTAAGAACACTGCTGAAGCTCTTGGGAAATATGTATTGTTTCTTTTGGCAACTAAAGAAAATTTATTTGTACATCATCAGATTACTTTCACAAACTTTCATTCATAATACATGAGTATGCTATGCCTGGTGTTTAAGTATACATCAGACTTTTAGTGAAGTAGACTTGTATTTTCTAAATATAATTTTTGTTTTACAATAAAGAATTTTACTGTATCATTTGACATATACTAAGATATGCATTTTCACTAGTAGTATTACCAGATTTTCACAAATTTCTAATACAGCATTCTGGTACAGAAGTGGTGCTTGGTTTTTTGGAAGTTTAATACAATTGGTTCTCAAAAGTTAATGTTTTGAAACAAATGAGAGAGAATTTACATCCAAAGCCAAGCTGTAGGTATCTCGTTAGTGTGGCCTGTGAAAAGAAATTGGTTTTGCTCTACCTACCTACTGTACTTCTTATAATGACTTAAACAATGGAAACAAAATATATGTGGTTTTGTCTGGTTTTCCATAATAAACGTGAAGATGTTTGAAGGTTCTTCCCTACAGTGTATTCTGATACTTGAATTCAGACCATTTTTTGCTGCCAGTTTGTCTTAGGGTTTTGTTTAATGGAGCCTTTCCTTGTGCGCTTTGGGCATGCAGTGTGTGATCGGTCTAACGTGAGCCTGGATACAGACCGAACTCTGCCTGCAGAGTGCCACCACTCTTGCAGTGACTTGAAGTATTCATGATTTAGGTTAGAAGCTCCTTTCTGCCCTGTGCCAAGTTAGGTAAAGATTAATGTCAGAAATAGTCTTGAAGTGGTGGGCTGCTAGTATTTTAATATTTAGATGGATAATGATAATTCTTTGTCTGTGGATCCTGCAATCTGATTGGCAGAAACGTGGTCCTTAACTAACAGGTAAAGCCCAAATGTGAATCATGGCCTCATTTTTAGCCAGTCAGATCCTTCATCCCAAGCGTGTTCCTCCTGCCCATGGACGGGGAGCTAGACCTCTGGCCACCAGCCGCCCACTCCTTCCTTCCCTGCTGCCACAGTGTCCTGGGGAGGGAGCTGTGGGTCTAACGCTGAAACAAAATACAGCCAGAACATAGAAGGGATGTGCCTGATTTATATTTTTATTCTAGGTAAACTTTTAGAAATGCCAAATACTGTTTGGGGAGCATGCGCTGTGGTAAATATGAGAAGGAAGACCAGTCTGTCTGTGTGACCTGAGGTCTAGTTCCCTAAGTCTATGAACTTGTCATGACTTCCATCTTCTGCCATGGAGAAAGGAATGTTCCATTTTCAAAAAGACTCTATTTTGAGTGTTGTATATAATTTCTGAAGCACTTTGTTGTCAAAAATAAAAAAAGTCTGTCTTACTCCATCTCTCAAGCATACTGTTTTAACAGCAATAATGATTCATGTGTTGGCCGTCTCTGAAGGATTGCCTAAAATGCCAATTCTTGCTTTCTTGGCTGTGACGCTTTATTTCCTCTTGTGAGCTTTTATGTGCAAAAAACCAACAAATGGGTCACCGTTGCTTAAATGACTTGTCATTCATTTTGCATCCTGCATGTAGTATTTCTGAAAAAGCAATGGCGCTTTGTTGTGCAGAAGTTTGTTCCAGTGATTTTGTTTGATAATTACAAGGAACTCTGACTGTTAGTAATTTGTAACATTGTTTAATTTAGTTTTATTTCCAAAAGTAGATGTTGAAAACTAGTTTCCCATTTAAATATATGTTCTTAATTTTGTACTTCAATGTCTGAGAAGTTGTAAGATCCAGGCGCATTTTTCTGTGAAATCTACGTGAAACCATGTTGTTCTCTCACTTTTTTTTGAGAGGCTGAGCAGTATTAAGTTAGTTGCCCTGTACTACTAATACACTTACTTGCCGAGCCCTAGTCTATACTGCCAATAGTTTAAAAGAGGGGAAAAAAAAGGAAGAAAAGGTGTCTTGGAGCCTGTTAACTTCAAGTCCTTTCAAAAGCCAAGTAAGACCCCCAAATAGTTTTGATTTGTCCAGATTATTTAACAGCATTACCATCCACTAAACTGACAAAGAACAACATTTGGTAGCCCCAACTGTTCTTTGCAACTGAGATTATAAGATTCCATTCAGGAAAGCACTTAAGCATATGCTTAAATTGCTTTGCTTTGTTGGTGCCCTGTAGCGTAACAAAACTAAGGGGGAATGGGTTTGACCACAACCTCTTCCTTTGTTTGATCTGCCTCTGTTAGGATCAGTCCAAAACTACAGAGGCAGGCCACTACATATTATTCCACATAAGTGCTTTATTAACTGCATGTGCTGTGAATTAAATTAGTCTAGCTTTGTGTAATTTGGCTCGGTTTCACTCACCAGCTGAAAACACAGGTAAATCATCTCTCAGTAAAAATAACTGCACCGCTGTTCATCTCTACCTTAGCTGGGAGATCAGACTCCATTAGTTGATGAAAAGACAGGCATAAGCCCCAGAAGCTCAAAATCTGGACTGTATCCATCTAGCAGTAGTCATTACCAGGCACTTCAGAAAAATGTAACCCAAAGTGAGCTGCTTAGAAATCTGTAACTTCATTAGAAATCAGTTTATATTCTGGAATACTAGGGTTTTGCAAGGTAGTGGGAAAGCGGTTCATGACAGTGTTGTGGTATTTATTCAGGACTATTGCAAGTATCTTTCTCTGTAACAAGAGAGTAAAGTATTGGGCAGGAGTCCTTACTATGATAGGTATTTGCTTTCTATTGTGTTCTCTGTATATATTACCATTTCATTTATGTCTTGTGTATTAGTTTCTATGTATCCTTTGAATGAGCCAGTTTATTATGGAAAATTTGACTATTTAGTTTTGTTTCCTGCAGAAAATATTGCAGCTACTACCTGAGAGGATTTTTTATCGATGGCATTTTCGCAGTATAGGTAAGAAGGAATGGTTTAAAAACATTCTAGTACAAATAACATCAATGTTTTCTGTAGTCACTTCCCTGGTTCTGCAAGTCCTGTTAACCACAGAATCCCTAGTATTGCCTGTACACAAATAGTACTTACACATGAGACTTGCAGCTGAAAATTCTCGAAGCAAATGGAATATCTTTTTACCTGCTGTAACAGCTTTATGTGTCCCTTGTTTTGTGTGGCTTTGGTTGCCTGCTTAATTTTTATTTTGCATGAATGCTCTTTAAATTTTTGCGTTCTTGGATTTACCTGGGTCCTCTTCCCTTTTTTCTCTTTCATGTGCTAGAAGCTATCAAGATGATGTGGGTTATAAACGAACACACCTTTTTCTAATTAGGTCTCCCTTTGTATTCACAGACTAATGCCAAAAATTAAGGTTGAGGGTTGTGGAATCTGTATGTGACTCTCTTGCAAATTTGTATTATGATAGTCTTTTGCAAGTGATCATATACGAGATGCCCATACAAATCCGTAGTACTAAATATTGCTCTTTGCCTCTTCCTGGAAGTTTATTCTGTAAAACTTAGGCTGTGAATAGGTGGCTGTTTGGTAGTTGAGCACAGGCTGTGCTAAACTGAATGCAAACCATCGGACTGCTGCAGTAACAGGAGCTTAATTTCTTCTGTGATATTCCTGTATTCTCTGTGCAGTTCAGTTCATTAATATTTGTGAAACGCAGTTGTCACACTGTTTGTGGAAATTAAATGAGGAATTTCCGATTTAGAGCTGGGATAGTGAAGGAAAGAGATTAAGGACAAATATAAACTTTTTAGTAGCTCTTACTGATCAATTTTTCTTTTAATGAGTGGTTCACAATTTTATTGGCCTTTATAAATGGAATTATGAATACGTGGTATTTCTGCAAGTTTAGCCCCAGCTATCTTTTACTGATCCTCATAATGGAGGATTTGCCAAGCATCACATTAGAATATGACATTGGCCATGACAGACACAAGATACCCATGGATGGCACTCACTTGGGCAAACCAAGAGACTATCCGTTCTTTCCCCACACTTCTACGGTATTTGCTGTACGTATTCAGGCTTCTGGAGCAAGAGAAGGAATAGGAGGAGTCCAGCAGAGAGAAGTCTTGGAGTTAGTAAAGCTCTGCTTTTTTTTTTTTTTTTTTTTTTTTCCTTAGTCTCCTGTTCATTCTGCATGTTTTGTGGGGCAGGTGTTCTGCAGAAAAAGGCTTCATAAGCACGGAACTGAAGATTGTATTGCAACACATGCATAAAAAAAGAGCAAAATAAAGTTGCCAACTTAGTAAGGCACGCACTTGCAGTACTTGGCTTAAAGCACTTCATGTTCTTCTGCCATAGTTTTTTCTCTTAAGCATAAACGTAATAGATATCTAACAGGCTTGGTTTAGTCACTCATGAACTTTGGAAATCTAAATTAGAAAAGCAGGATTAATTTTTTTGAACAACTGTCATGTTCTTTAGAAGTGTTCGTATAGGACTTTCAACTAGATTTTAGAATTAGATTTGAACACTAATGTGATGGGGAAAAAAAGTTGTATTGTCTTTAGTTTGAAGACAGTCAACTTTTTAATGATTTAAATATTCCCTGTGGCCTACAGTGCATATATAGTGAATGTTTTGATCTTGTGATCATGTAGAGGAGTCTGAAAGCAAAATTTATTCCTCTCCTTTTTTTGACCAGGTTGAATAAAGCTAGAGTTAAATGAGCGCAGAAATATTGCAAGGTGAAATACAATTATTTTGATAGTCAAAGCACCTTGAAATCCAATGAAGTACTTTAACTTGATAATTTCCTCCGAATTAAATATCTCTGATTTTCATCACTACTTTGAAAATGCTGCTTCTGAGTGCTACCAAAGTGGTCACAACATTTTGTTTTGCTGTTTGTTAAAGTAAATGTTATGCCACTTTGGGGGGGTTATATTTCTTCTAAGTAGTACTTTTTCGTCGTTGTTTGGTTTGGTTTCCGGCACTATTTCATCATCTGCCATGTTTTTCATCAGAACAATGAATTTGCTGTTGCAGAAGAAATAATGAGTGGAAGTTAAAGGTCAAGGAAAGGGCTGTTGTCACATTTCCAGTTAGTACTGACAAAAATAAAAGGAGACATCTGCTTGACCACTTTACTACCATTTCATCTGAATTAGTCCAGAACAAATTGGTTTTAGTCAGTTGTTTTATAGCTAATGTATTCTTTATATTTATGCTTCTCTTGAATAGTCATATTTGGATAATTTTTTAGCTGTGTCCAATAAATAAGCTACAAAATTTGGCAGTGCAATTATTTACAGCTGTACTTTGTGATTTGCTTTTTGCTTAACATTCACATGCATTAATATGTATTTGCTGTGTATGTTAATAATGTCCATTTAATACTGTGAAATGGTGAGATCTTGAGGGAAGGATCACATTTAAGGAATGTACCTAATTCACAAATCTAGGAGAAATAACAGCTGAGAGCTACATCATGTTATTTTTCTCAGAATTGGATTAAAAACATTTTTTACCTGAAGCATTTGATGTATAATCTCTCTCTGATTTTAAGGTCAGACATTTGAAGCTAGGGGCAGTTAGCCTGGTATTTCTAAAACCAGAATCAAAATATTTTGTAATTTTAATAGTTGTATTTTATAGACATGAATGTGGTATAGATTGCTAGCATCTTTTTCTTATCATTATTGTCAATATTAGTGTATTTGAGAGTATTAATCCTACAAGTTGGACTTTTCGATTTCTCCAAATCTAGTTAAGTAAAAATTTCCCCTAGATATCTTATTTTTAATGAAAATAATTTGAGAAATTGTCACCTGACTAAAACCAAAGTACCTCACTGTAAAGATACATTATATTTAATCATATAACACCGATGATGATGATGATTGTAATTCGATTCACTTTGGGTTTTCTCACCCCAGAGTTTTCTTTTTCTTAAACACCAGCACAGTAGCCACATAGTAAATGGCATTAAACTAGCCTTTTCTGTAGTATTTTTTAAAAAAAAACATTCTGGTGGAAAGTGACCATCTTAGTATCTGATATGTGCCTATTTAATTTTTCTAATCCAGGGTCGATTCTGAAGAAACTTTTGCACACTGGAAATTCTCTCAAGGTATTTCTCTGTGATGATGTATTCATACTTTTTTTCACTTCAATTCTTGTGAAGCATATTACTTCATAATTTTCTAATATCAGTGTTTTTCAGATTGTTAGGCTTTGTAATTCTATTTATTCAACTTTTAATAATAAATTTTGTTATTTTAATCCTAGATTATGTTAATGTTTATCTTCTTCAGTCATTTTGCTGTTCTAATGACCTTTGTAAAGTTACCTGGAGAAGGTATCAATATGTTTTGCTTAATACTTTATTTTTTCAGATCTCTCGAGCGCTAAGTATACTGTATTAAGCATGTTGGTTTCTTGTTTGCCAAAGAGTTTTAAATCTGTTTTTCTTTTTCTAAATATATTGCTAAAATTAAAATTGTGTCTTGTTAATAAAAAAATAAGTAAATAAACTTAGTAAACTTACTAAATACCCTACCTTGGGTGGTTTTGTTGCATCTTAGTTTTCATGAGAATCTTCTGATCTCAGTGATGTTAAGGACAATATCTTGCATTGACCTCTGTGGGGCAAAGATTTCGGACTTCGTAGGGCACAAAGTATTGGCAGCTCCCTGGTTGTGCATTACACTTGCTGTTGTACTTCCAGAGCCCCTTTTAAGATTGAGTCTTGAGACTAGCCAAGATGCATTTGGCCCCAGGAGCCTCTGAAGTTGGAGTGGTAATGCTGTCTCCTTGGAGTGCCACCACCTTGGGTACAGCTTGCTTCCACCCTTCTCTGCTCATGATTAAATTAATAATGTGATTACTCTTGGTATGATGGAAAGACTCACTAGCACATAGCTGGGATGAAAGTACTTGTCCTGCATTTTCTTAACTATTTAACTGTGTTACTGTACTTACAAATCTGTTTTATTATCCTTTTTTCTACAAAATCATCCCCCTGTAGATAAGATGTGAAGGAATCCGACTGTTTCTTCTTTGGCTTCAAGCGCTTCAGACTAATTGTGCGGAAGAGCAGATCTTAATATTTGCATGCCTTGTGCCTGGCTTTCCACCCATTATGTCCTCACGAGGTCCCTGTACACTAGATAACCTCATTAGTCCTCCTAATTTGCCAGACGGTGAGTAAATGAACGCAATTTCCATGATGAGCATATTGCCTCCCCGTTCCACCGAGGTCTTTGTAGAGCTATAGAGTTTCTTGTGGGGAGGTTGTCACATGGATGATACTATTTGTCTTTATAATTGAGATGTACTGAATTTGTTGAGCTATTGTATTTGTTGCAGCTGTATAGCCTTCTGATCTTGTCATTCTGGGTTCAGAACTTCTGAGAACAGAATTCAATTGAGATGCAGCTATATGAACATGTTCTTGCAAAATAAGCAGGTGTGTAGATTTACAGTTTATTGGTTAATCTGCAGGAATTGCTTGTGTTAACCCTTCCAAACTGCAGTAAATCAGAGGTTGGTGCCATCCTTGATTGTATGTGATAGGACTTGGGGAAATAACGGGAAGCCCAAGCAGTTACTGGGCTTCGACTTTGTACAACTTGGTAGTGCATTAATGATTATTTTCAAATTAATCTTTTTATAGAAAATATCTTTTATTTAACTATTTTCAGGCTTGCTATGGTTAAAATTTTTTTTTTTTTTATTTTAGCTAAGATTTTTCCAGAAGAAATAACCCCACTTTTGCCAGCTGTTTCTGGAGAGAAAATCGCTGAAGACCAAACCTGCTATTTTCTTCAGCTACTGTTAAAATACATGGTAATTCAGGTGTGGAGGATATGTTTTTAACTATTCATATTTGGAGGAATGTACTTGTGGTAGAAAATTAAGTCTACACTGTATCTATACGGAGCTGGTTTTGCCCCTCCTGAGGAAGAAGCTGTCTTCTGCACTTTCTTGTTCTTGTTTTTAAAAGGAAAATCATCCCAAAGGTATTTCCTTGTGCCATTTCTGGTGAAAATAAGCTTTTCACGCTTGTGGTAAGAATTAATGAACATTATCCAAACTTGCAAGATAACCGACTATTTTATGTGCTTGTTGTCGCATTTAGAAAATTGATATGGGGTAAAGATGCAATTTGTTCTCTTTGGACACATACATAGCTGAGAAGACATGTAAAGGACCACTGGAGAAAGAGATAAAAAAAGAAGAGATGGCTTCTGAGATTTTTTTAAAAGGATGCAAGTAACATGCACATCAAAAATTTTAATTAGAAATAGATCAGATTAATATGTACAGGAAAGAAATTAAGATAATGTATGTATTTAAAAAGTACAAATTAAGCAACATTTTAAATTAAGTGGAAACTGTATAGACAATCAACATTAAAGAACTCAGTATTAAAAAAAAGATAAAAGACAATGAAATAGTTTGAGATACTTTTTTTTTTTTTTTGTATCAAAACGCAAGACCAAAATGATAATTTGGAAGGGGTTTTGTCATCTTGAATAAATGTTTTATTTTGAAAAGTGGCTGTATAAAATGATCACCTTCCTGCATGGCACTCTTTGTCTTACATATCAGAGTCTCACAACACTTCAGTTAAAATATCTTCACTGTTCTTTTTATACGCTTATTACGTGTTTGGGATCTGAAAAAACTGACTGCACTATAAATCTAATTGCATTGTGGTTCATCAACATTCATTTATTTGTGTTGCTTGGTAGAGGGGAGCACAGTTGGGCAGTAACCTTACTACAGAAAAGAGGTAAGATTAAAATAATCTGGTGCAAGTGCAGAATGATCGCTCAGAGCCAGAACACAGAGCAAATCTGCATCTTCAAGAAAATTTATGTCTGTGACTGGGTAGAATTTAGCATGAGTCAGTTTATTTGCATAACAAATAAAATGATACAAAAACTCAGTAGTCCTTTTTTCCAAGCTCTACATGTGTATTTTGCAAAAGTAGGATATTGCAAATTCCACAACTTTTAGAGATTGGAAAAAGATCTAGTACAGATTACAGTAAGAAAATGTGTTTAAATAAATCTCATGTGACTGATGTAAACAAGTCAGTTTTTCTTTAACTTAATAAATTATCATCTTGGATATAGGTTCAGTGAACTTGTTATCTGCTATATACAGTTGGACAGGCTTTTCGAAGAGCTTTTACTGAAAAAAAGTTGAAGAATCCTGTAGTCTTTTGGTGTTGCTTAAAAAAAAAAAAAAGAGGTGGGCCTGAATTTAAAGTATGTGTCAAAAGAGAAACACTTTTAGTGCTCACTTGCATTTCACAAAAAGAGAAGTGATGTAAGAGACTAAAACCCAGGCAGGTTTAAGTCATCAGTGGAAAATGTGCTTCATTGTAGAGATGTCTACTTTTACCTTTCTTTGAAATTGCACTGGATTTTCTTATAGAAATAAAGAAAATGCACCTGTATTGGTGACATGCAACTTACTCCAAATTGAAGGTGTTTTAATATGAAAAGAGCAACTCTGTCAGAATTTGGCACAGTATTCCAAGGAATTGTAGTTCAAAACTGTTGGTGAATAGCAACTTGAAAGTACGTGTATGACTTCTGTGGTGATCTATGCAAGAACGGAAGAGTACCTTTAAAAATAAACTTAGATGTCAGCCTCTTCCTTGTCAGTGGAAATTACTTGAACCTTGAGTCAAGTTTTGCAGAGGAGTATGGCATATGTGTGTGCAACCACATGGGCATTGAGTATGTTTCTTATCAAAAATATATTTGTGATAAAAGTGTAGCCCAGAGTAACTTTGTCTAAATTTCCAGGTAAGAAGCAAATCTGTTAAAAACATTAATATGGCATTTTCTGTGCTTCACTGCATTAGAACAGCACAAATACGCTGATTTCTAATGAACTTGCTTTCTTTGATATGCTAAAGCCCACATGACAATATCTCATATTCTTACTGCAGTTTGTAAAGTTTTCTGGGACAGCGTTAATTTTTTATCTCGTTATCTTTTGTATTCAATGTGGAATCATTGTCAGTGTAACACATTAACTTAAAGCTTTTTGTTTGTTTCTCTAACTCCATAACAAAGGCTGCAAGCTTAGAGTGGAAGAATAAGGAGAACCAAGACACTGGTTTTAAGTTTCTCTTTACCTTGTTTAGAAAATACTATCTTCCTCACTTGTTTCCATCTTTTACAAAGCTAACCAACCTCTACAAACCTGTTCTTGGTAAGTAGTGAATTTTGTCTTTTAAGTAGAAAAGGAAATAATGGTGACTGTTCTCAGTAGCATCTCTGTTACCTGCTGGCTTATCACTATGGTTCTGTTGAATGAGGATTTTTCCTCCCTTCCTTGTTTTTCAGCTGTGTACAAGTGATTTTCCCCTAAATCTAAGCATCTGATTGAATTATGACCCAACCTATCTCCCTTCGCAGTCTTCCACTTCTTCCCATGTGTTTTCTTTCTTGTATTTCAGCTTGTACAGTACTCTTTGCACCCAAGGTAACTTTTCTTTCCAATGCGCTAAGTATCCTTTGTCGTCTTAGCTCTGGAACACTCGGTAGTGCAAAGATTATCTTCTCTTTCTCACTGTACTTTTTATAAACTTCACAGAGTTTATTAATAAATTAACTTACATTGTAGTAGGAGTAGTTCTTTGTTTCAGATTTTGACCTTTTTGCAGCCCTTCTCTTTTTCTTTCCTTTGTTTTGCGTGATACCAATTATAACCTTCAGGAAAGGTCTGTTCTTTTATGTTCTTTTCTTTAGGAGTAATAAAATTATGATAGAATGTAAGTATTAATATAATAAAAGCAGTCAGTCATTGCATCTGTTATTTCGTGTGGAGAAAATGTTGTTGGTGACATGTTCAATACATTTAACCAGAGTCTGGAAGCAATTACAGTTTTTTAAGATTAGTTTTTCTTTATCTTCTCTTTTTACCTCACCAGATATTCCTGATATAAGACCAAGACCAGTATACATTACTGCAACACGAAACAATGAAAATGTCTATAGCACAAAAATCCCATATATGGCAGCTCGAGTTGTTTTTATTAAGTGGCTTGTTACTTTCTTTCTTGAAAAGAAATACTTAACTGCTGTTCAGAATACAAAAAATGGAGGAGAAATGCTCCCTAAAATTATTCAGGTGTGCTTTAAAGTTTACCTCTTTTTTCTTATGTACATGCTAACCTTGCAAATGATCACAATGCAAGAAAGAAATGCTCCCCCTAAGTGAATAAATGATGTATTTGATTATTTGATTATTTTTTTTCTGTGATGGAGGGAATCTCTGAGGGAAACCCTTTAGTAATTTACTAGAAATTTTTTTTTCCTTGTGTGCCTTACTGGCTTCATCAGTATTATGTTTAGACTTTTGGAATTTAGTCTGTAAACCGTCAAACTTATTTGTGCCATGGACCATTTCCCAGCAACATCAAAGGCTGCTTTCTTTTCCTCTTGACTATAGCAGCTGTTTCCAATGAGATATTAAAAAAATATTTCACTTTCAAATTGCTGGTTGAGACTTCTGTAGGATTAGGGACTTCACAATGAATTTTACAGAAATAGATGCTTTTTCTTTTAAGATAGTCTCCAGCTTCCTGTTAACAATTTAGGATCAACGTCAACTTATATTCTTCTCTTGAATAGTAGGTCAGTGTCAAATCTGTATTCAGCGGAAAAGCATACATTAACTATTATGGCAGAACTGTATATTTTCATGTCAGTTGTTTTTGGAGTTCTTCATTGTAGAAGTCTGAAGCCCTCAACCAGCTAAGTGTAGCTTACTTACTGAAAGTGCTTGATCTTTTCTTTCTCATTGGAAATTCCACCTTTTGTATAAACTGCTGTGCCATTCCAACAGACGTAACCTGGAAAAAGAATTTTTTTCTTTTCACTGGATTTTATAGACAGCTGACAACAAATAAATATTCAGGTTGCATAAAGGTATTGCTGCCCTCAAAACAGAAACTGGTCAAAAGTTACCACTTAGCTGAAGCTGTGTGCCAGCTTTTGGCACATGCTGACTTCTTAGTGGTTTTGAAACTCACTGACTGTAGCCAGTGTCTCGCAAGTGTGGCTGATTATTACCAAAAAAGTTCATTGTGAAAAGCAGCAGAGATGTTATTGCTGCTCAGTTACTGCTCACTTGGTTGAACAGGGGCAGCCTTATTAATGTAGACATGAAGCAGAACTGCATTTGGGCGATGCTTTGAGTTAATGTAAGTTGGAGTTCTTTTTATGGTAACTCAAAAGCAGTTTTGTAGTCCTCTGTCTTCTCCTGACTGGATCATTTTAGCCAGACATGGTTCAAGATGTTGCAAAATACATGTAAAGCCAGAACAAAACCTGACAAAGAATTGTCAGGAATAATAATGTGCAAGAGTATGAGCCGTGTATAGTGGTATGATCCATCTTTTCCCAAAAATGAAGGGACTTGGGGATTCTTCTCTACTGTGTCTGTTCGCTACTTCCACCACCGCACCCGTCTCTTTTTTTGTCTTATGGAGTGGACAAGTCAGCTGTTCTGGGCTGGGGGGACCCATATGAAGTGTACATCATGCAGAGTATAAGACCAAATTCCTTCTTGGATCAAGTAGTAGACTGAAAATTACACTTCTTGACTGCTGGGATCCCAGTGTGTTGTGTGAAAAAGAGCACTAGTATCTTGAGTTCTGCATAAGTACTCCAGATTTTACTTGTACACTATTTCAGTTATTTAATTAAGCATGCATTTTATTCTGTGTAGACTGTTGGTGTTGTAAACCAAGATAAGAATGCAGAGCTGGAAACCAGTATGTCTTATGCAAGCGAGCAGGAGAGAAGCCATTCTAACAGCAGCACCTTGTCTGACAGAAGGCTCAGCAATTCCAGCCTCTGCAGCATCGAAGAGCAGCACCGGACTGTCTATGAGATGGTGCAGAGAATCCTCTTATCCACTCGAGGATATGTTAACTTTGTTAATGAGGTGTTTCGACAAGTAAGTATGTATGTTTAGTTGCTATTGTATATATATTTTTTTAAAGGAAATGTCATGGTTATGAGAAAGAACACTGTGGAGGCTGTTGGTCAGATAACTGGTCAAACTTGATGCTAATCACGCCAGCACCCTTTTAGTTTGGAGTCCTTCCTAGGTCTAGTTTTAACGATAAAATTATGAAATTTTTATAAGAACTGAAGCTTGTTGCTAATGCCAGACGGCAGCGTATCCCATTTGAATGGGCCACTTTATTTGTTCTTGGTATTGTGATGTAATTTAAAGGTGCGTAAAGAGTTATTGGCTTGCAGATTTATTATCTGAATTAGTAAGATTCTTGTTCCTGTGATCAATATCAGTATTTAATGTCTGTTTGAACATAGATTGCTACTAGTATTTTTTTATTAATTTGACATCTTTTCAATTGTTTGGGGATAAAACTACATGTGGACCTACTGGAGAGTCTTTTTTTTTTTTTTCTGGTACCAAGGTAGCAATTGGTTGAAGCAGCTGTTCCAGGTCACATAGATGTGCAGAAGATACTCTCCAGCGGCTGAGTGAGCACACATGCTTTATTATGAAGTATCTTGTGTGGCATGGTTTAGGAACTCCTTGCTCCACTGCTTTTCAGTGGGATGGATGGCATTTTGACAGGAAGGAGTACTTTTGTGTATGTTAAGAACTGCTGTGGCATGCTGCCCTCTCCTGGTGTTTGTTCAGAGTATGTAAGGTTAGACCAGCTTCCAGAGAACAAAGGCTAGCATGATGCAGTGCTTCTGTTTTTATTAAATATGATCAGTGTTTAGTAATTGAAACAGATAATGGTATTTGGATCCTTTTTGTGTTTATCTCTCACTTACAGGAATCTCACTAGTCACTGTGAATCTCCTTTTTTTTTTTTTTTTTCTTCTCTACTTTTTTTCTTTTTCCTTTCTACCCTACTACTTTGCCTTTCTGAAAGCATTCTGTGTAGTGCCCATTCATCCCACTGATGAGCTGCTGCTTCTCTAATATTCTAGCAGGTGGCTTCTGGCTTTTTCAGTTTCTGCATCCTTAATAACTTGACAGTGTCTGAGAAGACCTTTTCAGAAATTTCACATACACTTGTTATATGGCATATTTAAACTTGCTTTTGTTGACCCTTCAATTTTTGTTGCAATCAGCTGTTGGATGTTGCACTTCGTGCTGACTAGAGACAAGGAAATGTACTATATGATGCAAAGATTTTCCCCAACATGAGCAAGATATTTTTGTAACAGTTTTGCAGCTAAACTGGGTATGGGAAAATATACTATGAGTGACTGAGTACTCTGAAATGCAGTGCTATAGTTTTTGGCCCTGTTAATCATGGAGAGTGGGTAATCTAGTTGGAAGGACCTCTTCTTTAGTATGAAAAATGTATTTTCATCTCCTTCAGTGGTTTTGTAATATAATGCATATTGATATCAAATTTTTTTTTGTTGGCAAAATACATTTTTTTGTACCAGATGACATTTTCAGACATTGATTTCTGTGCTTGTTCACTGCAGTGCAAAGGTCTTCTGTCACTGTATTTTTTTCAGTCTCCTCAGGCCTCCAGAAATGTGGGGAAGCAGCCAGTGTACCCTTTGTAAGCTTTTGGAGGGGACATCTTCACAGAATGATTCCCAAATATCGAGACATTGAGTAGCATGTTGAAAATAAATTCATTGTGTTGATTTCCAAAACTGTAGTGAGAAAGGATTGAATGCCAGCTACTGTTATCCTCATCGCAACTTACTGTCTTGTCTCTACCTACACTTGCTGAAATGGCATTTCACATTGTATACTGCTGATGTAATTTGAAGTCGCCTTCTCTAGAAAGTGTAGCATAGTAGCTAAGTTTAGCCGGCCAGACCTCTATGGCTAGTAATGCCTTGTGAGATGAATCCATGTTAAGTTGTTAAAGAGCTTGCAAGGAGCAAAAACCACCTCTGTTTTTGTCCAAACAAATACAACATGGAAGTAATTTGGAATTAATAGTTATGGAATTGTGAATGATGTAGATAATACGCATAGGTTGTTGATTAATCATAACTCCTTCTAATACAGACAGAAAAGTAAAAATTATGTATCCTTTCTTTTCTGAGCTGTGTTATTTATGGGTGGTGGTGTGTGAGTGTGTTTATGTGTGCATGCACATCTATGTCCTATATACAGTAAAATTAGTTAACTTTTTAATTCAGGCTTTTTTATTGCCACCTTCTGATGTATCTGCAACACGAAAAGTGGTTAAGGTGTATCGAAAGTGGATACTGCAAGAGAGACCTGTGTTCATGGAGGAGCCAGACAAAAAGGAAGACAGTCAGGATGCTGTTGTCAACTTAGAGGATTCATCAGTGCAAACGGATGGTAAACATGTATGGTATCAGTGTTGCTTACTATTCTGTTTGCATACATTATATGATTTAAGTTTTAAACTCGCTTTGTAGATGAATAACAATTTGAAAAATGTGTGGAAAACCAAGATTAAAAAATGCTTTTATTTAAGGTCCAGAAATTGAAATAAATATTGAGTGCTGAGTAGCTCTTACTGAGTGCAGGGAAACATTGCAGCTGTTTTGAAAAATGTAATTTGTTGATTATTCCCTATCTAAACAAATAGGATAGCAAGAACTTAAGGGAAGAAATACTAATACGTTCTGCAGTGTTAAAATTTACACTGTCTGTTGGCCTAGTATATGTAGGACTATTTCCTTTTGGTGGTAGTTACTTAAGAATTTGAAAATATCTACTAATTTGTATATACTGGATGAAATATTTGGATTCAGATGCCTTAATCTAGGAAATTAAAGTGTAAATACAAATTCTGTGCATCATCTTTTTAGTATCCTATATTGAACCATCAGTAGAAGTTGACTTTGACACTGAAGTTAAAGGGAAGTTTTGTAGTACTGAGAGGATCAAGTTGTAAAAACATAGTAAGAATTACAAGGTTTTGACAGAATATTTTTGTAGGGGATTTATAGTTTTGCCAGGCTTAAATTCAAATATTACTGCAATCAGTGACTACAAATGTGATATAAAATATTTTAAACAACATAGCCCTTAAAAGTTTTATGAAGCTTTAAATTTCATATACTGTCTGTCTGTTCAGAGATTAAGAAATAATAGACATGAATTCCTTGCTGAAATGAATGTAGGACATGACAGTTCCCCCTTTCTTGCTTTTGACATTTTAAATGATTTTGAATAAATATGGACATACTCCTTTCTGCTTTGTCACTAACTGAGTCATGTTTTTGAAAGCTTTCCTCTGACCATTCAGGACATAAGCGCTCATCCAGCTGGGGAAGAACATACTCCTTTACCAGTGCTGTTAGCAGAGGATGTATATTAGAAGACGAGGACAAAAATGTTAAAGCTGGTGCTCAAGCTGCTTTACAGGTGTGGTGTCTAGAAAGGGAACAAGGCTGTAACTTACATAATCATGTAACTCACACTACAAATTATAGGATAGTACATAAGGAAAACAACTACCAGCAGTTGATAGTTTTTGTAAGATACGATTTGGACTTCATTTATAACTTTTTAAAAATTAATATTAAATCATGTGACCATGTCTTAGAGCCAGATACCTGTTTTAAGACAGACAGTTCATTTTCTTTTCTACTGTGGGTGCTAGGAATTAATCAGAACTGTACATTTGCTTTCCTTGAACCTCATTTACTGGAAATATTGGTGTTTCCTCAAGCATATAATGCCAGGAAATGAGTAGCTGGAGGAATGGTACTCTTACCTGACCAAATAGAAGGGATGCCTACAAAACCCATGCTGTGTGATGCACGACTTTGTTGGATCTGAAATGCCACCTGACTTTTCACTAGAATGATGTAGAAAAATGAAGTTATAGGTAAAACATGAAACTTGCTCTAAGGAAAATGAAAGGTTTGACTGGAGGAGAAGTATTTTATTTTAAGTCTTGACTTTTTTATTCCTGACACTATGTAAACAGACTGTAAATGCCTGTTTTGAAGGTATTCTTGACAAACTCAGCGAATGTTTTCTTATTGGAACCATGCATTGAAGTCCCTGTGCTTCTGAAGGAGCAAGTTGATGCTTGCAAAGCAGTTCTGAGTATCTTTAGGCGCATGATAATGGAACTATCAATGAATAAAAAGACATGGTAAGCTTGATATATTCTGCATCATTTAAGAGAAAATTATGACTGTTTTAACTTTATGGGAGTATTATTGGGTCGGGGAAAGACTGGCTTTCTTGGGGATAGACCTTACTATGTAAATCACGCTTGTGACTGGCCTCTGAATTGATTTGTGAGATTGCAGGTGCTGCTGAGTCTACATCATGATACTATTAGACTTCAAGGTTCTGGCTGGTATTTCCATTCCTGACTTCACCTTCTCAAAAATTAGTTTTTACAGTCCACAACCAACTAATGTTATTTTGCAAATGGTCTGTGAAGTCTGAAGTGTGATCACATTCCTAATATGTAAGGCTTACTGGAGAATTAAGAGGGCGTTTTGGTACATGAAAATTAACAAGTACAATTAATAGAACGTGAACAAAAAGTACAATTTTGTGTTGGAACCAGGGAACAGATGTTACAGATACTCCTTAGAATAACAGAAGCTGTGATGCAGAAGCCGAAAGAGAACCGAAGAGAGGATACGTTTGCTCAAAGCATGTCAGGATTACTTTTCCGAGTGAGTGTTTGGGGTTTGTTTGGTTGGGTTTTATGTTGATTTTTCATGATAATTACCCCTAGTTTTAGTTAAGTACTATTGCACAGTACTATGAAATGTACTTGTAAAACATGAAAAAATTCTCCTTTGCAGTAATACAAGTAATTGTTTTGTAAACTGTTCCTAACAAAGGGAGACAGATTCCAGGTGCAACGAGCAGTTGATTTGATCTGTTCTTCAGGACTCTATTAAGAACCATGGTAGAACAGGCAGGCACACAATCTTTTTGTGAGGTGTCTTCAATGAGTATCTCTAAAGCGTAAGCGTGATGTAACTGTTTTCCTAGAAGTTCAGCTGGTGAGTCAGAACTGAGTCACACTGAATGAGATGAAAACACTTATACATTGTATTGCACTTTGCATGCTCAGCTACAGTATCTAGGTCTGAGTGTCCTCCGCATAGCTCAGTCACTACAATCATTCTGTAGGTATACAAGACAGTTCTTCATTCTATTATTATTTTTATACACAGCATATTATTTCAGTTTACCAGAGAACATATAGATGACCTGAAACATACATTTCGGAATTTTTAGAATTCCGTAGTGAGTAACTTTCACAAATATTTACCCACCAATTTCTGGGAATGTTTTTATTGATGAAAAATAGCTATGCATAATATCTGTGCATCATGAATAATCAATGCTAATGTGCAGGTTGGTGTTGACTTCATCAACATGTGGGTTGGTGTGCTGAATTCATCTTGACAGAAATGCATGAACTGTCACTTGTTTCTTTTCTCTCAGACCCTCATTGTGGCTTGGATCAGAGCAAACCTGAGCGTTTACATTTCTCGGGAGCTGTGGGATGAGCTGCTCAGTGTTCTGTCTGCCCTGACAGACTGGGAGGAGCTCATAAATGAGTGGGCCAATATCATGGACTCTCTTACAGCAGTGCTAGCAAGAACCGTGTATGGGGTGGAAATGACAAACTTACCATTGGATAAGCTCAGTGAACAAAAGGAAAAAAAGCAGAGAGGAAAAGGTTAGTCTCTGTGCTTCAGTGCTTTTTGTATCAAACAAGTTAAATATTTAAGTTTAAACTTAAAAATTAATTTAATTTAATCTAACATTAAATACTAATTAATCTATTGTAAGAGCCTATTTAATCAAATGTGAAGTGCTTTGGATTTATGTATTCTCATCCTTCATTGTGGGAGGAAAGGTAATTGGGGTCAACAGAAGATAGCTATTTAGCAGGTTTTAGTACGCACTCAAAATCAGTCTTTTCTGTGTAGCAGAAATGAAATGTGGTTTCCTGTGCTGTGGTCTGGCATAGACATCAATGTAAAAATTCTTTTCCATGTATTTTCATTAAACTTTATTCATTACAGTATTTTAGCTATATTTATGTGTCACCTTGCAATTGATGCACACAGTTGAAGTAGTGATTGTTTTTTAATAATAGTAAAGATTCCTGTATGTTGTTTAAAAGATTAATATTTTTCATGTCTGAGTGCTTGTAAATCCATTCATACTTTAACAAAAATATGTGCCAAAGCATACAATGCTAGAGAATTTTGTTTTCTTTATCTCTAAGGTGGCATTTTAGAGCCTCAGAAGACAGCTGTAGTGGGAAGATCTTTTTCATTAAGTTGGAAAAGTCATCCTGAAGTTGTGGAACCAATGAGGTTCAGAAGTGCTACAACCTCTGGAGCCCCAGGAGTTGAGAAAGCAAGAAATATTGTTCGTCAGAGAGCAACAGGTTAGACAATAACTAAATGCTTATGTTCCCAAACACTCTGTAACACTCAAGTTTTAAATCTGCCTTTGAGTTGTGGCTGCTTCCAAAAGTCGTGCAACTTAGTAATTAAATGCCTAATCAGGGATGTTGCGTACCTGTGTCTGGATGTCTTGACTGCTACCAGTATGAATGAAGAATCAAAGTATTTTGGAAAAATCTAAATATATGCTTTTAGATACATTACATTTAATTGCAAGTTAGTTATGTGCAAGTTATCTTTTTTGTAAAGAAGTGAAATACATTCCTATTTTTATCAATTCATAAGAAAGCATTTATTAACATCAGTCAGATATATATATATATTGTTTCTGAACTGTGAGCACAAGGTAAACCAGATATTTAATAAACAATTTCATCCTTTCTTACTTGCTTTATTTGCTTTCTTTTTATTAGCATGATGAGGTATGTATAGCATCTCCTTTTCCTTTTTTCTCTCATGTTTACTTCTGGAAAGAGGAAGACAGGAGAAGGGAGAACAGGGGTGAGGAATGATGGGGGAATGTCTGAGACCCCAGGCATTGAACCGATATCTGATTTTTCAAGCGTTTCAGCAGCCTGAATTTGATTTCTTTTTTATTTCATGATAGCATGTTTCTGTGTTCCAATTCAATGGGCTATGGATTAAAACCCTCTGTAGAAAATCTCCTTCTTTTGAGTAGGATATATTTTGCTGCACAGCCTCCTTCCTCATTCATGACAGATTAGTTGTTTTTCTTACCAGGAGAATTTGAAGGTGATTTATTATGTTTTTGTGGCTACAGGCTTCATAACTAAGCCACAGTCTTCAGCTTAGATCACAAAACATTTTGGCAATGGAGTCAATTCATTCTTTATGTCTGTTTTATTTTTAAATTCAGCAAGTTCTTATTTGTGCTCCAGCGGAGAATTCTTCCTTCTGCTACAGCATTTCTCCCCTAGACTTTTCACCAGGGAAGCAGAGAGAACCTGGAAGTATTGATCAGCGAGGACTTTTCTTGGTTGTGTGTGTTCAGATTAAAGGAACTTTCTAACTTTCGTAAGAAAAGGTTATTTGGTGGGGAGCAAGTAGGTTGTCAGGTAGGAGGATGAACATGTGTAAAAAGCCCTTAGTTTCATTTTGTGTTTCATGGTCGTACAAAAAGAGAATTATTCTGGCTTTCATGGGATTGGTGATGATCAATGGCTCCCAAATCAGCAGGTGCAATGGTGATGATCAATGGCTCCCAAATCAGCAGGTGCAAAAAAGTTTTATATTTGTACATGCGGTTATAACAAATAATAATTTCAAATATATAAAATGTATATCCCTTTTCTAATGTAAAATTATTTAGAAACACAAAACTTGGCTACTAAGCCTTCAGAGGTGTCATCTTTCAGAATGAAATGTAGCAGTCCCTAAGGTAATACAGAAGCCAGGGCTGTTCATGGGAGGACTTTCTTTATCAGTCAACATTTTGGGAAAAGTGTCTCCCACGGGGGGCTTCTTTTAAATCTCTAATATTCTCCCTCTTCCATTTAAAAACAAACCCCTAAATCAACATACAAATACCAGAGCATCTCCTGCTTCCAGGTAAGACTTTCTTTTGATCTGCTGCTTGTATCTAGAGTTGTAAGAGTAAGAGCCAGAGTATTTCTGCAACAGCAGAAAATCTTTTGCCCACTACCCTACTTCTGAGTATTTTTGCTACCTCATTCTTCCGCTCTATCTTCTAAGTGTTAGCATTGACATTGCTGTGTACATGAAGAGAAACTGTACAGTGAATAAGATTTTTTTTTCCTAATAAATTTCTGTTAGAGAATTCTGTAATTCAGCATAACTTTTAGTAATACAATTGATGATAAATTGCTGTTTTTCTCTAAAGGATACTTCAAGCTTGTGACAATTGCATATTAATCCATAAAATACCAAGTTTTTAATGATGTTAGACAGCTTCTAGAGTGTTAGCCACCTTGGAAAGTGTTTTTCTGGTGGCCTTTCTTTTTCAAAGAAACAGTCAACCCATTTAAGTGTTGCTCTTTTGAAGAGAAATTCACTAAGATTTGCATTCAGACTGTACTTATCTTCTACCTTCCCTTGTGGTGACTTAAGAACTCTAAAAGCTTTCACGTAACTTGTGTCCCTTTCATCATCCTGTTCAGAAATGTGGAAAGCAGGGCTCAGTACCCCAAAACCAGAGTGCACAGGATAATACAGGGCATAAGGAACTTCATCAAGTCTCACCTCCTGCTCAAAGCAGGGTCAGCTGTCCATCAGACCAGGGTACCTAGGGCTTTATCCAGTCTGGAGCTGGGTTGCCAAGTTTTAAAACCAAAACCAGAGGCAGCTGTATCTTCAGATCGATTTTTGAGAAGCACACTATCCCACTTCTCAGATGAAAATGGATTGTTTTCAGCAGAGATGAATGAATGAAAGCGGTAGCTGGTTTTTTGGGGGAGCACTGCTAGTAAAGGGGAATTTGAATAAGTTTTCCATTCTTTATTTTTGAGCTGTATGTACTGCTACAGATACTTCAATGTAAAGAAAAAAGGGTAAGTCGAATTAGCCCAGAGATAGGAATCATACACTGACAAAATGAAATATTCCATGTTGTGAAACTGCTGTGATTCAGAAGCCACTGATTATTGCACTTTCAATGTGTGAGATACAGTTGCACGTTATTAACTTAAAGCTTATAGGAAGTACTTCTGGGCTTAATGTTGTAAAACTATTTTTTTTTTCAAAAGCTTTGTGTTTCATTGTATCATGACATACAAAACCCCAAATATTTCATTATTTTTTCTGACATAATTATTGCTTTATTTTTTCCTGGAAGCTAAGCGAAGCCAGTCTATCAGCAACTGTGTTCATCTTTATGAGGCTTTGCCAGCTACTAAAAGTGTACCTCTTCTGCTTCACACTGTGAGCTCTCTTTTACCTGGTATCTCTTACACTTCTTGCTCTCACAGACTGTCAGGTACTGTACTTTAAAGTCATCTTTTATATAAATGTTCTTTGTATTTTTAAACTGCTGTCTGTCTACTCCCTTTCTGTCTAGTTGATTATTCTTTAGTAGTGTGGAATGAGATGTTTTGCACTGGTTCTGTTTCCCGTGCGTTGGATCTGTTAAAAACATGGTGTTGAGTAATATTGGTAGCCATTAAGAGACGAGTAAGTTTAATAGGAGCATATCTTGTCCTTTTTCAGAGTTACAAAGGGTGCCAAAAAGTGGCTACTTCTAATGCTTTTTTGTTATTCTGTCATGGGGTTCATTGTCAAAATAAGTAACCTTTTCAGGGAAAAGGAGGACAGCAATATCCTTTCAAGGAGCTACCGTAGAAACTAGTTGAATGCTTGAATGTATGAGGTAGTGCAAGCAAAATATGCAGGCAAAGAAATGCAGCTGGTGGAGCTGTTTAATTTACAGAAGAAATCTCATTTGATCTATGTTACACTCAGTTACAAATCAGTGCTTACAAATGTGGATTTTTTTTTTCTTCTAAAGAATTCTTCCTGTAATTATTGATTCCAGAAGCAAATTAAAAGATTCGTCTGTGCCTCTTAGTTCTCAGATAGTGTTTGATTTCTCTCAAAATGTTTGTAGCACTGCAAGCAATGCAGTTTTTGTTCATTTTAATATTAAAGACTACCATGAATTACAATTAGATTTATATTCCCTACTAACTAAAGTAAAATTTATTTTAATTTCTTAATAAAGAAATCCCTTTATTCATGTTTACACTTTGAATTACTTGATTTATTAAAGGTTTCCAAGTAGTTGTTAAAGTTTTAATACAGTGCAGACCAAATATACTGAGGACTAGGAATGCAAAAATTAAAGGCAGCAATCCAGATTTGGGCATTTTAGTGGTTATTTAGACTGAAGTGGGCTTATTTTTGCTCAAAAGTGTAGAAAACTTTTTTTCCTGCTTTTGATACAGTCTCGTCCTGTGGAACTTGCTGTTGTGATAAAGCTCGAACAAACCCTAAGCATACAACTTCTGAACTGAATTCTGTACTGGTACCCAGACATAGGTGTGAAAAACAGATGTAATGGTCTGAGAATACAAAGCTACTTTGTTGTAGGACGTTCATCCTATCACCTAGCCAAGATGTGTTGGTGGAAGCAGTGAGATTTCTCTGTCACGTTAGCAGACTTTCTTGTATTTCTGTTTCCAGCTAGTAAGTGTCTGAAAACAGGACTTTAACCTCCCACTTTTCGCTTCCTGGGAGGGATTTCTGACTCTTGAGCCCTAACCAGAGTCATTAGCTGCTGTAGCAAGAAAAGAAAAGTTTTGTATGTGGTGCATTATGGCTGTCTAGGGATTCCTATTCTGTGAAATATCTTTAGTGTTTTTTCATCTCGAGTTATCTTCAGCTGTAACACTGAAATTGTTCTAGCTAGTGAATTTAATTTATTATTTTATTTTATTGATTACTGTAAGACATTTAAAGTCAACAGTGATACTTTGAGGTCAGTAAATACCAGAACAGTTAGGGTTTTGTACATGTGTATTTGTGAGATGATTTTCTGAAATACACACAACGTTTATTAAGTATGTAAGTATTATTTAAACTCACTTGGTAGTGTAGATTGAATGAACTAAGCATACTGTCCTCCTTCTGCAGGCTGTGGCTGCAATCTGTGTATATTGGTCTGTAATCTTGTACCCCAAGGGGCTGTGCTTCTTGCTCATTTCTGAGTAAGTGTAGCCTCAATGTTAGTGCCTGGGGAGCAGACAGGAAGCGGAGCAGAGGAAAGGAGACAAGAGGAGGAGAGTAGAAAGCTGGTCAATTTTATTAATGTGCATATTATGTAACAATATGCTGAAAGAAATCTGGAAGGCTTACTAATTCAGCCCATGTTCTTTATTGAAAAAAAGAAATTCAAGGGTTCTCATAAGAGTTGCTACAGCAGCATTTTTCATAATTTTTTAAAAAAGGAAAATAGCATTGGCTGTGCAGATCGAACACCTTGTACAGTCTGCTGGTGGTTCGGTTGGGTCAGCTTTGGTAGGTGGTGTGGGTCACCTCTTCGACAGCTTTCCAGGGAAAGAGTTAGCAATTAGCTTAGGTATGGTAGGTGGCATTAACCAGTGTTGTGGCCATAGCTGAAAGTGCTGCTACTGAATGGGAACATACTTGATCCCAAGTGTTACTGTCTATCCCCACCCACCCCCCAATGCTAAGAGAAATGCATTTCTAAAAGCATTGTGTTGCTAGCTAATCTCAAGAGTTCCCGTTGCTTCTTCCCCAGTATGTCAGTTTACTTTCTCACTTGAATTTTCATGCCTCTCCTCTCTTTTTATTTCTCATTTGCAGTTACAGCAAAAAAGCTGCATGATTCAGTTTGTCCTCACAAACTAAGCCCGAATCATATGTAGCTCAGATCTTTTTTTACTCTGTTTGAATTTTTGCCTTTTTTATTCTCCCTTTCCCCTCTTTATGGAAAAAAAGTCAGTAAGCACAGCCATCTTTTCTGCACTATGCATTTATAGTAGTTTTGCTGCGCCTCCTCTATTATTTCTGTTTCCAGAACAAACAGGGTCTAGTCTGGGTCTCTAGCACTGAAAAACATAGCTTTATTCACACGACATCCTCCTACCCTTCCTTGTGCACTCTGAACTCCCAAAGTAATTTCTGTCCTTTTTCTAGACTTTTTACCACTTACACAGCTCATACGTCTCTCTCTAAACTTTACAGTTTTTCTAAGGATATTTTATAAAACTTCAATTGTAACTTCTGTAACTAGGAGTTACATTCTAGCTTGGTAACCTGGGAATTCTAAATATTTGAATGGGTCACTTTTTCATATAGCTTTCTTAGGTAAGGAATTCACACGTGTACATAATTCTGCAGTGATGCAAATATTTTGTGTTTTAATTAAATCAACAGAAGTTGAAGAATCTCAACAGCTGGAAAATTCAACAGGCCTATTTGCAGACCAAGAGCAGCAGCTAACTCGAAGTAGCAGCACTTCAGATATTACGGATCAGTTTCCATCTGATTTTTTTCAAGGTAATTTTGATAAAATACGGTGATACTGTACTTGTGAAGAAAAAGTATTGAGACTTGTTCAGCCTCAAAAATGCTGCTTTTATCTATTTTGGTTTCCACCTCAGTTCTAAAATGTTTTTTATCTTGTTTTCTTAGTAAATATATTGTTGGTATCTTGTTGAAAGAACTATTTTAAAGAAGTTACAGACCACAAATGCAGCACATGACCTTTTATAAAGTGGGGCAGTTAAAAATGAAACCTTTGAATGTATGCATTTTGTGTAACTCTTAAACATTTTTATTATCTGGCTTGCTTTTACATTTTGTGTATTCAAGTTAACAGTTCTACTGCTGTTCCTATTGTGCAAATATGTTATGCTTACAAAGGATTTTTCAAAACATCTCGTATTCCATTTTAATGTTGCATTACTTCACTTAGCTATAAATATAAGAAGTGTACATGTAAACATAACTGAAATTTCCATACGATTTGCTATGTACTTTGGTCCCACAAATGTCTATATTTCTTGTTTACTTTCTAAAATTTCTAGGTAAAAAGACTGGAAGTTCTCATAATTTAACTCCTTCAGACTCCAAATCAGTTCAGGAAAATAAGGGATATACAAAGAAGGAACATGAAGCTGAGCAAGTAAGGCAAAATAGAAAGTGATGATTAATAAGATTCTAGCAATGTTTTATTTTTAATCAGATGCCTTTTAGTGTTTAGAAACTAGCAACTGAAAGTGTGAAAAATCATTGATCACATTTCTAGTATGGAATCTGGAATTGAGCTGTAGGTTTTCATTATGCTATTTCTGTGTCTCCTGATCTTGCCAGTTGCTTATGCAGTTTTATGTAATTGGCTATATTCTAGTTTTATACAAGACTTTTGTGCTTTTTTTTATACTAAATATAAACAAGAAATTCATAACTTTAAATAAATAATTCATGGCTATTATAGAGCTACAGTACACTGGAATAAATGTTTGATGGTTTAAAGTACTGGGGAAAATGCTTTCCTTCAGCACAATTTGTATCACCAGCTATGTGTAGCAGATGTTTGTGTAAGTTAATATTAGGACAGGCAAGCTTCATAAATTTTTAATGCAACTTTTGAATAAACGGTAGAAATAATAAATGACTGAGGCTGATCATCATTGTGGAAGTACAATGCAGTACAGCATGGAGGACTTCAAGCTGAATCTCAGCTTTGGACCTTGGCTCTCCCATATGTCTAGACTTAAAGTACCATTAACACTTAGCTCTAGAAAGGAGAGACCAGACATTTTCTGCAGAGTGCTTTCATTAATTGCTTCAGGAATAATGAAGTGTCTCAAAAAGGAAGGAAAACCTGGTCTGGTTTGCATGGTAGAGGGGAGAGGGAGAGAAGTAAGCTCAGTAGTTGGGGGAATTAAAAGTTAACCTGGCTCTCCATTCTATTTTAGTGGTATGTGTTATAAAATACTCAGTAGCGTACGCTGCCAGGCTGCTGCCAGTATTGTACTTTCACCCTTTTTGCAAGTGGAAGCTGGAGTTTGACCATATATTCACTACATAACTTGCTAATGTACCGTGTGAACCAGTTTGACTTCATATCACAACCCACTGAAATATTGTTATCAGTGATCACTAAGAGCCAGATTTGCCAGGGAAGATAGACCACTCTACAATCTGTCAGGCAGCACAAGCAAACATGTATTTCTTGCAAATGATTGTCAATTCTCTCCAGGTTAAAAAAAAAAAAAAAAAAAAGATAATATAGTAATAATTTCTACAAGCCAGGTGTCTCTTTGGTGGCAATAATTTGCTTTCTCATATTGTCGTGGTTTAACCCCAGCCAGGAGCTAAGCACCACGCAGCTGCTCACTCACTCCCCCCCTACCCAGTGGCATGGGGGAGAGAATCGCAAAAAAAAAAAGTGAAACTCTTGGGTTGAGATAAGAACAGTTTAATAGAACAGAAAGGAAGGAACTAATAATAACAACAACAACAACAATAATAAAAATAAAAGGATTGGAATATACAAGTGATGCCCAATGCAATTGCTCACCACCTGCTCACCTATTAGTCCCTGAGTAGCAACTTCCCCCCCCCCCCCCCCCCCCCCCCCCCCCCCGCGGCCAACTCCCCCCAGTTTATACACTAGATGGGATGTCACATGGTATGGAATACCGCGCTGGCCAGTTTGGGTCAGCTGCCTTGGCTGTGTCCTGTGCCAACTTCTTGTGCCCCTCCAGCCTTCTTGCTGGCTGGGCATGAGAAGCTGAAAAATCCTTGACTTTAGTCTAAACATCACTTAGCAACAACTGAAAACATCAGTGTGTTACCAACATTTTTCTCATACTGAACCCAAACATAGCACTATACCAGCTAGTAGGAAGACAATTAACTCTATCCCAACCGAAACCAGGACACAGCTATATGCAGAAAGAACAAATGGATTAATGTCTGGCCAGTGGATCAGAAATTGCTTCAAGAAATTTATTTAAAAATAGTAATACTAATAATTGCAAATACCAAAATGGAATTTCAGAAATGTTAACTGAATTGAGGAATTTTAGAGTAGAGATTCCTTCAGCAGTTAGATCTAGTATGCTCCTAGGGGTGAGGTGCTGGGGCTTTTTGTTCCATATTTGCAAGGGAAAACATATTCTATTTTTCTGACAGAAATTAAGTTTTGTTATTATAGATGATATGGAGTTGCAAGAAATGTGAATTTGAAGGTAATCTGCCAGATGTAAAGAACAACGATTATGCTTAGGGACAGAGCAGTATCATCTAGAAGCAGAAAATTGTCTGAAGGGTTTTCAGCAAGTAGGCTAAAAATCCATTTGGCAAAGAAAGAGGAGGTAAACAAAAGATCAGGTGTCTTTGTGTGGGTTGTTTTGCAACACAATAATGCCCCCATGTAAGAGATGACTACTAATTTCTTCCTGAAAGATTTTTTGATACTTTTAAAAGTACTGAATGATTTCAGATTTGTGGAAGAACGTAAGTAAAAAGTCCTGCTTGTTGGTATAAAATTGAGTTTAAGAAAGGGAGGATAAAGACTGAAATTGAAAGCATGATGGTTTCCTTAAGACATTTAAAGATATTTGGGTAGTCTAAATATTCATGAAAATATCTTGACTGAGTTGTAATTAATTTCTACTAACTGTGTGTATCTCAAATTTGCTAAAATATGATTTAGTTCTCAAAACTGTAATAAGCTGAGATTAATTTTTTTTTCTCTGAAGGTACTAGTACGAAGAAGCAGTAGTACAGCTGAATTAGATTTGAAAGTAGACTTGCAGCAATCACATGGAAATCATAGAGAGAGAGAAAAAAGTGAGTTTCAAATAATACAGTATTTTTCTTAAGTGTAGCAATTGAAATCAGTGTCATAATTTCATCTTGTTACAGATATATTAGACACTTTTCTCATAATGCTTTGCTCATGTAGTCTTTAAAAACAGGGTTTGTGATCTTGATTAATCTTCTTGCTTTAGGTGAAAGCGTTAGCAGTGACACATCCAATGGCTATAATAATGAAGTAGAGATCGCACTTATCCCCTGGCAAGCTTCTGAAGAAGACCATGAAGTTAATGCATCAGCAGATGTTTGTGTGGATCCTGATGCACCTCGCTGGCTTCAGCTTAGTCCTTCAGATACTGCAAATTTAACAGGTACTGTGCTCCAGAAAATGTATTTACTATTGTAGATTTTTGTCTCAAAAAAGGGAGTTTATACAGTTCAGTTTGCTTATAAAAAGTATGTTTTGTTTGGCGTATATCACGAAGTTCCGTTTATAATGCTCATTCAAAAATGAGTTTTGAATGCCCAGAGTGAATTTGGATGATCAAGTGAAAGCTGATATAGGTGCCAATCAATTGTGAACCAGAAAATGATCACACAGTTGAAAATAATTGGGTTGCTTATTGTGTCAAATTACTACTGATCAGCTAAGTCGTGATAGCTGATCACTTGTGCTTTCTTAGCCTGCCCCAGTGTTCAAGTAAAATAAATTAATTTATATTTTAAGTTAATTGGTTTTATTTCATAGCAGAAGGGTCTAAGGAAATTGCTTACTATATATTTTGACTGGTAGGAAATAACTGGTTAATTCATGATAACTTCTCTCATCTTAATCCTGTTACCTTCCTTATTTATACTTCAAAGTACACAATGCCTATACTCCAGTAGGATGTCATAAGTGGCATTCTCAGAAGAGTTAATTTGGAAGTAAAAGTCCTTTACCTTTTTATTTTATTTATAGTATCTTAAACATATACAACACTCATGATTACTTATTGAAATATTTTGATTCCTTGCAATTTGTAAAGGTACCTTCCCATCTAATAATGTGAGACTCTAATTTAATGAGCCAGCACACCTAGTTAAACAGTTCAGACTGCTGTTGTATAGAAGGTAGCATGTGATACAGTACATGGTAAGGATTATTATGTATGATAAATTCATTTCTTTCTTTATGTCTATGATGCAAAGATTGCTCCTTTGTTGTGTACGAAGAGAAAGAATTACATAAAATAACCTGAAAGGTAACATAGACTAAAAAGAAAAATGGGGTAAGAAATGTATAATTGCCCAACAGAGCAAATGTGCCCTTAACTGCATTTCTGGTTCTCACCCAAGTCACAAAACTTTGTTTTGCAGTTTAAACATCTATGGTGTAAGGCAAAAAACATACTGATGCGCCACCACTGAACAGCATGGATGCAATTTCCCTGATGATAGATCTGTTGAAGATCCCTCTAATGTGCTTAATAACTAACATCTGTTTTAACGCTTTGGGAATTCATAATGCTACAACAAATAAAACAAAGCAAAAAAAGAAAAAAAAATCCCCAAAGCTTTTTTAAAAATAAATTCAAGCAAACAAAAACATCTAAAATGGCTTTTATTTTGCTAACTTTCTTTGGGCCCTGGAAGGACACAAGTAATTTCCCTCTGCCTGCATAGAGGTTTCCTGCAACTTTCCTCAAAACATTGGCTGCTGAGCACTGCAGGGTGCCACGCTGGACCATAGGTCTGATTCTGCCTGCAGGCAGGCTGCTACGCAGCTTTCCGTGGTCTGATAGAAGATAATGTAACAGCTTTTGTCATTAAAATTTGCACTTCAATATGGAATTTTTCTTTTATTGTTTAAGCATATTAATTCCATTATCCTGACAGTCTTCACAAAACCCTGCTTTCTTTCTCAGTTTGCATACTGCAATCTCAGAAACTGCTTCTGGATAAATAACAATGCCTGAGCATATCTTCATCACTAGTAGTGCATACTTTTTAGTTCCTTTGTTCAGTTCCATTTCCAGGTCATTTTACACTGTGTGATCTTAAAAAAGAAAGGACTTCTAGAAATAGAAATATTACCTGTAAAAGCCAGTTATTGATTGAATAAATCTCTCAGAGTACACGAGTGTTCCATATAACTGCATTTTCCTCCCTGCTAAAAAAAAAACTCTTGAGTGGAGGCAGTCGGTCTGATATAAAACTGATCTATAGCTGTGTTGTCTCTATGTGGAAGGCCGTTTAGCCTACGCTTTCTGCCATTTTTTTCTTTTGAATCATGTGCTAGCTTGAGCAATGAAAAAGATGATTTGGTGGGAGAGAATACTTTTGAGATGGAAGATGGTTAGGAGGGGTAATGTTCCTATTTTATTGACACTGCATTTCTAATTCATGGAAATTAAACTTTTTAAAATTTACAGACAGTAGTGAATTCCTTGCTGATGACTGCAGTATAATTGCTGGTGGAAGCCTTATCGGTTGGCATCCTGATTCTGCTGCCGTGCTATGGAGGAGGATCTTGGGAATTCTTGGAGATGTGAACAATATACAGTCACCTAAAATCCATGCAAAAGTTTTTGGGTATCTTTATGAGTTGTGGTATAAACTTGCAAAGGTATTGTATATGATGTTTACATCTAATTACAGTGATTTTTCTTTTCTTGTAAAGTATTAGCATCTGGAACACAAGCATGAGATTTGGAGGATTCTGCCATAAAGAAAGATAATCTTGTTTGATTTCTAGTAGGTATCCCTAATAGAGAATGTTCCTGTTCCATGACAAGAAAACTTAGATTGGTTAATTTAAATGGGGTGAGCGAACAGTAGCAAGGAAGATAGAAGTATAGAATAGAATACCGCAAACATTGGTATTTGGTGTAAAAGCCCATGGTATGACCTCAAATGGTAATATTTGCTTAGGCTGTGGGGAAGCACTATAGAACAAGCTTTCCTGGTAGTTTTGGCTTAGAGTATAGTGCAGGTTGTAGTGCCTTTAAAGTAAATAAAATGAAAAAGTAATAATATGAAATAGTTTATTAATGCTCTTTATCAGTTTTATTAACTCTCTTCTTTTAAAAATATTAGATACGGGACAACCTTGCTATAAGTGTGGACAATCAGTCTACTCCCTCTCCTCCTGTCTTGATTCCTCCTCTCAGAATATTTGCATCATGGTTGTTCAAGGTAAGCTATTTCTAAAATTTTCACACATAAGTATTTTCTTCTATATCAGTACAGAATTCGTGTATGTTAGTTGTGTTATTTTTAATTTTTATGATCACTGCTGGCTAAGAAGACGAGATACCTTTGAAAGGCTATTTGGACTTGAATCTGTTTTAATAAATACATGAAACAGATTTGCTTTGTTAAATCTGCTGAAGATACAGTTTTGCATTAGCTGGCTACTAGAAAAAAAGTAATAATACAAGGTTTTTGCTCTTTTCAGGCAACCACCCTGCCAAATGAATATAAGGAAGGCAAACTTCAGGCGTACAGGCTGATCTGTGCTATGATGACTAGGCGTCAAGATGTTCTGCCAAATTCTGATTTCCTGGTTCATTTTTATTTTGTGATGCACCTTGGCTTAACAAGTGAAGACCAGGTACAAGCTTTACCTGATAAAAAAATTAATTTATTACTGTGTGCTGATGGAAATGTCCGTATTTTTATATTTGAAGATCTGAAGCAGAAAGGAAGCAATGCTTTGCGACAATTGTTGCATGAAATTATCCTGTGTAGCCTAGTCTGTACTCTCTTTAGATAACATAGTCCTAACTTTCTCATTGCTCTCCCAGTTATAAATTTTTAAACAACAACTACTTATTTGTGACTTACTGTCACAACTGTTTCACAGACATTTGGTGTTTCTTTCTCAGTTTCCTGACATTTCTGAGGAATTATCTGTGATGAGTTTCTGTCTACCTGCATTGCACGGTTAGTAGCTGGGTCAAGCTGGTCGCGTTAAAAATGTTCAAACACTCAGTTGATGTTAAGTCTTGAGACAAACTGTGTGTTTGACCAGTATGTTTAAACTTTGGTTCTGCCGAAGCAGGGGCCTCGTGTGTCCAACGGCCCTACTGCATTCCTGTATGAACTGTGATGCTGTGAAGTCACTGCTTCCAGAGCAGCTGCTGGAGTTGGTTTGTTGTTCACATTATATACATCTTCAGGGAGATAGCAGTTATTCCCAGCTCATGTTACAGATGTTTTTACCTTCTATCACTAGGTAAAATGCTAGACACGATCTTTGGCAGAGGAGGGGCTGTGAAGAGCTTTGTGTTAATTTATGAACAGTGTGTGCTCTCAGCATGCCCCTTTGAATGCCCTGTGCCCTTACTTGCAAGGACATCCTCAAAAATTGCAATTAATGTTCTCCTCTCCAGACTTTTCCCCTTCAAGATTAGTCCTTCAGGGGGTGTTTAAAACTGTCATACCAGCTCTTTTTAGCTGGTGCAAAAGGGACTGGAGAGAGAACTGAGGTAGAAGGTTATCTTATCACTGTAACCAAGAGGTGCTGCCAAAACATTCCATTTCTGTGGATAAATGTTGTTTCTAGGTCCTTGTTTCCTGGGTTGGCCTAAATAATAAAGTATTCAGTGGGAGATGAGGAAAATACTTAATCTGTTGAGATGTAAGAAGATTATTGGGCCACAGAAACAGCTAAATACTCATAAAAACTATAAGAAATAGAGACAAAATAGACACTATCTAAAAACATTTCCATGTTTTTATAGCTGTAGGAGTGAGTTTTCTTCCTGAAAACATCCTAATGAAAGCAATGGCTAGAGCTGTGCTGTGGATGCCAGCAGAGGGCACACAGACCCCTTCGTAAGTCCTGTAGTGGTCACTTCTGCTTCTGAGAGTTATTTCTGTTGCCTCTAGTAAGCCAGCAGGAAGAGACTTGCACAGGTTTGGTTATTTCTGAGATGAAAGAGAGAAATAACAAATTGTTACCAAACTCTTGTCCTCTGTATCTTGGTTCCCCTCCTGAAAAGTTAGAGCATTTGGAAAATCTTCCTTTTAAATAGATAACGGAGGAAAAAAAAAAGAATAGAAAGGAGAGGGTTTTCTTCTGGAAAAACCTAAGAGTCCTGGCTGCTGCTGAAACTTAGAAAATAACATAACCACCGGCCATTTATAAAGCACAAATGGGGAAAAATAAAAGTGTAGTGGGAACTCCCCTTTTTGCCACTCTCAACATGTTACCTGAGAGTAATGAAGAGCTTGTTAACTCTCATTTCACTAATACCATTCAGATTTCAGACAGTTTAACACTGCTTGGTGTACAGAGTAACTTCATTCCATTCCCCTACAAAAAAAAAGACTGTGATAACACCCTCTATGATCAGACCCCCTGAATTTTAAAAACCACACAGCATTAAATCCTCTCACATAAAACACACAACTCAAGAAACTTAAAAGCCTGATGTAGACCAGATTTAAAAAAAAAAATACTCACTTTTATGTTTGGGAAAACAGGACTCTTAAATCAGTATAGCAGCCACTGCCAACACAGGGCCTAGGGATGGAAAAAACCCAGTAATTTTAAGACTTAAGTTGTTTTAATCTACACGTTTCCATGAAATGGCCAGATTTTCAGAGGTGTTAGCTGTCAGCAGTTCCTTTTTTCTAAGCTAAAAGGTGCTCTATTTTTTGAAATCTTGACTGCTTCCTGGAGAACCATTTCCTACATAGAAACTGGGAGATTTTTAATATGTGGGATCGGTTGTTGTTGAACTGTTTCTCACCCCATTTATTGCACTTTGGTGTTAATAACAGTTCCACAGATTTTAAACTTTTTGCTGCTGTGCACATTGGATTTCAGTCTTTGTGCAGAGTTATAATCCAGAAGTTAAAGATGAAGTGAAGACTGTGTAATGAAGGCAGACCCCACATTTCACATCATTCCAGGGTTTCCCAGACACTTTGCACGCTGATGCTGCTCTTTTGTTCTTCCTTGCCTTGCTCGGTTTTGCTTTTTTTGCCTCTTGGTGGCACACTTGACCACAAGTTTTCTCTTGTGTTACTGTCCTTCCAGTTTTGCTTTCCTTAGTTATGAAACTGGTGGAGGTGTTGGCTCATGGTGCTTTGGAGCTTGGATTCTCATGCAATGTGTTGATATGAAGCACAATCCTTATACGTATTTCCAGTATGATTAGTGTCAAGGTGCTTGATGGGTGTTGAGACTAGTCAGACAATTTGCATGCTGAGGGTAACTACAAATGCAGGAATGATACGTGCAAACCATAGCAAAGTATAAAGTGTGCATTGCGAAGCACTTTGCTGTCATAGGGTCTCACAGCTTCCTGTAACAAACAAGATGATGTACAATGACCACAACACAGTACCGGTACTGATTTTGTGATTTTTGTACTTCTCGGTTATTTTTGGTATATGCTGTTACCTGATAAACTTCTTATAAAGAGGGTGTGATATCATGGGGCACAAGGATCACTGACACATGGATCGTAGTTCTTCGCAGCACTGCAGAATCTCCCCCAGCCAAAGTGTGGTTTCTAGGATTTAAGTTATTGCATACCAAAATAAATTTTGGTGCAGATTTTTTTTTAGCACACATTGGTTTTGTTTGCTAAGCACAAGCATAAATTTCTCACTCTTAAGGACCATTAACAGGAGAAGTGGTGGGGGACATTTCTCATGGAGGAATTTTCCTTCTGTATGTATGACTAGTGCAACTTCAAAATTTATGGGGGAAAGCAACAGAAAGGTAGACCAACTCAAGGAAGTTACACTGGCTACTTCAGAAGAGCTTTTTAGGTGGCTACGTAATTTAAAAAAATTAGTCAGAAACCCCTTTAACCTGAACGTGATTATCAATATTTTGGTTAGCATCAGAGATGTTTCTTTTTGAAATATAGTTATTTTTCCACTCCTCCCTTAAGGATATGAGTATACAAAATTTCTGTTGTATTGTGTAGATTTTGGTGTTGATAGAAAAACAATACATTTTTGAATATGATTATAATTTAATACAATATTATTCCCAGCAAGTGCAACCTAACTTTGCAGACTTGTCTCATGGGGTATATAAAAGAGCAATGTAAGGGTATATTTTATAGAAAGCTCCCATGGCACTCTGAGTTCAAGATGTAGCAATTAGCTTAGCAGATGAGAAAGGAGATAGCGAGGTAATGAGCTGCACCTAATTTGTTGATGTGGAAGTGTCTAACAACAAACATCTCTGTATGAAGAAGTGAACAATTCTCTGCAACAATTGCATCACCTTTTCAGGTGGGAGAAATCATTGCATAAATGGCAGTGTGGAGTAAGTCATAGTCTGGCACTGTAATTGCTTTCAGGTTGTGAAGGGGCCTGAGGTCAGGGGGCAAGTGACCGTCTGTGAGATGATGATTCTCTTCCTGTACCACTTGAGTCAGTGGGAATTTTTCTGATGCTGTAGTGAGCCTGGATTTTTTTCTACAGTTTTTTATGGGTGAAGTTCACTGAGGCTCACCACCTCCCCTCCCTGACTTCCAGTGTAAAGGAAAGTGAATTTGGACATTCAGTACTACATCATGGGTTAGTGGAGGTAGTTCACATACGGTTGCTCCAATTCCTCATCTAGATTATGGAAAATCATGAAATGTTCTTGGGGCATGATTTTTAGGATATGCCATGGGATAGCCTGTTGCAGTTTGGGTAGGCATAGCTGCCTTATGCTGCTAGGTGAGACTGATGGTTGAAAAAACCCCATTCCAGTGATTGCACCTATACATGTCTTTTGATTTGGACAATAAATACAGCTTTTTTAATTAAACCAAAGTCTAATACTGCAATGCACAGATTTTACAAATACCTGAACCAGGAAAGGAAATGTATTTTATTATTGCTACTGGTTGCTTACTGTAGCAGTGATTTTTGCTTCATGAACTTGAAAAGGTACATAAGCATCTCCTTGCTTCATAGCTTCCTTGTTTTTGCTGAAGAGCAAAAGTACCAAAACATGATTCCAAAATACTACTAACGCTATTCATCCCCCCTTCTCAGAAAAGCAACTATTGAGGTAATTGATTTCTCAGTTCTGGTACTTTTGGTACTTAAATAATTCTTCTAGATTACTGGTGTTTTTCTTCTAAAACTTATGTGGATTTTTGTGACCCTGTCTTATTTCTGTCTAAATTATCACTCCTAGTTTGAGAAGAGAATGCAGTGCATGTTAGGTGCTTACCTTGTAGTTATGCTGTAAAAGAAGAGGCAAGTTTTCAATATTTTTCAAGTTTCAAACCCCCAGCTGTTTGGTGTCATTTTTTTAGAAAGTCTCACCCTACTACCAGGGCTTTAGCATGAGTTAACATGCTTGGTGTAACCTATTGACAACACGTGCCACTGTGGTTTTGTGCGGTAGTCAGAGGTTATCTGAAAAGTGAGCTAACAGGTTAGTTATATTCCTGACTTTTGAAGTGAGTTTTAACAAATAAGTTTAATAAATATACTATTATACTGGCTTGCCAGAATATCTTTGGAATAGAGCTCTTATGGTCCCTAATACCTTCTTATATATATAATAAAAAGTATAGTCTTCAGAAATCCTCTGTGGAAAGGACAACTAATAGACAAGGAAAGAGACCGTGCTGATGGCTTTTTTTTAGTTTAGTGATGTTAAGGGCAGAACAAACTTTAAATATTAAAAAAAAAAAAAAAAGCCCGAATCCAAATGACTTGACAGATGTCCTTGGTGATTAAATTTCAGCACATGCAGACTGGACTGCCTGCAGAATGCAGCCCAGCTGTAGACAGAGAAGTTAACAGTTATGTTTTTAGCTTGATTCCTTTTAGTAGTAAAAGGATGACTTAGATGAAATACTCTATCAATATACTAATGTACATTATGCTTGTCTATAAGCCTCTTAATTTGTTTAAAGTATACTGTTGCTAATTATGGAAATGAAGCTGCACCAGTTATGTAGTAAGCTTACATGGAAACACTGACTATAGCTCTTTGCATGAGAGATGGCTAATTTATAATATGAAACATTTTTTAGTAGAGTTGCTACCAGAGAAGCAATATTAATTACCTCTTTGAATTAACATTGATCTGAAATTAAAAAAAAAAAGTATTTGTGAGCTTTTATATCTTTCTGTTAAGTTATTATTCAACAGTGAGGAGTGGTGTACAACTTCTAGACTGCTCAGCCATTAGTGCTGTTCACTGGGATATGTATTAGCTGGGTAGAGCGTTGTCTTCTAAAGGTACAATCAATGAGCAGTTTTGCTTTTGTACACTGTGGAATAAGTACTTCCTCGGATTTCTGCCTGATAATATTGCACATGAGGACTCATAGTTGTACAGCAGTTCAGAAACCATAACACATTTTAGATTCCTTTCCAGACTGCCATTTAAAAGAAAATAATGATAATGTAGTCTGTTAAGGCTTAGATTCTCATATTTTAGTTTCTTGTGACTTTCTTCCAATGGCTACCATAATTTTTTTTCCCTTTTCTAATCTTCCCCATATTTCCCTTTCTGTAGAAAATTTGCCCCCATTATGTGCTTTATGAGTGCTTTGAAAAAGTGTTAACAGACAGCATGTTTCCAGTAGAGACAAAAATACAAATGCCAAGGTCTCACAGGAAGTCCTGCATACCCCTCTGCTCACGCAGAGTAGGATAAGTTGGAAATGCTGGAGAAAAACAGCTCCTGGGGTTGACTGGAAGAAAGGGAGAACCGGGTAATGCTGATTGTAGGAGCTATGCATTCTGGAACAACTTTGGTAGTTTTGTTCTTCTTTTTTTCTTTTGTTGTTGTTGTTGTTGTTGTTGTTGTGTGTGTGTAATACTTCTGCTCTTTCTAAATTGCTTTCATCCCACCCAAATTTGTTTCGTAGTCAGTGTTGTTTGTCTTTTCTGTATTCCCAGCAGTATCTTGCTGGAGCGCCTGCTGCTTGTAAGTTCCTTTTTTGAGGATTTTCTGAACTCTGTCCAGAACAGAAATAGAGTTTTTTGAAATAGTCAACATCTCTCTTCCTTCCATTTTGCTCACACCTTTTCTTCCACCTCTCCAGTCATCGTTGTAGCTTTGGGATCTCCTGAAGTAAGTTTCTTTGTTAACACACCCCTGCAATGCAATGCTATTTCATCATCCGTCATCTTCAGCTCTCTGCTTGACTTCCTCCTTTCCCTCTGCTTATTTCAACGGGGCTGCATCTTCAGGATCCTTCCTTTTCCCTCTGTGTGCAGTTGTGCTTCTCTGCTTCAGTCATGTTTTACTTCAGCGTCTTGCTTAGCTGTTATCTTTATCTTTTAAGCAAGGTTACATGATAAATTCTGAGAGTGAGTATTGTAAGTAAATCAAGGTTTAACATATTTGCTGGTTTTGGGGATGTTCTAATAAAAATGTGCAAAACAATCCCTTATCCTCTGCACTCGTTCCTCCATCTTGAAAACTGATACAGCACACAGGTGAAAGTGAAAAGTGTTAAGAGTGCTGCTAATTGCCACCTAAGGTAGAGGACCTGCCTTCCTGCTGTGCACTGCAGGGAGCTCCTCTACCTGTCCTCTCAGAGGAGTGCTCATGTTCCCTTCCCTAAAACCACCTTCCCTCTAAGCAGTTAACCTCGTGCTCTACAGGTGCTTCAGCACTGCCACGTTGGTTTCGGAGAATCAGAGACTTCGAAGTGGTCCTGCCACAGGCATTTGGGAGAAATCCGTATGGCGACACAAAGTCGTCTCGACTTCAAGCAGTGCCATGGACTAGTAACTGTGTTCTTGGTACCTGTACCTCTGTACCTGTAGCAAATGGGTATTCAGGTATTTCCCTCTCGTTGTGCATGAACTTAAAATATTTCTTCCAATTTGAAGTGTCTCCTTAATTCTAATGGTCTCCTAGGTTGTGAAAATATCAAACATACTCTAAAAAGGGAGAAACTTTAAAAATTCTGTTTGCTTGATGTGTTTGTCTGATCTCTGTTAATAGGGCATCTGAGCACCTCTCTGTCAGCCCAAGGGCTTTGGGGTGGGGTTTTTTTGTTATTAATACAACTGAAAAAGAGAGAGCTTTCTAATGTAGTTCAGAGGGGAAGGAGCAATTACCAGCAGGTGACTTATGCAGTAATCTGTTATCTTTAGTGCTTGTGAATAACCTTACCCATGTTTTACAAATGCAGTGTTACTCTGGTTTTTAATATCTCTCCTTATTGCATTCTGGTCACAAGATACTTTAGGAAATATAACTTTTTTGGAGGTTAGATTTAAATGACAGATTGAAATAAATTTTTCTGACAAGCTAATCCTGTGGTTTGTGAGGGTGTCAAAATACTTCATAAATTTTTATTGGAACTTAATTTTTGACAAGGTAACTCTTGCCTAAAATGTAATGATAGCTAGGAGAACTTGGAATAAGTAAATGGAAGCGTTTGTTCCTTTAAAATAAAAAATGAAGGATTTACCACTTAAGTCTTGTGTAAATTAATAATCTTTCCTGTGCTGTAAATTTCAGCCCCTAATGAGGTGTCTCTCAGTGAAGAACAGAGTGAACTTTAAGTGAAAAATCCATGTTGTTCCTGTTGAGGGACAATTGGAAACGTGATGAAGGCAGATGGCAGGCTATTTGGTTACACCTGTAATCTGCAAAAGCTTGAACAGAAATTAGGTGAAGAATATTTTTGTAATTGACCTTTCAGTGAACTTGCATAAATTTTTTTCACTTGGTGGATGTTTATGGCCATATTTTTTGGATTACTAGATTAACCTATACTGAAATATTATGCCATTTATAGGGTTAATGCATTTGAGAAGGACATGCATGTGATTGCCCCCTTCTGTCCCCTCCTCCCCATTTTTAACTCTACAGAGCATCATTCTGAATTGAAATAGTCCATAATGGTCCTTTTTTTGCACTTTTCTTTAACAACATGAACACTAAATTATAGCTGTGCAATTATGTAAACAATGGAAATGCTTCCAGAATGAATACTTCCTTTTAAATTTTCATTTTGTGTAATTGCTGAAAGGTTTGGGGCCATAATAAACCAAAATTATTTTACACATTTATCGTTCTAAAGGTCAATTATGAAAGAAGTAAAAAAACAACACTGTACAGAATGAGTAAACCAATTTCTATTGCCATCACCATATGTTTTTCTTATTGCTTGTGTTTTTCCAGTTACTGTGTACATAGCATTCAATTAAAGTGATTCATTTACTAGGCTGTAAGCTGCTGAACAGAGTTTACATTTACAGAACAGCGCTTTGAAGGGAAGGAAACAACTTGCCTCTGTTTGAATTACCTGATTTTTGCAATATCACTGATAGGACATATGTTCTCACTTGGTCGCTTTCTCATGAGCCTGAATCTTCTGATAAGCTCGTATTGCTACTGAATTACTGCGTGAAATCATGCTTTTATTGTTAGCTGGATTGTGCATGAAAGTGTGCTAATTGGGAAATGAGAGAAAAACTGTCAAATTTTACCTGTAAGCACCTTCCTGGGGCGTGGTTTCTTTCCTGTCCATTTTGGTTGCAGTAAGCTCAAGTAGAACAACAATATTCTCATCAGGACATATTCTGTCTCCTAGTAATAATGAAGTCACTCAAACTATCACAAATTTGTACTGAAATGCCTGAGATGAAAAATGGCAGTAGAAACTAAGAGAAAGCTAGGCTGAACAGGTTTTTGTTTGGGCTCTTATGCACTTGTACATTGCAAACTTGCAACAGTTAGATGTGTGTTGTTTTACCGCAGCATAAGAACTGTGTTGTGAATTCATCAGTTTGAAGCTACGTAACAAAAAAGAGAAATTGAGGATTGTTTCATTAGCTTTTCAAAATAAATTTTTCAAAGGTTTCTCACTATGAAAAATAATTTGTTTTTTTTAGTAGTGGCACATCTCATAAATGGCAGGTAGATCCATGCAACCACATTCTTAAAGCTTTTTGGAATGTGTGTGTTGTCACAGCTTTTGTTAAAGTTGTATTAGTTATGCTGTGCTGTAGACTCACAGGTATTAATATATTAAAGCAACAGTTTGCAATTACTTTTTTATCCTCATTTTCTAAGTGTTCCATACAGTGACCATAGTTAAAAGCCAATGAAGCTGGAGGATTGTTACAGTGGTATTTAACAGATGGGATTGATGGAGTGAGGACAGGAGTTAACGCGGTTGTTTGTAGCAGGTCTTTGTACTTCCAAAGTTCTCTTACCTTCCAGGCCAGGTTAGCATGGGCTCTTTTATCGTGGCATATGTCAACGGAAGTGTACTCCCATCTGCTACTCTATAGTTTGATGCCCAATTATTCAGAGACCAAACACATCGCAGTACCTGGCTCCATTTGTAATTACAGGTGTGTTGTGTTCTGAGGAGCCCGGTGCATTAATCAGACCCTTAATTATAAAAAGGTGGGTCTTTTGTTCTGCTCGGAGGGTGAGTTTACCACCCACTTTATGAGCTGCTGCATCCATCTGCTCCCTCTTTTTGAATGTTTGCATTGACTGATATTGACTTTAAAATGTATCAAAGGAAGTGATTAAAACTAGTTTAAACATTAACTCGAGTGGCATTTTAGCTTATTCAGGAAAGTGAAAGCATTATCTGCTACTATGTTGAAAATAATATTATTTATTTAAAATATATAACACAGTTATTTCATAGGATGTTACTGCTGTAAATACTTAGTGGAACACTAAATAGGTTCTGTCCAGGTGTTTAGCAGTGCTTTGAGAAAATACTAGTGAAGTTAAAGCATATCTTCATATAGAGAAAAATGAGTTTGACTTCTTTAGTTTCCGATGTAGAAATTGAGCATACGGACACATTCTGGGACTAAGTTTAAGTTCAGGTGTTCTTTAACACGTCACAAAACCAGTAAAGATGGACACTGAAAATGGCTTTCCTTTGCAACTTTTCTTTGGAATTTTGAGATGAAAAATAATTTTCTACTCAATATAGAAATAGCTTTATCTAATTCTTCAGCAAATATAATGTTGCAGGTAAGGATTATATAGATTTTGTGCCTAATTTTAAGCCTGGTGAAACCTTGTAGGAAGGAAATCTTAACTCAAATACAGGAACTTTGCTCTGATTTGGAGACTGTGAAGAATTGAAACGTGGAAGGATTAAAGTTGAAACACTTATCTCGAATGTGTTCTGTGTCACAGGGTAATGATGAGAGCAAAGCTGTGGTTGGTGGTCTATTCTTACACATATAGTGCTACCTCTTAAAAACAAAAAAACCCCTCTGTTCCTTCAAAAGTTCAGCAAAACCTCTTTTTTTTCCCCAAGGCTTATCTAAATTTGCTGAATTATGTAGAAGAAGAGTGACTTAGAGTAATCTAGTTAGCATAGATTTATCTGTGTTACCGTGCTGTGTATGATAATTTCTTGCATTTGATATCGCTGTATTTCTCAACTAGTCCAGAAGAGCTAAAAAATCCCGTATGTGCTGGAGCAGCCTAACAGTAGTAAGCCACCTGCTCTCAGTTACTTTGCTCCTTCAGGGCAAAGGTGGCAGTCATTTGTGTCATCTCATGTTTTCAGGGCTACAGAATTTTGAGTAATGTGATTTTAGGAAATACCTCATTTGGAGTGGTGTAATGCTTCATCTTAAATTGATTAATGGTGTGAACGTTTTCAATCCAAAGTCTTATTTAACAGGAGAACAGTTATGCTTAGACACAAAGAGACATAGGCATTTGTTCGGGGGTTTTTTTTGTTTTTTTTTTAACAGAAATTAAAGAGTACAAATATTACCAAAATACAAAATGCACTTTTCCTGCTAAATGCATCTGCAGGGGAAAGTACTGGTTGTTACATGACGATCAGTTATACATAGAGCTGTGTGGCTCTGAATTATCACCGTGATGAGTGTGGAACTGGTGAATTGCAAAGTTAAATCTTCTAAAACTCTCACTTTTGGTTTTGGGCTTTTTTTTTTTTTTTTTTTTTTTTTTTTTTTTGCTTGCTTATCTCTTCTCAAACAGGTAACTTCTCTTTCAGGATATCTTAAATACTGTCATAAAGCACTGCCCACCTTGGTTTTTCTTCCTGGGCTTACCTGGCTTTACAATGCTGATAGGAGACTTCATTACCGCGGCGGCCAGGGTTCTGAGCACAGACATGCTGGAGGTGAGTATGGCAATGCACGGTGCCCCTGTCCCCTGAGAGCGCACGCTTGCTAATGAGGTTCGGATGTCTCCACTCTAACAGGTGTTGACTCATTAGCGCAATGAGAAATGGGGCTCTTGGGGCAGATACCATGGCAGCTGATGTGTGAAATTGTGGGATAAGGTGACATACTAGTATTGCAAAGGTGTTTCATCAAAAGGCCAAAGTGTGAGAAATCGTATCCTCACTAATATTGCAGCACGCCTGTGTGCTAAAAGCAGGACTTGGATTTCAGAATCTCATTAGCTTTTTTCAGTGAGCAAATATTGAAAATACGGAACTCTCTTGGTAACACTGAATTTCTTACTAAACATCAACACTAACAGAAATGTGACTAATCGATGAAATTAGTGAAGGATAAGTAAAATAGCAAATCAATGATGGGATGCCAAAATAAGGATAAAGGTTTGGCAATCCTGGGAAAAACAGGAAAGCTTTGTTGTGCATGAAACACCAGTTCAAGGGAGACCTTTCTGTCCGTTTTGGCCAAGTGCTTTTACGGCTGCTCTTGACATTTATGTGGCTGAGCGGGTGGCCCTGTGCAGGGACACAGCCCTCTCGTATTTCAGCAGAACTGAAATGGTGAGCCTAGCTGTGCTTTTTCCATCGTCCCTCAAAGAGCTTACAGCCATTAATTTTCTGACGTCTCTTTAAAAAAAACTGATCAGCCTGATCATTGATCCAAAGCTTAAAGTGCTTATAAGAAATGAATATTCAACTTTCCATGGAGGAAAAAAAAAAACAAAAACAAAACACCACCACCTTCCATTTCTCCTACAAGCATAAAACTTAGCGTGCATTGTATTTTCAGCGTTATGCAGGATTATATAGCAGTAGTTAATGCATTTATAGCTCATGCCATGTTGCTTTTGATGGTGGTATTGAAGTAGGAATCTCTCTATGCATTTTTATCATGTATACAGTCAGTTTGAGTGCATTGTGCTGTCCTTTGTGTCACACAATCAGCTAATAGTAGTGCTGGATTAGTGCTTAAAATTCTCATTCAGCTTTTCTTTAGGAGGTTCTGTATTTTTTATTGACACCGAATTGCTGATAGTTGGATTGTGTAATGACAGAGGAGGTATTAAAAATGTAGAATACACTTAGGAGCAGGGCCAGGTCCTTGCTGGAGGAGAAGCTTGGCCTCAGAAAAAGAGCAGATCAACACAGCAGCAAAAAGCATGGGCAGGTAAGTGTGTGTTAGTCACTGCTTTAATGTAGCTTTTGCTGTAGTTGTAAAGGAAAAACTACCAGGACATTGTTCCTCCGGACACTTTAAGAATACAGCACACTTAGTATTTATGGTGATATACACTAGCCTCATAGTTTATGTCATTTTCATAACTTTATGAAGTCTCTTTTTAATGAATATTTTTGTTTACTTTTCCTTCGTTAGGCTCCCCGTTCAGAAGCTCACACCATCCTTGGTTCTCTTGTTTGCTTTCCAAATATCTACCAAGAAATCCCACTGTTGCGGCCCATTTCAGAAGCCGGTGAAATCATTGCAGGAACTGCAGATGTGAAGGTAAAGTCACATTTCATTAGTAAATCCTTAGGTAACCTAACATTTTTACTCTTCAGTCATTTCATTTTTACTGTACGTTTTTGTTTAAAAAATAAACCCCTCCTTCTCCTCAAAACCCCACAACTGCACACATTATATGTACTTATTTGATAAGCATTGCTTTGCTTAACATGTACCATAAAATTAACAAAGCTTAGATACAGCAAATTACATTTTATTTTCGAGGAGAGTGAACTGGCTATGATCAAATGGAATGTTTTCCAGCCAGATGCCTGTCAGGTCAATTCATTAAATGATGTTGGTGGTATTATTTAAAGTGTCCGTTCATTGTATCTGTGTATATTAGCTTGTCCTGTAAGAGATGTGGGTGTACATAAGGGGAGATATTTTTTGCCTTATTGGTATTATGGTAAAGAAAATTCCACTATTGGAATCACCATCTTATGTGAATGGTTTTTCCCCGCAAATTAATTTCAGTGGGACATCCTGAGACATGAATTGATTTGCAGGATGGAAAGCTTTGTAATTTAATGACCTTCACAACAATAATCTTTTAGGGGAAAAATCACACACGCCCTCACTCAAAGACCTGACAAAGGTGACCTGGAACATCACTTGCAGGTGGAACCTGCCCAAATGGTTGCCCTCACACAAGCCTCTGTTGCTTTTTGCTAAACTTGAGGCACCACGGTGATCCCCTGCACAAAATTAGGTGTAGCTGGGGAGGAATCTCCGAATTCCTCATGCGGCCTGAGAAGGTAGAACCGGAGAGAATGCAAAACCCTTAGCATGCTTGGTTCCCGTTCTTGCTTTCTTCATCAGTCCTCTGAGAGTTACTGGGGGTGTGTTAAAATGGTCTTGATTCTAAAAGTGTCTTTTCTGTACTAAAAAATACACTAAACTTTTCATAACGTGGCCTGCTTAGACCTAAATGCTATAGGTTGTATTATCAAGTGATCACCACTCATCATTAGTAAATACCCATCAACTCTGAAAATGAATTGATTTCCATGGTGCTGCCTGTACATGATTTTTAGGTTGGTTGGATTTATCCACAAGGGCCTGTATATTTGAGGTGTAATCAGTAAGTATTTCTCCGTTGACAAAATAAAATTGGCATGAGGTAAAAATGCTTTAAGAATAGACTGAGAATTAAAGTTATTTCACTTGTAACTATGTCAAAATTAAACAACTTTAAATAAAGTAGATGTATGAAAAAGATGCTTATTCTAATTTATTTTCTTATTTTAGTGTTACCTCATAAATATTTTATTGAAGAATGCTACAGAGGAGCCAAGTGAAGCTGCAAGGTAAAATATTGAGTAAAAGAAATAGGAAAATGGGGAAGGCTTTCTCGTTACTTATTTTTGGTGCTTGTACAGCTGGGTTGTTATTACTGCCTTGTAGTTTGATCCTATTTAGATGAGTTCTTCACTTCAGGCATATTAAGATGAGGTCCGCTCTGCACCATGAAGGTGCTGACTGTTGTGTGAGAGGGAAAGAGAGATCACATCTTGGCGCATTTCCTTCTTTTTCTTCTTTATTTTTTTTTTTCCCCTCTAAATATTTTTCTAAAACTTCTGACAAAACCACTTTTTCTTTTAAAAAAGATGCATAGCCATTTGTGGCCTTGGAGTTTGGATATGTGAAGAACTAACGCAGTGCACAAACCACCCCCAAGTGAAGGAAGCAATCAATGTCATAGGTGTGACACTGAAGGTATTACTATGACGGTCTCTGTAGTCAATAAGCATTGTGTAAGAAGGGTGTTTTCATTTTTTAAATAGTTGCTGATTATATGGAGCACAGTCTTCTGGCTTGTCTTTTCATTGCTTAAGACACTGACAGGATGCTGCTGAACGCACAACTGCTTGGGACTTTTTGCATAGTATTAGTGATATGGCATTAGCCATCTTCAAAAAGATGTCTCCCAGTTCTGAACCTTTGCATATAATTAGTAGCTCATTATCTTCAGTGAGCATGGTTCAGAGTATATGCACAGTTCTTCAGTGGGGCCAAGGTGGTATCCTATACAAAAGTGGAAAATATTTGCAAAAATAGCATGTGATTATGTACCTAAAGACCCTTTCCACAATAGACCAAATTAAGATTACATAGATAATGTCAAGCCTGCTGTTTCCTAATGCTGACAATGTGATTTTGCAACATGAACATTTTTTTATTGTTTGTATAGATGCAAAATAATGTAAAATGTAGAAAAATGGAATGCATTGTATTGTATCTGAATATTTTATTTGGCTTTTAATCACCTTTTCTCTTCCAGTTTTCTAATAAACTGGTAGCTCAGGTAGCCTGTGATGTTCTTCAGCTGCTGGTTTCTTACTGGCAAAAGCTTCAGAAGTACGAATCCTCTCTGTCCAGAAAAATTACTGAAGTACGTCAGTTTTTTTAAATTGTTTGTATGGAAATTGTATGCAAAGTTGCCTTAATTCCTTAATTCCTTACTTGAGCTACTGTCACTGTGACTTTATGTTAACTTTTTCTTTCTTCTGCAATTATTGTTAGGAGATGTACTTCCTGTAGTCCTAGGACCAGTGTACTTTTCTCACTTCTAGTGATTTATTTCCAAAACGCTCAGTAAAACTTTGTTTCACTTGGACATTGATTTACAAGGGCAGTTAGATGTTTCTAAGAGAATTTAAGCTTTTTCATATCCTGTTCAAATGAAGTTCATGCTCTGTGTTTATAGTGAAAGAAGTTAAAAGTCTTTCTGGAATTTTCTTTATTTTAATGTAGATCCTTGTGGCCACTATTGCATTTCTTTTGCCGAGTGCTGAATACTCCTCTGTGGAAGCAGATAAAAAGGTACATCACTGAAAAGAGCAGTCTCCATTCTTTCTTTATGCTGCTTGAGATGGTTATGAAATGAAGTTGCTTTGAACCAGAGTCATATTTTAAACTTCCAAACTCATACCTTTAAGTTTGGGTGAATTTAATAGAATATACCTAAATACTGTGTTACATGTTTTTTAGTTTATAGTTTCACTGCTACTTTGCTTGTTGGATTGGTGTATGGCATTACCCATGAAAATGCTACTGGAGCCGGTGTCTGCTGGTGTTCTTGAAGATCAGCATGCATCCAAAGCTCCTTTACTGGACTATATTTACAGAGTGAGTATGAGGAATGAATGTGATTTATTGTGTCTAGGTGTTTAAAGAAGCCTTTCACAGATCCTTTTAGGCATAGAAGCATTTTTAGCAAGCTGTAGAAAATCATGAATTCTTGCGGTGTGGGTAGAAGTCATACAGATGAGAAGTTAAGAATGCAAAATGTTAAGATGGTAAGATCAGAGATGTAGAACAGACTGAGGATGGCGAAGAGAAAGGTAAAATGCTTAAAGCGAGCCAGGGAAGACAATCTTTGCAGAAATATTTGAATTATTTGAAATGGGCTATTAAAATACAAAATAGGTCCTGAAGTGAGCTGTTAAAGTACAAAATAAGAGCTGACGAAGAGTGTTATTTTAAAAACGCTGTATTTAGACATAGATGTTTTTGGTAGCATGTCCTGGCTTTCACAGTGTAAAAATTATGGTGGGTCACTCATTGAATGTGTTTAAGTGGGTACTGTAATGTATACTTTATTACTTCTTCAGTGTCATGCTTGTCTCCTTGCAGGTTCTGCACTGTTGTGTGAATGGCTCCAGCACGTATACTCAGCAAAGCCATTACGTGCTGAGTCTGGCAGATCTCTCGTCCAGTGATTACGACCCATTTTTGCCACTGGGGAATGTCAAGAGCTCTGAGCCAGCCCAATGCCACTCCTCCACGGATTTGGGCAACCTGCTCACTGTTGCCGAGGGTAAGAGAATTCACAGAGTGTGGTGAGGACCAGCATGTCGGGGGTCAGCAGCTAGGAAATAAAGCTTTCCAGGTTACATCTCTTCCTTGAAAATGTGCTTCTCCTTACTGCGCATAGCAACTATTTGTTGAAAGCTGGGCAGCGCCCTTTTTTAATGAATTTCAGTGTCCTCTGTAATAGGATGTTCGAGTTGAAGAGCAACATCAGCAACAAAGATCACAGGAGAAAGAAAATGTCACTAAGGTGCTGCATAGTGAGAAATTTGTACAGAGATAGGATAGACCGAGAAGCTGGTTTTTCCTTTGGTAGTACTTATAATTTAGTATATAGAATTAAATTCAACAAATAAGATAAGCCACAAATCAAACTTCTTTCAGAAGCATGCAGCTGCCCTTCTTCAATTTTTCAGTAGAAATGACCCCCATTGTCATAGATAATTTGCCTGTTCTGAGTGATTCGAGGAGAACATTGGACCAAATTCTGCAGCTGCATAAATACGCCATTCCTGCCCATTCACAATCTACCTGTGTCTAAAGTGAAAAGAGATTATTTGGATCTAGGTACAATATGTTACTAACTTTTTAAAGTCAAGTTAAAAGAATACATCCAAACATATGAAATAATTTATCTCTTAAGTGATTTATCATAGACATCATCTTTATTTCAAACACTTGTTAAAAATAACCTTTAAAACAATGGCTGTTCAACTACTAATTATGTCCATTTAAAGTAATTTCATATATTAATATGCATTAACATATTTCTGCAGAAGAATCAAAAGTACAGATGCAATGTGAAGTTGTGTGAGATAATGTTGGATTGGCAGTGATGCTTTAAAGTAGTATTTTCAGGTTTTGATACTGTACTGTTTTTCTATCCTACAGCTTATTTTCTTTGGTTTTGTGTATGTATTTTTAGTTTTAACGAAAAGGTTAAAAACATTAAAATTTATTCTGCACACATTTCTTGCTGTGTAGGATGTGTTGTGAATAGCAGAAAGATAAAGTTATGTGTCAGATACCTTTGTCATTTTAGGTAGAACGAGATGTTTCTCATCTTGGATATGTTAGTGCCCTACAAGTTCTTTGGTTTGCTTGCTTTTGAAAAAGATTAATTCAGAAATTTCCTACTGGAGGATTCAGGAAAAGAATAAAGAGCCTTTTTTATGAGAGGAGGCTGAAGAATTTTGGCTTTTTGGGGCTAGCAAAAGGCTGAAAAGGAATATACCCGTTGTTTAAAAGTACATTAGAAGGTATAAATACCAAGGAGAGAGGAAAACACTATAAACTAGAGAAAAATAGTTTTAAACTGGATATGAACAAAACCTAGAAATTAGAAGGTTTCTGGCTATGAAAGGGGTAATATTCTGGAATAACGTTCCAGTAGGAGAAGTGAAGGCACAACGTAACTCAGAGCATGATCAGTTTATGAAATAACTGATGAATTTGCCCGTGCTGAGAGGAACATCTTGGGATCCAGAAAGCTTCTTCCTGTCTCATACAACAAACTTTACCACTATGCTGCTAAAGACCAAGAAGCATTAGTTTTTAGTTGCATCTCTGGTTTACCTTGTGCTTCTTGTGCCCTGTCCCTCTATTGCTACTATTGCTGTGGGGATGACTGTGGGAATATAGGCAGTAAGGAGAAACACCTTAACCTGCCAGGTGAAACTGTAGTGACAGCAGGCATTGTGGGATCGGTGTGCAGGACTTTTAGCATGTTGTATGGAGACTTGGATGTCAAAGTAGGCTAAATATCAAAAGGCATTTGGTAAAATAAAATAAAAATGTATGACAGGTAGAATTTCTTGGAAAGCGATTGTAAATAGTTTCTTGAACAGGAAGATTAGGATGACAACTAAGGCAAGCTTCTGAAATACGACAGAAATTTGCAGATGCTCTTTTTTAATTGCCTCTTGCTGCTCTTACTGATCTATTATCTTTTCATTGATCGCTTTAGAAAAAAAAAGGAGGAATTTAGAATTGATACCTTTAACAGCACGGATGGTTATGACTCACCTGGTGAATCACCTGAGCCACTACCCGCTCAACGGAGGCCCTGCCATTCTTCACAGTCTCCTTAGCGAGAACCACGACAACTCCTATGTGGAGTCCTCCGAGCTGTCCTCAGAAGTCTTCCGGAGTCCCAACCTACAGCTCTTCGTATTTAATGACAGTACTCTTATATCTTACCTCCAAATCCCTACAGAGAAGACGACGAACACTGAGCCAGCAGCAACCCCTTCGGATGTAAGGGTAATTGTCAGAGATATCTCAGGGAAGTACTCTTGGGATGGCAGAATATTGTATGGACCTCTGGAGGGCTGCCTTCCGTGGCAGAGCACAACGAACGCGTTTGTGATCTCAGGCAACCCTGAGCACCACTTCATTTCCCAGAAAGACATTTCTCAGGTGGAAGAAGGAGAAGACGCTCTCGACCAATTGCTGGAAAAGATTGCTAACACCAGTCCTGAATGCCTTTTACATCCCCAACGAAAGCTGAATGAGCCATCGCCGCCGCCCTTTGGTATGAGCTATGACCAAGAGAATGCGATCACTGAAGCCCTGATGAGGCAGAGCGCCCAGGAAAAAGAGTATATATTTAAATGCAGCTTGGACTTCAGTATGAAGGTGGCCCGTCAAGAAGAACCACATCCTGCTGAACCTCAAGCATCCTTTTATTTCTGTCGGCTGTTGCTAAATGACTTGGGAATGAACTCCTGGGACAGAAGGTAGGAAGAGAGGATTCAGAACGGTACTCTTCTCACTTCTACCCCCAAACATGTACAGACTTAAGAAAGTGAGAATTATATAGCTGGCTGGTAGTCAGAGCATACTTTTGAACTTTTACATATACCTGCTTCAGTGATTACTTTAAATGGACAACTGCAGATTGTTTATAATAATAATAATAATGAAAAAATCATCTCAATCATCCTAATTTGATTCCCTTCTTTTAGGTGTTTGAATGAGAAAATACTGTGTCTGCACTGTGTTGCATTTTCCTTCAAATCTTTTTTTTATATATTTATAGAAAAAGCTTTCATCTTCTTAAGAAAAATTCAAAATTACTGCGAGAACTGAAAAATCTGGATTCCCGCCAATGGTAGGTAATGTTTACTAAAGACACCATTGATAAGGTTAGCATTTCCAAAGAAAGAATAAGTACATCACCAAAACCAAAAATTCATTAAAATTGCATGTGCTAGCAATACAAGTATTTGTATGAAAAATGGATTATCTGTTTCCACGGAGTTCTGGAACCTGAATGGACAAGCTATTTTCACTGGCACTATATACATAGAATTCAAAATCAGTAGCAAATACTAAGACACAGCAACCTAGTTCCTGTTTTCTTTAGCTGAGAGGGGAAGGAAGAAGTTCCAAAATTTTTTATGACCTTGACTCAACTCACGCAAAGGACTGTTTTCTGCAGGATGACCCCTGTGTCGAGAGCAGTATTTTAAGGGATAATCTCCATACAACTGCTCTACAGCTGGGTAGTGGCAGAATAGTGTTCTGAATATTATATTTTATTTTTCATTACTTGACATATAGCTATTTGAAAAAATGTCTGCAGCATTGCAGAGTTCTGATTTTCTTGTATCCCAACAATTGTCATACCAAATCCACTCAGCTTGTTTTCAAAGAAGCTAATTGTCACTGTCAGCCTTGTAAAACTCAACCCAGGATCTGAAAGTTAATAATGTTTTTTTCTTTCTCATATATCATCATGCTATAATTAAAATTCTGTGGGTCAAATTATGCTCCTGTTAACACCTGTGCAATCTTACGGCTTTGGCAAGGTTGCACAGATGTAAGTGATTAACCCTGTAACTGAACTTGATCATCAGTTCTTTTACTCATGCAAGGAAGGAATAGACTCTGCTCTGCTCTCTGAACTGTGGTCTGCATTGTGGTCATGGGGGGAAAAAAATTGGTGAAAATGGATTTCTGCAACTGAAATTGAGTGATGTATTTGTGTGCATAAAAGAAATGGACATGTAGCGTTAAACATGGTCACCTGTTCATAGCTTTTTAAGTGCAGGTCATCTAAAAAATAATTTTGAGCTAAAACTTCTTTAACTTTCATTTCTTTTTATATCTAATTACAGCCGGGAAACTCACAAGATTGCAGTGTTTTACATTGCAGAAGGACAGGAGGACAAATGTTCAATACTGTCCAATGCAAGGGGAAGCCAGGCATATGAAGATTTTGTTGCTGGACTGGGCTGGGAGGTAATAGTCATAAATTTAGGCGAGCTAACGTACTTGATCCGAAGGCCTATGAAAATCAATGTAAGCTGGTTAAAATAGGTAAATGGAAAACAAACTGCTTATGTCACTGCATATTTTTTAATTCTCAAAAAAAAAAAGATAAATTTTTATACACACTAATATTTAGCAGTACTTAAAAGATCACCTTTTTAGCAGAATTCTGTAAATCCTCATGCTACTTAGGGATGAATGCATCCTTCCTGTTTCTGATGGACAGGTGGTGCTGCAGTGGACGTTTCTGCTTTCTGCATCATTAAGAGCTATAGCACAATCTTACCTTCATTTTAGCTCCTTTTAGCTCTTCATGTGGTCAGACCGCTCACCCAACCACAAGACTGCTTTACAAAGGACAAAAATGTTTTGTTTGAGTTTGCGTTGTTGAAATGGTGTGTCAGTAACCTAAATGACATGAACATTTATGTTTTTTGGAAATATATAGTAGCTGCATTTCATGTTTAAGGATTTAAGTGACACAAGGTCTACAGGGAGAGGTAGCATCCTCAGTTAGACTGATGCAGTTGGGAAAACAAACAAGCTTTTGGACACAAGCTTGTCTTTAGAGAGGCATTTCTTGTGGATAATCTTCTAGAGTAATTTCTTCTAAGGTTTTTCTTCTTGTACAAATCTTCAATTTCTTTTGCAGTTTTTCTGAATATTTATATTTTCTCTGCACTTTTTCTCGTGGTGTATGCTTTGAGTGGCCTTGCTAAGCCATTCATAGCTCTTAGAGCAGCTGCGCATGACAGAATGCTTTTGCTTCCTTGCTGTTGTTTGCTGGAAGGAAGGTAAAAAAGCCATATAGATAATGACTCAGTACCTAGTTAAGAGATGTTTACTTTTAGTAAATGTCAAGTACAGGAATGGGAAACAGACACATCTAATGCAAGGATCACAAACCTTTAGGGGAAGACTTCTCTTTCTCTGGGATAGCTACAGAATTCTAGAGTGGTAAATTCACCAAGTCTTGATATATAAATACTGATTATTCTTTCCAAATTTCTTCTAATTATGACTTTCAATCAATCAGGTTGATCTTTCAACACACGGTGGGTTTATGGGTGGCCTGCAGCGCAATGGCAGCACAGGACAAACGGCACCCTATTATGCTACCTCTACCGTGGAAATAATTTTTCATGTGTCTACAAGAATGCCATCAGATTCAGACGATTCACTGACCAAAAAGGTAAATAATTTGCTGTGTATTTCAAAACGTTGTCTGTAGTCTTCAAGTGCTTAAATTAGAGTTTAAATTGAAAACAGATTGTGCTAACCGGTCCTAGCAGGCCATCTTTGCTGTGCCACATGGTGCTCTGCAGCTAGATTATCTGAATTAAATGGCATCTAAATTCTGGATTCTGAAACACAATTAACATTTCCATGGTAGCCTCAAATACCACCATTAGTAATAATATTAGCAATAATTTCATTTGAATGTTGTCTGCCTGCCAAAACTGTTGTAGTTCGGTAGAACAAAACAACCAAATGCAGCATAATAAAACCTTACAGATGAATCGTCCAGCATGTTAACAGAAAAGAAAAGAAGTGAAAGAGAAGTGACAAGCATAGTTCCAAAAGCAGCCAGCTGATATTTAAAGCCATTATCCAGTTATTCACAATTCTGACAAGCAGACTCTGCTTCAAAGATGGCCGGAACCCAGCCCAAAATTTTGTTGGTATCAGTACTTAATCATTTGTCTTTCCTAACAAGGAGTGATTTGAGATTATGGTGCTTGCCAACTGCAGCTTAGAGGCGAAGAAGATTTTAGGTGCGTACCAAATCTTTGCCTTTTTAATTAGGATTGGCAACTTGTCCTACATAGGTTGTTAATGTGCGTTAATAATGCTACTACAGCCATCCAGTCTACCATGTGATACTATTGTGCTCTGAAAATTATCTATAAATATGTCACTGGGTGATTGTATTTGTTGTCCAGTTAGTTTCAAAACAACATGTGCTTTTCCTTGAAATAAAAAGGTGGAATTTCTGATTACCTGTCCTGAAAACTTGCCCAGCATTTAATAGTAAAGCTAGATCCTTTCTTTTTTATTGTGATATCTGTCATTAAAAAAAAAAAAAACAAAAAACAAACAAGAAAATTACATGTTTCGCTTTATGTATGCAACTCATTATCTTTGTATTAGTGGATTTACATGGCTATGGAAAAAAATGTTATCTGAGTACTTCAGGATCGAGAAGTAGGGCTGTGGTACATACTAAAAGGGTATATAGTCTCTATCACTTTACCAAGGTAGGACTATATGTATTTTTATTGTTCCTGGCTGGTATATATCTAGCTGCTAGTTAAAAAACTCCAGTGTTGAATGCTTTACAGTTTCCCTAGGCAATGTACTCCTATGCTCCACTTTTTGTACCATGAGAAAATTTCTTGTAGCATCTACTTTGCTTCAGTTTAAACCCATTTATTCTTACCATATTCCACATGGATATGGGGAACAGATCATTTTGCAGCAGACTTATTCATGTCTGAGAACTGCTGCCATGTCTTTCGCGGTCTTACTTTTCCTACACAAATGGTGGTCGTTTAGTCTAATCTTCCCTTGTAAGTCATACCTCCTGCATTTTATGGAAGAATAGCAAAGGCAGTGAAATATCATCTAGCTGTTGAGTAATACATCACCTGGGAGAGGAGAAAGCACAGTCAGAAAGAGCTACCACAAGGGGAAAAATGGGTTTTAATTGCAAACAGTATATTTTACTAATTCTCCTGATTCCTACCCATGTTAGGGATTAACACAGACATTGAGAGAGTCTGGTTATTCTTTTTAATTCTTCCCTACATTTGCTTTAAGAAAATGTTGGGTTTGTGAGAAAGAAAAAGCAAAAGCATTTAGTAGTTGCCAGCCTCCAAGTCTTGAAGTGCTAGGAAACAAGGCCAGCTACAGTATATACTATCCACAGAAAATACTGCAAAGTAATTGCTTTAAGACTTTAAAAAAAACCCCTTAAATCTGCTATAGGAATGGAACACTGCAGGGATCAAACTGCGTATTCCATAAAGAAGGACAAAGCTCTGAGCAATCTAATGGACCTCGGCATCTGGCCTCACTCTAAGTGGTGGGTTGGACCAGATGACTTCCAGAGGTCTTCTGTAATGTGTAATCTTCCATGGTTCGGTGCTTCTGCACAGAACAGTTTCATTTAATTTGTCACAGCTCTTTTGTAAGCAAGCATGTATTTCTGTGCAAATTAGCATCGACTTCTTAACAAATTTTATAAAACTGCAGCTAAGAGTGGAGGCAAGATGCATTTCAGAAGCACTGTAAGATTTCTGGAAGATTGATAGTTCTCCAGTTCTTTGAAAATGCTGATGGATGAACTAGCCTGCATTTGAAACCAGTGTTTTGAGCGTGAGTGTTGATCCAAACCATTTCTAAAGACAATATTAAACATCCTGCAAGAACTCTTATAACCCTAAAAGTGTCCATTTCTTGAAATTTCACTTGTGAACCTTAGCTGTGGAGGCTGCATACTGAAATACATAAAGGCAAGTACATTGATGCTCTAGCAGCAAAATTGCTCAGTCTGCAAAGTCCCATGTTGATTTTGGCAGCCTTTGCATGTGCAGACCACAACTGGCGTGTGTGCTTGAAAAGAAACACATGCCTGCCTGCAACATACTCTTAAACAAGAGGAAAATGTATTTATTTCCCACACCTGTTGATGCTGCAGTTACAAATTCTGCAATACCTGGTTAACAGAGTCATGATCAAATGCAGCGCTGCTTCTGAGACCATGGCAACTCTCAAGATCATCACAAGTATTTTAATACTTCCACTAGCTCACTGAACAGTTAGTGCATGCTGGGCTCAAGTCCTCACCTCAGATTATTGGGGCAATACGTCCAGGTTAAAAAGATTATTTTATATTTATTACTTCTTTGTGTCAGTGCTTCTTTTTTATAGCAGTGTGTGAGAGGAAGGCAGATTACGATGTTGTCTTTCAGTACCTGCTCCATGTTAATGTTTGCTGTGATAGAACTACATATGGTGTTAGAGGACAGTATTACTGGGAGGAGAAAATTTTATCATGTTGCCGACCAGGATGCAATGGGGGCCACAACTTTTTTTTTCTTGCCTTCCCCCTGCTTCCAACAGATAGGGTTGCATAGATTCTATCTGGGATATCTCTGAAATCTTTGTCATTTCTGTGGTTTCTTCTCTTCTTGTTTTGCCTACAGACAGGCAAAAAGAATTCAATACCAATCAGTGTGCTTGGCTTGCAAGCTCCAGAGCTGAACAGAAGGTCTTACCACCTGCTGGCCAAGGAAGTGGTACAGCAGGCCATAAATTCTGCGAGCTGGGGAATTAAGCAGATGCAGTAATTTTACTTAAATATGTTATTATGGTTCTTTATTTTTACTGAACACAAGAGGATAAATTCATTTCTGGTATAAATTCACAAGAGTAAGTGCATTTCCACTGAGGATGAACTTGGCCCCTCATTTTTGTGCAGTACAGTTATAATTTGCAGTTTGTATTCCTTTATTTGAAGTATATGCTGACATATTATATTGCTTATTCGGGGGTGGGGGGAGGAGAAAGGGAAAAAAAAAATCTCTCCAAATAAGTCTTAGCCCTGAAAGAAATCTTTTCTAGTGGAATAATCAAAATGCAGCTGATACGTTTTGCTGCTGTAGGGTTTAGGATCATTGGTTCTAAACTTTTTTTAATCTGTCTGTCTTGTGGCAAGAATGAAAATCAATCATAGTAACAGCATCCTAGTGTCCCCTGTCTTGTTCTACCTAAATTGTACTTAACAGTTTAAAAATGAGCTGCAAAATTTTTAAGTGATTTATTCCATCTTCTCCATTGTCATAGCAGAACTTTTTTGATTCAGAAATCTGGTTGCAACCCCATACTGAACTCTTGCTCCTTTGCTGCAGAAATTTGTTAGCTAGAGCTAGATTAGATTTTTAGCAGCTAATCTAACTGCTGTAGGGGTTTGCAAAGTGGGGACAGAGCTGTGCTATTGGATTTGTCCAATTCATTTGACTCCAGGACTATAATTGCACTTATGTCTTACAAGGCTTTTATAGCCTAGGGCTGGCGAGCAGCAGAAAAACAAATTGGCAGTGATACAGTAAGAGTGAAAGGGAATGAAAGGCACACATTATCAGTCTCCAGGCAGCACTGTTCTGGGAGGAAGTTTCTTGGTTAATTTACAAATAAAACTTAGATTTTAGGATGGGTACACTGTCAGCCAGACAATGGGGATGTCAGGCCCGACTGTTACTTAGCAAAAGTAGCAGCCATGCCTCCCCAAAAGCAGAAATTCTTCAGTCAAACAGACGACTCCTCTCTGGAGCCAGCTGGCTGTGTAATGCAATTAGCAGGGAAAGGAGGTCAGGCCATTAGGTGTGTACCGTGACCAGTGTCAGCGGCGGCGTGTTGCCTGGCAGGCAGCGTGCAGCCCAGCCGAAGCGGGGAGCCTTGAAAACTATTTGCTCAAGCAAAGGGGAGCAGCAGCGATGCTCGGCGAGCCTCCCAGCGCGGAGGCTGCCTGCTTCTGGAGCTGCTGGCTGCGCCTCGATGCCCAGATCAGGGCTGAGGAAACGCAGACCAGATATGATTAACGATGGCATGACGCACGTCAGAAGCGATACAGTGACCTGGCTGCCAGGCGCTGAATGCTCAGCGTAGCTGAGACATCAAGCCGTGGCTGTGTCTGAGCCCGTGCGGCTGAGAACGTATATATTTTGGTCATGTTAGGGAAGCTGCTTTTACGCGCAGGCTAAAAATTCATGCACTGTCAACTCACTTGAGGAGGAGAAGCAACGACAATTTCAAGAGCTGCCTTCCCTGAGCATTTGTAGAGAGATGGTTTGAGTCAGCAATAAGCCTAAAAAATCTGGCTACTCGCAGTTGAGTTGGTCTGTTGTTTGTTTTTGCTTTTTAATATTTATCTTATTTCCTGGCTGCTTTAGGATTTTTTTTAATGTATTTTTTTTTTTCCCCACCCCACGCATAGCTTGGGACTCTAGCTCCAAATGCATCGTCTGTTTTGCTTTGGACCCTTAAGCAAAACTTGCTAGTGTCCTGTAGGGTATTGAGTCGACCCCACAGCTTATATTTTGAATGAGTGATGCAGGAAAATAGCAGCTGGTTTGTTGTCACTGATAAGAGTATTATAATGTTGTTTATCAATGAAATTATCTTTCAAGAACAAATATTTTTGATTAATACCAATTTTATATTTGCAACATTATACCTTCTAAATGAGATGATTAAGGATGTATGACTTCAAAATGATGAGAGGTAGTAACTAAAGCTTTAAAATGAGTTACTAGCATGCGATGAGGATTGTAGCAAAGGTAGTAATTTATTATCATACGATGTTTGCAAGATTTTGAGCTCATAGCTATCACTTCCTGTCTCAAACAAGCACAGCAAGCCTCAGTTGATCTAACTTCTCCCTGTTTACTGAATTTTGTCCTCTTGGATGTGATACAAGCACAAGGTGTTTTGGGATTCTTCAGTATGAGAAGTATTTGATTATTATCAGAATAGTTCCTTGTGATTTAAAACGGTCTTTTGAGCAGTATTTGGACATACTTTGATTACTGGTTTTATAGTGGTATCTGCTATTTATCACTCCAAAAGCAATAGGAGGCAAGGCAGTACAGAGCCTTTTCTTCACAGTTTGTTTTTGTGGAAAAGAGAGCTGTGTTCAGTTTGTGAATTGCCCTGTGCAACTGGACAATTGCATCGCCTTACAGAATGCTGTTTCGATATTTATTTGTTGGGCTTTTTAAAGCAGAGGTTGCTAAACACCACCATTGTGGGCTTTCTCTGTGTTGCGAAGCTAGTGCCAGAACTCATTCTAGTATCAGGATGCGTTGGGTTCAGACTGATAAATTGTGGGTGCTGCTTACAAATACATTGCCGTTGGGCTGCTCTGAATACAGCTGGTGTGAGCTGGGTCCTTCCTTCGCTCAGCTTTCATAGCAAATTACAGCTCAGCTTCGGCTATGTGCGGAATAGCCTTGCCAAACACTTAGATCCTCAGTATGTGTAACCTGTTGTGCACAAAGTCTTGTAGCCAGACAGATTTCTGGTTTTTTTAAGACTAAACTTTACATCTTGCTTTTAATCACTTTTAAGGTGACCTAGCTGCATCTGTTCACAGAAAGCGAAATCAGGATTTTGTCGTACATGTAAATTACTGCTTAGTTTTATATGCATCAGTCTGCACTGTGATATTATCGACATAAGTATTTTCTTGGATGTTGTTTTCTTTTTACTGAGCAATTAAGAAAATACAAGAGAGTGCACAGAAATCAGGATGACCATGAGAACAGTAATTTGCACTAATTTTGTGCACACATATAAAGCTCTAGTAATGGTATTGTTAATGGTTCCATGATTTTATAAGACACAAATGTTGTATTTTCTTCAGACAGAACTAAAAACGTCTTTTATTCGTGGGTGTAAATAAAATATGACTCTTATCTTCCATTTCATTTAAAATAAACTGAGAATCTAAGTCACTCTGTGAACTTAGCTTTATTTTACTCTGCTAGAATATAAACTGTAAGCTAAGTTCATAGTTTTAACTTTTTGATTCTCATAATGTATTGTGTTTTTGCCATGTTTCTCTTACAGCTAGGGTACAGTTTGCCACCCAATATGTAGGAGTGAAAGTCTTCACTTTTAAAGGCGCTACCTGGTTCTGAAGAGGGAAAATTCAGTGGTACGATATAGGCTGATACAAGGCGTGTTGAGATTACATAGTTGTTATTTACCAATGAAAATCATGACCTTTTTCTTTTCCTTCCTGCTCCCCCCGCACAGAGACAGTGAAGAAGGCAGAGCTTCGTTTTGGCTTCTTTGTTAGGTCTATTGTGCACATTGTTCCAGGGGCTAGCACCAAATTGGGGGGGGGGGGGGGGGGGGGTGTCGTCTTTTAAGCTTTAAGTGGGACTTAAATTCTCTTTATGCTTTGGGCTGGCATTCTGCATGTGGATTAAATTTTAACTTTAAAGCTTACAGTTGAAACTATTGTGCGTAGCTTGTACACGATTGCCAAATACTTTTTGCCATCTGTTAGATCACCTCCAGTTCCTCCAATAACAAAGCAAACGCACAGGCTTTCAGATGCTTTTTGTATATGTCACATTTAAATCTTACCCATATTTTATGCAACTCTGCTCCAAATAAAAAGGAAACTCCCACAGTATTTCTCATTCTCCTCTAATTCAAATTGCCCAGATATTTTGCTTACATTTTCAAACAAAAGTCCTCTCCAGACAAAGTCAGCAAGGAGATATTTGTGATACAATAAATTCAGTAATAGTGGTTCATGATGGAAAGTTTCTTGACATCCTGAGTCAAGGCATTTCATATTTCTGTGACAGCTACTTTGTTTTAGCTGGGATGTGATGTTCTGTTGGTTGACATTTTGTTCTAGTAATTCAGATTTCCATCTTAAATTATTGTAGGTAATGTACATTTACATATTGTGCTAATGGCTAGTTTGATAATTACTTAATTAAGCCATCTGACAACAATGTGTTCTGAATGAAGCGAATTATTTAGCTGATCTTTTCATGAGCAACTGGAGAAAAACAATATTTTAACTTTTTCTGTAATGAAATATTTCTACTATTGAGCATTGTAATTCAATTTGTAAGCCATGACCCCTCATAAACTGTTGTTATCACTCTGATTAATAAAGAGCCAATTTGCTGTTGCAGCTTCGTCACTTGGGAAATGATGAGGTTCACATCGTCTGGTCTGAACACACCAGGAACTACCGCAGAGGCATTATACCAACAGATTTTGGAGATGTTTTAATTGTTATTTATCCAATGAAGAATCACATGTTTTTCATAGAGATAATGAAGAAACCGGAGGTATGTTTTGACTGCTTTATTGGATCTATCACGTGTGTTATGCAAGTGACCAACAGTTTTGTTGCTTAAATAAAGCTCAGTGTTTTAGAGTTTGGGGTTTTTTTACCCCAGCAAATATGAAATATAGTCTGTCCATCTCAGTTTAGAAGTATGCTGAGCAGTGAAGTTTTATTGTAAAACTAGAATTATTAATAGCGATTGAAATGGCTACTAATTAATTTTATATTCATGCATAGCACTTAAAGAAATGTTTCAGAATTCTCAACCCATAAGAGTTATTGTACAAAGACCAATGTTTAAAATAATTGTGAATTTCCAATGCGAGGCAATAAAAGCAAAGTAATAAAGATGTAAGTTCCTCACTTGCTATTAATTCATCCCATACATCGTGGTTACTGTTGTGCATATGGTACCATGCATAACCTGACATATTTTTGAGACCGTCATCATAATCTGACTCAGTGGGATGATGTAGGCATTGGATATCCTTACATAAAACAAACTATTTGAGGTTTAGTATTTTCTATTTAAGTCATTGTTATGCAACCACATTTTTGACATTTTTTGAAAAAATGGATTTTTTTTTTCTTTGCAAACTGTCAGGTGTGTGTATGTACATCTGTGCATATGTATAAAAAAGCTACTTTAATAAATTTTGGTCTGGTACATTATGGATGCAAAAATGTATATAAAATACTCTTTATGAAAGTCATCAGCTTGATAAATACCATTTCCCTTATATGAGGGACAATATTTGTCCAAGAGAATAACCAGCTGTGGAAAAATGCATACATCAGATGACATATTTGCCAGCTGTATACAATATTTTTTGAGTTGTGAATGGTGGAGCTATTATATATTAACAACCAGTGGTTTGCCAGTAGACATTTCAAACTTGAAAATTTTTTATAAATTGAAATAGTGTGTTTTTTTCCTACACCTGATTTTGAGCTCTGCAATTCTTGGGAATTTTAGCGTTCCATCAGGAAAATAAAAATTTAGTGTTATGAACATGCTTGAAAATTCTGTGAACCAATCAAAAAAAGCAATGTCATCTTACATATTAGTCAAAAATACCCAACGGGCAGAAAGAAAAATAGCTAACTGGAAATTTAGTGTTATCCCTACATTTAAAGTACAAACCATTACAATGTAATAAAATTAATCCAGACATTTCCAGGGCAAGTGTGGCTGACCTTTTGTTCACCAGCTACTGACCCCAGGGTGAATGAAAGAGGCTTGCAGAGAGAAATGTCTGTTGTTTGGCTTCAGTCCCTGGTATTTAAATTGCATTCCCTAATCAAATGAAAAGGCTGTCCTCTCTATCAGGTTACAGAATCCATGGCAACATTTGGCCTTTTATATACATAATGTTAGCCTTTTTGTTTGCATCTAAGTAGAGACACCTGGAGCAATGTTAACATTAACCGATTTAGCATTAATAGCTTCATTATATAAGAATTTCTGATCAGATAGCTGTTACTTTTGTTATATTGCTTCAGCTTGTATTGTTTTCATTTTTTATCTCCCTGCTTGGCAACCGGGCAATGATTTGCAAATTTTTTTTGTCTTGATTAATTAAGCAATATAATTATCAGGAACCGTGATGCAGTCTTTGCTTGACAAAGCTTCTGAGAGAAGACAATAGTAAGTCTGTTAGTGTGAATGCATTCCACGCGTCACAGATGCATGAGGATATTCTGAACAATGAGACGAAAAGCTGCCTGCAAAAGAGGACAAAGAATGCCAGGCAGACTCTACACACTGCACATACCGCCAGGGACATACTGCGGGTTCCCTGGGACACAGATGCCTCGTTAGATTGCAGCTAGTCATCAGAGATTAATTCTCAGCCATTTGGTACAATAATTTACCCATTCCCCACTCTTTTAACTAGTGCTGCTTGCTATAGAGGGGAAGTCTTTGTGCTCAAAAGGTTTATTTAACCTTGCCTACTTTTACTGCGTGCAACAGAAATAATTATTTTTTTCTTGGAAATTGTAATGAAGCAGGTGTTTGAAATGGGCTGAATATTAATTTTTGCTTCATGGATAACTTGCACTGACATTTGGAGTACTCAAGGAAGGGGATATTTACTTTTTTTTTTTTTTTTAATTTATTCCTGTCAAAGCATAATATATTTTTTGTAACCGTTCAAAACACTGTTTTCCTCAAATGGGTATTTAATACCAACTTACAGAAAAGTACCGAGCAGGGAGCATGTCCCTGTGCATTCAGCTTGTCTTCCCCCTTGAACTCCTCGTTAAGGCAGAGCCCCCTGTACAGATGGAAGCTGACGATATGCAAGTTCCATTGACTTTAATGACCCTCGGCGTGGCCGGTAGATCTGCTTGGGAATTAATAATTCCGAGCTTTGTGTCCACGCAGGCGTATGGTCTGGCTGTGTGTGCTCCTTGTATCGCAGCGGGCTCTGGCAGACCCTGAGCCTGCCGGGGAGCCGTGAGGCCTGCTGGCTCCACTGCTGCTGCTGTAAGGCAGGGCAGCGACGCCTTTGCAGGTCTCCAGAGGGCTAGCCCCACACATCGAAAAGCTATGAACCGATTTGGGGAAATACTGCTCTTGGTTCTGGTTTCCTGTGGGTTACACTTGTTTTTCTTTGGTTAGGTAAAATCAAGTAGCTCTTACACAAAGTCACTTCCATCCTTTGAGTTACTTTCTTTTTCTGTCTGCCAGTGTATGCCAACTTTGGGTCATGAAAAATGTGTACTTTTTGACAAAACTTGTGCCTGGGATATAGTTCTTGAAATAATCTGATTATTTGAAACATGCTTGACAAAAGCATGTTTCCCAATCTCATGAAGATCATGCCAAAGAGCACCCACTGCACTCTTATCTCTACACTGTGGGGACAGAGTTCAGGGATGGTAAGGAAGGCTCTCAGTTTTTAGGGTCCAGCTTGAATTAGCCTACTTTTCTGTTTGAAAGAAATTTTATAGTACAGAAAAGTACAATTTATTGGAGTATGATGATTAAACTTTCAGAGAAAGCAATTATTGAACTTTTTTTTTTAAATGTCAGATTGGAGATATTTTTGATAAATTTGCTGGAGGGTGCCCACTGAAAGATTTTTTTCAATGTGAGCGTATGGATATATGTGTATGTATTTATATACACACATATACAAGGTGTATAAAATATACATACCTTGTCTGTATTTTAAGTATATAAACTCTGTAATACTGTGTTAAGAAAATCTACCATACTCCCTAGACTCCAGGTGGTTTTGAAACAGTGAAACCAAGTCCTGTAAGCAAAGATTGCTTGTCAAAAAGCCTGACAATCAATTTCCCTGTACAGTAGCGTATATAAGTGCTAATCTGACTTTAAATATCTGGTATTTGTATGTTGGTATAATTTTAATACTTGTATGTACTTAACCTCCCTATTTGTACTTACAAAAAAAATACAGTTTTACATTTTTTTTTCTCCTTTTGTCAATACTTGTAAACAGAGTACGTGTTAAAAATTTCACTTAGAAATGTTATTGCTTAAAGAGGGAAATCTAGATGCTCTAGAACATTATCACTTTGGTGGCATAGATTTTCTTCCTGTCACCTTTCTTTCCAACTGCCTAGATAGTAATGCTAGCATAAAAAAAAAAAAGGTAAACCCACTATGGAAACATTTTACACTAATCTATTTTTGGGGGGGTGGGTAATTATTTTAAGTAAAGGAATGACAAAATAACTGTGAAAAGACAGCTGTCATTTGCAGATGTTATATTAAACCCAAATTTCTTCTGTAATTCATTGCCACTTCTAATTAGAGGAATTCCCTAGATGCAGGGGATTTATATTATTCCCTTTGTCCATTTATTGAATGACTGTCACAGTCACCCACAAGCAGTTGCAGAAGAATAATAGAGGGTATTTATTTATGTGATAAGCCTCTGTACAGATGGAAAAAATCCATAGCTTAAATATTGATAATTGCTGCTAGCTTCTGTCTAGGGTTTTGGTTGGGGTTTTTTTCATTTTGAGTTTGTGAAAGGGAAATGAATTTGGCTACTTGTAAATACTAAAATTTATTATATATTTAAACATTAAAATTTTCTGGGTTTGACATGGCAAAGTCTGTTATGCGTATGCAATTCTGGACATTTTTCACTTTTATAAAGTGTCTCTCTTACCTAGTATAGCCTTTATCTGAAGAGCTATATGCCACCAAATGACATTATATGGTGGTTTCCTCTGGAGGTAACCCTGAAGAAGCAGTGTTTTAACACCTTGACATGCTATGCTGGGATAGACCTGTTTGTGCCTGTCCCAGCCCTGTTTATGGGGGACTGCCTCTGAGAGGTGGTAGTTTTCCTCCATCTCCTCTGCTTTCCACAGACCTCATTGTCTTGGATCAGCTCAATTATTATTTTTTTTCCTTCAGTGAAGTCCATGGAAGGAGTTTACAGAGGATTATCTGAAACAAATACTTCTTTGCAAAAACTCCTGCCAATGTCTGATTCAGCCAGTGAATCAGGGTCTCCTGTTGGGATGCAAGACAGAAAACAGCTCTTAATATCTACTCAAAATGGAATATCGATTGCGAATTTTGTTCCTACACATAACAAGCTCATGTTTACCCAGTTGAATATTCTATGAAATGTGCATGTACATGTAAAGTATGCTGATGGCAATTATGGAAGATTTAAAAAATTAAAATAAAAAATTGGGGAATTAATATCACACTGATAGTTTCAGTGTGGAAAACAATGTGGTCATACCATTTTACGGCAAAATAATGTACTGGTCTTCTGTAGTGGGTCTGATGCTTATTATTCCAAACATCAATAATACAATGCAACATACAGTATGTTGTGCTAGCAAGGGTACCACCCGACTGACCGTGCTGTCCTGGGTGGCAATGGCCCTGCAGCTACAGCCCGTGGAGGTGGTTTGTTTCTGTGTTGTTCTGCTGTACTTGGAGGAATCTCTTTGTGCCCATGATCTAGAGGGGAGACCTAGAGCAAGCTAACACTTGTAAAGTAACCAAATCACTTCACTGTCTAGAGCAGGGCAGTGTGAAACTTGCCTCCTCTTGCCTCCCTGGCGCCTTTCTCAAGCAGCAGATGCCTTGCTGTGAAAATCCCCTAGGATTCGGGCATGTTGTTTCTGTTTGTGATTTTGGAAGTTGCTCCTGTGCTCTACACTAACCTTTCAGCTTAAGTTGGCTCGGCTTTATGTGTGTTGTTTTTATTTCGGGGTCCACAGGTGCCATTTTTTGGTCCTCTCTTCGATGGAGCAATCGTGACTGCAAAACTGCTGCCAAGCCTCATATGTGCCACGTGCATCAATGCCAGCAGAGCCGTCAAGTCACTCATCCCGCTCTACCAGAGCTTGTATCCTTTCTTCTTGCTGGGACAAGGCTCCTCTTGGTAGGGTTTTTACTTCTGAATGTTCCTCTGCGGAGAGGTAAGCTTTAATGAAAATCTTTTCCATTTGATTTTATTGGAAAAGGTCAAAACTTTCTTCGCATCAAGCTCAATGTTTTCAGTTGTTCACACCCAGTTGCCATCCAGTGTTTTAAAAGTAAGGTCATAATGTCCAAGAGTGTTCTCACCAGCAGCTTCAGTCTCACTAGTGGTGGACTTGGACTTTAACACTGATACTTTGAACTGTAAGTAATGATAGTACTCAATTTTCTTTCACGCTAATAGAAGTTATCTACAGTGTGTATTAGGCTAATACACAGAGCTCAGTTGTATTCCTATCTTACGCAAAGTAGTCATCCAATTGACTTTACTTGGACTCATTACATTAATAAGGCAGATGGGGTTTGGCCTCAGATATGGATGTTTCGGTTCCCGAATTCCAGTTTCATTCCAGCCACGTCTGTATTTGGGCATTTTCAGAACATATTTTCCAACAGGTGCTGGAAAATAACTAGATGGTATGCTTCTCTGTTACAGGAATTGTAGCATAGACTTTTATTCTTGTGTGGTATACAGACTAATGTTATTACTTGTTTTCACTTACTCTAGGGTTTTCTCATAATGCCATAATTATGCTAGAAACATTTTATAGCTTGTTTTGTTAATCATATCACTTATCTCCGGACCAACACTCAGTGCACTTTGTTTTCTTTGGGGAGCTTTTGATTTGGGTGTTTTTCTAACCATATGACTTTGAGAAAGAGTTTGTAAATGTAATGTTTTTGATCTTTGAAAGGACATTGATTAAGTAGTTTGAGACGCACATTTTTAAAACTCAAAATATCCTCAAAATACTGTTTTTTTTAAAAAGGCTAAATTTTATCCAGTATCCTTTGCAAAAGTCATCAGAAAATAAAAGTAGCATTGTTGATAAATAAATTTGTATTTTATTAACTTTGTTCTGTACTTATTTTAAAACAAAGGCAGTTGGTGGTTGTTGCATGAGCAGTTGAATGCAATACCATCAGCTGCAAAACCGTGGTAGTACCTAACAGATGATTCAAAACTTGCCGAGTTTTCCACTTTGTTTCATGAGAGAAATCTAGCTAATTACTAAAATTCTTCTATGCAGAATTTAACTTAATCCATCTGCTTGCATAGTCACTGTATAATAATAAAATAGCAGTATAGTAAAATTAACATAAGTAACAGCAGTTACAAGAATGAAGAGATCCTGTTGCCTCTTACCGCTATCCCAGCACCTCGCTCCCTGTCAGAGTCCTCTGATTCCCGATCCTGCTCATCTTTTGGCTTTCAGCATTTTGTGAGCAAACAGCGCTCACCAGCCTGCTGTGCTCCTGCTTTCTAACAGGGTCTCTCTCTGGGTCCCTTCTTGTCCCCGGGGAAACATGAGCAGCACAAATATGATAGCACATGCTACTTCTCGGCATATGTTTGAGGTCTAGCTGAAACAGCATCTGTCCCTGGATTCTTTTCTTCCTTTTTTTGTGCCTGCTTTTGCACCAGCGATATCTGTAGTGAATCAACTGCCACTTGTCTGTTTGATAAATGAAAGTGGATTGAGAAACTTCTGAAACTGGACAAAGATAATGTGGTGGGAAGATCCCATCAGGATGACACTGGAGTGGGAGACAAAGCTATCTGTAACTTTTACTATGGATAATGAAACAGTTTTAGATGTACTAAAATTCTTAATGAGCCAGCAATTGGAATGTAAATGTATAGATGTGTAAAGCTGGTGTTTGAACCTGTCCAATGCAGTAACGCTGCTTTGTAGCTCCCAAAGGGTGCACGCGCAGTGAATGACTTTGCTCTGGCGTTTGCTTTGATAACTGCTACAAGGAGAACAGGAGGAAAGCAGATCCAGCAATTTAAAGAGTAAATGAAAGAGTTTAGTAACTTTGTCAGACTGGAGATAACTCAAAGGTGAAATAACTCAAAAAATTTCAATAGAAGGCAGAAATAAAAAGCAATAATCCTGGAAAAGTAACAGATGATGTTTGGCAGCGCATTAGACGTAACCTTGTGGTTCGGGTGAGTACAGAAAAGCTTGCCTAAGGCAGAGCTGAGGAGTGGTCTGCCACTTCTGCTTGTCACACAGGTCATGTTAAAAGTCAGCACCCACAGTAAGGGTTAGTAGCTAAAAACTTTCTCAAGTGTGGTTAGAAATGGATTGAAGGCTTCACCTGGTGTAAATGGTTGAATGGCAAGAAGGCACCGAGCCTGTGGTGCTGGTGTTGGAGCAGTGGCAGGGTGTGAAATACCTGCTGGGACGCTGCTCCAAGTGGAGCAGAGCCCTTACCCCTGCTCCTGCCTGGCAAGGAGCTGGTGCGGTGTGCCGGGTCGCGTGCCGGGGAGCTGGGGCAGCGTCTTGCCAGTAGTGACAGCTGAAGTCACTTGTTGGAAAGTCTGTAAACTCTGGTTACAGCTGCACTTGTCAGGGGCTTTAGGGGAAGTGTAATCAGCCACAGAGATTAATTTGCATCTCAATTAGGAAAGAGTCAGGAGGAAGCATAGGGTCTGTTGCTGGAAGGTTGTGGAAGAAATCTCATCAGGCACAAAAGGCTCCCAAGTCTCGGTGCTCCAGTGAGTGGAGGACAATATCCGAGTCTGGTTTCCATGGGGACCAGGACCGCAGAGCCGCAGGAGAATCTCGCTGTGTGCTATAATCGCTTGGTCATGATGACACAAATTCCACTGTCGTACCCAAATACATTTTTCTGTTGGAAATCTCTTTGAAAATGAGGAAGGTAACTATGGGAGACCACATCAGATTTTTTTTTTTAAACCTATTTTTTATGTTTATGTAACTGTTTCTGTTTTAAGGAATTAATTAGGGCGAGAGGATTAGTCATTAAAAAATAATTAACTATATTTAAACTTTAGTTTAAAGCCATTTTGACTACAAGTTCTTTGTATACATCAAATGGCATGCGATGGCATTACACCAGGAGCAAAACCAGGGTAGTTAACGCATAGCTCAGTTGTCTTTTGAATGGTTAAAGCTCAGTTGTCTCTGTTGCTGCTGCAATGTTTACATGGTCATGGATGATTATACATTAGTATATGTTCAAAATAACCATTTTTTCAGGAGTGCATTCATTCTTGGTGCAATGAAGTACTGAGACTGAGCGGCTGCAGACCATACTAATTGGTGCTCTCACCATCCTTAAGTAACTGTTGAGTGCGAGGTAATGTGTTTCAGCAGCCTCGCCAGTCTGCTTTTTCAGGCAATAATTTTTATTTTAAATATGCATGTGTATTTTATGGAAATCGTAACCGATAAGGTGGCTTAAATTATATAAAAACAAAGAAGAATAATATTTAAACTTACTAAAATTGTTGTATAAAAATTTATGCAAGTTTTGGGGAGCATTAAAGCCACGTTTTTATGTGCTGGGGAAAGTAAAGAACAACCAATCTCACAGACAAGCAATTATGTATCAAATCTAAAGTTCCTCTTAATTAAGCCCAGTTAAAGCAGAGGCTGCTAATTGTCAGTATTTAAGAGTAACATGAGTCTATATAAGCAGGATGGCTTAGGAGATGAGAGCAGAGATGAAAAACAGTGCATTCTTAATTTGGTGCTTTGGTGCAGTCCTTTGGTAATTGTAATTGGGTTGAGCAGGACCCCCTAAGCAAGGGTCTGTTCTGGTTCCAGTAATATTGAACATTTTAAAAAATGGTAGGGGTGATGATACAAAACTGCAACTTTGTGCTGTCTTCCAGCTTGCATTAAATTAGTTGTATGCTGGAAAGCATTTTTGAACACTTGTACATTCTGGAGTCCCAGTCGCCCTAAGCTGCAGTAGCACGTGTCTCTGGGAGCTGGTCTTATCTGTAAAGGTAAAATACTGGGGGTGGGGGGTGGGGGGGGTGGAATAGGGTTTGTATTTAAGTGTTTATTATGGGTCTGATTTACAACTGCTGTTTAAGCTGACAGTTTTTAAGCTCAGGTGCTAGTAAACCTCCAAATATGAAAATGTAATTAAGTCTGCAGGTGTCAGGTGCTTTCGTTGGTCCATAATTTAATGTTGGTCTCCAAAAAGAGTTTGGGATTTGGGGGTAGTGATATCTGAGCAAAAGGCTCCCCTTAGAATGCATAGGAAAATGTACTTCTGACTACCCAGAATTCAGATTGTCTTTCAAAATGGAGTAATTTCCTTGCTCCTTGAATTAAATTGTTCCTGTTTAGAGATCTGTAAGTTGGTCTCAGGTTTTATTTATGAAATTTCATAACCATGATGCTTATTCTTTCCCATCTCATGTGTCATAATAACAATAGAGGTAAACATCCTGGATTCTTAATCTTTTATCATCTTCTTTAAAAAAAAAAAAGTGTAGCGCAAAATTATCTTCACAAGTAAGACAGCTGTTCTTTAAATTGCATTGCCTGAAAGATTGTACCAGACTTGGTTTGTTTTAGAAAAAAATGTGTAAGTGTAAGGTGGAGCAATGCTTTTTCAGCCTTTTCGCCTGCTTCTTAAACTGGAAAGAAAAGCTTCTCAGAGTTTGAAAGATGGCCACAGTGATGAAGAGGAAACTTTGGTGAATTGCTGCCATGATCTGTGAAGTGGCCCCATGTACCTGAATGTAAATGCATGTATCTCTGTTTCCACTCCTTTAATGAAAAAAAGCTTTTTAATTGAAAAATTATTTTGATGTGGTAGTATCTTACCACTTTTTTTTTTTCTCCACCATTGCAAATAACTGTCTTACTTCCAGTCCTACCTGGTCTCACTAACTGAATTTGAAGAAAAGTAGGAGAGATTCTGACATGTCTGAAATATTACCCTAGCTTCGACCAGCTTTTTGTAAGCAACCTACTGGAGGGTGTAAAATGTCCCTATGTGCAAGCACCGGTTGGCTTCTTTCCTGTATTCTTTGTTGATTTCTTGTAGTCCTTGAATTATTTTCTTAGCAATTTAAGCTACATCTATCTTGCTGTGAATGAGTAAATAGGGAGTTGGTTCCGGTTGGAGTTTATTAAGAATTAATATGTTTATTTCAAAATCATCTTTTTAAGCAATCTCACTTTTAGGATAAATTGGTTTGGTCTTAGGGAAAGAAAAGGGGTTTGTTCTTATTCTGCCTGTTGATTCCTGTGTATTTTTCATACTCTTCTATAGCATCTTGATTAAAGTACAGTGCTGTGGTACTGTACTGGGGAAGAAGAAATAACTGTTGGGGATGGGGTGGGCATGCAGACTCGTGTCTGTTAGCCACTATTTTTGCTGTCAAAACTGTCCATTTCAGGTAGCTGTGCAAGTGTTCTTGGAGATGTAATCCTAACAAATCTCTAATATAAGCTGTGCTGCTTCTGCCTTTTTCATTAATATAAATAGAATTATATAAGGGCTGACCTAAATAGTCTTAGTCTGATGAGAAGAAAAAAATTATCACAGTGGCAGGTTGTGGTATTGTTTCCAAAGTTGTTTGCATTATTTGCTGTTCATTCAAAGAGAAAACCTGAAGGTAAAAGAGTTTAAAATTCTTTTTAAATTTGTCATGGATGTTCATAGTACTTTGCTGCAACATAATGCATCTGTGCATTAGATGCTGAAGGTGTCTGTGTGTTGGAGCAAACAAAAAAGAGCACGTTGAGGATGCATATGCTTTACATAATATCTGAGCACTGGATGTCACCATTTCCCTGCTTACGATTTGCAATCCTGTTTGTGGGCCAGAAGAAAACACAGCCCTTACTTTGGAGAAGTAATTTGATACATGAATAACTCTTAAAGTTTTATCCACTGTAATAAATACGGTATGCCTACTTAACTACACCAAACAAGTAGTTCATTAGGATAAAATCAAAAGACCATCTACGTACAAAGCAAAAAAAGATATCCATAACTTTAATTCATTATATTGCATCCATATATTAACACATCTACTATATATTAGTATGTCATGTCTGGAATCGAGAATATTAAGCAAAGAACATCAACTTTGAATTCTGAATTAATTCTTTTTGTTGGTTTAAGCCAATTTCTGATTAACTTAATGTAGAGCAACTGATCGTCTTACCTGCTTTATCAGAAACTAACACAGATAGATATTTGCTATGATGGACTTAATTGTGTGAGTGGCTGTTATATTTTGTAGGTGCACATAATGTCAGATGTCTAAAAACACATTTTGCATACCTTTCAAAATGTGCTTTGTTGAGCTTGCATTTAGAACTCTGCTTTGGTTGTAAAGGGGTGTTTGATCATACCCTGAAAATAAAATAGAAAGCCTGTTACTCTTTTGGGGAAAGGTTCACAATTTGTTCCCTTTATTTCATCCAAAGAAGTTATGCCCTCAAGCTATGTAGATGCTGTTAGAAATTACTATGAAATTCTAAAGCATGTGTCACAGGAGCTGTGACAATTTATGTGACATGGCATCTGACAGTTTTCCGCCAAAGTGATTGGTTCTGGCTCGCAGGAGAGTCTGTCTGTAGTCAGTCCTCTGCTGCTTTGTCTGCAGAGAGCAGCACGTTTAACTTGCTGTCCTTCGCTTTTCTGATGGTTGCTGTAACCAGGCCTCATGCGAGGGTTTGAGTTTCAGACAGAAGTATTTGGTCCCGTCGCAACAGTCTCTGAGGGATGCTGATGAACGCAGCAGTGGCTGTGCGGGGTGGTGTAAAGCAGCACTGACCTTCATTCTGCAGCGCAGCTCCCTGCTGGAGTGGATCGATGGCTGGGCTGTCTGTCTCTGCGGCTGCCTTCCCTTCTCGCAGCGAGAACCTTCTCCGGGCAGCGATCGATGCCTCTAATCTGCTCCAGCCTGTAATAAGTCATGCGAGGCAAAGCTTTTAGGTGGCATTACATGGGATTGTGGAGGCGGCTCTTCAGCTCTTATTCATAGTGCTCTTCATAGACTTGCAGAGAAATCTACTGCATCCCGCTTGTGAATATATAAAGAGTATATAATGCTTCTGCGGATTTAAAATTCACATGCTGCTGAATGATGTATGGACACAATGGTTTTACATTTCTATATTTTTGTGAATGCAACTGTACATACCTGTCCCCATTTGTAGTCCCCCGCTAGACGCACATCTTGTATATGCATTACTGTGAACTGCTGGTGAGCTTCACCATTTTACAAAAGGCAAGGGAGGCAGCAGTGAAGTTTGCATGTCAACAATACAATTTATTTTTCTGCTATAACGTGGGGCATCGTTAGTCTTCTCCGTGGCTGGAAGCTGTAAAGATCACTAAGGGCTGCTGAGAAAGTCCCAAGCTAATTTGTAGCAGAGTTTTAAATGGCACTAACTGCTGCCCCTCCTGACGATGATCTCTGTGCAGCAACTTCACGCTTCAGGAAAAGTAAATAAACCCCAACAGTTTTAAAGGGTTTTATTTGCTAAGTGATTTAATGGGTAATTCCAAAAATGAACCTATCGTTAAGTGATATCACAAATGTAATGGTTTTTTAAATGAAAAGTGAATTTACAATGTGATAGATGTCAGAAACAGGAACACCACCAACCCACCACCCCCAAACTCAACTTTGGATTGTTAAATGATGTACATGTGCAGTAACTGAAAACAAGCTTCCTAAATTACATAGCCATACCTCTTTAGCCCCTTCCAAAGACTGGAAAGTCATGATCTTGCTGGAAATAGTACAGTACATAAAGTATTAGCAGCAGATCAGGACTGGGAGTTGGGAATTTGAATCCTAACTCTCCGCTGCCATGGAGAAGCTGCTGCTTTGAATGAAACACTTGGTTTCTTTATTCCATTTCTTCATCAGTAGTACTTTATTTGTTCATGAATAATTTTGCAGGAAACTGGGTTTTCTATTTAAGTGCTGCTTTAAACTTGTGTCCTAGTGCTGAATCAAACTTGAGTTGTGCAAAAGGGTTCATGTACCACTGCTGCTCTTAAGATTGCTGGGAGTAATGGTTATCCAGTTTAAATCTGTAAAAGCATAATATAATTCTTCGTGTATTCACAAGCCAAATGCAGTAGATTTCTCTGCCAGTCTGCAAAGAGCACCACGAGCAAGGGCTGAAGAGGGAAATGTATGGATTCTGAGGTTTGTACCGACTGGCCGATAGCTAGTAGGTATTCACGGGGTGCCTAACAGGGTGCTTATAGCAGCCTGACATTGGCCACATTTCTAGATTAACTGGCCACTCATGTCTCAGCTGCAGTCCGCTAGCTTTCGTGGCATTGCTCATGAAATACTTACAGTTTGGTCAAGGTGATGGCGATCAGTGTTTCTGTTGTTCTCTGTAAAAATAAAACAAGTTTATTAAAAGTGCAGTTTTGTTAGCATAATCGTGCCCTACCCAAAGGGCTTCCAGGAGGTCTGTGATGGAAGTCTGCCTTCAATTTAACTTGCAATAACAAACATCGAGTCAGGGTCATGTAGTTTTTTTGTTTATAACTGACTAGTAGATGTACCTTTCATTCTAAGGTGTGAACTCAAGCTCCCACTCTCATCAAGTAAGATATACAGAGGTCCAAACACCTATTGCTTGGTGTTTTATGTTTTCTGTCATATTAGACAAAGAGCCTCTAACTTGTGCTTAATGAGAGGCTCTCTTTAAAGGTTCACAGAGCAAAATTGATATATTTGGGTTGCCACTAAGTACTTCATTCAGTCTTGTGGGTTGTGGTTTTTTTGGTTTTTACTTGCACACCAGACAAATTAAAGGGGTTTGTGTTCTTTGTATTTTCAAAGTAAGTTTTGATGATTTTGCTGTTCCGTCCCCAATAACTTTGAAGGGATTTGTGTAGCTAAAACCTCTGTTGTATCTTTTGGAAACTTGCTTCTGAACGCTCACTTGCACTTTGGATTTCCTAGGGTTTTTTTGTTTGGCTTTTGTCACAAATGGGGGGGGGGAAGTAGAGTTTCATCTGAATGGACTTTAAATTTAATTCAGGCTGTGCAATCCTCACGCGGACAAAACGCGCATTGGATTCAGCATGAGTTTTGCCTGACTAGGGGTTGTCATCTTGGCCCGCTTGCTGCATCGCTGGCAAGAGTAAAGATGACATTTGTATTTGAGCAGAGCAAGGCGCCCAGCCCCGAGCCCTTGCTGTGGCACTGGGGAGACCAGCGGGCGTGGGGGAGCAGCAGCAGCGTGGTTTCGAGGAGCAGGCTAAAATCTCCAAAATCTGGGCCGTGCAGGACCCGACAGCACCGGGGTCGATCCCCTTTGCGGCGGGCTTTGTGCGCACTCGCTGTCTCATTAGCATGCTGGCTTGCCGCCGCTGCTGCGGCGTGCTGGCTTTGCTAGTTCTGCTAGCTCTGCTAGCTTACCAGCTGTTCCTGCTGCTCGCGACAATGTCCAGCGTGTTCGGATCACCGGGTTCCTGCGCTCGCCGCCGCGCACAGACAGCCTTTCCGCTGGGGATGCCCACGTGGCCGCCCATCAGCAGCGGCACCGCATAAAGTAGCAGGCCCTCGCATGGCATATGGTGTCTGGATTCATACAAGATGCAAAACTATTCTGCCGCTAATGCACAATGACTCATAGCATTGCTAATTTTTCTAACAAAAGCCCACTTCCACACCCACACTTTTAACCCCTCAGGCTAAAAAGCCTCTTCTTTAGTTTCAAAGCCTTGGAAATGTAAGGAGGTGGCTTCTGGATCAATATATGAAACCCTATATTTATTTAAAGCACATGCAAGTTCTAACTCTTATTTTAAATTTCAGTGAAACACAGTTTTCAAATTACTGTTCTAACATACGGTAATTTTTTTTGTTGTTGTTCCAAAGTAGATTCATTGTCAAATGTTGGGAATTTTTAAATTTTTGGTAGTTACATGTTACAAAAATAGTCAGAAGTCAGTGTAGATAATAAAAAGTTATTTTCATTTAAGAGAGAGAATCAAAGCAACGTAGCTAGTAGATCTACAATGATCGTATATTACAGCACAAGTTCCCAAACCGCTTATTATAAGAAGCTTGTAATATCTGTCTATCTTTCCTATATACTAGCTCTTCGGGGAGCAAAATAATATACTTTCCAACTAGAGGGAGCTGCTGGTATCGCTGATGCTGATTCTTAACTTTCCAGTCTAATTCCTTTGTGCAGAATGTACAGTGATCGTTTCTACGTTTTAATAAAATTAAGTTAAATTATCCCAAGTAATTTAGATTAAAAGGATGCATCTTAATTTTTACAGTGTAATCATCAAATTAAACTGCAAAATTCAGAGAAAACTAAAGCACATTCTGGTTGCATGGCACACGGGTGCTCTGCATGAATGTGGAATTACAGAGGTCATGAAAAGACTCGTTAGAAAAGCTGAGGCTTGCTTACTCTTGTTACGAGACAAAAAGCATAAGGGAAGTATGAGCAGTAGGGAACGGAGCGGGCGGCACAGCAGGAAGCTCCCCGCTCCCTCCATCGCAACAAAGGAACAAAGGGACCTGCAGTGAAAGATGAAGGTGGCCGAGCTAGGCGGTTCGGGCTCCCCGTGAGCAACTTGTTACGGGGAACCCCTGCGGGCCGTGCTTCAGCAAGGTTAATGCTCCTGCAGGGAACGTTTTTAAGGAGAAGTCCTGGCTTCAGAAAGTCTTTACTAGGGGATAGTTTGAGAGCTTTGGTTTGGCTGGTGACTCCATACTAGCCTGCTGTGGGGTTTGCAACGGGTCCGGTACAATGTGCCTGGGCCTCGCCACGGCCAAACCCAGGTGCCGACCTTGGAAACTGTGGTTTGGATCCAGCAAGGCAGTTCCCATGTCCCTGAAACCGTGCGTTTGCCTCTCTGTGGGTGGTGAGAAGGCACAAAGGATGCAGAAGACCAGCTAGACGTGCACATGGGCATTTTGATGTGCGCATCCCCAATGATCCGGGCACTTGCGTTAATACAAATGTGTAATCACCAATATAGGTTTACATCATTTTTCAAACTTTTCTTCTTTTTCTCTCTTAAAGAAAACCTGACTTCAGTATATGTTTTTCGTGAACCATACATGCTGCAGTCATTTAATTCAAAAGTTAAGAAATCATTTTCCAAACAGGAAAAATGGTTTTAGGTTTAGCTTTGAATTTTCTTAATTGCTTTGATTCTCTCTTAATAAAAATGAGCTGCTGGATTCAGTGTTGACCATGCTTTGAGGAGGTGAGACTAGATCACCCCCTGACATCCCTGCAACCTGACTGACTCTGCATCTGATACTAAGAGGATGAGGTGCATAATTTTTGTGCCTATTATATAAAAGCTACTTTAATGGGTAGCACCATAATCTTATATCATTCTTTAAAGAGGAAAGGCTTTCCATCTACATGCGCTTGAAAAACTGTTAAAGCCATCCTGTTACTGGGGATTTTTTTATTAGGTTGAGGACATAAGCATGGAGACAGCAAGAGAGAGGAATAGGAGAAAGCTACTTTCTCATAGTGGGTTTATTGGCTGGCGTATTTAATTTGCATTTTTTCTTTCCTCAGTATCATACTTTTGTGTGTATTTCACAGTAAGATTAACTGTCAGGGTTCTAGTGTATAAACAGGAGCAGATGGCTTTTAATGATTTCTTAAATCTAATGCTAAGTAACATGTAAAAAAAAGAAATCTCAGTTCATTTGCTGTTTTTTAATACTTTCTCTGAATTGGCCTGGGCCAGGTTTTTTCTGAGAACCTGTAACACTAACTTCTGCTGAACAGCTAGATTTATTGTACCTATTTAGGATTATCCATCTTGTTCATTTTCACCTGTGTAACAACATGGACGATTTTATAAAACCTTGCTGGTCTACAGTTTGTTGTCTTACTTAAATACAATAGCCATTCTCCTGTCCACCTTTCAGCTGGGCAAAGTAGTGTTGTTCAAGTAGCAGTTATTTCACTTAGAAATCTTAGTGTTATCACTGTAACAAACAAACTTGGGGTTATCTCAGTTTTTCATTACTACAAAGTCTTGATACCAAAAACGCAGCATCATGAAAGTGAAGTAATTAAAATTTAGGAAACAACCTCAAGCTAGCACGCATTTTTCTTTTCTCTTGTTCCTGAAAGATCTTACCTTAACTTGTGCCATACCTGTGACTCTAACTTCCTTGTATTGAAAGTTGACTTCTGGAGTTTTTAAAGGGCTGTATCTGCCAGACTAACACCATTAAGGTGGTAGAAGTGTTAGCAGTACAGAGAAGATGACAAAAGTATAGAGCTGTTACTTTGGGGAATGAGCACTGGAGCTGATGTTCAGAGACTTCACATATCATAAGTGAACTCCTCCCCTTACTATTAATTTCTGTCTCCATCTTACCACCTTCCTCTCCTTGCTGCCAGCATCTATTACAGCTGGGAAATTCGAGGTTCTGAAAACACTGTTTCCCACGGTGGCTCCAGTGGTAAGAAATGGAAGTGGCTGGGAATATTTTTCTGTCCTTAATTTTTAAATAAAACTCCATATTATTTGAAGATTTGAAGTTGTAGGAGTAGCAGTTACATGCACACGTATCAGCCTGAATAACCTCAACTACACAGTTTTCCCCATAGCTGCATTTTCTAATTGTACCGGTTTCAAGCAGCCTCTGTACCTGATGTTTGACATCTCCATTTCACTGGGAAGATAAAAAGACACATCAGTGTCTTTATTTTCAACAATGTATTTAATGTGCGACAAAGGGTTCCCCTTCTCTTCATTTCTGTAACTGGTTATTTTTCAGATCATTGCCTTGTTTGCTTTGCTGTTGCTAACCCCTTAGGTACTGTAGTGCCCTGCACTCTCCTACGGCTAATCAATCCTCCAGGATGTCAGAGAGGGACAGTGCAACCCTTATAGTTAAATCACTGAGCGTTTTTATGGGGTTGGCGGTAGAGAGGAATCGTTCCAATCCAGAACTGTTTCAATTCAGAAACGTTTTCTTTATAGGCTTTTGCAGAGCCTGTTGGTTTTTGTGCTCCCATGTTTTATGACTTGTTGCCATGATAATTCAGCTCATCTTACAGGTTTCTCTAATTGTGATTGATGTGTAATCATTCATTTTATTGAACCTCATTAAGGTCTGCGAACCTCTGTACCAACTTACAGTAATTAGAGCCCAGATAGCCATTCCATCTGTTCACAAGCACTGTTTAATTAATGAACTTTTAACGTGTTCTTTGCCTTGTAAAAGCCCTTAGTATTCTCAAGTTGTTGAATAGGATTTGCATGCCAGCATTTCCGTTTTGGTTTTTTTTTTTTTAAATACCACAGCAACATGCATTTTGGAATCCCAAAAGTCAACACACAAAGTACTGGGATCTCAGAAAGCAAAGTGGAGAGATTTTACTTTTAGTTTCAATTTTTCATGTCAATTACAATATCTGTAAAACTGGTGTTTACAAATAAAAGGCTCACATGGACTCTAGTGTTCTTTTTAATGCCCAACACAACAATTTTTAATCTTCCCTTGTATCACTGAAGACCATATACAGAGACCAGTAAACAAAATGTTTCATTTCTCATTGTAGCACTTACTGGAAGAACATTAGAAATACAATGCATGCAGACACACATTTTCCTCCCCTTGTATCTCATCTTTTTGTTACGTTTAGAGCATTAGGACTGAGACAGCTTTGTGGGGTTTTGGGGGTTGGGGTTTTTTTTTCGTATTCAGTATAATGAGATTTTAGGGTGGAGTGGAATCCACCAGTGCTGCTGGAGTTATCATAGAGACTATTGTAATAATGGTCCAGAATTGCAAGTAAACACTAGGACAGAAGTTCCTAAATACTTTGAGTGTTTCTGCTGCTTTACCTCTGTACATTTTGACTGTGCAGTAACATGCCGAGTCAATGATTTATGCAGACTGAATAAATAGTTGGATTTTTAAAAAATGAAAATAAATGTCTGTTCCCTGATCAGACAGAAGAGGCAGTATTTTAAGAGTGCCAAGATTTTTAAGAAAAACAGAAGTGAATGTCAAATTCTTATCATGACCAACTTTGGAGCTAGAGAGGTTAGTAAAGGGGAAAAAGGACACTTTTTTGTAGGGCATTTTTGCATTCATGATGTGTTGCTGCGTTTTATGTACAGCACAGTATTGTAGTACTGTAGTTGTGCTTTACCTAACTTGGATTGATCTGTGTTTACCTTAAATATTCAGGACAAGAATTAAGTCATACTACTCAACTCCCTCAAAATCCTTTTCAGCATCCAAAGGCAGACCATCTGTCTGGTGCAGTCATTCTTTCCTCCCCCAGTATGCTTTTTAGCTGGTGCTTTGAGTAAGGCTGTATCCTGGAGAAGCAAAATACAAAGAAAAGTCTTGGGTATGGGGCTGAACCTACTGTGTTTAGAAGAGTGAACTGTATTGCCTGCCTTCTAAATATCAGACGCTATTTGTGAAATGAGTATAAAGAGCCCCTGGTTTTTGTTGTACCTTCAGTGTGCTGTTCTGTAGCATCGTGGGTGTCTAAGATAAGACACAGGCAAACTTTGCTGTCGTGACAGTTCTTGGCCATGTTAATCTTTTGTCATGGGTTTTCCTCATGCCACTGTTCTCTTTTGGACTAATTCTAACATGAATGTTGAGTGTTTTTATTGCCCTAAAAGAGAGATTTTCAAAACCGATTGTTTTTAATTCCTTTTCCAGTATTTGCATATGCTAAGTCATCCTCTCACCGCTGACTTCCCACTTTAACAGTATATTTAGGTGAATCTGAATGTGGTCTGCTGCTCCTTTTTGTAACTGAAGTAGTTTAACTTTTAGGTCACTGACATACCTGCAAGAAAAACGTGTTTTTCTCAAGCTTTTTGGGAAGTGCATGTGTTTTGTTTGGGAATGTACCAGTTTGTGCGAAGTATCAGGTGTGTGAGGCTCAGCTTTGGTACCTCTGCTTCCTCCATTGGTGGCGTTCTGCAAGTCAAAGACTGTGATCTTATTTAAGTTCTTCCGAGATGTCATTCCACTGGCTGTGACTGAGTTATAACCAAATGAATTAGGAACAAATTCATTCCGTATGTGCATTTAATAAGGCTTGTTTATAAAATCATGCCATTCCTTTACAAACTGATAGTTATGAGATGCAGTTCTTGTTTACATGAAGAAAACTCTGGGGTGTCATTTCTGTGGAGTCCCTTTCCTGCTCTCTGCAGGCATTTGGACTTAACAGTTTAACACATTGTCAGCAAAAAAAAATTTACAAACAATCTTGGTGAAATTTTAGCAGCAAACAGCATCCTGACAAAGCAATGAGAGGAGAAACGTCTTGCTCTTCACTTGTTTTCCCTTTCCCTCTTGTTCCTCCGCAGGCAGGTGCAGGTCCATCTGGATGTGTGACTGTGAGTAACTTATCTTGCAGCAATCCTCCAAAGCTGCTGTACCATCTTCTAGACTTGTATCTGCTGCAGAAACACACTTAAAGAGTTCTGATTACCCGTACTCTCCTTTTAGCTGCTTTATTAAAGGAACAGAATAAAAGTAAGTTTTGTCGAAGTGGAAGAGGGGTAATCGAAGTCATCCCATCTGCGGTGTTACGCTGGAAGAAGTAGTGATTTGATGGAGAGGGTATGGAGAGCTGTATTGCTGAGGCGTTCTTGCAGCATTTGGTAGCATCGTGCTGTTGGCATGTGCTCTTGTTTTCTGGAAGTGCTTCTCTATACGCTTTGCTGAGTAGAGAGCTGTCTAGATCAGAGTAGCTCCTAAGTGTTTGCTTCTCCGGGCTGATTGACACAAGTCTTCTGCAATCTACATGCAGAGGTTTCTACGCTTACTACAGCAGAATGAGCATGATTAGTGTAATACATGTTGTATATATATTTCAGCAATATTTTCTTTTAAACCTATAAACACAGGTCCTATTCCACCCTTAGCTAAATAGAAGTGCTAATTAAGTGAATTACACTTAAGGCTGTTCTATGATGGGTAACTGATTTTTAAATAATAGACATTTACATGAAGATTTTAATATTGCCTGTATTTTGTTTACTACTAATTTCTTAAATTGTTTTTTTATTTTAAGATTAAAATATTTATAACAGTTTTTTTGTATGTTGCCTGTAAAATGTGGTTTACGTTATTTGGGTTTATTAAGAGACATAAGAAGGATGTCGTTTTATCGGTTGTTAAATATTATTGCATGCTAATCCATATTTTAAAAGTTCAAAGACTGCACTAGCACGTCTTTCTCTGTTCTTTTTGCTGTTGGTAGAGGCGTCCTCGTATCGAGCATTCACATTTGTGTGAAAAATAGAATTGAGCTCAATCCATGCATAGATTGTCAGAAAGATTAAAGTGTGCATCATGCAATTTTTCTTCTTTCAGAAAGGGGCCTTTGATGTGCTAATGTTCACTTTCTCTCTTTTCATTCAGAAGTGCTGGTCATTGTTTTGAGCTGCAGAACAGTATCTGCTTCATATAGGCAAATTCTAATACCCTGGTAGCCCAACCTTGCTCAAGGTAGCATAATATAAATATGCAATAATATTAATGGCATTATACACTGGGATCAGATAGCAGTGTGCCTGCACAGATAAATACCACGGCAAAGCCAAGGCATTTATTGAAAATAGATGTTGCAAAAAAGCCAAATACTTAATTTCAAATAATCTACTTACATGTGTCGGTGTTACTGCTTTTACACCAAGTCATATAATTTGGTTTTAAAATAGAACGAAAGCTTGGCAGTGGAATAAGCACTGTAGTCTGTTAAAATCACTCTTGAAGACAAGGCTGTAATGTATTTCCAAAGTTAATTAGCAAGTGAAATTATTTGGATGGCCTCATCTTATGTTGCAGTGGATATTTTCCAGCAAATGGATGAAATTTTGCAGGCTGCTCACAGGACCAGCTCGCAGCTCACGTAGCAGGGGACTGGTGTAGGTCATGACACAGTCGTAATAACAAATTTGCATGGAGAAGGGCTGTTTATAGCTACTCTTACTTTTGCCAAAGACACCGATTCTCTTTTTGCTATTGACTGTGAAGAAGTAGTTCACTGAATTCCTCGTGAAGATAAATATGGGAAGTGTTAGTGTGTAACTGTGCAGGAGTTATTTCAGTGTTGATTATGTTCTGTAGAAGACAGAATAGTTGACAAATGAGTGATAAAAACCTTCCTTTTTAAAATTGGGTGAAATTTGGTGGTCAAGTTTTGAAGGAGTAATTTAAATAACCATAAACTAGTCTCTAGTGATGGATAGTGTGGGAAAGTGTCATCTAGTATGCTGAACAGCTTTCTGCTCAAAATTTAGAAAATTTGCCTGTTGTGTTTCTCAAGCAGTAGAAAACTATGGCTTTCAGAAAGCTGTAATTATAAAAACAGGAAGTTGCAAATTGTAAAGTAGGACATGTTCAAAACTCTCATATCGTTCCTTATTTTAATTAAAAATTAAATTTTAATTAAAAGATGTTCATTCAGAAAGCCTATAGCTGGACAGGTATTTGATAAACTTAAGACTTAACAAAAATTGGAAGAAAACTTGAATAAAGAAAAATCTTACATAAGCCTGCACTTGAAATGTTTTCTACTAAGGTACGATGGCAGCAGCACGCAACATTACTGCTGTGTAGCTTCTTCCCTAGGTCACTGTCCATATATATTCTCTTTCTCTGTTTGCTTCCACCAACTTTGATGCTTCATTAAAAATTCATCTTCTGCTCTCCTCCTTTCTCTTTGGGATCCACATGATCTCCTTTTGTATCTGAAATGACTCAGCAGTGAAGTACGGTAAAGAACTTCAGAAATTTAGCTTAAAGGGTGCTGTCTTCAGGAAGTAGTGTTAACACTGAGAAAATGATGGGTTGCAGTGGAAGCCAACAATAAGAAGAAAACTTCCCGGGTTTTTGCTCAGTCTGTTTCTGTGATGAGGGTTGTGCAACCTGGACACCTTGCATGTCCTGAAACCGGTTGAACAGCCTGACTCCCGGGCATCCCACAGAGGCTTCTGCACCAGGTATTTAGCTCCTCAGCACACACGTTTTGTTAGCATCCTTCTAATCTATAAAGCTGGAGATGGTGCTTCAAGGCACGTGATGGGGAAGGGTCAGCTCATTAGGTGATTTGGGGGCATCTTCAACACAGTACACAAAGGAGCGTTTCTGTGCTGTCTGGAGAATGAGATGTGTCAAAAAGGTCTGGCAGGAGGCAGATGGAGAGGGCTGTGCAGAGCAAAACAGTTCTGCTCTTTCACTGGGAGCTCTTACATGGTGTTTTTTATAGCCTTGGAGAAAGGGACCAGAGCTGCACAGTTGTCACCAGTTGTCATCCACCTCTCCTGCCTGGTGTTGGCTCACTGGGAGTGTGAGCAGAAGTTACTTATGACTCCCATGTAGGATTTCCACTCTGCATCATAGCTTTCTCTACGGCAGCACTAGCTCACTTGTTTGCCTTCTCAAATCAGATTAATTTTCCATTTTAACAAAGTGCTGCCATTCCGTGAATCGGCCATAATCTCATCGCGGTGGAAGTGCGTACTCCATAACCCAGACACCTTGGTGATGAGCAGGAGTGTAAAGCCTTTGCCAATGCCGCATTGCTTGTGCAGCAGAATTTCTCACTGACGCTTTCCCCAGTGTATTTGCGTGACCCCAATCTTCTGAGCACCTGGGAGGTCTTGGCCATGGGTATGGGTCATTCCCCCTCATTCCCCTGTGACGTGCAGCTTCCGCGGCCCAACTCCAGCCAGTACGCTTTAATAGCTTTCAATTTGAAAACACAGACTAAATGCCCTGATCTAGAAAGGACTCCAGTGGCACTTCATCTGTTTTTCCTGACCACCTTGCTGGTTTTTCAAAGCCCCTCACATTGTTTTTGTAATCTAATTTCTTCCTATATGCAGAAATAGTTTTTCTCTTGTACTGTCTTGGGGCAGTTTTCAGCGCTTCTGTTCTTGTTCCTCTGTGCATTATATTACCTGTATACAATAGTCTGTTTTCTGATTGTGTCTTATGCTCACATTTTTTTGAAGTTAGTTTAAAACTGACTAGTCCTAGGCATTGAAACAGTGGCTGTCAACTAGGGCTGTTGTGTAGCTAGCCAAAGAGCCCTTTGGCATCCTCCCTAGTACTCTCCATTTTTACCATAATTTCTCTTGTGCTTAAATTTAGAACTTGGTTGTTGAAGTAGTATGCCATACAGCTCAGTCATTAACTCACCTCTTGCCCCATAATTAAATGTGGTTATAAGACTGTGGCCAACTTGAGTTACTTAAAACCTATGGGGAATTTTTTTTAGAAACAGTAGAACGTTCAGAAGGTGTTAACAGCAGTGAAACTACTGCATTAACTTGCCTTTTTGTGAAGGAGTCACTTACATTTTCAGTTTTGCTTTCTCCCCTCCCCACTCACCCCCTACCCCCACTATATAAGTAAAAAAAGCAGATTTCATAAACATGCACCAGAATTTTAATTTACTCCTTTGGGGAAACGGAGAGGCATCCCAGCATGCACACTGGCTGAGCTATGCAATGAAAGGGGAATCCATTCACCCTACTGAGAGGTCACTTCCAGGGAAAAAAAAAATGTTATTTTAAATGCTGACTTAATCATCTACTTTTGGGGATCAAATTTTCCTGAAATAGCTGTGTGGCCATGACAATGCTGCGTGAACAGACAGTGCTGGGTACGTACTGCTGTACCTGTTGCAGGCTGTGTGCTTGAAAGAGTATTTTAATTTAATGGATTTTAAGCAACATTATTCAAAGATCAACAAAAGGCATACTGTGTTATATGAATAAAAGATTTCCTCTGGATACTTGTTAACCCTACAATGCCTAGCTAATGTAATTGAAGTGCAACCACCTGGCAGGGAGATTTCACAGTCAGCTGCCAAGGAGGGCCCCGGACCGGAGTACCAGGTGTTGTGCTGTGCCTGCCTGATTGTCGCAGAGGAATAAATGGCATGATTGCGCTGGGCGGCTGGGGTGAGAAGTGGGACGGCTGCCAGCCAGGGACCCTGCTCCCGGGGCTCCCCGGTGGGCTCAGGTAGAGCGGGGATTACGGGGGGCTTGTACAGAACGAAAAGGGGTCAGTGCAAAAGTATTGGCTTGAAATTAAGCCCCCACAAAGCTTTCGTGGCCTTATGGTTCACAGAATCAGACCTGAGAAGTTTTTCGATGTGTTGTGTCTATTACTCACAGCCCTGTGCTCAGGAGATCCCTTGGTCAGTCCCCAGGTCAGCTGTGCTTTGGAATATCTACAACAGTTATGAATGTGTCAGACTATAATTTTAAACCTTCCCCTGCCACCTTTTTTTTTTTTTTTTTTTTTTTTTTTTTTAATTTAAAGCTGGGACATCCCTCTGATTTCCTGGTGGTCTTTTTTCTAATTTGTTCTTCCTTCCTATCCTCAAATGTAGAGCAATTTCCCAGCCTGTATCACTGCAGCAACAAGTACATTTAGTGTTGAGCATCTTGCAAATGGTGTCACTCGTAATGGATGTGATAATAAGCCCCACAGTTACCTATCCCTGATTGTAATGAATGTAAATTATCAAGTATAATAGGCCTGAAACTGAGCCATTTAGTGCTAGTCCCAGAAATAATGAAAAGATCTGTAATAAACTAGAAGGGGCAAAATTATTTTGTGTAATTATATTTTGTTCTGGTTGTAGCTGCCTGATCCTTATACTCTTATCGAACTGACAGTGATGTTTTATTAACCTTTAGTAGGTGAAAAAATGTGATTATAAGTTCATCTGAAAAGATTTTCCCTTAACCAAAGAGTGAGAATTTGAAGGAGAGATTGCTAGTCCATCGGTTATATCCGAGGCACAAAGGTGACCTTTGTACGTGTGTGACGGGAGGCAAAATCCCGTACTGGTAAATTCCGTGAATCCCATATGTCCATGTGCTGCTCATCAGTAACTCAGTGCGGTCGGTCTCAGTCGCACACAAAGCCCTTTGGCCATGGGACAGTATGTGCTCTTAAAAATCAGTGTTGTTCCACTTGTTCTGGGAGGGGTGGGAATCATGTGATTAAACGTATTTCAATTTAAATTTTTCTAGACTATGTGTTAAGATCCTTTATGGGATATCCTCTTTCAAAAATAAATAATAAATATTTGTAAACACTTATAACTGCTTCATAGTTTGTAAAATCTTGTATTTTCAGAGAAATTAAGCTTTCCAAGGATTTACATTTGGAAAACACTTTATTTTGAAGAGCTGGAAGCATCACTATTGAATCTCAAGAAATCAAATATATTTGTGCAAGTGATACACTTGAGTATTCTATTCTTATAAGCAATGGAGTAGTTCATTCATTACCTCTCATCAGGCTTACGGTACTTTTTACTCCTTCATTTAAGGCATAGATTCTCCCATCAACAAGATGTGTGTGTGATGCAGGTTGGTTTAGCACACAGCTTGCTGCTCTCATTGTGGGCAAAAAGATTGATTCAAAACTGACTGCATTACATCCTTTGTTTCAATTTATTTAAAATAAAGAAAGGCATTTCCTTTTGTTCACATTCCTGTAGATAACAATGGTCTCCTGACTTGTCCTTCATGTATATGCACCATTTAAATAACACTTGTAGCTTCTTGCTCAGAAACTTGAAACAGACTTTTACCAGCAAATTTGTAGATGAATATAATCTCAGCTGATTTATGAGTCTGCAATTGCCAGCCCATCCTCCCTGCCCCTGAAAGTTATATATGCAAATACACAACTAAGTGTGGACTCTTCCTTGTTTAACACAGATTTTCTAGGTAATTTTATCATCATCTCATCTCGCCGTTCTGCAGGGCTGCATGTTTAGCTATCCAGTAAATTAGTAAGCAACTTAGAGCGTTGCGGCAAGAGTGTGTTATACATTAATCACGCCCAGACGTGCGTTGGTTTCGCTGCAAGGAGTGTTGCGGTTTCACAAAACTGCCATCAGTAGTGCAGGTGTTTCCCAGGTAAGGCAATATTGATGCTTTTTTAGAGAAAAGGCCAGCCAGTTTACAGGGAAAGGTTCTGTGCTTTTGAAAGGTGCTTTGCATCAAGATTGCTTGAAGACATCCTCTCGTTTTGCACGGTCTGGGAGGGGTCTGTGGGGAGCAGGGTGTAGTTTGGGTGGGGTGGCACAGCACAGGAGCCGTTCTCAGCACCCCCCGCCGGCGGGGACCCCTCTGCTGCCCAGCTGCCTGCAAGGGTTGGTGTGCTCTACCTCAAGTGATGCATTGGTGCGTAGCTAGGTGAACCAGATTCTTCAGTTATGTCAACTATTTTGCAAGTGTTTTCCTGCCTTTGCACTGCTGTTGTCTTTAAGCTGTCAGTAATTATCCCTTTTACAACTTCCAAAGCATCCAGATTTCTGAAGTGAATGTGCAGGAAGTATTTTGGTAATTTCTGCTTGCTTTCCCTTATCATTTAAATGTAATGTTGAGACAAAAGTTGCTTTCTGATTTACTGTAGCAAAATTATCTTGCAAGTTACTTAATTGTCTTGTAAGTCTGATGAGCAGTTCTCAAGTATTTTGAATTATGAATCTGTCATTATCTCCCTCTTCCCCTGTCTCTGGTTGTTTAATTTTCGAAGCTGAGAATGACTTAGGCTATTGCTGGTACATTCAGTTTTTGAATGGTTTTGAGTGTGCCGTTATCCTGGGAGATTCTTAACTGTATATTCACTTTGATACTGTTGTGATGGAGCTTGAAAATACGGACTCTGAGGAAATGCAGTGACCTGTACCCTTTCTCAAGGTGTACTATATAGCAGAGTGGGCTGAGGAGCAGAGCTGATGTGACATTTGGAATTTTTAAGAGGCAGTGTACCAGTTTGGTCTCATTTCTGACTTAAGGTGAATATGCTTGCGTTTGGAAAATGTGATGGCAATAAGTGTAGTAATGTTAAAATATTCTGAGAAGTATATACAGGTGCATGTGTTTAAATAGACATACATGTGCCTGGAAGTCTGTATGTATATGTATTTGTGTGTTTGTGTATTTTCGTATGTGCAATGACCAAAGTATAACAACACATTTTCAAAAACTTTTATAAGCCTCTTTCTTATGCTGTTGTGGGCTATAATTTTTTTTTTTATTATAAAACTTTAAGGTGTAAGTGACTACCAACAGCATTTTGTCATCAGCTGATACCATTAATAAAATAAACTCACAGACCTTGCAGGCAAGTCTGCACCTTTCCTGAAAGTCTGAGTAAAAGTTAGGAAGATCTGGTCTAGCTATCTGAGTATCCCCCCGCTAGCAGCTCCTTTGCATTTATGGTGAGAGAATTGCAGCCCGGACTGTGCTCAGTGCAGGCTGTGCTCACTGCAGAGCATCCCCGCAAGGAGGTCCCCTGGCTGCCCGGGCCCCACCACCTTGGGATTTGGAGTTGGAAGTTTGCAGGATCCCTCTGAGCTCCACCTGGAATTTCATCACGGGGAGGCAGTGCGGATCCTGGCCGAGTGGCTAGCTCTGCTCGTGACATGGGTTCTCGCTTACAGAATGCAGCTGCCTGCTTGTTATCAGCTTGATTTTTGAGTGCCCTGAGGGTGAAGGTATGCGTATAGGACATTATGGCAATCTAAGCGTGAGGTACAGAGGCTCACTGAAACAAGGTCCATAGGAAAGAGAAAAGATTCTCTCCTTCCCTCCTGTGTAGACTCAAAAAGTAATTGCTGCATAAAGCTCCAGGAACAGCCAGGTGTTTAACAAGAAGGCGCAAGGCTTTCACTTACTTAACCACGCTGCTGCCTTTATTTTCTGGTTACGGCTCCAAGTAAACATTCCACTATCTGCTGCGTGTGTTTTTAGGACCAAATTGTATTATCTGACTTGTCGGGAGGAAGTTGCAGCCGTATAGGAGAGCCATGTGATAAACAGCTCTTCTAATTCCTGCCTGCTTGCCTGCCTCACTTATCTCCATCAAGACTATTAATATTTCCAGCATGTAAGCAGTTTCCAACAGCTGTCAAATGCAAACAATAAGCTACCGGAAAAACTGTTTCTGCTTGTCCCCCAAACTTGATTCCCCAGTTAATACATGTATATGGCCCAAAGCTGAAGATGCTGAAGTACAAGACTAACCAAAGGTTTGGATATTTTGCAGTCTGCTACTGCTACCAAAAGTGGATGCTTTATCTTATGAGAGAGAGAGACAAAAAATCTAGCTTTGCAAAAATGAAACAAGTTTTGCTTAAGATTTTAAAGCTACAGAGTTCCTATTCATAAAAAAAAAATCCTAATTAAAGTCACTTTTATGTTTCTAAAACATATCAGCAGAAGTGTTTTAAAAATGTAGTATTTACATTTTTTGAAATTCTTAAAACAGGAGAGACATGAAATCTGTTAAGGAAAAAAAAACCTGAGACCCGAGTTATTCTCTAGTTCCTTAACCACAAAATCATCCTGTGTAATTTCTAAATACATTTATCAGTCCCTCTGTACCTACATCCTCTGTAAAATGAAGGTAATGATACTCTCCATCTATATGGTTTTCTCTCTTAAGTGTAAAATGTTTGGAGATAGCTATCCTGCTTTGGAAACTTAAAAAAAAAAAAAAAAATTAATAGCATGGATGCAAGGTGCTCTGTACAAAATATGTGAAGTGCCAGAGCATTCCTCAGCATATTTAATTTATTTGTGTGGATATAGCGTATTTGTTTCTCACTTAGCATGTTCTGGTCCTTTAGTTTCCATTAGGTCATCCAACCTACCAGTGAGGGTCTTGCATTTGGAATATGCTGAATAATACCCACGTGGCTTGGCCATCTGTAAGTGGTGAATTAATCACAAACACTGGTAGACAATGTCTTTATGTTGCACATTCAAATAAGCACATGCCAGGTCTGACTTTAATTAAATATTTGGTCCACACGTGCTGCAAAAATTAGTGAGTTAACAATTTTCTCCTTAACCTGACCTGCACGGTGCAATCTGCAGGCTCCGAGAGAGCACCCACGTTAAGCAGAAGACAGATGCACAATATATATAAACACCGCTAGTAATGGTTTGTGGCTTTCGGGTTTGTAGTTCCAAAGTAGCACTGCCGTCTCCTACACAGTCTCTTCTCCTAAGGGTTCAGTCCCTAGGTCACTTTTTCCTCTGAAGAATGAGAATTACAAATGCTGAACACCCAATGCAAACAGGCCTGTTTTTTTTTTTCTCCACAAAGTTGTGGGGAGGCTTTTAATGCAGTGCAGCATCTGTCTTCATAAGCTGTCGTTTCTGCAACCACTTGAATGATACCTCTGAAGTGACTGTGTGTTGGGGAAGGACATCGATTCACAGTCTTGCATCTGGCTTTGTATTAGTCAGTCTTTATTGCTGTTATTACAGGGTTGAGGTTTTCAAAAGTTCTCAAGATCTGCCTGATAAAAGCTGTCAGGAGTTTTACCATCCCTCCCAAAGGGTGGTGTGGGTGACTTTTAATGGTTCTGAAAATCCTGCTGCTGTTCACAAACAAAAAATTATTAGAATACTGTTTTAGTGGAAAAATACTCAAGCTTTCAAAAGAAGCTTCCCCTTCCCTGTAACACACATATGTTGTAACAAAGAGGATAATAAAAGTAAAAGGGGATAGTATTGTTGGTATGTGGCTAACAATAGTAGACCAAGGATAGTATATTATCCCTGTGTGTTCAAGCAGCCAATTTGAAGGAACTGGAAGGTATAAGTAAATGACAAGTAATTGAACCTTTGTACCTTTGCCCTTTTTCTAAGATGTCCAAAAGTAACAGCTCATTAGCAGAATTACTGAAATAGGTGCATTTTGTTAGTGTTTGAATAAAATTAAGACTGCAACAAAGCACAGGGGAAGCATTGCTCAGTAACGTGTGACCTTTCCTCCAGTTATTTATCCCTTGATGATCACCCCGTTTGTGGAACAAGCCAGATAATTGCAGAACATGGGCATCGGCAGCTGTACATACCCTGATAAAATGGGACAGCTACGGTGTTACAATGATCTCTCTGAAAATACGACCTAGGGATTTGTCTTCTACAGTCATTGGGCAGCTTTCCTTCTAGACCTGTATGGCGAAGGCTCTGCATGATGGCAGCTCCCTTTCATAAGCTCCAGCTCAGTGCATAGGCAAAGGCAAGATGTGGCCAGGCTCTGCTCTTAATGAGGTTCTTCTGAAGGTCCATCTCTTCCTGCAGCCTGCGCTGCCACGGGGAGACCAGCAGGTCTTCCTGACCCTCCGCACTCTGGGCCTCTCCCACCCATCTTTAAGTTTGCAGTCTCCAGGTTATTTCTCTGGGTGAATAAGTACTTTGCTGGAGGAGATGACCAGAAGGTAACTCATCCCACCGCCCTTGGGAGAGAGGACCTCTACATCTGTCTGCTCTGGGGCACTGGGAAGGTGACTTTCAAATGGACCTGAGCAGCTTCTGTCCCTTTAGGGTATCTCTAGGGATTGGATAGGGAACTATATGGATACTTCTGGAAAAAATATATATCGGGGGAATCATGCCCCACTAATTTGCTGGCCAAAAACTTGTATAACTGAAGTCATGATAGTTTTTGCAATACAGAACTCTTCCAGGAATAGCTTCTTGGTGGTTAAATCTTTGTGTCCCCTGCAGAATGATTTACCAGTTAGGGCTTCTGCTGCACTAACTGATAATCAGCAATTATGTCATCATATTAATCAATTGAAATATTTTAGTCAAAGCCTTATCAGTATGGTGAAGCATGGAGTACAGCTGCTAAATGGACCTTGGATATGCAGAGGGCTGACTGTACAATGCCATTTTTCTAGGCACATATGTGTTTGTTAGTTTTGCCACTGGTTTGCACACCACTGTAGTGTTTCACTTCTGCTGTATTATGAACAATCTCAATGAGAGCAAAGCTAATAAATGAGATCAGATGCATTTCTACCTTTTTTTTTTTTCAGCAGACCAGGTATCTGTACAAACAGGAATACCTGATAGGAGATCATCACAAGTAGTCTATGTTAGAATTAAAAAAGCTTCAGACAGGGATAAACATGAGTGCTGTTAAAGTACAGAATTGTATTATATCAGGAAAGTAACCCATTGTTCCTTCACTCCTGCTGCGAAATGATCGGTCTGTAATGGTATGATGTATCTGCTCCCAGGGGCTTCCCGCAAGGAGGAGTAGTAGTAAATTAAGATGAAAGCTTGTTTTCTGCCTTATTCATAATAAATGCAAAATTCTTCCCTGAAGCACTTGGCATGACTAATGTGCCACATATTCTTGATATCCCAGAGCGGCAGGCGAGTGCTTCTGCCAGACTGGTGGTTCGCTGCACACCTTGGGCAACGTGCTACCTAACAAGCAATGGGAGCCAAGAGCAAGCGCCAGAGCAGGGCTCTGCACAGAAGACCGTGAGCTGGAGGTTTTTGCCTCGGGGCACCTTCAGTATGATTTTGCTGTTATGTTACTTGATTTCCACGGAGGTGGTTTGAAGCCATGTGAAATGTGTTTTTGTTGTTGTTTTGTTTCACTTTCCTCTGTAAAGCAATTAATGACGACCGTCTGTGAGGAAACAAATGTATTGCACAGTGCATATTGGAAAAGGCTGTCGCAGCCTGCCGTGTTACTTGAAGCAATTACAGGTTATTTTTTATTCTGTGTTATGGCGGTATCTGAAGCGCCATCTCCATCAGTCAGGACTGAGATTCTTTTGTAATCCTGTGCAAAGACCCAGGCCCCGCTAGGGGGGAGGGAGGTGGCAGAGCTCCAGACACAGTGCTGAGGCACTGGGCAAACGTTCCACAAATGAGAAATCCATTTGAAAACCTCTCTGTACCTGTCGGTTTCAGTGACAGTCATGTCTCTTGTACACCAGGGTGTTCTGGGCTCCAGCCATCCTCTGTGACTGGAAATCCCCCCTTGAGTGCCCCCAGCGCAGTAGGAAAAGAGGGCTGCCTGTCTATGCAATTCTGCACTGAGGGGTGGCAGAGCAGAGGAAAATTATGCTGCTGAGAGGATGAGCTCTTGGTTTTGGCAGCAGAGGATCATCTGCCCATTCTGGATAAGGAGGAGGAACAGCATCCCTGGCACTAGCTGGCCCCGTTCCGCTGAGGGAGAGCATCAAGCCCTGCCTCCCCCGGCTGCACTGCAGACAGATGGCCTTCTTGGGGGCTGACCATGGGACAAGGGAGCCAATCTCGCTCCCCTTGCACAAAACTGTTGGTTTGAGTTGGACAGTTACAGAGTCAGCCTTGTCTAATACGTGTCTTACATGTTACATTGACCGATTTAAGACATGCGTCACTCTGAATTCAAAGTCTTAATCTCAGATGCTTTGGTTTAAAAAAAGCACATAAATCTGCAGTTGTTGACAGGTATAGTTTAATTGCACCTGTTCAACAAAGGATATATATTACTAAAATTCCCCCAAAAGTTTTCAGTTAAATTTATGCAGTAGTGATGGTCACTAGACCAGAAATGATGGCGAGCCTAATCAAGCCTATTGAGTTTCACACTGAAATAGCCTATCACAACATTTTAAAAGCACAGTTACTCTGTCCTGTTTAGAGCTTAAGGAGGACAATTAGGTGCATAAAAGTCATCTACTGATACATTTATGTAACCTCAATTTTATGGTTACTGCTTTATTCTATTTTGGTAAGTCCCAAACATTTATGTTCCTGTTTGTTTTCAAAACGGCTATCATGGTGTCAGGAGCAAAACCTTTTTGTGGAACCATCTTTGGTTCTTACGATACAAATTAGGAGGATACTGAAATACGTGTAGTGGCCAGAAATGATTTATCAGCGGTTCTTTAGTACTGAAATCTTGAAAGGGCCATCAGTGAAACAAAAGTTCACCACAGCTCTATATTTCCTCTGCCTTACAGTCTGTCAAGCCTGCCCAAGGAATCAGCTATTTGCAAAGCAGGTTTTCCTTCTCTTGTCCACACAATACCTGTGTGATCACCTGTATAAGCACTGGTGAGGCTGGAAAGTTCTAGTGTAGATTTGGGAAACATGTTTTCTTGCATTGAAGAGTAAGTTCAGAGATTTTCTTCAAATCTCCCTAGTTGGGTGGAAGAAGGAATTGGCATGTGGACATGTAGACAGCCTTGATGTCTGATGGGCTGGAAGGAGCTGTCTACCTCTATACTTCCAGATTCTCCACTGGCCAGATGCCCCGAAAGCCCTTTTCAGGGTGGGATTCACATCACAGATGGGAATTGCAATAGGTTCATGCCAATAGTCCGCATTAACTTCCTTGGCAGTCCCTCTGGAGCCGGAGGAACAGTTGTTTCAGTGTGTGCTCTCCATGGACCCAAGCGGTTGGGTTCCAGTCCTGGGACTAGAGCCCCTTGGTGTTGGCATGCTACAAACAACGAGCTGTGGAGAGTAGCCAGTCAATTCTCTCTTTGCCTGTTCACAAACCCACAAATAATTTTGTCTTTTATTTGCGTGAAAAGAGTGCTGTGTCCACAAAATACACAGTTGTTTCCATATATTGGTGAGAGTAGATAAATGTTGCCAAAAATGTTTTTGTTTTCTAAAAATAGTGTGGGGAAGGAATTGCTGACCGTTACCATCAGCAGTGATGGGTGGCGGATGTTGTTGCTTGAGGTCAGCTCGGAGTTAAGGTTAATAAGCAAAACTTCTAAATTTTCAGGATCTGTTTGAATAATCGTCTTCTATATTCCCTATTTCTAAATACATAGTTATTCGTGGTTTAACGTTGTTTGTATGTGCAGAGAAGGAAGTGTTGGACGGATCTTGACCCCAGGATGGCTCAGTTCACCTGCAGAACCCAGATGACGAGGTCTTTGAAGGCTTTTCAAAATCTTTACATTTTAAACCGTGTGTCTGAAACCAACTCTACGTTGTAGAGGTTAAAGATGGAAGTGATGCTTGTAGGTCAGAGACGTGCACTGGCTGATACCTGAGTCTCTGGTGACTTTTCAAAAAATTCTACCTTTTGTGTTTTGGATTCTCCATCTGGAAGGAGGTCCATGTGTCTCAGCACAGAACTTCACAGATCATCCTACTGCTTGCAGTAAGGTGATGTGGTTTCTTGCAAATAGTTAATCTTAGCATTTTAATATTTTTTTCAAACAGCTTACATTGTATGGCTGAACTATTAAAATAATTGATAAACTGATAAAACAGTTATAAAAGCTCACAATATTCAAATACTGAGATTTGATTGCTGTATTCAAATTGGAACTAAATTCCAGCTTTCCCACAGTTATATATATTCATGGTCAATAACTCACACCTTGTCATGCCTCTCAATGTATTTAATATATGAAATAAATAAAAATGTTTGTGCCTATTGAAAACATTTTGCTCTGGAGTTTTGCCTTGGTAGAAGTGAAATGTAAAATAATGCAGTCGTTGAAGAGGTGGGTCAAATTGCCATACATATTAAAAGAGGCTGCTTTTGATCAGCTCCTTTGAATGTCTAGTATAACTCCATTTATCTGAAGATCTCAGGGGACGCCCAAAACCTTCAGATAAATGGGGGCTTAGTTAATCAGGGAAGCCAGCTGTCCAGCTTCTTCACCGGGGTAGGGTTCAAGATCATAACCCATCCTCTCTGCAGCCAGGCCGTCTTCAGACAATGATTTGCATGCTTCACTTCAGCAATCTAGCCTTGAGGCTTCTGTAGAAAAGCCAGCCAGGCACTTCAGGCTTTATCCTGGCCCTGCTCAACCCAGAGCATAGCAATGAGCTGGCAGTGGGAGTCTGCTGATATATGTGTTGCATTTTTTTAAAAGTGGTAGTTTATATGGCACTCTGCGCATATTGGCTTGATCTAAATAACGCAACGAGGCTTAGCGTTTGTGAGCATCTTTCTGTCAGATACGCGATGCTGAAAGCTCACAGGAGAGAGATGACACAAATTTCATATTAAAAAGGTTCGGCTTAATGTTTTAACACGTATAAGTAAGTAAAATCGCATCACTGGTTCTTAAGGATGAAGGCACAACACATTTACAAGGGCTGCAGTTTTGACAGATCAAGTATTGCACTAGTGATTATCTGGACGAAAGCGTTCTTACATGGTGATAAATACGAAGCTTCTTGAGTCTGCAATTGAAAATTACTGTTTCAGACTGCTCCTGTAAAAACGGTCTTGAAATGCTAAGTCTTCTCCTCCGCCCCCCCATCTATGTCATATTATTATTCTTTGGGTATGTTATGTTCTCTCAGATCCTCAAAATACATTACTTGGGACTCCAGGGTATCTGACAGATGACTAATGTAGTGATGCCTACAGAAGATTCTGACGTAAACACAATTAAGTAGCAAAGCGGTGTTTTTGTTTGCATACAAGAAGTGCAACTTGAATAAGTTACAGAACAAAGGTTTTGTGTGAGAGATCAGCTGGTATTTGTGATGTCATGCTGCTTTCTTGACGTATATTTACAGGCTGGAGGTATTTTTCAGAGGATTCCTTACAGCTTGCTTATGTTCCTAATGCCTCCATTAAAATCCCTAAACTTTGGTAAAACTTTATTATTTTTTTTTAATGAATCCAAACCGTTTTCCCTAATATGTGTGTATGTATTAAAACAGAGATAGCAGAGCATTTCGTTTAATTTTCCTGCAGTGACTTAATGCTTTTTAGATTAGGCTGTAAGTGAAAATTAGCACGAGCATCTCGCTTGCTGCCTGTATGGCAGGAGCCACTGTGCTGTCTGGTGCTCCTGGTAGTCGTGCTTAGGGGAGCCTGGGAGAGACAGGAGAAGCGTGCTGAGCTGAGAAGGGTGGTGGAGAAGTGGAGCTGGTGTACGCAGCAGTCTTCCTCGCCGAGTTGGTGGTATCTGCACCTACTGCTTTCCACTTTTTAATTTGCAAGAGCGGCACTGAATTGGGATCCTCCTTGTACGCCTCTAGAGCTCCTGATCGATCTGCACAGCTCGCTGGACCTTGGCTTAAACTCAGCTCAGTGTGTTCTTTTTCAGATGTCTCTCCTGTAGCTGCCCAGCTGTTTGGCTGAGTGGTTTTTTTCCAGTCTTTTGTGTGGTTAGGGGCATCTTCTGTCTCATAAATAAAGATTTTACGAGATGTAAATCTAACCTCGTCAAAATTTCCTCGCTCTCTTTTTCCGTGCAATATTTAGCAAAATCAGTACAAACTTCTGGTGTGTTAGCAGTTGTTCTGCGCATTGTATGCTTATGTGTTAGATGTGCAAGGTCTTTCATTAAACAGCAGGATATTATTAGGCATAGCATGAAAAGCCTTTATAGTCTCCCTGCCTTGTTTAAAGCGGGCCCACAAGCAGACCGCAGCCTAAAAGGCTGCGCAATGAATCGAGCGCTGATGGCCGGTCCACAGGCTCAGGTGGTCGTCAGCCGCAAGTTTAGCCGAGCCCTTTCAGTAATTTGTCACGCCTGGGCCTGCTCCCGCTGCGCCAGCACGTGCCAGCTCCGTGTCGGAGGGGCTGTTCGCCAGACGGCCACGCAGCCCCCACGTCCCGCTGTTCGCCGGGCCGGCGCTCGCCCGGCCGCGTGCTCCGCACAGCCCTGGCAACAGCCGAGCGCGCCGTGGAATAAGCATCTTCATAATGAGAAGTGAATGGCATCCGTCAGTCCCTTTAGAATAGGGCCCAGGCGTGTGCCTCCTCTCCTAGGAAGTTTGGCAGCCTATTCATTAACAAGAGTCATCAGGAGTTCAGCCCATAATAGGGAGGCAGCCCCAAACGCAGGCAGGCTAATGCTTGCGCTATCAGGAATGCGTTCTCCTGGGCTTAGGGAAAAGAGAGAGAAAAACTAAGCAAATAACGCTGTCAGCAGGTGCAAACTCTGAAACGCTATGTATTGATTTTCTTTCTTCAGGCTTCCACGGGAAGTTTATAAGAAGATTTATCACATATCAATCGTCCTCTGCTAGCATTAAAAGCAAAATGCTTTTTTTTTTTTTCTTCTTTTCTTTCTTCTTTTTTGCCACCATGCCTATAGGAACTTGCATACAATTAAGATGCACTTTGCTTATTCCCCTTGAGGTAGAACACTGGAGACCATCGTGTCCTATTTTTAAGTACCGCTTTACTCTGATTTTACTTTTTTTTAAAATACTGTTTCAGAGTGGTTTTGTTAATGTAATGAAAGTCACAAATGGCACTTCAATATTAATTAGTAATGCTTTTCAATTTTAAATACCCTCACCTGCATTATGTTGTCACCAGTGTTATTCTCGCTGCTCCTAATTTCTGAATTTAAATTGGCCTTTGCTCCCACATAACAGTCTTGCAGAGTTAGAATACATTTCCCCGTTAGAGAAACACAATGAGAATCTGAAAACTTTTATTTTAAATGAGGAAATGGAGAATGAGATGTCATACTGGCTCCTGCGAGCGTTAATTCATAAAGTCATACGTGAGGTTCTTCGGCCCATTGTAGATTTGTTTCAGACGTTATCCTGTTATTGGAAGTGTATGATTCACCTTCTGAGAAAACAGAAGCTGCACACAAAAGGGAAAGATTTGCTTTCTCCGCTGTGAAAAGCTGCCGCAAGCAGGGGTCCTATTAAGACAGCTGGAAAGTTGCTTCAGCTTGTTACGCTTGTAAGTTTTATTGGTGACTGGTTTTTGATTACACATTTGAATGCTGTGTGTTCCAGGTTGCCGAGTTTTAATTAAAAGGCAATAGTCTTGATTTTAGATTGCTTTGTTGTCTGCATTATGCAGACTATAATGCATGCAAGTTGTGGGGTGAATTTTTCCAATGTGCATCATTTATTTAGGACACATCAGATTCCACCTTCTAGCACCTGCCTTAAGTACAAACTTCACGCTTTCGGGAATTGTGTTTATTACAGTTAACTCCTTTTAAGAAGTACAGTGATCAAATAAATATGTGGGGTTTTTTCTCCTCTGTCCTGTAGCTTGTTTCTCCAATCTAATAATTTTTCTAGTCTGACAGGGTCATTGTAACAGGAATATTGTGTACCAGGAACTTTCTGTAATGCCACAGCTTCTCTGTTAAAGTTGGGTTTTGGTTTAAAAAAGCCTGCAGTCTGGGGGGTTGTTTCTGCCCTCGATAACGTTAGCAATCTGTTGGATCTACTGAGTCACTGCTTTTCATTCATGAAGCTAAAAGGTATTACCCTTTATTTCAAGCCATTAAGTGTGTTTGCTCCTAGTTGCTTGTGTTCAGAACTGTTGAGCAGCATTGGGCAATTTTGGTCCCCTCTTTTCCATGCCCGTGTACAGCCTGGTTGGTGTTGCTGGGGATCTGAAGTGCCGGTGTTCGTGGACGTTGTGTAACAGCATTTAATTCTGTGCACACATTTCCTTAACCTGGTCGTTGCAGTTATGAGGAAAGAGCTCTGTATCTCGAAGCAATAATCCAGAACCATAAAGAAGTAATGACATTTGAGGATTTTGCCGCTCAGGTCTTTTCTCCCTCTCCCAGCTACTCCCTCGGTGGAACTGGTGAGTCTCTGCACGTTATTCTTCTCCTTAGCACTAAGAAGCACTTGAGCAGCAGATGTACACCTGTTTTTTGTAGATAAATGCTTGCAAATTTAAGAAGACCATTCTTCCCCTGAATCAACTAATGAATATCAAAAGGAATGATGACATTCATTTTAATTTGTTTTGCATCAGAGCTATTCACTCTGCTCCTTTCTTCAGCTATCCTGTTAACCCCCGAATCTAGCAAGGTTAATGAACTTTCTCTCAGTAATGTGCTCTGGTTCATTCAGGAGTGTGGGTTTCTTGCTGAGCTGGGAATATGTTGTTCAAAAGCTATGCCTGAATCAGTGCTTACTTATCGAAAAATAGTTCCTCACAGTAGAAGCCGTTGCTACTAATGCTAAATGGGGATTATGCTGCTGAGATACCAGGGTCAGGGATTAACGCAAAAGAAATGTAAGAACAGCGTTCTGTTAGAAAATCATAGCAGCGTGCAGTATGCTAACATTTCCCTTAAATATAGATGAGCAAATTTCAGGCTTCCTTCCAACACCTGGCCTGGAACCTCTTTGGGGTTTTTTTAAATACATGTATGGATATACGTACATGCATGCGTGTGTACATGTATATACACACACGTTAATGCTGATCATCATTCATCAGCCCTACTGAAAGATGAAAATGTAATACTGAACTCTGTGAATTTATTCTATATGTGCCTTATCGAGTTCTTAAGTTAGCATGCAGTCAGGAGGATATGAACTGCTACTTTGCTGTTTTAATTGAGTTTAAATAAATGTCTCCTGAAAGGAAGCTTTGACTCTGAAATGCGGATTTCTAGTACCCTCAAGATTTGTTTTTCCAGCCTCCAAAAAAGTATATGGTCACCGTGTGTTGGACTCTTCAACAAAGATTCCTTAATCCCTTTTTTTACACTCACGGGGTGAAACTGGCACTTTCTGATTATTCCCTGCTACTCTTTCAGATTGTTTAATAGATTATTTCAAACATGTATAAATGTTGCAGGACATCTGCTCTATTTCTATTTAGCCTGACTTGTTAGCAAGTATCTTCCATCTAAACTGAAAAATTGAAGGAAGAAATTAAATTTACTAAAATAAATCACTTACAAATAAAATCAGCCGTGCATCATTGTTTAACGTTACTGGCTCCAATCCTCGAGCTTTCAGAGCTTTGTTAGGAGATAAGAGGTATATGCATGTCCTTGCATTGGTCGCCAGTAGCAGCAGGCAGAAGGCTTTGGAGATAAGCAAGCTGGCAGAAGTAAAGGGGAACCGGTGCTATTTACATAATCGCGCCTCTGCTTCCTGGAGAGGCGTCAAGAAACACAGGGATGGCCTCTATTGATCTTTGTTGAACTGGAATACTAAACAACATTAGAAAAGCTTATAACTTAAAGCTTTGATTAATGTTTTCTACATTAAAAAGTAGAACAGCTGTGAATTAAATTCTTTTATACACTCTGCCAAAAGTCTGAGACAAAAAAAATTATCAGTTTCAATAGAAATGTAGATTTCATGCCCAGTGTTGTTAGCACTTTGTATCATTTATCTGTTGATGTATCGGCAAATAAAAATGTAGATATATTGATATTTTTTAAATGTTTTGCTCTACGCATAATTGTATTTTGTTTTCATGTTCTTCTTAGAGCACACAGTGATCTTATTATATACAAATTTAGTTTGACAAGCAAGGAGAGATTCATTTGATAATACCGTAGTCATACTTTCTAAAGACTGTGATATATTTTGTATGCCAAAAATATTTAAAATATTTCATATCAGCTACTTAAGTTTTCCAGAGCACTGTTAAATCATTAGTTCCTGAATGCGTTTTTGTGATTTCATGATTTTATTTTTTTTTAAGAGTAAAACCTGCCACAGTCAGGTCCCAATTTTCAGACTTCCGAACATCAGAATTTATTTCACACTCACAAAGAACCTGGAGGCCGGTCATGACTTCTGGCATCAAAATCTTTGCTTCAGAGAGTCTCTTCACATTACCTACTGATTTACTTGCCTAGTTAGTCGACTGTTACCAAGAGCTGTGTCAGTTGTTGCCATTAGGATGTATTTTCCATCAGATGCCGTCCTGGCAATCAGCAAGGAGGGTGAGCGTAAGCCTTGCAACTCGGCCGCTGTTGCCAGCCGCCGCTCAGGCGAGTCCCCGTCCCACAAGCAGGGGCCTGCTGCGGAGCTGCCTGCGGACCACGAGCAGCTGCCTCAGCCTTGCCTATTTCCGTGTTTATCATGCTTTAGATTGGCGGGGTACTACAAATGTACCGGCAGCGTCTGGAAATAAATGAAGAACCAGCTCGGGTGCAATTTGACTAAGTTTGCAGCCATCTATTCATCCCTGTTAATGATTAGAAAGGGGATGAAAAACTATTCTGGAGCCGCCAGTTCCCCTGTCGGCGTGGGCACAGCCGGGGGCAAGCAGGATGGTCTCAGGCTGTGAATGGCGGCAGCTCTGCGTTTTCCAGCGTGCAGCCTGTCCCCCCATGCCGCAGGCAGTTAGACCTCCTCCAAGCTTAGATTCACCTGTCCTGTGCCTGCAAAATCAGCTGTCTGCCGCTCAAGAAATATGGATGGCGTTTTCCTTCATGTAAAAGGGGAATTTCTATTCTGAAACAGAAAAAATGAATTACGGAGCAATAAATGTATGGAGCTGATGCAGGTCTGTGTTTCCCCTTCTCAGCAAGCCAGCTGATACTATTCACCCTGCCTAGCTTAAACTTTTCAGGTAAATTTAAGACTAATTCACCTCTGATCTTATTCTTAATACCACCTAATCGTAATCCTGTCATCGCTGTGTATACATGTGCACAATAGAAAGGGTCAATGAGTAAGTGCGCTTTTTATTAAAATTAAGATTGTTTTTAGTAGTTAACACAGTATAAGAAGCAAATCAAGACCATTACATGAATCGAATATGTAGCTGCTAATGACACACATTATTGGTGTTTTATTAACTATGATCCATTTATTTGAACTAAATGTTTTTATGTTTTCTGATACTGCCTCTAGGGATGCTTCCCCTAGATTCAGATGGGTTGTGGGTTTCTTGAAGTATGCCCTGGCTTAGTCTCCCATATCACAAATAGTCTTGCAGGTGCTACATTTTATGCATGAAAATCGTCCAATTGACCTCTTTTGCTGTTTTCAGAAGTAGAGCCCTAAACTCCCTATATGTATCATAGATAGCCCTGTATATCTTAAACATTGAAAATGCAGCCTGGTAGGCAGAATGGACATCCCTGAACTCATTTAGGGGATGTGCAGATTAGGAACAAAAGATGAGAATACGGTCCTTTGTTGCTAAACTGGTACATTACATGCTGTATTTTAATTAGGCTGGGTATGAGAGTCAGCCCAGGAAATCCTCAGTAATCCAACAGTATTGAATTATTCTTATCCTTTCCCTCTGCAGATTTCTCTCGTTTTAGAGGATGGGGTTTTAAGCTGCTATCTTTTTCTATTCTTGCTCCCTCAGCCAAAAAGAAAAACAGTTATTCAACAAAATACTTGTGTGTTCTTTGAAAAAATCATAAAAATGAAACAGGCACAAACAGATACAAAAGCGTTCCAACTTTAATTACCTCTGCTGACTAAAAAGCATTTGTTGGTTTGTTTTTTTTTTTTTTCATTTAAGATCAGAAGCCAGAATCGTGTTAACCCTTAGAAAATGGAAGTAGTTGGATATTCTAGAAAGGAAAAGAGATAACTTTTCTGCCAGAGAAAGATTTATATTTGAGGGTTTTATACTCAGAAGGGTAGATTCCTACTTTAAAGAGAACCTACAAACCTGCTTTTCAGCAGCGTAGACTTGCAGTTAGTGCTTCAAGGGGTTAATTGAAATGGGCACACTTGACTGCTGAGAGGACTGATCTAATCACTGCCATATCCAAGTGCATCTGTTCACCATGAGGTCATTCTTGTGCATGCTAATGATTTGGAAAATAAAGCATAATGCTTGACGTTATCAGAAAGGATATAGTGTAAATCTTTGCTTTTTTAGTTGCTAATAGCTATTGTGGAATGAAACGGCAGGCAAAAGCATCTCGGATTATTGCTTTCCATTTTAATTTTTTTAAAGCATCGTTTTCAGTGGAGTGTCAGGAAAACTGTGCTGGAAAACTCTGACATGTGGTATCTGTTGATAAATGGATTCTTTAATGAATATTATAGCATTGCCCAGGAGCAACACTTGAGTTGAGGAACTATAGATGTTTGCAGCATTCCCTGGTTTTAAAGCCTTGGAAGCAGTGCCTGCTTATTTACATAAAACTGAGATTTTGCAGCCGTTTTATTGAAAAGGTGACACATGCTTTTCTTTTGTCTCCAGACTTCTACATGCATAAATTTATGCAGAAAACACTTGAATGTACAACAAACAAGATTTGGTTTATTTTAAAATACTTTTTGCTACGTGCTGAGCTTTATCTTTTCCACTTTAAAACAAAAGGAATATTTCAAATGGCCATGTAATTTTAAAATATTTTTTTGACAGAAACAAAACAAAACCCAGAGTCACTGTTGTCTTAAACAGACATATTCTTTTTAATGCTAACTGAGCAGTTAATTCTTTTGGTTTTGTTTGGTTTGGTTTTTCTGGGTTTTTTTACTTCTTTGTGCATTTTCCTTGAAAATCTGCAGGATGTTTTATCAGTTCCGTGTACTAGGTGGAATAAAAAGTCTCTCCAGGTTCTGTATAATATATTTGCGTATTTTTAGGGAAGCCGAATGGAGCTGAATGTTAAAAAAATACACATCTGAAAATGAGTAGCTGTGCCATGATATTACAGCATACACAGCACATGCCAAGTGTTGGGTTTGATCAATATGACAGCATTGCCTGAAACTGAAAAATTAGTTTCTGGTAACTGGGACTTAGAAAATTACAGACTACCGTGGCAGCTAGGAGCCCACTGCTCAGCTGTTTCCACTGCAAGAAGAGGTGGTGCTGAAACCATCTGGCAATTGTTACCGGCTGGACCGGGACGCTGCTGTGGAGCTGCATGCGGCGCTTTGATGTGGACTTGAACCTCTGTGCCGAATCCTTCTTTTCCAGTACAGGCATTGCCCTTAAATGTGGAAGGAAGCACAAGAAGTTAAGTCATTAGCACAGAGTGCGTTACGAGGTTTGCCTGAACTTGGTTCTCAGTAGGTGAGAGGGAAAATGTGCAATCACAGGGGCCAGGCGTTGCAATTGTAGAGGTTGTCCAGGCAGTAAATGAAGATGAAAAGCTTAGGGAGGTGGACCAGAGGAGTGCGAAGAGTTACCAAAGGAGGCAGGACGCAAGATGTTTCTTTTTTTTTCCTGAAGCTGCACAAGCGGATTCAGGAGGTGCTCCTTACCCCTGTGGTCTTGGTTATCAGTGATACATGCGTGGCTTTCCTACCCCTCTTCCACAGAGCTACCGCCTACCTGGACTTTCTCACCACCACAGGAACCTGCAGTGCCCGGCAACTGAAGGCTGCACTGGGGCGGCTTTCAGCACCATGCTGTCGCATCCATCTAACTTCTAACTTGCACTTGTCGGCAGAAATCGCAGTCTCATGACTGTTTCCATCACTGCGAGCCTCAAAACCCTTGGCTTAGAAATACGGAGGTCTCCCATCACTATGTTCCTTCCGTGGTAGCTACCAGCTCACCTAAGAACTCGCTGAGGCTCTGTCTGCATCTCGGCATCACGAAGAGGTGGAGCCTGGCGGCGGATGGTCCTTTCCTGCCTGGTGAAATTGTTTCTTGGCCCATGGTAGCTGCTTGATAGCAGAGAATGAAAAGGTGCCAAATGAAATTTTCAATTGAATCAAGTGTAATTACCTGATTTAATGAAGGAGGAAAGTCAGGATGTTCTGCAGAAACCCAAAATTTACCCTTTCTCCCCAGAGATGCCTTTCAGCAAGACACATGGAATAAATGCATTTCATATTTTCCATTACTTCCTTCCTTCCTTCACACTTAGGGAAACCGGCATGAGCATATTCAAATAACATGACACAGCAATTCTGATCCACTTTCTGGATATTTTAATGGCAGAACTGAGAAATCACAGTGATTTCTATGATGACACGGGGATGCTATAAACAAAATCATAATTTTGCTGATTGATGAAGCAATGACTGAGTAGAAGTGCAGCCCTCCTCCCACAGGAGCACTTGTTACAGTTGCAAAGACAACACTAGACATTAGAAACACCATTTTCCTCTTTGGGACTCAGGCAGTGAGTGAACATCTTTCCGAGGCTGTGGTGTCTTCCTTAATTCGTTAATCTACTCGTGCATTTAGCAGTCTGAAGAGTTTAAACACCTTGCTGGTAGTTCTAAAGGAAGGAATAAAAAGGAAACTCCTGCATCCTTAATACACCATGGGACTTCTCCCGTGCCTTGGTCAGGCCCTTTAGGTTTTTAAAATGTCGAAGGTTATGCATGTTGACAGTATGACAGTTTGCATTTTTTCATGAAAGAGAAATACTCTCTTGAATTAGTAAAATTCTCAGCATCCCTGTAAGGGTTAGAAATTGCCTATTATTAAATAGGGCAAAGTCATAGTAAATACCATGAATCGTTAGGTGGCGTCAGCTCTGTACCCCCTATAGCTCCTGTGACTTGAACGGTCTGATGTATATTTACACCAGGATGACCGGGCCTGGTTCAGAAGCGTACGAATCTGTGCAGAATGGTAAGGAAGTTGCATCGTTACTTTGCAGCTCCCTGCAAAGCAGTTGCAGACGGCTCTGGGTGCCAGGGCAGTTCAGCCCTTTGCCCACCGCCTGTGAGGGCGTGCAGCCTGGACCTGTCCCCCGAGGCTGTGTAGGTGCTGGGGTTGCTTCTCCCTTGAGCCCGGCGTAACCTCAGGATCTGCAGTGGAGAGGGTGTGAGAGCAACATTGGGGCTCTCAGCCTGGGCCCTTTCCTTTTTCCATTTAATTGATTGTCTCAGAGGGAGCTCTCCCAGCTACGATCTCTGGGAGAGGAGAGGCATCCTCCCTAGCAATCAGCGCTGGGATGGGGAAGAATATTAGCTTGACAGGCCTCTCTCTTCTGCCAGGTGACAGCTCCAGCTGCTCGAGCTGTCAGCTCGCGAGAAAGCTCCAGGCAATGTGGCCCCTTTGCATTTTCCCTCCGCACTGACGCATGTCAGCCCCGCAGCCGCCGCGTTGGAGGGAGCCCGTGCAGTGCCGTCCTGCTGCCGCAGATTGCCGGCGCCCGGGCGGGAGGCTTTGGGCGGTGGTTTAAGGCTGCGCTGTGTGTTCTATGCCTGCATGCAAAGGAGGAATAACCACTACCACTTGCTGTGGTCCCTCTGGCTGGCTGACCAGTGCAGAACTAATTAGCGGCTGCTCCAAGTCACGACTAATTAGAACTTTGATGTGTACATTTAGGGTTTATTTCCAAATCTCTAAAACAAATCAAGGCTGGGTTCGCAATGGTGCCAGGCAATTGTCACCTGTGCTGGGAGCTGTGAGTGCTGTTTTTAGGGTTGTTTCTGCCCTTGATTAACCTGTAGTTTCAGAGTCTTCTTACTGCTTTGGTTACAGCTTTTCAAGGTACTCTTTTTTTTTTTTCATAACCAAACAACAGTGGAGCAAACCTCCTCATTTACCAATGTTTCGCCTGCTGCAGCCCCTCACGTAGGGTCCGATCTGGTCAGGGGAAGCAGGTACAAAAACTGCCCTTGACTTCTGCTGGCCCTGCAAGCGCAGCCTGACCTCCGTGGCGCTGGCTCTCCAGCGCAGGCAGGGCTGAGCTGTCCCCCCTACGCCTTCCGAAGAATGGCCTTCGTCCCCCTCCGGCCTGAGGCTGTGCTGCTGGTGCGGGCTTGGGACTGTCAGCTCGAACGTCCTTCTTTCTTCTGCAGCATGTTCGTGGGTTTGGGGGGGAAAGGGGCTGTGTAAATTCAGCTGATAGAAAGACTCTCCAAATATAACTGACAAGTGACGTTTTGTGCCATTGCCCAGCTGCCAGCCTTCGGCGGCTTCCAGCCAGAACACCCGCTTGTTCTTGCAGAGCATCCCCTCTGTCGCTGCTGAGGTCAAACCGCATAGCCTTTGGGGTTTGCTCAAAGACATAAGGTAAATGAAAGATCTCAATGCAGGTTTAAAACAGCTGTCACCTGTAACCAAATATGAAACATTTTAACAGCTCAGACCAAACAGGACAAGTCACCGAAGGGCCACGTGGTGTAAATGCCGTTCCAATGATTTGATCTCCTGCATCCTTAATGCAGCTGGTTCTTGTATCTGCATTTCAGACCCTTGAACGTGTGTGTTTTGGCATGAACACAACCACTGCTTTAATGATAATTTCTTCAAAATACGCTCCCCTGAACATGCAGGCTCAGGATGCTGCCTACATTGTATTTTCAGCCATGTCCTTGTGAGTGGAAAGCAGAGCATGTCAAAATGCTAAGCGAATTTACTGTTACGATTCTCTCTGGAATTTTATTACCTTCACATTTACTGGGAAAGAAAACAAAGATTTCCACAGACTTGTCATGGCTGATAGGTTAATTGGGGGGAGGGGGGGGATAGGTCATGGCCCGTGTGAAAACGTCATGGGTCTTCTCAAGTATAAAGCTTCAAAATCCATAACGATCATGCATGATGTTGTAATCTGTTTTTACATACTTGGGTTACACATTAAGACCCACCTTTCTTGTCTTTTTCTTATACAATAGAAACGTTTACCAAGTAAGAGGAATAGCCTTGTGTTTAGTTTGTCTGATCGGTTCCTCCCAGGTTAGCAAGGGCAATAAGGGAAACCACCATCGCCGTGCTGCGGGGGGCTGCTTTTCCACCCTGCACTAAGAGGGTGGCTGACCACAGCCACGCTCAAGGAGTTGTTTCTTAGGTTTCACTTGCCCCGTGCTAAAAACAGTTGGGTCTGGAGCAGCGCCCAGCTTCAGAGACAGCGCAGAGTAATTCTGCAGAGATCATGTCCAAAAAATGCACCTAATCTCAGGATTCTGTAGTAGCCCCTTAAACATGTGCATGAACACGGTTAAAGGCTCGAAGGGTTTTCCTACTTGTGCCTGGGGATGGGGGTGAGGGAAGGGCAGGCCCAAAAATAGTGGTAGCCTACCGCCTAGCTTTACCAAATAATTTCGGGGGGAAATTTCCACAGCAGCGAGTGGCTGTCTTTTTCATGAAATTTTCAGTAGTGTTATAATACACAAATTGTAGCCTTTTTGTTGTTGTAGTTCTTAAAAGCAAACTCAGCAGCTTTGCAGCCCATCAGTAAGGATCCCGTATCTTGTAAAGCTGTGTGAGGTACCTGCTGTACTCATGAAAATGCTCTGCCGAACATGTTGCCGACTTGAAAAGCTGATTTTCAACCACAGAAACACTGTGGCCTTCCGGTGGGTTGGTTGGTTTGCTTTGGGGGGGGAAGAAAAAAACCTCTAACATTCCTGCATCTGTGAGGCAGCTGACAGAGAAGATGCTTTAATTTTGGTTTTCTGCGTGTGGTGTCCCTGAGGAGGGTTCAGCCAGTTTTGGTGAGGAGTTGGACCCCTGAGTGGTTTGGCTCTGTATCGCTCTTGTCCTGCCAGAGGCCCTGCCTGTTTTCTCCATAGGAAGTCCAAGATGTTTCACCATCACCAGTTCCAATATTGCTGTGCTTGTGCATATGCTGAAGGGTGGGGAGAGGGAGTTATTTTGCTTTCATCGAGTGTTCATCTGCTTCACAAGGAGAAGAGAAATTGCTAAAAGATCTTTTTTCCTAGGGCGCATGCCCTGGTGGTGTGTGGGAAACCAGATCTGTTCAGTAGATTTAAAATAAGCTATCTATCTCTAGCTTTCCAAAAGATAACTCTTCATTTACAGTGCATTTTATCTGTATTACTGACTGCATTTTTAATCCCCTCCTGCAAGGAACATATTTTAAAAGCTTAAGCCTTCATCATCGTAAAGGATTTGTACCTCTAAGAGACTGCAGAGGCACCTGATCCATCATCCACGTGTGTCTTATTTGTGTGCAGACGTATGACTGCCCATGATGTGGTTTTGCACATCCAAGTGGCTTTCCATTTGGGGGAAGTTTATGTGGCCCAATGATATGTATGTTGTTCACTTTCTGTTTTTTTAACCTGCCTACAGTGTAATCTAGGTCTAGGTCTCTGTGAAGCCTCAAATTTTACCCTGTTTGCAGTTGTATGACCACTAACAGTAGTGGAAGTATAGCTGAAGTAAGGGGCTGCTGAAGCCCCATGGTACCATATCGGCAAGTTTGGCAAAAGTTGAAGGGAGACGATTATTCATTCCAATTTTTGCCAACATTTCCTCCCTCTGTTTTTTCAATCAACAGACCAACAGGGGCCAGGAGAAAGCCTGTGGGTACCCGTTTCTCTCTAGGTCCCTAAGGATATTGAGGTGAACTTTCTATCGTGAGTTGCCCTTACAACTGGTGCCCACGGCGTGCCGAGTTTGCCATGATGCCCGTGGCCAGTTTCCGCTGTGCTGGGCGCCCGTGAGCAGCCGGCCTGACCTTCACGCGAGCGCGACGGGTGTGCTGTTCCTGTATTTATATGATTTTGTGTTCTCTCCCTTTAGATTAGAATATGTAATGGTCTCGTTATGGTAATTGCCGCAGGTAAGAGCAATGCTTCCCGCAGGCCCTGCTGCTGCTGGCGTTGTGCTCCATCACTAACAGCTCTCCTCCTCCTCCTCTTCCTCCTCCTGTGCTCAGCGTGCGGCTGCAGCAGCTCTGGGGCTCTCTGGGTCTGTCTTTGCCTGTCCCTGTCGCCACCGCCCCATCTCCTCCCGCTCCCTGCACACCGAGCCCCGTGGGGTGCCCACTGCCCGCCCACCCGCCCAGGCGGCTGCCGCTCCCTCCGGCTGCTGCCAGGCACGGCCAACGCCAGCACCTGCCGCAGTGGGAAGCGTTTTGGTCACGGCTGGGCCTCTTTGTGTGTGTGTTTGTGGCCGGGGCACCATGGGATGGGATCAGGGACGGGGCAGCCACCTGCAATATGCCGGGTGCAACCCCTGGCCCACCTGCACAGCATCACCTCCGCAGCGGTGCTCACCCAGAAACCAGCGTGACTTGCAGGAGAAGAGTTGCTGTGCAGCTTTTGGTGGTTTTTTCCCCCCTTTTTGCAGATTTCACATTTGGCTGAGCTGTGATTTTTTAAGCACTCTGCTGGTCCACCTGTGAGTCAGAAACTAGTATTTTTTATTTACTACACCATTGCGGAGCCACTGCTTGTTTTTTACAACTTATAATTTCACATTGTCTGTGAACCCTCTGAAACAAACACAGCAAGAGAGAAAATAACCCCTCCTCCGTATCACTGCAAAAAGTAAAAGAACTACGCCTCTCACGAGCATCTTAACTTCAGTACCAACACGATGTCGATTTTCCTGTGCATGTGCCGGCAGGCGCGCGCAGCCCGGCTTCTCTCCCTGGTGCGGCTGAGCGAGTGGAGCCTCGTCTCTGAACAAAGTTGGAGGCTTCCCTTACAAGACGGCCAAGTAATTAGAGTTCATGCCAGACAGCTTGCAAGTGGAATTATAATATTTGTATGAAAGCCTTTATCTTTTGTGGTTATTACTTGCTCACTCTGCAGCTGCTGTCTCCCTATCAATCAAGGCGGTTTCGGGGGAGCTTCAAGGTTGATTGCATAGCTAAGGACTCGCCAGAAGAAAGTTCGGACTGGAGGAATGTGCCGGCTCCCGAGGCGGGCGGATGCTGCGGGTGCTCCCGGAGCGAGGTGTGCCTCACCCGCGCCCCCGCCTGCCGCAGCCGCCCTGCTTTTCATATGCGCAGGCGATGCATTGTTCAGTGCTTGCATGAATATTGCTTGAGCTTGTCCATTTGGTGAAAACTGTATTATTTTGACCATCTGCCATTCTGCTTAACTGCAGGAATGTAAAGTACGACACCTCCCTGACAGCCCTTCCCTCCCCCACGCTTTTCTCCCCGCGAACAGCACCGCAGGTTGTTTTTAATCCAAAACTGACAGCTCCACATTTTTCACAGAAAATGCCTTTGCACGCTAAGTCACATTTTTCACCTTTTTTTAATGTGATATTTCCCCTTCAGTCAATTGTCTTGAAGTATAAATCTGGTAAGTAAAGATTGTCTTTGAAATGCAAACGCCAGTTTGCAAACTGGCTGAGGGATTTCAAAGGAGCCAGTGGTACTTTGGGCTTAGCTGCAGCCGGACCTCAGCATTGTTCCCTTCACTGCTTTGAGTCATTAAAATATCTAGAGTTAGCTAAAGCACGAGGACAAAATTTTAACCCTTGTAGGGAGGAAACAGAACGCGATGCTGCCCGTGGCCAACGAACTCCATGGAGTTTCCGAGCATTATTCCCAAGAAGTAGCAGGATCAATGCAAGCTGTTACAATGCGCAGAGTGGGGCTGCTGCAATTCCTGGTGATGGGGTGGGATAGGCTGTAGTGTTCAGCGTGAGGTTTAAAATACCCCGAATCACTCAAGCCATCTGTGGAAAACGCAGCTGAGTCAACTTGGGTCTTTGTCCTTAGATGGCAGGTTGAGTCCCAGGCGCCTTACTGCCTGCAGAGCCCTGTGGCTGCGACCTTGCCCACAGATGTCCTGTCTGCCTTGCTAAGCCACGAAAATTCCCTGGCTTGTTGCCCAAGGGCAAGGCTCGCCCTGGTCGCGAGCGGGGTTGTGCCTGCTCACCACTGCCCGATGGGCAGCTCAACCATCGGCAGCTTCAGCCAAGGCACTGGCTGCGTTTTGGTGCGTTTTCTGCACGTTTGAGAGTCACCTGGGCTAATAAAAGTTGAAGGGAGTATTAAGGATAGCCCTGTAATCGTCAATCACATAAACTAACAGCAAATAAAGGCACAGCCTGAAAACGTAGCTTATTGTTGAACTGGAAATAGGTTTGTGCTGCAAAACGCAACCATCAGTCTGGAGTTCAGAGGTGGTCGCACGGCTGCCGAGACTGGCCCCGACCTTCGGTGTGGGCTCGGAGCCTTCCTCCCTTCTCCCCATGGGCTCACGAGCACCTGGGTATGAGGCCGTTCCTCTGTCCCACCTCAAATAAACACCTTTGTGTTAAGACTTAGAGGGAGAATTTTAACATGGTTTAAAAATACCATACCCCAAGGGAGCTGATGAAATGACACTGACGCTGGGAAGTGCCTCGGGACAGGTCAGAACCCCAGCAGCAAGAGCAGGGCTGGGTTGCAGCATGCGTGTTTGTATTCCTCAGAGCACCATTACAGTCGCGCAGGGGAGAGGCAGGAGTTGCACATGCGCACGCACCTCAGTTTATTCATTTACTTCTTAGTTTAATGGCTGTATCCTCATCTGTTCTCATTCAGACAACCTATTTAGTCCTGGCCTCTAGTCGTAATCGCCTGTGGGGAATAACTGAGATGTAACTTCGTGTTGTTGAACAACAAAGCGTAAACACATGTAGGCACTACTACAGCCATCCAGGTTCCCCGGCCTACAAATAAAGTGCTTGAACAGTACCTGATAATGATGGGTACTTAGTGTCCTGTTTAAGTAGTGGAATTAATCAGAAAAAATTGGGATTCTTTGGGGTTTTTTTTCGGAGGCTAAGACGCCTTCCAGGTAGAGTTTCTTGAAAGCATTCATGCTATGGAAACTCATTTCCAGCTCTCTGTAGTAGATTAAATACAGAAGAGCCGTTTAGTGACATGCAGCAAAAAATAATTTTACGTAACACACACTCGAAAGAAACACTTTTTGAGTTCCGTTGGGGGGGGGGGGTGTCGGAGCTTTGAGCGAGCAGGATCGGTGCATCCACCCCCCCACTATCTCCCAGTGCTGGGCTGCGGGCGGCTGCTGGAGCTGCCAGCGCCTGCAGTGTCTGCGCCAACTGGCACCCCCAGCCCGAAAGGGGCTGCTGCCAGGGGGGCTTCCGTGCACTCGCCTGGGTGCTGCCGAGTGCTCATGGCCCAGCCACTCCTCGCTTTTTCTGGGAGCTGGCAAACAGAAATTCCTTATTTCTCCAGGAAAGTGCAGCATGGCAGTTCCTCAGCTGCCTGGGCCAAATTTCTACTATAAATGTCAAGTTCACCTGAGTGATACCCAAGATTAATTTGGAAGAGGAGGTGGAGAGGGGCTGCATTTTGCCAAGCAGGTGTTCTGATGCAAAGACAGGCAGGCTGTTTCTGTCCTTACACTATTGTTTCTCTGCCTGTTCTGTTTTCCAGGCTGCCTCACCACAAGTGCAAGCGCTGACCTTACTGTCTCCATAGGAATAGAGTTAGCAGACCAGACCTCGCCCACGTTACCACGCGCCTCGAAGAGCAGAGTCTCTGGGAAGCTTCGCCGCTCCGCCAGTGCTCTCAGCAAGTCTTCCAACTGAGGTGCTGCAGGAGCAGAACTCCAGCCAAGGGAACCCAAGAGACCTTAAAATAGATTAATTATTTACTGCCTCTACAGAACTTGCAATTTTGGATGAGCACGTGTTGAAGGGGACTGGCGAGGGGTTTGCACTGTAAAATTGCAGTTCTCGTGTCTTCAGACAGAGATGGCCGATGATCAGATATCACCTGCGTTATCATCACGCATTTCACTTGATTGTTTCCGTCACAAAAGAGAACAAAGGCAATGGGAGCTCTCACCGCTGGTGTGGCAGCGGGCGGATGGCAGCACGCACTTCTTCCCCTCGAGCACCTGTGCACAAGTACTGGTGTCGCAGCAAGAGGACACGATCCAGTACTGCAACCGGTTATTTAATGTAACTTTAGAGCATTGCTTTTAGTCATTCCGGTCGACACTTAATTGTGTATTAGGGAATTTTGTCTAAATAGAGGTTTTCCTGTGACTACCCGTGTAAGAAATGTTTCCCTCCTTTGGACCGTGGGTGACTGATGGAGGTGCTTTCCAGTCTATGTTCAACCTCTGCTCCCCTTCTGTTGTCTGTGGCCATCCAGCGCCAGTTTTGTGCATGTAGCCAAGAATTAGTCATCATCAAAGAGGTCATTTACCTGAAATTCAGGAGGGTACTGTCAGTTTCACAAAGTGGCAGCACCTGCATTAAAATCTGTTTAATTATGGGATCTTGTTCAAGGTCAGGTGTCACTACCTATTGTGTAAAATCCTGAAGCCAGAGGCGCTCCAGCCGCCGCTCGGTCGTGCCCACTGCAGCACAGCAGAGCAGAGGACCACGCTCCTCTCCCATCAGGTGCCCGTGGGCAGCAGAGGGGCAATTACTGGGGTGGCAGCATCCAGCGCAGGCCCGAGGTTCCTGTTAGCAGCTGCTGCGCCAGCTGGGTTCAACCATTTACCTTCATGTCTTTGGATTTATTTTAGACAGAAGCACTCTTTCTCAGCACTGGCTTTGGCTTCGGGATTGCTGTGTCATTTGCAATAGTGCATGCGATGGCTGCGTACTGTGAACTACTCACTAGAAAATAAAAAGAACCAAATTCCTTTCTGAAGAGCAAGTGCCGCACATTTGCCACGACTGCTTCTCACCACGGTTTGAATAATTAAGACAGTACACCTCTTAGGTAATCACCTCACCTTGTCACAACATCAGGGCAGTAGTCTGCAATCTGAAGCATCTCTAGTTAAGTTAAACAAATCTGAAGGCTTTTGAAGACCTGCAGCGTCCTTCTGGCACTTTGTATAGTAAGGATATCTTGCATTTTCAACAGGAAATATATCTCAGTCTACGTGTATCATAGGTTTCTAGGGGTGGTAACTTTTTATAGCTAAAAATCACTGTATTATAAAAACAAAAGAAATCTGAGAGACATCCTGCAACTGCCCGGTGTGAATGAGGATGGCCAGACCGAAGGCAGAACTCCGTCGACGCTCCACCATGAGGGGACTTGTGAGATGCACCAGGCGTGGCGGGACGCGAGCCTCCGCCAAACGACTGCTGCGGGACCCACCAGCGGCCGACGCTGGGGCTGGGCTTCCCTGCCCCTCCTGGCGCCCGTGGATGAGAAGAGGAGATGGCTGTAAAGCAAATAATACTGTGTTAACTTTGGTTTTTTGACGTTTTGAACATCGGTGCCTGCCCATTCTCGAGTGTTGTGTCAGACCCCTCCAGCCCTCCTAACCCTCCTCAGGCCTGGGTCGTGTTGTTGCTTTTTGTTCAGGTTTTTTGTTTGGTTTGCTACTTGGCATTCAAATGCACACCTGTAAACGTAACGTGCTTTGGTTTAAGTGAGGGGGATTTGGCTTTCGGTGAAGCGAAATGCACCATTGGGCCACCGTTTTTTTTGCACTTCTACTTAGGTGTTCACGTGAACGTGTCTGTTTGCGTGTCAGCGTCCAGCCCTGTGATTCCCTGTCAATAGGGAATACTACTTTATAAACATTGCCAGTAACACTGAGGTAGCTTGACGCTTTGCTGTGGGCTCTGCCGAGGGGCTTATTTGGCCCGAGGGGCAGCCGGCTCAGGCCAAGGTGCCGCCGAGCGCCCTTGCTGCCCAGAGCAGGAGCGGGAGCTGGCGGCGCCAAGCATGAACCTGGCTGGCACGCCGGGACATGGGTAACACAGTCGTCCTGCTGGGAAGGAGCCTCGTTTGCTAAGGGTTTTGACTGCCATTTTGATTTTCTGCCTCACATTTTGGTTTTGCTTTCTACTGATAGTGTGTCGGTAAAGGAAATTAGAAAATAAAATGTGTATTTTAATTTATTTTATTTTCAGGACTGGATAGGCGAGGCTGTCATGTTCTTAGTTATCCAATAAATGGTCTGAAATAATTTCAAAGGCGCTCTTCTGAATAAAAGGACGCTTTTCTCATTAGAGCAATATGCATCTCTAATTCAGGGAAGAATTAAAACACTGATGAATAGTATTTTCCTGAAGTAAAAAACCTAAAACGATTAATTTGTAAAAATTTGGCTGTGGTTTTGTACTATGAACTGGACAACGAAGCTGTTCTGTTACCCCTCACAAGCCTAATAAATCTTAGCTCACAATAAAATTCTTAAAAGAGCAATAAAAAGGTACGTACTGCGTGGTGTGTGCAGCGTCTGTGAGGCAGGAGGTGCCGTGGCCGGGCAGCCGCTCTGCCTTCCGACCATCCGGCGATGCCGGCGGCTGCTCCCAGCTGGCTCCTGGCCGTGTGCCGTCTCTGGCTGGCGGTGCCTGGGCCCAAGCAGCCGGAGCCGCTGGGCGAGATTCAAGCTGTCGCAAGTGTCATGGCTTTCTAGATCTGGTTCAAATGCAGCAGGGACGTTCGCGTTAAAGCCAGTGTATGCGAAGCAGTGACGTGGTGTCACCGGTGCGGGTTTTGCCTTCCCACAGCGCGTGCTGTGCTGAGGACCATGGCCGCAGACAACGGCTGCCGGGTGCGCAACCAGCAACGCCGCTTCCAGACTTGAGTGCCGTTTGGCAAAACCTTAAGCGTTAACGCCACACCACGACTGAAACGAGGGCACCTTACCGATTCACACCTCGCATTCACCTGACTGTATTCTTAATTTGGGGGGCACCTGGAGCCTCAGCTATGCCGTTTGCAACCCCCTGGCTCCCAGCCGCCCCTGGAGGGCAGGTACCTCCCGCTGGCCCCAGCCCTTCCCGCTGCACAGGGTAACAGGGATGGTCTTGCCCTTGTGAGGCCACACTGCCACCAACTGTGGGCTAAAAGGGAAAGAACGAACGGTTTTGTTGGGCTGAATTCTGCCAAGCTACTACTGAAAATTGCTTTTGTATGGCTAAGGAATGGCTTTGGGGCAAAATAAGAGGATTTTCACCCCTTCTTCTAAAGAATAAAAGTTGCTTGCAGAATTGTGTTCTTATTAAAGGTTCTGTACTTTTGTCACTGTTCATAAGGGCAGGCCACCTAAAAGATGCAGTAAAAGATTTTTGAGTGTTTCAGCCTACCTGTCACAGGCATGTTCCTGCAGCAAGCAGCGCTGACCGAGTGGGCCGGGGCCGTTCACACTCCACCAGGGTTGTCCTTCACGGGAAGCTCAGCCCCACGCACGTGCTTACAGAGTACACCTCTGCTAGGCGCAGGTACTGCTGGCCAAAAACCAGCTCTCCTTTCTCATCTGTTGGCTACAGACTGTTCTTTTTTTTTTTTTTTAATTTTTTCTTTTTTTGTCCCGTCCCCTGCCATGAAGAGTCCCTTGCTATTGAACACCAGCAGCGCTGCCGTCGGAGGCGCTTCTGCAGCTCCCGCTTGGGAGCCTTCATTACAACACGTGGGCGGCAAGAGCACATGTATTTGATGACCATTTTCAAAGCACCAGCCCTTCAGCTGAGTGTGGAAGCCCCTCCGGAGAGCACTGCCAGTGCCCTGACCCTGCCGAGCGTCCTCGGCGGCCAGGCGGGAACTGCGGAGCCTGCGTGACAGCGGCATGAGCTGTGGCCACCGCTGAAGGGGGCTTGCAGCGGTGTGCTGGTAGTAATTACAGACCATTATGAAACCCCAGAAGACATTATCTATATACAGTTTTTGCAAGAAATGCATGACGACGAGGCTTCCCTTTCTAAGCCGTGTAATGCCTTATTGCCGAGAGATTTGCATGAACATTAAAACCAATATGTTTCTAATGGTGATTTTTCTACTCTGTGGAGACATTACTTAAGAAAATGATGGGGATCTGTGCTCTCAGTCATAATTATGTCAGGGGTGCTTATGCATTACCACCCACTTATGCCAGTGGGAATGCGAGGGGATTATTTGGCAGTGGGAAAAGACACTTGGAAATGTCTGTTCCTTTGCTGAAGAGAGACAAGAAAGTTCTCGCTTAAATTGCTTTCAGGTGCTTTAGTCAGAAATGGAGAATTAATCCAAATGGCGCCAGATAAAGCCCTGAATGTCTCCATTTGCAGAAACAACTTTACACACTAACTAAGCATTAGGAACCCAGCTTCCACCCAGCTTTCGTCAGGAGGCTCCTTGTCCCAGGCCCAGCACCGGCCACACTCGTGTTGAGTTTTGTGAGCAGCCAGGAACCGGCCGTTTTCCCGGACAAGGGTTAGCAAATTGTGCAGGACCAGCTGCTCAGGACAGCCAGGGAGGGGTTGGGGTCACGCCGGCGCCGTCCCTGCAGGGACCCACGCACTGTCCAGCACTGGTGGGGTGAGGGACGTGTCTGTGTCCCTGGGGCTGACGTGGGCACCCAGCCCCAGCCTGGCGGGCATGGCCCCGGCTTCTGATGTGGTCAGGGCTTCAGCCGCAGCTAAACCACTGCCTTTCCTACCATGCGGCCCCGGCTGAAGGCCGCATGGCCAAGGGGGTGCCCAGTGCTGGTCTATGATGGCTGCATCACGCTGGAGGAAGCTGGATAATTTACAGGGCATTAATTGTACCATCCAATTTAATTTGCATCATTAGTTGAGCTGTATAGTGCCCATGCACCCCAGGGGATGGATAATACAAAGGTGTGTACCCCCACCCCCCCCCATCAGCAGGTAGGTACAGGTACAGGGCAGATGTGGTGCCCGGGCTGCCCGCAGTCCTGGCGCAGCGTGCCGGCTGTAGCTCCCTCCGCACATCACTCCCCAGACCAGCTTCCTTGGGGCGCACGCGCTCAGCAGCTGGCGCAGCCTGGAGCCTGCCCTGCTCCCGCACCCCAAACCCGGGGGGGTTGGCCATGCAGGGGCATCACGACACCTGAGCAGGCCTGGGTGGGGGCGCCAGGGCCCAGCCAGCCGGGACGGATGAGGCCAGCGCCACTTGACCCGAGCGGGCGCAGCACCCGGCCGTGATGGACAGGCAGGACGTGGGGCATGCGGGCAGAGTCCAGCCTGGTGCGGCGTGGGGGCAAGCAGGCAGGTGGCTGTGGGCTTGAGTCACCCCCAGTACCACCAGCCCGGGCAGCTGCTGGCAACAGGCAGAAAAATGTCCACAGACAGACATATGTTAAAAATATAAAATAAAATAAAATAATACATAAATTAATTTATACTTATACATAAGAATGCCTAACACTTTTATATGTATTCTTATTGCTATATCTATTATGTTCTATACTATATAATTATATAACCATTATATATTACATATATCATGCTATAGTAGATCTAATTATTTCTCTAATATTTTGTATTACGTATATCTACATATGTATATTAGATTTAGCATATATTATAGGTATTAAATACACACGTATATAATATAAGCGTAATATACATGATCTATGATCTATGTATTATATAATGTATGTAATGTGATATACATTATATAATATACAGCACATTATACTATATATGCAGTATGTAATGTATATTATTCATACATTAGTATTTGTTTAATAATATTAATATTCATTACATATTTATTAATTTTATCAAAATATGGATTATAGGTTATGTATATACTATATATTACACATACATTATATATGTATATATACATACGCACACATACCTAGTATGTACCTTAGCTATATGTACATATTACTATATAAACTATAATATTGCATGCATAACATATATGCAGTATACTTTTATTAAAAATTTATATAAGAAAATTATAATTATATAATCTCAGTAACGGATGAATAATATATATAATAGATTATATAATGAATATATAATATAATACATGATACTATATATTGCCTAATGCATATATAATATACATTGTAGAATATTCAACGCACTGTACAATACAGTATATAATACTATAATTATACATAACTTGTATGTATAATATATATGTTATATGTGCATACATATGTGCACCTATACATATACCTACATATGTATGTATACATGTACATACACAACAGTGCATTATATAATGCATACTCTGTGCTCCATAATACACAAATTATGGCTACAAAGCTCATAAAAAATTCTGTAAGACAATATTATTTCATTACACGAATCTTGATAATGTATCAATAACAATATATAATGCATATATAATATTATGTACTGTATATAATGTATTATAATATGCATTATATAATAGGCAATATATAATATATATTCGATCATATAATAAACATTGATATAGGATGTGTAATATACACTCTACTACATATTATGAAGTATACTTATAATCTATATAAAATATACTGATATAAAAGGAATATAAATTATATATTTGTTTTACGTAGAATTGTAATTTATTAGGCATAATAAAGTGTGTGTGTGTGTGTGTGTGTGTGTGTGTGTGTAGAACAAAAATAAAATCAAACGTTCCAGCTCCGTGGCCCATGCAGATGCACAGCACTTTCCTCAGTTTTTTCCTTTGAACTCTTAATTGCAATACATATAATTTACATATGAAAACCTGTAAAATTAGCAAAGAAAATGATGACTTGGTTCCTTATTCTGACAAATAAAACCCCATTCTGAGCTGAAGCGGAATCATGTCGTTTACCCCCCCGCGGCTGTGACCACAGCCAGGGCGGCCGCCCGGCCACCCAAACCCCCTCCGGAGGCCAGCCCTACTGTCCCAGCAGCCCGGTGCAGCACAGGCAGAGTCTTTGCTCTGCTTTCAAACGCTTTTGCAAATCAACTTCCCCATCGCATGAGAAAAGGTTGAAAAAATTAAGTTTGTTGGAAACTACGGTAGTCCTCAGGCCATGGGGTGAGGCATGCGGAGTGCAGGAGACAAGACAGGGAACTGCTTGGGCTTTACGCTCCCTCGCCTTCAAAGCTGCAAGGGGCTTTTATTATTATTTAAAAATAGTGATTCTTTTCCAAAAGTAACAGGTGATTTAACTGCAGCTGGTGGACAGCTGTTAAAAATAATGTCCAATTTACCATAACGGGAGGATGTATTCCGGAAAGTGTCCCCATGCTGGTTCCCCTCCGCCGGAGCAGGGCCACATCTCCCCGTGCCGGCGCCGTCGATGCAGCCGTGCCACCACCCTGCCGCAGCCACAGTGCTCGGCTCTGCCTGATGTCAGTCTCTCCCTGCCTGGACTGATGAGAAAGGCAAAATCGGAAGCTGGGGCCAGAATATTACTGGCATGTTTGTGCCTTTGCTAGATGCTACATATCTTTTCAGCCACCCACTTAGATTAAATAAGACTTTTTAAAAAAAAAAAGCCTGCCGGTGTCCTGCCCTGGAGCTTTTATCTGCAGGACAGCTCTGTGAAAGGAAAGGCCATGCTTGGCATGTCCATCTTGCTGATTAACATATCAAGTGTTTCCACGAGGCAGACCTTTGTTATGTGGATTGTAAACTAAATTTAATTAAAACCATTTAAAGCCATAATGAGGCTTTTTATCTGCATGGAAGGATTTGAGATGTTTGAATGCAATGTGCAAAATGCAAGTAGTCTGGGCACCCTGCTCCTTCACCAAGGGGAGATGCCTGGGTGCCGCAGGTAACTCGCTGTACCATGCAGCTGCAGTCGCCTCCCTGGCCCAAAACACCCGCCGGGACCCAGCACCCTCGCAGGTGGGTGATGGGACAGGAGGCATGTCGGCACCGCCAACGCACAGCACCCCGCATCACCCTGCAGCATCCCACAGCACCCCGCATCACCCTACGGCCCCACTGGGGACAGCTGGGCAGCAATGCCTGCGGCTCCGTGAGCTGGTTTTCCACCCACCAGCACATTAAAAAGCGACACAGGTTTTGTAAAGAGGTTGGCATGGGGAAGAGGTCTGAAATCCAAAGCAAAAGCCCTGTCCCCGGCCCACCTCTGGGCTTGCCCCAGCCCCTGGGACATCTCCTCCCACCCGCCCGCCCAAGGAACAAACCAGAAGCCGCTCGGCGAGGCCAGGCTGCCTCCTCCCGCACAGCCAGCCTCCAAAATCTTGGGCTGTGCCCACTTGCATTTGCCAGCGACTCCTCCGAGGGAGGCAGCCGATGGATGAACCTACTGTATTGACGGCTGCGAGTGACCGTGGTGCTGATGATAGCAAAAATTGCCAAAAAGTCGCACTCGAGAAGCGGCATCACAGAGACCGCTCCTCCACTAGCGTCAACGCTGGCGCTGACACCAACGACAGGAAAAGCTCTTCCCAGCAACTTGCTAGCTCTGCGCCCGCGGTTCAGTGGTGGCCTTCGAGCTGCATTTTTCAGGATCCTGAAGGTTCCTGTAATTAATCTCCCTGGTTCCTTTCAGTTTGCAAACAATCTGTTTCAGACCATGTGTTCAGCTCTTTGTGCGCTCAGTGAGGAGGAAGGCTCCAGCAGTTTGCAAACCGGGCAAACGTCTCTGCCCATGTGCAAAGAGAGTGAGCGACCACTGTACCTGCGCGCCAACTGCCTCCAAGAACTGGAAATCGCATCACATTTGGGGTAGGATCAGCATTTTCCGTGGTGCCCAAACCTGCTCCTGCTGGATGCATTGAGAGGCATCAGCAAATTGATTTGTTAGCTGACAGCAGGAGGCTTTGTTTGCACAGTGCTGGCCGGCCTGCACTGCCGGATGGCGAGAACATGGCACCGAAAAGGCAACACCTGCATTCCCAGAAGGTGCTGCGAGCGGTGCTGGTCGAGCTCCGGTTTCGGCCACACTGCTCAATGCTCGGCATATCCACCGACCTAGAAGTGGGCTTGCGGGTCTCACGGACATGGAGGTGGAGGCAGAGGAGAGCCGGGCTGCAGTCCCACCTCGGGGCCCGGGCTGTGGGACAGCGCAGGGGAGGAGCAGCTCTGCGCTGGGGCAAGTTGGTGAGGGGTGGGGACAGATCCGTCCCCAAAATATTGCCCAAAGGAGGTTTGCTGTGAGCGGGTGGCTTTGTAACCCGTGGTGGTGTGATGCCCTTCCCTTCCAGAGTCGCAAGAGACCTGAAATGGTGATGCTGAGCACTCCCCGTAAAATCCCTGGGGCAGTTGGTGCCTCTCACGCGTTAACGACCTTCTCCAAAGCTCTGCAGCGGTGCAGGTGATGAAAGGAGGGTGCAGTCTCTCTCTTGCTGTAGCCCAGTGATGCCAAAGGCGATTCCACTGTTTTACAGGATGTTTGTGAACAGACCCCAGTTTCCAGCGTACTCCAGTTTCACCTCTCCTTACTCCCCAAAATATGAGCCTCCGCTAACGGCACTTCCCACTGCAAGGTATGTTCCCCTCAGCGGATGATGAAAAAGTGTGGGCGCCAATGGCTACCCTGACGGCTCCCTACAAGCCTGGGACATTCTTCTGACCCCAACAGCTTTTAGCTGACTCCTACCTGGAGATGCATGAATTTACTTGACTATTGGGAAACCGATACCAATACGAAGCAGTTGTTCTGTGGCCTGTCGGTGCCACAGGCTCAGAGCAAAGATTTCGGCAGGGGCACTGATGTGAAGATGTGGATGGAGTCTCTGGGCCTCTCCGAAGGATGCGCTGGGCATCAGTCTGGAAACGGTGTCCAACGGCCCGAGAGGATGGCCACATGCATTGGCAAACTCCCCTCGGGGAGCTCCTGCTTCGCATGAGCGGAGAGACTGGCCTGCCGGGCCCACAGACAGCTGTGACACACACCGGGTTGTGACAGCCCAGTAGCTGGGGCTTTCCGAGGCCAGGGAAGCCGGGAAAAGCAAAACCAGACTTCTTGCCAAGCACGTTTTGCTGCCTGTATCTCTCAGGCTGTTGAGGCCAGGTTCTCTTTTTCAGTGTATCAATTTACAGCTAAAACCACAGCTTCGCCTAGACCTGAAGTCAGTCCTGACAGAACGAAGTCGGTTTCCTAGGAATCAAAGCAGCAGGAGCATACTGGCTCTGGTGCTTTTTAGCCTGACTGAACAAGAGGAAGAAAAAAAAAATCCTGCTCTAGAAAGATTTTCTTTCTCTAGAAGCTCTGCTGTATCAAAAAAATATTCAGACATGTCCTGGGAAGCTTCCCTGCAGGAAGCTCCAGAAGGCCACCTGCCTCTCCCACGGTGAAGCAGCCGCGTCTCAGACAGGAGCCTTTAGGCGAGTGAAAGTGGCAGGAACAGGTTGGAAACCACTTCCAGTGAGCAAAAGCCTCAAAGGCGTTGTCTTCCCTGAGACAGAGCATGCCAGAGCACCCCAGCCGAGACCTCTCAGCCCAGACTCAACCCTTAACACACCAGAAGGTGACCAGGTATTGGCATTTGGGGTTGCCAAGCAGAGCTGCATGCTACGAGGTTGGCTCCGTGGCTTCTCCTGCTGGCTAAAGGGAGAGATCATATGGCTGTGCTGCGGCACCTGTGAGAGGGGTTTCACTGACCCAGCATCCATCTTCCCCACTTACACCGATACTGTAGCAACTTTTGGAAACCAAAAACAATTTTTGGAAACGTTTTTGACCAAACGCATGCAATTCCCAGGTGCAGACGCAAGCCCTGGAGCCACAGGTGCACACCAGGGCTGATGACCCCAAACTGCTGCCACTTAAAATGCTCCTAGGACCAGGCACGTCCTACCTGAGCCCCACCGCGGGCTATGGGATGCAGCCGCCTCTCCCCTGGCAGGGTGAACCAGGGTGCTTTGCACCTTGTTTTCCCCCTGCCCCAGTCACTGCCCTGTGAGGCTTTTTCACACTTTGGTGTCTTCCCGTGTTCCGGAGGGGAGCCCCAGCACGCCCAGTTTGCCAAAACCCTGTAGCTATCGAAGGATGCTGCAGAAATCCCACCAAAGAGCAGAGTGGGACCAGGCATGATCAGGCTCTAGCCTTGAAACGAGGCATGCAAAAGCTTTGCCTTCCTTCATAGCGAAAGCAGGATGCAGCTTTTCTACAGAGCCCCTTAACCCCCGCATCTCAGCGTGCCGAGCACAAGGGAAAGCCACCCAACCAAATAGCACGTCCTCTCCCAGGCAAGGATTTCTCCAAGTTTTCCACTTCTCCTTCAGAGGTGCTCCCCCTCCGCCTGTTTCCCCTGCAACACTGCCGCGGGAAGGTCCCTGCAAGCTCTTCTGCAGCTCTTGCCGGCAGCCAGACCCAGAGCACAGGGACAGTCTGAGCCCGGTGACGGCCGCAGGCAAGGGGCACGGCTCAGGCTCCAGCCCGCAGCCGGTGCCCGTGGCATGGGGCAGCAGCCCTGGTGCACCCTTCCACGCAGCGGGGCAACCTTCCCCTGGGGACCGGACACACCTCACCCTGCTCTTCTCCCCCCTTTAATTCCTTTTTAATTAATCTCATCAAAAGATGCAGAGCAGGCTGGCACCTAGCAGGGCACCCTGCCAGCTGAAGTCCAGAGCCTGGCTGCAGCCCCCCAGTTCCCCCCCAGAGCCCCCCAGGGCCAGCCCGGCAGGGAGAAGCAGGAAGCAGCAGGGGCACGCTTGAATTTGAAAATATTTTATTTGAATAGTAAATAATTATACAGTTGAAACAGTTCTATCGAAGCACTCTATAAATAGCTAACAGTTAAGAAAATAATGTGTGTAGAAAAAGAGATTGCATCTAAAAGTAAGAGCTGTCAGTTGCACAGGATAAAATGGTTAAGATCGTGTGTTATTCTAGGTATAAAAGTTAAAACCTTTTTAGCAGATCCCTTTAGAAAAAAAAGATCTTCTAAAATGCACAGTGAAATGGCAGGCAGGGGAGACCAAAGAAAGCGCATTAGAATATCTGCAATCAAATAATATCAATCTTTATAATTAATATAAATAAATAACGAATAAATAACATAATTACTCAAACCAACATATACAGATAGTCAACTCATGAGCTACCTTAGTAAGGGCAAAACAAACGAGAACAGAAAGTTGGCATGTCACAGTTAAGGCAGTTTCTACAGCATTTTCTGGAGACCATCAACAGCAGAGTCAAGGCATTTGTGGCTATACTAAAGGGAATTCTCGTTTCTCCTCAAGCGGCCTGATCCGTTCATATTTATAAGAACCAAAACGAACGAACAAAAACCCAACAAAACCAAAAAACCAACCAAATAATAAAAGAGAGAGCGAGAGAGTGAGAGAGCGAGAGAGACCCCGGAAAGGTAAACGTAAAGCCAGATTCCAGCAGTTCACAAGCCATATTAAAGCTAATCATGTGGCGAGTCCAAAGCACAGCCCGCGGGACGGCTGGGGAGCGGGGCCGGGCCCCGGGAAGGCACGGGCGGCTCTAGCAGGCGGGACGCAGCGGCACCTGCAGCAGGATGACCTGCCTGTTCTCGGAGGGGTGGCACTTGTTGATGTGCCGGGTGAGGCCGGGCGAGCTGTAGAAGGTGGCTGGGCAGTACTTGCAGGGGAAGACCTGGGCGGCGTGCAGGAGGCGGAGGTGCCGCTCCTGGCTGCTCTTGCTGGGGAAGGTCTCCCCGCAGACGGGGCAGAGCCGGCACTCGGCGGGCGGCGGGGCGGGCGGCTCCTCGGCAGCGGGCTCCGGGGCCGGGGCGGCGGCGGGGGCCGCGGCCGGGGCCGGAGCCGGGTGGCCCAGCAGGTGCTTGCGCAGGTAGGCCTGCCGGCGGAACCGCTTGGCGCAGCGGGGGCACTCGAAGAGCCCCTCCTCGGAGCCCGCCTCCGAGGCGCCGCCGGGGCTCGGCGTGTCCCGCTCGCTGCCGCTGCCGCCGGCCGCCTCCTTCGGCGGCTCCTCGGCCGGCGCCCTGCCCGCCTCGGGGCCGCCCTTGGCGGCGGGCGGGCGCGGCTTGTGCCAGCGGCGGTGGGAGGCGAGGTTGGCGGGGCAGGAGAAGACCTTGTCGCACTCGGGGCAGCGGTACTCCACCCGGACGATGCGGGAGCAGCGGTGCTGCGCCAGCGCGAAGGGGTCCCCGTACTCCTCCTTGCAGAGCTGGCAGATGAACTCGCCCAGCGGCCGGGCGCAGCCGCCCCGCGCCTTGGCCGGCGCCTCCACCGGGCCCTCCTTGATGCGCAGCCCCAGCACGGGCGACGTGGTCACCTCGTCCTCGAAGGTCAGCTTGCGGATCGCCTTCGCCTTCTTGCCCGACGGGGCCTTCTGCCGGCCGGGCTCGGCGGCGCCCGGCGGGCGCTTGGCGGGCGGCGGGCGGCCCGAGGCGGGCGGCGCGGCCGGGGCGGGCGGCGCGGGGGCTCCGCCAGGAGCGGGGCCGGGGCCGGCGGCGTGGGCGGCGGGCGGCTCGGCGTGGCCGGCGGCGGCGGCCCAGAGCTTGAGCTCGGCCGGGGCGAAGAGGAGCGGGTCCATGGTGCCGGGCACGGCCGGGGCGGGGAAGGACTCGGCCGAGACGGGCGAGCCCAGGCTGAAGCCGCGCTCCAGGTACTTGTCCCTGCTGACGGGCCGCGTGGGGCTGTACAGCGCCTGCACGGCGGCATCGGGCGTCCCGAACGGCACCGGCGGCGGTGAGTCCCGCGGCGGCGGTGGGGCGGCGGGGCAGGCGGGCGGCGGGGCGCCGCCAGCGGCGGCGGGGAGCGGCGGGCCGGCGGCGGCCTCGCGGCAGCAGCGCGCCCGGTACGAGACGGGGGTGGGCCGCCGGCTGCGCTTCACCAGGAAGCCCCGGGGCATCTTCGCGCCGCCTCCGCGCCGGCGGCGGCCGCGGCGCACGCTCCTCACTCTGCCCGCGGCGCGGCCGCCACCGCCTTTAAGCGGGCCGGGGCCATTGTTCGGGCCGGCGGCGGCGGGGCGGGCCAATCAGCGGCGCCGCGGCGGGCGGCGGCGGCGGGCGGAGCGGGTGCACCTGAGCCCCCGCCCGCCCGCCCGCGCGGGGCCCCCGGCGGCGGCGGCGGCACACGCCCGGCCCCGCCTCCCGCACGCCCCGCGCCGCCGCCCGGCCCGGCCCGGCACGCGCGGGCCTTTGTGTGCCGCCCCGCGGCGGGCGCTGCCTCCCCCGCCTGGGCCGGCACCGGCAGCGCGGGCGGCACGGGGCAGCGCGGGGGGGGGACGGGGACAGGCGGCAGCCCCGCGCCCCGCCCGCGGAGCTGTCCCCGCCGTTGTTTGCAGCCGGGACGGGCTCGGCACGCCGCAGCACCGCCCGCCGCCGGGGCCCGGCCGCCGGCCCGAGGGAAGCCCAGCGCAGAGCGGCCGGCCGCTCTCGGCTGGCAGGCTGCTGCGGGGGAGCGCCGCCGGCACGGGGAGAGGGAAAGTTGGCGCAGGAGGACGAGGAGGAGGAGGAGGAGGAAAGTCGCTTTTGTGGCGGCTGGCGGCGGCGGGGAGGCTGCCGGCCGGGAGGGTGCCGCGGCGGCCCCTCGGTGCGGCGGGTGGGTTTTCGCCGCCGCCGGCATCAGGTGCTAAAGGAAGGGTCTGGTCAAGCGGGGGAGAGCCGAGAGCGGGCGCGCCGGCCGGCGCCCCCAACCCTGCCCCGCACCTTCCTGAAGGAAACGAACCCCGCGCTATCGCGGGGCGCCGCGGCCAGCCTGGACGAGCGGGGACGCCGGCTGCGGCCGGGCCGGTGCGGCTCGGGGCGGGCAGCGCCGCAGCCCCCGGGAGACCCCGCCCGGCGGTGACCTGTTACGCGCTGCGCTCGCCGCCCGGGCCGCCGGCGCGGAGCCGCGCCCGCCGCGGGGCCCGGGGCCCGCAGCAGCGTCCCCCGGCTCGGCCTGTCTCCCCGGCAGAGCCGCGTGGATGGGAACGGCGGCAGCGGCGCGGCTCTCGGGTCTCCCTCGGACGCGCTACGCGCCGGGTGCGAGGCGAAGCAGCTGACACCGGGGCGACAGCCCCGCTCCCCCTTTTCCCGCATGCCACGGCAGGGCGTTAAGAGCCAACGCCGGCCCGCACGGCGGACGGGGACGCCGAGGATGCGCCCGGCGCTGCCCGGGGCGGCGTCTGCGGCGGGGCCGGGGGTGGGGGGACGACAACAGTGCCCGCTCCGGGGCGTGCGAGGGGGCAGCGGCGCCGAGAGCGGCCAGTCCCCGGCAGCGCAGCGGGCCCGCGGCAGGTGCAGCTGCGGCGGGGCGAGCACCGGGCCGCGGCCCCGCTCCCCCTTAACCCTTTGTCTGCGGCCCCGGCCCGGCCCGCGTCCCGGCGCTGCGCGGCGGCCCACGCGGGAGTTTGCGCGGGGAGCTCCGCGCTGCGGCACGCGGGGACGGGGGGGCGGCCGGGCCGTGCTGCTCCGCGCTGCTCGGCGCGTCGCAGGTGGTGGCACGGCGGAGTGTTGGGGGAGCGAGGCCGCCCCCCGCTGCGAGCAGCCGGCCGGCCCCAGGGGTGCGTGCGGGCAGCGCCACCCCGTCGTGTCCCCCCCCCCCCCCCCGCGGGTCCCGCGCGCCTTTGTGGGGGGCGGCGGGGCACGCGGGCGGCACGCGAGCGACCGCCGGCCCCCCCGCGCGGCCCCGCTCGCCGCCTTTGTGCGCCTCATTAGCATAAAGCTGCGCGACCCTCCCGGCGGGCGGCACAAAGGGGCGCGGAGAGCCCGGGGCTCGGGGGTGGGGGGGGGAGCGCCCGGCACCAGGGGCCGCCGCTCTCCCCGGCGCCCCATCAGCGGGCCGGGCCGGGCCGGGCTGGGCCGCGGAGGGAGGGGGGAGGGGGGTGGGGGGGTGGGGCCGCCCTGCCCGCGCAGCCCCCCCGCCCGCCCGGTGGGACAGGCGGGGCGGGGCGGCCCGCTGTGCATTAGCATACAGCTGCGGGCCCGCCGGGCACACGCCGCCGCTCCCGCCCCCCGTCGGGGCTGCACTCCGAGCCCCCCCCCCCCCGTCCACCCCGGCGCGGCTTTACGAGAGCGGGAGGGCGCTGCCCGGCGAAACCAGCGCTGCCGTCTCACCTGCCGTCGGCGGGGATCCGGTGCCGGCGGCCCTGGCCGGGGCGTACATGGGCAGGTGGGCGCGGTGGCGGCGTAGGTAGCGGAGGACGGGCTCCCGCAGCGGCGGCGGGCAGGGGCTCTGCTCCGCGGGGTCCTCCGGGGGCGGCTCGGCGGCGGGGGGCAGCCCGGGCACCTGCAAGGCAGAGCCGTCAGACGGCCGTCCCGGCGGCGCCCCGGGAAGGACGCTCGCGCGGGGACGGGCACCCGAGACGTCGAGTGCGGCGGCAGGGACCGAAAACGGCGCGAAAACGCGTCGGGGGCGAGAGGTGTGTGGCAGCGGGAGGGCGCGGAGCCGGCCAGGGGCGCTCCCCGCGGCTCGGGCGCGGCAGAGCCCCCGGCGCTGGGCACTTCGGTGGCGCTGAGCCCCAGGCCCAGGCAGGCGGTGCCCCCCGGCCGGCAGCTGCCGCCGACCCCGGGAAGGCAGGGCGTGGGGTGCCGGCAGGCACGGCCACCGGCTCCAGGGGTTCCCTGCCTAACTGGCACCGGCACCGCGACCCGAGAGCGCGGTGGCCGGGGCCGGCGGTTCTGGTGGCTAGCATCGCTTAGTCGTTTGTCCCTCCAGAATGACCCGTGCCGTGAACGGCCACGGATGCAACGTTGGCGTGGAACTGAACCAACGCCTTCGAAGGCGAGTGGGAACCGGTGGCAATGTCCAAGCTCTCGGCCACGGCCTTCTCCCATAAGTTTCTAGCGCTCACCGGGGGAAACCACCCCCCCGTTGCCTAACGTACTAGCTGCTTTTCACCGACTTCTCAGAGCAACCCCAGCTGCAATTTGAGAATCAGACCATTATTTCTTATTGAGGACAAGTGCCTTTTCTAGAAAATCTTGCGCTGCACATGTGTGCCCTCAGTTTGCTGTAATACTTCAACAGCTGATGTAGGTGCAAAAACCCAGCCCCGCCATCTGCATGTTTGCATAGCTGGAGTTCTGATGCTGAAATAAACACATGTTTGTGATCCTGCGAAAGGGTAAACATTCCCCGTGCCACCGCTCGGCTTCCAGCGACAGGCAAGGGCATCCCGTGCGAGAGTCATGCATACATCAAGTGCAGCGTTGGGGTGACAATTTCAATATGCAGGCTAAAAACGTAGTCCCTGTCCCAGCTGTAACTGCCTTTTCCACACATGTATTACGACTAGTGAACGTCTCCGTAAATACTGTCCCTGAATGCACGGGACTGATTTCCAGTTTCTGTGGAAACTGTAACCAGAACTGTCCGACTTCTGTGTATTTATGCTCACAGTTCTTAAACATCTCTTTCAAAGGTGTATTTTTCCCTCATTTTTAGATTTCATTACTAGTTTATCTGCATGCTGAAGTAAGCTGGAATACAAGCAACAGGAAGCAAAGACAGTAGTCTCTTGCTCCATATAGAAACACAGCCAGTCCTGAGGCATTTAAGATATATTCCGTAAGCTCATGGTACCCACTATGTATTTGGCAACGTGCCTAGAAGGAACACCCAAGGAAAACATATAAACGTGACATTTAGTAAAGGCAGTTAAAATCACTGTGAAGAAGGTCCAGATAAAAATACAAAAAGTAAAGACAAATTTGCACTCAGATGCAGATACCACCATCTATGTTCACGTAAGCAATTCTGACTCACAGAGGTGCTTTCGGACCGTTCAGCGAGACTATTTTTGTGTGTCAGGACTACTGCAACAAGAAAAGGGTAAGGCAAGGGAGTCTTTAATTTGTAGGACGCCAATTCCCCTTTCTCTAAAGTCGTTCATGCTTACAGCCTGTGAAATGCAGTTGAATGATGGCAAGAAAAAACACTTCCCATCAGGCCTCCCATTTTGCACCAAATTTCATTTTGTGTTCTTTTTTAGATGTCTTCCAAGAGAATCTAAAATAAAACTGCACTGAGGCACTTTCTCTAACGTGACAATAGGAGGAAAATTGCATCCAGCCCTTCTAGGAGGAGGCAGGGGTCGAGCATTTGTGGGGCTACAGCTGTGACATATGACAGCACACCAGTTTGGGCCATGGAAATGGGTGGGCTACAGTCTACACAACATCCCTTCCTTTTGTCACCCTGCCTCCATTTACAGTTGATTCTGCTTGTTTTCTGCACAGTTAAAAACTCTGTGAGCGAATACTTAAAAAATACTGCCGTCGCACAGAATTCCACCGCATTAAATAAAAGCAAAAGCAGCGTGAGGAGAGAAAGGGTGAATTGGTCCCAAGGAGTGGGTTGGGAGTATCAAGATCCAGCCTGCGAATTATGTTTGAGATCAGCCAGAAATTCATCGGGGGCGGGGGAGGCAGTTCTTGGGGTTGTTGGAAATCTGCAGTTAGCAGTTCTTTTTGTGGAGTGCAGCAGGCTTTGGATTTTGAGCAGGCAAAGTTATAGGCTGCTGCGACTTTATGCCTCCGTTTACAGTACTAAGGCCAAAGCTGTAAACAGCATTAGCCAACATTTTAATTTCATCCTTATGCAGGAAATCCACTTGTCACTGAAAAAGCCAGTTGCTTTCACTCTCTCGGCTACAAAAGCCATTCCCTGTGGGTAGATGTTGAAAAATCTACTTCTCATAGGCCCAGCTGAGACAGGTTTAGGATGGCCTGTAGTGTATTCTTATTAGGAAACATTAATAAAAAAATGGGATAACTGAACAAATAAGCCTCCAGATTCTGCCGGGTAGTTACACTAAACCGCAAGTATAATGCAAAAATGCTGTGAAGGGAAACAAAGCAACTTAAAGTTCTACTGGGAAATTTGAAAATATGCCCAAATAATGAAGCTGAACAATATGCTGTACTTGGTGAACTCCCCCCCCCCCCCCCCCCCCCCCCCCCGTGAGGTATAGGATCTGCTCAGGTTTCTCAGAGGAAATAGCTAAACAGAAACATAAAGCTTTAGGAGAAAGATGGGAGAAAAAACCAAAGTGAACAACACTAACAAATTACCTAAATAATAAAATGCACTTGCCAGTCATTTTTCTTACCTGTTCCGACATCAGGATTTGGCGCAGTTCCTTCCTGAGATCAATAAACCGATCGTGATAGATGGCCATGGACCAAGGTTCCCTGAAGTAGCTGGTTAAAAAAGAAGAAGTTTAGTTATCTTGTGAACCTCTCATTAACCACTAATAAAGTATTTACCTGCTTTTTTGCCTTTATAAATTACAGTTCTGGACCCATCATGATCATTTGTTCATAAAATGCCTCCCATAACAGCATGGTCAATCAATTCTTTTAATGGATGTTCCTGATGTACAGCCAGCTTCAGTAATTACATTTAAAGTGGCTTAATTCAGAGCTGTGGCAAGACCCAGTGAAGAATCCTGATTTTATCAGAATTTAAAAGCCTGAAGACCTGTAAAGAACGGTGTCTCCATTATCTGTCCTCATTTGAGAAAAGCAGATTGCAGGATTAACTGAACTGCTGCATAAACAAATTAAATTTGTGTAGACAATGACACAAATGTTGTTCATCATTAAGGTTTCTGGATTAATAAAGGCCAGAAAAACAGGCCACCACAGTGTTGCAATATGTTCTTTGCACTAGTACGCTTGAAGCTAAATGGAACCTATTCTAGGAGGAAGCTCTTGTAACTTTTTCTTTCAGTGACAGCATTCATGACAGCATTCTTCTGTGAAAAAGGAGTAAAAAGATGGAGAGGACATGACTCGATGTAGAACCTCAAGGCTGTAAATATAACTGGAGGCAGCTAGATTACAAAGCTGTGATTTATTTCTCCTTCCTCTATAATGAAAAATAATTTTTACGGCTTCAGTGAGATGATCTGTGTGTAATTCTTGCTAATGCTAACTGGAGTCAGGAGGCGCACCGCGTTCATCCCAGTAATGACTGAACAGATGTCAGCAAGGGCACAGGGGCACCCAGGAAGTTTTAAGATGGGTGCATTTGCGTGGCTGCGACCAACGTTCTCGTCTTTGGAATGGCAGCAGCATGCTTGGTGCCGCTGTCAGGAATACACGTATGCTATTGCTTGATTCCATTGTATGGTCTTTAAATGAACACCTGGACAAAGCAACTTAAAAGGCACTACACAAGTTTAATAATTCTGACATACCTGTCTACAGAAAACTAACATGCAGTTTCCTTTTAGCAGAAGATTTTTTTTTCATTAATGTCAAATGGCAGGATTTCCCCTCTCCCACTCTTTGAATGAAACTTCAGCTCTCACTAACACCCTGCACAATTAGTGACACTTTGTGCACCTGGCAGAACTTTGCTGGGTTTTTTTTACACTCATCCCATCATAAGCTCTCTTCCCCCTTCCCACTGTGCCCCTTCATCTGCGTTTCTCTTTGTATCGCAGGCTGGCTGGGGCTGCCTCTCCTAGATTTGCACAGTGTCCAGCACAGCGGGGTGCTCTCCGATAGATGTTTTCACAGTATAAATATTTATTGACACTACTACAAATACTGTGTTCTTGCTACGGTAAGTGCTGCCCAGCCTTGGAGTCTCTGGTAGCATGTTACCATGACTGATGCTACCCATTCATTTGGATATGAGATATTAGAAAAGATAGCTCAGCTTTAAGTATCTTTAAGTTATTATATACCTACAGCATATGCAGAAAGCTAGAGAAGAACAGGATATCCCGTAAATATTTTAAAAACTTCAATTTCAGAAGAAAACCCCCACCCAACACAAACCTTTAACTCAATGCTGATATTAGATAGCAAAGCAGGGAAAAAGGGGGGTGTTATACGAGAACACATTGAGATAATTAAAGATTCTCTCTTTTTACTGACGTGCCCTGCTAAAAGCCATGTTCCACTGGCCAAACATTTTGTTTTCAAGCTGGCATCTTAATTTTAATTCTAACCCTGATAAGGGGATTTCATCCCTTGATTGAGGCACATCTTCCAACTGCCTTACCTTGGTTAAGTTGTTCACCTACCTCACTGAGATGTTAAGTGATGTTTATAAAATGTTTCAGGGATGCTACACATTACTGCTACTGTTACCAACTCAGTCCATAACTGCGTTTTTAACTGTTCCTGTCAATATTCACAGATTTGGAGCTCAAAACCTGCGATGTGTCACCCAGTTTGCAATACTTGATGCAAATAAAATGCCCTTTATGGGGAATGGAGAATGTCTTGTCTGTATCTTCTAGATAAGCTGCCAAAAGGAGCTACCAGTGAACAACATTTACTCCCAGATTCCCTTTACTTCCCTTCACCTGAAGAAATGTAACCACTAAAGGCAATTTAAAGATACGCTTCACAGAAACAATTCACTTTCTTTGCTGGCTCTGTGTTTTTATCTATTTATCTTTTCAGTTAGAATCACCTTTCTGAAGGGGCACATGGTGTTTCTGAGAAAGCAGATCTACATATGGCTGCTAGAGGGAAGTTTAATAATGAAAAAAACCATTTGAAGCCAAACCAACAAGTTGACTTTCTGAGGCTCATTCTGAATTTTATTACCACTTCAGCAGCAGTCCCTCAGGGCAAGCTGTAGAAGGCTTGAAAGTATAATGCTCTTCAGTATACAAGATGAAGCTGGCATGCTACCAACAGAGGCTCAAAGGCTCCTCAGCTATCATGAGAACGGCATCTGCCACATGTGTTTGCACCATTTAGTCTTTCATAACCTGCCAGACTGATCAGGCTAAATATGTACAAGATGACAATGTTTGCCAGGAGCATAACGGGTTTTCAAACTTGGTCACTTCCTAATGGGGATCCCCTGCTGGCAGACTTTTATATCGACAGAAGCTATCATGGGAAGGCACTTGTAACGAGATGGGATGAAATGGTCTTCTTTTGAAGACAATAAGCGACATCCTTTTTGTTGCTAGGAAGCTGGTCTCGCCTTTCATTGACAAACAATATTTAAAGTCTGTTCTGCCTCATTTGTGATGTGTAGCCTACATTAGACAAAAGGGAAGAAGGAGGAAAATATTTAGTGGCGTCCTGTACAAAAGACAGGGAATCTTTCCCTTTTCAAGAGATACAGCATTAAATAAAATGTACAAGGTTGGCCGCAGCTAGCAAGCAAAAATGGAGTATGCATGCGCATGGCTTTCCATCTGAGAGCTATCTGTATTTATTCTCCATTTCATTTGCAACTACACACCACTTTAGGAGAACAAGGCTTCTGCCTCCGTGAAAGCTAATTCTGAAGCTGCCGTATATCTGCGGTGTGTCCTGGCACTCTAAAGCAGAAGCAGCGAGGACCCAACACTGACCTCTGGCAGCGGAGGTCTAACAACATGAGATATATCACTGACAGCAAGATGTTAAGGCCAGAAAATCTTAAAAATGGAATGAAAAACCTTCAGAGTAACACACTCGATTTGTACAACAAAACAAAAAGCAAGATATAAAGTTAGAAAAAATCATCAATAACTGACATTTTTATAAATAATTTTAAATCCCATGACAAGAAAGTAATGGCGGAAAGGTGAAGACCAGCTCTGTAGAGTGGGATTATCTACTTGGTAGACCTAACCTTTTATCATTCACAAGCTTGGCATAACTGTACTACTCATAGAGATGAGTTTTATCACACCACTGCAATGTTTTCCAGACTTCTATACGTTGGGCAGAAAATGTGAAAATGAAGCAAAGCGAGGCCCAAATAATTTCCACTTATATTATTAAAGATGGGCTTCTGAGGACCATTGTTGATTTTGTCTTTATGCATTTCATATTGGGTGCTTTTCTTGGAAAATCTCAGCTGAAATCCTCTCAAAAAAAAAAAAAATCACCGGTGGAAAGAGAAACCGAAAGCAGTGATATGAATGTATCAAACATAGCAAAAAAAACAGAAACCAATTTTTAAAAAAGGTTTGATTTTCTCATTCCTCTTAATGTGAAAGTAAATCTCATTATTACAGCCTGAAAAATGGCAGTTTTCTTTTTTAATACGAGGATTGTAATATGTTTTTAATTACTTTCATCCCTTTTCTTGCTGCTTCCATGAGCCTGATGACAGCAGAGATAACCGGTGCCACAGCGGACAGGCCTGTAGGCACACCTTATGCAGTGGGAATGCAGAGCCCACGGCACATTAAACTACATGGAATAATCCCTCCCTGCAGGTGAGTTTATCAAATTACCAGAGTGCGTGTGTACGCCGAGACCGAGCGCAGAATCCAGTTAAGGGAATTTAAACTGCAGCCCTAAGCAGCCAGCACTCGCTGCTGCCTCGCCTGTGCTCCCGGTGACTTCTCTGCTGTGAGACCAGGACAAGGTGGGGGATTTTCAGAAGCTCGAAGGGCAGGTGGGTACCTGTTCCTTGTGACGATGCCTTTGAAAAATCCCTCCACAGACTACTGGCATGTTATTAACTACAGATTTTGAGGATGCTGTGTCTGTCAGTGTTCTTTTGCTACTCAAAGTTTTTATGGAAACAATAACAAAACCAAATTCAATTCCTTGCATCCCCACTACCCCCACTCTTTGACCGACACACATAAACTCGGAGGAAACAACTAAGTTCAGGAACTGGAACAATCTATGAAGTGGTTTGAATCTGTTTGCAACTTTTGTTAAATGTCTCTAAATCATCGTTAATACAGATCTGTCGAAATCATGTTCATTTCTTCACAAAGCGGTCTACAATTCACTAGTGACCTGCCTTACGTCCCATTAAACTCAGTGGGACTCTGGTCACCAGACTTGTATCTTCCATCATCCAGCACTGTACGCATATGCAGAGCAGCACACTTTTTTTAGTCCACAATACAAGCCAGAGTCATTGATAAACTTAATGTCCTGTTAATCTGTAAGTAGAGTCTCCTTTCCTCTCTGTAGCTTCCCATGTTTAGTACAACACGGTGAATTTTCAAGCTGGATGTCCATTTTTCTGGGTTTAAATTTCTTTTTTTAAAAGAAACGTAATGCTTGAAATGCAAAATATGCAGGCTCTGTCAGCTACATCTGGAAGATACTCTATCAGTTCTCAAATACTCAGACCTCAGAATATTCAAAGTCATTCCTTAGCACGTTTGGATCTTTACACTTGAATGGCTTTGGCGGTTTATGGAAGCTGAGTTCCTCATTGGTGCTTTTGGCACATGGCGGAAAAAACTACCCAAATGCTGGTGTGCTTTTCCTGCAGTATACCTCATTCTTTCTTGTTTTTGCCACTACCTAGGCAGTAAGAAGAAAGCTGCTGCTATTACAAACACCATGAACCAAACCAGAAGGACAAACACAGATGAAATCGAAGCAGCTGGTCAGCTGACACAGGCTCAAGTGTAATACAGTTATGCCAGGAGTGCCTATGAAGAGCAGGGAATTCCACTTCCCGGAGTGGGGAGAGGAAAGTACTGCAGTGGGTTGGGATGCAATGCAATTTTAATTTCCAGGTCATTCTGACATTACTTCCCAAACACAGTTTGGAGAAAAGACTTTTGTTAATCTGCAACACAAGTGCATGTAAGAAGAAATGTCCCATCTTGCCAGGAAAAGAGAAGATGCGTTGTTTTGGGCACAATATATGGATGTTTTTAAGACTCTTAATTACAAAGATACTGTGATTCCAGTAAAAGATGTAGAGTATTTCCAGATATACCTTGCATAGCTGGACCAGGAATCATAAAGCATAAATTTAAAGACAATAAAACCACTGAGCATTGCCTGCTAAATATCATCTGACCAATTGTTTTGAAAGACAGCTTGTTTATGTAGGTAAAAAGCAAGACTGATTTGTGTAAAATCCCATAAAGCACCACCTGAAAGCATTGTTCTTAATCACAAAGAACAGAAAATGTTCCCTGGTTTGTAATTTCTTAAAATTCACTTACAGCTGCTGAACAATCAAGCAAATGTTGAACCAACAGCATGACTGTAGCAAGAAAGCTATTTAACTCCTTACTCTATAGTTCTACTCACTGAACACCTGTTTGTCCATGCATTTTAGTCACTCCTGTTAAATTCATTAATCTAGGACACTCTGTTACTGCTCTGAGCCAGTAATTAGTAAAATCAGTAGTCTTATGGACAAGCCAATCTGTGATTTACTTCTTTGGGCTGATTTACAAAATAATGATAGTGTTCACTAATTTATAGGCTGACATTTCTTTTGTAGTTTTTGATAAGTAAATCATGGAAAGGAAGCCTGTGCTTTTTTACCACTTTTAACAGAACTATGACCAAACCCGCAACGTCTTTTCTTTTGAAGAGAACTGGTTTAAAACCTGTGGTTTACAAACCCCTTTTTTCTGTAGCTGCAATAGCAAAACATAGTGCAGTGCAACTGATCTTGCAGTTCTTGCTCAAGAAAAATGGCCACTGAATCCAGACCCTGTCGAGGCCAATACTGATCCCACTGGGCCCAGTCCAAAACCTCACTGGGGCTACTGCAGAGACCTGCTGGCTTCAGGGGGATGTGGGTCATGGTTTACACTACGTGTTGCTTGCCAGCATCTTCACTTTGCAAATGCCAGTTATCCATCATGACTGATAAATCATTTCTGTTTTCTGCATTTTTAATATCCTTGAAATTTTACATTAAATTGCTATTTCAGAAAGCAGATCTTAGCAATACTCGCTTCACATTGAGATACTGCAGTCCCTTCCTATTCTAAGTATCCTCCAGAGATATTCTCTGTTATTTCAGCACTGGAATTTGGTAAAGTTTAGATACTTCGATAGATAGTAGCAGTTATTGTGTAGCTGATTCCCACTGAACTGCTCTTTAAACTTTCTAAACTCTGTGCTCTTTAAAATTGATACAAAAACATTTGTCTGCTCTTTTTATGAGGAAATTATGGCTGACCCTGAAATAAGTTTTATTGCATTTTTTCACATAGTACTATTTCACACATAATGTGTTATGAAAAACAATTAAAAGGAAATTAAATCTGATGCACAAAATGAACAAATATGCTGTGTGCAGTGGTATGATTGCTTTTCTGCAATTACTTGTTTATGAATTCAGAGTTCAATCATTCATAATGGTTTGCATAATTATTAATATGAATCAGCAAGGTTCGACTGCAAATTAATGTGGTAAGATTCAGTTGACTAGCCTTTACTTACTAATTTGGACGTGGTGTTTCTTAGTAACGTAGCTCTTCATTAGCAAGTTAGCTGCTCCTTAAAAACTCCATTAATATATAGAAATCTAAAGCCACCTGAAGGGGTCTACCATTTATATTGATTTGCTACATAAGTACAGCTTTACCAGTGCACCTTGGGGTTAGCATTTAATTCTGGCAGGAAAAAAGCTGTTAGTGCTTTGATATCCCTTCATGTGTTCCTCCTTCCTTATTCTGTCTCTCTCATGATAAAAAGCACACAAATTTTCCTCTAATTAGGCTGTAAAGTGTACTGAGTAGCATTAGTCCCTCTCAGCCATGCTCACTACCTGCCACATTTCCTTTCTGTTTTTTTTTTATCCCTGCAGAAAATAAGTCTCACCATCTGCATGATGAACAAAAGCGTAAGGTGGAATCCCTTAAGTGTAATCATGGCGTGCTAATGGTATGGGATCCGGCAAATTCCAGACAGCAGTGCATTCTAGTATTTCTCTTAATGAACAATCATTCTTCATTTTTGAAAGTCTGGTTTAAAACCAGCTTTTCTGTGCAGCATGCATTTCGTGTGTAAATAATCACAGATTATCCAGGCTATAAGTAATAAATGTATATCTTTACCTGGTCCTTTTAAAAATAATACTGAAAACATCAAATGTTCTTCTTTTTCCTACTTTTTTGTTATATTGTGAGATTTATTAGAGTTGCATCAATAAACAGTCCAGTGTGGTGTTTCTGCTTAAATTCTCATTAAATGACACTGCTTAATAAATCACTTTTAGCCTAATGTAAACAGTACTATGATCTGTGAATTGAACTTAAGTGGAAAAGATCTAAATGGTTATTTTCAAATAAGTAAATGTTATTCATACCACTCAAAATATTTTTGAGCATTTAGCTTGTACAGCTAATACGAAAAATGTAGTGAGAACATAAATGACAGGGTCTGAAGAGAACAGCTAAGGGTAACGTCCAGTGATACTATTCACTTTTATAGCTTCTGGGTGGAATTTTCTAAAGCATCTTAGTGAAAGGGAGTTTGACTGCCTTCATGCATTTCTGATGCATGTTTGGCAGCCTTGTGTCTTACTGCATATCAGTACTTGTTGCTGTTGAAGCTGTGCCACTTTGTGTGGAGCATTCCTTATTTTTTTCAGGGTGCTTAGGCTCTTGGACAGCAACACCCACCACAGCCAGGCTGCATGCAGATCTTCTAACAGTCATCTGGGGTGGATCGCCACAGATCTATGCATGTGTAAGTTGCCTGTTCCCTTCATATGTGAGCACTGAATCCTATCTTCTATTCTGGCACTGGGAAAAAAAATTCCTTTGTCACCACCTTTCAGCAAAGTCCCCTGTACTTTTTGTCCCATGCATAGGTATTGCCAGAGTCGTAAGCCACCCTCCCAACTCCTACTTGCCAAAGAGCCTCTGGTTAATGTCTGCCAATGGGGGCTTCTCTCTATGGACCTGGCCCCTCATATCACCAGTCCCCAAACTGACCTTTGCAGCTTGGTGGATGTATAAACCCCAACTCTGGAGAACCCCAATGCTTGCAATGGAAATGAGGCACTCAGAGTGCACCTGCATCTTGCTACAAATAGCTTTGCTATCATGCGACAAACATATGCTCCTCATGGTGCTACTTGAGGCCACTGTCCAGGGTAGACAAATTGTCAATGAGTAAGACAAGCCAGTAAAATGCTGGAAACAAAGTTATTTAAAAAAAAAAAAAAAGTAACAAAGTCTTTCTGAGCTCAGCTTGGATGAGTGTGCCTGTAAGGTTTCTCTGCTAATCATCCTTTAAAATACATCCTGCCTTCTCAGACTCCTTCCCAGGACTGACCCTGTAACAGACCTGAGCTCTTAGCTGGAAAGCCTACATATATATACAGCAAAATCTGAACGTCCAGCCTGTGTGCACCAAGATGGCTCCATGATGCAAGCTGAAGCGTAGTAAGTACAGACGACTAAAAGCACATTTCTGGTAAGAACTAAATATAAATACAATATAAATAGAGCACTTAGTACTCTGTGCTAGGTGTTATTCAAAACACTCTGATTGCTACACCATGTGTTAGTCTATCAGCATGCTTTACAAATTGTTAAATAACAGAAGTGCTTAACATACAGCATCTTACTAACTTCAGCATTACACGGAGAGTAAACTTGGTGAATAGGTATGACAAGAAACTTGAGAAGGGGATGGCTGAGCAACACAACATTTCGGAGGGTGCCTTTTAGAAACTGATTGGCATAATGATGTTGCCTCTGACGGGACACTTCATCACTGTCAGCCCAATTCTGTGCCTTTCCTCCAGTGATGCTGCCTTTGCTGCACTCACTGTCATGCAACAGTGGTACTCCTTTGCCTCGTCATCAGTATTACTGCCACATTAATGTGATGCAACCAGCATCTTCTGTAGGTCATGACTGAAAACAAGTTCATTAATACAGTATTACAAAATCCAAAGTAAGAAAACCACTCACACCTAATTTGATAAATAAGCTACTTAAGATTTTAGAAACTAGTGAGTCAGATTTTTATGCATTGTGTTAGTAGATTTGGCTTTCATTAATGCCAAATGAAGCCTACATGAAACACTTCTACCTCATTTTAAAGGCACGATGCCAGTGAGCATCCATTTGGTTGCCAAGTATCAGGAGACCCCTCTAATTATCTGTTTCGTACTTAAGATGCAGCAGAGGGAGATTCCACCGGTCTGTGGACGTGTTCCATAACTTGGCAACTGCCTTAGACTTGCCTTCATCTCAGGAGAATACAAAAGGGTGTAACTGGCTGGTTACATTCCTCCTTTGTGAAGCAGCATGGAGCACTGATGACCAGTAACAAAGCTGTAAGCTTAAAAATAAAAGAAAAAATATTTCGGAGCTCTCTCCCCATCCCCCGCTTTTATCTGCTGCTAGGGCAATGGAAAGAATTTGAAGGCTTTTGGGCAAGCACCGGAGACCTCTGAGGGAAGGGAAGGAGTGTGGTACAGGGGACACTTCATATGAAACCTACAGGAATTTGCTTTCTTCTTCCTTCAAGTCTTCCCTCTTGGAAAGAGCCTCACTCTTGGGTGCTCAAATTCCAGTTGAGCTTTTCTGAGACGCAACCTTCTAGTGGAAGGTGTCCCTGCCCATGGCAGGGGGGTTGGAACTAGATGATCTTTAAGGCCCCTTCCAAGCCAAACCATTCTATGATTCCATGATTATGGGAAATGAATAAAAATTGCAGAAACTCCTTCCTAAAGTGGATTCCAAATCTAGGAAATAATGCTGTTAAGTTTCCAGGTGACATAAAAGGTTTGTATACAAAATCCTTGGCTTTAGGATACTGTGTCTTTGGTTCCTATGGTTCTGCCTGCCCTGACATCAGACAACTGCATTGTAAGACCTCTCTGCTCAGGAACATAATGGCTGAAGGCCCAGATGGAGTGAGTACACCTACTGCAGTGATATGAGGCAGATGGAAGGGTGACCATCGCTGACGGCAATGGTGCCTTTTTCTTGTAGCACAATGACAAGTGAGGATGAGACTTTTCTTGGTCAGTAAATATTGCCTGTCCAAGGCCTTGACAATTTGCCCAGTAGACCTTGGCATCCTATAAAACAGTCAGAGGGATGAAGTGCTTCCCACTGTGGTGCAGTCAGAAGAGACAGCTGTCTGACTGGATGTGGTCATCTTCTGGCTTAAAAGCCTATTTCCTCAGCTGTTGTTTGCATAGGTAGAAAGAAAAACATTGGCTCTTAAATTCGTGTTTAGCTAAGTAACGAACTGAGCCTGCTCAGATGCTACTCTGAATTAAGCTGGAGTACCTAATACCTATGAGAATCAGGCCCAAATATGCAGAAGCTTAACTATAGGCAATTATTTTTGAAAAAGACTAATATCTGTTGTTATCGCATTAGTATCTATATCACTGGGATCACAGCTAAGGCATCTAGGCATTCTGAGGAGCATATTTTTTAACTGTGCAGTTGTAGAGTTGCACCAAGACCTCCTTTAAAAACGTCTGTAGTACCTGTCTGCTAAAGGAGAAGGGAAAAGAAACTAAAACTCTTTAGTTCCATCAGATACAGTGTTGGCTGGTTTAACTATGAGAGCTAAAAGCATTGTTTCTCTGAAAAAAAAAAAAATTCAAAAGCGTTTGAGGCTTTCAGTGAGCTGTGAAAATACTGTAATATGGAGGAGGAGTATCTAACTCACTAAAAGCTTACACTCTCAAGTGCACTAGTGTATTTTGTAGCTGAGTTACTGTGGCAATACACCCAGATGATTTTATGCTGGTTTTTTCAGTTACTGCGTGCTAGGCTGATAAATTTATGAACTTAAAGTCTTAAAGGGCAGCAGTCTGAATACACATAACCACTATTAGTGTGACTGGGGGCATCAGACTGTTGGTCCTGCAAATCTAGGGGCTGAGGGGCTTCCTTCCCTGGCACGGGACTAGGCTGGGACCGCAGCCACTGGTGGACCCCTCTGACCTGCACCAGGGGTAGGGCGATGCATGCCCACCAGCCTGCTTAGCTTCCTCCACAACGTACATTTACTGTAGGAGGAAGGGAGGAGGTGAGAAGTGACTTCAATCTTTCATTTGCTTGTGGGTCAAGTCCTGCAGCTTTTAATCATGTTGAGATCTCATACTGAGATCAATGGAACTTTTCTCTCAACAAAAGGAAATGTTATTTATCTCATTATTACCATTAGTTGGTGTTTCACACACACAACCAGAAGGGGTTACTTCTTCCAAGTTAGCTGAATCTTGAGGGCCTGTTGTTCATGCTAATTTGAAAATGGCACTGGCGCACTATGGTCAGGAAATCCGCTATCATGGGGTTAACTTTCAGCCCTTATACCGAACGCAAATCAGTGAGGAAATTCATTGCTAGGTGCAGTTTCTAATTATTTAAAAGATAATTTGCATGCTACACAGAAATAAATTAGCTCCCAGGTGACAGCTGTTCCACTGTGTCCATTCCTGGAACTAGATGCCATGCTGGGAAATCTAAATGCAGACCAAAAGATTAAAACATTGTACTTTCTTGCCTTATAGGAAGGCCCTCCCCAAAATAGAAGCATAAAGAACGGAGGAGGGCAATGAATGTCTCAAACCAGCAAGTTTAGCAGCTTAACTAACAAACCACAACATTCTCACAGTCCCACACTAAGGGCATTTCACATCTTGCTAGAAGATACTGCAAGTGGATGTAAGTGTAATGTGTCTAGTTTAAAAGGATTTTTTTAAAGTCAAAGGGAGAAATTCAGTCCTAACATCAGGTTTGCATTCACACAGTCACGTGAGATCATTATGATGAGACCACGTGAACACCACCCAAAACAGTTTTTCTTCTTTTTATCACACACATAGAAATCAACGAACGTGTTTTCATATTCCTTGCTAACAGAAGACCAGACACCACTTTTTTTCTACGTAAAAGCCTCAAGACAATCTTCATCTCTCAAGAGATGCTAAACCATTTTTCAGTTTAATGGTTTTCTAATAGGTAGTATTCTCATGGCTAGGTGTTAACACTGTATATTGTTGTATATTGTACATATACACATGTACATTGTATATAACATTGTATTACGTGGACGTATATGTATTGTATATATGATATTACTTATGATGAGACTACATTATATTGCCAGCCTTTTTTCGTTGCTCTATCTCCTGAAAGAAGCAATTTCCTGTGCCAGTTTGCTTTGTGCTAGGACTGTAGGTGAAGATTACAGGCAGTGTGCTTCCTCTTCTCACTGTCTCTTCCTTTTCTCACTAGTCCTTTCACTCTGCCTTGGCTGACTGCAAAGGACTTTACTGCAGTGAGTTGCTCTTCTGTCTCCCACCTGTTAAACTAGCTAGAGAATCCATCCTCCTCGTAGTATAGACATTTGTAACAGAAATACCAAGACTGATATGAATGGAAATGCACGTGTGTGTGCATGCATGTGTGTGAAAGCACCAGAAGAAACAAGCGAGAAAGGATTAAAGAACAGCCTATGTTAATTGCTACACAGCAACATATGTGATTTCATTCAAATGACCAAAGAGCAAGAAGAGGAGGAACAAACCTATCTAAAGATAAGGTATAAAGAAGACAAAAAACAGAACTGGAGGCAATAAAATAACCAGATAAGAAAAACCTGGCAACCGTAATTCAGGAATTTTGCCATGGGCTAACATGGGGTGAGATAAAATAATGAGGCAAAAGATCCCAAACAACATCCACATCTAAAGGCTGTAAAAGACAAGTCCAAAATTAGTTCATCATCACTAATTAAGAAGAGCTCAAGAGATGTGATGAGGACCCAGTAAGTGGTGTCCCCTGTGTGGCACACTAGTGATCCTGGCCAGACCACCCAGTCATGCAGGTCGTGGTGCCTGTGAGTATGTGGATGCAAGAGAGCCCTGACCTTGCACAACTTCAGATCCTGGTAAGCAAAGACCAGTTAAGATACAAGCAGTCTTGCAGGAGCTGATGAATCCCTCAATAAGTGTATATGCTGCCATCAGAGAAAACTGCACTTCTTACTCTTACAGTGTTGACTGGCCTGACTCATCCTATTAACGGATCATCACTGGGATCCTCATCTCTCCTCAGATTTTTAAAGTCTCTGTGGATGTTTAGAACTTGATCTTACTTGTAATCCCCTGATCAGTGCACCATGTGGGTATCCTATCACAATCATGAGAGCGAGGGAGGCTAATACATTCTTAATTTCTCTCATGAAGAAATAAGCTGTCTGTTCAGAAAGTTAATGTCTCACCTCTTTGAAATCTGTGTGCGTAGCTATCAAGACTGCAGGTAAGTGCAGCTGCACTGAGGTCCTCGGGCTGGGCTACATGCTCAACATGCAGCAACAGAGAAAAAGGGAACAAATGCTGGTTTTGTCAAGGTCAGGAAAATACTGCTACCTGTGTTGCAGGCGGAAATCCCAAAGCAAGGTGATTTATTCTTCCAGATGTTGATACTGGTGTGAAACTTGCTAGTACATACAACAGCCGACACTGTAACCACATCTGGGCAAACAACAAAGGCCTAAGTGTCTGGCAACATTTGTGGTTCATAGAAAAGATTACGTCACAGCTGTGTTTGCATATTGTAACACCATGAAAAAGACTGATGATACCTTGCCACAACCTGAATATCGAGTTTCTTCCAGTGCTCAAAATGTATTAGCTGATCAGCCTCAGCTGTGACAAGGAAAGAAAATTATCTGCCGTTTTAACCCGTATCTCATACAACTGTGTCATCCTCCTTCAGTTTCTACTCAACACCTACTGACAATATACTGTTTATGTGAACTTTACATTTGCTGTGTGCCATTCCTCTCTTGTAAAACAAACCCAACATTTTCTACAAATCAAAATCAATCTCTGTGGCAGCAACAATTCACAAATTTCACACTCCTCTCAGCAAAGGCATACAAAGGTCTCCTGAAATGAAATTTGTAAAGAAGCATTTTTGTCCAAGAAACTTTTAAACCTCACAGTTGAAGTTTGGGTTCATCCTGTCTTTCAGTACAAGACAAGAAGAAAAAAACGAGGAGCTAGACTCTGTAATATTTACAATGAGGAGAGAGTGCAGGAAGAGGACTGCAAAACACATCAGAAGAATTGCGAGAGCCACACATCCGGTCCTGGTGAAGCCCTGAATCCTTTTCAAGGGAGTTCACCCTTTGAGACGGCAGCTGATATTCTCAAAATATGGCATACAAACCAATCTTTTGTCATTAACTGAAGGGCTTGGCTGGATCCCCCCGCTCCTCCCTCATTTCAGCAGACATTCTCATTTCTCTGTCCTTAGCAGTGTACAATGCCTTATCCATATTCCAGTGAAGCTTTTTGACACTGAACCAGCAGAAGTGCAAAAGCTAGAGAAAGAGGTACAGGAATTCAGAGGCTCTTAAGTCTCTGTCTCAAGATATCAGGTGCTTCACTCCTACAGAATTTTTTGAACCAGTAGATTGCTATTATCATGCAAAGTTTCTTTTGGACCACAGCACATCCTTTACAGAAAACTTTTACAAACTGTTACGTAAGTAACATTGTTTAATCTGAAAATTTTGCTACCATTTATGCCTTCTTCAGATCAGTTATAAATATAACAAAGTCAGGCCTGGAGACCTTTAAGGCACCACTATCAGCTTTGTATCATGATAAAAATTTACTATTTGTTCCTGTGCTTGGCTTTCTGTCTCTAAACTAGCTTATGTAATGTGGTACTTCACTTCTCTGTCTGTGACAATTTAGGTTCCCAAGCCACCACCTTTTTTAAAAATGAAAATCAAAATAAGATGTATCAGCAAGTTCTTTACCTTCTGTTTCAGTTACATGCTCAGAGAATTCTACCCCATGAATGAAACTCAAGGCTGGGTTTTGTTTTGGTTTGCTTTGGTTTGTTTTTTTAATCAAGCTTGACCTCAAAAGGACTTGTTTTCACTGAGGCATAAGGAATAAAAGAAGAAGTAGCAGAAGATTAAAGATACGGTAGATCTCATTTTTCAGATACTCCTCTCTCCATAATAACTTCCTTAATTAAGTTTGCATTTCCAAAAGCAATGAAAAATTCTCTCAGAGGAGACGGCACATAAATCTTGGCTAGAAACAGCCAGGCTCTTTAGTCTCTCCCACCACTTGAGAGACTTGCCTTGGAACACCTAGTCCCCAGGATTGCCCTGTGCTGGCTTGGGCACAGTGGGCAGAGGGGAGCACCTCAGAAAATCTGCAAGACCTGTTTCATTGCTGCAGATTCCTGTGGTGGGGTAAGTCCTGCAAGTTGGATGGGGAACCTCCGCTAAATATGCAGAGTCCTGACACAGCCTCCAGCTATAAAATTAACTCCCTTACACAGAGAACACAGTCTAGAGGATAAACTTTAGGGTTTGTTTTATCACCAGATAAGCAGGCAAGTTGTTGAGTGTGACTATCATCATGAGTGATTTAAAATCTCCCCAGAAACCTTCAGCTTAAAAATTTGATTCAAAGTGACAAAAATAGTGACTTTTAAAAGTGACTTCTGAATATGAATCTTCAGTAAAAAAGGATTTTTCAGGTTCAGCTTAATAAGTTAAGCCTACTGAAAAAGTTATAAAGTGCACATCTGCAAAAGTTATAAAGATACTGAAATGCTCTTTCAGATGAAAGATGGTCAAGTAAACCAATGCTCCGTCTCTAAATAAATCTCATACACACAGCTCTTTCCAGGAAGGTCTTCAGGGCTTGCATTACCACCGATAATTTTGCCAAATAATGGAAAATGTTTTTAAAAATCTATCTTTTGTTCTAAGGGAAAACAGCCAGAAGATAAACTGTAATAAAATAAAACTAAAATTCTGCCAGAATGTAGATTTTATGTGCAATGTTCCGTTTATTTTACCTGTAAAGATCTGTAATCTGCCCTTCATTCCAGCGATAATAAAGATCATTAAGAAGACACTCATGCTGTCCATACAAGCAAATGTAGTTGGAGACAGGAAAGGGTTCCTTTGAAAAGCAGGTGATGCTGTCTACCATATTATATTTGTTGATATGCATCCTGAAATAATTCCCATGTCTTGCCTCTCCGGTTATAATCTCCATCCCCTGGAACAGAAAATACAAGAAAAAACTGTGGAGATGGAACGAACACCTGACTTGGCATATGTACAGGATCAGCTTAGGTTTCCTAGCTGATATGTACCACTTCTTAAAATCCACAACCCTTTTTTTTTTAATCAAGAATACCCATTCCTGGTAACATGGTTTATACAAGAAGGCACTTTGCTGTGGCTTGGACACAAAGATTTTCTCTGTGGTTTAGACCTTGATTAACTGCACACAAAACTGTGCAGCATACGACTGCCTGTGCAGCATGGGCTTTGGTTGCCCAATCCTGAGTGCCATTTCAAACACCTAAGGGTATCTGGGCCATCCAAACTGTGCTGGCAGTGATGACACAAGATCCATGGGAGACCCATGACCTCCTGAAGCAGCAGCTGGAGGTCAGAAGGGATGCCCTGGGGCATCCCAAACACTAGATGCCTGTTTAGGCAACTGAATTGAACTCTATTCATCCTAATTTATTACACAGAGTCCACATTATTGCATACACATGGCATATCATAATTTGCTATAGGATACCATCCTGATGAATAAAGAACACTGGTATACTTTTATTCTCTCTCCAGATTTATAACTATACATATATATATGTATGTGTATATATATACGTGTATAGGAAAAAAAAATATGTATAGAGATATATATGTATATACAAACAGTATATGTGCAGAGTCCAAATTTATGGCACATCATAGAAGCTATAGGACTGTAGGCAAAGGGTTTACACTACCACATTAATCAGTTACAAGCAAACTTCAATGTTACAACTCAAAGATTTATCACATACCAATTAAGCATTTTTGGCTTTGTGTAGAAGTTTTCGTGTAGTCAGAGGTGTGATGTGTTGGAACAGCCTTCCAACAAGGAAAGAAATACCAAGAAGGTCCCTGTTCAGTTCTAAAACAAACTTCTACATTCTATAAATGGCACTATGTACTAGATGGTTGCCTGAAACTGCAGGAGGCTAGGCTTGATCTCATAGGACGTTTCCTTCAGGCTATGTTCTAGACTTCTAAATGGTGAATTACTATTGCCTTTAAAAAATATATATGCATATACTTACGTTACATATATATGCATATGTATATATGTGTGTGTATATATATACACACAAATACATACACATATATATATGATTTAGAATTGCTCTCAGTGACTCCCTCTTGCCGATTTGAACAGGGTCTGCCAGGTGTTGCTAACTCCAACTCTACTATCAATAAAAGAATAATAATGTTGGATGTTGATGCTTAAACTGTAGCATTTTGTTTCAGCTAGTTAAATGAATCACTTAAAAGACAAAAATGTAAAAATTTGTTTCAAACCCCACATCGCAGTGGGATTATCAAATAGCTTAAAGCTGTTTTTTAAAGCTGTATTCATGTTCCAGTTTTATATATTTCTAAAACCTGTTGCTAGGCTACAGTAACCTTTGTTACTTCCACATTTCTCAGCTAATACATTTCACTAGCTTCTCTTACTTCTTTCTTAGAAAATTCTTTTAGGATTTACATGAAGTTTCTCAAGTGGCTTTAAAGATGTTCCCTTTTCAGACAGCAGGTAATCAAAGCTGCAGCAAAAGAATTCTAATCATGTTCTAGCAATTTGGAGTGACAAAACCCATTTTCTCTCTCTGATAGTCCTTTCTGCTTCCCAGTACATGCTGCTTTGGACAGCTCATCCTGGATCTGCAAAGCTGGAAAACAAGGTGAGCCATGCTTTGATTCCTCCTCCCAAAGCATGGATTCCTTTTTAAAAAATATCATTTCTTCCTATGGACCACTGCTGTCCAAGTTTTAAAATCAGCACAGAAGTAGTCTTTTAAAAGTCACTCTTTACATCAACTACAAGAATGGGCTTGATGCAGAAATCCCTGATGAAAAAGGTATAATCTGTACGAAACAGGAGCTTGCCTAGGTGGATGGTCCTCTCTGGCTTTAAAATACATGAATCTGGTCCTTTTCTTCTTTCGCAAGTCAGGTTCTCCAGTAAGAGACACGTCTCCACGTTTGTATCACGGGAAATCTCCTATGTAGCCCAACTACAGTTGGAACTGTACAGTTGGGAAGCAAAGTGCTTCCTTCTTTCCTGTTCAAAGATGACTCTTATGGTTGCAGCACTAGCTATTTTCTAGCATCGAAGTACAGAGCATCCCTTCCAGAATATACTCTTTTCCTACTAGTCTAGAAATCAACTGAATTTCACTGATTGGCTGTAAAGTTTTATCATCTGTATGCATTTATAGCACCTTACTGCAGGGAGGAAAGAGGTTAAGTGCTAAGGCTGAAAGCATATTTTAGTGAAATCCAGCTAACACTATCTTACGTCCTCTTCATAGGAATCATGCATCTTTTGAGAAAACCAAATATCAGAAAGTATGGAAATGAACACCTAAGAGGTTCAGTTAGTTATGTGATTCATACCTGTTCACCAGCTGTACCTGATTTATATGATGCACCCAGGCTTAGCTGACTGGATTTGTTCTTATGCAAATCTGATGGCAAATACCACCACTACCTTGACGTGTATTAAATACGTGCTAAGAACTTCAAAAGCAACATATTCCATATGACTGAGAAAATGACTTGTCTTTCTACAGAATCAAGGAAAAAGAAAGCCATTCTGAAAACAAGAGTACTGAAGAAAAGCCAACACGATAAGCTCCCAACCTGGGCCGAGACAAATGGCTGAGCCACTAGCACTGGAAAAAAAAGGGTCAAGGAGTTGAGCTGTAGTGCCCCATTTAGGGAGCTATTTGAACCCAAAGTGCTACAAATAGTAATGAAGAGTTCAGGGCATTAGGGCTTGACAAGTCTTTCCTGCCTTCAAGGACCAAAACCCCTTCGGTTTCGGTTGATTTCATTGCAAAGGAATTAAGAACTGCAGTAAAGAAGTGAATTTACATTACAGTGAATTTACATTAAAATAAATTAAATAGAGATTTGGTCTTTTATGTGGTTTGTTCCATTCCAGAGTTTACTGGTAAGTCCCAGCTCTGGAAGGTCTCTAAATACATACTTAAAACCATGCTTACTCAAGATTTTTTTTTTTTTTTTAAGATGCACGGTACTTATGCATGTACCTGTGCTATCCTAAATAAGAACATCTTTCCAAATAGAGGATGAAACAAAGAAAACTTAAATAATGTAACTTACATGATCACACAGTGCAAGTTCTAAGTCCAAGCGGATGGGGATTTCTGGTTTGGAAATATGCAAGTAATTATAACCCCCAGGAAGAACACCTCCTGCCATAAATGAGAATATGAGATTTGTTAAATCATAAACAAAGACGACAATAAAGTATTTGTTTGCCCTCCTTCTCCCATAATTTTTTTTTTGTTTGTTTACTAAATGGCTCTAAAAAGAAAACAAGGAACTTCTTTTGTTTTGGTGGACTTCATGTCACAAACTTTTTTTTGGTACTCTTGTACATATTGGCACAGTAGCCACACATTGAAAAGTTCTGATTACAATTTTCTTCATCTTGAACTTGGAATAAAGACACTGAGTTTCACTGGAAACACTCCATATTTACTGCAATATAAACGAAAGCACAACTTGGTCCATTATTAGCAAAAATCTACAGCGTAAGCTTTTATTGCAACTCACCTCTCTCCACTGACTATGTAAGGAGCTTTGAGGACTTCACTGCCATTAGATGGCATCTTAGGTGAGATGGACCTACCCTTATTATATAACAGCAAAAATACCAGAGAGTGTATCAAAGTATGACAGAAATCCATCAACATACCTTTAATTTTACACGCTTTGTACATAGGGATGAGTCTATCTGTGCCTTCTGGTGGCTTAGAAAAGGGCTTACGGGTTGGATCAAAGAGATTCAGCATAGATGCAGCAAGCTCAAAGCCAATCTCTTTTGAATTGAAGTTGCTGTGTGTCCATTCATCTACACAGTATCTCCTAGAGTACTTTGTTAAAGGACCAGCAGCCCTGATACTGACATCATTAGTACGGAATTTGGTATCAATCACAAGTCTTCCATCAAAAACAAGGCAAGCATCGTTAATTGCCTTAAAGGTTTCATAATCCACTGCTCTGTAGGCAAAGCTAAAAAATGCCTAAAAAAAGAGATGTAAGTAAGTGTAGGTTACTATGTATTAGTTACTGGCTAATTTCATAAATCAAAACATACGCTTCATTCTGAAAGTTATTTATTTTAATAAACAAGAACACGAAATAAAGTATGATTTTATATACACAGATAAATCCTTCTGATCCAGTATTTACAGCTACTAAAGTTGAAACAAAGACAGTAGAGAGGAGAATTACTAAACTAGACTCATCTACTTCTGGTTATTAGATAAGTTTTATTTTAAAAACTCTAATATTAATTATGTCAAATAGCCTGAGTGGATGTGCATATTTTCTGTGTTAGTATGAGCATATGAAATAGACTTGAACCCTATATGAAGTTTGTTTTCTTCTTTCAAATGCTCAAGCCAAACTGAAATATGTAACAGAAAAGTACAACATACTTTGCATTTTAGCAGGATAACTATATTACAAATATTTTTCCAACTGTTGTGCCTGTTTACCAACAACCTATGTTACTATGGCTACCAGCACAGGGATATTCAATGAAATGGAAAGACAGGAAATTAGAATTGTTCAGAGGAAATGTCATGCTTACTCAAACTACAGCAGCAGAATTTAAGCCAATGGAAACTGTGGAGGCCAAGAAGTTTGTGAGAGGTACAAAAGGACTAAATACTTACGTGAAAAGGAAAGCGTTCAGATTCATTACACTTGACAGTGATGTAGATTTTGGAAAGCATATCCAAACTTTGTCAGGACTGAAACATATCTCTAACTATTCCAGATCTGGATAACACTTGCTTTAGGAGGCAGGCTAATCTGTACCTCCTCAGTGCTTGGGACTACTGCCCCTGCAGTGGCAGGGCACATGTCCAGATGGACATCGGATCCATCTAGATCATCCAGATCAGCCCAGAGGAGGCTGTGTCTATAAATAAAGTACTTGGTACCTTTGGCAGTCAGTTACTGAATCTGGTAATAAGCACAGCAGATACCCATTCACTGTTTTGGTTTGTGGGACTGAAAAAAGATGTGACTCCCGTTCTTTGAAAACACTGCCTGTGCTGTCTTACTCCTCCTTACAGAACTGGCCCCGAGGTAGGGATTTATCCTGGGACCAGCATCTACTGAAGCCATGAGCTTGTCTTGCCCACAGAAAGATTTCAAGGGCATTGACAGAAAATCACCCTAAATTCCTCCTCAGTCTCAAAGAAAAAAGCCAGTGATAATTCCCTTCTTTTATCTTCTCACGGCACCTGCATAGTCCCTCTCCTAGCACATGAGGAAGCAGATCAGACCTCATCTCCCAAAACAGGAGCTGAGGCAGCACCACCATGACAAGCACTACAAAGCAGGCGGTGCTGGAAGCGGCCACCAATTCGTCCTACGCATGAGGCTTCCGCGTGGAACAGATGTGCACACAGCACGTCGTGAACAATGAGCTGGATGCCTGAAGAGACGCTTTGAAATCCAGCGCAGCACGAGAGCGAGGACTCCAGGGTCCTGCCACAGCCCTCGCCTTTTGTCTGCACACTCCGCACAGACTTTGCGCATTGATTAGCAGAGAGGAGCTTTCAAATCAATTTAGAATCATGTACATCTGACATTTCTCTTGATAGGCATTTTATCAGGTTTTCTACATTGCCTAAAAGTAACTTTGAAGAGGCAAAAGCCCATCTGAAATCTGGAACCAAAAATGTGCTCACTAAGGACAAAAGTGCCTATTCAGATAAAGTCGAGAGAGGTGCTGGGGAACGTAAAACCTGCATCACCTGGAAGCGTCTCAGTTCTGAAACATGACAGATGAGGAGCAGGTAAGCGAGGCTGGGTCACTCCAGCTTGGAACTGGGGGGCACACGCACAGAACAGTCCCTGCCCCAAGCCCTCACCTCCATCAGAGTGCTACAGACGGCAGAAGCCAGAGAAGCTACAACTGTGAGCAGCATCTTTGTAGCTGCCTCTTACAAAGGATAAACTGAATGCTGGCAGAACAAAGGTCCCAAAAATAGTGTAAAACAGGAGTGCACACTGAACATTGAGGGTTAAAAGTAGTAAAAATGACAAGGTTGAGAGATGTTTTACACAAGATCATGGTCTGCAAAGTGTACAGATGAAGACTAACTGTCTCATTGCTACAATATAGTTTGTGAAGCTTCAGAGCCTTTGTAAAGAGCTCTCCCCTTCATCAGTGCCCTCAGCTTTTAAAATGATTAGATGACAAGTTGAATGTTGCTGCCCACCATCAAGAAATATTACTGTACAGGCTGAGGAAAGGGTGAAAAGTTATCAGATGAGCGTGTGTTAGCTTGCTGCCTTCATCTTGAACAGCCCAAGACATAACTTTATCAGGGCAAACCAGCATCAGTAATACGTCCTTCCCTTAGTGTCAGCCTCAGGGAGGACACGGCTGTGACCTGGGTAAAAGTATTACCCAATTATACCACCAAAGAGCTTTCCTGTGGACTAAAGGCAAGCGTCAGATGCTCACGACTGGCTGGATAAGCCAGCCGGAAGAAAAGGCACAGGAGAGGGAAGCAAAGGGAGCTGGAAATTTTAGCAACACTGGTACGGCAGAGATGCGGCAGCAGAGGAGCCAGAGCCTCTGGGCTTGTTTGCATATAAAACAAGTAATGAACTATGCACAGTTAAGGGAATTCTAGCCATCTAGTAGATCCAAAACCAGGGAAGCTCTGCCTGTGAGGGCAAGGAGACCACACAGCCCCATGTCCTGCCGGCTGACAGGCAGGACAGTGTCACAGGAGGGGAGGGGACGGCTGCAACCTCCAGGCTGGGAGCCATCTGTCAGCCCAGGAGGGGAGGGAGGGAGGCTGCTGCTTTAGGGAAAGAGGAGATTTTCTCCCGTTGTTTTTATCCTGCAGGACTCAACAAATTAAGACCCCAAGAACTGCCAATCAACAGTTGATATTGGCTGAAATCCCAAAAGGCCCAGAGCTGCTGCAGTGCCGATTCCTCCACAGCCTGCTCCCTTGCGAACGCAGCTGCCTTCTTGCTGGAGGCTGCTCTCCAGAGGCCTGTCCTCCTCTGAGCCTGTCCACCCAGGTGGCTAAAAGTAGATACAGGAGCCTTGCAAGGCAGCCAAACTGGTTTTGGAGAATATAAAGCCCCTGACATCACAAATAATTGCACATCTCTTATCTTAGAGGCTGGGTAAGAGAGACTTCAAGAGGGAAGAACCATGGCTGGAGAAAGGATGGGCACGGGACAGGGGGCACAAAAGGGCAAGAAAAACCAACCATGAGGAAATGGGCGTCTTGAAGGAATAGCATAGGCCACACAGGCAAGGTGGTGAGGAAAAGAGGAGGGGGTGATGGGGAGGTGGTGAATGACTGTTAAGTCACAAGAACAAGAACCACATGGAGATCTCTGTGGAAGAAGGTTAAAAATAGAGGGATTTCAGGGAAAGAGGAGAGAACTTGAAGAGCTGCATGAGGAGAGTGGAAGGAACGTCACTACTGGTATGGGGACCAAGGTCAGGAGACTGCTGGTGGATAAAAGTGCTATGCAAGGCCTTCACCTCCATCAGGAAGGGCTTAACCATGCATATGGTAAAAAGAAAAGGGTTGGGAAAACCCAATGACTTAGGGCGCTCTGGTGCAGGGGAGCCGGTAGGGACCAGTGACTCGTGGGGAGCTCTGCAGGGGAGGCACAAAGCTCTTCCTTTCCAGAATTACAACAGACTCGCTGCACAAAGAAGTGTGCACACAGCAGGGTGTGTTGAGGGGGCCATACGGCTTCCTACGGATGCATGTTTTGAAGTGACTCTATCAGAAGTGCTCACTCACATGGATTAGCCCAATAAAGAAAAACAGAACTATTCTGCCCATCAGGAAAGGCTAAAACCTTTCCCAAATCTCACAGTGGGGTCATACTTGTGAGTGTGTGTATAATTTACTTATCTAAGATAGTGATACTGTATATGAACAAAAATGCAGTCATTAATGTAGAGGGAGAAAAATCTGTTTAAAATATATTTTAATTAAGTTACATAGTAGGCCTCTCTATCCTAACATTTTTGTCTCCTATTATGACTTACTCAAATGCACATAACTATAGACAGGAGTCACTGTACACATTTAAATAATAAAAGAATTTCTGGAATTATTTAGAAAATTAATTAAGAGTATTTGTCACTCAGTAGTGAACAACTCTTTGTGAGTCAGGTGACTTAAATACATTTTAATCCAAATCAGTCAGGGCATTAACAATGATTTTATTTGGATTTGAAAAAACCCCAGTCCTTTAGACTAAAAAGTGAATGTTCAATCTTCTAGAGACAATGAGAAAATAGATAAACCAATGAGGGATTATCTAAATGTGATGGTCTTTGTCTTAAAAAACAGACTGAAGGAAATACAATGAAAGCATATACTTACGGAACACTGCAATTTAAATGGTTTTGTATTAGTAGTGAAAGCAGCACATGTGATAAGGTCTGGGTCGTCGCCTTCGTTCCACTGTGCCAGGATACTGTCACAATAAACAGACACGCCAGCCTTTGATAGTGCCTCCTGAACAGCACTTTCGATTTCGTTGTTGTTAAGGCAAGTAACATTTGAGCTGAGTGGAGGCTGTACAAGATGTATGCGAGAACCATTAATTCCAAGAGATAAGAGGGTTTCTACCGTGGTGTAAATGTCAATTGTATTCCCATAGACAATGACGTTCCCTAAGGGAAAAAAAGGGGGAAAATTTCTAAGATGTACAATGAAAACCTTATTAGTATAACTCAGATGATAATAACACAAAATTGCTCTCTTTGACCCTCTTATTTCTCTGATGCTATGAAGCAAACAATGTTACCTAGCAACAGTAGCTAAGATAATTTAGTGAAGAATCTGTACAAAACATCCCACAAAGTAAGCAAGTACTTAACATGGAAGTACGACGTTCATTCTGGCCCCATAATTTGAAATTATTTTGATTGAAAATCCTCTGGGGGAAAAAAAACTTTTTTATTTTGTTTTCCCTTCCCTCCTCAATTTTGCTCATTCAGAGGACTTACTGGGGGAGGGGAACAACACCACAGGAACAAATTAAATACATCATGCAGAACCCCCCCCCCCCCCCAAACTATGGAAAGACCAAGTTATAGAAAACAAGCCATTGTGCAATACAGGAGGTCACCAGTGCTGCCGCTTCTTTCCGCAAAAGCCTAACCTCCAGAAAATGGAGACGCCCCTGCAGACGTACCCCTGTGCCTGCTGCTTCCTATCTGCCGGCTTGTCTCACCAAACTGCCCTGCTGAGGGGCACAGGCAGCCGATGCACTGACAGGCAGTGCTGGCAGCTCTGCTCCACTCTTTGAAGACAGCTGCCTCCCTCCAGTGCACATCGGAGAACGCCCAAAACCTAAATGCCTCAAGTACATGCTCTGAACCAGCCAGTCTCCATCCTTGCACGCTGCCTAGGAGTCAGCAAGCTTGAGACAGACATTTCTGATCAGTTGGTGTGAAAACAGTGGTTGGATATCACTGCTCCTTTTGCAGTGCATTGTCACTAGAGCAGAAACCACAATTTAAACCAGCTTTGTCTTTCCACTCACCGGGCAAAAGGAGTTCTGATTCAAATCCACACCTTCCACCTTCCATTGGAATGCCCTTAACAACAAATCTGCAGGCTGTATGGTAGAATCTTGCAAATTCTCTTACTGAACCGGTGCCACTTCAAACTGCATAGTTAAAGCTGAGAGCGAGTACGTGAGGATGGGAAGGAAGCAGGTTCTGTGTGAGCATAATGTGACTCTCCAGCCTAATGGCTAAAGCCCTCCTGGCAATAAGGGAGGCAGAGCTGGGATGCATCAGAGCATCTGTGTGTTTTATCTAAGGATGGTTTAATATAAAACACATAAACACTGCTCTGAGCAGGGACTGAAACATGCTCCTCTCCTTCCTGTTCCCTCTATACCCCTGCTTGGGATGGAAACCATTTTTCTGCTCCATGATCCACTGAGCCTTCACGTAATCCATGCAAAATGGCACAGCTCTCATAGGACAGACTGTGAACTCCTCTCCCGGTGGCTAAGGACCCTTTGCTACAAGGGCCACAGCCAAGCTCCTGCCCAAGCAAAGCAGGATCGAGCCCAGGCCTGTGGGCTCCTCCGTGCATGCAGCAGTAAGCATGCGCACAGCCACCAGCTCTGCGTCTGTGCTGTGCTAGCTCAAGCTGCAAGGCCAAGATAGATGGAGGAACACCCAGCCTGTGAATTTTGACAGACCTTCAGTAAGACATCAGCTCCTGCACTTTAAGTCTGATGGGTGTTTCAGTATGCCAAGAATCTGCTCTGTCAGCACAAGGATGCATCAAATGCACGTTCCCGGTGCTTTTAATGTCCCACACCCGGGCAACACTGCTTGTCAGCAGGTGCATTTATTGCTTTCTGGGAAATCCCTGGCAGAAATAGGAAATAATTGAGCCATACCTACACAAGCTAACATGTAAACATCCTTGCAAGAGAGGACACCATGCACTCCAGCATGAAGCTGGGAGAAAGGAAATTGCAGAAAAGCTAACACCCCCCCAAGTGTCGCTTTTCCAGGTAATGTAAACCAGAAGAAAGCCAGTGCACAAATCCCAGGCCATCCCAGGCTCATCCAGTCTCAGACTGAAGCTGAAGGATAACACAGAGGATACAGGGCCTCGTATAAGAAGACTTAGATAAGGCAGAAGCTTCTCTTCTCTGTGAAAGCTCTGTGAAAATAACTTGTAGTCTGGTGTTGAAGGAAAAGCAGAGGGTGGAATGTTCTAATGAAAAATCTTGTTGGAACATATGAGGTGTTTCAGGAATGGCCTTTAATTGACATAAACAGCAGCTGGCACTGGCTCCCCACAGACTACATAGCAGTTACTGCGATCAGAATTTGGACAAACAGCTGACTTTTCCTACATAACTGGCTTGATCTTGACTTTAGGCAGCATTTGTTTTCCTACATGACACTGCAGTAAGAAGTGATGAGCAGGTAAGAGTGCCTCATGCAACTAACTTGCACGTTTATCTTGGCATTGGCATTTCTGTCTCTCTACAAGTGATAGCATCCCCTACAACCTGAATTTTATTATTTCATAGGCTAAACTGATTTCACTGGGACCATGTTTTACTGCATGAGACACAGAGCAATACTAAACAGAGCATTCACAAAGCTCTGGCTCCCAAGAATATTAATGATAAAAATTGTTAACAGATGTTCTATTATCCCTCTTTGACTACAAGGTTATTTTATTTGTCCATATCAGTTTGGCTACTTGTAGCTGCCAGATAAACGTATCTCTTCATAACTGCCAGAGAAAAGAAATTGCCCCATGATTATACACGCTCAGAAATGTTGGAAAGCATATTTTTACTGTTCACATCAGTGACCAGAGGGACAGAACAATTTTACCTGCAACAGTATTCATCTGAAATCATAAGAAAGAGATCTTACTACTTGCATAAATGTCATACAGAATAAGTATAATGTGTGATAATGGGAATTCCATCCAACATGTACATTGCTAAGCTGACTTTCTAAGCCAGAAGAACCCTTTCCATCGCTCCTGCCTACGAGGACACCTATCTGTAGGCAGCACTCTCCTCATGAGAGCGCCAAAAAAGAAGGAATATGTAAGACTGATCCATTTTTTTTTCACTGCTGCAGCAGGGTGTAATGCAAGAAGTAAACAAGGAGCACTAGTGGTGAAATACAAAGGTTGATATATTAATTTTTAGTAATCTACTGTGCTAATAGTGCAGATAAGAACATGGTACATGGATGCTGACAGCCTCACATTACATTTACACATTTTCAATTAGCAAGGGCTGAAAAACATAAGCAGCTGAAGAGGATGCAGTGGCTGGGAAAGGGGAATGAGAAGTGCTTACCAAAGGCATAGCCTAGCAAAGTTTTGTTCTGACTTTAAGGCAAGCAAGTCTGGGCAACTGAGAGATCCTCGCCATTTGGCAGAACCAGCCTCTTTGGAGGGAAGTTCAGTTATTGCATTATATGTTGGCATTTTTGTATATATGAGATCAGATTCAAGCCCTGCATTTCTCAAGGAAAATTAAAATTCTGTTTTATATGGTAATATTAAATACAACTCCATTAAATCAAGGAAAGCAGTGCTCCTTTACTGACCTCTTGTAAATCAACAATTTACGGTTTCTGCTTATTACAATATTAGTGGCTTTTTAGATTACAGTGCTAGTAGACTAGGAACTACAGATATTCATTACGGACTGAAATTATGTTCACTGGACAGATAGCAGTTCCTCAGGATGCTTTTATTATTTAACTACATGAAAATGTATCTATCTGTGAGTAAACATAATAATCTTCCACAGAAAAAAGCAGCCATAAATAAAGACCGTTAGAGTAGTTTTATCATTTATTACTAGAATGTCAGCGTTCTGTGGCAGAGCAGGCTCATTCATTTTCCACAAGTGGAAGCACAAGATTTCAGTGACCCTAGCATGACCTGAATCTTTTTAGTTTGCAAAAGCTAAAGGAGAAAACCAGTATTAGCTAAAGCATCAGTGGCTCCGGTTGGTGATTCATGCACTGGAATTTTAATGCGATAGTATTCCTACAAACATGCTTTTAATAAGGCGGTAAACTATGTTTAGGTAAAGAGAAAAAAGTAATTGCTCCATTTTGGGCCATTAAAGCAGTTTTGTTCCTTACTTTACTCCCATCCTACTTTTTATTTTCATGGAAAGCGCAGAGCTAATAGGAGATGAATTTCAATTAGTCACAATTACAGTTATAATAGGTTACATGCATTAGGCGGCTGGGTTTCATCAGAGAAGCCGCAGCAGCAGCCGTCGGGGCTGGTGCTCGCCCTGCTCCCAGGCCCTCGGCAGCAGGAGGTCCTTCCGGAGCCGCCAGCACGACCGACCAGGAGCAAAGGCCTCCTGCCCTAGCTCGGGGGACCCTGCTGCAGCCCACCATGCTGCAGGTGGCCAAGGGGCTGGCAGCAGCAGATGTGGCTCACCGCTTCTCCCGCAGGCTCCTCGAGCAACACCCGCTGCTGAGTGCTGGCCAGCTTCTCCCGTCACCTCTCCTGAGGCGAGGAGGAGCCCAGGGAAGAAGGCTGCAGAGAGCACGCCACTGCCCATCCTTGGCGGTGCAGCCACTGCCAGGAGCACCATTGCTTCCACCACGGCGTGCACACAACGCCTCCCGCCAGCACGTGCTACCGGGCTGATCCTGCTCTACTTAGAACCCGCAAAAAAGCACCCACTGATTCCATCCAGAATGAAGTGGCACCCAGTGCTCACAGAGGGAAGAAAAGCTATTAAAATCCCTATCTTAACTCTTAATTAAAAGCTGCTCTCAAAATCAGTGCCACCAAATGAAGATTTCATCCAATTAGGCTAATAAGACTCACATTGTGAAGCTCAGTGATTAACGCTTTCTTTTAAAAAACCTCCAGAAGTAGAGGTGGTCTTGAAGGCACATTCACTCTCCCTCATCCGGGGCTTTTCTCCCCCAGCCAGGGGCCGGTGGGAGCTGCTCCTTGCCCCAGCCCCCGGGCTGGCTACGTGGGACCCTGGTGGGGGGGCTCATCCAGTGGCCCAGCCAGAATGGGGCTCGGCACAGCAGGCTCCAGACTACTTTTGATAAACATAGCAAATGGCTGAATAAGAGGAGCACAAATAGAAGAAAGTTGCATGGAGAAAAGACCATGTATAAGCTGAGAAGAATTATTATTGTGTCTGAAGTGGGAGGATGAAATGTCTATTTCTGTGCAGCTACAATAACCAGCATATATAGTTTTACTAGCCACTTAATTTTCTTTAAACATAAGCAAATCTTATTTTTTTATGTTTTGAATTCTAACATGTTTAAAGCAGGTTAGTAGGAATTTGACAAGCAATACTTTAGTTTTGATGAGATTAAATATATGAAGTGTAATATTACTATTTATTGAAGGCAAAACTAGGATCTGTAGAATTTCAGAGATGAAAAGTAAACACAAACATAAAGCTTTGGTCATCCCAGTAGAGCAATAGCATGGCCTGCAGAGAGCTGACAGACATCCAGATCAATTGCTGAGCTCCACAGGAGCCTTGCCTCTGCATCTCCGTGAGCCTGTTGCCTATTAGGCTGCCTCCAGAATAGGCTAGGGTCTGAAAAGTGGACTCATTCTCAGAAAGAGCAGGGATCTTGGACGCAGCTATGATCAAGTCTGAAAGAACAACATTTGTAAGAAATATAGCTGGAAAAAGAAGCAGGGTGAGGAAGAACAGAAACAGAGATAGCTGGAGAAAGACTACTCCAGCTGGGCACTCTTTATAGCTTACATCTGCAGCGGCAGAGAACATGAAGTGGGAAGAGCAACTAAAGGGAACTGGAGCCAGAGACAGGGTGGGGAGAAAGGGAGAGGCGTCACCTCTCCCACAGACCACATCTCCAAAAAGTCCCTCCAGACCAGCCTCATCGGGAGTTGTGGATTTAGCTTATAACCAAAGACTGGACAGTGCCCAGTTAAGATATCCAGCTTTACACCACAACAGAAGTCAGCAGCAATAATGAAATTATGATTAATATAATATTATTTTAGTATTAATAATAAGAAAGGTGCATTCATCCCAAAGCAGCTGAAGTGCTGTAAGACTGCCGTTCACCTGAAAAGCGATCCTCCTGGGCACCTTGCGCCCCAGCCAGCAGCTAGTTCTCAGGCAGTGTTTCTGCGCAGGTGGACAGGAACACATTCCAGGACTGGACGCACAGATTTACATGAAAGACTAGCAGTAGCAAACAGGGAAAACTAACAACCTCATCTGTTTATGCAAACGCAGCTGTGCATATCAGCTGGACATCAGGTAAAACTGTTCGGGCAGGGGCTGGTATCAGCTGGAAAACAGGCAGAGCGGGACTGCTGAAGAGGCTCTATTTACATGCCTGAGGCCAGGAAGCTGTTTGAGGAAAATGCAGGCAGAAATATCATGTTTATCGTCCCCTGTCCTGATCTAAGCAAGACTTGAAGGATGATAAAGAAACTTTCAGTGTCTTGAGAACTTCCCTGAAGGTCTGCCAAGCAGGACACGAACCTTATAGACCACACCAAATAACTACCAATTTTCATTGTGTTCTCTATGAACGAGCAGGTAAACGACATCTCTAGGTAACTCCTGTTGTTGCACTCGACAGGAATTTTCCACAAAGACAGCTTTCCTGCTCTGAACTCTGTCCTAACTCAGATCCAGCACACAGAAGTGACATTACAGGAACTCACTGTTTGGTCTCTTTTTCCTGTAGCTGAAAGTTTAACTTGGAAGCCTGGATGATTCCAGATATTTTCAACAGCATACACATTCAGTGAATGAACTAATGAATATACAAACAATGCACACCTGAACAGGCTGAGGAAATTCAGGTGTGGTGGACATCTGCACAAATGTGTGATTTTAAGGGTTAAAAAGAAAATACTGGGAGCCTACAGTTCTAAGTGAAAATCCGTAACTGACATAACTGAACACAAAGATGACAGATAGTGAAAAAAACCCACTTCCTATTTTAGACCTGTTTTCTTTGTGTTATGCCTCAAATCTAGATATTTTTCTATACAACAGAAAAACACATCCACTAATTAAATTATTATTTAATTGGCTAATTAATGACTCCAGCCAGATTTGCATTTGGGACTCATTTTGTTTTATATAACAATTATAGATAATTAATCTATCTCAAGCCTTTTTTTCCTAGCTAAATATGCTGGGTATCAAAAATGACAACAAATTGTAAATTAATCTGGAAAACAAAGCACAGCAGATGAAAGACTTTGTTAGAATTAATCAGGCTCCAATTATACCATGGCATTAAGGAAACAATAAGCCTAGAAAACATATCCATAGATGTGCGTGTGCTAACAAAAACCCTTACCTTCCGACTTGACAATGTTTTCTTTCAGCCAGTGCGTTGCCTTTAAGCAGTCCTGATCGTCATTGAGAGTAAAATGATTGGAAGGGACTTTCCCTGTGTATCTTTGTGGCCACTTACTTATGACTTCTCTGTTAGTTGGGAGTTTACTGATATCTGCTCCAGTGGGAGACAGGACCTGGAAGAAATGAATAAATGAGTGAATGAATATATGGCATATATCTTGGAGAACCATTAAGGAAGATTTTAAAAAACAATGACACAAGCCATTTGACTACCTACGGGTTGCTATCCTTGTACATCAAAACCCTTCTTAACATTCAGCAGCAGCAAACACATCAGTGGCCACAGAGAAAAGAGACTGATGCTAGTCTGAGTTTACACACACAGGTACACATGCATGTGTGTGTATTCCATATTTTCTATGGGATATGGGTGACCATTTTAAACAGCAGTACCACAACAAGTAAATAACAATACGGGCAAAAGGCAAACGAAAGAGACTTCACAGCAAACAGCAGAAATGCATAAATATATGATTGAAGGATCTCTGAAATTATTTGAATAACATATGCCTTTAAATGACACTTGAAAATTCCTTGTGCAGCAAGACTGTCTCCATCTTTTGTCAGCAAAAATAAACTTTCTAAACTAAGTGAGATTTTGTCCCAGAGAAAGGGACCAAAACCTGCTTGATGGTTAAAATGCCAAGATTCAGTAAAGTGTTAATGGTATAATGCTACTTTACAGTAACAAATTCAATCTGAATTAGACAGAGCAAAAAAGGGAATCTGATCTATGACTTCTACAGCACCAGCGATTAACGTCCTGAACACCGTTCTCACTGACCATTGGATCAACTGAAATACTATTTGGTCATATAAAAGCAGGCATGACATCAAAAGATGTTACTTACCCAACAAGTAAATCTTCTTAATCATAATGAATAATGTTTTACTAGGCATTAATTTGACTGCTTACCAAATAAGGAACAACTCATAAAAAGGATGGACTACAGCTCTGTGTAATAAAACAGAAACCAGATGATAAAAATAATTCCTTCCTATTTTTTGTAGGGCTTAAAAGTGAGAATAGAGGATGTTAGGTTTTCTTCTTGAAGGCAGATAAACCCCCAGTTTTCCCTTGCTTTCTTTATCTTTCTTTCTCCTCCAGTGTAGTTACTCCCCATAACTTATTTTGCAAGTCAGAGTTACCTCCAAACTTCTTTTTCTAGGAGCACTTGAAGTCATTCAGACCATACTTCAACTGCTTCATCCCTGTTGAATAGTCAGTATGGATTGTTGTTTAAAGTGCGGCTCTACTCTGAAAAGTGATTACAGAAAAACTGGGGCTTTCTTGCTCCACAAATCTGTTGCACTCGTGCAGTCCAGATTTCACTATGCGGCTGATCATACCTCACATTCACATTTGTGACTTATGGTGAACAGCACTGTAAAAATCTGTCAGCACAGGCTCAGTTTGATCTCCCAATTTTAAAGGCAATATACCTTGCTCATGATTCCTACCCAAACCCAATCAGTAAGGCAAAATCACTGCAGGCAACGGGGCTATACAAAAGATGACCATTTGGTTTACACAGTTTGAAGGCCACGTGATGATACACAGAAAGAACGAACCCTGGCCGTGATGTCCGAGTAGAAGCTGAGCCTGTAGGGCTGGACGTCAGCTTGATGCCACATTTCACGTGTAACTAAGGGTCTGCTTCAGTCTCACTGGAAACTTAACTGCGTGCCACAATAACACACAGCACCACATACGTGCCTAGGCATGGTCATCATGTGAGATGAGTAATTAATTTGATAAGGAATTCTCTCCATTGCCAAAACTAGGTCAAATGGTGTTAGACCAGCTGGAGTTAAGTCTCCTGTGGCTGGGGCCACATGTCAATTGGGCCTACTCTTCAGCAGGTTTAATGGTCACGGTGGCAAAAATACTGGCAGCTTTGCTTAATATCTGATACTGAGCAGTGACATTGCTGGTAGAAAATTTTGTAAAACCTCTCATCTCCTCCAACTTCTATCATCACACTGAAATAGTACAACCTGCTACACTGAAGGGCTGCAAACTTTCTGGTTATACACTTGCTAAGGACTACTCTACTGCTTTGCTAATCACACAAACACTATTCACTGTAAAAACTGAATATATTATTATGTTTTTCCCTCTGCACACAATCTTACCTGGTATTTCTGTCCAGTACAGAGAACAAGGTAGTCATATGGTACTTTTTTCTCCTTGGAAACAACTACATATTTGGCAGTGCGATTTATGCCAGTCATTTTACCAACCACAACATTAACCCAGGAACAAAGTGACATCTGTGCATAATCTTCATCATTAAAACAGTGGCTGTGAAGAAAGAATATCTGTAAGTGACATTTCAGCAGCTGACAGCAGGCATTAATTAGACATCTGGTGAGTTAGCCAAAGTCCCCTAGTGGTTCAAGTCTGTTCTCTCGCTGTGAGTTTACGGCAGTCTATAGTAAAAGATTAGTCATTATGAAATACTCAGTTACAAATTGACAACTTTCTGCTAAAACCAAACAATCCCTCCCAGCATTGGGCCTTACAACCACATAATTTAAAAACAAAGTCAGAAATAGATGCTTTACTCTGCTTTTGCTTTGCAGGCTGATGCAAGGAGGCGGCTTTTACACCTGCAAAGAAAATATTTTAACAGTCTAATTCTTTCTCCTATGTAAGACTCCCTTAGGAAGTTTTTTTCCACTGTTGCATCACTCAGTATTCAACTTCACCAGTAGTGGCTATGGTGAGAGACAAATGCAATGAAGGCACCATTGGCATTTTAACAACCGTGTTCCAAAGTATTAGTCTGAAAAGTTTAAAAATAAATAGAAAGCTAGGAAAATGGTTGTCAGAGCTAGAAGTAAAAGGCAGAGATTTCAAATTCTCTCTTGGTGACCCCTTTCCAAATGAACTTTTCCATAATGCAAGATTGAAAAATTCTGAAAACATACTACACTGACCCCCTACCCCCAAACTTTCAAAAGTCTCTAAGATGCAACTGAATTCCTCTGCCAGATGAACTATTAACAGGAATAAAGAAGAAATTATCACACAGGCTATCCAAAAGAAAACAAAATCAGCAGGTAAGTGAGAGAAAGAGAGACACAAACAGTGCAGATGTGAAAAATACTAATCTTCACTAATTTCTAACTGAACACAATTTATTGTTGATGAAAATGGGAAAGCAACTTTTATAATTTCAAAGCAATTACCTGCCGTGCCAGGTAATAACCAATATAAAGATTTGTCTGTTTTAAGAAGCAGAGCCTTGTTCCATACAGTAGTTATGGTTTCCAGGGCTTTTTGTCCCTGAATGTCTTACAGACTAAATGTTGTCCAAATGAGATACCTCGACAGAAATCTTATTTTCAGGGTGTGTGCGGTGCGCACATTCTGAGCACCACGCTCTGGCAGTGTTAATTCAATATCAGTACCAAAAAACTAAGGAACCTAAAATCACTTGTCAATTTTGAAAATCTCATGCAAGGTTTACTTCTGCAGCTGTTAAAATTCAGCAGTGTTACAGCCTGTTTTCAGTGTAAAGTATCATATATATCCCTATGTATGACAGAAGTATCAAAGATCTGGAAGCTGCTATTTAAAAAGCCAACTTTGAAGCAAAATCTGAATGGAACAAAACCTCTTTTAATGCCTCAGTAATGAAAATTAAAATTATTTCCAAAGGTCTTTTATGACTCAGGAGTATGCCTCCACTCTGCCCAGCTAAGCAAATACCAGAATACTTATTTATTATTGCATTTGTACTGCCCTCTCTGCTTAACAGACTACTGGAAAGACAAAGATTCCTGAAGATAAAATACTTCAATACAGATGTACAATACACACATCATTATAAAATGCATGGAGGACCAGAGAGATAATATTTTCAATGAGGTCCGTTATGACTCTTGAATACCACTGAGTCTTGCAGTAGCCCATTATGAAAATACACAGTACGCTGCTGGCCATTCTGCAAATCCAGCTATACTCAACTCAATACCTTCCTGATACTGAAAACTTAAACCAGACAAAATTCTGTTAAATTAGGTACTTTCAGTAGAATTGAAGATTAATGCTAATCCCAAACCCATTTATAGCTTTGTAGAGGGATGAACCTGCAGGATCTAGCGAAAAAGAATGCAACAGGTTTTAAACAAGCAAAAAAGATGAGTGGCTGATGTTACACAGATGTCTGGTTTATGAGATCAGAGTGACATGGCAAGAAGATGGAACTTGCACATCTTGTGTGAAAGGAAGCTGAGTCTCACCCCTGCTAGCACTTCATACCTGTGAGACAAGATGGGAATGGCCAATAAAGAGATCCTGGGCTTCACCCAGTCTGTGAGCTGAAGTCAGTGCAGAAAAAAAAAATCCATCTACCAAATAAAGCTCATGGCCATTCAGAGGCTCAAGAACTTTACTTTCTATTGATACTGAGTGATGAAAAATATTCCACTTTCTTTTTACTGAATGTAATGTGATTAAATAGAAGGGGATTCACTCATGTTCAAGCATCTGATGCCTTTATATTATACCAGTGACTGCAGCAGAGAACGCTGGAGAGAGACTTGGCACTAACAGCTATTATTTTGCCATTAGTACCAGAATATACATTCTAAAACAGAGCCGATTGCTAGACATTAATTGTTCGTTACTGAGTTCCCCAAATTGTCATACCAGATGCCACAGAAACAAACGAAGTTGCTTTCATAACCTGAAGAATTTCAGGGCTGAATGACCAGGCTTTCTGAGGTGCTCTGCATCCTCTGCACTCACAAATACCAGAGGCAAATAAATAAGGGAAGAAAACCACTGACAATTGTAAACTGTAATCATGCAGAAATCTATAAATAAAATGGACATCAAGGATAGATGAGGGTTTTCTAAAGCACCTTTATAATTGAGGTGCACAGCTCCCAGGAGACTGGCACTCCAAAATCACAGTGAAGCTTTCAAAAATCATACCCTGCAGAGTTCAATTTTCACTCTTAATCTGCTTTCAAATTTTAACAGCTAATTCTGGTGAGGCAGCTATGAACTGCAACTTTCAATCAGGAAGCATGTTTTGTTATTACAGTTCTTTTACAGTATACTTAGGAAAAAGAGTACGTGCATTTATGTGAGCACATAATCCCTTCATTTACTAGATTTGTACTTAAACACACCCCTTTCTACAATAAAAAAATTAATTCAGGTAACTACTTATAAAAAATTCCTTGACAGGGCAAAGTTCCAAACAAGACAAGGTGGTTTTAAACAGGTTCACATCACACCATTTTCATGTCTTTGTAGAGATTTCATTTTTAAGGTTCAGGAAGCAGACATTGAGTTGTTTTGTCATTTAAAGAGCTGGCCCTTTAGTGCAATGCTGCTTACTGAGTAAAAGATTTGGTAGAAACAATGTACAGGTTCCAGAGAGTCACATGCCAAATCTAAATAAATTTTACTAAGTTCATTCCCTTGCTATTCAAAATAACTGATTCATTTTAATTCTATGCTGCTCAACATCCAGACCAATCATGTTCTTATCTACAGTGAGGATTCCTAGTCACTATTCCAAAATAAAAAAATAAAACCATCAAAACAAATATACTAAATTTAAGTGAGAATTATGTACTGTGAATTTTAACGAGGTAAGATTTTATCCTACTAAATGGAAGATATTTTACTTATTGGCAAACGAGAAAACTCGTGAAATGTTTAATCGCTCACTAGACACAAGCACAGCTATCTTCGCAATCTTCCCTTCAGCTGTTTTGCACCAGACCCATGGCTCTGCCAGCCCAGGGGAGGTAAGTGTAAGAGACAGCACTCTGGCTGGGACTGGAGATAGACTTCCACAGTCCAGTGACTGGCACACAAATAGTTCACAAGCAGCAGAAGTGATGCAGCATAGTTCTTCCAAATTTATCAACAGCAATAATCCTAAACTTTCCCCCATATACTCAGCAAAATTCCCACTATCATCAGTGGGATCTGCATCTCACCACATAGCTGCTATAAGCAGACTACTAGTCACGTTGCTAATATTAATTCTTATACGTTCTTTTGTTCAGCATTATTTGGAACAAAACTCACGGAAGTTAAAAACTAAGTAATATTTAAAAAGCAAGCATAAGTCTTTGTCATTTTTCTTTAACCTGGAGATCTAACCAATCTAAAAAGTCTTGGAAAGCAGAGACCAGTGTCCTGGTATAAGACAATGGATTGCTGTCCTGAAGTTACTGCTTTAGCAATATTTCCCTAGTAATAATTATATTCAACTCATTTCACAGGTGAATGCATGTTGTATAGACAGATTAGATTATTTTGAGGTTATCTGTCTACGTATCTATCTGAAATTTAGGACAAGTTCACAAAGAATTACAAAGTGTTATGTTTTCCTTTGAAGCTGTGGAAGTGTTTAGATATTAAATCAAACCTGTTAATTAAAAATCTTCTATGTTTGGAGCCTGGTAGGTCTTTTCCTGGAAGGCCATGAATTGAAATCAAGGTCAGATTGTTGAACTTCAGATGCGGACTGCAGAAAGAAAAATAAAATGCCACAGTTCAACCAGTGTAAGTTTGCTGAGGCTCCGTTTGGTACAAGCATAATGCGAGTGCATTTCAACATATGGTTATACACAGTGTTTACAGCTTAGCTTCCCAGTCCATCACTGTGACTTTCGAGCTGTATAGAATCCAGCACAATATTCTCAATACTGACAGAGATATTTAGACTCTATCATGCAACTAACAAGCTCTGTTCCTAAGGCCTTATGGCAGGACTTACCTTCCATGACTACAAAAGCTATCATAAGACCACCAAGTCTTTGCTCAAACACCTTTGCTGTTCATAGCTCACCTTCTGTAAGCTGCAGGAAAGGAAAAAAGAATTCCTGACAACTGGTAATTTGTCTGCTTCCTGCAACATGTCTACTGAAATTAGGAGGGCATATCAAAGGAGGAGCACAGATTTTAATTCCATTTTCAGGAGGATATAGAAAGTAATTCCTTTACACAGGCCAGGTACAAAGTGTTTTGTCATTTTGCTAAGATGCATGTGTCTTTGGACACAAAAAGAAGAATACTTTCCACTGTAGTTTCATTAATGCCAGAGTGTGGGGGGGAACAAGACTGACAGTATGTTGAACTAAGTGTGATCTGACATTTAAAAACAAATAAATATTATGAGTGATTAAGCCTTCTAATCTTCAAGGCTTTCTGTAAGTTAAGTATGGATTGATGCAAATGGTACAAAGGAATCAGAATGTTTTTTATCAACCAATGTTAATTTGTTATTCATACGTTTAAAAAATATATTCAAACAAAGTTAAAGGTCATACTTAAACCAAGGAATTTCAAGGTTATGTCTGCCCCTCTCAAAATGCATATTAATAGTTTAATTCTGGATTATGGATTATCTATGGTAAATCTCCATGCATACTCAGGCCGAGTGCAATGTAATAAATAACCTTAATGTAACAGAGTGCATATATTTATACAGATTATGGGCCTGATTCTCATTTAAATTAAGGTCACTCCACAGAGGTGGGTGTAAATAGAATTTGCTCTTCATTTATGGCCACATTATGCTGGCTGAGTGATACAAAGTGGTCTTCATGTAAATGAGAGTTAGCCTGATACATTAAGCTGAATTTAAAGTGTACAGAATGCCATCTGCACTCATGGAGCACTCCTCATGGGGTGCAAATGTGAACAATTACAATAACTTTACACACCTAAACAGTATGACTCCTTGGCATTTAGTTTACATGTAATTATGAGGAAAATTACTACAACAGTACATAAACATCCTAGACATTCTCCTATCCTGCCTGCCCTCACAGCAATGAAGTTTCTTTTCAGCTTAGAGCCGAAATAATCTCTGTACATGCTGCATGGCCTCTTGCCAGTAGGTCTCCAAATCCAGGTGCTACAGTAACATTAAATTTAAATTACATTAACAATATTTAGGATGAAAATGCTGCAAGCAAGCATCAGAAAAATGGCAGAATGAAGGTCCTCGGCAACATTAATATGCCTCTTTTGCATGATTGCACTATGATGCACTTTATTGATCTGGTCACATACTATTTTCTTCTGCAGATGCTCTACCTCTATTTAGTCCATACGCAGTTATCCAGTATTTCCACAGTCATATGGTATTTGTTTAGTTCTTCCCCATTGAGTGTGAGGCTTCAATTCAGACCTTTCACTCAGTACGATTTACTAACTAATGATTTACTTCTACCTCAGCGCTCCCATAGCATTCCCATATGCCCTGAACATTAATTCATGTTTCCCATTCATTAATCTTGTAGGTATCAAAATGTTGATTAGCATCTCCTTAGAATACTGTGATGAAATGAGTCATATCTTTGATTCCCATTTTACATTGAGAAAAATCAAGGCACAAAGAAAATTGGATTAAAGCTATCGAAAAGGCGCACTGATGTTGGAGGTAGAACTGAAGAAACACAGAGGCTGGTACCTGGCACTGCCCCGTGCTTCAGAGTGCAGGCGCACTGCCCTCCCGGGTCCAAGGAGCAGCAGAGCTCTGTGCATAATTTCATGCTAATAATGGTCACATTTTCAAACACAGAGGTAAAATTCTTCTTCAGCTAAGAATCAAAATTTGTTAAATGTTTAAGCACAGGGTGGCATTTGTGAAAATTATCAGAATCTTTAAAGAAAATAAGTAAAAAAACTAGTACCTTGTATTACAAAAGCTTGATTTCAGAACTGTAGCTGGTATGCCTAACCTTAGGATTTTAAAGATATATACAGACACTTAAATACAAGCTGGAAAACTACAGGCAAAGCGTTGGTGCTTAGCCACAGTTACTCTCAGGCACTGGCACCCAGAGTTACAGGGAGATAACAGGTTTGAGTATTTTGACCAGCGACTGTCATGCGCATTACCACAATCTATATCATTCTCCCCTTTCCTCTACGTAGCATTATTATTTCAAGGCTAACAAAACGATGGTTTATTTATTATGGCTTTTGATGCCTAAAAGCTCTTAAGAACTGAAAAACAACAAAGGCTCTGCAAAACAGGTAGTGCATGTTAGGAGACTGAATGTCTTATATGCTTTTAATATATATAACACCTAATATGAAGTAGAGTAAAAGCAGAGGTTCCCACTTAGTGAAAAAGTCTTCAAGTTAAGAGCCTGAACCAATGCAGCATTAAACAAGTGCACCTGCATTTCAGAAGCAAATAATTCCAGCAGGGATTCATGTTGCTGTGGATACAAAGGGAAGAACAGCTCAAAGATACTGGTAAAGCAGGGAGGGATTAGAGTATCTAGGGAAATAAGTAAAAGGTATTGGGTTTCATTGCACAGTTCTAGAAGACAACTACAAAAAAACCCCAAGCCTCTAAACACCCTTGTCCTCAAAATAAAATAGGATTGCCAATTTACTGTGAGCACAATCAAAGGAACAAGCAAAAAAATTTTTTTAGTACATTACATACCCTGGCATTTGTGTATCTGTTAGAATATTCCTTGCTAGTTTTTCTGGATTTTTTTGCCTGATGTTTTTCTACCTTTTTTTTCTTGTGTGCGTGGGGCAATGATGGAAACTGCCTGAACAAATGATTTAATTAATTGCTTTCATTAAACCCCTCATTATCACAAATAGTAAGTCAAATCACTTTTGTTACCAAAAATAAAGTGAAGTAGTCTACATGAAACTAAGTGTTTCAATTTATTTGAAATGAAGCATCACACCTTTTTTATTTATTTTTCCAGTCATTTATAAAAACTAAAATAAAAAAGGGTGACAGAAGATAATGCTTTATCTGGCTACCAAAATTGGTAACTATGTGCACTATTCTCCTTCACGCATAATCTTTAAACAATAACTTTAATATCTGGAATTATAACCTATCCAAAAGTAAAGTCCTAATTATACTGTCCTCAACTTTGCTGCAGCAGAGCACTTGTAAAAATGGCAGCTCTAGGTCATTCTAAAAATGGTAACAAGCAGTCTGTGATAAATTCTTGCATTAATGAAACTTTGAAATCAGAGAAATCTCTGCCCTGCAACAAAAAAAGGAACCTTAAGATTTTTGTGGGGAGGAAGGAGCCCCGAATGACAGATGATGATAGAGGAGAGTCCCAGCAGGCAATAACCTTGTGTTCAAGGCACAGAAACTCAAAGTGCCCAGGTATAAGTCTCACTGTAAAAGACAGATATAGACAGTAGTTCTCCTTTTCCAAAATAATATAACAATTTATCCAAAGTAGGACATTTTTTTTTTAAGGAAAGATTATCAGCTCAAACATTTCAAGAACAAAGTAATCGGGACATGACTTGGAGAAGAGACTTCCCCAGAAGGAAAAGATTTTCTAACAAATTTTCCAGCTCTACACAAAACTACAGATAGAAATGCTCAGCTTAACAAAGGTTGCTAATATTAATAATAACACAGAAATTCCCACTCATTCATATTTTCACTGAAGGATAAATATGTTACTTAGCACTACAGAGTTTCTTTGAGTAATCTTCACGAGTCATGTGTTTTCATATTGACACTATACCAAATTGCTTTTGTTTGCTTGGACAAAGCTCATTGCTTTCGCTGGCAGAGCTGTAGAAAAGCCTTTACCCTTCTCTCCACTTCCTTCCACTCTCTGGGCAGCTATATTTGACACAGACAAGTAAGAATCAGCACAAAATCAAGAATGAAGACACGTGAAAACATAGCAAAACCATTTCCCTGTATGTTGCTAGATGATGCCATTCTAGTAGTATGAAGGCTCTGCAACTGATGATACAACACTTGGTTATTAAGTAAGAGAGTCAGTAACAGAAGCAGCAGAAAGGGTTTACTCTTTGTATCAACAATTACCAAAAGCATCTGTTCTCAAGAACCTAATGTAAGTGCATCAATTACAGCCCTCAGAGCAGGATTTCAGCTTAACTGCTGACCAACATATGTCCATCTAGAAGTCATCTCTCTCTAATTACAAGTAAACAAAGATAAGCCAGTTCTCCATTGGATCAACCTTAGGAAAAAGTGTTAAGATTGTGAATGAATTTGCTCAATGAAAGAAGGGATAACAATAAAGTCTTTACTGGGACACTTTTCAATGCAACGGTCAAAAAAGGGGTTTTCCACATATTCATTTGCTCTATAAACTGTGCCCATGATGACTCTTCCTCCCAAGACGAGTGACAGACGCATCAAGAACACCACCAACTGAAATAAAAAGATAAGTGAATCTAATTGTCAGTAGCTCACATTTAATTTGACTGCCACTTTTGACACCAGGGGATAGATAAGTCAGTTGTTTACTTCAGTGGGGGAACTCACATCTTTTTCTTCCCAGAACACGACTATTTTCATTCTAAGATAGGCCACAACATTGGTGAAATTCACCATCTTTTTTAATTTCAGAAAACACTCTTCTAAATTGTTCAGAACAGAGGTTAAAAGGAAAATGTTCGGTTCCAACTTTGATTTTTAAAGAATTCAAGATGTAATTTCTTTAAAAACAAAAGAGCCGCTTTTTTTAAATGACACCTGAGCAAAATATTTCATCATGTCCCAATTACTTCCTCCTGATATCAAAACAACATTCTCCCTTCAAAATCTTGCATTTTATTAAAGTACTTTATTAAAGTGCTTTTTATTAAAGTACTGTTTTTTCAGAAACTTCCCACTGGGTTTACTGGTGATTAATTTTATCAGATGCTGTATTCCTAAGAAAAGCAGCCTATAAGCCCAAGCCATGAAAGCCACTGCTGTCACCACTTTTGACATCTTAACAAGAATCCATTAAAAAGCTAAGTAATATTTATTTTGACCTTTGAGTAACACCCTTCAAGGATGATGCAAGTGTTTCTCTCTCCCCAGCTGGCAGCTCTTCCTCATTGGGTCTCTCTCCAAACTTTGAACTTGATGGTTTGATTCTACACAGGATTTGGAGGCACCTCCTTGCTGTTGAAGCCTAGAGCCCACTATCACAAGACAAAAAAAAAACCCAACAAAAAAAACCCCAAAACCACCACCACAAACTTCCCATAAACTTTACAAGCACCATTCTGAAGATAACTTTTGCCCCCACTATGCCTACTGGAAGATGTTCTCTTTTCCACAGTAATTGCTCTAACTTCTGGCCCATATTTATTGAGTGTCAATTTATATCTACTTGAACTGGATAAGGACATCAATCATGAACTTAAATAGTTGGGGATTTTTAAGATAGGCTTATTCCGGCAAAGCTTCTGTTGCCCCCAGAATTGTCGCTTTACCTTCATTTGTTCAACAAATATTTTCTGCTTCCTTCTTTGCTCTCACTAAAACCTGTGTCCCTTCTCTGACTCTAGCTCATGGGGTGTCCCTCCCCCGTAGCTGTCCACCCTTCTTCAACACCCCACCTCAAAAGCTGTTCCTCTCCAGTTAAATTTTGATTCTTCTGCTAGGGTAGATCAATTAGTCCTCTCGCTTCCTTTTTCCACTTTAAGTGGTTAGTCCTAGACTCCCTTCCACCTTGTAATTTTAATGCTTGTCTCTCTTTTGTCCTCAGTGCTGAACCTTCTCCTAGACAATGTAATTAAAAACATTAGCAACTCTGACTCTGCTGCATTTCAATTCTTTTATTAATTTCTCCTTTTTTAGGTAGCTTTACATCACCCCACTACCTTGATTTCTCCCTGAACGTTACCAAACATGTCTTTTTCCAGTTTCTTCTTTCAAACTCCCATCCATATCAGAACTCGGGTTTCTGAAACAACTCAGCCACCCTTCCGTCACTGTCACTGCTTTTATCCCTTCTAACCACCTCTCATTTCCCAGCAACTGTTTTTGCTTTCCTCACCTATGTCAACTCACCTTTCCCTATGCTTTTTTTGCACCATTCTTCTCTAGTGATTGTGGCTCTTTACTGTAATTCAGTTGAGACTTTTTTTCCTTTGTGAGACTAATTCTTTTCCACACTTTGCCTCTCAACCCATATTGACCTTTGCAGTTTTACCACTAAGCTCTTCTCCCTCCTCTAACCACCTCTCCCTAAGCTTTTGTATTGGTTTTGTGTGGCAAGGTTTTGGTAGCGGGTGGGGTTACAGGGGTGGCTTCTGTAAGAAGCTGCTGGAAGCTTCCCCTGTGTTCAACAGAGCCCATACCAGCCGGCTCTAAGACAGACCCGCCGCCGGCCAAGGCCGAGCCAATCAGCGATAGTGGTAACGCCTCTGTGATAACATTTTTAAGAAGGAAAAAAGTTGGGACGGCGGTATTCGGCAGCCGGAGAGAGGAGTGAGAACATGTAAGAGAAACAACCCTGCGGACACCAAGGTCAGTGAAGAAGGAGGGGGAGGAGATGCTCCAGGCGCCGGAGCAGAGATTCCCCTGCAGCCCGTGGTGAAGACCATGGTGAGGCAGGCTGTCCCCCTGCAGTCCATGGAGGTCCACGGTGGAGCAGATATCCACCTGCAGCCCGTGGAGGACCCCACGCCGGAGCAGGTGGGTTCCCGAAGGAGGCTGTGACCCCGTGGGAACCCCGCGCTGGAGCAGGCTCCTGGCAGGACCTGCGGATCTGTGGAGAGAGGAGCCCACGGAGCAGGTTTTCTGGCAGGACTTGTGACCCCGTGGGGGGCCCACGCTGGAGCAGTCTGTGCCTGAAGGACTGCACACCGTGGAAAGGACCCATGCTGGAGCAGTTCGTGAAGAACTGCAGCCCATGGGAAGGACCCACGTTGGAGAAGTTCGTGGAGGACTGTCTCCCGTGGGTGGGACCCCACGCTGGAGCAGGGGAAGAGTGTGATGAGTCCTCCCCCTGAGGAGGATGAAGCGGCAGAAAATAACGTGTGATGAACTGACCGTAAACCCCATCCCCGTCCCCCTGTGCCGCTGGGGGGGTGGTAGAGAATCCGGGAGTGAAGTTGTGCCCGGGAAGAAGGGAGGGGTGGAGGGAAGGTGTTCTGAGATTTGGTTTTATTTCTCATTACCCTACTCCGGTTGATTTGTAATAAATCAAGTTAATTTTTCCCCAAACTGAGTCTGTTTTGCCCGTGACGGTAATTGGTGAGTGATCTCTCCTATCCTTATCTCGACCCACAAGCTCTTTGTTATATTTTCTCGCCCCTGTCCAGTTGAGAAGGAGGGGGAGTGATAGAACAGCTCTGGTGGGCACCTGGCATCCAGCCAGGGTTAACCCATCACAGCTTTCTTCTCGGAAGTCTCTTTGACTCTGCATCTTACCAGTACTTGCAAGGTGTATACCAGGCTTTGAACGTGTGTATTAATTAACACATGTAACATCCAAACTCTGGGGTACAGCATTTAAGAGCAAACTTCTAACGCAACTTAAAACTAAGTCTTAAGTACTTGATTATTTACATATTTGCCTATTTACTCCTTTAGTGTTAATATCACTTCAGGCTCAAATGTGAGCTGCCTTAACATTCTGCACTGAGAAACACTGTGAGCATAAACTGAATTTTTGTAGCAAAGTACAAACTAAATTATGACTCATCTAACAACCCAGCTACAGATTTCTTAGGAGGCTCTTTCAAAAACTGTAGTATTCACTCAAGATCAGTGGTATTTCCAGGATCTAGCTTATTAAAATCAGTGTGGCAAAGTCCTTAAAGTATGAATTGTTATGTGGCAGAACAGGAAAATCTAAAAAGCTCTTTCCCTGGCCCATACAAAATACATAGCTGAATCAGACACTTCCATATACTTATGTGGGAACATCCATAGTTACAAAGTTTACAAGATTAGCACTACCACCCCAAATGTAAGTTGGCTTTGAATTTGACCAAATCAAAGTACCATCCAACCACTTCTTCAGTGAGCACATTTCCTTACTAAAATTTCAATTTCCATTCCATAAATGTTTCAGGATTTCATCCTGTTCAAAGTATAAAACAGGGCAATTACTATTCTAGACAGAAAATGAGGGATATCTGATGATGGCCTTGGTAGTTACAGTCTCTGGCTGTTTAAATCTAATCACCCGGCAGATTCAAAAATCACAGTTGAGAGACATCAACACCATTATCCACAAATAAAGATATCATAAATTGGGCAGTAAAACTAGAGTGTGGTTGAAATTTTGCTGTTTTGTCTGCTCCTGTGTGAATGTTTCAGTGCATAACATATAGTGCAAATTCCAGCTTGTTAATAGGACATTTTAAACATTATTGGCCAATCACCCATGTTAAAACTAAGGTGGTTTTTTTTTTTTATGACTGTCTACTTACCAGACCCCAATTTTCCACATTATTGCGGAGGAGATTAACATTTTGACTCTGTGATGTTCCTTCATGCATATTTGGCAATGCTGCCCTCACAGAGATGACAAAGTACGCAACCTAGAAAAGCCCACAGATGTCAAAAGACAGACTTCCCTTGAATTTGAAGGGCTTGAGATTTGTACCAATGTTTTTGTCCTAGCTTACGGCCAAGGACCATACATTCTCCTCCTGACAGCAAGAGCATGCAGAAAGAGAAAATACTCATAAAAGTTGCATGTTCTGAGGCACCACCCCAGTGCCATGTCCTCTTGACAGAAAGCTGGCAGCCCAGGCAGGACAGGGACATGGCTGGTGGTGGAGTCAGCTGGGCCAAAATTCCTGATCTCAAACATCTGCATGTAGCAGCTGCGGATCTGGGCCTCGCAGCACCTCCAGCCCTGGCAGCCTGATGAGCACAGCTGCCTCGCTGATATTGCATCCCTTAACGTAAAACAGCTCTGAGAGGTGCAGCACCACAGAGCCATGTAATGCCCATCTCTTCACCAGAGCAACACAATACTTCTCCAACAGCTCCTTCCCAAACAGCCCATGCCCTGTAGCTGACATGAAACTGAAATTATGCCCAATCAATGCAGAGATGCTACTGACCACCACACTCCTAGGGAAACAAACCACACAAAGTGATGTGTTACAATTCACACGGCAATGCAGTGTGGTAACCTGGGTACTGGAAGCCATCAAGCTACAGCACTGTGGAGCTCCATCTAACCTAACCAATCCACAGTAGAAGTTTCGGGAACCTAGATAACACAGCATGCAGTAAAGATTCACCATCTCGTCACTGGCACTCCCCACTCTCATTTCAATGTAAGCTGCATTCAGACTCGTCTCCTTCCTGGGATCTGGAGGGTAATCACAGCAATCCAGAAAAGGAACCTTAAAATTTCGGCTCATCAAGCATTCAGAAAAAGCAAGCAAGTACCTTCAAACAGTGATCTTCATTTGTCACAACCCTCACTCTGCCCATTAAGAGTACATACATATATACATATGAACAGGAATCAAATCTACACTAATCACTGGAGGGAAGGATCACAACTTAACCAGCCAACTAATTTTTTTCTCCACTGTAGTAGTCTGAACAGTCTTCTGTGTTTCAAAACCAACCCACAGACAGTTTATGGACTGCTTTGAAGACCTCAGTAGTTACACCTCCACAACAGCTCTAGGAAGCAAACTTCAAACAAAGAAAAATAAATATGAACAGAAGAGAAAGTACATCTACTCCATCGCTTTAGCAAGGAACTGGAAAGCCTAAATGCAGTGTTTGCACTTGGAATGCCTCTTTATTTGCTTTGAACTGCATTGATCAGAGAACTACCAGATGCTTCGGGTAGTCAGGTTACCAAGCTCTGCTCGGAGCTGCTGAAACAGCCATGCTAACGTCATACTTAGTCACCAGGAGAGGTATGATAAACACAAAATGTAACTCTATGAAAATTCTTGTGACTCATTTCAATTTTGAAACAGGCCTTTAATAAGAAAACTACTATTTCCAAATCAGTTTTAACATGCAACAAGAAGTTATGAGTATTCATATATAAATAGTAACAAAAGAAAATCTACAAATACGTACAAATTTAAAGTGTGAAAGAATAGCTTGGGCTCAGACAAATGTTTGCATGCGTAAAAGGCAAGTACTTAAAGTTGAAATAATCTTATTTAAAACTGAAAACTGCCTCTAAAGCAAGAATATAACTATAAAATAACCACGTATCAATGCTAATTGAGTATCATTTTTTGGCACAGGCATGTCAAATGGCTGTTAGGAAGGCTGATCTTGACCCATATCCTCTCCCCTAGTTTATGTCTGGTATCAGTCACTGACAGTGTTCATTGTGATCCTGACTGCGCAACAAGGCGAGATACGACCTATCTTATTTATCTCTGTCACAACTTGATCTCTATTCACCAGAAATGATGGAAGGCAACAATGTCTGAAGGACACAGGCCCAGTGACACTGAACACATGGTCGACTACAACATTGTTCTGGATTTGCCTTGGTATGAAAAAAAGGCAGTCAAAAGGAAGCACATGTATACCAATTCATGTGGCAAAGATAGATAGTATAAAACAATGAAGATCACTAAACCATTCATTACATGTTAGTTCTGTGATCAGCAAGTAAGCACTAACTATTTAATTAGTCAACTAATTAGTGACAGGCAACATGGAAGGCTTCAGATGTTCTCAGACAAATGCAAAGATAAAAAGCCTAATTAAACAGCAAGCATTATGCTAACTATTGCCAAACAGGACAGATGTGCAGGATATTGTATAATACTGTGCTGCCAGATAACGGCAGTTGTAGCTGTTCTGTCAGAAACTGTGTTTTAAAAATCCCTGCCATTTCTAAGCTAATCTTAGATACCTTTAACTCACAAAGGGAGAAACCATCCTGCAGAAAAAACCTCACAGATTTACTGTGTTAGGTTCTAATTCTACTTTAAGAAAAAAGTTCAGGGCTTTAACAAAAAAATACTTTAATCCATTTGCTTTTTAAATGCAAGAATTATTTTAATGCACCTGCATAGAAAGGGAAATATATTTCACAACATTTTCATATAAAATATTGTGATCTTAGCCACCATTCATTTATTGCTATTTTGTGCAGCACATTATGTATATTTCCAACGTCCTCAGAGAATAAGTCATTGTTTACACCAGAGGTTGGATTAAGTAGGTTTTCAAAATCATGGATTAAAAAGGGTTTTCCCTATAATCAGAAGACAATAACGCTTTCCACAGCTATATGCAAAGAGGTGGATAAAAAGCTAATTGGTTCACTACACTGGAACCAATGACAAGATACTGCTGTGAGCAAGCTTTTTGCGTTCTTGCAGCCAAACTTCAATCACCTGCTGTCAGGGCATACTAGTTAGCATGCTGTTCCATGAATCCTCCACCGGAATAAACTGAGAATGCTGAGTTTTTTTAATTACATGTTCTTCTGGCCTAACACTGCTGCCATGACCATCATTCTTAAATTATCAAAGGAAACAAGAAGAAACAAAAAAACCCCTGCCCTCCTGGTAAATTGGTATTTAGCAATAAGGTTATTTTTTAAAGCATCTCAGTACTTGCGAAGATGAAAAGATTAAAATGCTGGGCTATATCTTACATTCATCAGGATATACATTTAGGGGAACACTGGTTTAACTGAGGACTATGCAACTCAGCATCCCCAATTATAGCTGCTCACAGGTTTTTAAATAAATTCTCTAACTGCAGTTGATACTTCTCCTGCTGAACCTCACCTCCAAGAACTGGTACTTGCAGAACTCTGAACTGAACTCATTACTCCTTTTCTCCTATTCATAGGTACAGATATTCTGTATTCATGAAAACAGATTTTACACTTGCAAATCATTTTCAGATACAATTTTCATTGAATACTTGCAGGTTGAATATTTAAAACAGCTTTTTCATTTATAAATTTAGTATATACATAATTGATCTCAGTGGGGATAGCAAAAAAAGGGTAACTTTTTTAAAACTTCCTTTAGTCTTAAAACAGACTCCTTTTTAGGGTCTTCATTCATGGTAATTTGTCAATGTTAGTGGCTCATAGTACTGCAAGTGTACTGCACGCACATATCTACCAGAACATCTGATAAAACTCTTTCTCTTTTAATTCCAACCCCCACCCCCAAAACCAAGTCACTCAAGGGAAACTAAAAATAAACAAAACTTGCATTTTAGCTTAACCTCTCTTTGGAATTTCTTTGACTTGATTCACTCCGAGGCTGAAAAGGCTTTCTCCCCACATCCTACAACAAAGGGGAGGCAGGAGCGCCTGTCAGCACTAACAGTTTGGAGGGCAGAGAACAATAGAGGCTGAGACTTCGTGTTGCTGGCTGAGCTGCTTTTTCACAAGAGGGATATTTGTTCAGTTGCTGCTTCTCCTTTAGGACTGGACATCGCTCAGAGTTTACACTGCTTTAACAAATGGTCTGATGGTGCCGCAATTTATATAAGCCTTGTCTTAGTGCTAGAGAGTGACCTAAGTCCTGGTTTTGTGCAAGGGGAAGCATATAATTGCACTGCCCAGGAGGAGCCTCATGCAGGAATTGTGGGAATAACAATTCCTTCCCTGCTTGCCACGCTCCTGCAGGGAAGTTAATTACTGCAGCAATTTATGATGCAACTCCCTCCCCCCCTTCCACGGTGTCTCAGCTCTGCTGCCTAGCTCGCTGCAGCTCCTCACGTGTCGGACAGCCACAGCCGAGGTGCAGTCTCCAGAGCCGCTTTCGCACCTGTACCTACCGACAGCCAGCCGTGCACAAGAAGGGAGGCCAGGCTCTGTCTGCATTACTGATGGCACTGCCACCTCCATCATTTGCCTGTTTCTTGAACAAAAAATTCATATGCATCCTGAAGAAAAGTAGCACTATAGCTGAAAACACATGCCTGCATGTGATTACACTCCAAGAGAAAAAATCAGCAGGGGTATTTATTTGAATGGTGAAACATGAATAATGAGATCACCTTCACTGACCTAGCGTTAGATTAAGCACAATGGACGCAATTCTCCAGGGCTCAGAGTACCCCCAGCATTAGGAAGAAGCTTCCCCTACTAGCAGGTCATTCCACATACTCATTTGCAGGATTTCTGCACCGCCCTTTGAAATAACTGGCACCTGATTTGGGTGCACCACTGCCTTGACCTCTATGACAATCTCTGTTTCCAGAAACTCCAACAGCAAGGTAACGAGCCACAGCGAAAGACTGAAGCAGCATTTTGTAAGATAATGGTTCACAGCACCAACTCCCCCTTCGCAGCATGGATTACAAAGCTCATTTTCGGTTCAGGTGGATAAGAAGTGGTGCCCGTGGCTGCTCCGCAGCACTGCTCAAAGAACGACAACGCTGAACTGCCCCCGGAGCATTCTGCGGCGGCGGACGTGCTGCCAAGTGCAGTGCCACTGCCCCAGCACAATGGGAGCGAGAGGCAGCCTGCTATAGCTCTCGAGTGAGTAGAGGTAATGCTTGTGATTATTTCTCTGTTCAATGAAAAATGTATTTCTTCAGTCTCAAAGAAGTTGAAAACACTTGTAAAATCTAGTTCTAATAATTGTTATGTAGGTAAGTGAATTACATTTGTGTGTTTCCATGGTCACTGATAATGTAAAATAATTAAGTATGAAGAATAATGAGGAGAAAACTACTTCCTCTTTTAGGGGCTTACAAATTGATTCAATCTAGCTATTTTTAGTGCATGTAACCTCTACAAAGAATATTAGAAAATTATGAGTAAATTAAACTGAATTGTATTAAAAGGCCTTCACATTGATCAGGAGACTTTATCTGCTGCTGATGTGAAAATTAAAAAAAATCATATCTCTTAAATTTACACATATATTAATATAAATTCTGTGACATTTTGCACTAAGTGCTGACTGCTTGCTTTTTGCATTCTCAGAGCAATACTCAATTTCTCTTATGCGAGAGCACTCCATTTGTGCAGTGCTGAAGACAAGCACTCTCCCCTATGTACAAGGACACGTTCTGCAAGAACTCTTGGCTACAATATGGTTCAAACAAAACTTCTGGCTGAAAAGTCTTGGTTGAGGTATCTCAGAGGAGGATACCTATAAAGGATTGCCCGACAGACACAATACTATCTGTATGACCTGTTCACTACAGAAAGACTTAGCTTCTGGCTGACTGACTTGGAGTGTAAATATGCTTTGTTTTTCCCTCACAGTATATTATACTGAAAGCGTACTAATAAATAGCACAGGATGAATTACAAAAAAAAGGCTAGTAGCTCTAAAGTACATTCTTAACCGAATTTTGAGTGGAACTGAAAGCTCAGAACAGGAGGATGAGGGGAAAATGATTTTACCCCAAGAGGGGATGCTCTACAGGAAGTCAGGAACTAAGAAAAAAGAGCAAGAAGCAGGTTTTTTGTTTTTTCACTGCTCCAGCAATATAACAAGATCCATAAAGCACTTCAACTTTTTCTTCTTTTGCCATATTGATATTTTAATTTGTGATGTTATTAATGGTTGTTGTAGAAATACAAACTCTTGGCTTAACTGAAAAAAAAAACAGGCAAAATTTTCAATTCTCCGCCAACCATAAAAATGCCAGCCTCCCCTAGTTTTTGTAACAAACATTTCGTTGTAACAATCGCATTTAGAATTAATTTTATATTTATTTCTGCAAGTCTTTCAAGACATTTCTTGTATGTATGTTTAATCTATGAGGAAAACAACAAATGCATAAAAGGAATTGCATTCTCACATACACGGTCTGACTTCCTGATAACCCCCTAAGACTGGTATGGAGGGGGTACTTGCATAGAAGGTGCAAGCAGTGAGACGTCGGAAAGAGGGCACCCCTGTCCTAACTTTGGAAAGTCTGTAAAACAGCAGAACTTGTCCACAAGTTTACTCTGGCTTAGACAATGGAAGGTGTAAAAACAGGTGCATACATTTATTCCCCTTCTCAACCAGTTTATTTACTCCGGTTTGGATAACTCAAGGTAACCACCGCAATTCAATTTGCAGTTTTACTGCTGAAAAATTCTTCAATGTATGCTGACGGCCTGTGCTCTTAGCAGGCCACCGAGCAGGCTGAGACTGACGGAAAGCGGTATCCTCTGCTAGACCTTTCCCACACCCACTCTAGGGTCTACAGCAGAAATGGCAGAAGGGTCAGAAATGACCATTTTTTGGTTCCTGAACAATCCCAAATGTCAAAAGCCTCATCAGAATCAAACATATCAAAAAGTGTTATCAGAATCAGAAGAATCACAGTGAGATTACAACTGAACAAGCTTATGTTGTACATTTCTGCACAGCTCTGAAAACAGAGCATCACAACGAGCATCACTAAGAGAAGGGAGGGATTCAGACAGTGATTTGTGATCCCACTGGCCACAACTAGCTTTAAAGATCAATACTGCTTTGGAGCACACGTGAAGGGCTATGAACTTAACCTCCACCTATAGTATTTTTGTATAAGAACAACAGTCAAATAGATTTTAAGTATGTGGAATTCTCATTTTCAGCATGCCTTCTGTCAGCACTTTTGAGTCCCAGAGTCAGCCAGGATACAAGCACCTACCTATTTACATCTGCAGACACTCAGACCTTTAACATCTAGTACTTGGATACAGACTCAAAGCCTGCTTCTAAATGGAAGAAGCAAGCCCCGTCAAACAAAAGGTAACATATTCTTCTCAGTAAAGGAAATCAAATTAAAAACTTACCAAAAAATGAGCGTTTCCAGAAAAGAGATTCCAACATCAGATGCACCAACCACCACAATTCTAGTGTTGATAGATGCTTTAGATGCCAGTACCAGCTTTCGATTTATGTGGTTCAAAGAATAACTCAACTGTAAAAAATATGTAAAATGATATAGAAATGCATTAAAAAAAAAAAAAAGCAAAAGTCTCCTAAGAATCATTAAACCATCAGTAATGCATTACCTTGCATTCATACAAAACTTATTATGCCTCACTGACATGACTAATACTATGATTTTTCTGTGCACAGCACAAGATAAATGGTAGATAAATGGTACTAAAATATTGAAATATGTGCATGCTTAATAGGTTACAGAAAATTAGCAGAGCTTAATGGTCTAGCTTCTCCCAGAAAAGATGCTATGGAGTCCTTGTAAGAGAGGAAAAAACACCGCCTCTTCTATAATTTACTACCATTTAGCTAACACCTGGGGAACATATATTTACATAATGTTAAGGCCATTTTTATACCTTCTAGAGCAGTTTTTACTCTTGCTGTTTTATTTATGGAAATAGTCTTACTTATAAATTAATTAGGAACGTATATCTTGAGTGTCTTTGTGTGTTTAATTGAAAACTCTCTTCCAAAATGGTGGAATTCACCTTCTTTTTTCTTAAATATAGAGCAGCTACACTGAAAGCCAGGCTGTCAAATGAGTAAACTAGTATCTCAACGCCACTGAGATCAATACTCTGGCCAAAAATCTTACTATAAAGTTTTTAATTACTAGCTTCTCGGTTTCCATTCTTCTTAATGCATACACTGGTTAAGACAATAAACTCCATGGTTTTTTTTTTTAATTGCTGTCTCTAGGTCTCACTAGCTAACAGAGATTCTCAAAAACAAATATGCAAGAAAGGGCCAAGAGATAACATTGCACCTGACAATTTTTTTTCTGCCCTGAACTATATTTAATTTTCAAATTTCTGATGAAAGACAGGGAAATACTTTCCATCTTGCAGTACAACACACTTCACGTTTTTCTTATTGCTTTGGGCTGTATACATTCCCATTTCACAGAATGCATAATTGCAGATTCATAAATGCACTGAAGAGACAAATAGAAAATGGAGCTCCTTTTATTATTTGTCAGACACTTCTATATATTTCTGCTGTGCTACTTAGGCAGGAAGCAATCTAAGACTTCTAACAGGTTTTCCTGTATTACAAATAGGAGACAGACAGTTAATAAAATTAAGTCCTCTAAATTCCTCCTATGAAATTACAGTAGAAATACATTCTCTATATATTAGTTGACAGAGTAACTCAATATGTGAAGAATAAGTATTTTATTTTAAAGCTACGGTAATGACATTGGCCTTCTCAAGAAGTACATGGAACACTGAGATCCCCAAGAGATCTTTTATACCATGTCTTTGCAGTGGTGGAGACCCACAGCTGAGATTTCAGCATAGCCCCACTACAGAAGGTGGAGAATTGTCTGCGTAACACACTAGAGTGCTGTCCTATACCTTAAGGAAGGATTACGGACCAATTACTTGCAAACTGTCATCACTGTATAGCAAGTAATTGGAAATGTGACAAAATTAAATGTCTTCTTTGGTCAGGCAATGCTATTTTTTACTGCCAGATAAATGTTCTTCTGGTTGCAGTTCATCACAGTGCAATGATGACATCCAGTGGTGAGCCAGATTCATCTCAGGGACCGGACTTGACTAGGAAAATTCCAGAAGATATCTTAAAAAGTATATAGTAAATAGCCAATGGTGGCTGCTCCATGGAGAAGTCAAATGTGTGAAACCTAGCACATGCTTGCAGTCTCACAGGCAGCCTGCACCGAGGAACGACTTGACCAGCCAGGGCTAAGCCACAGAACAACTGTCATGCTGCCCAAATGGTTGTTATATCTACAAGTCTCTACGAACAAGCCTAACGATCTAATCCAAAGCCAGTGCTTTTTAACATGGTTAAACACTTCTTACAGCAGGATTTGCCAGTAAAAAGGGTTTTGATCATAAATGAAAATATATCTATAACATTTCCATGTTTCAGAAACTGAAAAAACCTTTTATATTTCATTGAAAATGTACATCACTGGAAGAGATTTTAAGAAATGAGAACAACTGATGCCAATTATTAAATGCATCCCCCACTGCTTAAAATAAAACCTGGACTATGTTTTTTATAACATACTAAATGGGTATACCCCAACTACAACGTTTGACGTCACAAGTGCTGACACTTGCGAAGATCTCATGGCACCACAAACAGGCGTTGAGGATACTGTGTGTAAGACCCTAATCTTAGTATTCAAATTCCTTGGGTTTGTGAACTCTGCAGATGAGAACTCTGACAGGCTTTTTTTTGCTGCACATAGCTGCAACTTTCTAGAAAAGCAATGCCTTCTGGAAGAAAAATCATTAGTGATGCTTTTGCTGAAACGTGGCTTTTAACAAAATTAATAAAATAGTAAAAAAACCACAAAGAGAAACTACTTGTAATGTACCTAATCAACCAAAATAACTAGACAGGAATGTCAGCAGCTAATAGGATAAACCCAACAGACCTTACAGCAATGCTGAGTTCAAACATCTTCTACTGCAGTCCTGTGTTGTTTTTTCTTTTTTTTTCTCTTCAAATGTACTCCAACAATGAAATACAAAGCAGTAATACAATTTCCTCGGGAAGAGTTGTATCTAATTTATGAAATGGCTTCTGTATCAATGATACAAAGGCAGCATATGAGTAGAATATAACTGGTTTTGTTCACCACACAATGGCCCCAACACCAACAGCTGTCATGCTTCAGAAATCACCTTTCTAACAGCTAAGTACACTAAATGGCCCCAGGGAGTAAGGAATTAGGTGGATTGGTCCCATAATACCACCTTATTTTAACAAAATGTCAGGACAAATGACTACATATGTTGCCCAGAGGAGTAATAAGACATCATAATTGATAGGTCAATAGCAAACTCTAACTTGTTTATTCTGTATCCAATTTATTAAATAAAACAACAATCATTAACTAGTGTAAGGCAAAAAGAAATAATTGTCATTGTTAGAAAAGGCATAGATAGCTCAGGAAAAAAGTATTTTCTTTGATTATCCAAAAGATTATTTTCCCTCCTTTCCACTCTGGTATCTGACAGCCTCTGCCATTGCACCACCTGTCACATTGCTTCCACCTGGGAGGGCAGAGGGCCATCTACGCCTTCAACTCCACCTCCTGACAAAGGTGGTCGGTCTTGATTAAACCATGGGGGATAGTTTTTCATGCTGACAGCCAGTGCCATCCACTTAGAGGCCTTCAAACTTTACCTCCACTGAAAACGCTTATGCATTTCTCAGAATACTCCACTGAAAACACAAATCCTGCATGTAAATCACATCTTTCACTTATGAGCTCACAGCACAATATGTGCCAGAGTAGGATTAATTTACAGCATTAAAAATTCACACATCCTTCTACCCTAAGTAACCAATGGAAAAAGATACATGAAATAATTATTTGGTTTAGCAAACATGTTTGTACACATTTTTTTCTTTGCACTTTCAAACCATGTAAAGCATCATATATTCATTGTGTGTGCCTGGATCTCCCACCTGGGTAGCCACTCAGCTTGCAGATTGCCTGGGAATGTATTTGTTGTACATTTACTCAACAATATACATTGGTGGTGCAAACTCAGATGGAGAACATTTTGTAGCTCCTTTTAGTTCTGTTTTTAAACATTGGACCCTGGGCTATTTGTAGGATTTATAAAAATATTTACTGTAATTGTTCCACAATAGGTCTGGTTTTATAGCAAACATCACCTTCATTTAAAAGGAAGAAATGGAAACTGAACACCCCAAAATGAAAAAACAAGTTGGACAGAGGATTTCAACTTTGACAGAAAAGGAACAGTGCTATGTTCTGAATTGGGTATTGGTAAATACATCCTAGTAAAATATGAGCAGTGTGTCAAAGAGCTGTTACACTCATCGCTGGAACTCTTCATGCAAAGACTCCGTAACGCAGCAGAATTTAGACTTGATTTTATTACACACCGAGGACCTGGGCCTTATCCAGCTAAACACACTTAAGTGTTTGCTAAATTTTAAGTATGTTAAAGTGCCCCTGAATTCAGAAGGACTGCTCAGGGTACAACAAGAGAAACAGGGGACTGACTCATTTGTTATGTACTCAGCACCTTCACAGATCCCTCATTACTACAGAAGTAACAGGGAACCACTCAGAGGGACCCTCCCAGCCCTATCTTGGGGGATTCTATGCCTGTCTGCAATGCTTTGTTTTAATTTAGCATTTGTTACTGAGAAACCTGAGTGATAGTTACTGCTGTACAGGATCTACATAATTTGAACTCTGTTACTGTAAAAGCCATCAGAGAAAGTAAAAATGATTAACAAATCTGTTCCTAGATTAGTGCTGAGGTCAGCGATGGTGGCAGGCAAACAAGAAGGTGAACAAACAGAACTATTTTAATTTCAAGCTCCATTTGAATCACAAGGAAAAAAAAAGAAAAAAAATCAATGTTTACCAAGGAGATATGAACAAAAAATACTGGAAAATGCATGCTTTTTCAGTCTACATTATTATTTTTTTCTAAATACTAGCTACATTCCAAAAAGTCTCATTAGGAATGTCTGTAAACATGTTTTCAAAAGCTGTTTCCAAGTATTCACGGATTTAAACAAACACCAGAAACAGAAGCAAAAGGAAAAAGAAAAAGAAATACAACTGTGATGAAGACTGCAAACTTAATCATTTTGTTGTCTTTGTGAAAGAACACTTCTTTAGTAACTGTGGCTCTATAAAACCAGTTTGCACAGATAATAACTAGCCTTTATATAATATTTTTCATCCATAAACCGCAAAGGCCTTTATGAATGAAGTTGGTATTATTATACCAATCTTAAATGTGTAAATGCTGATCTTCAGCTTCTGGCAAAACAGTCTATATATTCATGACCAATCCTATGCGAATCCCTGTGACTCCCTATGAAACCAGGGATTTCCTTCAAACTCCAAAAAGCAGCAAAGGCGAGCAGAGCACGGACACATATATTTAATTTCCTTGCAGAACCACTGGATCTTATGATTGCTTGCTGCTCAGCTTAAAAGGACAAATAGCTAAACTCTAAATGGTGCCATTTTCAAAGAGTTCAGTTCTCCTCCATCTTTCAGGGGAAGAACGTGATGTACAGGAAGGCACAGGAACTTGATTGAAGCCACTCAAGCTGGCAAGGGAGTAAAGCACGTGGCTGGCTCTCAGGGTTGGTTTCCCCAGATTTTAAGATAAAGAAATCTTCTTTATGGAGACCAATTCTCATCTGTTAAGAAAGTCACTAATCCTCTGACAGCAGTCATTGCTTCACAGTTCATCTTTGTCTGTTGTTTATTTCTATCCCACAAGGTATTCTTGAAGGGGAGAAAGCAGGTAGTAAACAGAATTTTTTTTTTTTTTTTGGCCAAGACTCAAAAAGATATAAAAAAATGTAGCAACCTCTAGGAATGTCAGCCTGAAGTACCTTCCAGATATTATCTAGCTGGACTCCCAACGTAAATGTGGAAGGAAATATAGGAGAGGTTGGGCTGGATGGCTTTCAATTCTGTATGCCAAATTTACATAAACCATCATAGGTCTACTACACTTAACGTCAAGAAGCTAGACTGATTTACTCTCAGAAACAGTCTGGTTGTGCCCAAAGGCACAACAGCAAAACTGGAGCTTGCAATAATCACGCAGTGTCAACTGATGCAATGCCAAAAGGTTGTCTGTCTATCCTGCTCTTCAGAAGTCCTTGCAAAGGACTGACCTCCATAAGCTCAAAAGTCTGTACAACGGCCAGTCAGTGGGCCAAGGAGTCCTGGGAGAACACTTTGACTGCACAGTTTGCACAGAAACAACCGACCAAGGAAAAAAGCTAGCAGCTTGCATAAGTCTCTGGAAATAGCAACTGGAATGCACACTGAGCCAATCTGTAGAGGCATTTAAACCAATACGCACACTGCTCACCAGTGATGTTAGCTCATCCCAAAGACTCATTGCAAATGTTACCAATAATCACCCAGTCATCTGACTACAAGAATGACTGATGTCTCCACCTTGCACACAAATCCAGCATCTATAAAGGTTCCCTGTGCTGACAGCAGCCCAGCAGACACTACTTTTAATTGACAGCATCTCACCCCCAGCAGAAGCATGATTGATGCATTCCACATCAGAACGCTGGACTGAATCCCTCCAAGCTGGTGACCACGTGCACGTCCACGGAGCCCTGCCTGCTGCATTCCTCTGGTGGACACCATGCCCTGGCAGCACCATCTGGCTCCCCACCACCACCACCAAGGTGCCACTGAGAATGACTGCTCAGGTGGCACCATCCTGCACCAAACTGCTCCCAGGGAGCACAACGTGGGCAGGCATGTGATGCTAGGCTGCTGCCAGCGCACGGTTGCAGACCCAGCCCAGCCGAGGAGGACAGGGATGGTGCTGAGCCCTCACTGCCTGTGCTGCTTTGTGCCTGTCTACGTGGAGACGAGTCTGCTCTAGAGAGGCAAAGGTGCTTTGGGAAAGCTGTCACAGAAACCATTCCGCTGGGGTACGTCTCTGGCACTCTCACTGGTTCTGGCAGTTGCAGTGAGGACCAGCAGCACCCTCGTGTATGGTTTTGTGCCGCGCTCCATGACATTGGTGATTACCCAGCAATAAAGCTCTGCAGCACAGGGGCTGGGCAGTTCAAGGAAGCAAACTTCCACTTGCATTTTCCCTGCAGCGCCTCTGTGCTTCTCCTCATACCAGCAGCATAAATGGTGCCAGCTCCTCTCAATGACATACCTTCTCCCAGAGAATGCTATTTGCCCATGACAGGTTAACAGTCTTCTTGCCTTCTTGGCAAGGAAGAATAGCCATAGTTTCTGCATTTCTACAATTTAGTGTATCAGCTTCTCCAGGCAAAACTGCAGGAAAGCCAAACGTCCTTTAGATTTGTTGGTGACTGTACCAACAATTCAACGGGTGGCAACTGCCCTGGAAACTAGGCACCCAGGAGCTCCTGCCTCATCATGCTCTTGAAACAGCTTCTTGATTCCAGTGAATCCTGGAAAAGGATTGTAACCCATACCTTTAAAGCAGACATGTTAAAGGATGAAGAATTCTTTTAACAGCCTGCTAAGACTGCCATAAAAAGCTAATTAAATAACATGAAAAAATGTGCCAAGTAATTTAGAAGTTGAAAACTACCCAAATTAATGGTTTGTACTAACCATATAATTTATACAATTAATTTTGTTAACTTCCATCTTCAAACAGGCTATTTGAACAGATTTCTAAGACATCTGAACAACAGTATTTGAACAGCCAGCCTAACTTTCATTGTTAGTCACGCAATCCTTAATGTCTGAGCATATCCTTTACCATGCACTTCCAGAAGGTGGACAGAGAACATCCCAAGTCCAGGTCCAGCAAGTGGGTGCCTGCAGCTTGGTCCCTGTCACCAGTCTATGCTAAAATCAGAGTCATTGTGCTCTGCACTCCTGCACAGAGAAGGCTGGAGCCTGGAGGATCGAAAGAGCATGCAAATACTTCCCAATTATCAGGGCTGACAGAGAATTCTTTAAATCCTGCTCTTAGTGGCATGATTATTAACACGCTATTAAGTCATTCCAACTAGGTTAGTAAGTAGACTTCAAATGACATCATTTTAAAATCAAAGCTCATTCTTTTCTGACAATTTCACAAGAGAAGTTGGGATCTAATAAGTCTGAACCATTACAGCCATTCAAATTAATGGGAAAACACTTATTTATTCTAATTGGCTCTGAATGTAAATGGATATGGAAAATATTTTCCTGCACTAGGGCCAGGGTCTGAGCAGCCAGCCAAAGACCATCATTAACTTAAACAACGTCTCCTTAACTTCTTGCGTTTATTTTACAGAGTTCTTGTGCCATCAGAGTACACATTGATTATACTGCCTTCACGTAGAATAAACAAAATAAAATAAAATTAAGATTACCTATAAACAGTAAAATTATATGTAACTGAAAATACCGCTAGCATTTCCAGACATTAAATTATTTTCTTCCACAATGAATGAAAGGACTTCCTTAAGCTTTGATTTTAAGCAAGTCCTGCTTCACCTCTCTGGTCCAGCTCCAAAAGGCACTACAAAAAAACCTGAACACCCCTGATGAGACTTAACTGGAAAAATCTCTCACTGCTGGCTGGCTCAGGAAAGTTTCCCTCTGAGGACTTCTCTTCAGAGAAGACACCACCACAATGCATCACAACTATCCAATACCCATATCAAAACAGTATGGTATGCTCTGGAAAGGGAGAAGACAGAAGCATCTCTGTCCACTGTACCTACTCTGCGTACAGACTCATGGAAACAGAGGTAGCACTTTCTAAATGTACTGAATTCATTGAAAAATGTAAGAGGTGTATAAAATTAAAAGAAAAAAAAAGAAGGTAAAAAAACATCATCACATTTCATACTGAGAATAATGAACACAAAGTAACTAAATAACAGTACGAGGATACAAGGAGAGATTGATTTGCAGCTTACTATAAAGTCATATTTTAGTGACAGCAGCTGTGGTTCTCCATTTTGTAATAGTGAGCATTACCTTTCTGTGGAAAAAATATCTATGCCCTCCTTACAAGCTGCAATTATGCTATTTCCAAAGTCAACCTACAAAATGCTTTGAAAAAGCTTTAAAACAAGTCTGACCTGTTTTTAAGCAGAAATGACTATTTTAGTTTGCTGCAAATGTCATTAACACCTGTATAGTACTGACACCATGCTTTCAAAATAAAGATAGGTCATCTTACTTTTAATTTCACACATGCACATAAGTGGTAAACATTCAGAGCATTCCTGTTAATGATGCCATCTGGTGCCTCCCATAATTGTGTAATATTCAGCCTTCCAAACAAGATGTAATGGCAGCAACACACAAAACCCACTGACATTTACAGTACGGAAATTTATTATCAGCCATCAGTTCAGAATGACTGTGTTTGCATGACTACCGGTGCTATAAAATCATCACCTTTACCAACCAAGTGGAGGTACAATAAATAATGGATTTTAATCCATGCACATACCACAAAAGCATTAAAAATTCATTACTCAAGCACAATAGCATCTTAAGCAACAGTTACTTCTTTAAAAATTAATACTACTTTCCTGGTTAAGTGAAAACTATACACACACCAAGCCTTTGTTTGTAATACCAGTGTGTTCGTATACAAATTATAACACATAGGAATGCTTCTGTTTTAACTTTGATACATGAATCTTGATATTTAAAAAGCAGGGAATTCTCTTGCCCATCCTACTTAGGCTCTTTTTGCTATATTTATTCTCTGTTACCTTAGTAGAGGCTTAATGATTAAACCCCCCCCCCCCAACCCCATCAAAAGCCTTTCACATTTTAGCCACTTTCAGTACATTCTAGTGCCTCAACTGATTTCATACAAACTGAAACTGAGCTAAAATGAAACCTCCTATTACTAGAGATTTTCTACTAAGTCAGAATACACTTTGCTATAAAGCAGACAGCTATAAAGTAAAATAGCACCAACAGCTTTTCTTAACCACTCTTAGTAATTCAGTGCACTTTCAACTTTTATTACAGAGTACAGTTGGAGAGAAGGCATCTACAGAAGCATGGCTAACTATTTCTGTGGTAATGCATACAGACCATGACAAGGAATGGATACTTCCCAGTAACTGCAACTCTGTAAGCTGCATTGAGATGTGCTCTGACACACATTTGCACTTCAGGTGGGCACGCATTCCAAAGCAAAAGCTTTGTTGCTTTATAGTACTTGTATCTGTACCTGTCCACCTTCTTGACATTTCTCTTTGGATGCGTAAGGCTGAAAAACCTTCCTCCCTCAATTTCTCTCAACTGTTCAGTTAGAAGCAAAAAGCTTTGCTTGTTCAGAACAGGTTGTTCTGCTGTACACAGCCTCTCCCCCCATGTTTTAAAATCTGCTTATTTGAACTCATTATCTTTTAAATGCAACTGAGCTAAAATTTTCTAGCTGCACTCTCTAGAGTAGCTGGGACTTGCAGTCATGTGCTGCAAACGTCCCTGCCTTTTCCTCTGCCTTCCTCCACCTTCACAGCAGGGTTTTAACTGTCAGTACATGAATTCTGAATCCTTTCTACTCCTCTTCCTTGATAGGTCAGGGTAATGGATTATGCTCAGTCTGGGCTGTTGATCCAAAACATTCAAGATCCTGTTCAATTTTTTTCAGTAAGAAGTACTGAGGAAGGTGTAGTCAGATATGTCCCAACTACACAAAGACACTAACGTACAAGGGAAGAGTTAGGGTAACTTCTAATTAGCTGGCCTAAACATAAGAAAGTAGAAGCTACAGAGAGTGAAATGCCTCAAGAGTTTGCTGGAGGAGACACTATCATCTAGAGAAGAGTTTCCTATACAAACACATATATATATATATATATCTGTTTTACTTATTAAATAAGCTGCCCCAGAAGTGAAAGTTTCTGTCAAGCTTGAAAATGTTTTAACATTTTTTTTTCAGTTTTACCTGATAGCTAAATTTTTTTTAGCAATGATGGCAAACATACTGGACATTTTATTCTGGTTTAAAGTCCTGCAACTTCACAACGGACATAAAAAAAGCTCATTTAATAGAGAATAGTCCAGGACAGTACTTACACTTCCAACCCATTTGAGTATCTTCTGCAATACAAAGAATACGTATGAACATACACTTCGATGGAACAAGTTCTAAGATTACTCTAAAAACAATCATGTATTGTTTAAAAACATTTTATAAATCTCATTTTACTTCTTTTTTTTTTAATTATTTTAAACTGCTTTCAGGCCATTTATTCACAGCACTTGCCATAAACATCAGCGTGGAATCAAGTAAACACACAAAAATATGTGCATACTGGCACTGAGAAACTATTAAGTCAGCAGTGCGTTGTATTCCAATTTCTTCTTGAATCTTACATTAACATTTACCATTTCTTCTGTGGTTAAGCTTCCATTTTTCCCAGACTACAAAGAAGAGGGAAAGCTTTCAGCCTTTTCTCATGTTCTGGCCCCAAATGGTTTCATGTGGTAATGTAGAACAACACACAATGTAAGAATATGGACAATAGGCCTGCTTTTGTTAGCTTCTCGTTTTTGCAAACCCCTTCTAGATGGTCCAGAGAGTCATGGAGTCCACAGGCTACACATTTGCAAAACAGTACACACCACTGATAATGCAACAGTGAAAGCTCCATGACTACTTTGAGGCGAAAAGAGGACATTGAAAGTTTTCCTCTAAATGGTAAAGGAAAAATCCTCTTTTGAAGAAAAAAGGCTAGTGCTATTAATAAGACCAACTTGTTACATACGGGGTAAACAGACTTTACCATTCTAGCGACAATAGTTCAATTCACATAACCTGCAAAGCAATGCAAGTATGAAAGAGCAGAAGGGTACCACCTCCCACAGCTGATACCACTAAGAACAAAAGGTGGCACGTTTTCGTACACTGCATTACTGAATTCCATGTACATGAGGTCTTTTCTTCAGATTCGAAAGAGTATTTATCCTGATGAGGTCCTCTGTGTGCTTTTCAGTCGGGTAAACCAACTTTCAACTAACTTTCTTGAGGAAAATTTATAATCTCCAATAGCATATTAAAGGATGTAACATGAAAGTTATTTTTGTTTGGAGGGTTTTTTAAATAAAGGACTGCTGAGAAAGCACACTGTTTAATCACACAGAAATGAAATCATGGCCACTGAAGGAGTACAGAACTCACTGCTGTACAGGTATTCTCCCCCCACTCCCCGCCCCGAGTCATTTCCTGGACATCTACCCAGCCATCCTGGCAACACACAGCTCTTGAACAAGTTTTAAGTCAACTAGCTCAGACAACACAAAGCTGGCTGAGCATCTGACTCCAGCTCTCTGCCTGACCCTCTTTCACTCACTACTTCTTGTCCTGATTTAAACATTTCCTGTAATGCACCTGTAGCATCACTTCAGAAGTACCAAATTAACTGACAAAGTGTTGGTTTTGTTTGGTTTTCTTCAAAATAAATTTATACAACACTGTATGGGCTTCTTTCTGTCTTCTTTTTGTGAGCTATAGCAGAAAAAACAATTCTGAACTGTGCAATAAAACCTGACAGCTTGAATGCAGCCATGAAATAAATAATAAAAAAAAACCCAACCCCCCAAAACAATAGCATGAATAATAATGAAAGGGCAGAAACAAGAAAATAATTCAACAGATGTGTGACATTTTTGTTCTTCATTGTGGATCAGTTATTTTTGTTAATCATATCACCTATTCTTCCCTTTTATTGATAATTACATGAAGCAGATGGATAACAGAATGCTCCCAGATGGTGAGAAAGCAAACAAGTTCATAAATTGTTTATTTATGAAGAAGTCATTAAAAATTATTTAATTATCTATAGTTTTCTACCCCACCAATAATTACACGCACCGTAAAGGCCAGCAGCACTTTATAAGATATTTAGTCTTCTGTTGTAACCGTTTTTTAACACAACATGACTGAAATGACTGACAGATGTGCAAAACACAATAATAATCTAATCTGTTCTAACACTGTGGGAATTAAGATTTTGAATCTTTAGATCTTCTGCCAATTGGCGCTTCGAAACTAGTTACTGATTCGGAATACAAAAAAATCAAGAGATTTCCTTTTGATTTGGAACAGCTGTAGAAAGTGTTTGATCTAATGAGCAGACAGAAGCTTTTTCAGGTCTGTGTCCTGAAACCCTAGAGCATGGCAGATGTATGGCCTGATGCAATTTTGAGCTAATATGTGGAACCTCTGATACGCTTGCTGCAGAGGCACAGGCTGAACAGGCATCCCTAAGTCTGGGCACTTCCAGGACTAGATGCAAATAAGATTGTTAGCATCTGTGCCATTCCAGAGGGCTGCAATGGGAGACAGTGGAGTTTAATGCCTCCCCCTCTGTGCCTTCTCCATCAATCCTTACCTGATTTACCCACATCTCTTCAGTAGAGCAATGGGAGATAGAGTTTTGTAGGAACAGACACACAAAAGCAGCAGCAAAAGGTATTTGCTGTCTCAAGGGGTATGGTAAAAACATACTCTGTCATTAGTGACTGTTATAGGAAGATACTACTACGTTCATAAGCATTTGCAGCCCTTGAGGAAATGGAGAGCCACTGCTAGGGAAGTGACAGGTCTTCTGATGCAGAGATGAAGCAGCAAAGTTGTGGTTTAAGAGAAAGAGTGAAAAAAATTGTGGCTGCCTTAAAATCTATGCAAAGCTTTAATAAAAAGGCCAGACAACAGAGAGGAGGAACAGGTAGAGCTCCTCAACTGGGAGTCATACTCATTTTAACGATAAGCAAAGAGGCAACACAAACCAAAAGCCTGGCTCAAACTAGAAACGATATTGAACCAAGGGAAATATCACAAGGACACAGAGAGAACAGGGTGGCTGGAAAACTGCAGTTAGTCATTCAGGTAATGGTAAATTATGTTTTTACATGATACATTTCTGGATTTTAAGAGTAAATCTCTCTACCTTACACCTAGCTCTCCCAGAAAGACTATAGGAAGAAGGATCTATGCATTCTTAGACACCACGACATACAGTGCCTGCTAGAAGCAGGCAGGAATCCACAGTAGGGTGGCACATGGCATTATCCACTTTTTGATTTTTCCAGACACTGCAGTAGAATAGAGAGATTTGACAGTGGGGCAATGAGAACAAGTTACCACAGACTTAATTTCTGGTGCTCATCTGTCTCTAACAACTGATCCAGACCTGCAGGAAAACCACCTCTCCAGCACAGCCCAGATCCATCTGGACTGGCAACGCATGGGAATTAGCTGAGGGCAAAGCTTTTCTGATTTAGATTGCTGCTTTCGCTTCTGGCTTTGGAGGAAAGAAATGGAAAAGAGTCCTTGCGGGTCCTGGTTGAGTTATCTGTACTGGGTCAATCTTTATGGGTGAATCTCTTCATGCTCACAAGCAGGCTGGAATGTATTAAATTGATACACAAACCGATTGAGCCCCAGGGCTCCCAGTGTGCCACTAATGGCCTACAGAGATATATATGTACAAATCAAGAGCTGTACTTAGACACTGAATGGCTGAGCTGCTAAGCCCCAAGCTGTTACTGGTGAAAAATAAATTTTGCAGCAAGAAAAGGAGAGAGAGAGCACAAAAAAGGCTGGAACAAGAGGAAGGCAGCTGAAAAAGCAGTAGATGAGAAGCAGATGTTGATGGCTAGATATCAAGGGGCATCTTGTGGGTATCAAAGCAAGAATTTCATTACAATTATCTCCATCATAAGCAATAGATACTTAAGCAATTAATTAGGACAGGCAGTCAAATGAAAATTTTACACTTCTGAAATTGACTTGCATTTACAATCTTGGTATTGTAGTTTACGTGATAAACTCCTGCCATCATTGCAGAGCTCTTTAAAACAAGAATTACAATGATAACCCGTCCTCCAGCTTTCAGGGACAAAGTGGGCAGGGGTTAATGTCAGAAATAAGTGCTTTCTAATATGAGAAGGCAAAGCCTCCTCGGCTAAAACAAGCTTGGTGAGCTAGAATAGAGACATGTGATAAAGAAATGAGGAGCAGTCTCCGCTACTTGAAATCCTTGCTTGCCCAAAGCTTTTAAGATTCTGCAAGATCCTGCCCCTATCTTGTTTAAAACCACCATAACAAAGATGATAGCAGACATTTTCTCTTTACTGCTATCCAGGTGCTTGCCTCAGACAACTTCCCACTAATTCCTACTCCAGCCTCTTTGTTTGCCTTTCACTTTTCTCCCTCTCTTCTCCATGCTTTCCTTAGGACATTGTTTTTCCATTTCCCTTTTACCTCATTTCCTGGCCTGCTAGCATCTTCTACAACCAAAACACGTGTCACCTTGTCTCACAGTATTTTTTAAGGTGACAATTCTCAGCCCTTCCATTTTGCAGAGTTTTAACTTTTAATCACATTTAACTCCTTGGTGGGATATTTTGCTCTTTGCAACACAGATTGCGTCTTTCTGTTTACAGAGTGTCTGAGCAGGCCTTTTGATCGCTACAAAAACGTAGAAGTATAATAATTTTGTGCCTACTGAAATTTGATTATATTCATTTCATAAAATAAATCTCATTTTACTTGCAACTTAGCTGCAGGATTTTGCAGGGAAGTGCAAGGTTATTGATGGGAATCAATCTTCCTTTCTGAAACATTAAAGTAGAGAGAGGGCAAATGCCTTATGCCTGGCTACTACCAAGGCTAACAAAACATCCAAGATCTAAAAGCAGCACCAGCTCCTTACTTTTAAGAGTACGCTCAGTCCCCTATGGTAGGTTATCTCTTAAGTTATACAGCTTTCACAATGTATGGTGGTTAAAGGTAATTTCATTCACTCAGTAGAAGACTCAGTTTAGCTTTATATAGTTTCAAATTCTTGGTATTTCAGAAAACTACAGGCAGCAGTAGTGGACTAGCTTTATCCTCAAGTTACCACCTAGGGATCAACCACAGATGTCAGTTTTGACAGAACACAGTCTGCCAAAAAATCTATAATTCATGCCAGTGCATATGCATGGATACTTAAACAGTGGCTAGCCTTAATTTTTTTGTCAGCAAAACTTTGTTAGCGAACATCTCGCACCTTTTATTCAATAGATATTCATTAAACTTTTGAGATTTTAAACAATTATCTCACTACCTGCAACTCTTAGAAATCCTCAGGAAGAACCTGGGAATGGAGCAGACAACAGATTTGCAAATCTTACAAACACAGGAAGTCTGTGACTTTCCGGCTCCAACAAAAATGCTAAGATAAGTTCTTCTAGTGAGAAAGCAACAGTTCATTTTAAAGATAAAATAGGAAGTAGTTTAAAGAAAAGCATCAGATACTTTATTCTGCAGAGAAGAGGAAGGCAGGGATGTGCGTGTTGAGGGAAGACTGTTCAACAAAGCCAAACTCAGACCAATAGCCTCAGCTATGTTCTGGATTTTGCTTTGCCAACTGCTGCCTAATTAAGAGTTTTGGATGCCAAAAATTACTAACTGTGAAAAGGACAGCACTAAAAATATTATATGGGAGCCCATCTCAGCCAACTGGAAGTTAGTAGACAGACATAAAGCTCTCTAATTATGTTTCTTTAGGAAATCACAGCTACCTACTGAGAGTATCCATTGCTAATGGTGTTTTTCCTAATATTTCAGCTTTGGTAGTTTCTCTTGTGAGGAACCATCTTCACATCAAATTTTAGTTACTTAAAAATGTAAGATAGAATAAGGTGTAAGTTATTTCACAAATGAAATTTTGAGACTTCCAGTTTAGAACCTCCAGATTGCATGAGTGCTATGCAAATAAGAACAGTTTGGTAATGAAAACAATCTTTTCCTTTGCTGTTAAATCATTCCTGATATTTTTAAGTGTTCTTTCAGGGTGTCTTGTGCATCGAAGAAACCTGACTTTGGCACTGAAAAATAAAATTTACTTAAGCAATTTCTACAGAAATAGTCAGAAGCATGACATTGTATTTTTTCCACTTGCAGAGCATAATACTTAAACAAATTTGCCAGGAAGAAGGGCTGAACAGTAAGTCAGAGCATTTAAAATGTGTTGGGAGTTTGAAAATAAGGTCATGAAAAAATACTGTTACAATGTAAGCATTTAGTATGTAAATGTTATAGTTCAGTGATTGCTCTTCCTAATGCGTTTGAAACTCAAGCTTAGAAGAAGCGATGGTTGTGCAGAAGCAAAGCTGGGATTGTAAGGGTATGGACACCATGTTCAATGTAATTAAGAAGCAACCTATCAACACTAAGATGGTAATGCCATCCCATCTGCCAAACCCTGCATTAGTTGGCGCTATGCCTCTTGCCTGCTGCTGCTTCTGTTACCCACCTGATCCTTGGAGACCTGCTCTGATGGAGCGTTTATGCCAAGCTCTTCCAGAGGATAGACAATCTGTTGTCTTGGTCGCACGGGAACCATGTAATGAAGGGCAGATGTCAGGGAATGGGCACAGGGATTCTGAAACGGAAAGACAGCGATCTATATTTCAGCAGAGAGAATGTCAGAACAGTGCATCACAGATGTCTGTTGTATGGCTTTGCAAATACAAAATTCTTAGCTCTGTTGGCTAAATCTGAGAGAAAAATCAGCAAATAAACAAACATACTCAGAGCAGAGGAATGAATTGCAGATAATTCCTGACACTAATGAAGATAATTATGAGAGTAATTACATTACTATCTCTGTGGGAATGACAGATAAACAAGTGGTTTGGTTTATGGGATTTTTCAGCACAAGTATTTTCCCCAGGAGGATATTTTTCTCCGTAGCGATCATGAATCAGCTTGATTTGACCTCATTAAGCTATGTTATCTGCTTACCGCTAACCTTTGCTTGTTTGGCAAAGAATGGTTATGAATTTATATAGAAATTCTATACCAACTAAAATGTCAATTTCATCCAAGTGATAAATGTTAATAAACTGGCATAAACTTGAAGTGAACAAAACCCCTAATGCTAATGTGAATAGCATAGATCATTAGAAATAGCTGTGTTCCATTTATTGTAGCTTGACCAGCTCTGTCATAATTTACAACATGAAAGGGAAAAAAAATAATTAAGAGAATTACAGGAAATAGAGAATGAACATTAATGCAAACTAAATTGCACTGAAGTACAGTTCCATCCATAAATATTGAAAAAACTTGATGTTACTATGTTGAAAACTGAGTAAAATATCACATTTACCACTTATTAGAAAGCAATGATAAGCTAAAGTAACTTAAAAGAACTATGTAGCCTGGAATTAGGCCAAACTGGAATCATTAGTAAGATTTAACTTTTCTCTTCTCTCCACTGCCATTAAACTGCATTTTTGTAAGTGCCTCTTAAGAATCTGAGAACCTAATGCTATGCAAGGACATTGGTTCCTCAAGAGAACACTTAAAAAACTCCACAAATGCACACAGGAAAAAACATCCTTCTGCAAATGTACCTATGTCTAACCTGTCAAAATTCCTATGTTAAAAACAGTGGCGATTTCAAAAACACCTAAGTCACTGAGGACAGAATTCATCTCAGTCACCATCTAAAAGCCAGGTGATTACTTTAGCTAGCCATGCAGACACCCCCCAGAGTCAGAGAGATGAGCATCTCCAGAGAGCAATTCTTTCTGTCCTAAGACAGGCAGTTATGATCGATGGATGAACTGCCCTCTGGATGCACCGTGTTTTCTCCATTAATGCTGGCAGGAGCCTAGGTGATTAGGCTGGGCCAGATAGTAGCTTTAGATAGCTACACATCAATGACTTGACATGTTTGAAAATTTTACCTTGTGTTCCCTTTTCTGACATGAGACTGATGACAAGACACACACAAGAGTATTCTTGAAAGAATCTTTTATTTTGCTTCCACAAATTACATTCTTCTCGGAAATGGATTTTCCCACACAGCATTAGGTTCTTATGGTTCTCCTGTGGCACTTGCAGAAACACAAGACACATTTTCAATGACAATGAGGTGCCTAGGTCCCCCTCACTTCTGATGAAACACAGTCTAGGGTACCTAAATCACTTCTGAAGAGTTCTTATTAACCACCTTGATGTGTTTCTAATATTATCCCCTTGCATTTACTTATGCTACATTATGCCCAGCAACATCATTCCTTTTTTCTTCACCGCCCTCCACTTTGTCCTGAATCTAAACAAATACTGGTATCTCTCAAAATTAATTATGCAGCTGAGTGGAGGTATGTGGGACAGTACAACTTGATCAGGTTATTAAACTATGACAGGAAATAGAAATAATTGTTAAATATAAAGACAGAATATGTGCTTTATACGTTGCCATTTAAAACCTGATTGGTAACTGATTTTGCAAGTGATAAAGGTATACCAGGTGTATTAGCATGTTAAAAACAATTAAATAGAAACTATTATGTTGGTCTCCTCAGTTGATGAGTTGTAAGTTTCTTGTTTCTTCACCTATACATCCAACACAAGGGAAAGAAACAAAGTCAAACCCAAACTACAGCTTACAACTCAGATACAGAGTCCTAACATAGGCAGGAGTGGGAATACTGGATGCTTCCTACTTCATCCTAGAACTGATCTATTGGGAACGGGCAGGAAAGGGCAGAAACAGGCAGAAATGTGACTATCAGTACTAAAGCACATTTATGGAGGGGGCTGACACAATGCACGAGGCAAGAGCAATACACGAACCTATTTGGGTAAGAAGCAGATATACTTCTTCCAGAAACAAGTGAGGAGGTAGCAAACAAATTATTCCTCTGCTGTGCTGCTCCCAGGGAAACATACTACTGTGTGTAACTTAAGACATCTAACTACATTTAGAGAACAGTTGCCCTAGGATCCTCTAAATTAAATTGAGAAACAGAGATTTGCAAAGAGTGAATCAGCTCAGAAGGAGCCACCCCCTAGGAAGAGGTTCTCTCCCTTCACAGACTAGGCAAAGAGCCAAGGCCAAGTACACTTCAAATTCCTGCTCCTCCACATGCTTCCTGAAGACACTGGGTAAGTCTGGACTCCCATGCACTACTGAGCATGCTACGGACTAGCCCTACTATGCAACAGCTACGTCCATGAGTGCAGATTGTATCATGCAAGAAGAAAAGAAAGTAGAATTTGCTGCAGGTTGCTAAGAAAATTCCTGTTTACAGTCATTCACAGAAGCAAAGAGAAAAATAAAGTGAGCAAAGGTGACAATATTTAATATAAGAAATACAAATAACTTTTTCCTTACCTTGCCTTCCACATACTGTGGATAAATAGGATAGTAAAGAGAAGATTTGTGGGCCAAGCGAAGAATCTCCTTTAGAAAGTGTTTTGTATAGTGATGAAATATAGGATTTAAGACAAAGTGGTAAAGATGTCCATGTTCTTCTTGCTGGTGGTGATTAAAATGAATAAAATCTTCAATGTTGTAATGTGATCGAATGTACTCAATATCCTAGAAAATAAGAATTTGGAAATCAGCAGTGATGAAACAGCTACATTTACAATATTTTAGCAAGTCCCAACAAGATGCTTTCTATCAATTAAGGAACTAAATTTGAACACTGAAATTAAGTGCCTTTAAGAGTTCTTCTCAATTAATGCACCCTGACTGAACACATTTTTCTTGAAAGTCTTTTCATTGTATCAAAATCTATTCTTGCAGCTTGCCCACCTTCATTTACAGGGAATGCATATTTGAGCCTTTCACAACAATGTCTGATACAGGTTAATAGACATTCATGGAGGAAAAAAAAAAACCCAAACAACTCTGTTTTGCTGAGTTCAAGACAGAGAAGCCTAAACTGTCCTTCCACAAAACTTAAACTGAAAAGGGGGAATTCTACAGAGAAAAGCTGTGTAAGAAATGCCCTCCAACAAGTCTTCCCTGTTGAAGTGATAAGTTGAGATTTTTGCACATTTATACACTCAAGAGAAATTGCTATATCCTCTTATCTCAATGCTCTTAATATAATTAAGAGCTACTTTTGAAAATAGGAGTGACTACTCTATTTTGAAAACTGAGCATTGCAGCTGCTGAACATTCTAAAATCTACCTTTTCAGTCATGCCACAAAGTAAGCCTTAAAGCATGTTTACCTTTCAAGAATAATGTGCAACATTGTCTTTTTTTTTGTACTCCACTAGAGTATATGCTTTTTATTTGTTTTGAAGTTAAGCGTGTGATTCATAATCACTCAGAATCTACTGTTGGAGAAAAAAGTTAAGAAAGCAAATCTAGAAAGACAACAACTACTCTTTGCAGTACGCATGGCAAAACTGCTTATTGACTTTGGAAATCAGGGGGCAAAATAGGTGATTATAAACATATCTAGAGGCAAAATGGCTTTGTGCTAAAGCACCAAAAAGAGGTGTAGGAGGCATACTTCCAGAATGCATCAGCAGCTTCTTGCAAATCACAGGATGATTTTTTTTCATCTGTGTGTCAATCATCATATATGAGAAGGGAAATAATAGAGTCTACATAGTCAGGAAAGAGAGAAAGAAAGTTTATAGAGGCAGTATCTTTTAAATATACTTTCTGTTAGGTACATGTATAATGGCAAGCACAAAACTCAGCCTTTAGTGTTGAGGGCTAAGCGTTACAGTTTTCATACAACACAGAAATAGAATTTACCATTTCATCTCTGATGACAGAAACGCCAACTATTTGATCCAAAACTTCTGCTATGAAAGCCTGTACTGGGATCCCATCCTGCAAGGCAAAAGCAACATATGCATGCTTCCTATTTCATTAGTAACCTTCCTTTTTAATTGTAACTGTGTATTTCACCACACAACCACAGTTAAAATACTTTCCTCCCAGTATACATTCTACACACTACCCTAATTTAACCACTCTTCCTTAACTCAAGGCATAATGTTTAAACAATGTTCATGGCTGGACTCTTGACCATGCAGAAGTTTACTAACTAAAGTTCCAGTTAGGACCTAGCTGCTACAGGAGTGCTATAAGCTCAGCCGCTAATTTAGTCGTGGGTTAAGTTCTGATCTTAGGAAAGAATATTAATTAAAACAGATATTCTCCATCAATAGTTGTATAAAATGGATTTCCCTCCAGCTGTATGATTGGTAATGATAGTGCTTGGTTTTTTGTTTAAGCAGCATTTTCCATCACACAACAATAATGCAGATGTTCCCAGGCATATGTCTGGCCACATTATAGGAAGGAGAAAGAGGCCCCCATCATGTGACAAAACACAAGTACATGTTCATCACACAACCAGATGTGTGTGCAAGAAAAAGCAACAATGCAAATCAGGCTCCGGGTGGCCAAAAAATGCATCCAGCGTTCTTCTGTCTCTGCATTTGAGAAGAGAAGAGGAGGCCACAGGTTAGATTAACTATCAAGTCAGGCTGAATACAGTGTATACTGACTGTTGATACTGACTTGAGTACCTATATACTATATATAGTATACTAGTTTAGAGTAATGTAGTAAATTCTGGATGTTTATACCAGTATTTACCCATTCTCTTGTAAGTATACTTGCAACAAATACTCACTGGATCCCTGCGAGCCAGAGTAAGTATCTTTAAGTCATTCAATATACTTTCATTCAAGCTAAGGGTTTTAATGAGCATTTTGACACCAAGTAGGTCATTGGTTGTTGCCCTTCTTACACTAAATGACCTATAAGAAAAAAGGAAAAAAAGAGAGTAAAAATTCACTCTGTGACAAATTAAAGACCATTCCCATGCTTAAGACAACATGCTTTCCACAAGCACCAAACACGTCTTTCACAAGTTGAAATTGATTGCTATACGACTATTGTTCCAAATGTATATATTAACTTCTTGCATGATAACATAAAAGATCACGCAACATCTACTTAAGAGAACTCAAAAATGATGCTTTAACTGCTACTAAACACTCGGTCTTTCTGTACCTACAGCCCAATCCCTCAAAGCAATGACTAACTATGACCACAGATATCACCTAATCTTCATGTGAATAAGAGCCAGCAGAGAAAGGAGGCAAAGAACCTTTTAAAATTGAAGTAGAATCCATAACTGCACACTGACACACATGGGGAAAAAAGAAAGAAATAGAGAAAGATAAGAAAAATAGAAAAAAGGAGAGAGAGAAAAAAATAAAACAGAGTCAACTGTCATCCTTGGATATGATACAAAAGAAAGGCAGTAACATCAGTTTCTCCAAGAAGAACAAATTACTAACATTTGTGTTAGGCCTTGGTCCTTTAAATACTAATGAGGATAAACTTACATGAATAAAATACCTCTGATAAACATAAGATGGACAGTTAGTAATCACACAAAAGTGACATGGTATAAAAATGTCTGTGTGATATGTACAGCCAGCAACATGTTAGCTACAGACAGGAATATCCTGGCACTTACCTAGTTTACACACTCTGTTACAAAACATCTTCCCACCCACTAATTATGAAAAAAATTTATTTCATAGTGACAGTCTATAGCAGCTGAGGAACTCTCTCGTGTTGTCTGTTAAAAGCATCGACCCTTCCTGGTTAAACAAGGCTCATACAATAAAGACTTACAGACTGCTGTTCAAGGAACTGAATTACAACTTAATTTCCAAGAATTAAGTTCTTTCACCCACAGGTAAAAAACTTGACGTTCATGTAGTATAACTTCCATTCCTGTTCTTCTTGTTTTCAATTTGAACTTGCATGTGATATTCTTCAGCCTAAGTCACAGTCACATTGAGATTGATTTTGTGGACCATGGTTTTAATGAATAGCACTAGTACCTTAAAAAAAACAAACCTACCAAGTATCTGATATGTTATGGGAAATTTCACAGCTCAATCTCATTGATAATTTTCAACTTGATTATTTGAGTGCTTAAAAGCATACATTTGATTACTAAATTACAAACTAATCCTGAGTTTCTAAGTGAGCATCAGTTTAGTTTCCATACTTGTTAACTCATTTCCACAGACAGTTAATTGCAAGATCAAACAAGTGATGAGGATGATGGTCAGCAAGACCAACAATATGGTTCACTCCGCAACCCATGAGCATGCTATCTTTCTGCCACTCCACTGAGCCCAGCACGTGAGTTTTTCTTCCCATCACTGTCCAAGAGAAGGCAGTTGTGTCAATAATGAACTATATTTTTAATATGACGAAAAACAGAACGTGCAAAAAATTGAAACTGTTTCCTAAAACAATAAACAAAACCACTAGATCCACTGTAAGTATGAAATAGTAGGAAGGACTATCCAAGGTCTGTGCTCATTTCTCTTCCAGCAATGAATTAACTCATTCTAGATGCCCGATTCCTTTGACTGCTCAGAGACCAGGATGCTACTATTATTATTATGCTTTTTAGTGAAAATTGAGGGAAAGTATCCATTAAGCATTTCAGCCTATGCCTTGTCATCTGTTATTTTTTTCCTCCTTCACTGTTAAGTAGCAGACCTATACTTCCATTTGCTGCACTCTTGCTTTTTGTGTACTTAACACTTTTTCTTATTCCTTTTACAATCTTTACTAATCAGTATCTCATTTTGTGCCTGTGCCCCTTCTGATTTTGCCCTTTCATGTCTTCATACAACCATCTTCTTACCCCTGTTTTTCTTTTAATCCATTTTCTGTGACTTCCTTTTCACTCACATGCCTTTCGAAAGCCCTTGATGCAAGTATAATATATTGATCTTTTACTTTTTCATATTTTAGTTTTATCTAAGACAGTACCTGCTGTTGTGCACTGCATTTTTTGTTCTTCAGAAACTTTCCAGAAGCTTCATCTGGCTTATTCCACAGCTTTTCTGATCCTGAACCTCAATAAAAAGCTATTTTTCCTTACTTTCCTGCACAGCTGTGGGGGGGGTTGGAAAATATGACTAACAACCCTACTCTGTTTTCATGGAAGGGCTGGTATCATTTGGAATATGCACAATTTAATCAGAATTGCAAGGTGTCTTGTTCGGGGTTTTTTTGTTTGTGTTTTTTTTTTTAATTTATTTTTTTAAAAACCTTGACAACAAGTTTAATTTTGACCAAAATCACAAGAGGACATATGACTACCAATCCTACTGGTGGATTACTGAACAGCTGTGACTGAGATTAACAGAAATTACTCCAATGGCTTTCTCTTCAGCCAGCTGGATTCTTACATAGTACACAGAAGCCCAATTTCATCCCATGGTAAAAAGCTTCTGCACAGGTCCAAGAGTAGCTGGCCAGTTTCTGCATGAGCTATTTGTATACCACCAAAGGTGGTTAAGTATGCAATTAAAATGAAAGTATTTTTCTAAAACCATGCAGTATTTAGCTACATTAAGACAAAAATAAAGGAAAATCTCTAACTGTGCCACAACTTCAGCTTGGTATTTGGGCCAGTATAGGTTTGTTATCCAAACAAAGCATTGGAAAACTCACACCATGTAACAAAAGTCATAGAAAGAGAGGTTTTGTGTCCCAGTTCACCAGTATTTCAGACTACAGAAGCATTCAGAGTATCCTGGAAATTGAAAGGTATGAAATAAATGATTCAACACAAAAAATTATATAAAATAGATACTCAACAATGAGGTTACTGCTGTGTTCTGCATGTTCCAGAAATGCATTACTGCATTTCTCTTAAGAGAGTTACACAATGTTTCCAAGAATTAAATCTAGACCAGGCTTTCAAGTACCAGTGTTATGCGACCTGACCCAAGTCCGAAGGGCACCATGTTTCTCTATTGGCCTTGGTCCACAACAAGGTAACCTGAAGAAGCTACTTGTTAATACCAATGTTCATCTTCACTAAGTTAGTACTGTATATACAAACTTTAAATGAATCCTCTCACTGCACTTTGGTTTTACTTAAAGGAAACTATATATAAATGCTGGCAGTCAGAAGACTGCTTGCTTTTAATCTCATTTTTTGTTTCATTAAAAATCATGTCACTAACTACTACTTTATTTCACTGAAAATATAAAGCTATTTCTACATTGTCTAGTATAGAGCTGTGTGGAGATACATCAGAATAGGGTTAGGATTCACTCCAGAACAGGAAGCAAGACAGCTGCAGTAATGCTGCTAAAGACTAAGTTATTTAGCTCTGCTCCTAATTGCTCCAGGCACAGTCCTGTGCTATTCAACTATACTGTTTTGGGGACTCAAGCTACCATTTTTGCAAGATGTTGCGCCATACTGTGCAGAACACCAGCTTGGTCTGTGATAGCAAAGGAATACCCATCTGGTGCTAGGTTGGCCGGTGCAAGTATGTTCCATAAATGTAGTTCAGAGTACATCATTTGTTGTCATGAGGCACACTCACTTGAGCAATCCTGCACGGTGGAACACATAAAGCTCCTCACTAAGTTTGGAAGTATAAAGAGGGACAACCCGAACAAAACTCTGGATCAGGTGGAACTCTGGTACATGATGTGGTACGAGGATGACGCAGAAGTCTTTGTCCTGAAAAAGATTTGTAGACAATAAAGGCTTAGTGATCTCAATGTAAGCTTTACACAAAAGTTTCAGACTAGAGCGGATAGAAAGAAAACAAACTGAATGCAATGCTTACAACGTACTCCAAGTATTGCTCTACCTAGATGGCTTAATAGCTAGGCAGCACAAAGGACTGATGAGCTGAACATTAAGTTGGCTCACAGAAAAGGGTCTTTTAGCTCTGACAGTAAAGACTTATCAGTTAATACCCTGATATTCCCCAACAGTCCTTTTTTTCCCACACACACCCTCCTCCCCGTCTTTTCTTCCTCAGTAGAATACTTCAGTTGGAAGGGTCCTAAAATGATCACCTAGCCCAACTGCCTAGTAGGAACATTATCTCTATGCCCACACCTTTAGGGCCAACATTTTCCCTTAAAAGGTCCTTTTTTCTACCTCACTATTCTTCTGCAGTGAAATTTCAGGACAATGTATGTCTGTCTGGGATCTTTTGCAAGTCTGCAGCCAAGTGAGACCACCAACTAGAGCAATATGTCCTAAAGTCCTGAACAAACACCCAGTGTGTACACACAGATTGACTTTGCACTGCATGCACAGAAGACTTAATGAATGCAAGTTTGTACATACGCAGTGATGTCCAGCTTGTCCCAAATTTGCCACTGCTGGCATGCATGCGCTATAGGGTGCATATGCCTACAAAGACATGCTGTATTGGCAGTCAATGTAATTGTTCAGAGAACCTGTGCTGTAAAGGCTGCAGAGGTGCAAAGGAATGCAGGAATCTCCACTGAATGCTCTCAGATGAAAGAGAGCATCCTCTGGAGATGAAACTGCATGCCACAGATAACTTCATCCATTCAAACTGTTCAAGCACCCCCTTCCACCAGAGTCTCTACCATCTCTTTTTATTGAATATATGCTTTAAGATAATCTCACTGCTCACAGGGACGTTGGAGAACTCCGACAATTCATAAAGATGCTTCATGCAGCATGATAGATGCTGAAAGACTCCCAAGTAGCACAGATCTGGAAGACGTTTAATTGGTTTACTCTGGCTGATTATTCTATGGCATTTTTTCAGTAGAAAGATATTTGAATCTTGCTGCTTATCTTTAAGCACACTATGTGATTAATTTTTTTTACTACACCTGGTGATTCCATCATGACATTTTGTTTCAAGGAGTGACAGGTGCATTGTTGGATGTATAAACTACTTAGAGATATGAAATGTTTTCTGTGTTCACTTTCTCTGGGAACTCTCTTTGGTGGTAAGCAGCATTTCTGAACATGCTGATATTTAGGGCCAAGGGTGTACCTGTGGTCACCAGGACCTGTCTCTAAAGGATGCTACCACGCAGTAATTTTAGTGTGAATTTACAACTCACTGTAGTGTGTGTTAAGAATGTCTCAGAAAGTGTATTTTGTTACCTCAGATAAAGACTGATCACACAGAGCATTAGTGTGAAATAGCTACTGCACTGTAAATTTACGTCCTTATTTGCTGCAAGTTAGCTTTGCCCTAAATATAAACCTTTGGTGCCACTGTTTAGACTATAGGTAAATACTACGGATTTCCTTAGTACTGCTGTTTTCTAGGCTTTAACTCTTCTACTTTAATGTATTTTCCCTGATTTTATTTTTAATTTAGGTACAGTCTGGATCTATACATGATTTAAAGGAGTTTGAAACATTTGCTTTCTAAATCTGCATCTCAGAAAAGTCCCTATGGAACATAAACAAATGACTTATGTATGCAATACGTGAAGTCCAAAAGCAGCCAAGGAGAGGAGTCAAACTCCTCAGGGTAACTCAGCCCAGGGCAACTAGCCATACCATACTCCTGTGAGTCACTGACTTACTCTGGCATCATATCTAAATACTCTGGCTGACAACTGCACTACCGTCCAATCATACATACATATCCATACAAACTTCAAAACTTTAATTATACATACTGGAAAAAGCTTGAAAACATAGTGCAAAAAATCCAGCGATCTGCAACCAAGAGTAAACATTGTTAAATAAAGCATGTATCAGAGATCCTATACATTTCAATATTTACATCCCCATAAGCACAAGGAACATTTATTCACAGCACTAATCAGACAGTCCTACTAGTTCATCATTAATCAATTGCAGATATTGCATGCTGCACATCAGTTGTTGACTTCTACTGCTTAAAGCATCACTATTAACAAGAATAAACCTGAATGCTTGAAATAATATCAAAAGATTAGGCTCTTCACTGAAGGAAAAGAAAAGTTTACTCTCATGTTGTTGACTCCAACATTTTTCAGAAGTCATTCATGGACATTCTGGACATGTCAGAGCAGCATTAGTATACAGCAAACATTAACTGAGGTTACAAACCATTGTTGCTGTATTCCACAAGATTTTCATCCAGTACCAAGAGTTCTGTCAGTATCTACTTGGTAAACCTATCTGATGTACTTTATCAGACTAACAGGAACATCAATACTTTGAAATTGTTTTTGAACGCTTTACTTCTTTCCACTTCTCACCTACTGGTTTAGAGTAATTCCACTCTCTTTTCCATAGTGACGGTGAAATGTGACATTTAAGTTTAAAAAGACATGAGAAATCTAACAAATTCTTCCTGTTTCTCCTAAGTGTCAGGATATCAAAGAGCTCTTAAACCCATCAAACAGAGTTATGCTGAAGCTTTATAAAATATTTTTCTACCGTACAAAATGTGTCTTTTTGAAGAAATTCAATACAGATATATATACCTAAATATATTGATAAAACCCCTTCTCCCTCCAGACCTATAATTAAGTTCCCTTTAACTACTTCACCAATAATATTACTGAATGAAAAGACAAATAATTTCTAATTAAAATATCCAGGATTGAATGAAAACTTAAAAAAAAAAAAAAAAGCTGTACATACAGATCTGGATTGGGGTATTATATATTCACCTATATAATACATAATTATAACTAGTTAATAGAATAGCTAAATGGGGGAAAGGAAAATGCCATTGCAGTGTATAGTTCTTTATTCTCTGGTATCCAGTACCTTCTTGGCAGCAGGGCACACAAGAATGGAGGTAGGACATTTTTCAGGGGGCTTAAAAAGGTATGAAATGCCTGCAGATAAACTAGCAATCTCATTCCTTCACATTTCACTTTCAATGCACTAATAAGCCAGGTAACAGCTTTACATTTCGGAGATGGAAACATTTAGCAACTTTACTGGGTAACACAAATTCCCAGTAGTAAACTTCCCTTGAGGGCTAAGATGCAATCATACCTATACTTCAACCAAACTCCTATTTCTGGATCCACACTGTGCAGCGTCAGCAGTAACTCCTTCAGGACAAGATTTGGAGATACAGTCAGGATTACTTCATGCCATCCTTTCAACATATTTGCTTTTCTAATGTTTCTTTTACAAACAGTTGGATCAAGCAAACGCAAGCTAGGGAAACATACAAGCAAAATATTTGAAAACACCAAGATCTACAGATTCCTCAGCTCTGAGAGGAAGATCTTGCATGAGTTAATCTTAGGAGAAGTCTTCAGAAAGGAATGCTATCTTCTCCACAGATACCCGTCTTGGAATCCAGACTGTTCCAGAGATGTCTCCAGGGAACAAGGAACGGGACTGCAGTGTTGAATGATAACCAGGGTGAAAATATCTTGAACAGAAACAACAACGATGCATATGAAGGACAGAATGTTAGAAGGGGGCAAAAAAGTGACAGATCCTTATCCTAAGCAGGATACTATGAGCAGAGAACTTAACTAGTCTACAGAGAGATTATTTCCCCACATAGGTACAGATCACTGCTTTGAATTGCTGTTTCACTATAATGGAGTCATTCTAGAGCAAGTCCCTCACCTCAGTATTATTTTAAAATAAAGTTATTTTATTCCAGAATAATTATCTTGCTTGAATTTTATTTTAGACTAGATTGTCTATAAATAAACTATTCTGAAATGGACTCTGCAATGTGATTGTTCTATCCCATGTATGTTGATCAGTGTTTCTAAGTACACCACAGATTTTTAGCACTGCATTTCTCTCTCTTCCTAACGAATTCGAGCTATTATTACTCGGTAAATATGTACCAAGAAGGCTATATGCTTGCTTTGCTTTGGTAACTTAGGATATTTGCATCTGTAGCAGATTCAGTGTTTAATCCCTTTGGGTAGGGCCCCTCCTTAATAAAGAAACAGCTTAATAAACAGAATTAGTTTTCAAGGAGTTCTGATTTTAATTCTTAATGAAGTTTATTCCTAAATTTCCTTTAAGCCAGGTAAGTTCAGACATTGTCAGTCACCAATGACTACTACTACAAGTAGAAAGATGTTTTTTCAAATGGTACTACAGTTGTCAAATTCATCATCTATAAAGTCCTTGCTACTGACACCTTGTGTCTCTAGAAATTACATGTATATAAAACTGTGGAAGATCTTGGGTGTGCTAAGCCTCTTTCTGTCTACTTTTTGTAAGTATCTACATGTTTTATCTTTCTTTCTAGGACCTATAAACAAGAGCAGGGCTCATTTATAATCAGAATGGGCCAATGTTCCTGGAGAGGCTTTTGCTGATGTGGTTGAGTATAGGTTCGCTCTTAACAGGTGCAGAGAGATTTGGGAAAAAAAAAGTCTAAACCACATTTATAGATCTATTCTACTCCACCAGGATCTAAGAGTCCAAGGTCAGCAGCAGCAGCAATCATTTTAAGATAAAAAGCCTCTGTCTTCCCCCTACTGTAGTGGATTCTAGAAAACCGCATCAGTTCTCTCAGTGATGGGAGACTGAGTGTTTAGAAATGAGAACATTTAACTGCAGAGTTAAAAACAGCTTTATCGCCCCATGAAATGAGATGACCAGTACTGTAACACCTAGCTCTTTTCACAGTTAGCCAGCTTTAGAATTAATGTTTCTTCAGAGGAAGAAGCGGCCTTCTTACAATTTCAACTAGCATTTTTCCAACAAAAAACAAATTCTTAACTTTTTGTTCCCACAGTCCTACCAGAGATGGGAAGTTGCAGCTGGAGGTTGAAAATTTCAGTTATTACTGAAGGTAAAAGAAATGGAAAAAAAAAAGGTCAGAAAAAATCCAACCTAACTGCAGCAGGTGCTGTCACTTTCAAATTTGTCCTAAAAATGTAACATTAAGAATTGTTATTAAGATCGGGAAAGCAGTAGCTATTCATCCATACCTACCTAGTTTCATGCTTCTCATCAATACAGAACAGATGGATACAGAAAGCATTTGAAGCTCCTCTGTACACTGGATGAAAAGCACCTTTTTCTTCAGTCTGAAGGAGAAGTGTGGCTGAGGCTTTGTAATCTTTGACATCATCTAATGGCAGTTCAGTATGGGAAACTGTAATGGCTCCATCTTTCTGCAATAGCAATAGACAAGTGATCACTTACAACATTTCAGAAAATATTTTCATTTTTTAATTAAAAGGTCTTGCATCATTCCGATGTTATAGCATTCCAAGCAGACACACAGGGATGTACTTTTTACCTGTCACATTTTGACAAACACAGAAATTCAGGGAGGTATTTTTAATGTGATACCTGTTTCTGAAACACTACATAAAAATGGCCTTTAAAAATACATACATTCTTGCTGAAAAGCAATATATTCACAAACCAAGTTACCATTAGAGTCCCTTTGTGAGGCAATAAAATATTTATCTTTCAGAAATGTGTCTATACTAAAAAATTTTTTTCCAGATGTGTATTGAAAATACATGAAAGTTAAAAACATGTTATGTTAAAGAAAATGGGATCAGTGCAGAGAATACTGTGGAAATGGAAATGAACAATAATGGGAAGAAAACCAAAGTAGCTTTGATACAGTACTGACAGAGAGACTAAAAGACAGACGCAACCATTTAAAATTTCTTGGGATAAATTCTCTGTTGATTTATGCTGCACCAACACATTTCATAATAATGGTCTTTTATCAAGTTGAGCTTCACCTAACAGAAGAGGCACAGATAGAATATGTGCCCTTTAATTACACGGGAAACCTGAAGCTATATTGCTCCTTTTCAGCTTTAGTAGCTTTCCATCAGTAGTAGATTCTTAGCTCAGTAACACAGTCAAGTCAAAATCTCAGGACTCGCAGATCTTCAGAGTAAGACGACTCTTGCCGTGTCTGTTACAGGAGTGTTCTCTCCACATCTACAGAGGAGCCCACACAAAGCTGTGCTTCCACATGCCTCTACTCAGCAGCAGACCTACACAAACAGGACGTCATCCTTCTCCTCCTCTCAGTGCCACTTTATTCCCAGCCCCGTGCTGTCTGGCTGTTCATGTGGATTCCTAGCTAGAGCAGCTTCTGATCTTTGCACAACAGCATACATAAGTGTGGGCCCAGGCAGAGGACAGTGCAGGAGTGGAAATAATAAGCACTGCTTGTCCTAGCAGCCTCCACCTTTGCTTCATATTATTTTTTAAAGTTATCAGCATTGCTGTATACAGTGGTATTACCTGCACAGATGCATCCTGATCATGAATATGTTCAAAGTTTCGAGATGAAACAGACTCCACTTCTTGACTTGTTTGGTTGCTTTTATCTTCATCTAAGTAATGAAAAAGAATAAATGCATCAGGCTTAAAAATGTGAGCTTAACCCTCACAATCACAGCAATAACTAGAGTGTGCCAGACTACCTCTATTGAAAGGTTTATTTTATTTATTTTTAACAACCACAGTTAAAATAGACCCTCCTATAGTTACTTGGCTAGAACTTCATTAGACTATTTGATCTAAAGGAAAAAAAAATAAAGATCAGAGAATTGGTTGTAAAATAAGAATTGAACAAGACATGGTTTGGAAGCAACTCGTAACTCGTGTATTATATGTAATAACTTGTTACCCTATCTGAAAAGAAAAATATGAGTCATTGGTGCATTGACTGGTATCTTAAACCCTTTGCCTGTTGCTAACTTGTTTTCTGATGATCACAAGTATGAGCAAGGGCTCTTGATTCTCAGATTAGTTCTCCTAAAATAACTGAAATTCGGAATAAATCCTAGTCAACCCAGAATCCTTACCTAGGTGCAAGCAGGGACAAGAAACAAGGATTTAAACTCCCTTCTCAACTGCTACACCTAACTAGTTCTCTAAACCTCCTTTTACTTCTTATGAAAGCTGGTTGGTCTTTCGTCAATCTTTGTCAGTTTGTCTATTTCCTCCTCTTCCTCTGATCCAAGAATTTCTCTCCTCTGCCACCTTGCTTGGATGCTGAAGTAACTGCTTCAAAGTACTTTGGCAACCATTGCAATTTTGTGTGTGTATGTGTGTGTGTGCAAGATTTTTTAGCCAAAAAGAATAAAAGGGTTCCATGAAAAGGAAAGGCACTTTACAATCAAAGTAACAGAAACCAGGTTTAAATCTGGAATACAGATCATCCCACCATCCTCAGTAACATTATAGTAACATTCTAGTCTATTTCGTTCCAACCTGAGGAATAATATTTTTATGGGCAAACAGATGACTAAGGTGATAGGATTAAATTACTTATAGCCATCTGATGAATCAATATTTAAACACTGACTGCCATGATACATACATATACAATGCTATATATATTTTTTTATATATAAACATATACATGCACAGTGTATATATACAGCATCTCTGGTCAAGTGCTTAAGCCAATTAAAGGAAGCACCTATATGTTAGGGAGTTTGTTTAGATATTGCTATACACATTTTTTCACTATTCAATCCCCTGGCCAGGGCCAAATCCAGAGTGGATATTTAAAATATTAAGAAACCACAATAAAAATGTACAAAGCCAATTTGGAACATATATGATGTTTGGTTTCAATTATCTAACCATTATTTTAAGACAGATCTTAGCAGTTTTAGACAGCAACACACAACAGCTCTATAGAACTGTACTGATACCTGACATGTGCATGACAGAACCAACTATGAACTTTTATAACATCGTGATGCTTGCTAGACAGCAGGCAATCAGTATTCCAGCAGATGTTACACACTTTGAGGAAAGTGGTTCCTAAATCTGTATGGTGATGAATTATTTTCTTTAAAGTCAATGGAAGGTGAGGGTATTCAGAACGAGAGATCATCTGGTAACACATCATAAAGATCACATTTAAACTTAATGTTACGGACCAAAATTATTTTAATCATCAACTTGGAAAAGAAATGTTGAAATACTAGTGAATCCTACATATTACTCCAAATAACGACCAAAATTACTGAAGCAAACTGTCGGCTGCTGTGTTTTTAGCCCCTGAACATATCTTCAATAGTTCTGTCATTCCTTAAATTGTCACTTTCCTAATTTTACAGGTAAGTTCACAGTTTATTTTTATATTTAAAAATAAAGCCTGAAAATAAGTTTTAACTAATAAACTCTTGACGTGTAGGTATAGCTGCTGCAGAAAACACACCAGGCCAAGATGCCCTTGCATTTGAAAGCTCCAGTAACACAAGGAAGTCAAAGTTTCTGAGCTCCAGGAGGAAGAAAAAAAAACTTCAGAAAACCCAGCACAACAAAATTCCTCACTCCTCTCTCTGAACTTTACCTTGGGAAACCCATCTAAGCTACATTCACCAACATAAGCATTTCTTCATACAGTAATGAGCTTTTTTTTTTTTTTTAAAATACCTTAAAGGTTTAAAATAATTTAGCCAAAAGTATTTTTTAAAAATCTGTTATCTGAAAATCTGTTTCTCTGTTAATAGAAAACAATGCAGATGCAATGTACAGGGCAAGAAGAAACATGGGTTAGAAATCATGGTTTCTCCAAGGGTATCACAGATGTGAGACTTCACAGAAATGATCAGATGTCATCTTCATTAACCCAGCTACATTTCTCATTACAAACAGCCTTGCAGGTGTCAGAAGTTAATTAATACAAGTCTCTTGTTGTCATGTAAATATTGATATGTTGTTTCTGACTTTACTATAAAATGAAATCCCTTAACAGCTCCACCATCCACTACTGTCAAATGTAGCTGCATCGCTGTTTACATATATGCTGTACACAAGTGACCGGAAGAACATAAATATTGTTGCACTAAATGAAATAAGGAACACGAACAAAGAGAAAATTAAAATAATTCAGTGATTGCTGGGTTGTTAGCAGAGGTAACAGTCAGCAGGATCAAGAAGCCAGTTCACCATGAAGCCTGATGAAAAGCCCTTGAATCATTCCCACTGCATCATAATGTTTTCTAGCTACTAATTCATGACACCATATAGAGTAACAACCAAATTACTGTAATTACCCCGAAACGTAAGTGGCATATCAATATTGTGTTAAAGACAGATTTTTGTATACTCTTTCATTATTATTCAGTATTACATTTTGAAAGGAAAAGTAATAACCTGTGATCTTTACTTACAAGCTAAAGAGCTTGAAAAAATATCCTTTTTTTTTTTTTTTTTTGACATGGGAACATAAAACTACTCCACAAAGGAATGCAGCTTGCATTTTAAATTCTCAGCCTTTGAATTCATTAAAAGAAAGTCCACATCCTCTATTGATGTAAGGTATCTAGTGAACCTTCACTGCCTTCACATCAAAGGATAATTTGGCAGCAAATTTCCAATACAGTAGCCTACAGAAATAGTGCAATCATTAAAACAGCATTCATATAATTGTGCATGTGTTATGCAATATAATAAAATATGAACTGTATGTGACTGACACTATAATAAATTCCAAGGATATAGGTTGGCCCTTATATTGGAAAGTCTTAACAACGGACTACCAGGATGCAACTCTTACACGGGCTCTACATTTACAAAAAAACCCCAACCAACCAACCAAACAAACAAAAAACCCAAAACCCAAACAAGATAATTCTCTTTTCAAATTACAATAAAATGAAAAGTCAGAGAGGAGGAGAATTGTTTATGAGTAGGTTGGAGGTTTTTTGCTGTAAAGATCTTTATTAAAAAAGTAGCCTTTTTTCTTTCCTTTCTTAATTAAAAAAAAAAAAAAAAGAAACATTACTGCTTTTCCTGGAAGTTTTCATTAATGAATACTGAAATGAATTTTGAGTCACATCTCGTGCAATAATGAAACCCGCATCATTCAGAGGGTAAGGGCTTTTCATTCAAACTGCTCGAAAAATATGGACTTTGTGTTTGTAGTCTTAAGTCAAAAGTTTAACAAGCAGTAAAAAGAAAAGCTGTTTATCAAATATCTATCATACAAAGCATATATTTTCAATAAACCATAACAAACTTCTGTAACTTGTGACAAGCTAATGCCTTATTAAACCGGTATTAGAAATTAGAGTAATAACAGTATACATTTGATTTTTTTCCTCTTCCTCTTTCCTTTCTCTGAAATTCAACTACCACAGCCTTTAGCTTCATCTCTCTCTTTTTGGCCATACCAGGCAGGTATAAACAACAACTTAAAATGTTTCAGGACAACCAACACTTCTTAAAGTGTTATAATTGTTTCTTTATATTCTAAAATGTGCAGAGCTACAACAATAATTTTAATTATTATTCAGTGACAACAGAATTAATATTCCTGAGCAGTGTATAGCCATGAGCTAACTCTAATTTTAATATTAAATTTCTAGTGGCTCCTTCTCTCCAGGAATAGTATCAGAGTCAGGCTCTTAGCTTATGATACTCAAGTTCCTTCTCAGGTGTCTGAGACCATCAATGATTTGTGCTCAAGCTATCTGAAAAAATCTACAAATAATTCCCTCTTTCCCCAGAGCTGCCCTTGTCATTCCAAATAAAGGGATACTACTACTTCTAAAAATCTTACCTGAAGGAGGTGCTCAGGATTGCAAACTAGTATCAACCATCAAAACTAACAGTTTTTAAATGGAGAGGAAAAAAGAGAAAAACACGTGATACTACGAACCATGTTGCTTAATAAATTTCTGAATAGCACTCAAATGCTAGATTGACAATAGTCGTACAAGAAAAGTCATATAAGAACCTGAACAGAACAGTTGTTTATGCCAAGTTTTCACATTTAGAACAAGTCTCATAGATTTCAAAAATGTTAAAAAATGTGTAACAGCTGTATTGTTAGAACCTATAACCACATACTCATTAAAAGGCTCAGCAGCACAGAATTTGCCACAAAATATGGGCCTACAGCTTGCAGTGCCTGGACAAGGATAGCACACAAAAGTGTCTAAGGGTTTTACCAGAACCAGAAAACAGTCACAGAATGGTCAAGGTTGGAAGGGACCACTGGAGGTCATCTTGTCCAAGGCCTCAGCTCAAGCAGGGTCACCTTGAGCAGACTGCCCAGGACTTCGTTCCAACCGGTTTTCAGAAGGGACTGTCATGAGTGATCTTTCTTCCTCCCTCAGCCTCATTCATGTTTCTACACATGACTGTCATCTATTTTGAAATAATACTCCTGAAGCTCCAGGAGCATAGAATGATACAGGAGGAGATGGCTGATGTCCTTCATCTCTTATTTGCAAGATGCTCCTTTGCAGGGGAGGGGAAGACCACAGGAGCAGCTATAACACTTTTTTTCTTTCCCTTTTCTGTTCCATGACTGTCAGCTCCGAGATACCAGCTGGCGACTGCTCTGTAGCTCCCTAGTTGCCTTTTTTGCCTACTGCTTTGTGTTCAGACGAGTAGATACATAACAACCTAACAGTGTTTTTTTAAATTCTATTACTGATAATTAGTAGATAGCAAACCGTTGCCCTTCTGCACAAAAAGCCCTTTGACACTGAAAAATAAAGATGACAACTGTAAGTCATTTACATGACACTTCTGTTCTACAAACAGATGACATATTCATGTTACTGTTTTTTATCATTTGCAGTAAGGTGGCTTGTAGATGCGTTGCTGTATCATGCCCAATATAAAAATAGAATAAAAAGACAGTCCCTGATCTCCCAAAATCTTGTAACCTAGAAGACTGCAAACAATAAGCAAAGAGAGGAGAAGCTGGACCACAAGGAAATAAGACAACACAAGTCAATGGGACAACATAATAGCCACAAATTACCAGCTGCTTAGCTACTGACAGATGTTAGAACCAGATTTCAAAACTAAGTCTTCAATTAATAGTACCACTGTAGCTAACTGATAGAAAATATACCTGACGCTTTAGCTTTCCAAAGCTTGAAACAGGTTTCTCCCATACCTGGTATAGACCAGATCCCCACAACCAACCATCACTTCTGAGTCAGAGACCAGGGCTACCAAAATTTCTCTCCTGAATTAAAAAATACCAGGCAACCATCTCCAAAACAGATACGTTAGTTTTTTCTTGCTAGTGAACCTATATCCTCTTCCAATCTTTTGCAAAACCTACTCAGAAGCTATAAATAAATGCAGCTTAAATCTATCTAGCATTTTAGAATATAGATACCTTCTTGAATGCTTGGCTTCTGTGGCATTTTGAGAATATCTTCAGGATGTGGTTTACAGAGTCCATGGAAAGGCCCTAAGTCAAAACACTCTTGAAACAAGGAAACATTTACTTGAGAACATAAGCTCATGAATCCTACTGCAGTGCCAGCATCCTAAAATATAAAAGCAACATCACATATATGTAAAAGTTGAGCATGTGATTTCAGGTCAGGACAAAAAATTGAACAAAAAAATTTCTTGAAACATAAAAGTTACGGTGTTCCATCTCTGGCTGTGCATAATAGAAAAGTATAAAGGAACAATTTCAGCAAAAGTTAAAGATCCTCCCCCCCCCCCCCCCTTGTAATGTGTGTATTAGGGCCTCTATATTAGATGTTATAATTCTTTTGTTAGTTATGACTTGCGAGAGCATTAGGATTATATATATGGACAAAATAATGACCTATTTGTTTCAATAAAACAATTTGTTACAGTAAATAAAAAACATATAACTTTTAACTACATACCTCCAAAAAGGTATAATTTTTCTTTAACTTAAAGTGCAGCTAAAGTAAAAGCTGGATTTAGCTAGCCATAATGGTTGACTAATTACTGGACACTGCTTTGTAAATAAAATTATGCTCGAATTGAAAAGTATATTTTATTTTCCTATGAAAAGGATTAATTCAAGAAAGCAATTATACAGTATATAAACAGTATCTAATACAGTATATAGTGTATATTGTTTGCAGCAATCATAAGCGCTAAATATTTTCAAGTTCTGAAAAAAATCTAAGAACTAGTCTTTAAAAAAAAAATAAATAAATGCCCTGGCAAGTATGAAAATGACAAGACCCCTGCAATGCTGAAATGGCACGTTACTTTGTATGTTTGACTATTACTGAAAGTTTCCAGAATGTTGCAGTCTTCAGAAAGAAATACACTCTGAAAAATGAGAATTGGCATGCTGGAGGTTTTTTGGCTTTAAGCCAAGATGAGTCTACAAGAAGGAAGCTCTTTAATTTTTAGTACTATATGCAACTTCCCGCTGAAGCACACATAATCAAAAAAATATCTTTTTTTTCCTTGATACACATAATGAAAGCCTCCTTTATAAACATAATGAAAACTCAATGGCTGGATTTTCATAGCTGTTTTATCAGGCCATCAGCACTCCAATAAAAAAAAAAAAAAAATTATAAAAGTTTAATTCCCCCCCCGCCCTCAAACAAGTGATTGTTTGTTTGCCTTGTTTGCGTAACCGAACAAAAGCTGGGTCGCTGCAGTTGTCTGGCTGCTATGTAATTTTAGGCCCAAGGCTCAGCAGAGGCTGATTAACCAATCCATCTACCATATGTGCAAAAAGAGGTTGCCAGCTTCATTCTCTGCAGGGAAAATTGGCATCTATCTTGGTTCGCATGGCGGTGTCTTTCCAATCTGTGGCAGCAGCGGCAAGTATAAACTATGAGGGCCTGAAACACCTTTTGCTGGTACCATATTGAGCTATAAATGTACAATTGAAATGTATTATTTATAAAGGTAGCCATTTGTAATGTGCTATTACACTAATGGTTTATTGTTTCCCATTTGGCTTCCAAGGGTAGTGATTACATGTTACGGTTTTATAAAATCATTTGCTATAGAAAGCAGACTTCTGGAATTAAGTAGGTTATGTTGCCTATCAGCTTACAATACCATGCACAATTACTAACACATGAAAATCTTAACAGGAATGTTCAGCAGGATAACTATTACCACCTCTTTCTTATTTAAATTAATTCCTGGGTTTCTGTCTTCAATTCAGCAAAAATCTGACTGCCTGAACCAGGAGATGGAAAAAAACTACAGCATTTTTAACTGTGAAAGTATTACTGGCTACTAGTTTTCACATGCAATATTAATTTCCACCAGGAATGAAAACTGATCATCTATAATGCAAATGTCTAAAATGGCAACATGGTTTCTTCAAGATGGTCTGTTCCAATTACTTTAAAAGAATCTACACAATTACTGGCAATTGCTGCTTCATTTACTTAACAGGAGATATCACTCCTAAGGAAAGACAAAAATACGTGGTGGAGGGTGCTGTGTGTGTGCAGCTCATGAATTCTACCTTCCAAAAGTGAGCTTGTTCTTTTTATTCACTGAGCTGCAGCGTGAGCTCTCACTCACATGTGGCATCACTAATGTTATGATTAGACAAAACCAGAGCTCATGGCAGACTGACCTCACAAACAACAGCCTGATTTTCTTCGTCTTGACATTCTATGAGATCAGCAAGGAAATATTGACTATAGGTTTCTTTCAGAGTCTTACTCTGATGTGTCCAGATTGGCATGAGATCATCATAATCTTCCAACCTACAAAAAAGAGATTAGATAATGTCCTAAAGCTCAGCCATTAATAGGTCATAATACTTCTGTTCCAGTCCATTAGCATATGGACAAATATTACAAATACCTGATCCAAAGCCCCCACCCACAAATAAATAATTTCACCTAGGACACGTCCCCAGCGCACACTAAGCTGGCAGCCTCGGCACCAGAGGAGAAACAGAACCACCTCCAAAAGCCAGCACAACCCACCTAAAGTCTGGACTGCCCAGTGGAGATGCTTATCTTTTCCTAACAAAATACAAGGGCAGCCCAGTTCAAAATTCTCTTGCCTAAGGTATCTCAGGCCAGGTGGACCTGGGCTTTAGGCCTCATTTAAAATAATTATATTCAGTGAGCCCAGTCATCAGTTGGTTAGAGTTGGCAGAGATCTCAAAAAGCAACACCAGTGCAATTTAGAAAATCAGTTCTTTTAAAAAAAAAAAAAGAAAATAATGCCTTCCTGTATGGGAGAAACAGTGCTGAGTATTGGCTAGATTACTGTTATTACACACTGCAGCACGGGAGTCACCTGGCAGAAATCGAGTCATTATGCCTTTGTAAGGTCAAGTTAATGCTGCACCACTGAAAAAGACACAAAGACCAAAGTGCAATTATTCTGTCCCTCTGCCTCATGAAAGGCTTTCTGCATAGGTGGGAACCTGCCACATCAAGGCTTTCACTGCCTCTACTACTCCAGTCTGTTCTCCATGCTGACGGTGCAAAAGCTGCCTGAGCCGATTTCCAATCAGTCCAAGTTGCAGTGTTAGACTCATATAGGTCGGCCCCATACTGCACAGATTTTCATTTAAATAGGCAACAGAGACTTTTTCCCGTTAAACCACTTTAAAAAAATGTTAATTCTTAACGATGATCAATGTAAGTCTTAACAAGAGGTTTCTGTGCTTTCACCAATGTCATGAAGGAATTTGTTAGTCGTATGTGCTGCGACCATGGCGTAAAGGCCAGCGGCAAACCAGCTCTAACACAGAACTGCTTTCAGTAAGAAGATGAAACCACTTTTTTGTCTATCTGAAAATGCAAGAATTAAGTGGTCCAACCAACAATTCTGCAGCTAAAAAAGTGGTGAGAAAAGCGGGGCTGCGATGTGCTGCCAGAAGGAATGACTTTTACTACAGGACTGTGGAGTCAAGGAAACCCTTTCTCCTCAGAGCCGTAAGCAGACTGCTACTGAACATGCTTTTGGCAATCTCAGTTATCACACACAGACACACAAGAACAATGACGAGCCCCACGGGATGAAGGAATTAAATCAAGAGAACAATGCACTTCACCAAACACCGGAATACATTTCTGCTTACTGAAAGAAACAGAGACCGCCACAATCGGCTCCTCTGAAACAGCAGGTTGCATCCTTCAGTTACAGAGCGCTCAGGAGACTGACCTGAGATGACAACCGCCTCGGGAGGGTCAGCGTGAGCCCCTCACCTGCACGTTCTGCCAAGGGCAGCCTGCACCCTCCTCTTTGGAAGAGGCATCATCTTGGTTACACCACTTGCAGGGCTCCGAGCCCGACCTTTTTGGAAAGCCTCTCGAGACCCTCTGTCCTCCCGCCGAGCTGCGACCGGCAGTTTCAAGAGCAGGAAAGACCTGCCGCAACTTTCCCGGGCGGCAGCCCCCTCAGGCAGCGGGGCCGCCTCCCCCGCGCTCCCGCCGCCACCGGCTCTCTCCTGACCTCTCGCGGCCGCGGGCGGGAGCCGCCGCCTCCCAGCCCTCGGGGGCTTCCCGCTCTGAAATCCAGACCCCAGGCTGCAAGGAGACGGGACCCCGCCGCTCTCGAAAGGTCTGGAGCGTTCCCGCCCTCCGGAGGCCGCCGCAGGCCTGGCCGAGAGCTGGAGGGCCCGCCACGGTTCTGAGGGCGACCAAGGCAGTGCCCCAACACTGCAGGGGCCGCGGCTGATGGACCCTCCACGACACGACGACCGCTTCACACGTAGCCCTTAGTCTCCAGGGGGGATACCCTTTCCTGTACCTCCCTAAAGTAAGATGTCAATAGAAAAATATTTTCAAATAGTTCTCTCTCCTTTAAAAGCCTCACGCCTTGTAGAGACGCGTTTCCGAAGATAATTATCAGGAACGATTATTAACACTTCCCTCAGTTTTAGGAAAACTTGTGTTTTGCTACAGGCTCTTATTGCTCAAGTTCGTATGTGCTTGTATCTAAATACTTGTGCCTGTAGCTTGGAAATCTTAGTTCTGCATATGCAGCAATTCAGAAAAACAAAATAAACTGATTCTCTTTTCCACCCTTTACATGTTTCCGGATTCAGAAGAAGCCTTAAAAGTTAACATGACTGGGCCAAAAAATATTATTCCGAATTTTATCAACCATGGTTCTAGGTACCAAGCGACTCCAGCATAAGACTGAAGGACAATTTAGGTGGTGTTTTTGCTGCTCCTACACGCCGGAATGAATGTGGCCTTCTGAGTAAGATTATCTTTCTCCTAGGGGCCGGTGACCCCTTTTATTTTGACGCTGTCTCTGCTCTTTTATTCCCTGGCCATCTGTTTGAAAGTTCTCTTCTTACTCTTGCTGCTCCCGTGGCCCAGCCCAGCCCAGAGGTACGGCCCGGGACACCCCTCCACCCCGACCTCGCTCTGCTGGGGTCGGTCCGGCGGGATGTGGGGGTGGGATGGACCCCAAGGGAGCCGCCATGGCCTGGGCTGAGTATCGCCTACTGACACCCCACTAATGGCCTCTTTAGCAGGGTGAATAAATGCTTAACTCCTGACCTTCAGGATGTCCCAAGTCACCATGCTACTCCATCTGCCAGGAGTTTTAAATAATTTAATTATTCTTCTGAAGGGCAGTCGCCAGATTCTTCCATACAGTTTTTAAGTTAAGAAAGCCAACTTGAGAAACCAGTAGAGACGAATATCATCACTGCCCACTCAAAGTTGAACGCAGCTGCCAGGGGTGACAGATTTCCAAGCCCCCCACTTTTTCATTCTTTTTCACTGTTTAAGTGAGAATCTTCATTGTAATAAATTGTTTCCAAAAGGAAAAAAGTACAGAAAATAAAACACACCATCAATTACTTGTCTGTAGAATTAATTCAAAAGATGCAACTAAAATGAAGTTCCAAGAATAATGAAACCCTGTAAAAACTTATAGTAATTCACATTCTTTATATCTCAAACCAAAATAGTAGTCGTCGTCTTCTCTGCAGGCAGTATCTCAAGGGAAAAGCTGCAGTAAGGTTTTCTATTATCAGAATTTCACTACTTCAGCACAATTAATTAGTATAGCAAATCTGATAATGTGTTACGAAACCTCAAACAAACCAAACTGATTTAGGGGTAAAGGAATGAGACTGTACTCTAATTGAAACCCGTTGTTTCACTGGGGTAGATAATATACACACCCCACCTCCAAACTGAATGTTTTACTGATTGCTCCAAGTCCCTTACAGCATTCTGCTCTGTAAAACACAGGACACAAGGCCACACATCAAGATGCAGATGGCAATTCTGCCAGCTTGTGGTATGCACAGAGACTGACCTCACAGTAGTACATGATGGTCCACACAAGCCCATTCATCTCCCTGCATGCTAGAAACTGTAGGAACAGAACTATTTTAATTTTTTTTCTATTTTTAATATCTTCCACCAGCACCATAGTCTTTACAAAAAAACAAAAAACCCTCAAAAAACCACAATAGGTTTTTAATATAAAAATACTACAAAATTCCTATACTGCGAGAACAAGCATAATAAAGGCATTCCACAGAGCTGCAAATTTGTGAGCTCTTACGTATATGGTACAAACCCAAGAATGACAGGATCTAGATGAGAGATCAGCAAGAAACTTAAATATAAAACCTTAGTGGACTGTGTTCTGGCACACCACAGATTTATTTCACATTATAAAGGCTGGATGGAGAATAACTTCAAAATTAATGGTTAAGCAAAGTATCAGTTTACAGCTTCTTTCCACCCCCTCCCATAAGCAACGGAAGAGGGAACAGAGATTACCCTAATCTCCTATCATTGACCCAGAACATGTTGCTAGGCAGGTGGCTGGGGACAACTTTCATAGATAAATCTCTAAAGGGCTCCACTGAACGTTACTATGGATGCCAGTGAAGTACAAAGGTGAATACAGAGGAAGAGGAAAGGCAAAGCATCAACTGCAAACAGAATTCAGCTTACTCAGAGAATCTATTGATAGACAATATTAAAGTATGAATTTTATATCACCAGATATTGTGTAACTTAAAAGTACAGACAGTTTCCTGGTTAGTTTTCTAATAATAAAAAAACCTAAAGTAAATAATTTTTATTATTCGTAAAAAACTACAGAAATCCCAGGCGAGATGGTATCTCTTATGTGGAATATTGGTACGGCTTACATGACATTTCCAGTCGTGTCAAAAATATTGCTACTGATAATATCCAATGGCCATCAAAAGAAAGAATATGATTCAAATTAAATAAAAGACAAACATAATAGTTGGAATCAAGACATATGGAAAAACTTTAAGCCCTCAGCAATTAATTCACCTACTGATAACTTCTGACTATTAAGGTTCATTCACTTACTGATAGATGGTAGACAACTCAAAGGAAATAGTCAGAAAAGCCTAAAAATTGTAGGTCAAGTTAGCAAGCAAATGATTTTGTAACATACTGAAATATCCAGACCTATAGCAGGATTGTGCGAAGTGGTCAAGGTCAGGCCTCAGTCCTTTTTCTTAAAATGCTCAAAAGTCAAGTGACAGGATATTGCAAACATTGACTAAAACTATAGGATAAAGAGCACAATCTGCAGATTTGTTTCAGGCCTATTTGGTAAATTTAAAGATGTGTAAAACATCACTCTGACAGACAGGCTTCTGTCAGAATCCAGTCTGAGATGTCAGCATGAATTAACCCATAAACAACCAGGTGTGGATTTACCAGGCAGAGAGATGCCTAATGTGGCATTACCATCTCTTAGCGTGTGGGTTGATACGGGACCCCCCCCCACATCAATATCATATGACATAGTGTCCCAGGGATGTGCTTTTCCCTAAACTTCAGTTTCCACTAAAAGGAACAGAAATGCTAATTTAATCACAATCCTGCTATATAACCGCATAGCAACACTTACATTTAGAACAAACAAAAGCAACTCCAGAATGAATCAGAACCACATAAAATTATTACTTCATAAAACATTACCCTACACGCACTCTTCCTACTGTAAAGAGGAAAACAAGTGAACCAAAATGTGATAGTTATATTTCAACCACACTACAGGGAAGCATCTACACGGCAATGACAGCATATATGGCCCAGCAATCTACACTGAAAAACTTAAGGCCCCATTGGGTCAGAAACTCCGCATTTCTCATTTACTGTACACAATGCTGGCACAAGCGTAGAAAGCTGCGATTTGGCATAGGCACAGAATTCAAATGGCAGGAAAAACCAAGAATGGTAATGGTCAATATACAGGTAGACATCAATAGGCAAGGCTGCTAGAGAAACTTGCGTCTCTGCCTGGTGTACACTGCAGGCAGCTGAGCAGATAGGAAAGAAAAAAATAATTCAGAGTCTAATTTTTTTAATGACATTTATGACTTGAATCCCAAAACAAGAGCAAGCCTGTGTTAAGGACACATCACGTGAGCACATCAAAGTCTTTGCTCCAAGCTGCGTCCATTGAAACAGATGACACGATGGAAGGAAAAAAGTGTTACCCCATTATTTTCTTAAGCTCTCTTAGCAACACTGAGGAGGCCTGCTCCCCTGAAACATAGCGAGAGTGAATGTATGAAGTGCTTATGCAGAAAAAAACTGTACAAGACAAGTTCCTCTCCATGTCTGAAGGACTACTGGAACTAGGGATTCTCTGCTCTTATTTAATTCTTTTAGACAATAGGCCTTCCTATTCAGACTTTGCTCAACCGGTCAGAATATGGCATAAGACGAGAAAATTAAAAGTAAGTTGGAAGATGCTTCAAGAGACCTGGAAACTATATGCACTCACTAAAGTATGCAGTGACGCAATTCAGCCAGCATATTCAGAGAATAAACATCACCGACAAAAAAATGTATTCTTTCTAGATAACAAACTAGTTTTACAAAAAATACAATTAACCTTGTGATGAAGTAGAATAAAAACAACATAATCATAGAACTACTTAATTAGGTTATCAAGGAAAATCATAGCAGTTTAACTAAGATACTGATGCTGTAAACCAAAAAAGAAAATTCTTCAAATTAATCCAGACAGATCTGCTCATAGAAGTAGAAGGGAGAAACTGCATTACCTTGCTTTGCGAACATAGAGCTGTGGGTGATACCAATGTCTGGGGCACACAAACAAGGTGAAGTTTCTGTCTGCTACTGAACCTGGAGCAGTCATCATCTTTTCAAAGACACTTCCCATGTCTGGCTCTGTGAATGACAAAAATCTGTTAGGAGCAACAAAGAAACTTCATGATGTAAGCTTTTAAATTATCAGCAAAACTGTTTGAGGAAAATGGAGTTTTGAACTTAAACCACAGATGGAATAATGCTCCAAGTTCTTTACGTTAAGCAATGAAGCTGAAATGACAGTAGTATAAACATGTGAAAGAATGGTTACTGGATTAATTAACAAATTAATCCAGCATCCCAAACCTGAATAAGCTTCAAAGCAATCAGAAATTGGTAGGATCAAATCCCTGTAAAAATACTAGTCTTATAACCAATACTATATAACCAATACTGGAGAATCTCTTTGTCAGGACTTGTTATACTGAAGGAAAGTTGACATTTGTTGCTAGGGTAGGTTTGACAAAAACCTTTCTTCAGGTAGTTTTCTGTAGCTGACACATCGCTACGGAGGATTTTAGCGTGACTTGGAACTAAGATGTCTAGAAACTGGCTTATCAGAAAAGGTTCCGGTTCACTTCAAGGAAAGTTCCAAGCAAAACATCAGACATTAGGTAGACGCTTGGTTTATTAGTCTGAATTCAGGACTGAAATTCCAAGACAGGTGCTGTTCTCTGATCAAGATGTGCATTCTCCATCTTTATACCTCTGCTCTAAAAGAAATAATCCTAGTTTCCTTCCATGTCTCCAGAACCCCTTCTGAGCCTCACCAAAGTGTCCTCTCCCCATCTTGTACCCACTTGGCTAAATAACTACTCGATTTCAATCTCTATTCAGCCAGAAATCTTCATAAAACTTGTAGGAATTTATTTCCAAGATCTTTACTGCTGTTCGAAGTCCTGTCTGTTTCTGGCAAATTTAAAGACTGCAGGAAATGGATAGACTGCTGAATGGACTGCTGGAGCGAACATGTAATGACATAAACCTCTTTTACCAGGTATGTCAATTAGAGGATACTTTAAGATTGTGTTTTCTGCATGTTTAGAAAATGGTAACTGTTCTCAATATTTTAAAAGACACACAAAAAAGCCTACCACCACAGTGCATATTAATGATAATGAGATTTAAGATTGTTCTCATTATTTTAAGAATAAAATAGTATTAAATTCTTACCTAAATTCTCATCGGCTGGTATGAAGAGAAGTATAAACTGCAGTTCTGGTACAGTGATAAAAGCTCTCCTGGACAAATAATTATATCTGTATTCAGTCTTTCAACATTACACCCACCAATCAGACACAGCAGCTAGTCTTTTAATATATAAATTTTTTTCTCCGGTGTCTCTAATCTGCCTTCATGAGTCCACATGGCTCAAAAATGAAAACATTTATGACAAATAAGATCATATGAAATTCATCTGGGCATTTTTTTACTGGTTCTTCTACCTTATTTGTCTCTTAATTTCCTAATCCTTAGATTTCAAACATCCTCCTTTTTGTATCAGTTCCCCAGTGGCAAAAAAATTAAAGATGCCAGACCTCTGCTGGCAGATCTCTGACCTGGCATCTGGATGAGCTTGCTTGACATGACAAAGTAGCCATAAATTCAACAGCAACAGCACCAAGTGCAATTCACTGTTTATGTAAGGAGATTCTGAGCTATACCAAATAACCTGAGCAATGATTATATTTGAGTACTGAGCTAACACAGTAATACATTGTGCTGTTTGTACTGTATAGTTTGCAGCCTTACCATATAATCTGTAGCTAACAAACTATCAATAGATTACCTGGGAAAAAGCGTATTCCAGAGACATCTACAGCTTTCTAAGCTTCCTGCTCAGTCATGCACTTTGATTTTTACAAGTGGAAATTTAGGAAAAAGAAAAATCAATCTGCCTTGCAGCTGCAGTACTATTTCTGTGCAAAATTACAGCAAAGATACAGCTAAACCTTAACACTGTTGGGGAAGGGTGCCTGGAACTGTAACAGCTTGGTTTCAAAGCCAACAGTGCACATTTGATTAATACAAGGTTATGTTTTATTACCTTCTGAGATTGTTTAGAGAGATATTTAATTTTGATCCAGTGATCACCTGAAGGCATTTTTAAATTCCACAGCCTCTCCAAATGATGGTAGGACAGTACACATGCTTCACTACAGAAAGTTATGTATGAACTCACCTAACAATTTCTTGGGAACATCCAGCGGCATATTCTTCTTTTGCCACAAAAAGATGCATGAACAATGTATTCAAAGGCTACAAAATGAGGAATGAAAATCTAAATGCCATGCAGCTAATATTTATTAAGTCAACTCAAGTATTAATATGCACATTGATTTCCAATATATATGATCTGCATTCAAAACTGAGTAGCTTCACATATATAAGTAACTTCAAAGCATGTGTGGATAAAGTTGTGTGATGAAAGGACTTTTTTTTTTAATATCACAATTTGTGCTTCTGTAATATTTTGATTTACACTCAACCTTACTATTGTTTGACTACAATATTCATATTTAACAGTATTAATTCCAGACTAACAACATTTTAAATTTAACCACAACTAAAATCTTAACAACATTTAATTTAACATTTGGCTGATAAAAACATTCCTTCTAGGTTTAAAAAAAACCAAAAGCTCACATACTTCCCATACTCCTAAAATGTTTTTTCTTCAAAAGAAGTAAGAAAAAATACAAAGTCTTAAGATTATATTATTAGACACATTTAAATATCCAGGCAGAAACATGGCAGACTAAAGGACATCTTTATCCTATATGCCTCCAGTTAACCTGGAAAACACTAGCAAAGAAAAACCCTTGTGCTGGAATGAAAAGTGCTATCAATTCAGCTGTTTTCTCTTGCATAATAATTTCAAGTGCTGAGTCAATGAAGGTCTACCTCTAGATGAAACATTTCTACAAAAAATATTTCAAATGGGAAAACTTGAGGTCTTCTGAATAATTTAATATTCAACTAAAACGTCATGGCTAGAGTCACCAATAAATTTCAGCAACTTTAGAGCAAGAATGATTTCAATAGAGGTTGCAGTATATGGACCAGCACAAAGACAACAGGCTACTATAATGAATAAACATCAAAAGCCATTTCTAAAAATCAGACTTTTTTTTTCATTTGTTTGGTTTTAAAATGCAAAATAAAAAGGAAGGGGGGGGGGGAAGAATGTAGAATGTTTTGTTCTTGAGGTCCAAGAGGAAGCCCAGGAGGCAAGATTTGGCCTGTAACTGCTTCTCAATAGTGATGGTAACCAGGCAATCCTGTAAAGCATCTTTGCTAATTATATTCTGGACAAGTCAATTCCTAATTTAGACCTTTAAGCTATCTTATCATTTCTGTGCTCTAGGAAAAAGACTTGTCAACTAGATTTTTAAGAAATTCTATTTTCAGAAGATCTCAGTTTTGTAGAGCACATCTGCATGGATTTAACCTGCAGTTAACCAATGATATCTCACCTATTTATAACTCAGAATAGGTTCAGTTGTTTTGTCAGTGCAGAAGCATAAAACACATACTGAATCTTCTGTACATATTTTAGAAAATAATCTGCATTCTAGAAAAAGAAGAGGAGTTCTGCTCCTTCTCAATGTTCCAAAGTACCTTTCACTCACGTTTATGAGTAGTAATTCCTAACGTGCTCAAGCTCCTTTTTTTTTTTTTTTGGTCTTTTCTCTTTGTATGCCCCTGCACTCCGAAGTCAGCTGCAGCTTTGATGCAATAGATATTGTCAAGCAGGCTGCCTGAGGAAGAGCTTGCAGAACTGACAGCACAGCATAACCCAACAGGAGCAGCTGCAGCTGCACAGTGAATGAAGTGGTTGTGCCTGCAATATGCCTGTATACAAAGTACTGTTCAAGTGACAAAGAAAACAGATTACAAGAAAATTACATGGTTTTTTTCTACACTCTCTTTGGCTGTAATAATTTTGTTTCTTTTAACGGTACACAGCATTTTCAAATACAATTGCTGTATTTGTCAGTTTTTCTGCAAGCCATTGCTTAACGTCTCCCAGAACAACATTGGAAAACTGATGAACAAACTGTCTAGAGATAATTTCAGTACTGCCAATACCTTATTATGGCATCTGCTGCCTAGCTTTTGAGTGTTTATGGTTAAGATTTTCCATTTTTTCTCAACAATCACAGCATCTAGTTCCTAGCTGGGCTGAATGATGGACAGCATTTGAATCCTAAACTTCTAAGTGCCTACTTCTAGTCCATAATTCCTAAGAGTAATTCATAAACTTGACTGAGAAGCCTGTATGAAAACTGCCACCACACAGAACAGAGCACAGCAATCTCCACACGAGCACCAAACAAGCTTATTCCAGAACCAAGACGCTCAGGTCAGCATGGTCCTCCACCCAGTGTAAGTCACCATCCTTCAAGCAGGGGTACACTCCCTGTCCCTTATTCTTTCTCTGAAGCCATTACATTTGCATTTAGTTTTGTGAAATAGAAAAACTTTATTCCAAAAGGTGAAAAATGAGGATTCCCGTTCCCTTACATTGAGAAGGACCTTAGAGCAAGGATTCCACCTCCCAGTTCTGTTAGATAACACCAGAGCTGGACACGTTTTTGAAAGAAAAATGTTGGTGACAGCTACGATTGACACTGCTCTCAGTGCTAGCACAGTGCATCAGACACCTGCACATGTCTGGCAAAGAAAGGACTTGTGTTCCCTAACTGCCATCCTTACAGTTACCTTCAGTTACTGTAGTGGCAAAAGCACAGGTACTCATGAACTTCTGAGCACCTGAGGGTTTAGTAAGGAATCTGATTATCACCTTCTTCAGCCTGAATGCCTCAAATCTACCTAAAATACATTTTAGATGCCTATGCATATTTTTCATACCTGAGTCTTAAATGAAAACTCAACTAAAATCACACAATTTACTTACAGTGCATTTATTGTTAACGTAGTTTTCCTGTAAGAACAATTCCCAATCAGACTGATCAGTGATATTCCAATTGGGATAGTCCAGAAAGACAGCATGGGCTATAGCCTCATTCTTCTCATTGCAGAGTGTCAAAGCAAGATTTGATTTTTCTCTGTGAAAACAATTTAATTTTGCACAAGTTGAAGAAACTACACAAATAAAAGTGACTGACTGTTAATTCAGCCTGTTAGAATAGCAAAATTAACCATGTTCAAAAGTGCTCCCCGGATCGGACCTCAATAAAACTTCATTACCCGCATCCTAACTTGACATTATGGCTTCAATTCCAAATATTTTAGTGCATTATAACATTATAACATGTATAGTGACATTATAACAATTCACATGATTTTTCAAACCCTCTAGTTACTATGAATTTGATATGCAAGACATAAATGCTCCCTCTTCTTTGTGTGTTTCTTCATACATCTATTTTTTTCCCCAAATAGCTGGTATCTCAGGCATTTGCCATTAAGTCAAGTGGAAAAACACTAAGTGACCCATCAGCATTTCATGCAGTCTGTCTTTGTCTGCTGTTCATCACTGCACAGAAAGATGAAGCGCAGAAGGTTCATCACTATCTCCAGTGATGAAGATATGGTAACAGAAGACTTCTACAACCACCCATTTCCGCTAAGGACATTGCCATGCAAGCAGCTAGGATACAGATGTCAAAACATGGAGAATATTAGGTATTTTGGGGGCATGAAAAGAAGAGGCACATTGAAACATATTTTATGGCAGATAGAGGCTGCCTCCCAAGGTAGACTAAAAAGAGGCAAAAAATAACCAATTCCTTTCATTAAGGGGAAATGGGAAGAGAAGGAAAAGATTTAGACCTACACAGGAAAAGAAAACAGAAGTGTCATGGCCACACAGTGATTAAAAACCATAGTCCCTCCCCCTCTACTTCTATCGCTCTCTGACAGGCAAAAGGATTCTGTTAGATGGAGTAGACAGCAGATACTGGAATCTGATGGTTTCATCAAGTATTATTCAGAAGTATTTCTTCTGAACTTTTATAAAAAGGAAGCTAGTATAGAGTCAAATCTTGCCCACCATGCTAGCAGCAGTGATCCAAGTTTGCACAAAGTCATGCAGAGAAGAGATGGAAGCGGGTTTTCTTTCCCTTTTTGTGAATAGCATAAAAAGTCATTATGACATACCACGTAAAGGCTCTTAATGTTTTCTGCCATTTTAAATATTTCCTGCAAGAAAGGTAATATAATGTCCCTAAAATACTGTTACTTACAAAAGGTACATGACATCAATCCTTCCAAAAACTACTTCAGTAAAGTGGCTGAAGAGGCTGATAACATCTGAAACATCATGTGATTCTGTTCTTCTGGCACTGACCACTTCTGTATTTCCTCTTGAAGAATTTATTGTAGTCATCTTACAGACTGAAACAAGAAATGAAGAAAACACTGCTGTTCTGGCAGATCCTGCTGCAATCCATTGTTCAACGTAGTTACTTGAAATGGATTTTTATGAAAACTATGAAGAAGTGCAATTCGGATGGATTTAAGTGCCTAGTTCCTATAGACCTCTACATAAATACATACTGCCTGCATATACATACAGCATGCAAACAGTGCACATGTAGAAATACAGCATGCAATCATCCCTGTTGTGTGTATTCTACATGCTACACAGGAAAAAAATGTTTTCAGTAGGCTACAGATTGCTTTTACATTTATTCATTTATAGGCATTCGCATGCTATCTATCATAACAGTGCCCATCATTAATAATTTCAAACTTAAAGCCTTAAGGCTACAGGCTTGGGAGGATGAGCTGCAAACAATCAGGATAAGAATGTCCTGGTAACATTAAACAGCAATTTCAGGTGGGTTAAGTGTATTTTGTCCAAAACAGCTCCTCAAATTTCTTTTTAAGTCAACAGCGATGCTTAAATTTCAGAAGGAATTGAAAGCTCTATAGCTTTCCTGCCCAGAAGAAAAATGTTTTTGTGGTTCCAGAATTTGCCAGGTCCAAGTGATTTATTGACGTGCCTAGCAATTTCAGAACATATAGGGGCAATGGGCATTCAGACCATCTGTGACTATCAACTAACAGTTCATTTATCTTTCAGCTGTGTTGCTACTTACTCAGTATTGTAGCCTGTTGTGATATAATCAAGAATTAGGCATGTAAAACATGAATTGACCAAACACAACAGCTTTCTGCAATTTCTTAAATATACTTGTGCAAAATACAGCATTACTAACTCAAAAAAAGTCTGAATAACCAACATACCGAGACTAGCAGAACACTTTTACCAACCCACCAAACACAATAGCCATGTCTAACATTGGCCCCAAACCCACATGTGATGCCCAATTACTAGGCCCCACAGATCCCAACTAAAACGGGATAACAAAAGAAGCCCGGAATTTTATACCTCTTAAATATAGAGAAAGTCACATGTACAGCTACATCTTTCACACACAATCAAGACATTATTATAGGCAACAGCACAGGTCTCAGTCATGCCAACACAGGTTTGCAAAGAGGTCCTGGAACCAACCCGAGGCAAAATGTCCTCTGCAGGTTTTAATGTATGCACTTAATAAACAGAATTGTGGTTGTGTAGAAAGAACAAGCTAGGCTAGAGTGTACTTATTACTGAATATAACAGTAACATCTACACGGATAAAGGTTACGCTAGCTTGTGTAAGCAACTTCTCAAATGTTTTAAGTTGTAAGATATATATATTCTTCCCAGTGGAGTGGGAGGCAACTATACTCAGGCCTAAATGACAGGTTATTCTTAAAATGAGCAAAGAAAATGGCCGCATAATTCACTTATACATTTCACTAAGTAACTGCAAACTGTGAGACTACTAAAATAGTTGGTTATTTTTTATTAATGTCTACTCCATATATCAAAATAAACAGGAATTTTAAAATGTCATCAACGAACTTAAGCCTAGCATTAACATTACTTCAACTGAGGAGAACAGTTTGCCACATTTCCGTATTCAAGCCCTTCTCCACTAGCTCCCCTTAAAGGCCCTAAACAATCATGCAACCGTGACTGACGGAAAGCAGCATTTACACATTAAAAATGTACCATTTTCTTAAGAAAATGCACTGTTCCTAGAGCAACTCCTGTATTTCTACTATGAGAGCAGCATACCATAGATGAGAGACTTGGCAAAACAAGCAGATAAAGAACCATTCCTCTTCCGAACTAGCGCTTGGACGCGTTTCCTCTCTGCCTCCAGAAACAAACACTTCTCAGCCCAAGTGAGATTCCCGCGCAGTGTGTTTTTTCTGTTTCTGACTGAAAACACACCAAACGCGTACATACCAGAGGCGTGCGTCTCAGGAGACTCGGGGAGATGGCGGGGGGCACCTGCGCGCCCAAGAATTAACGGCTTGCCTCAGCAGCGGGGATGGAGCACGTCGACCATTCCCATCCCCGAAAGGCGTAGGGGAATGAGGCCAGACCCCAATTTTAAAGCTCAGAAGGCCCGAAGGAAGGCCCAAAGGTCGAGGCACCGGGCAGAGCTCCCTCACCTGACAGCAGCGAACGCGGCGCGGGCACTCAGGGCGGGACGGGGGTTTAACGCCCGCACCGTTAACACCTCTCGGGCCTCGCGTCGGCAGCAGGGACCCCGCCACGCCGTGAAAGACACGCTAACCGCTCCTACGGCCCTCCCCACACCGGGCGCTCGCCCGCCCGCTCGCCCCACCGGCAGCCGAAGGGCGCCCGCCGAGCCGCCAGGGGGCGCCGTCTGGGGGCACGGGCGAACCGTTTGGGGGTGTGGGACCCCCGGCTGCGCCGGGCGCTCACCTTCCTCCCGCTGCGGCGGGGAGTCCCTTTCCCCTGGCGCTGCCGGAGCAGAGCGGCGTGACCAGGGGCGGGTGGAAGGACTAACTGACGGACCGACCGGCTACCGCGCCGCGCCGCTCCGCTCCCCGCCTCGCTGCCGGCGGCGCGTCCCGTTACTCCGGCAACGGCGCGCGCCGGGGCTGCGCGAGGTCGGAGGGGACGGGGCGGAGCCAGTAGGAAGAGGCGGCAAGATGGCGTCTACGGCAGCCGGGAAGCAGCGGATCCCCAAAGTGGCGAAGGTGCTCGGGGGGAGGCGGCGGCGGCGGGACCGGGGGTGGGGAGGGTGGTCGGGGTGGCGGGCGGGCGTCCGTCCGTCCGTCCGCCCGCCCGCCCGCCCTCGCCGGGCCCCGGAGCAGCGCCAGGCGCCCGGGAGCGGCCTGGCGTCGGCCTCCGGAAAGCGGGTCAATGCGCCCGGTTAGCTTCGCGGTGGCATAGCCATGCCGGAACGGGGCGTGAGGCACGGCCGGCTGCCGTGGCCCACTCCGGCCGCCGCCCCTCCTCGCGGCCTCGGGGAGTTTTGCCTCTCCCCGTACCGTGCCCCGGGCAGGAGCCGCGTAGGCTGGGGCTAGCGCTGGCCAGAAGGCCCTGTCCGCCCCCGGGGGCCTCCGCGTCCTTCTTCGGCAAATACCGAACCTAGTAAGCCGCCGACGTAAATTAGGCCGGAGTGGGGGGGGGGGGGGGGGGGAGGTGTTTGCATTAGAAGGAGAAAATGTGAATCGAGCCCCCTTACTTTGCAGGTGAAAAATAAAGCACCTGCAGAAGTTCAGATCACAGCAGAACAGCTTTTAAGAGAAGCAAAAGAGCGAGAGCTTGAACTTCTTCCACCGCCTCCGCAACAGAAGATCACAGATGTTGAAGAGCTAAATGACTATAAACTCCGGAAGAGGAAGGTAAAGGGGGAAGAAAAAAAAAAACCCACCTAATCTTGATGTTCGTATAAAGTACTATTTTACTGTGCTTTAACTTAAACAAGACAGAGTCTATATTACTTTTGGATTTTCCAGGTGAATAACAATTCTTGAAAAAACCCAATGTTTTCATAGAAAATGCTACTTTTGTGCAAAAATTGTAAGTTCAACAGGTGTCATTTAGCATAAAATTTGGTAGTACGCATCATCTCACATGTGAGCACGCTCAGTACATTCACAACATTGCAAAGGTAATTACATACATGTTTTATATGGAGCTCCTTCATCAGCACTAGTATCTGGCCAGTCAGCATGACAGAACATTAGCAAGCTTTACAGTAACACAGCTGTTTTTTCCACCTCAACTGTTTAAAAAAAAAAAACAAACCCACAGTGTGTTTGCAAGTGATATTTCTATTCTGTATAATTATGGTATTACTTAGCACACTTTAGAACACAACTTTCTGCACTAATCATGGTTGTGTTTGATGATTGTCTTGAAACTTGACCATTTTGCATGTGAGATTTCAGGTGTAATTTTTTCTTTTTTTATTTAGAGGAATTGCTTTGCTTGTGCAAACTTATCTACGGTTTTGTTCTGCTTTTTCCTTTAATAGTTGCTGTCCTGGATCAGCAAAGCAAGCATAGCCCTAACAGGGAACTTTAAATGTTTTCAGCACTCAGCAATTTTTCTTGGATACAGACAGCATAAGCTAGGTCTATCATTCCCTGAAGCATGTATGCATATGTTCAGCACTGGCAACTGTTGCAGTGCAACACAGCATCCCTGTACTCAGCCCTGAGTGGGTGTTCGTTTCCCTCCTTACTGTAGTGGCTAGGACTTCTTGTGAAGACTTTGGGCCTTACGGTGCTGGATGCTGGTGTACCTCACTCAAGCACACGCAGAGCAAATGGAGTCAGATGATCAACACCACAGCACTGCAGAAACAATGTTTGATGTTAACCTTTTTTCATCTCTCATATGAATGGCAGTAGCAAGCCACCACATTAACTGTGTTAAACCATGTTTAGCCACAAGTTAAATACCAATAGCATTGATCCTGACAATAGCCAAACACAAGACTGAAGGTGCCCTCACCATTGCACTGAGCAGTGAAATTTGACCAGCACAGTTGATGTCAGCATATTAAATCCAGGGAATGAGAATAAGGCATCTTGCTTTAAAAAAAAAAAAATTTTAGAACAATGAAACACAAAGGTCAAAGTGAATAAACTTGTGCTGGTGCATCCAAGTACATTCAGGGTTGTCTGCAATGACTGGTTCCGTCTGTCCAGGTAATGTTGCTATTGAAACATTAAGCAGGAGATTAAAAAAAAAAAAAGTGAGATTTTAGTGCTGTCAGTTATTATTCCACCAGAATTTCAGGTATCAGGTTGCAGGGACTTGAGTTTAGTCCTAATCTGTATGATGAACAACACTTCTATCTTCTCTGTTATGCAATTTTTAGAAAGTGTTGTATTGTGTATGTTTTGTTGCTACAACTGCATGGGTGTGAGACATTTGGAATTCATTCAAATAATAATAGTATTCCATAAGCCATTTACAACAAGATTGGTCTGCACAGAGGGATTTCTTACAGAAATAATTTTCTCCTCAGACTTTTGAAGATAACATAAGAAAAAACAGGACTGTTATCAGTAACTGGATAAAGTATGCACAATGGGAGGAAAGCCTGAAAGAAATACAGAGGTAATTATGATGCAGCTGCAGACATCTCTTATAAACCTTTTAAGACACATGTTGACAAACCATCAAAGTCTTGGAGGCATGTTATATGCGCAACTTACCTCTTTGCTTTCCAGAGCCCGTTCCATTTACGAGCGTGCTTTAGATGTAGACTACAGAAATGTCACACTCTGGCTGAAATATGCAGAAATGGAAATGAAGAACCGCCAGGTTAATCATGCCCGAAACATTTGGGATCGAGCCATTACCACCCTCCCCAGGGTGAACCAGTTCTGGTACGTTTGCAGAGAATGGAGCATTGCTTCTACCCCCAAAGACTACAGATCATTTTTCTGTTTTGGTATCATGCAGAAGTGCATCGTTGTCTGTTTCTCCAAGTCTTCAGCCTAGTCTGAAAAAAAGAGGAAGGCTTAAGTTTTGGAAAGGTTTTGTACTTTTCAAGTGGTAAGGGTATTGGGAGAGAAGGATATTTGTGTACCTGCATGCTGCCAATCACAGCAGTATCTATAGGCATTTCTGGGGTGCAAGTGGGGAATAGGTGAAGAAATCTCAGTAATGCTCTTATTAAGCACTCAAAAAAATCCTTGTAATTTATGCGTTTACTTGTGATTGTAAAAACTTGATCTTGTTTTCCAAGGTATAAGTATACTTACATGGAAGAGATGTTGGGGAATGTTGCTGGATCACGTCAGGTGTTTGAACGGTGGATGGAGTGGCAACCAGAGGAGCAAGCTTGGCATTCTTACATTAACTTCGAGCTGAGATACAAGGAGGTGGACAGGGCGCGTACCATTTATGAGAGATATATCCTTTTTAGTGTATTACGACTGGCCAAGGTTTAGGCCTGCATTCTTCATTTCTATTCTGTCATCTATGTCCAGCTATGTCCCTGTGCTCCTTTTTACTGTGGTGTGCTGGGAGTAAGCCACCATGCTGAGAGCCAGCAGTAGGTATTAAAAGCATGTTTAGTATATGCCTCCAAATTCAGTTACATGAATGTACATCCTGCCACAACAGTGTATATTTAGAGAGCGCTCATGCTTCCAGCTTTTTTGCAGTCATCATTTGTTTCAGATTTCTCCTCCTTAAACTTCTCCCTGACCCTTGCTTGATTTTTATCCCTTTTTAAATTTTCTTTTAAGTTCTCCGTACAGCACAAAGGCTTTGCATGCTTAGAGCTGTTTTGTGCCTTCTTCCCAGCTGCATTTTTTGCATACACCATCCTTGGGAGTTGTTTCATATGGTCTATGACCTTGTAGTCACTGGGAAGAATGCAATTTGAAATGTCCAATTCGACCGCCACTGTTTCTTTAACAGACCTCTACTTGTTATTGTTCATCCTGATGTTAAGAACTGGATCAAGTATGCCCGCTTTGAAGAGAAGCACAGTTATTTTGCTCACGCAAGGGAAGTATATGAGAGGGCAGTAGAGTTCTTTGGAGAAGAGCATATGGATGAGCACTTGTACGTGGCTTTTGCAAAATTTGAGGAGAACCAGAAAGAAGTAAGACCTTCTTAATAATACATCAGACTAATACCAACCGCCCCCACAAGATTTCTTCTTGAATATCATACTCAAGGCCACTTAACATTTGCTGCAATACTTGTGTCTTTCAGCACCTTATGAGATATTGTTGTTGTAGTCCGAGTTAAGGAGACAACTCTTTGCTTAGCTTCTGTTTGCCTTTTGGCAACATCAAGGAAATATGTTCTAAGAAAGGTGGGCACCAAACCTGCCAAGCCTGAGAATAGTGTCATCGGATCAAATACATATCCTCAAATTTATAAGTTTCTGAGAGGTTGTAGGCCTGCATGATAAAAAACTGATTTAGCCGTGTTTTTCCCAGACGGTCTCTTTAAAGTGCCCAGGCCATTAAGGAATTGAAAACATTCTGTGAACCCAAAACCCACCACCTCTTAAAAATATTCCAAACCTGTAGATGAATAAGAGATGGTCAGTTTTGGTATTTACAGAATTTCCCTCCCCCCTGCCCAAAGTTTACTCTTCAGGGAGATCTGTGTTAGTCCTGTCCTAAAACAATCACTTACATCGAGATACTCTTATGATTCTGTATTCTATTAAATATTGCTAAAAGCTCATTGAGAAATTGTGGAGGGGGACAGAAACTGCTTTGTAAATGTTATTCACATGATATTTAATATTTTCAGTTTGAAAGGGTAAGGGTGATCTACAAGTATGCCTTGGACAGAATTCCAAAACAGGAGGCCCAAAATCTCTTCAAGAATTACACCATCTTTGAGAAGAAGTTTGGAGACAGGAGAGGAATTGAAGACATCATTGTCAGCAAGAGGAGATTCCAGTATGAAGAGGAAGTGAAGGTATGTATTACAAATATTCTCTGGGCTCACCATACATCCAGCTGCTGCTTAAGTTACATGAGTGTCTCCTGATATGAAGGTTGATGAGTTTTATGTTACCCTTGATACTCAGTCCAAGAAAATACCAAGAGAATGCTGTTCTTTTTGGTGACAGAATTCCATCCATGGGGGAGAAAATGATACTTGCATTCACTGCTTTTTTGTTTCTGCATTCTCATGTAGATTGTGGAGCCCAAGTTTTTTATTGCACTCAGAGCTCTGTACCCTTCACACTCATCTTAAGGGATGATGCAGTTCAGCTTGTAACTTACTACTTCACTTCTGTTATGCAGTAACCGTCACAGGACACCTCACATGTATAAATACCTTTTTGTGAGAAAACAGGTGTGCTACACCTTTCTACTATTCACTGAATACTGCATATTTCATCATTTCTTCTTCCCTTCTCACAGTTTGGTTTGTTTGCCTTCACTTAAAGAATGTTTGTAGGTAAAAAATAAAGAAATAAATGCACTTTAACCCACAAGCTCTAGCTTAAGCATACCTGAGACTGACAGTTTTCATTGATATTCTGGTGATCTATTTTAAAGGAGAAATTCTGAATAAAAACTGTAAGTAAAGGAACAGGGTCTGTTATTTGTAGTTACTGAAGTTTCTTTCCCATTTTCCCTGCTCCCATCTTTCTGGAAGGCAAATCCACATAATTATGATGCCTGGTTTGACTACCTGAGGTTAGTTGAAAGTGACACGGATGCCGAGACTGTCCGAGAAGTGTATGAAAGAGCCATCGCCAATGTTCCCCCGATTCAAGAGAAAAGACACTGGAAAAGATACATCTATCTTTGGATTAACTATGCATTGTACGAAGAGCTGGAGGCAAAGGCAAGTAGTAAGAACTCAGGTTTTTTTCTTTCCTTTCCAAGCATTTTCCTTATATTAAATACTACAGATATTTTAATAAGAAAATCGAGAACTAAAAATACTGCCTTACTTGTTTTGTATAACTAGCTACAGGATCTGCTATTTAAATACAGGGTTTTTTTCCCCTTCATTTTTTTCTCCTATGCATAGGGGAAGAAAATTATTTCAGTTTCACCCCAATTCATCCAGAAACCCACTGATAATAAAAGCAGAAGTAGGTCTTTCTAGCCCCATCTGAATTGCCTGTTCCAGGCTGTTATGTGAACTTGGGAAATAGTTTTATATTTAACAAAACTATTTGTGAAGTTGTTCTGTGAAGCAGTCAGATTCTTGCTACCATGGCCTTCTGAGGCTGTACAAGTATTTCTTCTGTTATCAGTCATGTAACATTGTAGCTACACTTTTTTGTAAAATTGTAGTGCAGTATACCTATTCACTGTCTGTTAAAAGAGAAAAGACTTTTTTCCCCCCAGAATGGGGACACTTCTGGTTTTATTGTCAAATTCTTCGTGTTGAATCTTATTTTGAGAAGATGACTTTTACTGATTCTCAGAAGCTACCATCTTTGAATTGTGCACACTAAGTAGATAAGTACATTTATATCTTAAGCATATACGATTCTAAACAACTTAACAATACTGTTCTGCAATTTTGCAATCATTGCATGATTCAAAATACAGTGTAATCTTAGCAGCAAACAAAGTATTTAATTTTACCTGTTCTTACAGGATGCAGAGCGAACCAGACAAGTGTATCAGGCATGTATTGAGCTCATTCCCCACAAGAAGGTACGGTTCCTCCAATGGTTTTTATTGAGTCTTGGATTAAAATTCCCAAGATAAGATCCTTTAGTTCCCCCCCACCAAGGTTCAGGCAGGTAAACAGCTTCAAATGGCTACTAGCACATTCATGAAGACTCTGCTCAGGACTTTAAATACTCCTTCCAGTTTCTCATGATGCCCATCTTCCAAAATTGATAGATTTTTTTTTCAAGCTAAGGTGTTAGATGGCTGTAATTTGCATTATCAATGGGAAATAGCAGGCCACACGCTGATGTCAGATTTCCTCATACAGATGGGATGCAAGGGTTTCTCCAGTATTTTCAAATTATTAAGCATGCTCTAAGAAGCTGAAATAACACATAGTCAGAGGGTAGTCTAGTACTATTAAGTAGTAGGGAAGATCTCTTACCTCTTCTTTACCCACTTGTGTTCTTCCTCAGGTTGGTCCTTTTATAGCTGCTCTTAGCCTAGTTACTTGTAATCCCTGCAGAATACTTGTTGCTCTCTTTTATATGGGATTACCGCCTTTTATAGCAACTGTTTCTAATTGTCTAAGGGTCCTCCTTGAGGGAGGTGCATTTGATAAACCATCTTACAGGTGTGTATTCCCCATTACAGTTGGTCTTCAAGACTGATTTTTTTGGTTTTGTGGTTTTTTTGCCAGTGAGCTTTAACTAAAATATCCACATGGCCAAACCCTTAAAACAATTAATCAGCATTGCCTTGGAATGTCAAGAAATCTTAGTTCATGTACTTCCTTTTCTAGTTTGTCATTAATCATGTCACCTGAGTATCAACTGTGTAGATTAGGATTAACCTGTAATGAAGAGTTGATTAGCTGTTAATTGATTCAGTGATAGCTGATATTTTACCAATCAATCGATTAGTTAGCAAGCCATTTTCTCTGTGAGAAGACTTCTGTTCTGGCCCTTTTTGCTTTCATCCATTGTGGAGTATATTGTCCTGTTCTAGAAAGGTGGTTTTGGATTATGAACTCTCAACTTTTCAGCAGGAAAACACTGAGATCAAATGCAATTAACTGCAGTAGCAGTAACATCTTGTATAGACAGAATGATTATTTTTTTAAAGAACATATGCAGTATTTTTTACCAAGCTTCCAGCCTAAGCATGATATTGTTCTTTTTCTTTCAGTTTACATTTGCCAAAATATGGCTGCTGTACGCACAATTTGAAATACGCCAGAAAAATCTTCCACTTGCCAGAAGAGCTTTGGTAAGCTTTTGTTAATTCCCTAATTGATTTTACTAACTAACAAGGGAATGGCATTAAAAGATCTTAAATTGTCCTTTATAAGTTGCTGTTTTAATCCACTTAAATAAAGCATCCGAGAAGTCTGCAGGGACCGGTATTTACTGTCATGTATGATTTAAAAAGAAGCGTAGCTTGATATGGTGAATTAGCCACGGGCAGAAATGAATGCAGCTTTCTCGTTTCAGCTGACAAAACACACATCTGAATGCACGAGTACCCCAATCAGCTTAGTGCACTTGGAAATTTTTAACTGCTGCTGATTTTTTTAAATGATACTTGTGCTAACAATAGCATTTTAAAAAGTATTTTAAATAAATAGGAGTTTTTGACTCTCAGAAATTAAGACCTGCCGAATAGAGCATTTGAGTCCCAGCTACCAGGTTGCTGATAGGAGCAATCATGGGGACTTTGGGCAGGCTCAGGAGCTTCTGTGTGAATTCACTATGTGAATGTCAGCATGTCAGAGAACAATGGAGTACATTTTAGCAGCAAAACGTTTTGAAATGAAAAACTTTCTTTCCCTTCAGTTCAGATATTCTAAATAAGCTCAGTGATAGCATTAGGAATTTTGAGAGAAAGCTAATGTTGGTAACAGTTGAGGTGGTTTGACTTTAAAGAGGAAACCGATGGGGTTTCCTCCAAACCCATGACACAGCTGTGATAAGAGCGTAAACATAAATGGCTTTCTGTAGCTGACACTGGACCAAGTCTGCCCCCAATGTGCTAGTAAAGCTTTGTCTCTTGAGCTGGACTCCTGCCCGTGACCAGAAAAAACTGAAACGGAGGGGTTAAGTCCCTTGTGAGGCTGTTATTGTCTCCCTGCAGGAGAAGTCAACCATCTGTCCTGAAGCATGCTGCTGTTTAGCTTGGCTTAAGATACCATTGCTCAACATTACCATAGTCACCAGTCAGCACCCTGCTTCTGGCTGCCTTTTTTTTTAAGGGGTAAATGTTATGGTAGATTCTGGAAAGGGTGCTTTGGCCCATCCAGAAGTATAAAGTTTCCTCAGTTTCTTTTAGGCTTCTGTTTTGTTGGTCTTTTTCTCTGTTGTTGTTTAATTTCTTTGACAGACTTTTTTTAGGTCACCTTTTTCTTGTTTTGGAAACCAGATTTTGCTGCTGCAGCCATAATACTTGTTTGGACCGGACCCAGATTTGGCAAGCAGTTTCCTTCTTTCTTTTGCAATGAGTTGACTTTGAACCACCTCTTTGGCAGAAGCCTTGCTCCTGTCCTGAGGTGAGGGTCCCGCACTGTCACCATGCAGAAGAGAAGGTCCAGCTCCTGATGCTAGGGCTCTCATCAGCATGCAGTCAGCACCTTGCTCTGCCTTATTTTCACTGGCTGCAGATAGTGTGTGGATTCTTTGTTTTCCCAGGGTCTGAGAGATGCTGGGACTTGGAGACAGGAGATCAGCTAGAGCCTATGCTGCTTAAGAAAATAGTAATGGGGGTGTGAGGGGGGAAGAACTGAGCATATTTTGAAATAGAAAAGGCGTTTGTAGAGCTGGAGTGCCGTAATGATGACCAAACTGATATTCCCAAGTGGTGGTTTCCTCCATTTTTACTAAGTACCAAGATAATCAATGTCTTGGAAAGTTGTGCAGAAGAATTGTAGTAAGGGAATTTGATCTCAAATTACTTAATTCACCTTAGCTTGAGGGAACAAAGGTTGCAGTGCTTAATAAATAATACTTGTCTACAGAAGTGACTCAAACAGTGAAGCTCACTACATACCTGTCTCAGATATGCCCATTCTTAACTCTTGCTTTAAAAGATTCCTAAATTAAGATTCAGAGACTGCTTTCTCACAGCTTGGCACCGTGGCTTAGGACAAACAGCTTTTTCAGATGCTGAAGCGTATCAAAAAGGAAATATTTTTTTAAAACATTATTCTCCATCTATCTGTTACCATAAGTCAGCAGGCAGGGTGCATGGACAATTCTCTATGCAATGATGAATAGCAGTGGTGGTCCAGGAGACAGTTTCTTTTGTTATAATTTGTTTTATAAGATACTTGGGAACTGCTTACCTGGAAGACTGGTACAGGCTGGTACTATGCTTTCTTCAGCTTTTGATGCAAGATGAAGTGTTCATTTGATGAACCAGGGTGAGTTTCAACTAATAACTTTGTGGGGAACCCGTGTTATGTAAAAGTGTAACAAGTTAGAAGGTTTTCTGCTTTCAGAGTTTTTGTTGATGTTTATGGATGCACACTCGTTTTGCATTTTGTTGGATTTCGTACTGGCCCTGACCAGAGTCTTAAACTCTGCTCAAAAGTGAATTTTAGTTCGAATACTAGAGAGTAAACAGATGTTTAGAAAATAGAGTGGGTTTTTTTTTTCCTTGCAAGATCTTTAAGTGGCTTTTTGGTTTTTTTGCATAACAGGGGACGTCCATAGGTAAATGTCCAAAAAACAAACTGTTTAAAGGTTATATTGAATTGGAGTTACAATTGCGAGAATTTGATCGTTGCCGAAAGCTGTATGAAAAGTTCCTGGAGTTTGCACCGGAAAACTGCACATCATGGATTAAATTTGCTGAACTAGAGACCATTCTTGGCGATATTGATAGAGCCCGTGCAATATATGAGTTGGCTATTGGCCAGCCCCGGCTAGACATGCCAGAGGTAAGGAGGTAGATGAACTTTACAGTTGGCACAATTTTAAGGTATTTATTACAGAGTGTGGCTAATTAAAATGTAAATAATCTACCAGCTTGAACAGAACTGCTTACCATAGTGGCTTAGCCCATGTCTCATTAATTTAGCATCTGTTTCTTAGCAGGGTATGCAGGACTATAAAACCCATGATAAAACACGGAGGGTAAAGCGTGCTTACAGGAGTAAGCTAAATGGATTATGTGCACAAGATTTGATATTGCTTAGTTGTAATCCTAGCCTGTACAGTCAATAAATACTCAGATCTCTGAAACTTTTTTCAGAGAAATTTCACATTTATCCATGCCTCTCTTTTTTTTTCTTTTTTTTTTTTTTCAGTTTCTCCCCCCCCCCCCCATTAGCTCAGTGTGCTATGAACATGAGAGACTTCTCTTTTGCAGGTTCTTTGGAAATCCTACATTGACTTTGAAATTGAGCAAGAAGAGTATGAGAAAACAAGAAATCTTTACCGTAGATTACTTCAGCGGACACAGCATGTTAAGGTATGTCTGGGTATCCGGAATGCAGAATTGGTCTTGAATCTGGTCCATGGTGGATGGAAACCCTTGACTGCTTTGATTGTGTGACTTTTTCAAATCAACAGTGAACCTAAGGTCAGTATCGTGTCTGTGCCATGAAAAGGGGAAAGAAATTTCTGAATTACATATAACAACAGGCATATCTTCCATGAAAGGCTTTGCAGAAGGTTTCCAAGCAGCCTTCCTCCTGTTTGAGTAGCTTTGGAATTTTAGTTGCAAAAACATTGCAAGGAAAAAACAGTTGGTATTTTTCCAATGTAGTTTGATGCTGTCATTTGACTAAATTCAGACAGATTTATCATGACCCAAAACAACCACAAGAAATTTGTCAGTGTGGCTTACGTGAATATTCTGTCTTGCCAAAAGGAGGCAGATTTCATATATGTGAAACAAACATGAATTTTCTGGGTATCTGCTTGTGAAAAAGTACTTTAGCCTTGCATTGACATTTGGTTTTTTGGCTGCTTTGGTTTTTTTAAACTGTCATTTAGCTATCAGGCTTCAGAATGGAGGTTTCAGCTTGGTTTTGATTTGCTTTCACCACAGGTATGGATCAGCTTTGCACAGTTTGAGCTATCTGCAGGAAGGGAGGAGAGTTTGTCAAGGTGCCGGCAGATTTATGAAGAGGCTAATAAGGCAATGCGAAACTGTGAGGAGAAGGAGGAGAGAGTCATGCTTCTGGAATCCTGGAGAAACTTTGAAGAGGAGTTTGGAACCGAGACCACTAAAGAGAGGATAGATAAACTTATGCCTGAAAAAATAAAGAAGAGGAGAAAACTGCAGGCTGAAGATGGGGTAAGGGGAAAAATTGTGCAAGTAGTCACTTTGAATCCTTGGTGGCTTTGTGCTGGGGTCTGGTACACAAAACAAAGTCGGCTTTGATGGATGCTGTAAGTGCATGCCAATTTTACTGCAGTAATTGAAAAAAAGTGTTGGCCTGAAATGTGCTGCTGAGCTCCTTGCTCTTCAGCAGGCTAGGTGGGCAGTTGATTCAGAGTGAAATACTCCTACCAAATGCCCAAGCTACCTTCACTTTAAACTCCTACTGTAGACAAAACAGCTTTAGGTAGTACTATGCAGATAGTGTTTGTTTCTTAACTTTGTTTGGGAAACTATAGCCAGGCTGTTCATCAAATCTGCCTGCTCATTGTGCACCGCAGAAGTAGTACTGTCTTACACCCATTCAGCTCATTGGTTTTAGCTGTTAGGGATGGTCTGACAAACATTGATTTTAATTTTATCTCACTGTTATGCTTATTAAAAGCACCTTCTAATAGCTAACATTAACATGCAAATTAAACTTGCTTTGTGGTATTTTTTTTTTTATCCCTAGTCTGATGCTGGCTGGGAGGAATACTATGATTATATTTTCCCAGAAGATACTGCCAATCAGCCTAATCTCAAACTGCTTGCTATGGCTAAACTCTGGAAGAAACAGCAACAGGAGAGTGAAGCTGCAGAGATGGATCCAGACAAAGACATTGATGAAAGCCAGTCTTAATACCTTGCCTTTCCCCGCCCCTTTTCTTGGGTATTGTACAGTATTTTCATTGGTGACAAATAAATGTATTTGAAGAGTTTTCCTATTATTGACTTGAGATGGTTTTTGTTCAGGGAAAAAAAGCACTGTACTGGAGTTGATTCCCTTTAATAGTCTGTTGATTTCCAGCAATTAAAAGGAAAGGTCATGGGGCAAGTGCAGGAGTCTGCAGCTATTACCAGTGATCTGAGAACTGGAAGAACTGGACAGCAGCTTTGGTATTAGCACAAAACCCACTGTTCTAAGGCTCATACAAACTATCACAGTACTGCTTAAGGATATTAAGATGCCAAGACAGCAGATCTACTTTTTTTTACTGAGAGAGATGTCTCTAACTATTCCTGATTGATTTTTCCAGTAATTCTCTAAAATATGTATTGATCATGAGGATGGTTGAAAACAATAAATCCTATTGACTGCAACCTGTTCAACTTCCTATCCAAGTAAGCTTTTATCCAGAAAACTGTTAAAGAGGGACAATAATAGAAGTTAAAATACTGAAACTAGCCCTTAGAAGACAAATCTGTGGAAGTTAGTACCACACAGTCTGTGTTTTAATATTTGAATGTCTTGGCAGGATATTTTGTAGTAAATAATCTATTGGGAAGCAAAGTAGAAGCAGCGTTAAGTAGGCTTCTCCATGTTTTTTGTATTTCATGGGAAAAAACATTGAGCCTAAGCTTGCTCATCTGCAAGTTCTTGGGGGGAAGGAGCCTTTCTGTCTGCTGGTGTGGGCCGGCTGCCCGGTCCGGGGGAGGTGGGGCAGCCTGCCTTTGCGGTGGGGAGGGAGACCTGGGGAGGGCAGGAATTGCTGCCCTGGGGCTCTGTCCTGTGGCTGGGGACCTCATCCACCACGAAGAATGGTGGTTTTAAAAAAAGAAAAAGGTGAAAGTGTGCCACACTAACCAACAGAGCTATGAGCTGGGCCTTAAGCAAACCTGCTGTTGACTAAAGGCTGGGCAGTTACCACCACTCTGGCCACATCTGGCCTGTCCAGCTGTGGTCAGAGCAGCTGGTCAGCGCTGGGGCTGTCCCTTGCATTGGCCAGGCCTGCCTGCTGCTGGAAACACTTCCTTCCCTCTGCACGCTGCGGTCAGAAACCAGATGCTCAGTCCTTCACCGTCGTCATCCTCCCTGGGCTGACACTTTTGAGCAGCTCCCTTTTGCCTGGTGTGGGGAAGGGCAGCTGTGCAGGGGATGCACCACAACACTGCCAGGGGAGACCCGGAAAGGTCGAGCAGGACTTTGTGGCCCTGGGGGGTGGTCAAGGGCACGGGGGCCCAGGTGGTCTTCCCCTTCATCCTGCTAGCGAGGGGAAGGGCTGGAGGAGGAGTGGAGGGAGTTGCAGGTCAGAGTCTGCTCATGCAGCTGGTGCCAATGAGAGCCATCAGGCTTTTATCACCAGAACCCTCTTGGGTGGGAGAGGTAGGATCAATGCAAGGGAGCTTTCCCTGGGGCTGGCCAGTCTGGGGAGAAGGCTTTGAATTGGGAATGAGAGGGCAGGAGGTGATGCCTGGAGGGGAGGGAGCAGTGGGCTGGGGCAGGGCATTGGGTGCTGTGGCTAAGGGATCTCAAAGTCCGGGTATGGGGACGCTTACACCAAGGGTATGTCTGCAAGCAGGGGAGTGCCAAGATGGAGGAAACTCTCACTCTTTTCTTGGGAAATCTGTAGGAGCAGGTGCCTGTCTGGAGTGCCTGGGATGGGTCCTGTTTGTGCAATGCTCTGCTCAGTCTGGTAAGTCCTTCTTGTCTTGTTTTGTCCCACGTTTGTTCATCTTGTTAACTTGGCTGACTGGCAAGAAAAAATTACTGGTGGGGACTGTCCTTGATCACTTGCTAATCATTGTTCTTCAGAGTTAAAAAAACAGAGGTTTGGATTTTTAAGCCAGCTGTGTAAGTTTATATCTTCTATTTTAAAGCTTGACTATTGCATGGGTTTTTTTCCATAACAGTAGTGCAACTGGTGGCTGTAATACAGCTGTGTGCTCGCACCAGTCATTCTTTCTTCCTAAATTCCCCTCAAATCCTGCATGGTAAAGCAGCGATGTTTCATCATGGCAACTGAGAGGAGCATATCGACACGATGAAAATCCAGTTTATTTAAGTTTATAGTGGCTCTAATGCCTCCTGGTCTTTAATTTTGCTAGCGTCTTGGTGGTTTGGGGAGGGGGTTTTGCGGTGCTCTTTTGTTGTTGTTGTTGTTGTTTGGGGTTTTTGTGTGTTTTGTTTGTTTGGGGTTTTGTTTGTTTGGTTTTTGGTAATGGGAGGCCACAGTTGCAGTCCCGGTGCATCCCAGCAAGGGTGCACTGAGCTCCCTCCCCGCCGGGCACCAGGCGGCGGCAGAGCCGCTCCTGCCCGGGCTTGCTCCGCGCCTCGGCTGGGGAGCAGGGGGGATATTGGGCGTCGCGGGGCTTCTGCACATCCCGGAGCATCCTGCGAAAGCGCATTTGCCGTCTAACGGGAGCAGCAGAAGAGGCATCTTTTCTGCAGTAGTTTTTCCTTAAAATTGTGAATTGCTGCATGCCAGCAGAAAAATGAAGGCGTGTGCATTAAAAGGGAGACTGGGAGAGAGAGGGTCCACCGGGCAGTGGTAGATAAAAATCGAATACAGCAGTGCTATAGTGACGGCAGATTTATCTTCAGCTGTCTTTGCTGAAAGTTGGGGTGACGTTTGCTTTCATCTTAAAGACAAAAGTAGAAGTTGAATGAAGAACATCCAATAAAAATAGGAGTGAGCTCATCCTCACGCTAATGTAACAGTTAAAGCACTGGGTATTTCTAATCATTTGGACTTGTATGCAGTTTCCTTCTCCTCAGTGTCTGAAAAAATCCTGGAAGAACACTGATAGGTTAAGTAGAAATTTTCTTCTGCTGGAGAAGGCATCAGGGAAAAGGGGTAGAAAAGGTTTGGGAGATGAGTGTCATGGGACTGTTTTTAGCACAGGAATCTTAACTTGTCTTTCTGGGGATTCCTGTCTCTCTCCTGGATTTCCAAGGTTAAAGACGTGTTTCCCTGAAGCACAGGGCCAGTGTCCGCTGGCACCCGCTGCACAGCACGAGTCCCTGTTCATGGTCCTTGGCTCCATCTCCCTAGCACAGATGTTGCCAAAATAGCGAGACCCGTCCGAGCCTTCTCCTCATTGCGCATCCTTGTGTTTGCCCTGGAATGGCAAGCACGTCAACATCTCTGTCTTCTCACTCTGGGTTTTCCAGAGCTATTCTACATTTAGCTGTTCTGAATTTGGGTCTCTGAGATCTGGTTTTGTCCGTTTAAACCCTGAAACACCTGCAACAAGGGATCTGGACTGACACGCTGAAAGCTACACCTCTACTAGTGAAACTGTTCCACACTTCAGAGCACTAAGGAGATGTACAGGTTTAATTGATTTCTCAGGTCACAGATGTGTTTCCACCTCATTTCTCTCCCTCCTTCCCCCCCCCCCCCCCCCCATTATAAGCTTATCTTGGAAAAGGCAAACAGGATGTTTTTATTCCATAAAAACCTAAGCAAAATTTATCTGCTAGTGTAACTTTTGTACAGCCAAATGCTGCCATGGTCAAAGCATGTACTTCTGTCTGTCGTTGACATTGTGCACAAACACAGGGATGACTGTATGTATCTAACTTCTCGCAAGTTTTATTAGAAATTGCTTTAAGATGTTCTCTATGCATGAACTCCATGTTTGTACAAATGGCTTGGTTACAGCAGGTTTTGACGTCTCTCGAGGCTTGATCACATCTAAGGTGGTGGAATAATGTGACATGTGGGGGCTGCTACGCCAAGCTCGTGGTATCACAAACGTATAGCTGTAGCAGTCTGCCTGTGGCACCGGTGTTTGCCTTTTTAGGCTCTTTCCCATTTTCAGTCTCCTGAAGCTTCGGGGAGGGTTCCTGTGTGTTTCGTCCTTGTGGGTCTGACAGGGCGCTGGTCCTGCTGGGAGGTGTGGCTGCGGTGGTGGCCCTGTGCTCGCACGGCCGTAACCACCCCTGCAGAGCTCTGAGCAGTCCTCTCAGGTGATGGAAATGCCCTGAGCCGGGACGTGCCTGGGCACCTCGCCATAGCCGTGCCTGTGTCCGTGTCTCCTGCCACCCAGCCAGCATCCCTCGTCTCCCTCCTGGCAGTCTCATGTAGGAATGAGAGGTGAGAAGCCCAGAGCTCCTGGGAGGGGAAAGGGGCTCTCTTACTTCTGGAGTAGTAAGTGGACATGGATTTCTGTCTTGTTTTCCCCTGGAAAATGTGAGGCACCTGTAAAGCAGACACTTCATGCCAGAGAACCTATGCTCTCCAGGAGTACTTGGCCAGACTTACCCTTCTGTTACACTGAGCACAAAACTTAAGCATTTTTCCAACAATTTCAGTTTTAATCTTTTGCATACTTCAAAAGTGGGGGTGCCCAGCTTACTAAGGCTCAGTTTTCCAGGTATCTACAGTGATAGTTTCTTGTCCCCTCAGACTTTTCGTTGCTGAAATGGGATTGAACGTGGTCTGCCAGTATCTTTGCAGGCCTTGAAGTAGATCTCAGTTTAATGAGTAGGAAATGGCATCTGGCAGAACTCCCCTTAAGAGAAACAAACTGAGAAACAGCCCAAACATGGGCAGAGCAAGGTGGCAAAAGGAGCTCTTTTTATGACTACGCCTTCAATATTGCAGGCTGGACGTTGAGCAAGGCAGAACTGTGGGCACCGATAACTTGCTTTTCCTTGCTGTTACAGGGAGCAAGCTGCGGCAGGTGCCTGTGCCTCCAGCGCTCTCCTGGCAGGCAGTGGCTGTGGATTGAGTTCGTTAGCAGCAGTGCCAAATCAACTCTTTCCCTTTGTAAGCAATTCACTGTTTGGGGGCGGTGGGGTGCAGCAAGGAAGGCTGCCAGTTCCTCTGTATCTTCTGCGCTCCTGGATACGATGTGGATTGCTTGTGTGGCCTGGCTCCCCTTCCTAACTTTCTGGGCTTTTGACAGAGGCTAGAAGCTGCACCTGACCCAAACTGGGGGGCTTTTGCCACTGTGATGCTGGCTACCAAGGAGGCAGCTGGGCTTTTGCTTTGATGCAGAAGCAGATGACCGTCCACAGGTCTGTGAAAATGGTGCTCATCAGCTAACAATGCTGTGCTCTTAAAAGATTATGGCAGCCACAGTGGCCCAAAAATGCATTGTGGGGGTAAGTAGGAGACTTTCAAAGGCTGGATGGTTCTGAGTGAAAATTCCATTTCCAGCCTGAGATAACATAGTGCTTTTGGAGACCGCAGAGTTCCTGTGCCTTTATAGCTTACCCTGCGAAGGAAAAGCAAAAAAATGCAGCACTCTGGTATTAAATAGCAACTCTTTTATCACTGCACATATGTATAAGACATTCTGATATATTTAAACAAAATTTGTCTGCAAGCTATGAGGAGGAATGCAAAAATTCACACACTTGTGCAATCAAGATTTGCTGATGAAGTATATTGATGATGCAGTGGTTAGTTTTGTTCAGGGTCCTTTATTTTAATCTGCCCAGCTGATATATTACTATGTCTCTTAATTCCATCCTTTTAAACTGATGTCCTTGAAGTTCTGTTTGCATTATGATAAGCTATAGCCCTGGTAATAGCAATTTATAGTCAGCAAGGATTATTACCTTTTGTTACGTATAAACAGCTATGTGCAAGCAAAGAAGCTGGCTGTACCTGTTTAATCAGGCATGTGTTCAGTTAGCTTAAAGAGAGATAACCAACATTTCAGCTGCACTAAACGAAAGATAATTTAGATGGGACTGATGCCATCTTTGCAGTTTCCTAAACACCAGTGGCTGTTGACTCCAGAAGTGGAAAAACTGACTTGTATGTGTGATTTAAACTTTGTTTTGTGAAGCTCTATTTTTTTTTTTTCCCTCAACAAGTAAGAGCAGGTGCTTGATTTGGGGCAGAATATTAAACACTACAAATCTTTGAGTTAAACTTGTACCAAAAAGCAGCACGGCTGACTTGGGCTGTGGTGACTGGCAGGGGGTGTCAGTCTGGGATCTTGGTCAGGAAAGTAACTGGGAAGATCCTCACCAGGCCAGGTCCCCCTTGGCATGGGGTATCTCTGCTGGAGGGACACAGCAAGCTCAGAGCTGGCTAATGCTCAGCTGGTGTGTTGAGGTGAGGCATTTCTTGTCAATTAGCGATGGTGCTCCTTCTTATGGATCGTAAATCTCCATGGCTTTGTTTTTTGGTTGGTTGGGGGTTTTTTGGGGGGTTTTGTTAGTTTGTTTGTTTGTTTTTACAGCATAGAAGTCTGCTTTGCCAGTAGGTACTGCTCACAGCAGTGCTCATGCTGACTGCAGTGGCTGCTGCTGTGCTGGAAGCTGTCCTGTCCTGGGCTTCCTGACTTCTATAGGTTTTTTGAGATGCAGTGAACAAAAGCAAATGTGCCATTCCAGGTTTTACCTACGCTTGGCACTGGCTCTTTCAGTTCTTCCCCTGCCCCCCCCCCCCTTCCCTACCAGAGGAACGCTTCTGACCCCCAGCAGCCTGCTGGGTGCTTTGCTGTGGTCTGAAGGCCAAGGCTGAAACAAAATGTTAACGTGCATGTCCGAAAGTGGTGTTGAATTAAATTAGAGTGCACATCAAGAAACTGAGGATGTGGTTCTGATAGGGGCTATAATGTCATCTGCCTTCTCCCTGATGGAGAACTATGCTGTCAGCAGCATTGTTTCATGTTCTTCTGGAGCACCTCTGTCTCCTGCAATGCTCCTAAGCACTGGCCCCAGCACAGAGGCACTTCCCCACACATATAAAACTGTCCCCTTTGCACCCTGGAATACAGCCTCAACTGTCTCCGATGGGGCGCTTGAGGATGCTCAGGTCTGACTGAGAGAGGCCACGCTTTGGCAGATGCCTCCAGGTCCAGCTTTGTGGTGCCTCAGATGCCCTTTACTTCTGTCCTGTGTTTGGCCAGTGAAGTTTTAAATGGTCATTAATGCTGCAGTACAGGAGAGTGGTCTGATTTCTTTTCCTTTGTCTTCCTCCAGGGCAGAAGTCAAGGAAACCTGTTCATTTTACATACCTGAATTTGGGGCAGGTTTCTCTCAATACCTGGTTATTTACATGGCTTCTCAAAGTGGTTTTCGTGTCACTGTTGGGCAATACTCTCCCATGCACATCAAAGATGATTTAAAAATGTATTCTTCGTTATTATTTTCTGACTTTAGTTTTAACTTTTGCAAGCCTGCTAGGGTACAATTTGGTGATAGTGAATCCTTAAGAGAAGGACTGTCTGTTGAAGAATAGCTAAACAGTGCATTGAAGAACTACCCCAAGCCCAATTACAATTTTATTAAGCAGTACTTCATAGTGGTGTTCTGGATATCAAGTAGGATTAAACTACCACTAGATTGTCAGAACAGATGCATAAGTGATGTTTATGGGGATATGACACATCCAGTCTCTAGAAAGCAGTCAGATTGACAGAGAAAAGCTTTTCATTCAAATTCTGGAATTTTATGATAAAACTGGCTGTCATGCTTTCCCATGCTGTACTAAGCAGAGCTAAAACCCACATCAGAAAATGAGCTGCAGAAAGTGACTTTGTAGGAACAAGTTCATAAAAGTCCATGTTCTTTTAAAAATCATTTCAAACATTGCATTTCTTAAACTAATGCAAATTTATTTTTCTGTCAGCTCTGCAGACAATCAAGGACCCAAACTGGCCAGCTATTCTGTTGCTGAAGGAAAATTTTGGACAGAATCCCTCTCTGGGTAGGCTTCATTCCTTGGTCCTGTCATTAATTTGAAAAAAACAAACTCGCTGAGCTGCCACAGTGGGCAGATTTTATCCCATCCTGCAGCTGTGCTTGGATTTTCTGATGTCTAATAAGGAATAAACTCCTCCGGTACCTTTACTTTGGAGGAAGGTATCTCTCTTCAACTTGTTCTTCTGGACAGTTGGTAACCAAGCAACCCTGGCAGTGCTTTCTTCACTTGGAAGCGGCCAGTGGAAAACTGTTGGGGGGATGGAGGGCTGCAGAAGTGCATCAGCTGCATAAGCCCTGCTTGCTGAGCATTGTGGGCTAAAAATACAGGATTTTTTCTCTCAAAGGGAAAGGCGGCACTTTTGAAAGCAGGACTGTGTGTTTAACTCTGATATGGAAAACATGTGAAGGGGGAAGGCGAGTCATACAAGATCTATGGCTTTTTAAGCAGAGGTGGAATAGTGTGGTATCTCCCTACGGACAGGCTCTTCTCTGAGCAAATGGTGAAGTGCTGTTGCAGTGCAGTCCTGGCAGCAGGAGGAGTGGTGATAGGCAGAGATCAAGTAGTTTCTGGTATTTTTAGCACCATCTTAATTTGGCTCTGTAATCACCCTTCCAGTCTGCTCGTGCAGGGCACCATGCAAGCTTGCAGCACCCCGTCTTTGCATCACAGTGCTGGGCGCACCATGACCCACAGATGTACGAGGGCTTGGCCTCTCCTCTTCTTCCTGCTCCTCTGCCAGGGAAGGGACCTGCTGGGAAGGCCAGGGAGGCTCTGTGTGAAATCTGTCCTCGGAGAAGCCGATCCTGTACTGAGCTGTGCCTGCTGCTCAGGCTGTTCCCCTCCCAAACATGCAGCCTGTGCTCGGCCGACTCTTATTCCAGGGTGCTGAGTCAACTAGCTTACTTTCTAAAACAATGGATTATTTTCCTGGTTCTGTCAAAGTCCCCACAAAAGCTAACCCTTGCTTGCTGGACAAGATGTTGAGCAGGTAGTGGTTTAAGCAGTTTGAGCGAAGCGATAGACTGAGTAACACTGGGGCAGCCTGCAGAGATTTAGGAACGTGGGGTATAATGCTTGCTGAGTTCCTGGTGCTTTCAGAGGGTGTATCAGCCACAAGCACCAGCCGGTGGTTGGTTCAGTGCTTTGATCTAATGAAAAATGGCACATATTTAGAATACGAAGAACTATTTCTCTCTTTGCAAAGTGCATTTTCGGAATAAGTATGGAAGCTTTGGGTATACATATAACTGTGTATTATATAAACATATAATTAATACTAAATATATTATTTTATTTTTTTTTTTAAGAGGGGAAAAAAGGAAGACCTGGGGAACTACAGGCCAGTCACTCACCTCTGTGCCCAGCAAGATCATGGAGCAGACCTCCTGGAAACTGTGCTAGGGCACAGGGAAAATAAGGAGGTGATTGGTGACAGCCAACATGGCTTCACTAAGGGCAAATCATGCCTGACAATTTTGGTGGCCTTCTACAACAGGATTACAGCATTGGTGGGTAAGGGAAGAGCAACAGACATCATCTACCTGGACCTGTGGAAAGCGTTTGACACTGTCCCACACGACATCCTCATCTCTAAATTGGAGAGACAGGGATTTGATGGATGGACCACTGGGTGGATAAGGAATTGGCTGGATGGTTGTACTCAAAGAGTTGCAGTCAATGGCTTGATGTCCGAGTGGAGACCAGTGATGACTGGCATGCCTCAGGTTGGTATTGGGACTAGAGCTGTTCAACATCTTTGTCGGCGACATGGACAGTGGGATTGAGTGCACCCTCAGCAAGTTTGCCAACACACCAAGCTGTGTGGTGTAGTTGACACGCTGGAGGGAAGGGATGCCATCCCAAGGGACCTCAACAGGTTTGAGAGGTGGGCCCGTGCGAACCTCATGAAGTTCAACAAGGCCAAGTGCAAGGTCCTGCACATGGGTCGGGAAAATCCCAAGCACAAATACAAGCTGGGTGATGAGTGGATTGAGAGCAGCCCTGAGGAAAAGGACTTGGGGGTGTTGGTTGACAAGAAGCTCAACAGGACCTGGCAGTGTGGGTTTGCAGCTTGGAAAGCCAACTGAATCCTGGGCCGCATCAAAAGCAGCGTGGCCAGCAGGTCGAGGGAGGGGATTCTGCCCCTCTGCTCCGCTCTGGTGAGACCCCATCTGCAGTACTGTGTCCAGCTCTGGGGCCCGCAACACAAGAAGGACATGGACCTGTTGGAGCAAGTCCAGAGCAGGGCCATGAAGATGATCAGAGGGCTGGAGCACTTCTCCTCTGAGGGAAGACTGGCTGAGAGAGTTGGGGTTGTTCAGCCTGGAGAAGAGAAGGCTCCGGGGAGACCTTATAGCGGCCTTCCAGTACTTAAAGGTGGCCTACAGGAAGGATGGAGAGGGACTCCATAACAGGGAGTGTAGTGGTAGGAGAAGGGGTAATAGTTTTAAACTGAAAGAAGGTAGATTTAGATTAGATGTAAGGAAGAAATTCTTCCCTGTGAGGGTGGTGAGGCACTGGAACAGGTTGCCCAGAGAAATTGTGGATGCCCCTATGCTGGGAAGTGTTCCAGGCCAGGTTGGATGGGGCTTGGAGCAACGTGGTGCAGTGGAAGGTGTCCCTGCCCATGGCAGGGTGGGGTGGAGCTAGGTGATCTTTAAGGTCCCTTCCAACCCAAACCATTCTGTGATTAATATACTTAAAATAACATAATGTCCAGACTAGTGGTAACATATGCTTTTGGCAAATTAACTACAGATCTGGACATGTATTGCATTATTTCCAGATGCCTTGATGTGCCAACTCAGCCATTCCCTTACCCAAAGGACACTAGCATGTGAGCTCCTCGTAGGTATTTAAAAAAAAAAAGAAATCATCTTGTTCTTCCTTCTTTCTCACTCTATAGGAAGGATAATTTGATTATTTTTATTAGGATTTTTTCTTTGTTGCACTCATTTGTTTTACGGGTGCACTGTGTTTTTCTGTTTGGGAGTCATTTGCTTGAGGTCACTTCAGGCAAATAAACGCGTTTTGCAGTTAGCACCGAGAGTTGGAAGCTCCTCAGTGGCAGTTCTCCTTGGTGGGGGATGAGTTCGGCAGCGGGGGGGCCCTGTCTCCTCTAGCAGGCTGTCCTGCATCCTACAGCCCTGCCCTTGATGCAGTGCACCTTCCCCACCACCATGTTCTAGTGGGATGCGAAGGCTATGCACAGGGAGCTGGTTTCTGACGTTTATAGGCAGCCTTGTGGAGATGGAGGGTGTGGAGTATTAGCACAATGGCCATGACCTGAATTTCACAAGCTGACACGGACAAGGACAGAAGGCAGAGAAGCAATGTGGTGTATTTGCAGGATTTTGGCTGGTTGAATAGGCTGTTATCCGTTACACCTTTGGGATTTTTTTTCAGAGAAGTATTTCTAAATTAATCACAATAAGCTGCAAAGGGAGTAACTGAGATCTGCCTCAAAAACATCAGGTTAGCATGTAGGAATGGAAAGATAGTTCTTGATTTTTAATCAAACTCTGCTTAAAATCGGCTGCCTGAATTTCACTCTAAGGATTCAAATGTGATACCAGGTGAGTTGTTTTGGTTTGGTTTTTTTTGTTTTTTTTATGAAAAGACTTGCTATGTGTGGTCCATGTACCTGGCACAAGAGTTTTGTTTAAAGGAGCTGGAGGTTGCCCAGCTCAGCTGGCAGCTAATTGTTATATGAGAAGTCCTGATGCCTTGTCATTACGGCTCTGACCTCTTTGTGACCAATGTCTGCACCCTGTATAATGACGGGGAACTGCAGCAGACGTGAGTCACCTCCAGCAGCGTATCCTGAGCTGTTTTGATGCCAGGCTGAGCAAGATCTCAAGCTGTAGCAGGAGTCCTGGGACAGGATGAGATGACCTATATAGGACCGCCGTTTCCATGGCAACTTCAGACCACGCGAGATGCACTGTTTTGGGTGGCACAGGAGCGCGCAGCCGAAATCGGCACCGCTCCCAGCCTGCCTGTGTAGGTGGGGCTCACCTCCCGCCAGGAGGACCTGTATCCTCCTCACTGGCCGTGGGGGATGACGTTGCCAATGGTCAACCAGGACCAGCTCTACCTACCAGAAAAGTAACATGGCAAACGAAGTATCTTATGCTACCCCACATTTGGTATAACCCTGTAGTTCTGCTGATTAGGGGAGGGAGGAGGAGATGTCTCTAGCAGACCCTGGACCCCCTTAGCAGCTGCTCAGCAGCAACCATCCAGCCAGTGGCTTGCAGGCAGACCCTAAGCCATGCTGTCTCCGAAGCACCGTTCCTCGCAGCGTTTCAGCCCTTGGCTGTAAGGGTGAGGTATTCTTCTGTCATCTCTTATGCACGTGCCAAGTGCTTGGTGCTCTGCTGTTTGACTCTCAGTAGCCTCTGTTGTCTCTGGGACTCGTGCTTTGGAATAGGTGTTGAAATATTTGTGACCATTTGTTTTATGTCTGTCTGTTTAATTTCCGCAGAACTGCAGGATGTAATGTTTAAGTTATGAAACCCCAGTACCCTCCTGGCTTGGGCCTGGCCTGCCTGGATTTATCACCAGATTGTATGGAAAAGAAACACTCCTGCTGGAAAGGTTTCTGGCAGCGAAGAGGAGAGGGGGAACACCCCACTAGATAAATAATCCTCTGCTGCCCTGGGGTCAGGTGGGAGCCCCTGCGGTGCTGCCTGCCAGGTCAAGGAGCTTGGAGCAGGGGTGACCCTGCCCGGGTGAGAAGGGGACGGGGTGTTCCCGGGGGGGGGAACGAGCTCTGCCACTTGCCCCTCTGCATGGGCCACATAGTCCCCGCTCCTTTCTGTGTGGCTGTGCAAGGAAATAGGGCTTCTGCAGTTGTCTGTCCCCTCTCTTGCAGCTGCTCCAAGGTCTTCAGGCCAGCTTCAGCTGGGTGTGATGGGTTAGGGGCTTTTGGGGTATGAAATGCCTTTAAATCTTGCAAAAATCAGATTCTTGGGTAGAAAAGGGAATTCTGAGCAGCAGGTTCGTATAGTGGAAGGATAATCAGCTCACCTTTTGTCTGGCAGAGGGGGATCTACAAGGAGGGCGATGGAAAGACTGGGAATTCGGATGCATGTATTCTGGAACAGCTATTTAAAACCAGTCTTGTTCATGGAATTGCTTGTTTAAAAGAGGGCTGACTCCATCATTAAGTCAGGGGTAAATATATTTTACACTCTGGAGCTTGCTGTGTGGCACAACTTAAACTTTCTGTCACTGCCTTGAAAGGCCCACCAATTTAGCAAGAGTTGCTGTTATATCAGGATCTGAAAATTATTGAAGTTCACAGGCTACAGTCTGCTTTCTGGTTTTCGAGAACATATTTTTTATTTCCTGACTCTTAATTCTGCATGTTATCTTTCCTGAAGTTGCCTTTTTACCTGCTTTTACAAAAATATCCCTCTTCATGGGGGATTTATGATATTTGTGCTTTCATTCCACTTCTGTAGATACAATCAGTCAATAAAATGCTGCTCTTGAAAGAAGGTAAACATTTGTCTATGCTTGTAAGTTGTGTTTTATTAATGGATAGTTTATCTGCTGCTACAAGAGCTCAAAAGCAAGACAAAATCGAGGACCACATACTGACAATATTCTTCCTTGGTCCCAGCTGAGCACTGTACAAGTGGGAAGACGAGGGGCTGCCAGCCATAAGGGTTTCGTTGCTGTAGAGCAGTGTTTTGGTGAAGAGGAGGCAATTTTATGAGCTTCTCGCTAGATGTGGTAGGTGGGCTTTTCCAAGACTTGTTGTCCTCCCCAGAAGGGTCCCTGAAAGCTCTGGAGCAGGCTGGCCGTGGTGGGCAGTTCCTCCAGCGCTGCCTGGGTGCATGGGCTCCTCTGGTGTGACCCTAAAACCAGCTTTGTGTGAGCTGGAGCGGGTAGGCTTGGCCTGATGCCTGGGCAGGGCTGTGCTTGGACATGGGGCTGCTGGTCTCTCCCTCTGCTATACGGCTGGGAAAGCAGCTTGGGGGCAGTTTTGTTGCAACTGTTCTGTGCAGGGGAAGGTGACTTTAGCAGGGCAGCGTAAAAGTGATTTTTCTGAAATTTCTGACCTTGCAGATGAGCTAGAGACCTGCCCACAGTGCAAAGCTTGCCACAGCTGGGCAAAGCTTGCTGCTCCCTCAGCAACATGGTGCACAGCAAGGGGCCATGCCTACAAACTCTGTTTTCTTCCATGCTTCTGTATGTCCAAATCCCATCAGATGACTGGGATTCATAACGGTAACCTTGAGAAACACTATCATGTACTCCCTTCCCCAGTGCAAATATCAATAAGAGAAAAGTTGGAAAAACCAGAACTTACCAGAATTGCCTTCAAACTCCACAAAAGCTTATTATTGGTAAAGTTAAAAAAAAAAAAAATTTATGCTTATCAGCAGGCAGACTAACCTTGCTAACAGGGAGCATATGACTAAAGCATCTGAGGTTAGAACACATTGGAATTAAAACTACATAAACTAACAAGCTGTAAACAGCGTGTGGCTGGTATTTCTGTTGCCTTAAATAGGAAAGGTATTTTGTTTTGGAGCTGGTTTCCCTTTACCTCCAAATTCTGTTCTGTATCCTTCGGTGCTGTCTTACCCCCGCTGATAGCACAGCATCTATCAGCCATGCTCCCATTCTTCCTCTCTGTACCCTCATAGCGTTAGCGCAGAGTCCTCAGCCCAAGTCACGCAGCAGCGGTAGCCCTGTCCTTGAGATGAGGATGTTCTGCAGGTTTAAGCACTCACATCCCTAATTGGGGGAACAGAGCTGGTGCCCAGCTTGCCCAGGAAACAGTGCCTGGGGAAAGCTGGATGGCAGAGGAAGAGAGCACTCTGCTCTGAACTCTGCATCAACCCTCAGAGGGGTCACGGACCACTGTTTTCAGGTGCCATGTCGATGGGATGGTGTTGCCAAAGCTGAGGTCTGGCTGTGGTGCTCGTGGTGGGGCTGGCCCTCTGCTCTTGTCACTCCAGCTCCTGGTGGGATGGGTGAGGATGTGCTCCCTCCATGCCACCTAGCAAACCTCCCTTCCCATGTCTTCCACACAGGTTCTCTATGTGTTTTGGACGGCTCTGCTACAGGTGTGCACAGCTGTGTCCTTTGAACAGCAGCACTTGTGGCCCACAGTGAGGGCATCGACGGTGGGGTGATGGCTGCATCTGTCTCTTGCTGCTTGGGACTTCGGAAAGCAGCCCAGTGGTGTCTGGGGCTCGGGCAAATCTGGTGAGACTTCTCTCTTGATCACTTAGTCTGGTGGGACTCACTGACATAAGGGTAGGTAAGTCACCAGAGGATGGCAAGCATTCAGTTTGAAATGCAGAGCGCAGGGAGCTTTTATCCCTGCCCTCCTTGTGCAGATGTGAATGTCCCGCAGGTCAGCAGGGCCATCAGCTCTTCTCTGATGATGGTTTGCTGATGGCTGCTGTGTGGGCCAAATACTGAGCAAGATGCAGGTTTTCAGCCCTTCCCTTGCTTGAATTTCCTGTTTATTGCAAGTGTTTTAGTCTCCCTTCCCTGCCTAAACCTCATCCTTCATCAGCATAGGGCTTCATGTGCAGGGTGTGCTTAGAGCACTGTCCTCTCTCCTAAGGTAAGGTTACACCAAATATCTTCCGATGGGGTCCGTGCCTGGGACGTTATGGACCAGATGGAGAAGCTGTCTGAGTGCGGTTCACACTGACTGCGTATGAGAACAGCAAAAGTAAAGGCTTACTTGCCTACTTTTTGAAATGCATCGTCCGCATAATTCTTTTATGTCATTGAATGTGACATTGAAGTGTCGTGGTTTATTGCAGTTGTTATGTGTGGTTGTAATTGGTAATCTGATCTTTATAATTCCTCAGTAATGGTGTCATTAGTGCAATGCCTAAATAATCTAAATGTAATTTTATTCATTCATTGTGCTACAGAGTTGCAAATAAATTGCTTTCAAAATTAATTCAGAAAATAAATGTCCTCAAACAATAAAAATTGTAGAGTGAGAATATCCCAGTGACTTATAAAACCTTAGTAAACAGCAGTAGATACTACAGTTTAATTTGTTGTTGTAAATTGGATTGGTCTTATTTAATAGTGAGTAAATGATTTGGTAGTATGAAGTAAAGTAGTATTTTTACATCACCAGTACCTGCTGATTGCTGGGCCTCTTCTGAAGAAAAGACTTGTAAATGTATTGGAATTTTTTTGGACATGTGAATGAAATAACAGGAAAAGGAGCAGCTGACATTTTACTGAGCTGTCAAAGCACCTTTTCGGTAATTTTGGTGCACAAAGTTTTCCTTGAAAGGCAAAATAAAGCCACGGATTAGAAACTGCATAAGAAATAGGAAAATATAAAGGCATAAAATGGCAAAGGGTCAGTATAAAGATGCTGTGACTCCGTTCACAGTTGATAACAGTGATTACATTTCTCTAGGGAAATAATAAGGGCTTAGAAGCAAGACTGTGGGATTCATACTGACAATAATTTTCTCTTTAATAGAAAAGAGAAAAAAATCTGAGCCCTTTCATGGGAATGTGAGCAAATTGGTTGAACATGTAACATCTGTATGGGCAAATTCGGTATAATACAGGTTAGAGCAGGCTTTCAAAGAGCGGTTAGATCAGGTATATCTTTTCACTCTTGGTTATGATACAGAAAACAAAAGGATTTTTGTTAATGGACTGCAGCAGCACTGTAGTCTCTAGCCTTAATCTGTGAAGTGGGTTTAGATAACTCCTTTTTGGAGTTAGGTGTATCCATTTGGATGACATTGGAAAACACTGATTGTCACAGAGAAAGAAAGGACCCGTAGAAGTCACATCAACAGTTACATCCCTGGTGATGTAACATCCAACTGAGTTGGACTGAGAAGAAACATTACTCATCCTGCACACACCTACCTTGTAATTTGGGGAAGAGAGGAGGGTTTGTCTGGTTTTCTTGAGCAATGAGCCTTGTCTAGTTATATGAGCCTGCGTGTGTCCCCTTCTCCTTCCCTTGATAACGCCTGGACTGGCAGGCTGTTCTCAGCCAAATTCTGCAAAAGGTTGAGGTCTCCAAGGATGGAAGCTACTACAAGCTCCATGAAATGAGGGGCCCCCTTGCATCCCTCAAGACACGAGGGCATTGGTGCAGGGGAATGATGCTGGAAATGAGGCCACGCTTGTTCTGCTGTATGGAGGAGGACTTGGGGATAACTCCTTGGCTGCTGGTAGCGATGCTCTGCTCTGTCATGAGTATGGTAAGGGCACTTATCCTTGGGGAAAAAGTGAATGTCCTCTTATTGCTTGCTTATTTAGTTTTTTTCCTTCATACACAAACTTAAGGCAGTCTGCTTCTGGTATTCCTCGTCTGTGGCTCTAACACAGGGAGTGCTGATGGACTGTAAGGGGAGAAGAGCAGATTTCCCTAAGCAGCCAAGTATTGCATTATGATTCGAGCAGACTACCGATCCCATGGGCAATATCCTATTTTTGGAAAGCGGCCCTCTGCCATGGAAACAGGCATGAATCTTGCCAGGAGCACCATCCGAGAGCATGGGCTGTTGCTATTTGTTATGGAACTACCACTTGGCTTAAGCCCTGGTCTGCAGATGTACGCTACCAACTCCCCGAACAAACCGGGGCAGTAGCTATAGGATGAAATCAGGAGTTAGAGGCCAATGCTAAGACTGTAGCAAATTTCTCTGCTATCTCCATGAAGTTTGATGTAGTGCTGAGGTAAGGTTAGCTATGCCCAGAACGCTTTTTGTGTTTCCTGTTTGGGGGAAGCCTGGAGTGGTGGAATTTGCCTGTTTTGCAAGGAACTTGCACCTAGTAAGAAGCAGCCAGACAGAAATGGAGGAGGGAGAGGTTTAAGAAGTTGCTTGGGGAAATGACATGGTGACATTTGAAAAAATAAAAACCTTTGAGAGCATTATGGATAATTATGGAATTCAAATTGGAAATGTTCTGTGCATTTTTAATACCTCTGCTAGGAGAAGGAGTATAGCTGTTTTAATGTTTAATGCATGTACAGTAATAGAAGGCTGAACTGATCTCCATGGGCCCATTTGTTCCATTACTGTCCAGAAGGAAATAAATTAAATTCTATTTTAGACCATATTTTGGATCTGGATGCTGCAGAGGGAGAGATCAGAAGAATTGAAGCATAGGGAGAGCTCTGTCCCTGAACCTGTCCTTATCTGTGCTGGGAAGCTGGCAGAGATGTGCACGTGCTTGGTACGATACAAGGAATAAGTGACAATGTGACAGCCCTTGGAAGGATCACTGTTTTGGAGGAGAGAGGATCTTCCCAAGTCAGACATTCAGCTGACTTATACTTCAAGTGGTAGGAGGATTTTGATTATAAAAAATCAATTTAATTAATTCCAGATACCTATCAGTTATGCTTTAAAAAAAATTCTCATAACACTGCAAGCAAGACTATCTTCTCTCCTGAACACAAAGAAAATCCAAATCTAATATTTTAACTTTTCTAACACTTTTCAGTTAAAACCTTTTAATATAATGTAGCTGAAGGCATTTCAGCTCCCCAGAGATGTTTCAGCTTGAAGTCTCATGTTAGGGCGGCAAGGGGATTGTCTTGGTGTTATGTGATCAGGAGCACAATGCTGGTGCTGTTGGTGTAATTACAATTTTAGATTAGTTCAATATTTAAAATTATTTTATCTTGATTATTTGCTTTCTGGTTTCTGGTATTTCGTATGCATGGTATCTCAGAAGTAAGAAGCACACTTAGCATACTTGAAGCTTTATTAATAAAGGATGAGAGTGGGAGAGAGAAGTGGCTGCCTCCAGATGGGAAAGATATTGATCACGGTGCGTTGCTGGTGATGCACTGGAAACTCTCGGGGCTGGGTCCGTAGGGTCTCACATTCTGGCTCTCCGTTTCCTACCTCATTTTAAGGAAGGGATTTTCTACATCAGCTCTCTTCCTTGCTTCTGCCCTTATCCTTTTCCTCTTGTCCAGCGCCGTGTCTCAGCGCTGTGCCACAGCAGCCCTCGCTAGAGCTCATTAAATGCGCCCTGCGTAACGATGAACAAGGGTTGCTGGAAGGGCCCGAAGCAGCTTCTCCAGCTGTGGGCTGAGGCAATACCTGTGGGGCTTGCCCTGCTCCTGGGCTTGGTGCCCCAAGCCCCTGGTCCGTGGGGTGCGCAGAGGCAGGTGGGAGCATCCGAGGCGGCAGCCGGACCTCGGTCCCAGCGCAGGCAGTTGCCTTCTGAGCCACTGGTGCACTGTTTCTGTCTCCTCCTTAGCTGCAGAGCTCTTTAATATGCTCTTATTTGTACTTCCTTTACACTTACGCTTATTATATGAAAATAGCATACTTACATATACTTATTATACACAAAACAGTATACTTACACTTATTAATAACAGATTTTACCGGTGCCATCCAGCGTGCTGTTTTTATGCTTCCAAATGGTCTGTAGTTTTCTTTGGACCTCCTGCAGATTTTCCTTATGCTGGTTTTATGGTTAAGAAACTTGATTGTGGCTGAAACAGTGCTGCCTGACTAGCTTGTTAATGCAAATATTAAGCACAGCATTCTTGATCCCCTTAGCAGTCCCCTGCAGTCCTGTACTTGCTGCTGTTCCTCATTCTCTGATCTCAGCAATTATTCTTCTCTGTTCCTCAAAGCTGGAGCTTCTCTTATCTTTCCTGGTGTGGTTTAGTTATTTGACCTCCCGGAGCTTTTCACGTTAGGCTAGGAAAATTTTGCCTTGTTTAAACCAATTCTGCTCAAGAAAATAAACCTGCAAGCCACATCAGGTGCCAGGAGTTGGTCTGTTACTGACCTCCTCCTCCATGATGGAGGAGAAAGAAAGATAGATTTTTGATTTGCCTAGCTGAATTGTCAACTGGCGTATTTAAATGCTTGTCTTAGTGGGACAGGTTTGGGTAGTAATGTTAACACAATGCACTCGAGATGTAGCTTAGTTAAAAACAACCAACCAAACCCACAAAACCCAGTTGATACAGATGAATGCTGCTCTCCATCAAGAGTGCAGAGGGTATTTAGGCTGAACTAATACTCCAATTTAAAAGGTTTTTGAGAGGAGACATTTCATTCCTAGGATTATTTTACATTTGAATGAAATGAAGCGATGGGTCCCCTGTGTGTGTAGTGTCCCAGACCCTCTAGGTCCTCCGAGAGCAGGTGCGTGACCGTTGTCCTTAAACGGTGTCCAGTCCCAGGTCCTGCTCCTCCGGAATGCTCAGCACCGGCCCCGTACGCAAACTAAGCCTGGCTGATGGCTGGTTTTTAAAATAACTGCTTCTGGGTAAAAATCCTAGCCAGCCAGCTAACCCTCATTTAAAAAAACAAACAAACAAACCCCACCACACCAAAAAAGACCCAAACAAACCAATGCCCCCACGCTTTTAGGATCTTCTTTAATGCTTTGTTATGGCTACTTAGCGGTCAAACTTTTCTGATTTGGGTTATCCTGATTATTTCCAAAACTTTGAGTATTTGTTTTTTGAAATTTTGCTATTAGAAAAATAATCATACTTATATTTTGTAAAGTCCTACAGATATTTTTCTTGCAAAAGGGGATTGCTGGGAGGCTGAGCAGGACACTGTGCCTGCTGAACACCTTCCGCAGGACCTCTGAGGATGTCAGTGAGAGGAAACACACACCAGAAAATGAATGTGTTTAGCTGTGCAGTGATGTGATTTTTAATTGCTCTAGGTGGGAGGATGGAAAAGCTGGTTTGGAATTATCGGGGGGGTTAGCAATGCCTTGCTCACCTTCTGCACCGTTTTTTTTCCCCCTTATAATATATTGCTTTAGGAGAAAATAATAAACATCTTGTGCAATTGCTCAAATATTTTTTTTAAGGAAAAAAGCCATTAGCTAATAAGTATGGAAATTTTAAGTAGATGTAATAATTTTCTTTTGGATTATGGGAACATTTTGGAGATATATGATTATGCTACTCAGTCTTCAGAGCCTGAGATGGGAGGTTGGAACTGGAGAACTCTGACATGCTGTGAGCTTTGGTATATAACTTCGTACAGAAGCACGTCACAGCATTGTCAGTCCTCGCTGTCACTCACTTTGGCGCAAGGTTAATGTTCAGCAAAAGGTACGCGTGCAACTGCAGCTTTCCACTTCTGAAGGCAGCTCCAGATGCCTACAGCCTCTCTTCCCACTCCCGTTGTTACATGGCCCTGTTCTTTTAATCGGTGATGCTTCTGGTTTTATTTTCAGAGCTTTACTTGCTCAGCTGGGATTAAAACAAAAATCTGAAAGAATTTTGGTAGGAAAACTCCCATTTGAGTTTAGCTTGTGTATTATTTGCAGTAGTGTTCTAGATGGGAAATGTGATTTTGTTCTTTTGCTGTGAGAATATCCCATCCCTTAAAATGAAATCTGCTTCAACAAAGTAAACAGTCTTGGCAGAAAGAGATAAATTGCTGGTCTCCTCTAAGAGTGACAGGTGAACTGACCCTCTTGAGTATATTCTGCTGAAGCGTGTATTGCCAAAGTCTTGAGAGAACAGCAGCACCCCATGGAAAAATAACTTGTAGTCAATACTGTAACCATCTGTGCACTGTCTGATATCACCTTGATTTTGAGTGCTTAAACAAGTGATTATTTCTACACATGTGGTATGCCTTTCATTTGGTATTATTTATGTCTGCAGAGTTATTTCAGTGCATAGGTGGGAAGTATACTTTTACGTTTTAAGCCATTGAGTAAGTTTTTAAGAAATGCCTTGCTAGCACTTTCCTAGGAGGTCGTGCGCTCCTCGGGCTGTACCAGCCCAGCGGTCTCAGGCCAGCTGGAGCCCGTGTCCGCAGGGACAGAGGTTGGCTAAATGGAGGCTGAAGCTAGCGGAGGATTTGGGGAAAATATCAGATGTCCTTGCGTATGCCAGGCTGGATGTGGCCATAACGTGGCTTAGGGACTGGGCAACTTGATGTAACTGTATTGTTAGCTCAGGAAACACGAGCTTTGTCGTTGGTTTGGGTTTTTTTTTTATTCTCCATCTCCCTTCTTCACAGAGACCCCTCAGCTGAGTTAACCTCAGGACGTCCGTGAAAGATGCTGTTTCTGAGTGGGTTTGTTCATCTGCAGCCGTGACCATCTATAAAAGACTTTGGTTTAGAACACTGAATCTAAAACCCTACAGGACTTTTCACTGTGCTAATTTCTTATTGGAGAAGCAAACCAGTCCTACATATTGGTGCGATTTGGGGACTCTCTTGCCACCGCGGAAGGGGCAGGGAGGAAGCGTCCCCCTCCATTGCGTGGGCTTTGCTGACAACTGCAGGACAGGGCTTCAAAATGGGAGAAGCTGGGTGAGTCAGGGATTCTTGGTAAAAGCTGAACAAAACCGGGTTCATTTCAGTGCGCTCTCGCTTGCTTTGCCAATCTTTAAGATTATTTTGTTGTTTCTTGGTACAGCACTGGCGGATGGTTTGCATTTTTCCTGAATGTTTGGTTGCCTCTCTGAGGGCTCGTCTGTGTTTCTGAGTGTTTCCCTCCCTTTCTTGGAGGGACAGCTTTGCACATTTAGACAAATGACACATGCTGTTACTGAACCGATGTGTGTTTGTTGTTGCTCTTGGCCCTGGGGATCTATTATGCGAAGCGCTCAGCAAATATGGGGGAAAGACTGTCTTCAAAGTGAATCCCATGATTTCACAGCCCTAACTCGCATCTGCCTTCTCTCCCTCCTTCCCTTCGCTTGCTCCCAGGTCAGTTATTAGGCCTATGAATCATCCCTGACACTCGCCAGTGAGGGCAGGAGCTGTGGGGAGCTGCTGTCGTGCTGGGCATGCTGGCGGCCTGCGGGCTGGATCGCCCTTGCTACTCACGATGGCATCTTTGAAAAGTGCCTGCAAGACAGCATGGGCATTTGTTGCCCAGGTGGCTTGTAGCCATCCTCCCTTTTTGGGTGTCATCGGAGACTCCTGGAAAGCAGTCTGTCCCCCCCGTCCGCCGCCCCGGTCTGACTGGGTCCGTGGCTCGGCTCAGCCCAATGGGGAGCACCCCGGTCCTCATCCTGCCATGTGCTCGGGGGGGCTGTTGTCCCAAGGAGGCTTGGTCACTGGTGTGATTGACTTGGAGCAACAGAAAGCGACTTTACATCAGGAGAAAGCTGTCTGGCAGCTGCACTGGGTTGGGTGGCTCTTTCTTGGTAAAAGAAAGAATACTATTGGGGAAAAAAAGCTGTCTGTATCTATCTATACATTAAAAAAAAATAACTTCTTTGCAGGTCAATTGGGCAAGGAACCCAACAGACATATTCAGTGACATTAGATGATTTGGTTTTCAATGTTGCTGACCTTTTCAGCAGAGCTTTCCAGTTTGTACCTGTTTACAAATTTACCTGCCTTCAGGTAGTAGATATACAGGATGGATTTGACTCAATATAATTTTATCCCAAATAATCCCCTTTGTTCTGTCACCTAGGGTGCCTTTATACTCTGCAATTCTCCTGATTTTTAAAATAGCAAACTAAAGAAGCTTTAAATTACTGGAAGCCTGGATTTCATGCCCTTCCAGTTGCTTTTGGAATAGTTACTTTAGGGTATAGTTACTTTAAGGTTCGTGGAACAAATGTGGATGTTCTTGTTCTGTGTTGCAAGCGTTAAATTGAGACTGTTGAGAAGAGCATGCGGAAAATGCCTGTGGAAGTCTGATCTAAGAATGTACGTTGATTTGCATGAATACAAGAAACTAGAAGAGATTTCAGATAGCTTGGAGTATTTTAAAGCATCAGCTTCTGTGCCAGTCTTTCTGGCTAGAAAGAGCATCTGCTTTAAGATAAGCAAATCACCCTTTCACACACATTTGCCTGTTAGATTTTTAATCTTTCTTTTCCAGTTATGTAAATAGCGCAAGAATAATATTAACTGTGTACCACTAGTAAGCTGATTCACTTGCTCCAAGTTATCAGACACAGAAGCACTGCAGGGCTGGTTTGTAAATTGAGTTGGATTTTTTTTTTTACATCTGTGTTATTCTGAGCTCTTATGTAAACACTTGGAATGCAATTTCTATATATACTCGGCTTGTTATGCAACTACCCTGTGCAGTGATGCCAAAGGGATTTAATTTTCTTATCGGTGGCTTTTAGAAGAAGTGATCAAGCATTCTTTCTGTGGAAAGCACAGAGAATGATAAAGTGAAAAACAATAAAAAAGACAGAAAGCAAGGACAACTACAAATTTAAAAAGGGGAAAAAAATTTAAAATGTTCCCAAGTTACAAAACTATTTATGTGGCTTTCACTGAATGTGTGATTACTGCTTCAGTAATACTTGACTACATTTGTTCTTTATGGAAATTATTGAATGGTTCAATATATACATCTGTTTTACAACCCGCGCTGAATACATTCTTTATGTATTATTGATGAAACCTGCTTATTTATAGCAGATGTTGTTTAGCAGGATAGTGATGGAAAGCATTGCTGGAAATGTGTTCCATCAGATCTCTGGGCTGGTGCTTTTTAAAGTGATGATCAGCACATCATGAGAGCAGTTATGGGAATGTGCCGAAATTGCTCCAGCAATGGGTAAATCGCAGAGCGCTCTGGGTGCTCCCTGCAGGAGCAGCTCTCCGGCAATGGGACCTGGAGCTAGCTACTTCTCTCCTGAAAGCCTCTTGGAAATCATGACGCTACTTCACATAAAAATTGATTTTTAATTGAAATGGAATTAATTTTTCAATTAACTAATGTATTGTGTACTAAAAAGAAAACACTGAAGGAAAAACTAAGCCTGCAGAGTCAAGCGCTATGACTGCTGAAGCTGCTGTAGCAAAGCTCACGTAACCCTCAGTGGGCTTTTCTGTACGTGTTACAGCCATCTCGGTAAAGCCACAGGTGAAATCCAGTTCTCCTGGTCCCAGATGGGCTCCTCCGACACAAGGCAGCGTGCTCTCTTCTTGCGTCCCTGAGTCATTTACTGCTCATGTACAGCTCCTGTGCAACGAACTGAACCCAAGTACAGCCGTGTAAACCCTACCCGTCCCGCCTGTAGGAGCTGAATTTAGAAGCATCCACGCGATTTAATCCAGCATCCTGGCTGCCAGCTGATTGACTTGGTAACACCGAGTCCTTCAGCTGCAAGGAGCACAGCTGCAACCGGGGGGCTTACAGCTCACCACGTGCAGAGTTCCAGCCGAAGTGGAAAATCAAAGGTTGAAAATAGTGGAAAATTTAAAACAACAATTAAACCTGGTGAAGTTCCTTCTACATTAATATTTCTCCCAGAAACATTTCTTAAAAGGATTTTTTTAAACACAAATGCTTCAGTAATGTACAGTAGCGTCTAGAGCGGTGCTGGATCACTGTTGCTGATCCCCTCTGTAATCTGGTGCTTTTGGGGAGTTATTTTGGAGGTTCATCTGCTGCCAGGCCCCTTCAGAGGAAGACGAGGTGTCTCCTGGGGGTGCAGGCAGTGGAGGCACCATCTCTCAGCTGCCCAAAGCCTCGGCAGCTGAGGGACGGTGACAGCTCCCACTTAAGAAGTGGCAGATGTCAGCACCAGCCTTTGAAACACAGCTTTTGTGGAGTGTCAGAAACTTCTTTGCACTTTGGTGCAGTTTGTCTGTGATGAACTTCGAAATGCCGATGAAAAAGATTTCCAGCACAACTCGCGTTGCAGTTGCGTTTCTCTTTGCCTGTGCTCCTCCCGAGCTGAGCTGCTGGGGGTTCCTCAGCACCTGAGGTTGGTGGCCGGCCAAGCTGCTGCTTGGGCTGGCGAGGGGCCTGGGCTCCCCTGCGGGGCTCTGTGCTCGGGCTGGGTTCGGAGGCGTTATTTTGGATGCGGTAGATAGCGAGGAGTCGCTTCCACCAGGACTGAACTTCAGCCACCGAATGGATCGAATTTAATACCCCTAGTTGGATTTGCATAGCTTTTGGAGCCAAAAGTCCAACACATCATCTGCTTAATCCTCCTTGAGTCAAAGCAAACACATACTAAGGGGATTTTAGAAATGTCTGTAGTTTTACACGTTTCTGTTTTCAAAGTAACTGTTGAAGTCAACTGCAGTGAAAACCTTATTTCTTTTTCTCTCTGAAAAGATGGTAGGAAGACAAAACTGCATTGCTTGTCCTCTGAAAGTGTTCTGGCTTTTTAGTTTGTGACTTTTAGTTTGTTGTTTAGTATCTTGTAAGAGCGATAGAGCTGAATGCAAAGGCTTTTTAGTATTAATCATGAAGATTATCTGACAGCTGTTTTATCTTTGTGCAGCTTTGCATCACTGTTCAGAATAATACCGTAATACCACATCATCCAATTATACTTTTTTTTTTTCTCTTTTCATTAGGAATGTGCTTTATCTAAATGCCTTTGTACAAAGCTGGGGGTTTTTAGTTTATAGCTGTGCAGAAAGAAACTAGCTTATTTTCTGGTTTGCACAATGTTTTTGGAGTCCCAATATAATCTTTGCAAGCTTGGACGTTTAAGTTGCCATAGGCTGTGGGCAGGAAATAGATTTATTTCTTTGTTTGTTTGTTCCTTCTCATAGCTGTTCTGAATGCAGAAAATTGTGAATGCCATTTAAAGGGGAACTAAAACTGTTTCTTTTTACCTTCATTACTAATATAAACTTCTATAGTCAAAGAAGAAATACATTACCCTTTTACCACTTAAAACTTTGTTCTGTTTCAGTAATCCAAATAGTTGTATTAATTTAATTTTGTATTAAATTTCTCATGCATGTAATAAAATCCTGTTCTTTTGTTAATCCAGTAATCTAAGCAAACACAATATAGGAGCATTACAGGAGAACACTTAATCCCCCCTCTTGTTCCTCTCCAACGTGTTTTTGACTTGTTTAAGTGTGAAATGAGGGCATTTCTGTACAGACAAGGTCAGGTATTACCTTTCTGCATTTATTACCCGATTTAAGTTGTTAATGTATAGCTAAAACGCATTCAGGTTTTGGTTCGTCTCTGTCTATACGTTTTCTACCTGAAGACTTTCAGAAAGTGTCGCTGCAGGGAAAGCCCTCGTTCCCACAGCATTTGGCACCTGGTGAGCAGGATGCTGCTGCCCGTGCCTCAGCGCTGAGGGTTTTCCTGGGTGCTGTGCTGCCGGCCGGGATGCTTCCCTTGTGCTGCTGCACGGCTCTCGGGTGAGACGAGAGCACTTTGGAGAAACAAGGAATAAAGCCGAAACCTGCATGCTCCTTTTTTCACTCTCGAAGCCGCGGTGCTGAGTTTGGCAACGTGAGTTAGAAGGCAAGTCAGAAGAGTTTGAAGTGTCTTTAGTCTTCCTGACTTCAAAAGGGAAGAAAAAAAAGGAAAAGGAAAAGGAAAAAAAAAAGGGGGGGGAACCTTAAAAACCGGGGGCTCAGCTCACAGCCTGGTGGGCTCCTCTTTACAACAAACACACAGATCATCCCTACAGCAGAAATCCCCATCTGTGTCCATCCCAGAGCAAAACATTTGGCACGCTTCTGTATTCAGGAAACCCAGCACCTGTGAAGGGGGGTTGGCTCAAGAGAGTTTCAGACAGGGGGAAAACCAACTGCATCAAGGCCCCAGAGAATTATTAGTGTTTTTTTTAAAGTTTGGACTGTGTGTGACAGTCTGAGGATTTTCACAAAAGACAAATTCATTATGGAAGTGATGTGACATCTCTGTCTCAGCAAAACCCACTCCCTAAGTGCTGTCAGGCTTCCCGCCAGCAGTGTTCAACTTCCAGGGCTTTGTGTCTGTTGTGTACTATTAAATTGGGTCAGGCTAAAATTTGGCAAAGGACTTGTCAGACCAGTGTAAATCCTGACCTTTTTCAAAATGGCTGTTGCCTGTCGACCCGCTGGGGAGGGAGCCGTACGTGTCCCCATCAGTACAGATGGTTTTGCTCATCAGCAGCCTCTCAGCAAGGTGAGATATCTGTATTACGGTGGGAGAAGTGGAAAGTTGCCTTCTGCGGACTGAGAGTAGCCTTTTTGCGCAGTGAGATGAGAAGAGTCTTTCGATGCTTGAGATGTCTCGGGATGTCTGTCTCTTGTCACCCTCCAGCAATTCAGCGGTTGCACCAGACCAGCCGCTGGCCCCAAAAGCAGCGGAGCGCAGGTTTTGGCCGCTGGCGAAGGAGCGAGTGGCTTCTCTGAACAGCTGACTCGTTCGAGGCTTTTGGTTCATGACACGGTGTTCTTCCAGGCTACTGTGGCTTGAGGTGGCAAGGATCAACATTTGCTGCTTTACGCCTGGAATTATTTTCCTAGCAAGTTTTCAGGCTTAATCCCTCCTGCTATGCCTGTAGTTAAGACAGTCTCCAAGGTCTGAGGGGTGGTGACTCTAAGCACGTGCATACGTAACTTTGCCTACCGGCAGCATGTCATAGCTCAACACATAGGATGTCTGGTGCTGTGTTATAAACACAAACACTTAATCCCCTGGGCAGAGGTAGCTCAGCTGCGTGCTGCTGGCCAGTCCCGCATCATGTCCACACAGGTGGGGTACCCGTGCCATGCGACAGCGCTGGTCCAAGGCCCGCGCTCTGAAACGTTAGCGTCCCTCCAAAATGCCTCAGAAAGAACAAATTTCAGATCACAGGTAAGAAGCTCAGCCAGTATCTGTACAGGTGTGCCGCAACAATCATGGGGCAGTGGCCACAAAAGGCTCACAGTATTTCTGCAGATGAGACGACGAGCACACTGCACTGTCATTATATAGGCAGTGTTGAAGATGTGTTTCATTGAACCAGAATTGCGTCTGAAGTGTTATTCGTTACAATACCAAACCTTAACTCATCTTAACTTTTTTCAGCTCACGTGCGACTCTGTCTTCTGTAAGTGAGTATTTTTTAAAATATCCTTTTAGATTACTTAAGCACTTTGAAAGCAAAGAAAGGAAAAAAACTGAGAAGTGTAATTCCTTTATTGCCTGTGTAATAGAGAGGAGTCTCTCTCTGAGTACAAAGAAATGCAAATTTAACCATACCTTTTACCTCTGAACTTTTGTTTATAGACTGGTATACGCACAGACTGGAGAGCGTGCATGTATGTACATATGCACAAATCCTCATTTATTTCAGTATTCAAGTTTTAGATGGATGAAACCGTTCTTTTGTTAAGCTTACCTTTAATTGGGTGTAATCTTAAAAATAAAGTAAAACCTCAATCCCATTCCTGATGAAACAGGAGTTAATACAGCTTTTCCAGTTAATCCCTTTCCTCATCAAAACTACTTGTGCCATTTTATTTCGGGGTGTGAGAGTATGGCTATTGGAAAATGGTCAGTATAAGCCTATTTGAAATGGTAATGTAGCATGCCACCATACATTGTGCCATTTACACTTGTTGTCTTATTACATATGAACAAATATGCGTTATGAAGGTGGGTTCTGTATCCCATAGTGCCCATTTCACAGTCTGAATACACAACTACTTCCCAAATTTGGGAAATCCAGGGCTCGTTGTGTTAGGGTAGCTCACAACCTTCTCAAAGAAAAACGTAGCTCAGTTTGGATTATTCCTGCCATATGTTACATGCTTTTTGTTTTTTCATTGAGTAATAAGAAAGAGGAAAACGTTGTTTAGAGAAGAGTGGGTTTCACGCCATTCTGTAATCACATAATTTACAGAAACAACTATGTTAAGAGTTACAGAGCTAAAAGGTACACAGAGCAGAAACTACTTTCTGCACCCCAACAGCGGGAAGGGGTCCCTGCTAGGATTCTGGCTGCTGCAGGAAAAGGTACAGATGCAAAGGGAAATAAATTTAAATACACATGGCTGTTTACAGGTGTGTTGCAGCAGGTTTGGCTGGGTGGCACTCTTGTGTTGGGAGGTACTTTGTAATTGCTGACTGCTGTGTTGAGAGTCAGTAATAGATTTTCATCTCGAATATGTAGTGCCTGCTAGTATAGTTATTTAAAATGCATACAAATGCATTTAAGATGCATACAAATCTACTTTTTGAAACCCAGTAGCTGTGCCTTCTGTCCTCTGAAGCATGCAGCTAAGGTAATGTGCCTTTTCTTCTCTGAAACGTTTTAGTACTGGGAAGATCAATGAAATCCTGATTCTGATTTCAGCATCTGCATGATCCCAACAGCATTTATATAAATAAGAACTAAATGTGCAGAGACCCTGTGAGTTCTGGTAACCAACATAGAATTAATGCCCTAGAACTCTCGTTTCCCTTCCTGCAAGTGCACTGCCTTCCTCAATTACCTCTATCCCCCATGAGCTGTGTCTATAGGCTGGCTGGCAGGAGAGTAATGGGCACGTTGGATGCATGGGTTACAGTACTGCCCGCATTGGGCTAGGCTGGGCTCGTTGTACGCACACCTTGTTCCACATGGCCGAAATGAACTGGGTTTAGCCTGTGCAATAGCCAGGTAAGAGCAAGCTATGTGTGACAAGAAGTCATCTGCCCAGGACGCTGTCCCCGCAGCAGCCAGTGGCAGGTCCCCCGGTGGGCGCGCAAGGGTGGGATGGGGCTCGGTGCTGCTGGGCGTCCTCCCAAGGCTCGACGTCTGCGCCCAAGGCTCTTACCCACCCGCAGGTTCCTTCTGCAGCAATGTGTGCGTCTTCCTTAACTCCGCAGCAGCTTATTTGATTCTGTGAAGGCTTCACCCCTGAAGGCATCTGTTGGCCCTGAGATGATTTATGACTAGTGCACTTTATTTGGGGGAATCGTAGTCGAAGCGGTTGAGAAATGCAGTAGATCACAGAAACTGGCCAGGCTGATAAACTGCCCAAGTGAAGTGTCCGTGGTCACTTAAGAAGCTATTGATCCGTGGTGTCCCCAAAGCTTGCTGCAGCCTTCTGCTCTGAGAAATGGGGGAGAGAGGTAAATGTGACAGCTAGGTGCAGCGTGCCTTGCCTCTCATTAAGGTGGAAAGCATCTCTGCTGCGGGGCGGCCAGGCAGCACTAGCAGAAGGGCTTTCCTCTGTCTGACCTGAAATGGTTGTTCTAAACTCCAGGTGATGCTATGGAACACGCATCTCTCTCTCTGGAGAAATTAAATTTATTCTTGTTGAAGGTCTCGTGTGCTAAATTGTTGATCTTGGGATTCGGGGGTTGACTGAAAACTTTGAAATGACAAAGCTGCCTCTAAAAAAGCAAAACAGAATGAGATTTTGGCAGAATTCAGCTCCCCCCTTTTGGTCCTTGTATTTCTGCTTTGCCATACTGGCAGATTGTGTTGGGTGGAGTAGCAGCTCTGAAAAGTGGAGGGTAGTCCTCTGGATATAAGCACTTTTCATACTCAGGATGATCAGGTTTAGGGTAATTTACTGTCTTCTCCAAATATCTGAAAATGTCGAGGATTTTTCTATTTTATTGATGTATGCATTGTTAGTCCAAGCTGCCAATTTTATACAAATGCTGAAATTTATACTTTTAAAAAAATTATCTTCTGCAATGATATTTTTATTTCATGAAATATTTTCTCCCTATCTTTGCTTTGTGAGTAGCTGATGAAACCTAGGAAACAGTAACAGAGAAGAGAGAAAATCAGAACGAAGGTGCCGTCTGGATCAAAGGGAGGAAGAAATGCCCCCTGTGACAAGGATGACCTCAGCTGAGCAGAAGCAGATGTGACTTGAGAAGGACATGTCCAAATCGGGCCCAGGTGTGGCTCTCCCTCTCTTCACTGAAGCAGCACCTGAAGCCTGCGGAGAATTGCCTGGGAAGTGCCAAAAGGTGAAATTGTGATAATCCTCCTAATTCTGGGCAGTCAGCAGGGCTGGGGGCTGAAGGGCTATCCGCAGTTTGCTCTGAAGTAACCGGCTGCAAAAGACTACAGCTTTTGGTTTTAGAGTTTCAGACAGCGCACAGTCTTTCTTTAAGCTGCTTAGTGGGCTTTGGGTTTTTTTTCCTTTCCGCATTTGCAAGCGATAGGAAGTTTTGAAGAACATGATGCAGAGGGGAGGGGAAGGGCTTTGCTGACCCTGACTCAAAACTTCACTTCCAGGAGAGAGCGTCAGGACTGTGTACTCCCCGGGGGAAATGGACAGAAATGTATCTGTACATACATCACATCTCAAGATATCTTCTCAGGCACATAAATAATGAATTGTACAGATGTGAGCCTTTCTCTCAAAACAGAACATGTAAATCCGGGCACTCAAAATTTAATTTAAACTTGAATTTCAGAGAGCATCCATAATCCTACCTAATTTTAGATATTAAAGTTGCTCCTACCTGCTTCTCATAATCAGTGGATATTACTGGGTGTACTCACCTCTGTTGACTAAAGAGCAAGCCTCAGGGTACTCTGCTCCTAGCACACCCCCCTGAAAGCAGGTGGCATGAACCTAGGCAGAAAAGGAGAGATGTGTATATCAAGCTTTTTAAAAAATTCGTTAGCTCCCTGAAGTTGAGAAAGTAGACTAGTTTCTTTTTTCTTTAAGTTTTGCTAATGACACTTGTGTATTTTTTTATTGATTGGTTCCTTTATTTTGCTTCAATTCTGCCAGATGATTTACATCAAAAACTCGTAAAAACTGGCAGTAAACAACCAACTGTTCATCAGAGCAATTCAGTAACTTCTTCTGGGAATAAATTTCAGATTGCTTATATTCCAGCCCCAGGGATGTTCCAGTGCTGCTGCTTTAAAAAATATTGGAAATCCTTGGGTGCTCTATATTTTTGTTCTTCAGGTATCTAAATATGATGTTTGGAAATGAACAATGACACCCCTGTCCTTTTTAAAGAAAATCTTGCCTCCTGTGTCTGGTATCATTCTGACTCAAACTGTTCACACTCATTAATGTGGTGTTCATACTGGTGTGTATGAAAACAAACAGGCAAGTTTGGCAGCTTGTGAGTTTGGTGGTTTTTTTTTACTTAAGGTCGCTTCACCCAACCTCACTAACTCAGTGACCATGCGAAAGTTACAGCACCTAATGATGCTCAGGTGCAGCCGGCACCATCAGCGAGAGCTGGGAAGCCCCGGGCTGGCCAGAGCCTATGTGGTCTCATTAAAACTCAACTGTGTCATCGACCAAGAGTAATTTAATGGAGGTCTGTGCATTTGTGGGCTCTGTTAGCTAGCACGAGGAGGTGTATTGCTGCTCTGTCTGTTTGAAACAGAGCAAAGCACTTTCAAGCAGCAGTTTTCTTCTCGTCCCCATGTCATCTGTGGGTGAAGAGAATGATATTTGTGCGCTGTGCAGAAGGGCTTGTGCTTTTCTTGCTAGCAAAAATTACTTTGCTCTTGCTTTAGTTCGTTTAAGCACTTTGTAACACTTAGGTTTGGGCAGGTAACACGTCCAGTTTTTTCTTCTTCCTCTCCTGTAAGACCTTCCTAGCTTTCTCTTGATTGCAAAATGGCTATAAGCTGATGCTGGCTTGTGTCATGTCCTGTTCAGTCCATCGTACATAGAGAGTGATGGCAGGGGAGGTGTTTCCTCTGAAGGTTTTCCTCTTGCTCTTCTCCATCATTTCAGAGAAAGGTTCCTAAACACCTCTGCATGTACAGGCAACTACCAGCTGTCTGACACCTCTGGCGTACCTCTCCTAGAAGTTCAGTCGGGCTCTGTGACATGGGGCTGTACAGCCTGGACTCGGCTGCTCCCTTGTGACCCAGGGTCTGCGGCTCGGCCAGCACTGACCTGTACAAAGCAGCCCCCATCAGCCGTGGCTTCTCATGCCACCTGCTCACTTACCTGCCCTGCTGTAATTACAGGGCTGTGCTGGTATCCAGCACTTTGTTATCGGGCAGCGACATGTCCTCTGCAGAAAGAAAATAAAACTAAGCAGGAGCCTTTCATGCAGCTGCGTCGCCTTACACTGTGCTGCCAAGGACCAGAACCCGGGAGTGAGTGAAAACCTCTTCCCCCTGCCTGGAGGTGTGTGTCTGGCCTTGCTGCCGCTGTCTTCAGCTCGGCCCAGGAGATGTAAAGTTTTGGTCTCATGATGCAGTGGAGACTTAACTCAGAGCCCTGCCTCGTGCTCTCTGGAGCTGGGGGAGACGGCTGTGTCTCTTCCTGCTGTTCCCAAACAGGCGGGTCACGCCGGAGCAGCCCCGGACATTGCAATACCCAAATAACACATAATCCCCAGGAACCGAAGTGGAAAACATTGTGAAAGTTGGAGAGGGACCAGAACCACAGTTTCCTATGGTGGTCCCCATGACTGCCGGCTGTGCTGCAGAGCTCAGCCCGAGCCATGCTGCGCCACGTGCAGATGGTCCCCAGTCCCTTCGACCCCTTGTCCTTTTTTAAAATAGTACTGATTTTGAACTGCCCAATGTACCCACGTGCCCATATGGAAATAGTGCCCTGGTACTGAGAGAGTGGTATTTCTCTCATCTGGCTAATAATCCCTCAGTTGGCCATGCAGTTAGATCTTAACTTCACCAAGCCGTTAATCAAACCCTTCTTTCATATTCCTATACGTGCAGTTCAGCCTGGTTTGTGATTCATACAATCCAGTATCAAATACTGCTCAGAAAGCTGCTGGGATTTTTTTTCTTTATTTTTTTTTAAATCCACAAACCTCCCTGGTGCTCAGAGTCGGGGGGGGATTTTTACAGGGGGTCATATCATCTATATGACATTAATTTGAATGAATTTGCATAAGGTATTGAGTAGATTTCTGGGAAGAAGATAATTTGTTCAGGATGGACCTTCGAAAGGAATCACAGAAACTTTCAAGCCCACATTTCTGTTTTCCCCGGCCTCGTAGAGAGCAGCCTCAGACATGTGTGAAACGGTGCTGTTCGTTAACTGGACTGCGGTCAAAATTAGGTGGTTGTGTAATACAGCAGCTGGGATCAGATGGGTTCCTGCTCCCTCAGGCTTCATGCTCCACAGCAAGTAAGCTCATCAGTGCACCTTTCTGGTTTAGCGTTGGACACACATAGGTACATTGGGAAGGAGAAGATAACCTGAGAAAACAAAGCACAAATGCACTGCCACTCAGCAACTGCTGGCCTTGCTGCCGCGCTGCTGAAATACAACGCATGGGTTTTTTCCCTGCTATTGCTGGGGTGTGTGCTGCAAGAAGAAAACTTTGATCAGTCCCATCTTTTCAACAGCATTAAAAAGTATGGAAGCTGAATACCTTAGGACTGTTAAAAAAGAATTCAACACTAATTTTTACGCTGTGACAATAAGATGCTTTTCTTTCCATCAGCTGAAAGAATCCTGTTTTTCCCTCTGTCTGGAGTAGCATTTCTGTTTGTTTGCCTTCAGCAGTTTCCCATGCAAAAGCCCCAGTGGACCCTCGAAGGGTTCACGGGAGACCTGGAAACCCTTCCCCTCAATGCCACTCCCCTAGGACTTAGGGAGAGGATGGAAAATGGGGAAAGAGAAGCAAGGCATGAGAAACGCCTGCAGCTGGATGTTGAAATGACCCAAGCAAGGCTGCTGGACTTGGTTGCTCATGTCTCATATCAGCAGTAAGAAGTTTGCAGGCAGCAGCTGGGCAAAGGATTCTTGTGGGCAGGCTGAAGCAGAACATTCACTGTCGGTACATAGGCTCCGCTTCAAAAATAAATCGGGGTTTTTCCTTAAACTTACGCTTCAGTTCTGAAAATTACCCAAGCACACTCATGTTCAGAGTCTTGCTCAACGGTGCCGTGTGCTGCCTGTTTCCATGGCCGTCTGTGTATGGTGCGGTTTATTGTTCGGCCTCTACATCACACCACGTGGGGCAGTCCGCTCTTTCCACATGAATTATTAACGGGAAAGCTCAGCTGCCAGTTATTTATCATGTGAAAAACATCCATTTTGTAAATTTTTAAAAAAACAGAAGAGTTTAATAAGCAACCAGTGCTAGGCGAGCGCCTGTTGTGCATTGCACATCGTTGCTCAGTCCTTGGGATGCAGCAGCATAGCTGATACGCAGCACCAGGGTAGCACCTGGGAGACAGAACAGCCCTCAGAAGCTGCAGCCTGACAGTGAGAGCAAAGCAGCAGCACGCCGTGAGTGTTCAAGCCAAGGCAACTCCAGCCAAGCTGAGGCAGGTTGAAAGGAAAGATCGGAATAGGTAGTTGGGTCTTTGCCTTCTTTCAGAGCTGGTGGTACCTGTTAGAAAGCCTGTTTGCCACAGTGTCTGTCTCCATGCCGTGGTGCCTCCTGCAAAACCAGAACTGCTGCAAAATACCAAAAAAACTCTGCGTGCCTCTGTTTGGCTTGGGGTCTGTTGGGCAGTTGTGTGGTGTGTTGGTTTCTGAGGTCTAAGGGCAGAAGTGCCCCAGGAGGACACATGCAGTCCTACCGGAGGCATTGGCTGCCCAAAGCCGTGGAGCTGCTCAGACCTTTCTCCAGCTCCTTATGATGCACAAAGGGAGATCCCAGCCCCCACTCAGACAAATCCTAAATTCCAGGTTTTGGCATTTTATGGAAGCCAGAAAAAAACCCTGCTTTTAAAAAATGATTAAACAAATTCGTGGCCTAAAACCATTGGTGGCTGCTTTGCACTGAGTTCAGAGACAGCTTCCAGCTCGGGAAATCACTAAGCACTGAGGGCTGGGAAAGGCTGCGGTGGGACAGGCCATTTGCCAGGCATGCCTCAGTCTTGTTCCTTTCCCTTGCCATCTGTTGTTGGCCACCCTCAAGAAGATGCTGATGGCACAGCTGTCATTACCTAGTAATAAGGCTAATTCCTTGATGTTTGCTGTCCTTAATCCAAATGCTCATCATATTTACATTGCTGCAGAGTACGTGACAACTGTGGATAGGGTGGGGGGTTTTTTAGCTTTCGCCTTGTAGCTTTTTGCTTATAACTGCTTCCTTAGTAAAAGATCATTCATACCGAGACAGGAGGGGTTCACAATCTCACTGACTTGGCTTTTGAAAATACTGAAATGCAAGTAAAGATTTGGCAGAGCACAGCTGGCACGTAAAAGTGAGTATGTGAGCAGCCAGCTCAGGGTGAAGGGTTTCATTTAATCTTGCCTTTTAGAATTGCCATAATTTTAAATCATCTGGCCGTTGCATGCAATTTAGCTTGCATGAAGTCACATCCTTGTTGCAGCAGGTGGTTTTTCACCTCCAGGTACAAGTGGTGTCTTCTGGGACAGAAGGGAACAGGGCATCACCCCTCCTCTGGTGCTTGGTCTCTGTAGGAGCATCCCTACGTGGATGCACAGCGCCCGCAGCCTGCTGCCAAACCACGCTTAACAGGTTGCAGAAAGCAAATGCAACCAGGAAGGCAGCAGCGTGCCCACCTGGCCAGGTGCTGAGGAAACTAGCCTCAGGCTCATCTCGTTTAACTGCACTCTCCTGCATTCTCTAGCCTGTTTGAAATCTCCGTGTCTGCTCTGCAGCTTGTTCCTGGGATCATGGTGGCCTGTAGAAGGTCCAGCAGCCTCTTTGCATCCTGAAAGGTACGCTGGCAGAGGCCAAACAAAACCAGAATAGTAATTTTACAAGTAAAAAGAAGAAAAGTAAATACCGATGATTATCAGGAGGGGCTTAGAAAGGCAGTTTCTGTCCTGTGGCTCTTCTTGCTTGTAGTGAGCTGCAAGCAAAACCAGGAACCCTTTAACACCCCCCTCTGCTTCCCTGCCCCGTGTGTTTCAGGCTTGACTTGTGTCCCATGCCCTGGTGAGGTCTTGTACTCCCTCCGTGGAACAGACCTTTAAGTCAGAGAAACGTTTCTTTCTCTTTCTGAATGCTGCAAATGATCTTATTTAGTGAAAAGCTGTGGTTGTGGGTTTTCGCATGCATTTATAAATGTTAAGGGATGAAATTCGTGAGCATTGAGGAAGATGCTTCTCAGTTAGCCCCTTTCCTACCGATTCAGACTTCCTTGCCTCTGCTGCTCCATTTTCCTGCCCTGATTTATGGAGCAGGGAGCTTTGCCAGTGCCGAATTTGTGATTCATGGCTATGGCCAGAAGATGACTGGCAACGAGGGTTGTAGGCAGTTTTCACTAGCTGTATATGAACCAGCCCCTTTTTCAGAGATCCTGCAGGGTCTCATCTCCAGGCACATGCTGGCTACCCTTGGGCTAAAGAGCTGTAGGCAGAACCTATGGGCCGGATGGTTTGAGGTCTGCCTCGGCATCGACTGACCCGCAGTAACACCTCTGAGGTGCTGCTCGAGCTTTCCAACACCCCCTTGAGTCGGTGCCCTGGTCCAGAGCCAGCCTCTGTGTGCTCCTTGCGCCGCTGTGGTCCTCTCGCCTCCCATCCCGCAAAACTCATCACCTTTGGTAAAATGCCGAGGAAGCCTTTGGGTGCGATGGAAATAATAAATAGACCAAGTAAGGATGAGCATTACAACCCTCGAGCAAAGAAACCTCATTAGTCTGTGGGTTTGGTTATGGCTTTGGTTATTTACAGTTCAACATATTTTTTGGCAGTCTCTCCACACCTCCGGCGTAGCTGTGCTCTAACGAGTGGTTGTGCATTTACAGCAAGCACGCTCATGAAATTACAGCAAATGCTTCTTGGTAGGGTGTCTGCAAGCACCCCATCGTGTTCACGTGTAACAGACAGGCCTGCCAGAAAGGCACACTGAGTTTTCCGGCTTGAAATGCCCAGCAGGTATCAACGCAATATAAATCTGAATACAAATATTTTCCATAACTTCTGTTTAAAGTACTGGCAAACAACGGAGCGGCTGCAAATTATTATGTATTGAAATTCACACTTGTACTTGAACAATTTACTGCAGGTCTTATTTTTCTTTAAAAGTTATTTTCTCAATAGAAAATTCCCCAAGAAAATCTCCTTGGTAACCAGAAATTACATTAGGGGTCCTAGGAAAATGTACTGCTAGTTTTCATTGACTTCTAGGAAAGACAATGATTTTAAAATCCTAATCAGTAGGTATCTTGCAAAAGTCTCAGTCCAGATGCTGAACTGAAGGGCTATGTTGCTCTAAAAAGCAGAATTTTTAGGGTGGAATAGCATGAAGAAATGATGCTACTACGATAGGCCAAAGGTATTTGGAAAAAATGATTGGAGGGTTTTAATTTGATGTGTAAACAGTAAAGGATTAAAAGTGAAATAACTTACAACTATTGATGTAAGTGCTCAAAAAGAAAAATCTCTGAGTGTCAAAATTAAGGCTGAATGGATGAGCTAGCAGTTTCCAATCTTAGACGGCAGTGTGAGTAATGAATTAAAAATGGTCTGATTTATAGAGATTGCCGTTCTCGGCAGATCCCTGTTGGAAACGTTGGCTGTAGCTCTCTATTCCACATTAGTGGCTGCATGACGACAGGTTTCGGTCTCAAAATCATTTACCGCACTTCACTAAAATCCACCTCCATGTAGTTTTCCCGTAAACCAGTGTGGCTTTTAGTCGATTTTAAAGCACACTTTAATATCATGTTAAGTGAAGTTTTTTAAGGCCGAATAGCGGTGCAGAGAAAAACCCTGGTGTGCTTTAGGGCATGCAATTGAAATGGCAAAGAGGAGCCAGAGCCCCCGGAGCAGACTCATCCCCTCTTCCCTCACCAGCACTACCTCCTCTCCAGCCTTTGGTCTACAAGGCACAATAAGCCAACTTCTTCTAATCCTTCCTTTAAAACTGGCCTCCTGTTCTCCTGTTTATCCAGAGGGGTTGTTGGGGTTGGTTGGGTTTTTTTGTTGGTTTTTTTTTTTTTTTTCATCTTCTCCGCTGGGAATATAGATCTGGTGGCGACATTTCTGTGAAAGCTTCTTCCATTGGTGATGGCTCTCAGCCGCATGGGAGTTGTTATTTGGGAATGTTTGGTTCGCAGAAATCCTGCCTCAGCTGAGAGTTAAACAAAAATGCTTTTTTGCACTTGGAAAATGCACTTCCCCTTCTGATGACAGATGACTTTCCACTTCGAGACTGCACTATTTCAGTAAAAAAAAGAATGTCAAACACACATGTTCTGCGACAACTGCTTGTTCCAAAATGTCTTGTAGGGGAAATCGTCCAATTCCTTACAACCGACAGGCGTTCTGGTTTCCTGCGGTTTGCCTTCTGATGACAAACCCCAGGTAGGCAGCAGCATAGCTCCTTCCACTGGTGCCTGTGCTGTGCTTCCCTGCCTGCCAGAGCCGGCCCCTGAACACCATGCCCTCGCTCTGCTGCCTGGGCAGGAGCTGGCAGCGTTCCCTCCGCCTGCCCGGCACGCTGCACCTTCCCAAAGGACTGGGATGTAGGGAGGCTTTAGCACTGCAGGTGATAATGTCTGGAGTGCTGGTGGCTCAGAGCAGCAGAGGCTTCTCCTCCTGACCGATGCAACTGGGGAGCCCGTGAAGGTCTTTCCCTATGGCAATAAGGCAAGTTTGCAGAGTGAAAGCAACTCTGCTTTGACAGTGGCGTAGAGAGGGATGCTGGCATAAGCAGCAAAAAGCTGAGGTCTTTTAAAGGGATTTACAGAAAGTCCTAGCAAACTTCTGTGCAAGGGGAGTTATGTACGGAGGAGAGAATCTGGACCTGAGTTTGCTCAAGGCAAGCTGATGAAGCACTTTGCCTAATGCTCACTTAACAGCTGACGGCGTAGCCGGCTGCTCCCCCTGGCCCAGCATCAGCCGGAGGAGAGACGTGCCCGGCCTTGGCCCGCTGCCCCCAGCCCGGCTCGCTCTCGAGGGCTGCCTGGTCCCCAAGGAGGTGGCAACGCAGCACATGGCGGGCTGCGCAGCTGGAGTGGGGGATGCAGGGCTCTGGCGAGGAGCTGTCGGCGTTGCCCACCGCCACAGAAACTTGCTATCCCACGCCATCGTTCCTGGCCAGGTTTATTGAGTGGGATGCAGTTTGAGTGTGGCTTTGGGAAGCGAATAGAGACAACTTCTGAGGAATGATTTAGGATAGAGAGAGGTGGATCCGCCAGCATTGCCTCTGCGAATCTCTGCTGTGCCTCCTTGCCTGCGAACGGCAGTCGCACAGGATGCTTCCAGAATAAAAATACGTAAATACAGCAGCGAGGGAGAACCCCATGGAAGGATGCAGCAATTTCAGGTCATGGACAACACCGGAGCAAATGAATATAATCTGACCACAAAGCGTTTAGGCTGGAAATCAGGAGAAGATTTTTAGGTTGTGAGGCTCTGGGGCAGCTCCTGAAGGGGAAGTGTGGCAAGATGCCCTCTCACATGGCAGCACATCTCTGTCCTCTTACGTGAGGAGCCACCCGGCACAGGAGGCAGGGTGGCAAGGCAGGGGGCTTGGGGCTGGCGAGAGCCCTTCCACTCCTCGCTTCTTGGGAGCGAGGGAGGCACCCCAGCTTGTCACCAGGGCAATGAACAAGTTACATTAATGTTGACAAGCTCACAATGCAGGCTGACGTGGGCTCATCCCCAGCACAGAGGGGCTGGGTGGGGTATTTTGCTCCAGCCAAGCGGTGTCCTCTGTGATTTCAGAGCTGGGACGGGAGGCTGAGCTGTCTGGGGAAGCACGCTGGGACTGCAGCACTTGGGTCAAACACAAACACGTCTGCATTGCCTGCCCTGGCTTCTCCTTGATTGATTCACTGATCAATCCAGATGATGCCTTCTTTAATATTGTACAAGGCATTGAACAATGTGAAGGCTGAAATGGGAAGCTGAAAATATCCGTCAGGGACATCCTTGGTTTTTGGAGAGATCAGTTTTGGAGCTGGGGTCCTGTGGAGCTGCCTGCTGCCTGGCTCCAGCACAGGTTCATTTGCCTTCGCTCCCAGTTCTCTGCTCTGCCTTGGGCTGTGGCTGGAGATGTGGGAGCCAGTGAGAACATGGTGCAAAGAGGGAATTGTCAGGATTGGGCTTGTGCAGTGAAGCCATGGCCATGCTTTTAGCAGCACGCCTGTGTCAGGGCTGTCACTGCGCATCTCTTGGCTATGCCACTTTGCTTGCTTTTACATATTTTTGCCCAGATCGCTACTGGAGATAAAAATGACTACTGAGGATTTGATTACCTCTGTGCACCGCTCCTCTCAGACTCCTCTCAAGGTGCCCGGAGGCCACACGTGCCAGGCAGAGTGCACAGCGTCGTCCCTTCCCCTTTCACTGAGCTTGCAAAGGGGCATGGCAGATCCAAGGGGGTGGCTCTGTGGAACGAGCAGCAGGCTCAGGGTGCTGCGTGGAGGCTGCGGCACTCCATCGGGACTTGGCAGGATTGGCTGCAAACGCCTTCTCGGTCAGGTACCAGCAGGCTGGTGTCTCCCTGGTTTGCTTTCTCTGGCCTGTGGTAGCTGGGATCCCCAAAACCAGCCGTCAAGAGAGGCGGAGGCTGCGCTGCTGCCACTGTGAAGTGGGTTCTCACTGCAAAGCACAGAATCAGTAGCACCAGGTAAACCTTTACAACTGAAGGCAGCGTCCAAACTTGTCATAGCAAAGGTGATCAGCCCCAGCCCTGCGGTGAGAAGCTGACCCGGCTGCGAGCAGGCAGCCCTGGGCACACAGCAGTGCAGAGCCCGCTCCTCTCCAGCACCCTTTGGAGTCACTTGTTAGAAAAATCTTTTTTTCCCCACTGCTGGCTCTTGCCATATCCCAGTTTAGGACTGGGGGAAGCTTTTAATTTCATTCCTGTAATTTGTGCTCCTTTGGTCTCGAGACGCTTGCGAGACAGAGTCTGTGCAATGCTTTGGTTCCATGGCCAGCGGGGCCAAGGGGTGCAATGTTTACTTCAGGTGTTGGCCCTAACTTAGAAACCCTGGACAAGTGGTGCCTCTGCATGTTTTGGAGTTCTCTGCTTGAGAATAAAACACTCTTTCCTTTGAAGCGCAGTGGTGGGTGGGTGGACTTGGTCTGGTCCAACAGGGTGGAGGAGACTATGTCCAAATCACTCTGCCTCCTTCCCATCCCTTCCTGTGCCTTTTTCCCCCCGTCATTTCTAATGCTTCTGGCTGAAATAGTCGCCTCGTGTCAAACCACAAGGTGTTTGCAGAGGTAGGAATCCAAATTTCTCTAACAGTTGATAACAAAGTCACAGAATAACTGGCATAATGGGGCTTTTGGAGGACTCTGGCCCAACATCTGCTCAAAACGGGCAGCTGAGATCAGTTTAATGACAAGCCACAAGGTGTACCTACGTGGGGGCTGAACAGGAGTATTTAGTGTGCCATCCCTGGCTACCTCTTGGACACTGCCTGGCATTGCCCTCACGGTCTGTGGGAGGTGCTGGGGACATCCCCATAAATGCTCTATTTTCCTCTTGCCTGCAAATGAAACGAGTCAGTTGCCACCATTTGCTTAACTAAGGATGAACTGGGTATGTTCTCAGTCCTTTCCTCATTTCCCGTACAGTGGCTGGGAACATTCCGCCCCAAGTTGGGGCATTCGCCTAAGTTGCTGGGGGGACCTGGCCTCTTGTGTCAGCAGCAAGGTGGGATAGGGAGGCCAAAATATTTGGTCTTTGAAATGTATGAACAAAATATCTCGATGTGTTTTTTTGTTGTTGTTGTTGCTTTTTTTTCCCTCCCCCTCCTCTCCGCCCCCCGCTTTTTTTTTTCCTCCAAAGAGCTATTCTGCTTCTATCCTTGTATTTTTGCTCTCTTGTTCTGAGCTGGTGAAACAGGTTTTTATCTCTGCTGTCTGTGTTGTGGGTTTTTGTATACTTTAACTGAAAAGCTTCACCACTAAAGATAAGAGTGTCCTTAACTAGCAATGAATCGATATAATTTTCCTGCTGCACTTCTTGTCAGGAAGCCTGACAGTGGTTTCCAGGCCCAGCACCGTATTTTGTGGAGTAGAAGCACAGCCTCCTTGCTTCTTGTGGCTCAGCTCATCCCTGAGCTCAGTGCCGAGGAGAGGACAGAGGAGACCATGGTTGTGCGGGACAGTGGTAGCTGGGAAGCTAGATAGGCAGTAAACCCCTTCTTGGAATGCTTGGGCCCCCTCCAGACCCCTAAATGCCCCAGACCCTGGCAGATAAACTGCTTGCCCAAATAACAGAGTATTGGGAAGCATGAAGATGCACCTCAGAGACCATATAGAGGCTGTAATGTATGTTTGGGCAGCGTGGCTCTCTTGAATACTATCTTCATAAGGGAGAATTTTGGGTGAAACCTTGAGGGAGGAGAGGACTTGGGTGTTTTGGTGTGAATGTTTGGTGTTTGATTTTCTTGAAACAGACACCAGGAGAAGCTGAGGACACCAGCCGGTGCCTTTTGAAAATCCAACAGAGGAAGGAATCAGAGCAGAACTCTTCAAAAGTGCTGATGTAGTGTTAGTCCAGAATGAAATGTTGCCATTCCAAGGGTTTTGCTGCTGATTTGTAGAAACGTATGTTTGAATGTGTATCATTTTACCATGCGTTTTTCTAAGGTACCATTTTAACAGATGTGTCTACACATCCTGCCAGGATTATCTTCCAAATAATCTTCCTCATCTCTTAAAAAATGCTTGCACAATGGCTTTTTTTAATAATTTGGTGTAGGAAAATGAGGTCCAGCTTTTTCTTTTGGTGGCCAGCAGGGCAGACTGCTTCTGTAACATTCAGCTTCCTAGCCAGCAGTCGTCTATCCACAGCTGGTGCTTTTTGCCTCTGCTTTTATTAAGTGTTGCTCTCGGTGCACTCGTGCCCCCGGGAGCTGTGGGATGCTCTGGCGGATGCTGGCAGTGGTGAGTTGTGGTGCTCATGAGGGTGGTTACGGGCCAGGGCTGAGGGGCTGTAGTGCTGCTCTGTGGGAAGCTGGGGTCTGTTGTCCCTGGGGTGCATGTGATGGATGGTGGGGTTCAGCCAGGAGCTTAGAAAAGCCCCAAACCGGTGGTACAGGCTGAACTGCGATAAACTTTTTTTTTTTTTTTCTTCCATAGTGAGAGAACTGATTTATTTTTCACCAAATGAAAAGTGCCATCTGCCACAAAGCAAAGTATTTTGAACCTCTGTGTTTAAAAATGTATGAAATGAAAATACCTAACTTGCATATTCTTTCAATAAAACAAACAATTAAAATTGTTTGAAGATGTTGTGACAATATAGCTTAAGTTTTCAAATATTGCTCAGGGCTTTTTTGGTTGTGACTGGGTCGTCGTGTCCCGTCCCCCCCCCCCCCCCGTCCTTGTTATCTTATTGAACAATTGTATGAAATCAATGGTGTCATTGAAACATTTTTGGTTGGTTGAATCAGCTTTAAAAGCAGCTTTGGCTAACAGCATCTTTCTAAGCAGTCTTGCATAGATGTGGCTGGGAAGTATGAGACTTCTGATAGTGTGATAAATGCTTTTTGTGTCCAAAGAAGTAGTGCTGGGTGGAGATGTACCAGGAAATATTTAAAATTTACCAGGGAAAATTTTCCTTCATTTCTCTGCTTTTTGCTAGTATCAGTGAAGTTCCAGGGCATCATCTCTAGTTTTTATTGTATTGATGCGGATTATTGAGGTGGCTTGCTCTCAGGCTAAATCTGATGCAGGACCAATTTGCCCTGCCTGCACAGGTGTTCATGCCAGCGACCGTCCTGACCCCTGTGTGCGTTATCTTCTTGGTCTCGAGACGCAGAGAAGGAGCAATTCAGAGCAACTTGCTGATATGCGTGATTTTAGCAGGGGCGTCTCTGTCAGATCTCAAAGATTATCTGGTTCCTGTAACATGGGGGAGATTTCATACAGCTGTCCTGCAGCTCTCGCCTGTCTGCTTACAGAGGAATTAATGTCAGAAAATGGCTTTTACCCCAGCTCTTCACAGCCCTCTGGGGATGCTCCCATCGGCTCTACCCGTGCAAGGTGCTTTTGGGAAGCAGCCACCTCCTGATGTGAGGGGTCACCCTTGACCTGCGGAGGTACTCGTTAAACCGCAGACTCTGTTAAACCTCCCCTGCCCTCCTCCTGGACACCCCCCTCACAAACGGAGGCATCGGGCAGCACAGAAGCCGCTCTGGGCTGGTGGGGATGCTTCCTCTCGTGTGAGCGCAGGCCCAGGAAGGACAAGCTGTACCTGCTGCTCGCCGTCCCCCTCCAGCATCACTCAAAGGGCATCCAAATTTAGGGACTTGCTGCAGGGCCTGCGGCTTTGTGCTAGGGGTGGTGAGGAGGGAGAAGGCAGAGGAGTTGCAGGGTATCTCCTGCTCCACACCCTGTTTTTTAGCTCCTCTCTTCCCAGATGACCGGTAACACCCCGTGGCTTGTGCTAGCCCACGAGACTTCAACTCTCTTCTTTCAAGTGAAGTGGAGAAAAACCGCACGTGGCTTTGGGGATGGGGGTGTCTCAGGGTTTGCGTTTCCTCTGTTCTCCCCTCCTCACAAGCCTCAACGCTTCTCCCTTTCTCCAGACATAAGCAAACAGAAATAAATCTTAGCTGGAGCTTTGGATTTTTATCCCTCCCTTCAGGGCCAGGCTTGTTCTGGTCTCTCCTGTGCATGGCGTGATTGACTCAAATTAAGGGTTGAAGGCAGGGAAAGATGAATGGTCCTCAGGGAATAAGAGTTCGAGCTGGAAACAACTTGATAATCCTGTGCAGTTTGCTCTTGGTCGCTGTTCTGACTGTTTATAAATAAATGGTGTGACTGGGGCCTCAGGTGGGTGTGAGGAATCTGGAGCAGGTCTGGGGCACAGAGCTCCATCGTAGTGTGGAGATTAGCCACAGCCTGTGCTCTGGCCCCTGTGGCTGCCCTGGTCCTGGCACTGCCTTTGGTGGCCCTGGGCTGCAAATGTATACACAGAGATGAAAGAAACGCTGGGTTCATAGAGCATTTCTGAGTCTAGGACCTGGCAGCTTCCCACCTGAGGAGGAAGGAACCCCATCCTGCCCACTGTTTCAGGCAGATCCTCAGGTAGGAAAGGCTGCAAAGTCTTCTCTTTCTCTTCACTTTTTAAGCTGGTTCTTGCATGAGACAGAGCTCATTAGCACATTTGTGTTATGAAATGGACCTGTGCCTTTGACGAGGCTCTTGCATTTCACTGCTGGATGGGCTGTACATCACACACTGTATAAAAATTAAAAAAAAAAAAAGAAAGAGAAAAGCAACCTTGCTGAACTTGATGACTTGCCCTAGCCTGACCTTAGGGCAAGGGAGTGGAGAGAGAAGAGTTTGCCTGGTGATGAAATTGTGCAGTAATTACAATGGGGATCTGCAAAGAGCAGCTATTGCAGTTTTCAGATGCAGTGCTCCCATTGATATTCCTTTGTTTGGTTTCCAGACCTGAGCAAATCTCTCAGTAGGCACTTTTGAAGTGAACAAACAAAAATCTCTGGTTGGATCACTTGCTGTATTAGAGAGTATGTTTATACTGTGCCAGGAGATAGCAAGGCAGTCTTTCTTCTCACTTGTTCTCCCCACAAGTTCCTCCAGCCCTTTGAAGTATGAGGTTTATAATAGGTAAATAGCAAAAGCTCTCCGAAGCGTACTTTGCCTTTTTCCCTTGTTAGCAAAAGAAACCAGCCCTCCTGATGCCTGAAGAATTTAACCTTGCCAGACTCGGGAGAGACCCAGCTTCTCCCCTCACCAAACTCAAGACGACCTGCCGTGGGTAACCTTCCCTCTGGGCTGGAGCAAGGCTCTGAGCACTCAGCCGCAGGCAGGGCAGTGCTGGTATATGGGACCCCGAGAAGTGCCAGCCTGGGTAAAGGGGGTGCTTGGAGGCGGGGGGGGGCAGCCCCCCAGGGGACCCCAAAGTGAGCGTATCCCACAGAGATGGCACGAGGCTGCAAACCTGTGCTGTTCTGCACTTCCCCACTTCTCGATAACCTTATTCTCAACACTTCTTGGCATTGCTTTTGTCTTGTATTTTCCTGCACTTGGAATAATCGCTGGTACATGCAGTCAAATCAAGTATGGATTACAGTAATTTGGAGGTGAAAGGCTTTTGGATGCTTGCTTCGATTCTTTTGTGTGTGAGGAGGGGACAAAACCCATCATTTAAACATGGTGCAGTAGAAACAAACGTGGCTGCGGGAGCTCGCGCTGCTGGAGAAGCAGAGCTCTGTGGAAGCAGCCCGGGAAAGCAATCCATTACATTGGATCCCATTGCTTTTTGCATTCACTTTAATGGGCAGCATTGGAGCTGTGACTCACTGGACCACCACCACTGTTGTCTAAAAATACCTCAAGAAAACATTTCAGATTGATATTTCAGTGAGTCACCCTTCCCAAGAAAAGGGCTTAAGGAAAACTTTGTGCATGGATGGAAATGACTCTCATCTTCTCAAGTGCAGCAGTGATTTGGAAAAGAAAGAGCAAGCTTTTTTCACATGTGCAGGACAGCCGTTTTTAGAAAGCAGCAGGGAGCAGGTGGGACTTGCCCATCACACAGCATCCATACCTGCTGCCTGAGACTGGCTGTTACCCAGGGACCTCCGTCCCCACTGTGGTCCATGCCATAAATAGCCAGGCCTTCTCATCAGGTGCCGTACCGAGGCTTTGGGGTCACTGGGCAATAGGAGCTCTAGTAACTTCTAAAGCCGCTCCCAAATTTCGGGGGGGGGGGGGGGGGGGGAAGTAGTATGTGGACAGGATGAGGAAAAGCACTAAGTGGCACATCGTTGTGAGGCACATTGCTAAAACGCTAATCTGGAGCCACTGTAGGTTAAACGCTGACTGTCTCCTCCAACGTCAAGATGTGAGTCACTGCTCAGGTTCACATGAGGTCCTGACGCTGCTTTGGGGGATTGTGCTTGTAAAGATTAGTATATACAGCTATTAGTATTTGTTCTAGAAACAGGGAAATAAACAAACAAGCCCAGTCCAGCAGAAACAATGCTCACCACAGTCACAGCCTCTCCTGCAGTTTTCTTTGGTGGAGGGTTTTTGGTCCAGACGATGCCTCCCTGAGCGCAAGCAGCCTGGAGATCATGCTGTCCTCCAGGCTGGGAAGCTCCTGGGACAGCCTGTCCTGGACTGGGAGCAAGACTCTTCTTGCTGCCTCCAGATGGGCTGCCTCCGCAGGCAAATGGGGATTTGAAGTGGAGGCTTAAACCCTGTTTATGCTGATTAAAAAAAAATAAAATAAAACAAACCACTGCTTTTCTGTGCCAAATAATGAAAGTCCAGTGATCCCAAGGGAGGCTCCTGACCGGTGCCAAAGAGGCTGTGAATAAGTTGCTCACCTTCCTACAGGTCTCCCACAGACTACAAGGAACAGCTTTGGGGCCAGGGAGGGTAATGCCTGCCGAATTCAGGTAACCCCATTTCCTCCTGTTTTGTTGGTGTGCCTTCCACCCAGGAGGCCACGGCCTGAAAAATCTGCTGTTTGAGTGTTAATAATAGCTTTTGGAACAGCAATTTTTCCGCATCACTTCCAGCTTCTCACAAGGTCTGTTTTTAAGCCTGATACCTTGATACCATGCTCAACCTCTGCCCAGCAGAAGCAGTGCTGGCTTAGAAAGTGTGTTCCTGTGGTTCAGTTTTGGTCCGGTGTCAGCAGGCAGCGAGAAAAATACGATCGAAGGGATGCAGATGCTGAAAAGGGTGTTATCTGTGTCTACAGAGCTGTGCTTGCTCCCAGTCACAAAGGAAAGTGGAAGACACCCTCCTGGGGCCGTTGGCAGGACTCGGCCATCGTCTCCTGTCACTTTTCCTTTGGCTTGAGCTCCATGGCTTGTTCTTGGCAGCAGGTTCCCCAACTGGGGACATTGAGCTGTATAACACAAGTAAACAGGGCTGTAATTCTTCAAATTTATGTGTGTATTCTTTCTGTGTGCCTGTGGTGTGAAACACCCAAGATGGCTTTGAAATTAAGAGTATAATGTGTTGTGCTATTCAGGTCACTTTCTGACATTACTTCAGTTCCTCAGAGTTTAATAGGGGTTACATTCCTTTTCAAAATAGTTCCAAAATGAAACACTGCTGTTCTCTATAAATTTTTTATTGTGGGTAGGAGAAGAATGGGATGGGTTGGGATCTTGCTTGAGGCAGTTTGTTAGGCACAAGGAAAAGGTTTATAAACGAAAGGACAGTGAGGTGCTGGAACAAAACTTGTGACAGATTTTAAGAGCAAATTAAGTAATTCTTTGCAAACATTGGGATATAGTTACCCTTGCCTTCAGGCAAGAGGATGGATGGGTCCCACCTCATCCTCTCTTCTGTGACTCCAGCTAGGTGCAGAAATCCCTGGTTGCGTTCGTAACCACACTAGCAAGAAGACATAGCGGCAAACCTTTTCATTTACATGCAGAGTTCTGGAAAATTGTGCATCAACAAATGAGATGGTACAGGGCACACAGAGGTACCTGCCCTTATACGAGAACTCTAGAGCTGATAAACCTTTTCCTGGTTTATCTGCCAAAAGAGAAGGGAAACAGCAGGCCTTGCTTTTGCGTGTGGATTTATTCACCATGCTGACCCTGTCAGCTATACTAGACAGAGCGCTGGCATCCCAGCACGGGTACCAGCATCCTGAGCATGCTGACTGTTTCTGGTACCTGCCTCCACTGTCTCCTCTACTAAGCAAATGGGAGGGAGAACTTATTGTGTTGTGCAAAGTGCAGAGAGGTCTCTGTATACCCTCGAGGGTCCCACAGGGGAATTCCTCCATCCCCTTGAAAGTGCTGTCTGCTGAATGGAGACCTGGGCTTGAAATATTTGGGTTTCTCTGAGTGCCTGGAAGCAAACCTGTGAGTGTGGGCACTGGGAAGGGCTGGGGTCGTGGTGCTCTGCCACGGCTTCGGGGTTCTGGAGTACATTGTGACCCCCCCCTCCCCGCACTCCTGCTGCTGTGTCCTGGCAGGCAGAGCAGGCAAAGGGTTGGAGACGTTGTCGTGACTGCAGGGGGAGAAAAACACATCTCCCTGCCGGCTCTTGTTCCTGGAAAATGTCAGCAAACAAGCAAGTGATGCAGGGAGGTGAGCCGTTTGTGGATCTGTAACAACTTCTGGATGAAATTCTGTCAGAGGAACATTGGGGGAAACACGGAGAAAGAACAAAGGTTTTGTCCTGAATGAGAAAGGAGGACAGCGCTTGGGAGCAGCTGTGAGGGGTCACAGCTCTTCAGCAGTGATGAGATGTCCTGATTTTGGCTGGAATAAAGTTAATTTTCTTCCTAGTAGCTGGCATAGTGCTGTGGTTTGGATTTAAGATGAGAATAATGTTGATAACACACTGATATTTTAGTTGTTGCTGATCAGTGTTTATACTAAGTCAAGGCATTTTCAGCTTCCCATCCTGCCCTGCCAGCAGAGGCTGGGGGTGCACAAGAAGGTGGGAGGGAACACAGCCAGGACAGCTGACCCAAAGGGGTATTCCATACCATGGGTCATCATGCCCAGTATATAAACTGGGGAAGTTGGCCAGGGGACACTGCGGCTCAGGATTGGCTGGGCATTGGTCAGTGGGTGGTGAGCAATTGTTCTGTGCATCACTTGTTTTGTATATTCGATTATTATTATTATTTTTTTCCCTCCTTCCTCTTCTGTGCTATTAAACTGTCTTTGTCTCAACCCACAAGTTTTACTTTTCTTTTCTTGATTCCCTCCCCCATCCCACTTCAGCAGGGGGTGGTGAGCGAGCAGCTGCGTGGTGCTTAGTTGCCAGCTGGGGTTAAACCATGACATGAGGCCAGGCTCTTTCTGTTGGGACTGCTGGTTTGTATCCCTGCCTGCGAGAACAGCTTGGTTGTTCCACTGGGTCCTTGTTCAGGAAAATCCTTAGGCAGGTCGTCAAGCCTAGTGAGGAGCCTCCACGAGGACAACTTGTGCATGCACAAGTGCTTTCCTGAAGAGGGAGATTTCCCTCCTGTGGGTGTTAAAAATCCCTTTTCAGAGAGCCGTGCCTCTCCCAAGAGCCAGGCTGTGGGCAGGCAGCCTACCAGCACTGGACTCTGCCTGCAGCTGCCAGGTAGAAATGGGCAGGCAGAGCTTGCCTGCCTTTGGCAAACAAACGTCCTGAGCCTGAGCAATGCCCCAAGTCTGTTAAATCTCCATTTTTCCAGTGGAAAATCATTCTACTGGGAAAATTCTTGACCCTTGTACATCTCTGGTCTGTGTAGAAATCGTGTCCCTGCGCAAGGAGGAGGAAGCGTGGTGGGTGGCTGGGGTCTACCAGCTCCCTCCTACTGACGGGCAAAGCCCAAACCTTTGGTGGCTGCCTGTGGAAGAGCAGGTAATGGCTTTCAAGGGCAAGGCCGCTGCCGGCTCTGCGGCATTCCTCCTCTTCCTCTTCCACTGAGTCTGCCTCGTTGATGTGAGCAGGAGGAGCTCCTGCTCAGTGGGTCTGCTGTGGCCCTGGAGCTGGGCATGCAGGGCTCCCATTGCAAGTGCTCTGCAAATACCCGTGCGGCGGTGGCAGCGGTGGTGGGCACTGCCCGCACCTGGAAGCCCACCCAGCAGCTCCCCGTGCCTGTGGTGGCCAGGACACTGTCCAGACCTGGCAGAGACCCGCCGAAAAGCAGGGAGAGCAGAGCTCCTGGTCATTTAAGACCATGGCAGCAGCTTTGCGCAGCGATGCCTGCCGAGCAGGGAAGGGGAGAGCAGACAGGGAGGCTCCAGCTCCCAAACGGCCTGTCACGCTGGGGTGAAGGATGGGCTCGGCTCGACGTCCACAAACGGCATCTGCGCCGTCTGCCGCAAACGCTGCCAGCGCTCCCTGCCTGATCTGGCAGATGAAAGGCAGCAAACGCTCGTCTCCTCCTGGTGACTGGTGGCTAGTCACGAGAGCCTGCAAACAGGACGGGCTTCTGCTCGACGGCCAGCGTTCAGTGCGCCGTAACTCCGCCGGCAGCGTGTTCGAGAGCTTTGGCAGCAGGGAGTGGATTTTGGTGATTCAGGGCAGCCACATCACCTGAGGCAGCTTCCTGCCCGTCCCCGGTGCCCCTCTGGCTTCACAGAGACTTAAGTGCAAAAGCTTCCAAACTGCTGATGGCGTGTGCAGCGGTACCCAGAACTGCACTCCTGACAGCCACTCTCTGTCAGCTGCACCCCGAGCCTGCCGCTCGCTCGGAGAAAGTGTCAGATCGGGGCCTGAGGGCAAGCATTTTTCTAACATTAGTTTATCGGGACAGCTCTGGAACTTGCCTCCTGAGTATCCCTGTACATTTCAGTTTATATATATAAAATTTGTTATAAATAATACACACACATATATATTTTTTTTTTTTTAGCTCATGTTAAGCACCACAGTTTTGCGCAGTGTTTTTCCCAAGCCTGTCACTCGGGATCCGAAGCAATCCAACAGAATGATTGGTCTCCGTTACTTAGCCAAAGGGTTGGGTTGCCGTACTCGCGTAAGGATGTGGTCTGAGAGTCCCACCGTGAGGATGCGGTGGGGAAAGTGGCATAGGCAGGGAAGGGAGATGGCTGCCTAGGCACAGCCCTGTGCTGCTGAGGCAGTCTCCGAGCGGCTTTGGTCCCTGCTCTGTTCCCTTCCCTCTGCTCCCCTCTGCCTGGGAGGAAAGGGATGAGCCCAGGGAAGACGCGTAGCTCAGACCCTTCAGACAGCGCTGCAGCCTGGGCACGCCCCGGAGAGATCATTAGGTGTAAAATAAGGGGCCAGCATATAAATATGGCAACTGTGCAAAATGCGTTGGAAATAACCTTATGAGGTAGGCTTGCTTTGGAGCAGAGTTAGCATACAGATCTGGTTACTTATTTGGCCTGCTCCCTGTGCTCCCAAGCAGTAGGAATGTAGTTTGTTCCTTTTACCAGGGTATAAACATTTACACTCTCCTTTCTGACCCTATCACTTTGATCTCCTCCATATACTTTTCCAGCAATGCCTACTGGCAATGGAAAAATGCATTAGCCTGAGCTAATTTGTTTTTCCTTTATATACAAGTGCATTAAGTCTTGGGAAATGGGACAGCGAAGTGGGATTGTGGAGCTGCAGGGCAAATCAGTGCATCCGTAACACCGTAACGAGGTTTTCAGGGCGCCTTTGTGGTGGGAGGTAGTGGAGATTTTGGGTCATGATACTTTTACTTCTTAAAAGGATTTGCTTTCTCTTCTTCGGTGCTAAACAGTTTTTGCCATCAGCAAAACAAACAAAAAAGGTGTCTAATTACTCTGCCCTTTCTGAGGGCTGTTTTACATGAGTGGAGAAGATTAAGAGGAAAAGAGAAACTTATGAAAATTTATAAGCGTAATTCATGGGGCCAAACTGTGAGTGAGCATAAATCAGTTGCTCCTTTTCCGGATTCATTCTATCTATCACTTTTGAGCAGTAAAATTTTTGTCTTGCAGTATCTTTTTTTTTTTTTTCCCCTTTTTATTTTCCTGTGTGTGTAGTACTGGAACCTGCATTAAGGTGAGCAAGCAGGTGTGCTGACATTTCTGTTACCTGCTGCCCGTGCTCATCACCAGCCCAAAAGGTGCTCCAGAGGGACATCACCCAGGGTCCCCACCGAGAGGACGGTGTGGCAGCCACCTCAGCAGCGCTGGTTGCAAGGGCAGCAGCAGGGCTGTCCGGATGGATGGGCTCTTCTGACCCGTGGGCTGTGGCCAGGCAGCGCGGGGCTCTCCCTGAGCTGGGAAGCGTTTATGCATGGCTTGCTCCCATTCTACTCCTGGCCATCACAATGTGCTGAGCCACAGATTTGCTGTTTCCTTAGTGACTGATGTATTTTGAATGAAAACAAGGCACAGGGAGGATTTTTTTTTTTTGACACGTAGAAGTCCTGTGCCAGCATGGCTAATTGTGTTGCTAACCGGCTGCAGCAGGCAGCAGCTTTCCTCAGTATAGAGAGCGTGGTCTAAATCCCTGTGAGCAGGATGCACGTTGCCCCCGTGACAAACGAGTGTGAGTTTTCCAGCCAGGCAGGTTAAGATGGAGTGGGTCCATGTGCTCAGGAGTGACTGATTCCGGCACTCATTAAAAGTCATTCATTTCCTCCAGCTAACTTCAGAGATAATTAAAATACCCTTCCATCGTCAGCTGCCTTAAATCCACAGGAAAAATGTAATGTGCAGTACCTGATGGCTGGAGCTGTGCTCAGGCCACGTGTGTCTGCGGCTGACACAATTATCAGAGGAGCCCTTGGCTGTCCTGGGTTTGGACACACCAAATACATGCTGTATTTTACTTCTGAAATGCCTGCACGGGTATATGAATTAAAGACCTATTTCTACACAAAACTGCTGTGTACGCACAGCAGCAATCATTCGCAGAACAAGAAGTGTCAATTTATCATTGCACTGAAACACTTCACAGGGCTCCTCTTGCACGTAAGCCATGTGATGTGGCATTTAGGCAACCTTTCCTTTTTCTTTTCTTTTGTTTTCGCTGCCCTTAAATTGGATATTTATGCATTTCAAACAACACAAACAAGCTGGCAGTATATCACAGCTTTGTTTCTTAATGGGATAACTCCTCTTTTTCTTTTTTTTTTTTTTCATTAGGAAAAAGGTAGCATTAGTAAGACTCCATTACTGTATGTGATTTGAAACTAGTGTCCCTAGTCCCCTGGATAATGCTGGAATGCAAGGTGTGACTAATCTGTGGTGCCCTGTTTCACATGGGATCCAGCCTCCTGGCACCAAGGGGAGCTCAGAGATGCTCTAGCCAGTTCTGAAGGTGTCAGTTGGCCACCTCTGTACAGGACGAGGCTCCAGGGAGATCTCTGGAAAAGGTGCACTCAAATGCTGTGAAAATACAAGAATATCCTACTGCTGAAAATGCTACAGCAGCTGTACATTTCAGGACATCTTTTGATTACTTCTCCACCCTCTCGCTGTTCAGATATCTAAAGGGCAATCCACTGTTTCTTTCCTATTCTGTTACAAAAGTAATAGAAAAGGTTTTATTCCTGGCATTGCTTTTATTTTGGGTAAAATAAAGAAATACTAAAGGAGGGTTCAAATACTGTAATCTGGTTTCTGGTTTTGACAACCATAAGATCATAGTGACATCAGGGAAAGTTTCCTGAATTCTTCGCCTCAACTTCCCATATCTAGAAGGGGAATAATCTACTTCTGTTTTGCAACTCCTCAGACTATGAAATCTAAGGCAAAGAATATGAAGCATCTAGTACAGTAAATTCCTGAGCTCAACTAGCACTTTGCAGCCTTTTGATGCTTATAAAAAACCCTATGGTGGAATTGCCCAAGAGGTAGCTTGCAGGAGGATTTTGGATTAGCCCTGCACTTGAGAGCTTTGTAACCTTTTCAGGGCTGAATTGCAATGAGTAAAAAAATATAAATATTTTTTCTAAGTTGACAGTAGGCTGTTTGCTTTACTCCCATGCAGTGATGTGCTTTGCCCAGCCACACTGAGCTTGGGCTGTGTTGTGGTTTAACCCCAGCCAGCAACTAAACACCACGCAGCCGCTCACTCACTCCCCCCCACCCAGTGGGATGGGGGAGAAAAATCGGGAAAAGAAGCAAAACCCATGGGTTGAGATAAGAACGGTTTAATAGAACAGAAGAAACTAATAATGATGATAACACTAATAAAATGACAACAGCAATAATGAAAGGATTGGAATGTACAAATGATGCACAGTGCAATTGCTCACCACCCGCTGACTGACACCCAGCCAGTCCCCCCGAGCGGCGATATCCCTGCCCCCACTTCCCCGTTCCTATACTGGATGGGACGTCACATGGTATGGAATACCCCGTTGGCCAGTTTGGGTCAGGTGCCCTGGCTGTGTCCTGTGCCAACTTCTTGTGCCCCTCCAGCTTTCTCGCTGGCTGGGCATGAGAAGCTGAAAAATCCTTGACATTAGTCTAAACACTACTGAGCAACAACTGAAAACATCAGTGTTATCAACATTCTTCGCATACTGAACTCAAAACACAGCACTGTACCAGCTATTAGGAAGACAGTTAACTCTATCCCAGCTGAAACCAGGACAGGCTGAAACTTCACTTTTAACGGAGCATTGGGTATAACCCAAAAGCCTGTCTGCTGTCCCAAGACCTTTACAGCTCCTGGGAAAAGGGATGGAGCTGCAGGCTTCAGCATTAATTATGGACATTGTGACTTCTGCAGACTTTCCTACTCTTTGCGCCATGACATTGTGACTTCTGCAGACTTTCCTACTCTTTGCGCCATTAAGTTGAAAAAAAAAAATTATGATTGTGTTTAAAATTAGTTAAAACTAATGTATCACTAAGGTAAATACATACTTTAAAAGTACCTGTAAAGGGGTTTTTAAAGAGGAGTTCAAAGCTGTTTCCTATTACCGCTGCTACAGATGATGCCTGATCATGCAAGAAGTAGATGCTCAGTGTTTCATGGGGTGAAAGCAGTTTATTCTTTTAAGATATAGGCAGAAGCCTCCAATTTAAAAGCACTGAATCCATAGGGAGTGCGATGTCAGGCTACTGTCTTCCTCCTGGCGCTCTGTGGCCGGAGATGCTGAAGCACTTCCTAGCAGCAACAGGCAGTGGCAGCAGGACAGGGGCAGGGTGGAGGAGGAAGGTGCTGCACTCAGGGAAGCCCCACAGAGCAGAGGCAGAGCCTGAGATCCCAACTGCAAGCCTGTCTCTCGCTCTGTCCTCTTGCCCAGCCAGCTGCCGCAGGCTTGCCAAGACTATCCTCCTGATTTTGTGGTGCCGCGCTCCGTCTTGGGGGTGAAGACGCAAATCAAAGTTGTCATGCTTGTTTGGGTGACGATGCACACGGGCCCTGTGACGCTGCCAGCAGCTCGGCAGAGCCCCTCGCCTGCCCCTCGCTGCCGAGCCAGGGCATGAGGGGCAGCCAGGCGCGGAGATGGCAGCCCTGCCAGCACCACGGCACACGCCTTCGGGAACCGGCAGCACGCCGGTGGAGATCCAGAGGCCTGGAGCATGGTTTTGATTAAGACCTGCTGTTTTCCCAGCGCTCTTCCGAGACAGCCGCTGTTGTGGCTTGCAGTGTTTCTCACGGTGTGGGTGAACTGGGAGCTCCATGACTGCAGGCTCTGAGCTGGGTGGCTCAGCAGCCTCTGCCAGCTTTGGCCACACACTGGTGCAGGCTTAACCCATTAGGGGAGTCTCCGCTCATTAGCAGCGTCATTAGTGGTTGCAGGCAGTGCGTGCTTTCTCAGAAGGTGACCACAACACAACCTGGGCTGGTGTATGGGTGTCCTGCAGGCAACAGTGGATGTAGCATGGATTATCCTGGGCTCCAGCATGGGAAACCGTATGGTGTCCTTCGGTCAGCAGGCAGCTCTGCTTCTGCCTTAGGACGCGTCTTCCTCCTCCTGTTTGTCCAGCTTCATTCATGATGGCTATAAAACACAGCAGTATTTAGAGGTCTGAAGCGCATGGTCTTATTGAGAGGTAATTGCAAATACTAACTTTCTTCTCCAAATCTTGTTGTTCCTGCCATCAGACCCCTGTCACTGCCAGGATCTCAGCTGAAGCAGCTGTACCAAGGGTGAAAGGATAAGTCATAAAGGGACACTTTTTGTCTAAAGTGAAAGGCTTAATCACAATGGGATGTTTTTGCCCCTGATCTCCCTGAGGTCAAGCAATAGTCTGAATTCATCCCTGTTGTAGCGAACTGAGTTGAGGATTGTGTCTAGTCATAGCATCCTACCATTTGACTTGTAACTGGGATCCATTTGTCCTGTTAAGATAGAAAATCTCCTGAGCCAGCTGCCCACTTAAAAACCAGGCCAGCAAAGCTTAGTCCACGCTGGTTACAGGTTACGGCATGCTAACGTCCTGACTGTACCTGCTGCTTTACGGCTTGATGCTGTTTTTCCTTCTTCCCAGACCCAATTCTCTCTCAGCAGAAGATGCATTCTCAGGTCCCAGCTTTGTGTAGTAAAGAAAATGTAAAGCCTTATTAAAAGCCTGTGCCTTCTTTTATAATGCAGCTAGCATTGTCTTGGAAAACCAAACCAAGGAATTAGTAAAACCAAAACTATTAAAAGAGCCAAAAGTATTATTAAAACCACTATAGGCAACTCAGCTGCCTCTCTGTAAATAACAGCTTGCAGATGTGCAGAATGAAGTGACTCTGGTGTTTTGCAGTTCAGCTAAACTCCAAATACTGAGTGTCACTGAGAGAAGAGCGGGCTTGGAGACACGTCCTTGCTCTCCTGCCTGCCCCAGCCAGGTAGAAGAGATCATGCTGTGGATGTGGCTCATTGATTCCCTCGCTGACTGCCCCTCTCCAGAGCTTCCCAGTGGCTGCGTTTCTGCCGGCTGCAATACCCTGAGCGGGGTCTGTGGGACGTGGTGGCAGAGACTGGTCTTGGTGCCTAAAAGTAGCATTAGGTCTTCCAAGTGCCTGGCCCCCAGGTACACCCAGCTCTTATGGAAACGTGATGCCTGTTGCTGCAGCTCTGCTCTTTTCTGGTGTTTGCCTTCCCACCCCTGCACTGCCTGCTCTTTGCAACATCATCTCTCTGAATTCTCTTCACTTGGAGAGGAACGTTTCTGGTTTGCCTGCAAAAAAAAAAGCCACTCTCGTGCAATCTGCTTTGAAGAGTGAAAAGAGAAGGCTGGGACGGTGTTAGCATCGGAGCCCAGGGAAACTCCAGCCAGGTTGCTCTCTGTGCAGTTGGTGCCCCCAAGCCCAGCCGGACCCCACTCTGCTGCTGCACCAGAGCTTCTCCCAGGTGAAACAAGCTGCGCTGACCCTCTGCTGCAAACAGCTCCATGCCTGCCCAGCGGCGACACTGGTCAATGGGTAGGTGAGGGCAGAGCTGGCAGGCTCGAAGCATGGCAGCCTGCAGTCTGTAAGAAATTTAATTTATTTCTCTGCTGCCCTGTGCCCACCACCTCTCCTTACAGAGGAGGTGGAAGGAGATCACCATTATCTGCCTGCAACCCATGATGCTAGCTCATTGACCTCTTTGCTTTGCTGCCTGGGAGCACAGACCAGCTCGAAGCACAACAGACTATTTTCTGTGCCTCGTGTTGTAGACAGAAGGAGAACGCTCTGCCTGGAGACCCGGCCGGCGCTGCCTCTGCCCAGCTGCTCAAGATGCCGAGGAGGGGGACCAGCACACGGCCATACCCTATCATTTATGTCCCCTGACCAGCCACTGCAGCTATGAAATCCTGGCTACCTGAGCCGTAAGATTGAGCGCGATGTTCACCTGCCTTTTAAACAAGGTAATTTCCTATTTGGGACTGCAGAGAGATTTCAAAATTGTAGTGCCTATCTCTATCCCCTCCCTCCTTTAAAGCGTGCGAAACAGGCGGAAAGAGCCCTGTTTTGTGAAGTCTCACAGTTCTTAAGTCAACCTCAGGATTTTGGGGCCTTGACTCATGATTTCTGAATAGCTGGCGCTGGCAGCTCTGCATTCATTGGCTTTCTGCCCAGATGACTGACTATAAAAAGACATGTTTAGATTTTTTGCGGCATTCATCATTTGTTTCAGAAAATACAGCAGCATGTTTTTGGGCAGACCCAAGTATGGTAATTGCAATGCTTCTTCTCTATCATCTCTGTTGGAGACAAAGGAATGACCCAGATTCCAACACCTTTTTCTTACCCCAGCCCACACCTGACATCAGGGATACATCTATTAAGGCTGTTGAAACCTTTCTAACTCTTACTGTGCTGCTTATGATATTTTAATGTCCTTCCGAAAGTCCCAACTCTCCTGGGATTAGGTGGAAGTCTCTGCTTTTGTACCTTAAAAAAAACCCCGCAACTTTTTCTGGGAAAAAAAGAATTGAAGAAAAGAAAAACCCAGCCATTGTGGTAATGGACAAATAAATAGTTAAAAATCAAGAGGTTTACTTTTTTCAAGTGTGCTGACGCAAGGTATGACCCTGGTGGCTCACGAGGAGTGCAGGCAGCATCAGGCTCTCCCCCCTGAGAGCACACAAGGTAGAGAAATTTCTGAGTACAAAGCAGCTGCACCCCAGGTGAGGAGCAACCCTCCATCTCGGGGCTGCCGGAGGTGGGGGAGTTACCCATCCTTTCCCAGGCCGCACCGATGGGCTCGTACTGGGACATTTTGTATGCAGCTTTATTCCATTCACATCAAAGTATGTGACTGTAGAGAGAAGGAAGAGAGCTCTGGGAAGAGATCAAACAGCCTCTCTCCTCATGCAGCCTGACCCTTTGGTAACTGATGTTCTCCCACAAGAAGTCCTTGTTGGAATAAGCTGTTTCTCCCACTAAGGTGAGGACCTGAAGAGCCCCTGTGTCAGCTGGTGTGAGACAGCCATGTAGCGTAACAGCCCTTCCCTCCCAGCTCCGGTGGGTAGCCCTGGGAGAAGGTGGATGTAAGCTGCGTGCCCTCGGGCACAGGGTGCTGGCAGTGGGGCAGCTCCGTGCCCCCAGCTGTGCTGGCCCCGGTGCGGCAAGGGCTCCGCACCTCCCCTGCCCCGGGATCTGCTGCTTTCTGCCAAGTCTCGTGTGCCGGCTCCCAGCCAGGGGCTTTTTGCAGCAGTGCTTGCTTTCATCCTTTCGTGTTTATTCTGCCCTTCTCCCTTACCCTGCTCCCACGTCGTGTCGGCCCCACCAGGACCTTTGGTTGTCCAAAGAGCTGCCAAGATCCTTCAGTTCCTCCCATGGCCACGGACGACTGTCACAGCAGCACCGGTGATGTGACATTCCCCTCCTCCGCCCCGCTCCTCATCAGCTGTCCCCATCACCCCACCAGCCCTTCCATCCCTCGGCAAAGGGATGTGTCAGGGCCCTGCCAACTCCTTCCTCTCCCCATCTTCTGCCAAAACAGGACAGGGGCATTGCCAGGGCTTTTCCTGATCTTTGCCTGAAAGACTCCATCCCATGGCCCAGCAACAAACTCCTCCATCCTTCCACGTGGTCTGTCCATGCACCCTACCACAGCAGTGCAATCCAGAGTCTCCTCAGCTTCATCTGCCCAACCTTTTGAGCTATGGCCATGAGAGCTGGGGGCTCTCTTAACCCCTTTTGACAGGTTGTCTGAAACATCATTCTCTCTTTTTCCTTTTCTTTTACCCCTCTCAGCTAAATACCACTGATTTAAGCGGCCACTGCTCAGGACCACTGCCCGAGGCTCTGCCATCTCTTTGGTCTGTGCTCAGCGGCTGAGACCCAAGGAGCATTGATCCTGTGCGAGATGGGAGAAGCCACCTGCGCTCAGGTGAAGAGGTGGCAAGGTGCTTGGCTGCCAGTTCTACTGTTTGGTGTAAGAGACACGTGTGCTCCTTTCCCCTAAAAAGGGGCTGTCAGAGACCTCTCTGACTGCAGCCAGTGAAAGCTCTGCCACCAACATCTTCGTTAAACAGCATGTCCAGGAGGAATGGGTCTGGGCAGGACCAGAAAGGTCTCACCAGCTCTACTTGCCTCCATCCCAATAGCTTCTTACAGGTCCCCTGGTCTGGGCTCCGTGTCCTCCCCAGGCAATCTCCTTTTTGTGCTGTTAGCTTTCCTGTTGCAAAACTTTTCCTAATGTCTAGGCTGCACCTCCTTCGCTATGACTAACGCCCGTTACCACTTGTCCCGTTCACCACGGGTGTAGAAAACAAATTATTCACTTCTCTTTGAGGCAGCCTTTTACGTACTTAAAGCTTGCTTTTGCAACCTCCCCTCTCTGCCCCCTCTACTTCTCCTGTGCCCTAGCCGCCTTTTTGCTGGACAAAACAGTCCCTTCTCCTTCAGCCTCACCTGGTAATTCACGTCTTCTGGGCCTCTGCTCATGAAACCTCTGCGGCATGAGCGTGAGGCTTGGCACAGTGCTGTGTGAAACGACTTCCAGCCTGAGGAGTGCTTCTCTGCTGACATTAGTGTGTGTGTTTTTAGGATGAGAGATGAAGGGATGGCAGACTCGCTTTGCATGACAGGATCTTCTGAAAATCTCCTTTAGTCGAGGCTAAACAACATGGTGGCATCTGCAGAGAGGACTCTACCAGGTCTCCACCCTCAGGGAGAAGTGGAGAAGAAACTGGCTATGGGCAGTTGGCATGAGGCAAGGGAAGTGGATGTGCGTTTTTAGTTTGTGGGTATATATATGTGTGTGTATCTGCATATAAATTAGAACTTGTGGTGGGTTTTTTCTTTTCTATTAAAATATTCATAGGCTTGCTAAATCTTGCATTTCTATCTCATGAGATACAGGGAACTTTAAAGTCTAAGTTCTTGTAGTCAAGAGGATTTAAATTCTTTTTTTGTCAGATGTTTCTGCTATTTTCCAGTCATTTCTACCCCTTCTGACTGAAGAGAATAACACTTGAAAATGTGACTGACTATACGTTCAAGTGGCAGGAGGCAAAGAAAAGAATCCACTTATTCTCTTAAAAGAAAAGAATCCACTTATTCTCTTAAAAGAAAAGAAAACCAACCCACTTAGTTTTTCTAAGTCAGAGTCATGATTTTACTGCAGCTTGATTCATTACTGCAGAATACTCCAGCTCCCGCCACTAGCCAGCCTGGTGGCTGTCAGGCCTTGTAATTACCTTAACTTCTGACACGTTAACTGGTTTACAGCTTTCTCTGAAGCAAACCAGTCTGGCGACGTCTAGCTCTCCAAAGCAATTCACGCAGCCTCTTTCCTGAGGCCTGGCAGCCTCACCACCACGACACCACAGGGAAGTTTTGCGACCAGCCCGTACCCAGCTGCTCCTCAGAGCGGGGCTCGCAGCACCCCGTTCCTGCTGACCCCGGCCCACGGGGCTGGAAACACGAGGCCACTGTGCCTCTGGCAGAGGCTGCACAGAGCAAATCCACGCTCTCAGCTGCTAACGCTCAGCGAGCTGGAGGTGTCGTGGCGGCCGGGATAGGAGCAGCTCAGGGCTGGGAAGGGTTTCCTACCCATGCTGCTCTCACATCCCACTATGGCAGCGTAGATGTTGCCGTACTGGGGAAATAGAGAGGATGACCGGAGCTGGCACGCAGCGCCTAGACTCCTTATGTGTCTGTTCACCATGCGCAAGGATCTCTGAATAGGTAAAATAAGCTGCAAGAGACCAGAAAAAAGATACTGAGGTCAGGCCAGAAGGAATGACTAACTGGCATGTGACGGGAGAAAATAGCAATGGACTGAAGAGGAGGAAGAATAAGCAAGGTCATGAGCAAACACAGGTTTCTCCCATTGCTCTCCTCCCTGTTGTTGTCCCCTGCACCTCGGTTCACCTGCCCGCACATGGTGGCTGCTCTGCAGAGGCACAGGTGGGAGCTGGTGTTTTCAGTAGAGTATTTAGCTGGCTTTGAACTACCAAGGTGTTCCTGCACCCTAATCAAAGCAATTAACAGCCAAACCACTCTGAGCAGAAAACAAGTGAGCTCTGGGAAAGAGAGGACATCGCTTTGGGGTTGATTTCCACCCTGCCTGCCCTACAAAAAGAGAAGGAGCTGGGGTAGGAGAGCACTCTCGTGCTATGTGTTGTCAGTGTTGGGCTCTTTGGGATACAGCTATGTCACCCTAAGCAACTCAGTCTGTGGTTTTCTTATCAATGGTAAATAAACATTTTATCTTTGTACTGCTGGGATATGCTAAGCAATGTGTTAGGCTAGGTGACCGCTCTGTCCTCCAATTAATAAATTATTTGCTCACTTTAAAACTCTTGCTATTTCTTCTCTGCCTGTGATATTCAGGCAGCAATGAAGCAAGTGTCGTTTTAACCATCAGTGAGTGTGCTGCAATAAGGATCACTAATTGTTGTGTGACAGTGGTGCTGCTGAGCCGTGACTGAGCTTGAGCACATTGAGAAAGGCCAGCCCTGGCCTTGAGCAGTTGTAGGAGAGGAAAGTGCAATGAGTGTGGAGGGAGTCGTGGTGCAGGTCAGCGTGGGGACAAGGCAGAGCTAGGAATGGAAACCTGTTCTCTAGGCTCCTCAGTCCAAAGCCTGCCTATCCTGCCCTACCCCTGCCGGGGCTGTTGTCCCTGGAGCAGGCTGGTGGACTTTGGGGTTTAAATGTGGAGAAGTCATAGCTCTTTCCACTGCAAGTGGAGTGGGTTAGGGGCTGGTCGTGCAAGCAGTTCTCTGGCAGACCTGATGAGATAGCGACTTCTGGCAGCGCAGAGGTGACAAAAGGTTGGAGGTGGCTGTCACTGCCGCTGGCACCACGTATGCACATCAGGTGGCTCAGAAATGCAGCTCGGCGTGGCCCGTGCAGGAGCAGGGCTCGGGCCAGCCTCGTGCTCCTCGGGAGTCCTTGCACAGCAGTAGGGTTTTGCAGAACAAGTATTTGGCGTTAGGTTTTTATTAACGCTTACTCCATTTTATTAGTATTTTCATCATTTGTTTCACTGTTGGTTGTTGTTTTTTCTTTAATTGGCTCGCAGCAGATAGTAGGAGATTAAGTTAGTGGATGTACTCTGAGGAAGAAGTTCTGTATAATTAGCATAGGCAGCATTCACTGGGAATAGTAAGTACTTTAATTGCTTAATGATTACCACTCGCCTGTCCTACCCCCATAAGAAACTAGCCTGAAACCACTTCCATGTAGTCTTCCTTTCTTAACCTTTGGCTTTTGAGAGCTTGGAGCAATAACGTTTGCATGGCCAAAAATAAAGTCTCCTGTTCATTAAAAAGCAAAACCTGCTGAGCTGTTAGGTGGACTGTTGGCTCTGTGATGCCAAGCAGCCCTTGCCTGTTCAGTCAGTCACTTGCCTACAACACCAGGTGGGCAAAGTACCATGCAATAGGCAATTTGCTTTTTCCATTTAGCTGCTTAATTGCCCCCCCCACAAATTTCCACTAGCTTTCCTTCCCGTTACTTGAGGTCAGGAAAGCCTTTCCTGCTGGGGACTTCTGGAAGTGATTTGAAATGTCAGTCTGGAAGAGGGATTCCTGCCCAGTGGAGATGCAATGTTTCCACCTCAGATGCTGCACCAAGCTGCCTTTGAATGACCATAGCAAACTTTCTGTTTACTGAAGGGGTCAGGTCATTAATTCATCATTAGGAATGGTAATTCCTGGCTGTCAAAGGGGTTTTCAGAGTAACCTAGGTGTGTCTTGCTTGAGGTGACCTGCTGTGGCTGCTGTTGGCAGTATCTGCTCCAAGCCTGTGATGCAATTACTGAGCTGTATTGACCTAGCAATTTCACTTTAAAATTCAGACATCTTTAGACCTGTGTCATTTTAAGAGCTGGTATCCCAATAGAGATTTAGCAATTTGATTCAAAATGTAGGTGAGGTATGTGGATCCATGTGATTCTGCCATAAATGTTAAGTGCACTCTGCTGTGGATGTGCTGTTAAACATCATGTAGAAAAGCTGTGTGGGTTTGAGTTTTTGTTGGTTGGTTGGGGTTTGCTTGTTAACATTGTGCAATCAAGGCTGTGATGAACTAGTGAAGGGTAGATGCAGCATGTGGCTTCATTTCAAAGGTGTGTAGTCACGTAATTTCTCCTCCACCACAGAGATGGTACACCTGGCTAACATTACAGCATGTGATAACTTGTGGTCCACCAAAGAGAAGCAAAAGCTCTTTGTTCATCTGAAAAGGAAGCATTCGCAGCTCTGCTACAGGGCTCAAGAAACACAATGCACGGCTCTGTTCTAGCTCTCTCTAAGGCAAGTGAATATAAGTTGACCAGATGCAGTTTACATGCACTCCTTTGGCTGAGTTCACCATAAGCCTTTAGAAACTTGCTGTGAACTTAAACCTGAGTATCAAACACTTTATCTGGAATTAATGGGGGGGGAAGTTTTGTTTGTTAGCAGAAAGAATCGATAATATAGCACAGTGTCTCTGTGAAAGCCAGAATATTACCAAAATATTACAGTATTTTCGCCCCTAATTCTAAGTGAGTCATGGTATGATAGCATCTAGGAGCAGGTTCTGCCGAAGAAATGGTGCCTGGCAGGCTGCTTGGAGCCACTGACCCTGCTGGGGAGGAGCTGGCTGGTGTGGTGTGCTTGCAGAGACTCTGCCACGAGGTTTTGCACAGGGGCTGCTGATACAGGAGGAGGGCAGGGGCTGAGCCGCAGGGGATGTGAAGGGGTGAGCCGCTACTCAAGAAAGCTCCTTGGAGAGGTCTGAGCCATCCTCGGAGATGGGCGAGTGCAGGGAAACACCCATGGCCGTGTTAAACTCTCATCCCATCCCGTGGTCACAGGCAACCGCGTTGGCCCAGGGAAAGGACGTGGCAGCCCTTGCAATGGTTCAATAAATATTCTCTTGGCCTTTTTGAATGGCAGTGCTGTACTGAATGGAGATGCTCCTCCAAAGGTCTTGGCAAGATCCAAAAAAGGGAGTGGGAACCCTATGAATAGCAAGGACAAAGTGACTGTAATTAATGACAAAACCACTTTTGGCTAGACACTAAAACTCATGAAGCAGGGTTTAAAATAGTCTCTAACTTTGAAAGATTAGGATAAAATTTAACCAGGGGGAGACTATCTGACATCTGCCTTTAAAAGGCTCTTACTCCTTTTGCCATATGCCATGCTGGCCAAGACCAGGGCTCTGTTTAATTTTAAAAAAACCCACAAAACCAAACCAAAACCACCCCAAACCAAACTGAACCAAAGCACCCCACAATTTTTGTTCATGCTGCTGTGCTGCACCTTTCCCTTTTGGAAAGAATAAACCTGTAAGTTTCTGTTCTCCGTAGCCTCCCAAAAATAGAGGCTGACCTCCTGGAGGATGCAGTAGGCGTCCTTCTGCTCTCACCTTATCTCCCAGCATCTCTCGTTGACTTAGAGCTCCACCCTAATGGCCGAGACCCGAATGCTTGGTTTTAGTAATTGGTTTTCCCTAAATACTAGAAGTAGCATTTAATCTTTGTCTCTTGCAGTGATTTACACTTCTTGAAAATGAAATTTGATCCTAGGTTAACAGTAAATAGAAGTTAATTATAGGGAATCACAGTTCAAAAACCTGAAGCTTAAACATGCACATGGGTACGCACACTCTGCTTTATGTGCACACAAATACATGCCCCTTTGTGTTCATCCATGTGCAAGGCAATCGCTATCCTAGGAATCTCCAAAGTGCTGCTTTTAAGGAGGGCTTAGTGCACTATCCAAACCAAATGGACTCTGTTATTATCATTTGTCTGTGTATTAATGCACTGCCTGGGGGCAGATCCCATTCAATGGAATTTGCTTCTTTTACTGTGTGAAAGAATAGTCCCTGGGCGGGTCTTGGTTTTACCCAGGTGTGTGTGTTGTTCAACAGTGCCCACTGAATCCTCTCTCCAGAGAGAGACGAAACATCATATGCCATGACAGACGGAGGAAGGGATATAAACCTCTCTACTCTGTGTGACATCTATGGCATGGGGAAGTTATCCCTCGCCCGCATCTTTGTGAGGTTTCTTCATCTCTTCCTGAAAGACCTGGTGCTGTCCCCATCACACCAAGGGCGTTGTTCCAGACGGCCTTGATAACATCTGGCAATTCCTGTTTCTGCATCGTGCTTAAGCAGGATACTTTTGTCCAAAAGGATGGAGGTGCTGCCGCTCTCTCTGGGCATGGTGGAACGAGTAGCAGCCACCGTGCTCTCTCCTGGGCTGTTTGTTCCCCACCGGCGCTGGAGCAGCAGCGGGACGGTCTCTGCAGGGCACTGGCTGAGGCAGGGGCGGGCACGGCTGCCTGTTCCCATTGCCACTGGCTCCTGTCACAGCAACCAAGGCTTAGCTCTGCAGGGACAGCAGCCAAATAGGATGGGCTGCGGGACTGGAGACCTCATCCCTGTGGGGAGTAAGGAGCAGCGTGCCAGCTGCAGGGAGGACATCGGAGGAGCGATGCGGCTCCGGCACCGGCCCAAGGCCCTGTGGTGGTGGTTAGAAGGACTCTGATCCCCTTCTGTGCTGGCAGCAAGGGACCTGCCCAAACTGTGCTCTGGTGGTCCCTCCAGTGACCAAGATGAAGTGCTGGGTGCTGGATAACAGTACAACCTGGGTTCATGGGAAGAGTTAAACAGCTCTGTGCAGAAAAAGAGGGAGCTGAGGAAGGGGAGGGTGTAGCGAGGGCCAGGAGATGCTCTGTGAGCAGGAGTCAGACTGGAGGAATGTGACGTGCAGGTTCTCTGGGGTAAGACGTAAAGACAACTGAGAATTCGTGGAAGCTGCAATGCAGAGGGTGCTTTTGATATTGCAAAAACGGGCACGGAGAGCCAAATTCTTGAGGTTAGATACTAGCCTGGGTTTAAAAAAAAAAAAGCTTCCCCCCCTTCTGCTTTTTGTTTCATGCTGTCATACATGATATTTTTTCCGGACTTGTGCTCTCAGGAAAAGTGCTGCTAATACAGCCAACAGCTGGCAGGAAAGGCAGTTTATTTCTGGGCTGTTATCAGTCTGGCTGCTGCAACTCCTCTGCTGCCATGTCTTGTGATAGTGTTGCCGAAATCCGGAATAAAACTCCTTAACAGCAATGAGAAGTTAAGAAGCAGGCACTCCTTTATTGCAGCGCTGGGCACACGGGGGATCGCTCCACCTATCGTGTGCCCAGCGCTGCAATAAAGGAGTGCCTGCTTCTTAACTTCTCATTGCTGTTAAGGAGTTTTATTCCGGATTTCGGCAACAGTTTTGGTGACCCAGGTGGGACCTTGTGAGTGAGACTGGACGAGATCGAGTGGTGATCGAACTCCAGCCGGCACCAAGGGATTCTCGGGGGGAACCATCGCTCTCGACTCGCAAAGCTCCTCGCAACGTTCCCTGGAGAAAGGGTAAGGCACTTCTTCTTTGGAATTTGTTTGGATAGCCTGCCCGTAAGGCGCGGCGAAAGCTTCGCAGGGTTGGGGCTCAGAGGGTACCCGTTTGTGGAGAAGCCTAGGCGTCTGCCCGTAAGTCATAAGCGAAAGCTATTGCTGGGTTGGACATTTGTGTATTTGGGACAATTGTAATTTGCATTTGTTTGGTATTTGGTTTTTGGTTTTTGATATTTGGTATTTGGTTTTTGGGTTTTGATATTTGGAACTTTGATAATTGATATTTGGTGCATTTGGTATTTGATATAAGCATAATGGCATTAGCCAAACTATTTAAGAGTAAGAGTATGGGAAATATAACCACTGATGAAAAGATACCAAAAACATCACCATTGGGATGTTTATTGGCACATTGGAGTGAATTACATGATGATTTACGTAAAAGTCAAATGATTGAATATTGCAATCATTGGTGGCCTTTGTATGTTTTGGAAGATCAAGAAAAATGGCCAACAAATGGAACTTTAAGTTATAATACTATATTACAGTTAATGTTATTTTGTAGGAGAGAGGGTAAATGGAGTGAAGTGCCATATGTGGATCTGTTCTTTTATTTGAGGCAGAGAGCGGATTGGCAAAAAGAATGCAAGTTAATTAGTCGAGACAATTTGGTGGTGACATTAACTTCAGAAAATAAGAAAGTTAAGAGTTGTTGTTCAGCTTGTGATATTGGAAGGAGGTGCATTAGATGTACGGTGCCAAAGGAGGATGAAATGGGACTAGAATTAGAAATAGCCCCACCAAGGGAGGAACAGGATCTCTCTCCCTCACATCCACGAGAGAGGAGTATTGAGTCAGAGAGAATAATAGAACCGGATAGTACTAGAATGAGGGAAGAAGCTGATGAGACACCAGAAGTAGTAGTTCATACCCCAGTGTCTCGGAGAACTCGTCAGCAATCTCAATTGTTGGCTCCCTTGAGACAGGGAGTGGGACAGCATGGGCCAGTATATGTCAAGGTGCCGTTTTCTATTATGGATTTGATGGCATGGAAACAGGCAGCAGGGGTTTATAGAGAAGATCCGGAGAGAGTAGGAAGGGTTGTAGAAACAATTATTAGAACTCAGGATCCCGATTGGAATGATTTACAAGTAATATTGGATAATTTATTGGATAGTACTGAAAAACAGATGGTATTAAAAACTGGAAAAGCACAAGCAGAGGCAGCACTTATGAATGAAACGCTTTCTGGGACTTTGGAACAGAGTTTTCCTTCAGGGGATCCCCAGTGGGATCCAAATGACACTGTACACAGGAGAAGGTTAACTCGATATCAAAAATGGGTATTGTATGGAGTAAAGCATGCAATGCCGAAAGCTTTGAATTGGTCTAAATTATATGAGATAAAGCAAGACAAAAATGAATCTCCCTCTGTGTTTTTAGAAAGATTGAAGGAAACCGCTAGAAAATATACTGATTTGAAATTGGAAACAGAAGCAGAACAACAACAATTGGCTTCGATTTTTATGGGACAGTCGGCGCCTGATATAAGGCGGAAACTCCAAAAATTGGAGGGAGAGGATTCAAGAAATTTAAATAAAATGTTAGAGGCAGCATGGAAAGTCTATAATAATCGAGAGAAAGAAGAAGAGCAAAGAAAAGAAAAGAAAGAAAAGATTAGAGACAGTAGGTTAATAGCTGTCTTAACAGGGAATGCAGCAAGAGGAAGAGGACGAGCTCGGGGAAGAGGAGGTTTTAGAAACTTTGGTAACCAGGAACCTAATGCACCTCTAGGAATGAATCAGTGTGCATATTGTAAGGAGGATGGACATTGGAAGAGGGATTGCCCTAAATTACAAACAAATCAGCAGGAGGCTGCAAAAATGATGACTTTAAATGAATGAAGGGGACCGGAGGGGAACCCAGCTGAACCTCTGGTTACAATTAAGCTGGGAAATGATAAAGTTGAATTTTTAGTTGATACGGGAGCAGTATATTCTGTTTTGAATACTTATAAAGGGAAATTGGGAAATAAAACAGCGAACATAATTGGAGCGACTGGGAAACAGGAGACTAGACCATTCTTTCAACCCCTTGATTTAAAATTTGGAAATAAAGCAATTACACATGAATTTTTGTATGTACCAGAATGTCCGATACCCCTGTTGGGTCGAGATTTGTTATCCAAATTGAATGCACAGATAGCTTTTGAGGGAGGAGAAATTCTTTTAAAAATACCAGAATCAAAGACAGGAGAAATACTGATGATACAGGAGAAGGTTAAGATTCAGGAGATGCCACAAGAAGTTGATGATGCTGTGATCCCTACAGTTTGGAACACAGAGATACCTGGAAAATCTAAAATGGCACAGCCTGTAAAAGTAGAACTGAAGGAAAATGTGAAACCAGTGAGATTAAAACAGTATCCAGTTAAACCTGAAGCTAGATTGGGAATCAAGAAATTAATTGATAAATTTTTGGAATATGGAATCTTAGAGGAGTGTGAATCTGAATATAATACTCCAATTTTACCAGTGAAAAAGCCATCAGGAGAATATAGATTAGTACAGGATCTGAGGGCGATAAATCAGATAGTGAAAGACATACATCCTGTAGTGGCCAATCCATATACACTTTTAACAGCTCTAGGGGAGAATCACCAGTGGTTTACAGTGCTTGATTTAAAAGATGCTTTCTTTTGTATACCCCTGGAAGAAGGAAGTCGAAAATTATTTGCTTTCGAGTGGGAAAATCCAAAAACAGGACGAAAAACACAATTGACATGGACAAGATTGCCGCAAGGATTCAAGAACAGTCCAACAATTTTTGGGAGCCAATTAGCAAAAGAACTTGAGATGTGGAAACGAGATGGTCCCAAACCTGGACATTTGCTCCTACAGTATGTAGACGACATATTGATAGCAACAGAGGAGAGACCAGCGTGTATAAAGGTAACAATTGATCTTTTAAACTTTTTGGGGTTAAGCGGATACAAAGTCTCTAGAACTAAGGCCCAGACAGCAAAACAGACTGTGATATATCTGGGTTTTGAAATCTCACAAGGGCAAAGACAGTTGGGAACAGACCGCAAAGAAGCTATTTGCAGTATTCCGGAGCCGAGAAATACCCACGAATTGAGAACCTTCTTGGGAATGACTGGGTGGTGTCGACTATGGATAATGAACTATGGTCTGTTGGCTAAACCATTATATGAAGCTCTTAAAGGTCCACCATTTGAATGGGGTCCAGATCAGCAGAGAGCTTTCAAGAATCTAAAACAGGCCCTGATGACGGCACCAGCCCTGGGACTTCCGGATCTGACTAAAGACTTCCAGTTATTTGTACATGAGAAACAACACCTTGCACTGGGAGTGCTGACTCAGAAGATGGGAAGTTGGAAGCGACCGGTTGGATACTTTTCCAAACAATTGGACTTTGTAAGTAAAGGCTGGCCTGCTTGTTTGAGAGCAGTAGCAGCCACTGTGATGATAATACAGGAGGCCCGAAAATTGACTTTGGGAAGGATGATGGTGGTATATGTACCACATATGGTGATATCAGTGTTAGAGCAAAAGGGGGGCCATTGGCTCTCCCCAAGCAGAATGATGAAATACCAGGTAATTTTGATGGAGCAAGATGATGTACTTTTGAAAACCACTAATTTGACTAATCCTGCAGTCTTTTTGAGTTCTATACAGGAAGAAGGACAACTGGAACATGATTGCCTGACTACCATTGAGTATGTATATTCCAGTCGAGAGGATCTGAAGGATGTACCTATGGACAATCCAGACTGGGAATTGTACACAGATGGTAGCAGCTTTGTTGAAAATGGAATCCGCTATGCAGGATATGCGGTAACAACTGAAAAATCAGTTATAGAAGCCAACGCTTTGCCAAACACAGCTTCAGCTCAGAAGGCGGAACTAGTGGCTTTGACAAGGGCTCTAGAATTGAGTGAAGAAAAGAAAGTGAATATTTGGACTGATTCAAAATATGCATTTGGCGTGGTCCATGTCCATGGGATTTTATGGAAGGAAAGAGGACTATTATCTTCTCAGGGGTCCAACATTAAATATAAAGAGGAGATTTTACATTTACTACAAGCAGTTCGGAAACCAACTGCAGTAGCAATCATGCACTGTAAAGCACATCAGTCAGGGAATACAAAAGAGATTGTAGGGAACAGATTAGCAGATAAATCAGCTAGGGAAGCAGCCAAAAGGAATGCCCTACAAATGGCATTAATTCCTACAAAAACTATTGCAATACCAAAGGAAAAACCTAAATATTCAGAGGAGGATGAGAAATTGGGGAAATTATTAAATGCAAGGAAAAATTTGGAAGGGTGGTGGGTGACATCAAAAGGACAAGTAGTAATTCCACCATTTGTAATGAGGGAAATAATACAGACAAAACATAAGGAATGTCATTGGGGGGCAGAAGCATTAATAACTCTTTTGAAAAGGCAAGTGATATCAGTAAAAATGCTAGAAATAGCTAAAATGACAACTGCGAAATGTGAGATATGCTTAAAGAATAATCCAGTTGTAAAAAGGAAAGTTCAAATGGGAATGTTGAAATCAGGAATGGAACCAGGGGATTATTGGCAAACAGATTTTTCGGAGTTACCTCGACAGAATGGGTATCGATACATTCTAGTGGGGGTTGATACTTTTACAGGATGGCCGGAAGCCTTTCCCAGTCGAACTAATCAAGCAAAGGAAGTCATTAAATGGTTATTACAAGAGATTATCCCGAGATTTGGGGTACCTATTGGAATCTCATCTGACAGAGGTTCCCATTTTGTTGCAGAAGTGGTCCAGGGTGTTAGTAGAATTTTAGGAATTACGTGGGACTTGCACACACCTTGGAGACCACAATCTAGTGGGAAGGTGGAAAGAATGAATCAAACATTGAAAAGACAAATTAGTAAAATATGTCAGGAAACTAATTTGAAATGGCCTCAGGCCCTCCCACTAGCCCTTTTACGAATTCGGGTTCAGCCAAAGAGTGGGACATTAATCAGTCCCTATGAACTATTATATGGTAAACCTTATGAATCTCCTGAGCCAAATCTGAGCATACATTTAAAAGGAAAGCAAGATGTGTATAACTATCTGCTCTCTTTAGGAAAAACTCTAACTGCGCTTCGGAGTGCAATTGTTTGGAACAGACCTTTATCTTTGGAAAATCCAGTACATGATTTCCAGCCAGGTGATTATGTCTATGTGAAGACATGGACTTCTGAACCTCTTCAGGAACGCTGGAAAGGACCCTTCCAAATATTGTTGACCACCTTCACCGCTGTCAAGATTGCGGAGTCAGATGCATGGATTCATTATACTCGAGTAAAGAAAACACTAACAGGGAACTGGAAGGCTAAAGAAACTGGTCCTTTAAAATTGAAAATTTATAAATAGTTGGCATGTTGTTTATTGAATTATGAGTCACTTAATTAGGCTGATAACACTTTTTTGTATCTCACCCCTAATTTGTAGCCAAAGAAATACAGAATGGCCATGGTCACAAGCTATTGTTCAGTATACTCAGAGTATGGGACGATATCCCAAAGGCCGTTTCCCAAGCTTAGCCGCTGTAGTAATGCATGATTCTGAAGTGTACCACCCATTTGAATGGGGGGAATGGGACAGAAAAGACTGCGTCCGTGTCTTGACTGGAACGGTTGGAGAACAAATTCAAGTGGGATGCAGAAAAGTGGAAGGATCTCTTTATGAGAAAGCCTCTTCAATTACCATCTCTGGAAATTTATTGGACCCAAGTTCCAACATCACTACGAAACTCTGTCCTACTATAGAATGGAGATGTAACAAACAGGATTCTATCATTATGTGTTGCCGTCAAAAGAATGTCGGTAACTACTCCCTAGACCCAAGTACCAGCAATGTTGAAATTACCAAATCCTGTATTAAGGAACAAGGAGATTGTTGGTACAATTTCACTCTGACCAAACCAGTCTATGTGGTGTGCAATTGGCGATCTAATCCACCGATAGGAGAACTATCAGGCCTAACATTTAAATTCAAAATGAATGCTGTAACTAGACCTATAGTGATGCTTGTTGCAGTAGTCACACACGATGACATAGATACCCTCTTTCCGCTAACTGACAAAGATGAAGTTATACCCTCTTTTACGGTGATACAAGGAGATAACATTGCAATAAGATGTAGACTGATCACTGAATCTCACATTGAATCCACAAAAAGTTATGGGATTGGACCATATGGCCCTACTTTGTTGTGTAAAAATCAAAATCTAGACTGTTGGTTAAATTTGACTGCTGTACAATATCCTTATAAAGTCATGTGTGGAAAAAACAATACCAAATATTGGGGAGGATTTAAAATAGATGTTACAATACCTACTACTCAACCAATTGTTGTACTTAGCCCAAAAATCTTTGAAATTGGACCGTATGTGATCAGAAATACGGGCCTACAACAAATGTTGCTTAACCCGGCATGGTCTCTCAAATGGGTTGAATTGTCGATGCAGAACAATGTTTCAGACATTCAGCCAGCTTGCTCACCTTTCCTAAAGACTTCTTACGAGGGATGGACAACCTGGCTGCAAAAACGAACTCTTTCCATGAGAAGAACGCGGAGAGACCTAACCAGTGTTTTGGGAACAGGATTGGGAGTTTTAAATAGCATCGATTCGGAAGTAATAATGAACAAGTTGGCTATTTCAATTAGTGATTTGACCAAATTGCAACAACCTTTACGATCCTCGTTATTGGCTTTGGGAACCAACCAGTGGCTGTTGTCCAATATATTACCAAAATGGGAAGAGGTAAATGTAAGGGACCACGAATTGATTACTGATGCACTTGGGGTGGTCCAAAATAACCTTTCTTTGGCTCTTAGTTGTATCCAGGCTCAAATATGGATGCAGTCGGTAGCCGCCTCAATTATAAGGGAAGGTGAAGAAGGCATTCTCCCTACTGAAATTCGGAAAATAATTTGGGACAGTGCCACTGATTTTGAGAAGGAACTCCAATCCTGGTGGAACTTGGTAAACTTTACTTATGATCCCGTTACAAACACAGCTACAACTTTTGTACTTACTATATATAATGCTACCATATACCCAATTTATCCCATTATTGCATTAGGGTTGAACCACAATGGAACTATACTCTATCCTTTTGAGCATAGAGTATGGGCCCGAAAGGTGAATGAAAAATGGCAAACTGTTAATTTGGAATCTTGCATTGTACGGGAACAACAAGGATTTGTTTGTGAAGGTAATGCAATTGAGGCACAAGATATTCGTTTAGATACTGAACAAAATATTTGCCATTTCGAGATTCATCCTAATGAAAACCCTGAAACAGTACTTATATATATCGGCAAAGGCTGTGTATGTTTGAGGACTGTTTGTGACTTTTTATCTGTAGACGAGGTAGTTGTAGAGACTAAAAATCATTCAAATTATTGTGTTTGCAATTTTACTAAGATTGTAGGATGACTTTTCCTATTCGGCCCCGGTCACGTCTCACCAACTTTTGCAATCTAACTACATGTTGATTCATGAATTACTACCTATACCCATCGGAATGAATCTCGCTTTGGTAAAACAGTTACTACAACACAAGGATTTAGTTGAGATTTTGGAGAAAATTAGGGAAAATGGACAGAAAACCTTAATAACTGTTCATAACAATGTGAAAGAAATACACCGAATTTTTGAAAGAGTGCAAAAAGATGTAGAACATAAATGGTGGGACACACTTTTCGGATGGTCACCTACTGCTACAGGCATCCTGAACAAGTTGTGTCACCCCATCGTGGTTCTTTTGATATTGGTTTTGATCAGTTTGACTCTGTCAGCAATATTATATATCCTAACTTGGAGAATGATGAATCGGCTAACACGTTTGACTCGTGAAACTTCTTTTAATCACATGATCGTCCAAGCTGTTGCAAAACAACAAAATGAACAAAGAATCCCAGAACCTCCTCCAATATATAGTAACTGATCAGTAGAATTATAGTGAAAGTATTGAAGTGATTTTCAAAACTTTCAAAGGGGGGAAATGTTACATTTTAAAAGAAATCAAATCTGATTACAACTGAAATATTAGGAATATAGAGTTGTGGGGTGTAACCATAGTAGATAAAGAACTTAAAGAATGTGCAGTACTGTACTTTTAGCTGATTATCGTTGGCTTATATTTTCTTTTAAGAAGCCAAGAAGATTCGCTTCTTGAAAACTCCCTACCTTTCCCATTTTGATAACAAACTGAAAGACCAATCATTGAAAAGGTTGGATTTCAAAAGAGAACATAGTATACATTTTTATGCAAACTAATATAGATAGTGATGAGAATCATACTGCGCAGAATCAGCTAAAGGAGGTCAAGAAGCGGACAAGTGAGGAAGACTATGAAAGACCACCAGAGGGCTTCTGAAGACCACCAGAGACCTTTGCTGCGCCTGCGTGAAGAGACATATACATATGCTAATGATTTACTGGAAAGTTGATGATTATGTATAACATTTCCCAGAAACTTAATGAATATGTATAACAGGTGTGTATTTAACTGTATCGTTAGACAAGACAGGTGCACACGATAGGTGGAGCGATCCCCCGTGTGCCCAGCGCTGCAATAAAGGAGTGCCTGCTTCTTAACTTCTCATTGCTGTTAAGGAGTTTTATTCCGGATTTCGGCAACAATACCCACAGACCTGTCCCAGGCTTTCTGTGGGAAACTGATGCAAGGTTTCTACCCTGCCTTGCACACCGTGGAATGGCTTTGCACCGCTGCCAAATGGGTTGTGAAATGTCACTGTGCTGTGCTGGCAATGTTACTGGTCTGATGTCAACTCACGTTCAGAGCTGGTCCGTGAGAGAGCTGGAATATGGGCCTGTTCCTGGGACTGCCCAGTCCCATCCTGGTCCGGGCTGACTCCCACAGCTCCATCCCACTAACGTGCAGCAAGCACAGAGTGAATTAACCTAATTAAAAAAATTAGAACGAAGGGAAGTGTGAGGAGGAAAATCATTTCACATTTAGTTGAAAAACTCCATCTCTGGAATTGGCTAAGATGTTGTTCCCTTTGCCGGTTTCTTAAGAACAGCTACACGCATTTCTAGTCTTGCCCACTCCACGTCGTTTGTGAAAGTGTAATGTCGAGCTATCAGTGTGCTTATGCACTCCAGGCAAAGCTAAGCTTTCAAGCACTCGCTAACCACAGTTGTAACCAGATTTTCCCATGATCTATATCTAGAAATCCATTTCTTTTAAAAACTATTGGGTGCTGTGAGAGCTGAGCAGTTAACTGGAAGCTTTCAGAAAGTGAGAAGTTTTTCTTGGGGGCGGGGAGGGGGAAGAAGTTTGTTTATTGAGCCCGAGACATCCATTTGATGCACATCAGTTTCAACGAACTTAAGCCAAACAAACAGAAAATTTCCAAGATGACCATATGTATATTCCCTGGGATCTGGACTCTGGGAACAGCACAGTCTTCAACTCCAGGGCTGCGTCCCTGGCAGTGAAATGCATAGGAACATCAGTATCACTGAGCAGGTCCAAGAAACCTCTGGTTCCCTGGAAATTTAAGATTTCAGCCTAAAACCGCAAGGCCAGAATGTCAAGCATTCTGATCCTGGAGGGGTCTTTTGACACCGGTTGTGTCAATTGTTTCCAGTGCAGGATCTGGTGCAGCTTTTCATCTCTTATTTCTCTTCCTCCCCCTTTCCCATGTTGGCTAATCAGTTTGGGGTTGGGTTTTTTTATGGTCTTACCTGGGTGAGATGCAGAGAAGTTTCTTCACACCTGGATTGCCCAGCCAGATTTCAATGCCTTTTTTGAGAGGCACTTGCAGGCACCACAGACAGGATCCCCCCTAGGTGCTGCTGCTATTCAGTGGTTGCAAAATTAGTAGCTTTTGAGAGAGTCATGGCATCGACACTGGATAGAGTCTTTTCATGTCCTGCTCATTCCAAAGGATCATTTTGGAGAACTATTTCTCAAAAATCAGAAATACTGGAAAAATAGTGTAGAATGGAAACGAAGAATACACAAATGAATATGTAGAAGGTGAAATTTAGGTTGAAAGCATAGAATTATCTGAGTTTTCATTTAACTAGGACACTTCCTTTTTCCAAAAAGTGCTTTCTTCACCTAGAAACACCTATCTTTCCACGACGACTTTTTCTTGCTCTGCTTGCTTACAAAAACTGCCTGCAGCTCAAACCGCAGGGGTGTTCATGCTGTTTATAAACAATTGTTATTCTATTCCTCTCTTAAACAGCCATACTTAGAGAGGGATGTTTGTATGACTGTATGCGTAAGGAGCTGACGTGATAAAATCACACAGAGGCATGTGAAAGGGTGACAATCATCTGCAAGAGGTTATGCCACCAGGTTTCTGATACCAGCTTATTGCACATTCAGACCCAGGAATACGCAGAACTGCATGCAAAACCATGCTGTGAAATGTCAGCTAAAGCTTATTCAGCCTGCTCCTCACACCCTCTAATGCACTGCCCTGGTGCATGTTACAGGAAAGTGAATCAATGTGGTTTTTATCCTGCCCTGCTGTCAGCTGGCATTGCTGCAGAGGGTGAGGTGCCCCTGCCTGCCCCACAGCCGAGTGCGTGGCTGGTCCTGAGCCGGGGGAGCATCTGCCCATAGTCACGTGGAGTGTCTCCTGATGCAATGCCAGACCGACAGCTAGATACATCTGTGATTGGAATCTTGCTCATTTTTATTTTATTTTGGAATTTGGGTTGAAGTGGTGGTTTTATGTGGCCTCTTAGAGAGAAAAGGACTATCATGAGAGTTTTTGCCTGCAATGGGCAGTGCCCTTCCTATCGACACAGGGGTTGGGTGGTGGCGAAAGCTCTGGGGAAGAGGCAGTCCTACTGCAATCCCAAATGCTGACCCTTGAAGATCAGCAGAGAGCTCTGCAAACAGCACACAGCCAGGCTTCGAGCAGTTGGCCTCGGGAGCGTACGCAAAGCTAAGGCATTTCCAGATCCCCAGCCGGTCTGAGGCTCTTTCCAGGCTCTCTGAAGCAGCACCTGGCTGCACTTGTTCCTCGGCGGGAGGCTGTCCCGTGCCAGGGGAGTAGGACAGCAGTGTGGAGCTGTGCTCGGTTCAGGTTCACGCTGCTCTTTCAAACACACGTGAAAAACTGTGGGTGGCTTGCTTTGTGCAGTCAGGGCTGAAACCGGATCACTCATCACCCTTCAGCTGGCAAATGGTTGGAATAAAGCTAGCTCAGTCCCTGTATTAAGTACCTGCTAATTTGACTGAAATGTGATCGTGTGCTCGAACATAATCCAGATCAGATGGGTTTGGCAATTGTGGGGCCTCAGCTGCCTCTTCCAATGGCCGGTGTGTGAGGGTATTCAAGTGCTGGGCTCTCACAGCAGTTCTGGCTGGCATTTGCCTGTACCCTGAGACATCTGCGTCCACAGAAGCTCGTTATTGTGTGCACTTTCTAAAATACCGTGTATAGGCACTTCTGAATTCTGAAAACCGTTTGCTGGGTGGAAGTGAGCGACTCCAAAGTTAATTACTCAAATTTTCTCCCTTCTCTTGTTAAGACAAGAATCTCAGCTTGGCATATGCAATTTGAGCACTGAAGGATGTTTTTATCTGAGGTGCAGTGATTTGTCTATTTTTCTGATTCAGTTGATATTATTGTAGCCAAGATCCTTTAGATATCCTAGTAAGCTGATGAGTAACACAGTGCGGTTTATGCCATTGGTTAGCTGAAAAAAATTGTGAGTCAAAAATATTTTCATCAGCTTTCTAAACATCTGATGAAAAGTTCACTGGGAAGAAAAGAGCATAAGACTAAATTACAGGGCAGTTATTTCTAGAGAGTGGTGGAGTAGTGTTGATTTTGCATTATTAAGAATTTGTCAAAGAAAATAAATAGGGATGCTAGAAGAATATATGTGGGCCTTTTATTCAAAGCAAACAATGGGAATTGCTATTTATATAACATGACTGTAACGCTGGGAACAGTGTATTAGCTGATTAGCAAAATTAAATTCTTCGTACAGCTTCATCTTTACTTTTAAAATTGTATCTCAGGAAAGGCAGATGACATGGAGTGGGGGAGACATCTTTTCCTGTCTTTGGTGTTCTTAGAGTAGCAAATAATCAATTCCTCTGTGTGAGTTGTTAGAAAGGCCTGAGACCAACCTGGCTTTGCTGTGTGGCTCTGTGTCTTTACCCGGGTGATCTTAGTCTCGTGCTTTCCCTCTGCTTCCCAGCGTGCACATCTGCTGTGCTGTGCTCCCCCATGCCGAAGGCTGCGGACAGAGATGTTGTCTATTCTCCCAGCAGTGGGAAAGAGGGTGTCTGGGGTGTGCAACGCAGGCTGTCCCTGTGCTGCCGCTGCCGGGTCAGCAGATCTCAGGAGCAGGTGCCGAAAGGTGAGCATTCGAGCCAGAAAAGCCCAGACTGTGTTTCGATGAGCAGGGCTGGGTTTAAACACAGCTAGTCTGAAGGTTCAGTGTGTAATAAGGCACTCTGATGAATCAAGGTAACTCCCTCCAAAACGACATCTGGCTCCATGTCCGCTTGCTATCCAGCCTGTGTTTTATGCAGGTTTCAGAGGACGGATTCTTTGTTCTTCAGCCGTTACAAATGTAAGTACTCTCCTGTGGAAGGCTGTAGGGACGCAACCAGGGAAGTCTGCCCTATTGCTCCATCCTGCTGTTGGGTCTCGGAAAGCGATTTTTTTTCCTCCCCCAAGAAGAACCTCTGGGATGTCAAGGTGAGCAGAGCAGCTGTCCCTGCCCCAGCAGCTGAGGTGTCAGACGGTGTGGCTCTGGGGCTCTGCTCGTGAGCTGCAATGGTCCCCACAGAGCTGGCTGAGTACAAGGGAGGGGAAGAGAGCCTTTGCCTAAGGATTTAATGAAACTGCTGAATTACCAGATAATGAAAGGGTGGCATGCTGGATAATTAACTCACTAAAATGGTATCTTGAGCACCAGAGAGTCGTGTTTCAAAGGTTGGCTATTTACTTAAAATATTGTTGCCTTTGTAACTCTACATCTTTGCTAAGAGCAGAAACCGAGGGCTCATTTACTTCCCTAATTAATGACATAACCCATAATTATCCAAAATGTTACAGAAGATCACCACAAAAAGCACTACAAGCAGCTGACTGGATACTTGACTGCTCACCTGATAGCTTTGAACAGGCAAGGTGGATTTGTTGCGCTGAAGTGATTTCTACAGGAACGCAGCCTGGGTGGCCTCGTTCTGTACCACGACTTTGTCACGCTGTGGAGTCCTATGTAAGTGCAAAATATTAGTGGTATTACTGGACTAACACCAAGGGTGCAGGCAGTAACCCTTGTGATGGATGGGGAAGATGGCTCCTGCGTGTGCCGAAACTTAGGGAAGAGCTATGATATTTGCCTGAGGAGGGATCCCATTCCTCTTTCGTAGTGGACTGGGTACGTGAGGCATTCAGCTATTGCTGCTGGCCTTTATGAAATGGGGGTGATCTGCCTCTGCTGTGGCTTGTGGTGCTGCCGTGAGCCTTTGCAAGGGGAGCTCCGTACTTGCTGCAGCTGCCTTCCTGCCAGCTGGATGCGAGCCAGCCCTCATCCGAAGGCTGCGGAGGCTCATTAGGCTCTCGGAGGTGCCTGTGGCATTAGCCTAACAGCTGCTCCTCTGGGTGCGAGCTTGCTGACATCCACCCCACTTGGTCCGCCAGCAGCAGCAGTGGAGCTCTGTCTGCAAAACCTTGCCCAGAAGACCACAGTGCAGTGTTTCAGACCTGGTGCAAGCAAGGGGATGTGTCCTCTCGTGCTCCCAGCAATGAGGTGGAGATGGGGCTGCCCATGGGACAGAGGCCAGGTTTTCTTTTGATCCTGAGAAATTCTCATTTTGTGGTGGATACGGATCTAACAGGACTCGTGTGGTGTGAAGCTCACAGTGACCTGTAGACCACAGTATCCCTCAACCAAGGATATTCCATTTTTATTGATGGTTCAGCTCTTTTATTGTCAGTGCTGTCTCCATCTCTGTTTCCGTTCTTTTGAAGCAGATGCTTAGCTGGTGGTACCTGGCATATCCACATCAGCTGACGCTGAGTTGCTCTCCTAATTAAGTTCCTGAGCATGGGAAACAGAGATGAGCCTACCATTTCTTTTTATTTGAATTAGAAAAAAATCTGATGCCGACCAGAAGTTTAATTTTCTCTCCTGATTTTCTTCGCCTAGGCTCAAGTTTTGTTTTAAGGCAATTAAGAGCACAAAAATGTTTGCGGTCAACAGCCAGCGCTAACTAAGGAACAAACGGAAAAGCAGTCTTATCAATTAGCAGTTTAATGCCAGCAGCTTTTGAATATTTTCTTTGATTTTTTTTTTTTTTTAATCTGTGTAAGTGGATTGCTTAAACTGCATTTAATTTCCATGGGGTCAGTTCTACTCTGATTTAAAGTGGCCTTAATATTATTTAAGTTTGGAAATGACTGGGGGTAAATCAAATTTAGGTCATTTTGCTTCTGAATAAGAACTTGCACTGAGGGATTGAATGCAGTTTAACTAATCCACTTAAAGTCAAGCAGTGACTTAATTTAGATTATTTTTCCTGAGCATGTCTGTCTAGGTAAGACCTTGTACTGCTTTCCAACCCACCCTGCTTTATTAGGGATGTAGTAGTGTAGTGTCAGCAGAATTAAACCCATTTACGACAGCTGAGTGCTAGGTCCTGAAGTGTGAAATTAAAAAAAAAAAAAAAAATTATTTGGAGGTATGAAGTCATGGTCTGGATGAGGTTTTCTTTCTTTCCTTTCTAAATAGCCAGTAGAAATACAGCACATATCTATTCAGGAAAAAATACAGTATATTGGACAAGAATTTGAAGCATACCCAGTGGAAGCTTGCTTTGCTGTCCCTTAAGCTATACTTAATGCACGTAATTTGAGGACTTCATCTCTTTGCTGGGGCTGTTGGGATGACCCCACAGCTTGGCTTTCTGGCCCGTGAGTAGAGGTCTGGCTTGGGGAATGAGGAATCCCAGGAGCAAACCCCAGCGAGCCCCCACTTGCTGGGCTTTGCACAAGGGTGGCTGGATGAGGTTCTCAGGATGAGTTCATGGTCCTGCCTGACTTCAAATTCCATTACCTCTTTAATTTTTTTTACAAAATACAGTGTCCTGATGTGCGTTAGCTTAATGTACGTGGCATTTGCATGGCAGGCTGTTAAGTAATACCAAAAATAATTAGGGCTAATTTGCCGCTGAAACAAATGAGAGCACAGGTACATTTTGTGATGTGACTGCCTTCCTTTTTAATAGTGATTGTTCACACAGTAAATGGTAAAGGGTTGCCTTTCATTTAAGGAGTTTCACTTATTAGTGCAAATGAGTGGAATTCTGGTTGATTAATTAGGAGTTCTATTCACCACAAATTACCAATTGCTCCCTAACTGAAGTAGGGACTGATTTTGTTGCTTTTCCAGCACAGCTCCTCTACTGTCAGGGTGTTCTTAGCAATGGGCTGCTCTTGGGTAGTTCAGGCCCACGGCTCTCCAGAGGGCAAGGACCTGCTCGTGGGAGACGCTACGTGAAACAGGATTTGAGGAATAACTCTAAGACTCTGGGGGCGGCTGCTGCCCTCAGCCTGGCCCCGGGGCACGTGGGGAGCTCCATCCTGCCCGGCTCACGGCTGGTCTCACAGCTCCGTAACGGCTCGCGCTGCGCTCACCGTCTGCGCTTGGGCACGTCTGGCAGAGTGAAGGGTCTGGCAGCGGAGCACACTTGAGTACCTTTTAATTATGCTTGCTCCTGTCTCCTGGCCGTCTAATGCTGCTGGGGTACAGCACTGAGGATCCGGCCAAGGGCTTCCCAAAACCCTGACGGCGTTGGGCAGCTCAGCCACCTGAAGCTCAGCACAGCACGGCCGCTGACTTTGGCCGTGCACATTGCAGCCCCCCCCATTTGTATTCGTGCCCCAGGCTCCAAACCAAGAACAGGAGAGAAACGGGAGCGAGCGCCTGTTGGGAGAGGCTTGGTCTTTGCACACGGTGGGACCTTACCATCTGGGCTGGATGTGCCGGCTGTTTCCTGCTGGCCGTGATAGCATGTCTGGAACGGTGGCGGTTGCTGGCTGCAAACTGGATGGGGGTTATCGGCTCCTTGCAGGGATGCTACTGGAGTGCCGCGGGACGGGTGCCCATGCTGTCCTGTTCCCTGTTGTTGGAAGTGCCAGAGGTTTATACTGCATTTTAAAAGTGTACTGAGTAATAAAGACGCTTTTTAAATAAAGCAGAACTTTTGTACTTAGATGGATTTTAATTTCTGATAGATTTTTTAAAAAAATATAATTTTATTTTAAGATAAAACATTTTAAAGTAAATGTGACTAAATTATGGCTACCAATTTGCAGGCACAAATGTATCTTAATCTAGTTAAGCAAAATACTAAATAATATGTAAGAGTACAGGTTTGCTATCAGTGTTTTATAAAAGTCAAGCCATGCAGTTTGTGGAAGTGACAAACTGTTTCTCAAAACTTAACAGGATCATCCTTGTCCACTGACTTCTAAAAAATATTTTCTGTCCAGAACTTGGTCAAATATTTCAGCTAAATTGGGTTGAGGTGGTATTGAGGAGATGAGACATCAAGGAGCTTGTTTCTTTCTTCCATTACATGTATAAAAACATGATGATATTTACTAGGCCTAAAATGCTGAAGGATTTGCTGACCATAAGCGATCAAATCTATTTCATTAGCAACATATAATAACTATGCTACAGCTTTAGTGTAATCAGTCTGCTAGTTTGGAATGTAAAACATGTTTTGATGAACTCATTGCTGCTATGTATCCATTTAAGGAAGGTTTAAACTATTTTTTTAAAGTTCTAAAAGCTGTCTTGTACATATTAAAACTTGGCACAATTAACAGGTAAAATCACCCCTGAAGTAATGGAGTGGTTTAAATATGTCTGCATAGACTCACTATTTTCTTTTCTGCACAAAAAGGAAATGTCAAATTACACCAATCAATGGACTATACTTGCTCTTTCTGTAGCCTAAAAAAACCCCAAACCACCACCGCAAAACAAAATTGAAAATTGATGATTTGTATGAAGAATTGCTGATTTACATTATCAAGTCACTTAAATTGAAACCGGCGTACTCTAGGCACAGAGGAGCACTTTGTGTAGAGGATGATGATGGTGCTGGGACTTGCTGTATCAGCAGACATCCAGACAGCTCCTTCTGTGTTAGAAATGACCACCAGGGCCATGGAACTAATTGACTGATAGACTGACAGGTTCTTCTGCCCAAGGGCACTCTGCTCCTGCACTTGCGTCCCTTGCTCTTGACAGCTGGAATTGAAGATTGCTCCTCAGCTTCCTGCTGCAGAGTCACCACGCTCTTTTTGATCTGAGTTGCCCCTTTGTCCGAAAGGACAGTACAGCAATGCCAGGGCTCCCTTTCATCCTGCTTCCAGAGGGAGAAAATCTGCAGGGATTTCCTCTACCTCGTTCCCTTGCTGCTGTCTTCTGGGATGTGAACAGGAGCAGCTCTGACAGCCCTTGGGCAGGCTACTTACTCACATGGGCAATGGTGACCTGAACACTCCTGGCCCACAAGTTCTGGTCTCATGGGGTTTTTTTGGAGGGGATTCCTCTCTTTCTCCATTCAAAAATAGGTTTGTACTTGCTTTCTGAGGCCATATGTGCTATGGACTGGACAGCAATCCCCAATGCACCCAAATTTTCAGTGCAGTGAAAACCACCGAGTCTTAGTGAGGTGCCTTGGCAGACGTTACAACTGATGCAGGGAACCATGTCATTGCTGGAGGAGTCAAGGTTCCCATGTGTTTAAGCCCGTGTTTTATAGTTCAGCATAAGATTAATAAATCTGATGTTCGCCACAGCAAATGAAAGATTTTATTTTAACAAAGCTGATAGAGGTGTATGTTAGAGACTAGAAATTCGATGTCCTATTTCATATATCGTGTGGGAGGCAAGTTTCTCAGTAAAAGTGGTTTCAGGTGGCTGTGTTAGTTTGCATTACGCTGCCTACTCACTAGATGTCTCCAGGAGCAACATGCAGGCTTTGAGATGCATTGACTGATAAATCAGAGAGACTGAAATGGAGCTGAAGCTGAGTCTGAGTAGGAGTTTATCTGTTTGCATGTTCTTACTGCTTATTCTGGAAATGAAGAGCCAATCTCTACAGCACAAGTGGTCTTCTGTAGACCACTGCAGATGCACTAACCTGCTAGCATCTCTAGGGAGTCACGGGCAGGCTTTCAAACAGCGTTGCTGTACTCCGGAGCAGTCTGGGTCACAAGCCGATGATAAACATTTGAACATATTTGTGCTCAGCTGTTGAGAACTGGTGACAAATTTTGTCAAGCACCATCCTTATAGGCGGAGAAGTGAGGGCTGCCGCTGGGCAGGAGGTAACATCCCTACTGAATCTCTCTCTTGGTCTTCTGTCAACTCAGGTGTGTTTCATTCACAGTTTAGGATGCCAATGAAGCTTCCTGTATAAACTTGTCCATCTTCTCCTGTATCTGGAATTGGGGAAAAAAATAAGCTATAAACCATGTATCTAATCACAGGAAAGATGAGCACAGCTTCCTTCCAATGACTTTAATTAAGCTACTTCAGCTGGGCCAGTAAGTTTAGCTCATTCAGCCAAGGAGCAACATTTCTTATTGTAATTGGGAATTATCTGATGAAGTCGCAACACTGTGATCTGATTGCATCAGCTAATATGTGAAGTGCTGATGAGCCGGTTTCGGATATGGACCTATAGATTAGCCCAGGGATCTCTGCCATGTACAGGTCCTTCCAGTGCTAAGGGAACAAACAGCCCCTAGTGTTTACAGCTTTTACACCTCTCCTGCAGACCACAAGTTCCTCTGCCATGCTGGCAGTAGCCATTTCCAGCCTTCACTAAATCCAGGAATGCTATTGAGATGGTGGGGGAAAGGAAGATTTGTCTGCTGCTGGATGGAAATTCCCAGGGAGAGGTCTGGGGGAGGCTACCAGGGTCACCCCAGAGCAGCTGGGGACCTGCAGTGCCAGGGCAATAAGGACCTGGCAAGGAGCTCTCTGACAGGACTTGCTGGAGATGCCGAGGTGAGCGACAGGTACGGCTGCACCCCCGGGCTCAGGGCACGTGCTGAGCAGTCATTGCTCTTTGCTTTCTCTTACCTCTGTAGAAGTATAAGAAAACCACTGTCCAGCATCACCAGGTCAGTGGGGAGGGCACAGTTTGTGTCTGTATGAAGACAGCTGCTATTTCTTATAGTTGCCTTGCTGCAGTTACTGCTCAGTGTGTGGGGGCTAAAAGGAGAACGGGGAACTGGGCCCAGAGAGATGCGATCGGCAGCGTGGAGTCCAGCTGGCAGCTGATGAAAGAGGCACTCCTCAGGTTGGTGCTGTTCAGGGGCCTTATGAGAGACCTGGGTGATGGCCAGAGTGCTCGCTCAGCAAGCTCGAGGATGCTCCCTCTGAACATCAACTGTTCCAGCGACTGAAATGCTGGAAGGCAGCAGGGCTGCTGTTTGGCGGGACCGGGACAAGGAGGAGAAGTGGGCTGGCAGGGACCATGTGAGGTGGAACAAAGTGCTGGGGAAGGGAGAAGGTGTGCTGTACATGGTCCTCTCTGCAGGCTGGTGCAGCCTGCCATGGCATCTTTGCTTTGTGTTTCCCTGGAGCAGCTCTCCAGCTGTCCTGGGCATGCGTGGCTCTCGAAGAGGACAAAGTTTGCTGAGCTGCATTGCTGCCAAGCAGCGCACAGCTGGAAGTCATGATTCCCATGGCAGGTCCTCACCTGCCTCGTGACCCATCAGCATGCCATGAGGCTTGATGCATCAGCAGGATTCAGGTGTGTCTTACTCATAACCTGTATCCTGAGTGTTGGGATGCCAGTGACTTTGCCTGCAATGGTGACCAGTATTGCATTAGCAGCTTGAGGCCCGGGCAGAGGAGAGAGTTTCTGTCATGAAGAGCTTATCGAGTTATTGTATTCAACAAGGAAGCAGCAGGAGAGTTCAGGAAAGGCAGCAAACAGAAGGTGATTTCATACAGGCCAAGGGAAAAAATTCGTATGAAAAATCTGAGAGTTGTTGTCTGCGAGACTGGGTCTTGAGGGGACAGGGACATGTGAGGAAGATGGGGGCAAAGTCTGGCATCCCACCAGTGTCTCTGACCTGTGATGCTTTTTGGAGGATAGCATCCCTCACGGGCAGGCTACCACGGGGGTTTCCAGCACTAAAGGTGCAGGTGGATCAGTGGTGATCTGTGCTTTGCATTACATTTCTTGATCTTTTTTTTTTCCTAGGACTTCTACAGGCTGTAAACTGTGAACTCTGGATATACTAATGTTAGGATTAATTCTGACACTGCTGTTCTCAGTATTTACACAGTTACCCAGCCTACTTTTGCATTTCAGAAATTTTTTTGGCCTCAGAAACAACTTCCTGCGGCAAAGGGTCCTCCAGGGTAATTTCACTGGGCGTAATAGGATTTCATTTGCATTTGTTTTGAATTTTTTGCCCTTTGATTTTGTTACATGTTGCTGTTTTCTAGCGCTATCAGGCAGGTAGAATAGCAGCTCTCAATGTGCTTTTCTATAGACCAGTTGTTATTCTACAGCCTTTCACCAAGGCATGATGCAAACAGATGTACCGCCAGTCTAGATGGCTTCTGTGCGTGCTTGCGGAAGTGGAGCAGAGCGCGAAAGGACATCCGATAAGGAGACGCAGAATTGCTCTATTTGTAAACCAGATCGTTGATTTGAGAGCGAACAAGCTGGCTGCTGAAAGAAAAAAAGGAAAGCAGAGTCATCCTGAGGCGTTCAGCAACGAGCTATGCAAGACATAACCTCAAACCACAGGAAGCCCTGATATCCCATGAAGTAACAAATATTTTTCTATTAATACCAGCGTTTTTATTGCCTCTTTCATCCTGAAAGAACCCTAGTTGGCTTTTATGCTTTGCAGACTCAATTCAGTAATTACTTCTCCTTGCCGCTGAAATAGTAGATATTCCCAAAGATACGCCGCTAGCAGAGGCTTAACCACAGGGACAAGCCTCTGCAGTGGCCCTGGGAAGGGAGCGCACCGTGTAGGTCCGAAGGCAGAGGAGGATCTTGGCTAGGCAGGAACCGAGAAAAGCTGGAGGGAGTGACACATCGCCGACAGCCATTGCTGGTAGCGTAGTGCCAGAGCAATGGCTCGATGTGGTAAGAGGAGAGACTGTTCTCTGCTGAAGTGGAATTGCTCGCAGTGCTCCTTGCAGGCTTCCCACTCTGGATGCTGGCCCAGGCAAGCGCTGCCTTTCTTGCAAGATCTGGCAGCCTGCTGTCTGCTCGCCTCTGCTACCCTGGGAGAGGGGAAGGCACCCCTGCGGTGGGCGACCTTGGGTAGTGCCATCACCCGTGCACTGGTCCCAGAGTGACGGTGTGGAAGTGCTGTGTGCCCCAGCCTGGGAATGGCTCAGGGGCTCCACAGCTGGGGAGCTCCGATAGAGAAGAGCTTTCCTGCTCTATCCTGCCTGTCCAGCTCCCACCCTGGCTGGCCTCAGTAAGGGAAAATAGCACCTAAGAAGGGGGGGTGGGGCTGGAGAAGAAAATATTTCCAAGCCTCAAAAAGGGACAAATACATATACACATACAAATACAGTATATATTATTTCTTTAATCTATTTGTTCATGTATTTATTTAATTGTGAATCTTCAGTTAAGAAAGAGAGGACATGGAAAGCTTTAGCAAAATCTGTCTAAGAGAGAGTACAGAAGAGAAATGGAGTAAGAAAGCCAGATGATGCTGCCCTCCTTTAACCACCAAAAAAACCCCCCCAACCCCCAAAAAAACCCTCTGGGTGAAGGCGAGCCAGAATCAGCTCTGTCACAGCCTTGTTTATTTTCCTAAACAGCTGAAAGACTGAGAGCTCATCCCCTCCGCTCCCTCCCGTACAACAGGCACCCCCTGTCACTGATGGGAGGGAGAAACAACACAGATGCTATAGATGCGTGTGTGGGCATGTTCTGAGAACGGACCTGGTGCCCTGTTTTTACACTGCTGCTTGGAGTCATTCTTTTTGCTTTTTCCATGGCCGTTTCCCTCCATTCAGAGGCCCAAAACCCAGAAGAGACAAATGTCCTTGTCTTCAGCATGCGGCCTCTGTCCTTGGCTGAGCAAAGATGGCTTTGCGACACCTCGATGCCGACACTCCTGCTTTGCTTCTGGCAGGGCTCAGGGGCTCCTGGGCTGCTGTGGACCATGTGGCGAGCATCCTGTGCACAGCAGATGTTTTCATCCTGCAAGTACTTCTGTTGGTGTGTTGCAGCTCCTCTGAGCGCTCCCCCACCTCTTCACCTTTCACCTCCCTGCCCGCCTCCATAGCTCCCTCCAGCCATCGCCGGCTCAGGTGCTCTCTGTGCGATGCTGGCAGGGTTCGAGTGTATTCGACCAAGGCCTTTTCTGGCCCAGGAGACCTGATGGGTCTGCCAGAGGTATTGCCTCTATTTGCTTAGGGAGTACGAGAGCGTGGTTTTGTTACACCTCTGATGGAGACGGGCCTCCCTCTTGTTGCAGGAAGACTTTGGGTCATACTGATGCCTCCCTAAAACCCTGAATTCCTCCAAAGCGTGTGAGTGCAAACACTTTTGCTCAAGCTTTTCAGATAGAGGAGAACTGCCAGCCTTCAAAAGGAAGACACCCAGCTTTATCCAAGGGTATGACCTTAAGCTGTTTTATCTAAGCAGATGCAAACTTATTTAAATGCTCTTAAATCAAACGGGAACAGGCATAGCCTAAACTACTGTAAACTGTTTTTACATGGAAATTGTATCAGCTGGGACAGTCTTTTGAACCACTTTGAACCTGGAGTACAAGTGCATGACTGATAGGAAATAGTTTGTCATCGCTTGGTGTGGCACTGCCCATTAGCTGACTGAAGACATTGCACCTTTCAGCTGCTGGCCATCAGCTAGCAGTGCTGTCCCTGCAGCTCAGCGAAGGAGGAGCGTACACATACTCCCTGACCTCCTTCAGTACAAAGTCGATTGGAGTTACTGAAACCGGTGTCACCAGCAAATGGCATTAAGATGGCTAACTTTGCATGGGAGCAGAAGAGGATTGTTCACATCAGCTTTCTGCTCACCAAGAGATCCCACGCGGGAAGGAGAGAGCAACCATCAGTGGTAATCAGCAGTGTATTTAATTGCATCCTCTTTGCGGTTTGCAAAGAGGATACGTGTCTAAGGCTTGTGGCTTAAACAGCTGGTTTAAGCCAGCCCCTCTTACTTCACAGGAGAAAAGCAACCGTGCTCAGCCACCGCCGTCCTGCTGATAGTCTATTCCTTTTAATCTCATACTTCAACTGTGCTCAGCCACCACAGCCCTGCCAATAAACTGCTTAAAACGTATGTATAACCAGCTAACGCGTGAGATGAAAGTGTGAAACTTTCTGTGTAGACAGAGACTTGGAGGAATGGCACAGGAACTGTGCTGAAGAAGTAGGGTCCTAGACTAAAACCCAAAGCAAGGAAACCTCCTGGTATTTCTTTCTGGTCTGCCCACACTGCCTTAGATAGGTCTTCAACAGCAGTTTTGTGCGTGAAATGCAACAGCAGTAAAACTTGGTGATTCTGCCATACAGATGCCCCGAGCTGGTCTCTGCATGGAAAGTGTTGCCCAGCTGCAATCTCACGGTGTCCCTGACCCTGCATGTGTTTGGGCAAGGCTCCAGGGAAGCTATCGAGTGCTGGTGTCCAGCCCCCGTTCGATCCTCTGAACTGACTCGGGATGCTGCCCACTAGTTGGAGATCACTATACCTGGCAGCCTGGATTCTGGCTGGCTAATGTCTACCTAAAGATGCTGCTTCGCATTAATCCTAATATTTTCCTCCAGGGTTGAAAGTTCTTTGTGAGCATAATTTGACAGTCCAAACAAGAAAATCTCTGTTTGGTCTGAAGAGCAAAACTTGGCATAGTTTGCAGGGGAAAATGCCAAGTACGCGAGGCTGTTTGCTCTCCTTGAAACAGTCGTGGCTGTTCCCTAGCTCCACTAAAGCACATCTGGCTGTCATCTCTGCACATCTGTATCCTGTGACTTACACAGTTTTCTCCCGATTCTTTATGTGGTTTTATGCTGTGATGAGGGTCTGGAAAGAACAAAAGCGCATCTTTTCCCCTCTGAGAGCCAGCTCTCTGGGAAACTTCCTAGGGTCCTAGCAAAGCTAACGGGACCTCCTCTGGAGTCTGCAGCAAAGCACTTCCACGGCCCTCCCAGGAGAGCAGTCTACATGGCAGCAGATGCAAGCAGTGACTTGTGGGGAATCCACATGCATCAGTAAAGCATTGCAGGACATGTCTGGGAAAGGAAGATTTTCCTTAGCACCTCTGTTCTTTTTCAGCCCCAAGGTGAGGTTTAATACACACTTGAACGCTGTTACACTGATTAAGACTTGTAAGTCAGTCTTGTTAAGTTTGGTCTATATTAAGACTGGCTCCTGGCCTGATAGGTCCAACAAGAGTTTCAGCCAGGCAGTCCTTCAGTGGTTATTTCAGGAAGGATCCCACCATGCAACCCATCTCCAACAGTCACAATGCCTCTAATATGCGTCTTTGCTGATTGGCATTCAAAAAGCACTGTGATCATCAGATTCATTTTTTTTTTTAAGAGGTGGAATCAGGTGGTACATAGCTATGATCTGATGGCCTAAATGTGACCCATTATTAAGTTCCCACGCCGTTCAAATATTAGGCGATCAAGAGATGCTCCTTGAAGAGTACTGAAATGGTCAGAAGAAGAACAAGAGTGAAAGGAATAAAATGGAAGAGGTGACATAGAGCAAACTATATATTCAGCAGCACATTAGTCTCATCTGTTCTTTCCTTAGTAGTTCTTTTTTTTCTTGAAGAAGGCTCCTACAGAAGATAAATATAAAATCTTTTCTCTCAGCAGAGTAACATCCACGGCGATTCCCTTCCTTCTATTTCCTCCTGCAGACAGATCAGTTCAAAGCCTGCTCCACCCACATGCTGGTTTATCAGTGGGAGAGAAGAGGGAATTCTCCTGTCTTGTGCTCCCCAGAAATGGAAGCGTTTCACAAGCTAGTACTTACCATGCTAGTAAGTGAAGTAACTTTGTGATTCCGAGTGGGAAATTTGTTCCTAAGCTACATAGGTTTCTCAGATATTCCTAGTCTCAATTCTCAACACAGCAAGCTTACACTTTGGTATTTACGAGCAGCTCTGCAATGGGATGGAAAGGAGGCTTATGATGGAGGGGTGAATAATGATTTTGCAGTGGCTCTCAGGGTCACATTTTTGAGCAGTTACAGACTTCAAAAGGACATTTCAATTTAAAAGGAATACTTTGGAAGTACTGTTATAGTGCTCTGTCATGTCAGTAATGGGGACATTCACCCCCAAACTCCTCTCACCCCAAAGTTGGTAGACTGCTTTCACGGGGTATCGATCAAGAGCAAGCAACGAGACAGGCATGGCCTCTTTCCTAAGTTGTGGTGACTTACTGTAGTGTTTGACAGTGCTATAGGTTTCAGAGTTGTTTATCATGGGATAAAACCTGCCCTGCCAGGGGGAAGGGAGTGTATCGTACCTGGAAAAAACCCAACCCAACCCAACCCACTTCTTCCATAGTTACATCCTGGGACAGTTGTTAGCTTACTCTATTTACTGGCTGGATGGGAGCTGGCTCTGCCTACCTGGGGCCAACAGAGACACCAGCATTTCGAAAGTTGTGTGTAGGAGCATGATCGATAAATCTTTAAGAGCAGCGTTGAAAACTGACATCCTGATTAAGTTCAGAATTGCAAGAAACCCTTGGAGGAGAGGTTGGAAGCTGAGTGCATAATGAGACGCTGACCCCGGAATGAGACCCTCTCTAATGAGAAAGGTTAGTAACTAATAAAAAATATATTATTTCTGTGTCTTTGTGCAGCTAGCCCTAGCAACTCTTTGGTAATATTTAGACTATAGGAACAGATGTATTTCTTCTGCTTTCTTGTTCATCTAATCCGAAGGCGGCTCTCCAGTCAAAAGTGTTTTGCTGTCGTGGGCAGCTTGATACGTGGGTGAGTATTGAAATGAGGCTGCTGGATGGCTCTTGCTGTGCCCGTGTCCCAAAGCTCAGCCGTGTCTGCCAAGTGCCTGGTGCCTCTTCAGCCACACACGGCACAGAAGAGCCTCCCCATGGTGAGGGCCAGCTCCAGGTCGGAGCAGAGCTCCTGTATGCGTGTTGTGAGCACTGCTGTCAGTCGTGGAGCTGCTAAGTGGGGACAGGCAAGGACCAGAAAGTGCTCTCCATGCCACTGTTTGCGGCTTGGGTTTTTGTCAGAAGTATTTTAGCTTGAAATGATGAAACGTCTGAAATATTCTTGGAGAGTTTCTGTTCCGTCATTGCATCAACCTCCTTTGATTTAATTCAGTGTGTTAGCACTGAAGATGGCACTGCCCGTGCTCTGGCACTCTCTCATTGATCTCAGCCAACGCCTCTCCGTGTCGCCAGCTCACTTGCTAATGCTGCTGTCAGGGTGTTGGCACCGGGGGACTGGGAGGCCTGGGAGAAGTCTCAAACAGTGCCTCTGGTTTCAGGGACACAGGGTTCAAACCCAGACTCTGCTAGACGTTCATTCTACTTCCTCGGGTAGATAACATCACGCAACTCCAGTGCCCGTCCTGAAGTGTGGGGATAATGGCGTTTCTTCACAACTGCAGGCCCTGCAGAAGCAGCTGTTTCCTCGTGTGTGTGCACAATACTCTGGTTTCAGTGCAGCCAGTAGGTGTTTGCGTTAATGCTGCAATAATAATTACGATTTTGAACAGGGGAGGAAAGGTTCAGGCCGGCTTAGGTTTTTAAAGCCGGGAGCCCAAGTGGTGGACAGATGAAGCGGCTGTGCACAGGCTGTCCTGTGTCATAGCCGGTGGTACAGCTCGCCAGCAGTGCATGAACCTGGGTGCTGGCACAGGTTTGCACCGATGTCCCTGCCCGGGCCTGCACCCAGAGGCGTGGTGGTTACAGTGCCTGTGGGAGGTCTGCCCTCGCCTGCTCTTGCACAGGACCAGTTTGAAGGGCAGGTGGAACGGGCGGTTGCTCACCCAGCAAAAAGTTCAGAGCAGAGTGTGTGGGGGGGGGGGGAACCAACCCATGGTGAGAATTCTCCAGAGTATGAGTGTATGAAACGTGAAGGAACCACAGCAAGGTCTGCCTCCTGTTCAGACTGGGGAATTGCTGGTGAGAAGGCACTGGGCTGCTTGGGGTTGTTTTTTTTTTTTTTTGCTTTTAAACATTGTAACAGCAGGTAAAGGTTTTGGCCCAGAAGATGCTGCTGCCAGCCCTGTCACCCCAGGCAAAGCAAGCCCTAGGGAGGACTGCGGTTGCGGCTGGGGCAGGTCTGGCACCTGTGGCGGTGTGTGGTGGGGTTCGGGGGAAGGCTGGGTCGGGGGAAGGCTGCCCGCAGAAACGCGAGGCCAGGAGCAGGCTGCGCCCGCAGCTGGAGCCCCCGCGCGTTCCCGGGGGCGGCCCACGCCCGCTGCGCCCGTTCCACCACTGAGCCGCGCGACGGCGGCCCGGGGGAGGCCGGGCAAGCTGCGGGCGCACGGGACCGCCGGAGGGCGGGGTGTCTCGGGGCGCGGCGGGGCAGCCCGGGGACGGGCGGCTCCGGCTCTCCGCCCCCTCTCCGCCCAGGAAGCCGCCCCGGACGCCGGCGGCGGGGAGGGGGCCGGGGGCCGGCCGGGAAGTTTCGGCCCCCGCCGGCCCCATCCATCCTCTCCTCTCCTCTTCCATCCCATCCCCTCCCATCCCCGTCCCGCCTGGCCGCGCCCGCTGCCAGCGCCGCGCAGGGGCGGTGGGTCGGCCGGCCGGCGCGCAGGCGGCGGGCGGCGGCGGCGGGGGGGCGGGCAGGGGCGGCGCTGCGGCGCCCCGGCTGGGCTCGGCGCGGCGCGGAGGAGCGGAGCGGCCGCGATGGGCGCCTCGGCGGCGGCGGCGGCGGCGGCGGAGCGGCGGCGGCGGCGGCGGGGGGAGCTGCTGCGGGGGCAGCTGGGCGCCCTGGCCGCCCTGGCCCTGCTGCTGGCCGGCTGCGCGGCCGGGCGCGGCGGTGAGTCTGCGCCGGGGCCGGGGGCCGCTCGGAGGGGCGGCAGGCAGCGCGCGGGGCCGCGGCGGCGGGTGGGGTCACCTGCGCGGCGTGGGGGGCGAGCCCTCCGTGGGCGCCGGGGACGGGGAGGCGCAGCCCGCGGGGGCTGGGGTGAGCCGGGTCCCGTCCCCCGTCGTCGTCGTCCCCGCGCCCCGGGGGTCCGAACCGGAGCCCTCCCCGGGCCGGGGCGGTGTGCGCTGGGGGACGGCGGCGGCCCCCGGGAGACGAGAGAAAGTTTGCGGGAGAGAGCTGCGGCGGGGCCGGGGCCCTTGGCTGCGTGGGGCCGCGGCCGGGCAGCGCCGGCGGAGCGGGATCCCTCCTGGCTCCCGCGGGAGAGGTCCCGGCGCTCGGGTGCTGCCGCCGGTACCTGCCCGCGGCCGTGGGCGCTCGATGCCGGTGGGGCAGGGGCAACCGCGCTCCCGCTGCGCGGGGGGGGGGGGGGGGGGGGGGTCGTCGGGGCAGTTTGAACGGGCTCCCGTGTGCCATTCCGAGAGGAAAAGGGTTTTGGAAGAGTGACGCTCGATCTTGGGTGTTGAGTGGCCGTCTCCTGCTTCGTTTTGCAACCAGCTGTACAAAGAGGGTGATAGCAAGCAATTTATGTTTTGCATTGCAAATATGTGAGTGTAAGCAGAATTTACGGAAGGCTTATTTTCCTTTAAGTGAAGGAGAGCGTACTCCTCCGTGACTTGAATTTGCTTTTTAAATAAACAGATGCGTCTTAAGGGTTTCGCGGTGTCCAGCATGAAGTAAGGAATGCTCTGATGTTTAGGAAAGAGCACAAACACCAGCTAAGACTTGAACACAGTTTTTCTTATGGAGCATAACAATGCTTGGATGGGTTTCTAAGATTTGGGACTTTAATGCTCTTAAATTAATCCAGTTTTCTTTCTTTTATACATGCATTCTAAAAGTTATGCTTGTTTTTCATGAACATGGTGATTGCTTCTGAGAAGTAAGGCCAGGAAAGACAGACGTGAGCATCGTTGTAAGTAAACAGGGGTGTATGCATGTACATATTTAAGTCTACCCACACAGTGTAAGCGGATGTGTGACACTAATACCAGTTCTCCTTTTACGTAAACTCCAAAGACTGCCAGTGAGAAGGTGCTTCCTCTGGCGTACTCTGTTTCTCGTGCCGGTGGGGCCAGACCTGTGCTCTCTTCCCACTTTCTGTCAGTGGGAAACCGAGCTGTCTCCAGCCTGTTCTCCAGCAGAGCAGACGGGCTGCTCGCCGCTTGCCTACGCCACATGATAAATTGTAGATTACGTGGCAAAGGCAAATTTCAGACCTATTTTAAACAGGGCACGGAGTGCACTTTTCTCTCTGAAGGGCAGTGTGGATTCCCATCCCGTGTTTTGCTCCCCTTGATACACGGTTTTCCTGCTGATGTGGAAGGGAGCTCCATCCACTGAGTAAAGGAGGCGCAGGCTGTAAAGGTCGGTGCCGCAGGTGAATTTGTCAGTGCTTTGCTGGGATTGCCCAAAGTGTTCCCCAGCCGTCACTGCTAACTTTTGTCAGGGCTCTCACCGTTTTGCTTCAGTTTGGGAGAGTATCTCACGCTGTGTTCAGAGTTAGCTTAAAATTAATCCGGGAGATGAGAAATAGCATTTGGTGCGATAGTCATGGCACCCTGTGTGTATTCTGCTGCGCAGAGCCAGGAGTGACAATGAGAAGAATCGTTTCACAGGTGGAAATTTTCCACAGCGCCCACTGCATCTACCACCTCTTCATGGGACCTAAGTGACCGAGCTCTCTTGGGAACCTCGCTTACAGCCAACAGCCTCATGCTCTCTGGAGTTTGCATTTGTGTCATGATTAGGTAGGAGGTGGGAGGATGCATTTTGATTTAGTGACTTAAATATTTTTCCCATGTAAAAATGTGTGGTTTAAGATCAAATGCAAACTTTTGACTAGACTGCAGTGCTTTTATATCAAATGGCATCTCCCTTCCCACTCCCCTGGCAGCAGGCGGCAGCCTTACCCTGTGCTCCCAGGGTAGTTTTCACTAGCAAGGTGGTGTGTGGTATTCGGAGCATACGCAGTGTACGTGGCTGACGCGCAGCTTGCTCGCATCCTTGATGCCAGAGAGACTGATGGTTGGCATAACGCTGGGCATAGGTTTCACTGCATTGGGGTGCAGTGGAGACGCTGGAGTGATCGCTGCTCCTGTAGAGCCTTTGCATCGAGGTGCGATCCAGCCCAGCAACCCTAGGCTTGAATCACCTTGTTAGATGATATGTTCTCGCTTTTAATGCTGCTGTCTTTCTTAGTCAGTCCCCTTCCCCTCAGCCACCGTCTCTGCCACAGCCTGTATCCAGAGGAGCACGGCTTTTTGAGTCACGGGTGACCTCTGTTTGCAGAGGGGTGCAAGGCGCCAAAGCCTCGTTCAGGAAGCGTGTGTACTTGTATCTACCTGTGAGAAATAGGCTAGAGCTCTTCCTGAAGAGGCAGGTAACAACAGCGTTTTAATTGATAAACTGTCTGTAGTGTGTGACTCTAGAGGATAGGGCACAGGATCTGGGTTTCTGTTCTGGTGGCTCCCACTGCTTTTGTGGGTGACTTAAATCTCTCCATGTCTCACTTGGCTGGGTCTCTAAGATGAGGCCTCCTTTTCAAGTTGCTTTGAGATATCCTAACGCTAAATGACGTGTAATAACAAAGTGTTAAAATATTATAGTGTTTATATGAAGGTCATTCCAAAGATCTTTATATTCTACAAATTAAGAAGAAATCTAAGTTCACAAAGTTCGTCCGGGCATTGAACGTACAGCTGGGGTGCCTCTTTCTCTCTTCCAGGCAGTGTAAGTCCATGATTATGCTCTGACATCAAGGAAGTCACACTGGTAAATAAGAGGTGTAACGGAGATCAAACGCAGCCCTGCAGACCCAAAATACAGCTGCCAGCCACTGGTCTGCCATATGCTTTTTGGGCTGCTGAAGGGGACTGGAGGTGAAGGAAAGTTATAGAAACTTCTCATTAACTTGAACAGTATGAGTTGCTTCCAAAACTCTACCTGACTCTGCCATCCTTGCAGAAAGAGCCAAACAAAGCATGACGTTTTCTCCCTGCTCCCCCCCCACATTAGTCTGACTCAAATTCTCTCTTGTAAAGAGAGGGAGGAGTGGAGCAGAGAGACTCCTTTATTATAAAAGACCATCTTCCAAACTGTGATGATTCAGGTTTTTCAGGGGAGGCTTCCGAGTCAGGCCTTTTACCAGTTTGCTGTCATGGACAGAAAAAATAACATGGGCTTCAGTCAGTAAGATTTTTCTTTTCTTCTTTCTGTGTGCCTGTGTTTTTGGCAGGATGGTAAGGAAAAGCTGGGTCTGATTCTGCAGCCCTTACTCATGGGGATGGGCACATCCAAGCAAATGGAGTTGCCTGCGTGATTCAAGCGTGGAAGATTCGGGTTGCTTTTAAGTCTTGTTTTGACTTGACGGGAGTGAAGTATTCAGAATGGTGGAGCAGGGCCTGCCAGGTGCATTTTAACTAGCTCTGAGACTTAGTCCAAATCCAAAGCTCGGGCTGTTTTTACAGGACTGATAGGTGCTTGGTCCTTCTTGTGGGCTGTGGGGGGTTGAGAGCATCCACGTCACAATAACACACAGAAAGCATCTAAGCAATCCTGGGTGGCATGATGAGAGATGGGAAGCAAAGATCCCAGCGTGTCTGCCTTCTACCCCTGCGCTAGTTGGAGGAGCTCACAAGACTGGAATGAACCACATAGGCTATTTCCTCCTGACCGCTTTGTCACAGGCCCTGCCTCAAAGGCCTTTTCTTTACAGATCTCCTTACTGCCAAAATAGCGTTGAAGAACCTTGGTGTGACAGATCCTGGTCCTCTAGCTGGGAATTAAGTGAAAACTCCCTGATTTCGTTTGAATGTTTTGGTTTGTGCAAACCAAGAAACCCAAACCGAGCTTTAGAGGTCATGCAATGAAAGCACAAAGGCAGTTGTTTTCCTCACCTCTTCAGTGAAGCGTAATGCTAGCTTCAGTGAGAGTAATCCTAGCCCAGATGTAATGCTGTAATCGTTGGACCCCTGGATATGGGAATTTACCCTCATAAACTAGGGAGAGGCATCAGGCCAGAGCGTGGTATGTGACCTCTTTGGCAGGGAGCTTGTTTGGCCTTGCAGGAAATGACTTGTTCATTTATTTAGTACTTGTTCAAGGTCCTGCACCAACAGCCGACAGAGAGTGAGGTCTTCTGTTGAGCAGCTTACAGCTCAGGGAGCAGCAGGGATGAGGCATGCGGCTGTGCTTGGAAGGAGCATGGGGGAACGTGCTTAAAGATGTGCTTAACTTTCAGCATCTGCTTATTGACAGAGCAGGGCTTGTACACCTGGCTGTGAATTTGTGCTTGCTGCGGGGTCTCCCTGAAGAACCGCCTTAGAAGCGTCCAAATCTCCATACCTGCCAGTGTTTGGAGTCCACTTAATTAAAATGGTCTGGAAGTGCCAGGCTGGTCAGCTTGCCAAAGTTGGGTGTCTGAGGTAAACTTTGGCACGCCACCTAAAATCACAGGACCTTGGTCCTCAGGATGTGGATGTGGGATGCTTGGGAGTTCCAGCTTTGGCAGGGCAGGAAGGCAGAAGGTTGCTGGCCTTCCCAGCTGTTCATAAACAGAGCGAACGCAGGGCTGTGAGATGGCGAATAGTAGAAAAACTCAACAGCTGTTATTTCTTTAGCGCCCATTAAGGGAAGGTAGGGTTGTGGCTCCACATCTGCCTGTGCTGATCTAACTGTAAATGCTCAGTCCTGCCCTGTCTGCTGCTTGTGGCTGGTCCTGCCCTCATTGCCTCCTTTTGCATGGGCTCTGGCATTTTGGTGGCCCTTAGCTGAGTCTTTTCAGCAAGCTAACCCAGCAGAAAACTAGCCCAGGATAAATAAAGGAAGTTTTCTGCCAAATTAGCACACTAAAATGACTTGGTGAGGGGTCTTAACAAGCCATGGCTGAACAGAGAGCCCTTGGTCAGAATAACAGAGCTTATGGTAAGGTGGGCATGGTTTGTTGGTTTTGTCTAAGCCCTTTTTTAGTAGTTCCCACTTGCTGCTAATCTTAAATGGTCCTTAACGTTGAGAAGGCTGTCTGGTCACGCTGTCCATTTTTGGTCAAAGATTCTCAAAAGGAAAGGCTCAGTTCAACCTGCCGTATCTTCATATGGCAGGTACTCACGTCTGTAGCCTTTTGGGAGTGAGACTATGAAAACAAATCTGTCCCGGGATGGGAGAGGGTCATTCAGGAGATCAGCAGCCAGCCCTGCAACTGGAAGGCTCCTCTCACCCCTGGAGCTGACCCTGCTTCAAAGTGTTAGTCTGCCCCAGGGCATTTTTCTCTGTTTTGTCTCTGTTGTTCTCTTTAAATTGATGGCAACTCTATGGTAGCTAGAAAAATAATTTTTTTTTTTTTTTTGTTCTGGTTTCTGTGGCTGTGGAGTGGTTTAAGTTACCCTTTCTAGCTTTCCTGTCCACAAGGAAGCATAGAAAATTCAGTTTTCATAGAGCTTTCCCTAAGACAAGACTTGAAGAAAAGAGCCAGGTCTCATGAAACCTGTCACTGAAAACTTTGGAGTTTTGTTTTTTCAAATGAAAACCACATGGGGTTCATGGAGCATAGAGCCTGAGGGATGCATCTTGTTACTGCCGTTACTTAGAAGCCAGTGCAACTTCTTCAGGTGATTTCTGCAAAAATGCAGGTTTCTTCCGCAGGCACAGTGATTGTATGTGCGCTGCAGTGGGAGCTGCACCTTGCTGTCACAGACTCTGCTTTGCCACCTGTTCTGAGGCACACTGCTTTTTCCAGCCAGCAACCGGGCAGTTGAGTTGCAGTGGTGCATTTTTGGAAAAAAAAAAAAAGGGGGGGGGGGCGGCAGCGTTTGCTTTTTCCAGCCTTGTCTTCCATGCCCTCCTCTAGACCCGTCTTTAAGCATGGGATTTTCAAAAGCTTTGTTCTGCTCTATTTTACCTTTAATATCACCCCAAGTCAAGTCAAACCAATGCCAAGAGCCGTTGGTAACCTCATCCTAATTTTTTTCTGCTGCTGTGGCTTTATGGGAAGGAGCAGTGGGCATGCCCAGGTGTGGGCAGGATGTTTATAGTGCTGCCACTGTAATCACCATGTCCTGTAGACATGCTCCCAGAAGAGTAATGTTACACAGTGAGTAAATCTTTGTGGCTGGTCTCTAGCAAAGCTGCATAACTCGCAGCATCAAAGGGAAATCCTGTGAAAATGAAAGCGGTAAATGTGTGTAATTTGCAGCTCATGAATGGATTCTTGGCTGACCCTAAAGGGATGAAGGTGTTTTACCTCTGCCTCTCCGTGGAATTGTTGCTGGACTGTCAGACTCTCCTCCAGCTCTGAACAGCCTGTCCTTGGGTTATTTGCTGCCAAGGGCATCCTGACTCGGCGTTTGCAGTTAGCTACTTGAAACCCCTAAGGGGCAGTTCCACCTCCCTTTATCTTGTCTCCCGGCAAAGTTTACGTTATCTTTTCTTGCATCGTCTTCCACAGGTCAAGTCTCCGCAGCAGTTGGAAAAGTGCCTGTTCAGGCAAGAATTACATCTGATTTTGTCAGCTTGGAAATTGATAGTGATGGAGCTGCCTTCATATGGGGATGGCCATGGGATGACCCACTGTACCTGGGGATTTTGGAGGGTGTTGAGGCCTCCATCGCTTTGGCAATGGGGCCAACTACACCAAAGGAGCATGTGTACCTCTGTAAGACATTAAATACATGCAGTCAATGCATTCGTACCATAGCATGGCTGGATTCCATCTTAACACTCAGATTTAAAAATAAAATGGGTGCAATCTCTAGATGCTAAGCTTTTCTTTAGGAGCAGGCTGAGAAAACTCTGGAAATGAGGGGATTTCTCAGTGTGTTTCATTGTTGGGGGGTAAGGAAGGACAAGGAAGGAAAGGGAGCAGGATGGGATGTTGCATCCAGCAGCAAGGGCTGGTGAATAGAAGCCCAGCGTAACTGGAGACAACCCCAGGCTGGATTAAAAGCAGAAGCTTGACATGGACTGAAGATGTTTAAGCTAAATTTTTTGGCAGTATCCCTGAGACTAGGAGCACTGCACCAAGGGCTCCAGGGAGAAGTCCTGGGTCTTGTTCTTCTGAAAAAGGGGAGGCGGTGAAGAGGAGTCCAGATGTGGTGTCCAGGGAGAAGGCTGTGTGGGACAGTACTTGCTGGGACTTTGCCTTTTATGGACTTTTTTGGCTGACAGGGACTGCTGAAGAGGTGGGATTGAATGTCATCTGCCTACAAGCCTTGCCTGTGGGAAGCAGATGGTCCCCAAATCCTGCCTGGGACCTGGAAACTGCCCGCAGGCCCAGAGGAGAGGGGAGCAGGAGCGTGCCTCCTGTGGTACCTCCTGCCCCACGCTGTCCTCTCACCCAGCTCTGCAGGCTGCCTTTGGCAGGCCAGGTCGTGGATGCTGTGTCAGTGGATGTGAGCGTGTGTGTAGAGAAGGGGATATACCTTTCATCAAGGAAAAACACTCTTATGCACAAGGGAGTGTCAAAACTCGTTTGGAGGTACAGATTTCGTTGTTTTGAAACATTCCTTTGCCGAGCTGTGAGCCGAGCAGCTGTGCTACGTGGCTGAGATTCAGAGTCTGGTCTGACCTTTCTATACCTCCAGTAGTGTGTGCGCTGCTTTGGCCAACAGCCATGTTTGTGTGTCCATAGGCAGTTAGGCCATGATCCAGGGGGTGAGTGCTGAACTCGCACCGTGTGAAGTACTGCAGTTGACTTCAGTGGGCTCATGTGTGTATAAGGTTAACCAGATCCTTCCTCACTCAAGCCGTTCCTCGGTCCATGGCCTTTTTGGAGGAAATGAGGCAAGTAAGCATGTCCTCAAATTATAAAGTAGGGAAACTGAGATATGAGAGGAGTTTGTGGGACTTTCCTGGCACAGGAATAACAGAACCCCAGATGGAGTGCAGATCTGCAGATGGATTTATGCATCGGTCCACAGCATATTGACATGTCCTTACAGATCAACCCTGGGAAGTCTCCTGTGGCCCCATGGTGGTGGAGGGATAAAAGTGTGCAGGCAGGGCGTTCTCTGCAAGTGCAGTATATCCCATCTGTTGCAGTGGTGGAAGAGGAGAAAGACATGTTTGGATAGTGCTGAGCGTGCTCTTCTAAAGAAAACTTTGGTATGCCAAGGCTTGTCCTCAGTGTTCGCTCCTGCAGCAGGCATCACCTATCAAATAAGAACTGCAAACAAATTTTAATAGCTCAATTAGGAAAGAGCCTGCTAAAGTCCAGGAAAAGAATCTTTTTGATATGGAAGCCAAAACCATGCTAACTGAACTACAAACAACTGAAGGGTCTGCTATTAAAATAATTCTCACTCAGAGATAGACACAGCTGTTTTTTTTCCCTAAGATGGCCAGAACATCCTGTAACATAAAGCAGGAGGAGAAACAAGCCTTACATGGACATTGCTTTCTCCTCTGAGAAGATCTGCCTTCCAATTCCAAGTGCACCTCTTCGTGATAGTTGATTTGTATTTTGTTGCCAGCTCACAGGGAGAATGGGACAGAAAGTAACTCTTTTAAATGAACGTTGCAGGCACTGAGACAGTGCAAGTGTTCATTTTAGGGGAAACAAGAATATAAGTCATGTCAATTGACGTTACGTGCAATGACGTGTACTAAAAGGCTCATAGCATTTGCCTTCTGTTGTTAAAAAAGATTAGGTATGTATGATGTGCAACTCCACAGGGTGGTGGCAAGTAGGAAAGAGCTGTTAAATGCCTCGCTTTCGTGCTCAGTAAGTGCTGAGCAGTACAGGAGCTGGTCAGGGTTCTGGCCATGATCCTACCTGACATATATGTTCTGCTCCCTTCTCTGTGGAAGGGTGCCATGGTGCTGCTGCAGGGCTCGGCAGAGAGGATGCTGTAGAGCCCTGCGGACAACAGCCTTACTGAACTGCACAGCAAGAACAGATCTCATTGATGGGGTGGCATAAAGTCCTCTCAAGGATGTAGGCTGCAGGACAGCTGGGTGGACTAGTTAGTCCCTTGGCGTAACCAACGTATGATACCATGGTTAAGATCTTTTGACTGAGCACAGGTTTTGCGTCTCGGGTCTAGGTGAACAGAGACCATCCTGCCACAACACTGAGTGTACTGGCTAGTGCTGGGGTGAAAACTGAGCTAAAAAGACCCTTGTCCCAAAGACCTTCCTTCCAGCCCAGTGAACTGTCATATATAGCCTGCTTGTTCACGATACGCATGTTCAAGAGATTACATCGGTTGCGCTCATGGCAATGTGTTGTTTGCTGTGGACTCCTCCTCAGAAAACAGTATTGTTGGAGGGGAGGGAGAAGGAGAAGAGGCGATACTTAAAAAATCCCCTAAGTTAATTTTACTGCTGACAAAGTAAAATAAATTATGAGTTTCATGTTCTTTGGATTTATTCTTGCACTAAATCAGAGGAGACAACAAGTCAAGCTTGTTCAGGAGTGGAGAAGTTTTCCAAGAACGTAACTGAGTAATGTAAAAGCCTCTTGAGATGAAAAACAAAGAGAGGTTGCAGGAGTACTGTCTTGGTGTTGCTCGCTGCTGGGAGGCAGTCGGTATGTTTCAGGGGGAAGGCCTATGGACCTGGGAGACCTCAGGAGCCATCCTCATATGGACCATAGCTGGCGTTACACCTCCCGCTGGGGTTAGGCCTGCAGAGACAGAGCTGATGCTGTGTCTGGGGTGAGGGAGACCTGTAAGAGGACTTATTCGAGAGATACTTTCCTAAAGATTTATCCTGGGAATGAGTGGCTGTATGCCTGACTGGTGATGTGCCTGAGTGCTGCCTTCCAGGGTGTCCATGCCACACGCAGGACTGAATTGTGGGCAGCCCATGGCCTGGTGGTGTCCCCTGAAGCAACACGACCTCCTGGTTTCCCTTCCTCTTTCAGATTTCAGCCTGGAGAAGAGAAGGCTCCGGGGAGACCTTATCGCAGCCTTCTAGTACCTAAAGTGGACCTACAGGAAGGCTGGGGAGGGACTTTTTACAAGGGCACGTAGTGATAGGACAAGGGGTACTGGCTTTAAACTGAAAGAGGGTAGATTTAGATTAGATGTAAGGGAGAAGTTCTTCCCTGTGAGGGTGGTGAGGCACTGGAACAGGTTGCCCAGAGAAATTGTGGATGCCCCTATGCTGGAAAGTGTTCCAGGCCAGGTTGGGTGGGGTTGGGAGCAACCTGGTCTAGTGGAAGGTGTCCCTGCCCATGGCAGGGGGGTTGGAACTACGTGATCTTTAAGGTCCTTTCCAACCCAAACCATTCTATGGTTGCCTGGGCATCGGGTGTTTGGTCAGATAAAATACATTTCTTGTGGGTCGCAGCGCCCCAGGCCGGTTGGTGCCAAGTGAGACCAAGGCAGAGCCACAAGGCACGTGCTGCTGCGCCCAAAGGGACGGGAGCCGCACCATGGGCCCAGGCTGCTGTGGGGAGGACAGCGGAGGTCAGGCTGGACTGCAGGCACAGATCAGGAGCTGGTGTGGTGGGGGTGAGCCGGGCCAGGGACAGCCCAGCGGTGGGGAGGGCAGGTCTGAGGGTCACACTGGTGCACGTTACCCATGGAGGTAAATCAACCTGAATGTGGGAAACCTTGCCCTGGTTCTGCTATGGAAGAAAGTCATTCACAGACACAGTAGTTTCTTGCTAGGATGGATCTTGATGAAGGAATCGGTCCTTTTTCGTCTTTCTTTAGATCCTGTCTAGAGTTTTCCAGTCTTAAGAGCTTCCTGTGATGAAAAGCACGAGATCTGGTGACTCACAAGCCCCTCCTGAAATCCAGCCTTCCTGCGGGGGGGGTATCAGGTGTTCCGCTTCTTGTGATGAAGAAGCACTCTGACATGCTGCTGGTGATGAAAGCAAGTTGAGAGAGAAATTTGAGAAGATTTTGGAAAGATAATGAAACTTAAAAGGAGAATAATGAAAAAAAGGTATTGGTCACCACCCATTACTGTATGCTAAAGTTAAAATCCCTAGGGATTTTGCATCAGCTAATGCATAACAGACTGTAAAATGAAACAACAGCATTGGTGGTTTTGTTCTTAAAGCCTTGATCATAAGGCTAGTTTTTAAAAGATAACAAAGGCTTTTTGTTTCATTTTAGTGAAAAATATGTATTTTTCAAGGGAAGCACCAGTTCTGTTAATCCCACTATCTGTCACTTACGTGCACATTTCCAAAGCGTCTCACAAGCAGGGCTGCCTGCCGTTTGGCAGGGCTATTTGGATAGGGAGGCTGAGGACCTGAGGACTGTAGGACTGGAGTCTCAAATTGTTTAAATTGACTTTGGTGGCACGGTGCCAGCTGACACCAGCTGAGAATCTGGACAGAACAACTTGTCCAAGGTCACCTCACAGGCTAATAGCAGAGCATGAATTAAACCTGGGTCTGTAGAGTCTCACTTCAGGGTAAATAAAGAATGCATGCCGCTTCTTGGAGGGTCCTGCTGTTCTTAAAGTCTTACAAAGAAATGACAGGGTCAAACGCTTGATTCTGGTATGATATGGAGTACTACCCTTTTGTGCCAGGATCTCTGGTTAAAAATAGAAACTTTTTTTTTCCCCCCCTATAGTATTATTTATTTCGTTAAAATACTTTGGAAAGTTCCAGTTCGGGGTTTTACTAGAAAGATACCCTTCCTCTGTGTGAGTGAGGGACTGAGTTGAGCTGGGCCAGGCTCATTTCTCAGAGGAGAAAGGCTGAGGTGCTGCTGTGCTGCTCGTGAGGGGTACCTGTTTGGGCTTGTGCGTCTGCCTTTGTGCCTGTCTTTCTCAGCAGGTAGGGAAACGTTCCCCAGGTGGAAAGACTATAGTGAGCAGTTTGGACAGGGAGTGCATTCACATCATCTGCTTGTAGGGACAGGCTGCCTTTTCAGTGATCTGCAAAGGAGTCTTTACAAACTTCAGTCAAGGCTTAGTACAGAAACCCCCCTGTGAAATGTTTCAGAAGGTTCATACGCTAATGCCACCCTGACAGTACATTTAAGGGCCAGTCTAAAATCCGTCGAAGCCAGTGATAGTTTTCTCTATTGATTTCAAGGGTGACAAAGCTCCTACTCTTTGAGTTCTCGCTTGGTTTTGCAAAGTTTTCATTAAATTCTTTTCAAGGATAGGCATGACGTGTTTCGTAGACCACTATCTTCCTTGTACTGTTTTCTCCATGGGGGGAAAGGGAAAGATCAGAAAAGACAGGGCTGTTCTAGCTTTGGCCATCTGGAGTTACTCCTTAAGGTCTGTTTGGTCAGGCTTGCATCAGTGGTTTACAAACATAGAATCATAGAATGGTTTTGGTTGGAAGGGACCTTTAAAGATCATCTAGTCCAACCGCCCCGCCATGGGCAGGGACATCTGCAACTAGATCAGGTTGCTCAGAGCCCTGTCCAACCTGACCTTGAATGTTTCCAGCAATGGGGCATCTACCACCTCTCTGGGCAGCCTGTGCCAGTGTTTCACCACCCTCGTAAAAAATGTCTTCCTTATATCTAGTCTAAATCTACCCTCTTTAATTTCAAACCATTACCCCTTGTCCTATTGCAATAGAATGCGGTATGTGTTTGCAATGTGTTTGCAGCACACCTGTGCACTATCGCACCGTTTCCCTCTCCCTCCCTTGCTCAGAGGCTGTTTATGTGAAGCAGATGTTTACAGGTCCATGCTGGACTTGTACCACTCTTAGATCCCTTACAGCATTTGACTTGTGATGCCCGCTGTGCCCCTGAGGCAGAGCAGAGAGACCCTGTTCCCAGCTCAGGCACTGCACTCCCTGGGGAATTGGGAAAGTGCTCTATTGAGTTGTGTGCCTTGGTTCAAGAGCTGACCCCGTGCTCAGCATCAGAGAAGTGTGTTTGACCAGAAGACAAACTCCTCGGAAGTGTGAGATTTCCCAGTGTGGATGCTAAACATATGAGTTAGTTCTGGTAAGCCAGTGAAGTTGCATAAAATACAAGTATTAATGATGACTGTATTTTTTTCCTGTATGTTACCAGGGCTCTTCAGAAAAGAACTGAAACTAGTGTTTCCAGAATTACAGAGCGTGTTTCCTGCACAAGCAGAAATGTGTAGGGAATTTACAAGGTGCTTCCTCATTGTGTCTAGAGATTCTTTTCTTCTTTTCCCTTCCACCCCCCCCCCTTGAAGAGTTTTTCCAATAACCGTCATGTTGGTATGGATGTGGGAGAGAGACTAGGAGGACTGCATTAAAATGCAGGGTCTGGCAGCAGAGATGCACAAGGCTGAATAGCCTGGTTCTTGCTGGAGGGAGTCCTACAGCTAATTTCCTCATGTGGGACTGTGAAAAGCGACCCTAATGGTACGAAGCAGAATCAAACAAGCAGGACACTAGCTGTGTTCTCCCTGCCCTGTTACATGGCTGTTACAGTGCATGCATCCTCCCCAGGGGCAGCTGAGAGCTGGCACCCATGTCCTAAGATGAGCTTGGGCTTTATAGCCAAATTTGTCTGCAGGAATGAAGGACTAGCTCTCAGCTGGAGGAGGAAAGGACGAGGGGCAACCTGAGATAGCTCAGTGGTGACACCTGTTGACTGGGAAAATGGCTGTGCTGGTGATCTGAGGTTAGGAGGACCGTGGGAGGGAGGCAGGCAAGAAAAACCAAGGTATTTTGCTGTGATAAGCCTTGGCTTGTATCATCAGTGTGAAAGAAAATAGAGGAGGCAGCGTCTAGTGGTGCAGTTTTATTAGAAGAACCTGTCGTGGGAGGGAAGCTGCAGCAAGACATGTCTTACTTCCTCTAGACAGACAAAGCTGGCAATTTTACTGTGGCTGATTAAAAGGTGCATGTCTCCAGTTCTGTGATTCCTATGGCTGGTGGGCTTTGTCCCTCTCTTTCCTGATTACCAGATTTATTTCTAGATATGTTTACTTACTTCTAATATATATAAGTAAGAGGTGTCCTGGGGCGTCTATATATATTTGTCTGTAATTAAGGTAGGATTAATTGCTTAAAATTGTTTTTAAGGGCCTGTTATGAGATCAGCAGATAGGAGCATGGGATAAAATGCATAATGAATACATTATGTTATAAATAATGCACACAGCCAGTGCACAGGCATCCCTGAAAGGTAATAGCTCTTTCAATATTTAATTAAGTGGGTACCATAGGGAAAACACTCTATGTCACTAAGGTAATTTTCAACCTGGCTTAGCAACACATAGATCAGTCTGAATGAGGACAGAAACCTGCATGCAGCTGGGACCCTTGGTAGGCACAGTTCACGGTAATCATAGGGAAATGTTTGTTGGCTGGAGAAGTGGTGAGAAGGGATAATGTTGAGGGTTGATAGAGAGGAGATGCTGATAGCGCCTGGAGGATTTGTTAGAACTAGTGCTTTGCTCCTTTTCTTAAGACAGAGTTGCTGATCTGGCAGCATAGGAAGCCTTGTGCTTCTGTCCGCTTTGTAGAAGAACCAGGCTTTCCAGGAGGACACCTTATGGATGTTCTCTCCTGCTCTTGGAGCCCATTTGTCTGTGGCTAGCTTGTCGTGACAGCTCCAGACCAGATCCAGTTGCTGGCCAGTGGCAGAGAACAGGGTTGAGTGAAGGACCATGAGCACCCTGAAACATCTAAAACTCTGTGTGTGGGGTGCAAGCCTTCTCAGCCTTTCTTGAGCTCCTCGTTGTGATTTTTTTCTCTGGCTCTTGCTATCTGGTGTTAATTTTAGCCCCACGCACTGGGGACGAAAGCAGTGCATTAGTGCAGGCAATTCAGTTTTGTAGGGAAGAAGGCACAGCATCAGTTATAAGGCCAGCAGCTGCCCTTCAGCACGTTCTTATCTGTGATAAAAGTTGAGTCGCATGGGTTTTCTGAACGGATACAGAAAAAGGGGAAGTATTGCCCATCCGCAAGGCCTAAATTCACACCTGTGTCTCTAACTGCTCATTTCACATTTCCCGTCTCTTCCACGCTCTCATTTCCTTATGTTTTATCCCCTGTTCTTATACTAGCTCCACTGCAATTTTACCCATGCCAGTGTAGCAGGTAGTTAAATGAGATGCCTCGGTACAAGGCCTGGGAGGTTTGTGAGGGTTGCAAAAGTCCAGCCTGCCCTCCTGCGTATCTCTCCAGGTCTCTCAGTGGGGTTTCCTTGTCTGGCTATTGGTGAGTTTTCCTGAATTTCACAGCACGCAAAGAGTGCTTTTAGGGAGCAAATCCAGCATCAGTATCGTACAGTGGAGTTAAATATCAGAGCTGATGTATTCTCTGGGGCTGAGACCCTGTCTCCATGTTGCAAAGTGACTAGCATGTTTCCAGCCCTATGGAAGCAGTAAATAATAACGATTAAACAAATAACAATTACAGATTTATGTAGTGTTGTTGCAGGGAGAAACAAGGGGAAAAGAGTTGTACAGCAAAGGGAAGGGAGAAATACTCTTTTTAACTTGAAAAGCATGTTTGTATTGAAATTGGACACAAAAGCTCCCTTTTCCCTTTTGCTTGTTTATTTTTCGCAAGATCCATTTTTTTCTTATCTTTTGTGGAGAAAAGCATGAAAAAAACCACCTCTGCTGCTTTTTTGTGATGGCTCCCCTATCATCAGAGCATTCTGGTGTTTAGATACCAGCCTGGAAGCCAGGGCTTATGACAGTCGTCTTTTTCTTTTTTCTTTCTTTCCTGAAAGGGACAGCTTATTTTTAGTGCTTGCAACACCCAGCTCACTGGAGGGACACAGCAGGCCTGTTCCATCCATCATCCGCAGGAGGGTCACGTTCACTGAGGGAACAGGATCTGCTCCTGCTCTTTGTGCGTTTCTCTGATCTGTTCCATTTCTGGCCGTTTGTTCCTTCTCTGCAGCCCCCCGTGAGCTGAGGCAGCCCAAGGGCCGTGTCCTTCCAGGCAGCCAGCTCCAGGCTTCCAGCTTCTTCAGCCTTGCTGCTGCGGTGCAGAGGCTGAAGGAGCGACTCTCGGCCTGGTTGTGCATGGGTAGCAGAGGCTCTTGTGGGAGCTGGCACAGAGGTGTGGGAGGGAGGTGGGGGAGTCGGTTCTGCACAAATTCTGCCCTTCCTCATCTGAGGGAATCACCTTGCTGTGCCGTGGGTGGATTTACCCCCTTGGGACTTGTATCCTGAGTTGTTTGTTGTCTGTTCAGGTAGCGGCGATTGCCAGAGGAGCTCCTCGTTCCTTGGATGCAGCAGAGAAAGGGCACATCTTTCCGGGCTGCCCAGCCGCCGTGGGCGCAGAGACTGAGCCACCCCATCCCTCTCCGCAGGGAGCTCATCCCTGGAGCCTGGGAACCCGTGCTGCCCGCGGCACTGACAGTGCTGGCTGGGGCTTGGGTGCGTTCGGCCATGGACCCTGCAGAGACTGCTGCCCTCCCCAACCTTCTCGGGAGACGCCGCTTGCAGATGCAGGGTCCTTTCTGCTGGAGTTCCCCTCCAGCCTTGGCCCGCTGCCTGTCCCTCTGATCTTTGGGTGGGCGAAGCAGGTGCAAACAGCAGGCCCTCGGCTTGCAGGGTGAATTCAATACATTCAATGCTGATTGTGCAGGCAGAGCTGCAAGGGTGACACTTTTAATATATTTTAGAATTTAACTGGGAAAAAGTAATGGTTTCTTTTTTTTCGGGGGATGGGGGTGGGAGAGCGCTGCTATGTTTCTTTTCCCAGCATGTCTTTATGATATTTTCAGACTCAATTTAATTCTGCAGAATTATATTTAGCTAAAAGTGTAAAAGAGGGCAAACCAAACCAAAATAAAATACTTTATTCCAGGTTGACTAAAACATTTCATCTGACCCAAAACCATCTTTCCTTCTCCCATGTCAGCTCAGAATTAGGAGAGAAATACATAAATGTGGGGGAAGGAGCAGTGAATGTTCAGCTCCTGAACAAAAAACCTGCAATCAAACCCCAAGTATTTGCCGCTATCACATGGGTTTGGAATACAACTAATTTTTCACTGCTTTTTAAAAGGTAAATATCTCCTCCAGAGAATTACACTCTTACTGCAACACATTACCCAAGCCTTCCAAGAAACAAGGTTCTGTTTGATAACAGTGAGGATCTCAATTGCTGCTTTTTCAGTCCTGCAAGGTCTCCATTTCCAGGTTCAAGCAGGCATAGCATCTTGGAATTGTATAAAAAGTGGCACTGTTACTGATGGAAAATCAATTTTAGGTTATTTTTAATTAACTGTTGCTAATTTTTTCCTTGCTGTCTACCATGAAGAAAGAAAATCGCGATGTGTGAATTTGATACAGTAGCTTGGGATGATTGGGTGACTTGCGGTGTGACCAGCTGTTACACACTCTTTGTGCTGCAATTCTTGCCCTTTGTTTCTTTTCTGCTCTGAAGTCAGAGGGACCTTTTCTGTTGGTTTCAGTGCTCCATCCAAAACCAATGTTTTGGACAGTGGCTTGGGGAGATTTTGAACAGCGCTTTTGGATTGCCAGGAGCAGGGAGCCTTGGTAAATTGAGTTGAGGATGTTGCTGACACAAGAAGGGAGCTCAGAGAGAGTTTTGGTGAAATGCAGAAACAAGAAAGAGCAGGGAGTCAGAATGCACTTTGGGATTGCCCAGCGTCCCTTGCAGGGAGTGGGGCAAGGAGTGTGGCTGAGAGGGGATGCTTGGGAAGGAGTTTGGATCAGGGAGAGGAGCTGCCCTGAGGACGTGTTAGGGAGGGGGAATTTATTGCCCATCTTCCCTTTACACCTCTGAAAACTTCCTCTCTATTTATTAGGGGGGGAAAGAGTGCTGGCATCTACAGCAGGGTAATGCAAAGGATGCTGCTTTATCTACCCCTGAAATTCACCTCTACAACAGCCACCGAAGCAGTGGAAGGCAAAAGCAGAGTTTGCTGGCCAGTATTAGGAGATTGTCCCATTTTTGGAGTGTCACAGGGCAGAAGAAACGGGCAACAGCTCTGTCGGGAAAGAGGTACTGTGCCAGGGCGCAGTGGAAATCACGCCTGGCAGTCAGCAGCTGCCGAGCAGCAGAGATAGTATCAACAGTGTCCAGACCTTCCATTTGTAACAGGTGAAATGTTAATGAAATGAGAGTGCCAGCAGAAGAGTTAAGATAACCCTGAGAAATGAAAGTAGAGAATCAGGCTAAAAATACTGAGTGCTGTTGTATAGATCAGTGGGAAACTGTCACCTTGAGTATTGTGTGGTTTAAGCAGAGGTACAGAGGAAGGTCCAAGGAAAAACTATGAAAATTATTAGAGGCATGAAAAGGTTATTGTTAAGAAGAAAAACAGTGTTTAGTTTAGAGAGGAACTGAATCACAGGAGGCATGATAGGGAGACTTAAGAAGTGGTATTTTTTTACCAGGTGCTAAACTGTTCCTTTTGCACTTATGTGCCAAGCCAGAACGGAATGGTCGGTTTAATGGTCAAGCTGATATGAATAATAAAGAAAACATAAATTTCTGCACAAACAGGCAATGAACAATCAATGAAGTCTGGAATAATCGCATACCCAATGACAGTTTTTGGCACAAGACAGCGAACAGGAAATTGTATCCTCAGTTAACTAAGCCGAAAACCGACACTGTTCAGGATGGTGAAGAAGTGCATGCAGAAATCCATGGATTCTTGTGGAGTCTGCATACTACTTAAAAGATGAGTTATACTTTATGGTTGGTCTGAGGCAGAGGTGTTTTACTGACCTGGAGAACTAGTAGACCTAAAAAGAGGTAGCTTTTTAATGGTTAGGTTTTAAAAAACCCCTCCTGTTTATTTGTAAATTAAAAACCTGTATCAAAATGCCTGTTTTATAAGAATATAAAATGTCACAGAGCTCATAAATTTAGAGAAAAAACAGTCTTCTTCCATACTTTCTTGTTAATGAAAGAGACTTTTTCAGCTAATTTCTCCTCTGCTTTCCTTGAGGAAAAAATGCCATTGCTTTTGGCTTTATTTATAACTTTTGGGGAAGTGAAAGGACAGGTAAATGGGAACACAGGCGGTCTGTATAAATAGTTACTTAAAATCAGTTTTGGGGAGACTTCTCAATTTTTGAAGCAAGTGAAAAAGGAGAAGCGTGCTCAAGGTTAAAGCATCCTCTTGGTGGCTAGCTGAGCTGCTGGTACTCCACCACGTTTGGTAATCTGGGCGGCGGGGGCTCCAGGGCTGACACAGTACCTAACGCACTGCCAGCGTGTCGCTCCTTCACCTTCTCGTGCAGCGAGCCTGGGTGCACGAGCTGCAGCAGTGATGAGGGATGCTGCTGCTTAGGGGGAAGAAAAAGGAAACTGCTTTATTGCCATTTAACTGGTGAGGATGAGAGAAGGCCTGAGTCCCTTAACAGAAAAACTCTTAGATTGCATCACGCAGCACCTAGATTTCAGTCTGTCCTTCTGATTACAGCAATGCCTTCCTAAGCCATGCTGCGTATGCTGTGGTGCATTTAGTTACTGCATTTCCCTCCTGCTAAGAATCGTACAAAGGTGTAGGGAGAAACAGGTCTTGTGCAGAGCTGAAGCAGGTGGAGGATGGAATTGGTGACAGAGACAGCAAGCATCTGGTTAAGGTCACAGCAAGTTTGTGGCAGAGTGGGAATTAAACTTCAGTCTCTTAAATCATTACCTCATGCTCTGGCTCCAGGCTCCAGTTTGTGTGTGGCTTACCTTTGCTTTGCCCAGCCTGGCAGGGGAGCTTTCATGGTATTTCTCTTTAAGTGCTGCAGTGAGCAGTGGAAGATTTCATCTCTTGCAGAGATACTTTTCCATCCCCTGAGCTTTGCTGTGTAAAGCACCGCAGGTAACATCAGAGCTGCAGGTGCTGCCCAGCACCCCTGCCCACCAGTAGACACACATGGAGTGCCACAAGCACCTATGGGTGCCAGCCACAAGCACTGGGTGCTCTGGGCAGAGGGCGTTTGCACGTTGCTTCTTGTTCCCAGGTGCCTCTGCAGAGGTCAGTGGAGTGACACCAGCCTCTGGCTGGGTGGGACCATCACCTGAAGTGACTGAAAGCGTCATGAGCAATCACTGCTCTGAGTGGGTTTCTACGAAGTGCTGCCTGACCTTAAAGTTTCTTTGCCTTCAGGGTGGGAGCAGAGGAAGACTCAAGCAGAATGCATGTGGAAATTTCACTTTCAGATGGTAGGTAGCTTTTCAGAGTTAAAATAAGCCCAAAGTCACATTTTTTTACTGTTGTTCATGTTGTGCTGTGAGAGCTGTAGAGCTGTCGTTGGACCTTCAGAGTGTGCTCTGTCTTCCCAATTGGCAGCCAGGCAGTGTTCGGAGCACCGCTCCCAGCTGTTGCTCATGAGTGCCTGTGATGGCTGGGAGGGACAGAAGCTTCTTGGGGCCCTCAGTGGGCTTGTGTGCTCTTTGCTGGAAGAGAGCTGATGAGCCTCGAAGTGCACGGGAGCCATGTCTGGCTCGGTGAGGAGGACCGGGAGCCGAGATGGTAGGCGCACGGGAGCGCGGAGGGTGTGTTGTTCTCAGATGCGTACCTGGTTTTCTGCCTTGCTCCTCTGAGGGTGCATATGAGGGAAGAGGGGCACGGAGGCAGTATTTTATGATACCGTGTGGTGTGTTTGAGGTAGGGACAGGTTTCTGGGCTCAGAGAGTCAGCCTCTCTGATATCTCTGAAGGGGTCTTCAAACTGGCAGAGAGGAGGATCGGTTTAGACAAAGACTATCTGTGTGATCACTACTTGTGGGAGAACAGGAAAACTTGTAGTTCATCCCTCCAGGCCTGTGATCATCCTCTAAGACCAGGCTGGATCTTTAATCAAGGTTGCATTTACTTCTGTAGCAGAGGGTGAGAAGCATTTGGGATATAATTGTGTCTGGGAGTTTTGTGGGGGCTGCTTTTTTTTTTTTTTTTTTTTTTTTCTCCTGCTGGTGGTCATATAGGAAATAGTGGTTACTGGGGGGGTGACTGTGGTGAGATTTTAGACCCTGTTTCTGCTCCTTTTTGGCTGTGTGCAGGAGCTTAGATTCAGGTGTTGCTGCCTTGCCTGTTAGCAGAAAGGTGAAGCTGGGGGGGGGGGGGGTGGGGTGGTGTCTCCCCTGGAGCTCCTCAGCCCTGCCTCAACAAATAATGAGGGCAGAGGAAGCCAGGGAGTGACTTCACAGGGGAGTGACAGATGCTTTGCCTGGGTGGAGGACAACTGGTTACTGGTCTCTGCTCTGGGTAGAACTTAATGACCTCTCCCAGAGGAGCAGCTTCCATGGGAAAATCTTCCCTGGCGGGTGGAGCCCGTCTTGGGCAATGGGGAGAGCTGCAGGCAGCATGCCTGCCCCACATTACCTGGGGAGGGGTTGAACCTGCCTCTCCCCTGTCCTTGCTGCATCTTCTGCTCGTGGGGCCACGTGGCACCAGTGCTACTGTCGTCTTGTTGTTGTTGTTGGGGAGTGTGTTTCGGTTTGTTTTTGTGTGGCTGGCGCTTGAGTCACTGTGCAGTGATAAAACTGAAAAATCAGAAGTGCTTCGTTTGACCAAAATTGTTTTTTCTGCCCTCCTTTACACAATTTCCATGGAAGCGGGAGAAGGCTCAGGGATGGGGGTAGAAGACAGCAGAGGGCTGTTACTGGTGGATGGGAGTTTGTATGGAGGGGTGGTTGGAAAGCAGGCTGTGGGAGGGGTGTGAAGGGGAGGAGGAGGAGGCGGAGGCAGCTCAGCTGGGAAGGTCTGGGAGCTGTGCTGTGCACCAGTACCAGCTGGTCAGCGAGGTAAGAAGTGCTGGTAGGCTGCAGAGTCAGTTCCCTGGAGAAGGTGTGGGGCATCTAGGGTGAATGTAGTCACAAGGGTCTGGCTGAGCTTAATGGCTGCTGGCTTAATGGAGCAAGTCTTGAGAAATGAGTTACAAGAGCTGGGGCAAGAGAAATCCTGCAACCTCATCTGCCAGGGCCACTGGCCTTTTTCCATGGGGATTTGCAAAAGTGGTGAGGAGAGGAGGTCTGTGGGCACAGGGCCAGGTGCTGCTCAGCAGCAGGGAATCCATCTGGTCTTTCTGTCCAGCTGTGTCTCCTGTTGTGTGTCCTGCCTCATGTCCTGGTGCTCTGACAAGTCATGCTCACCATTAAAATACTTCTGTAGTGCCTGGTTGCTCCAGGACCCTCAGGTCACCTCTCTCATTACTGTTTGCAGGGCTGTGGGGTCTCTTCCTTAGCTGCTGCCTTTATCTTGATGGCAGATCTTGGGGCTGGGCAGTGTGCAGAGGCAGAGGCTGGGCGTTGTGGGAGTGGAGAGCTGCTGGTCCCTGGTTCTGCCGCTCCTCCCGCAGTGCAGCTTGCTGGTTTGCCTGTGGACTTCCTCGAGCAAGCTGCTCCTCTGCTTTGCATCTTCTCCTGCTCTGCCATCTAATTAGGTTTGGAGGCCTTTGGTGCAGGGACCCTCTCCTGTTCATTAAGTGCCTGTAACTTGGCTCTGGCCTCTGTGCCCTACTCATGTTATACAAGTACTAACGATGGTGGTGGATCGCCAATGCATTTCCCCAACCCTTCTGCACCTTTCCATGTCGGTCGGTATGTGTGGAAATACAGCTTTGAAATCAGATGTAAGGAACAGGCTGCTCTTCAAAGCCAGGTGTAGGGTTTCTGTTTCATTTTTTTGTTTTGTTTTGGTGGGTTTTTTTTCTTCCCTCCTGAGGATGCTCTATTTATGGTCTTTGCTGCTGCTGATTTTGAAAGGAAAGCATCTCCCAAATCAGCCTACAAAGAAAGATAATCCATTTATGAAATGCTTATGCAATCCAGAGCTCTGCTTATGCTGTGACAGTCTGCGGCAGATCTGATTGCGCTAGGAGAAGCCCACGTACAGGGGCTGACTGGAGGCTTACCTGCAGGTCTGGGGGGGCGGTGGGACAGAGATGGGGAAGGGCAGCTCTGGAGTGATGCTGCAGTTAATTTAGTTGAGTCTTGCTCTGTCAAGAGGATTTGCCTGGTCTGTCTTGAGGTAACCATGCCACTGCTCCCCACCTCTGTTGCTGGCTTAACATGGGAGCTTGTGCTTGGTTGTTCCAGCTTTTTTCTTCCCCAGAAATATTTCTCTGTTGTATTCACTGTAGGAAAATTTCAGGGAGAGGGAGATAATTCAGCTAGTTAAAAGGGGTGTGTGTGAAACCAACCCTCCAAAACCACCACCATCAAAACAATAGATAAAAGGGGCAGACAAGAGAGGAAGGAGGGCAAGCATATTTCAGAAAAGCTTTGCTGGTTTTGGCGTCAGCCAGCAGGATCTAGCAGTTTGCATAGAAAGTAGTTTATTGTCAGCGAGAGCCGAGGATACCTGCCAGCTCTGTGAAGCCATTAGCAGCAATGCATTATGCTTGTGAAAGGCCGTGGTGACAGATCTGTCCCTTTGGCTGGGCCAGCCCCTGGCCTGTCAGCTCTTCACCACTCCAGCTTGCGGCTCATGAGCACCTCTCATCTTCATTGCGTTTCTGCGCTTCAGCATTATTGGGCCAAATCCTCCGCTGCCATAAATCAGTTTCTGCACTGAAGTTCAAGGAGTTAACCCAGTTTCGCCCAGATGGACGTCATGCCTGGGTATTTTTTAATCCCCCCCCACATTAATGTAAAGTTGTCTTGTCCACTGACTCAACCCCATCTTGGATGAGAAGGGCTGTGATACACTCGTGTTGAGTTACCGCTGTACACCAGCCTGATCCAGGAGAGCTTTCCATAGCCTTTCCTTAGCAAACCTCAAGACCCTGATTTATCCACTCATCTTCCTCTTAACTTTTTTTTGTAATTTTCCACTAATCATGGGTAACAGATATTTTTGGAGGCTTGGTTGAAAGGACCTGGTCACTTCATGGCCAGGTTCATGAAATGACCTTCTGATCTCAATGATGGGGACATGGGGGGTGTTTGGTTTTTAATCAGCAGCCTGGAGAGAAAGATGCTAATAAGTCTCTCTCCCTTATGTGGTGGCATACACTTAGAGGATATGCTGTATGTATGCATTAAAGACTTGGCCTCATGGTTAGCGTGAGCTTGCTGTGTTTGCTAGTTGTGCCCTTGGACAGTGCAGCGGGTAGGGCAGGGGCTGCTTGCATACAGTGCTGTGCAGAGTGGTGTCCCCTCCTGTCTAGAGCCACTCGGTGCTACTGGACCAGAAATAATGAACAATCCTAATGAAGGGGGCAATTGCGCTCACTTTTATCACAATAAAAAGATTAAAAAGGGTTTTCTTCATCTGTGTAGGTGTGTGTATCCCACCTTTCAGAGGCGAGTTTGGGTGGTCTTGTCTCATTCAGTTGTCTAAGGTGTGTTGGCTAGCTGTGCAAAGGCTGCCCCACGCTGTCCGTCCCACAGGAGCTCTACACCAGGTTGCTTTGTCCCTGCTAGAAACTGGATGTCCGCACTGAGGTCCTGCCCTGTTTCCCGCTCGTTGGGGTTCCTGTGCCTTGATGCTGAAAATAAATACACTTCTCTGAGATCAGTGTGCAACTGGGGAGCATCAGGGTGTCGTATAGCATTATAAATTAGTATTCTTCATGCTGAAAAGTGCAGATAGGATGCGTTTAGCTGTGTTTCTACAGTGCTATAAGTTGTAAACTCCAGCCAGGGCCATCTGTAATAGTGTAAGAAGCTCTTGATTTCCCACATGGCGATCTGGGTCACACACAGAGCGTTTTCAGAATTTCTGAGCAATTTGATCAGTTCTTCTTTCCACTCTATTTCACTTTCATGATCATAAGTAGAACGGATCAGCAATCTTGCTAGAGAGCCTATTCTCACCAGACCGCCACCCCAACTTGGCAGGGACAGGAGCTCCCAGCAAACACACACTAATGTGCTCCCTGTCTTATTTAAAGAGACATGGCTAGTGAAAATGCACCGTCTGCATTGTCTTATTTGTATTATGAAATGCAGTACAGGCACAAAGACGGGGAAAAATGACTCGTATACTTATTGTCCATGGGAATATCTCTGGGAGGAAGCACAAATAAAGCTCTCCAGAACCTGGGTTCTGAGTCTGTAATGTAAAACTGGTGCTGGGTAATTGGAGTTGTGGAAAATACCTTGTGGTGATGTTCAGTGCTTAAAAAAATAATTCACCCACTTTGAAATGTGGTATGGTACAGAACTTTAGAAAAACTCTTCATTGTAGCAAAGTTTTTAAAGATGTCACAGAATTATTATAAAGCCAGCAGCTAAAACATTAATAAGAAAAATGTCTAATCTATATACTGGCCAGAACAAAATGACAGTGTAGCTAATGCAAGATGTTTAGTAGTCTTTACCTCTGCCGAGAAAATGAAAAAAATGTCTTTGACGTGTTTCCCATTAAAAATCATGCAATTCTGAGTAACTGCATTTTCAGAAAGAAAACTGTTAGCTTTCTTTTTGCAACCTTTCCTATTTTTCCTTGGAAAGAAGAGTTTTGCTTATTCCTTGCTGTTCTCATAGTCCCTCTGCGGAGTGGTGTTCCCCAGGGCTCAGTATTGGGGCCAGTTCTGTTTAATATCTTTATCAGTGATCTAGACAAGGGGATCGAGTGCACCCTCAGTAAGTTTGCGGATGACACCAAGTTGGGAGGGAGGGTTGATCTGCTAGAGCGTAGGAAGGCTCTACAGGGGGATCTGGACAGGCTGGATCGATGGGCCGAGGCCAGCTGTATGATGTTCAGCAAGACCAAGTGCTGGGTCCTGCACTTTGGTCCCAGCAACCCCATGCAGCGCTGCGGGCTTGGGGAAGAGTGGCTGGAAAGCTGCCCGGCGGAAAAGGACCTGGGCGTGCTGGTCGACAGCCGGCTGAATATGAGCCAGCAGTGTGCCCAGGTGGCCAAGAAGGCCAACGGCATCCTGGCCTGTCTCAGAAACAGTGCAGGAGCGGGGAAGTGATCGTCCCCCTGTACTCGGCACTGGTGAGGCCGCACCTCGAGTACTGTGTTCAGTTTTGGGCCCCTCACTACAGGAAAGACATTGAGGTACTGGAGCGTGTCCAGAGAAGAGCAATGAAGCTGGTGAGGGGCCTGGAGCACAAGTCTTATGAGGAGCGGCTGAGGGAACTGGGGCTGTTTAGTCTGGAGAAGAGGAGGCTGAGGGGAGACCTTATCGCTCTCTACAACTACCTGAAGGGGGGTTGTAGTGAGGTGGGTGCTGGTCTCTTCTGTCAGGTGGCTGGAGATAGGACAAGAGGAAATGGCCTCAAGTTGCGGCAAGGGAGGTTTAGGTTAGATATTAGGAAAAATTTCTTTACTGAAAGGGTTGTCGGGTATTGGAGCAGGCTGCCCAGGGAAGTGGTTGAGTCACCATCCCTGGAGGTATTCAAAAAGCACGTAGATGGGGTACTCTGTAACATGGTTTAGTGGGCATGGATGATGGTTGGACTCGATGATCTTAAAGGTCTTTTCCAACATAAACGATGCTGTAATTCTGTGAATGTCAGATTTTTGTTCTGCATTTTGCTGGATCTGATTTCGTATATATTGAAATCAAAGGATGGGGCCCTCGTTTAGTGACACAGGGGCTCAGGCCCCACAGCCTTTGGCAGCTGATGTGAAGCTTCAAGTCGGCATAAGTTTTGCCTTAGAACAGGTAAATAAAGGACTGCAAGATACAGTCTGAAATGAGAAGCAAAAAGCACACGATGCCAAAGATTTGTTCTCAAAGAGAATTTGTGATTGTTGCATCTGCCTTTTTGAAGCTGTCCTGGGAATGTGATTGTATAATATTTATAGGTCAGAATATGTTTGTGCTTTTCACACAAGTGAGCCCGAGGTGCTGGTGCTCCTGCTGCAGGTGGTGTGACAACCCAAGGGGGGACCTCACCAGCGCAGACGGGAAGGGGCCGTGGAAGCCAGCATGGGTCCCGCCACCTGGCCGTGGTGGCGGTGGCATGCTGTTCATGCAGCCCTGTCATGGCGGGACGCTGTGGCTGAGGGGATGTCCCTGGTGCTGCAGCACTTCTTGGTGGTGGTGGTTCTGCCTCGTGCCAGCACCTAAAGCAGGGAGAGATGCTGCCAGGCCAAAATGGTGGTGGGCACTGCATCCACTGGGGTGGGTGAGGTCCCTGTTTTATAGGCAGCCACATGTGAAGGGTTAAACTGCAGCTGACAGTCAGTTCCTCTTTCACCGAGTCTGCCAAAACATGAATCCAAGTTTCTGAGTTGTTTTCTGCAAGGACTGATGGGAGTGTAGCCTGTGCCCGTAGGGCAGGTGTCGAGCTGCCTCTGGCCATGCTGCTGGGAGGCTGGTGCTGGCAAGTGGGGAAACATGGACCCCATTTAATTGTCATAAAATGTCCTTGTTAGCAAGGTTAAAATCTTGTGTCCCTGTTTTCACAGGGAAATCCTTGGAAGGCCAAACCTTTGAAAAAGCATCTCCTTTCATCTATAACTTCTCTATTCTATTGCTCTGTTGAGCCAAATGTGTTTTAGAGCGGAGATACCCAAGGCAGGATTTTGGGGCCAGCGGGTTGCGAGTCCTGCCATGGGACAACTGACCCCGCTTAAACCTGGAGGTGCCAGAGGAGAGCTTTTACTGGTGTGAGTCACAGCCATCCCATCAAGTTCAGCTGTGGAGCAGTTCTGTGGGTATTTACGCTTATTTGTGTGAATGCTGAATGTAGCCTTTATAAACACTTTTATTGCCAAATTAAGCTCTTCCCCTTTCAGAATCACCTTAAATGACTTTCTTCTTCTCTACCCCTTGTTTGGAAAAGTTCACAGTCTGAGAGAGGAAGGCGTTGTGGGTGTGGAGGGAGCAAGAAAGGTTTCTGCAGGAACTTCTGGGCCGTTGCGGTCCTTGCGGGTTCTCCCTCGTGTGTTTCCTCCATTCAGCAATGCACAATGAAGCATCGGCTGCTTGGAGAAGAGTCTCTCTGCTTTGAAAACAGCTTGTATGTGGAACTGAAACTGCTTAGCTCAGATTACCAGAGTGTGTTTATTATTATGGGAGATGCCTGATGTTGTATTACTGCACTGTGCTCCTTCTGAGAAACACAGTCTGCTTCTAACAGTGATGTTTGTATATGTTTAACTCACAGTTTAAGCTCTTACCGGTGCTCACAGACTAAACAAACAGCATTCTCCAAAGTTTGTAAAGCATAGCACGTACAAAGTGCTTGAAGCTTCAAATGAGGATACTTAGTTTACCAAGTTAAACACTTTTTGGTTAGAAAACAGGGGTGGTTAAGGCTGCCCGTGCAGTCGTGGTTCTTCCCCCAAACACGCATACAGGCCGCTCCTGTGTGTCTTGGGACCATTGGTCCCAGTCACTGCCTTTGGCCTGGGATGCAAATTCCCAGGCAGTCCCTTCCCAAGCATCGCCTCCCTGCTGGAAGCGTGACATGGGAGCTGCCCTGAGCAGATTATGATCTGGGCAAGACAGAGAAGTCTTGGGTTGGCCACCTCTCTCAATGGGATGAGTCAGAAAACCTAATGAAAGGGTTGGGACCTGCAGAGAACCTTTTCCTTTATCCTTAAGCACCCTCTGAGACATGGCCCCAAGATTTGAATCTCTGCTCCACTGCTCTTTGCTTGTTATCTGTCTCCAAAGTGTTCAGATTTAAATGTGGTTTTCAAGCATCAGGTGTTGGGTACAGACCCCGGGTGCTGTGAGTTCCCTGTGTGGGGTAAAGCCTGTCATTGCCTGGTGGCCTCAAAACACCCTAAATGTTTGACAGACAACTGCGTGTTCTTCCCAGTGGGGAGGACAGCCAGGCCCTGCCACAACCTGAGCGCATGCAGGAGACAGGCCATGGACAGTGTCAGTGATATGTACTTGAGGAGTAACTTGAGTAGCCAAGTCCCTTTGCGAGAACCTGTGTTCTGCTCGGTGGAAAAAAGATGGATGGGTGGGTGGAAATCACTCTCAAATACTGTTTGTTATCAGATGGGCTTCAGGTCTCTGTTGCAAGATAGACAATTTGGTGTGTGTGTCTGCTTGAATTGGATGCCTTGGCAGCTTTAAAAAAAAAAAAAAGTTTTTTTTTTCTTCCTCCCTTGGATCTACATAGGATGCGTGGAACTGACACATGAGCACGTGCTTCCAGCTAATTAGGCAGATGTGACATGTCCAAGGCTGACCAGCCTTTTGCCAAGAATATAATGGAAATCAGCCAGCTGTTTATGTTGACATTGCTAAAAGAGAGTTTCACTTAGCAGCACCAAGGCAAAGCCGAAGCGGGGAGTAAATCAAGGAGAGAGAGAGAGAGAAGTAATGAGCAAAGTAATGTGTTACCTTTTGTAGGGTTACTTGCTGCATACTCGTACCTGAAACCACCCTGTGCCTTGCAAGTGTGTAGCTGGAACCAGTCTGTGAGCCTGGATCATGAAGCAGCTGTAGAACAATTGCAGTTTGATGTGCTGTGCTGCTGATGGGAGCCAGGGGGTTGGTATAATGTGTCTTCACATTTATTACACACAAACTGGTTTTGGTACCCAGTGAGTTGACTTTTCAGCGTGTTTCTTGCCCAGCTATCACTGCTTGCGCTTGCTTCTCGATATTCACTTTTTAGTTCCTTCTGGCTTCTCTGTGGCAAAGTCCTGGTGCTGGCTACTTTCATCCTGCGCTAGAGTTGGAAGATGTGCCGCTTCAGTCTCCTTATTTTATTACTTTCTGCTACTTCCTTGCCTTCCAGATAGTGATTCTTGTTTCACTGGGTTAATGGCCTAGGAATAGAGTTTGGGGGGTTTCTTGGTATTCTCAACAGCAGTCATGTGTAGCACTGAAACTTTGTTTGATAGTGTGCAGCTGTTTTGCAATCAGGTCTGGGTCTTGCTGGCAACAAAACTGGTAAGCAAAAGCAATATGGCTCGCGTTGGAAAAATGGGAAGTCGGTAAATGCGCACATGCTTCCTGTTAGGAGGACAGGGCATGGTAAAGAGTACACTCAGACCCCTGGGTCTAAAATGGTTAACTCCTGCTGGACTGGGGTTTATCCCTTTTTTTCAGTTTTATATGAAGTACATGCCCCTGATGCTTATAGACGCTTCTTAATTATTGGAAGTGGGGAGGGCTGCTGAACTGACTCGGAGGCACGCTCTGGCTTCAGGGAGATTTTGTTGGGTGGGAGTAACAATGCAGTTGGGCTTATTAAGAACCATTTTGAGAATGAATACGGCTATACTCTCATAAAGATGTTTCCATCAATTGCTTTGTGGGCTGTGAGCAGAACCTGAAGGAAGCTGTAGATTTCATGTTTATAAATGAATACTTCCTAATGTGTTGAAGAGCTGCTGCCTGGCCCACAGTGAACAAGTTCAGGAGCCTGTCATTAGACTTGGGCACAAGATATTGAAGTGGATCCCTGTTGACCACTTTGAAAATTACTGTTCAGACTTTTATTACGAAACATAATTTGAAAATGGCGATTGCTCCTATGCTTCGGTCCCCCCTCCGATGCAGCCTCCCTACCGCTGTTTCCTAACACAGTGTGGGTTGCCAAGCTCTGCCCTTGCAGTCCCGAGGAACCTCACACTTTGTTGGAGCAGAGCCTTCCTAACACCTGCGTAGCGTTTTATTGATTCACAGAGAAGCCTACCTAACTTTTGTGTCAAACGCTGTATTTCTGAGGCCTCGCTTAGCAGCAAATGGAATGGTAATCTTAAGCAGAAATGGCTTAAATGTTGTATAAGCACGTGCAAAATTCAGCAGTTTTGTGGATACTTGACAGCAGTGAAATGCCTACAGAAGTAATAAGTTGCGGGGTTTTTTTGTTGTGTGTGGTGCTTTGTGTGTGGTTGGTTTTTTTTTTTTTCTTTTTTTTTTTTCTTTTTAACCAAAACAGTGGATGGTACTCCAATTTTAGACTGATTGAAGCTTACAACTTCTTGTGAAACCATAGATGCTCTTCTAGTATGAACCTTTGAAGTTGTGGAGGAATGGACCTGACCCCTGATGTTTTTGGGACTAACTGGGATGTGGAGCTAATGGCAGTGTATCTTTCCAGTGGATTAGAAACACCACTGTTTCTAACCCAAGGGACACTGGGTTTGAAATGCAAATGATTTGGCTGCTTCAAGCATTCAGGAACAGAATCAGGAGTTGCCTTTGCTGTGCAGTCTCATGTATCTGTTGCTCTTTTCCTTTAGGTTATGATGCCCTGAGCTATTCTGTGGAAAGTAATGACAAATGGAGCGGGAGACAGCTACTGCAAGCAAATGAGAACATGACTGATGTCCCAGAGGATGGGGGGCAGCCGTATGTCAGGAATTGCACTGAACCAGGTAGGAATGAAAGTTGCTTCTGGCTCCTCGGTCTTACAGTTGGCTTTCTTACCTCCAGGTATCTGTATTTACTGCCAAAAACTTGTACTTGCTTATTTTTAAGTCAGTAAACATGCTTGTTGTTTTCCTTGTATGTATGTACCATACAGGTATTGCAAACTCCCTCAGCAACTAGGGTTAAGAGGAGGACCTGATGTCAGCTAGAGTACAAGACAATGTTTAATATATACTAATAGCCAAGTGCTGGGATCATAAGAAGCATGTCTTCTGTGGTTTTTGCATAAACATTGCATGCGGTTCTAGCGGTGGGATGTACATAGTGATGATGTGTGCTAGTAGGATTATTAGCTGAGAAATTAGTAGGTAGTCATACATTTAGTACAAGGACTTTCACCAGCAGTGGACCCAAAGAAACCCAGCCTTCTGTAGCTTCAGGTTGGGTTGGATCTGCTGATGAGAAATAGGGCTCAGTTCATAATGTAGCTTTTTCCTTGGGGAGAGTCCTTAGCAGGGTGGTCCTCATCTCCTTGACTCCTGTTTTTATGAAACTCATAGGAACTTAATGTCATTGCTCTGCTGCTCTGTTATATTTTGTTGAAGTCGGTTGACATATTCAGGAGCTTTTGGGGGAGGTGGGCACAAACACATCGGCTGTGTTAGTGTGCTTCATGTGTCCCACTTCCTCAGGGATCCACCTGCAGCCAGGATTAAGGCAGATTGGCTAGAAAGGGTATTTAACTGTAGGAGATGAGCTGATGTGCTTTTTGAACTTGCTTTCCCTGAGCTATTTGGGGCTTTTTGTAAATCTTTGGTGCTTGTTCTGAAAGAGCCCCCCTCTATTTAGAGGGGCAGTTTCCTGTCCCATAGTTAAAAGGACAAATCACTTGCAACCCTGGACAAAAAAACTTTCCGTGGACGATAGAAAAAAAAAAACCAAGATGGGGGGTCTTCAATTTGCATCCAATCGATTGCACTGTTTTTATTTCCACCTAAACAGAAGTCATCATAAGATATCACTATTAAAAGAGAAGGCTTTGTAAGATGTTCAGTCCTTTATTTTTTTTCTTTTCACAGCAGAGCTTGGATGTCATTGCCTCAAAGTTCAGGGAGGGGAGGGGAAAGGTGTTTCTCCATTCTTCAGGACTTACGTAGGTTACATGCCCCAAGAGAAATTCTAACAAATGCAGTTCTTGCTGCACTTCTCTGCCTATAATTTTTCCTCCACACTGTCATCCTTAATAACATTTCTGGACAGATGGATGATTATAGACTTTTTTAGACAGTAAAAACTAGTACAAAAATTCTTCTGTTAAGTTTTTCACTTGTTTGCGCGTCTCCCATGTAGTACGGATCCAGTCATACAGCTTCACATCAGCATCTGTAGTAACCTTTCCCCCACCGCTCTTGGTACATCAGCACCTGCTATCTCACCATCCTCAGCTATTTCTGCTGCCTTCACCAAATAAAGTAACCTGTAGGAAACGTGTGGGATTTTGTGGTGTGTGTTTTTTCTCCCCCTTTTCCAGAAGATAATAATTACTAAGTACGTTGTATAGCATTCAGGAGAGAGAAAGTAGAAATACCTAGGTGAATTACTGTTTTTTCTCTGAATTATCATGACATTACAACAGGATACATTCCGTAATAGCAAACTGATTAAAAGTACTGTAGAAAAGGAAGTAAAAGTAGCAAAGTTTAGGTCCCTTGTGTTGTTTTGTGGATTTCATTTGGACCATTATCATAGTGTAAATGTAAATCATTAATGTTAGGCTGGATGACAGTCAGAAATGCTTGAATTGTCTTGGTTTGAACGGGAGTGGGACTCTACTGAAGTATCTGTGAAAGTTATCTGATGACTTCAGTGGACTGTAGGCCATGTACAGAATACTTCAGTTCTGCTTTTCAGTAAATTAAGTGAGTTAAAGAGCTGGTAGAAGTGATGCTGTAAATAGCATCGGTATGTTGTCTTGTTCTGAATGATTTTTCTGCTGTGTATGATAACACAACATGAGAAAGCCAAGTGGTGTTAGTTGTGCTTTGGGAAGAATTTCAGAATTTTCCCTGCAACTCAGAACGATGCCAGGTTTCTGAATCCAGCACAAAATGGGGCCTCAGTCGTGAGCCCATACAACTTCATCCTGCTGCTCTTTTTTCTAATGCTAAGAGTAAAACAGCCATTCAGGAGATTGAAATGGGACCTGATGATGGAGCTGGGCTGCTGAGGTCAATCTAGTCTAATGCAAGTTTAACCATCGTCCCAGCAGATTAGGATGAGGAGACCTTCAGTGCAGTTCCTAAGAACAGCTTTTGTGTTTAAAAGTGTAGGTAGCAATAGGGCAGTTCAAATCCATGTACAGCTCTGACACTAATAATTGTTGTTCTTAAACAAAGCTGGTCGAAGGCTTGATTCAACACCCTTTCAGGGCAGCACAGTCCTCCTTCTGCTGGCTGTGTTAGTGCTGGATTGGGCCCCCGAATGGTGTCTAACTCTGAAGTGACAATAGAGACCTGAACTAGTGCAGTAGCCAAGAAGCACAAGAGTTCACTAAGCATGTCTGCCTTTGCCTTCACTAAGTGCTTGCCTATAGAGTGCTGCTCGAGGAAATTGAGGCAATTTGGCTAAAATTGTGATGTTGCTGAGCATAATTCACGTGTGGTGCATAAACTAACCTTCGGGTGTCTGTCGTTACTTGGGAATGAGCAGAACTTAAACCTCCTTAGCATCCCTGTGGGCAGGCATTTATGTACATTTGGCCTTCAGGTGCTTCTCTTTCCCTTTGGTGAGTATTGATAGGAGAATGCTGTGTGAAAAGACAATTTTTTTTCCTGCTTACTTCCAAGATTAAGTTGTATAAACACCTACGGCTAGGCAAAAGTGAGTGTTTAAAAAAGCAGTTTCACCTCATCTGTTGAAGGAGGGAAATAAAATGCCTCATTTTGAAGTGTTTTGTGGTTTTTTTGCAACACTTGGCTTTTTTAGTCTGTTGGCAGTAAACACATTTTTGCGTGCTAAAGGAAAGAACTTTTTTCTTTAACTGCACGTGTATTTTCAGGCTCATTTGAAAGCCTGGCATGACATTTGCAAACTGCTGGGTTTATTTTCTAATGGTTTATCCATTGGGCTATCTAGTAGCATTTTATCATCAGAACTGCTCCAAGTAGTGGGGTTTCTGCTCACTTTTCCTTTGAAACATACATTGTAGAAATATTAAAGGGGTGAAATGGACCGAATCCAGCCTAAATACTGTTTTTTGTAAATTTTTTTTTGTCCTTTTGTAATTTTTCACTCTGAAGCTGTTGCAATTGGAGTGATAATGTGGTCTTTTTGAGCAGTTACCTTTAAAATGCACTGCTTGTTCTGTACTCTAGCCCTGATTCACTGAACCCCTGGGGATTTTTGAGCCCCACAGTACAGCACTCGGAAATAAATCTTGCAAGGCTCAATCTGGAGGATGGCTGCTTCTGTATTGGGGTAGCAGATGAGAGGGCACTATGTTTCCTTTCAGAAATCTGTTGAACTTAGCTGATGCAATGATGACATGGTAACCTTTCTTCTAGCTCCCTTGCCCTCTCGGTGCTGACAGAGTTGGTTAAGTGTTGTGCATATGATGTGGTTAGGGTCCAGCTCTGAGTGACTGGCTCTAGAAGCAGTTGCAAGCTGGTGCTCAGCTATGGATGATGTTGATGAAAAAGTGTGCTCCCCAAAAAAGGCAGGGAAAGTAGCAAGGCATGGCAAATGGAAGAGATGAAATGCTAGCCTCAATAGACCCCTATCTTTACAAATCTACTAGATTATTTTAGCTACTTGTTGCTGTGGAATCTGAGTACCGGCCAGTATGCTTTGAAACGTCAATTTAAGCCTTATCGCTGTGAGTCCTGTTAACAGAAAGAAGCTGAGAAATATTCATTGTTTGCTCTGCCCTGATCCTCTTGCTGTATTTGATGGTGTTGAGTGCTTGTGGAGGCAGAACAACAAAGCAGCCCACCTTTCTTTTCTTACAGAGCCTCTGGTCTCTTGTCTCCTGTTCCCTTCTTTTCCAGTCCTGTAATCCTACCTGCTTAGCCCATCCTTCTTGGATCCCTGGTGGCTCTTCAAGGGAGTGCCTGACTGCTGTCGTGCAGCAGATGTTCGTCTGGCCTCTCCTACCGTCCTCTTGTCCTTGTGGTACCCATGTGAAGGCGTGTGGAACTAGAGATGGATGAAAAAATTGGACAGAGATTATTCACCAAAAAAAGTGATATTGTCTAACTAAAACACTTGTGATTTTGGGCTAGGTTTGGCAGACAGTTTTAGCTAATACAAAAGATGATGAGGAAAGAGTGAGAAATGCTTGTGTTACTTCAGGCAAAGTATCATTGAACCACCTAGTCCTGTTTAGAAATATGACTTACTCACTGGAAGCCAACAGAAAGGATTAAGCTGATTTAATGTTGAGCTTCGGGTCAGGTCCATGTGCTACCAAATTCAGAGCTAAGGTTGCACTACAGAAATTCAGAGAAACTTGCTCTTAATTCATACTTGGTTTATCAGCTGTCATGAAGGTGACAAGCTCATAGGCTGTGTCAGGATGGGACATAATGTGTCTAGAAATTTGTTAGAGGCTACTTGCTTGTGGCACACCAAGGTCCGGATGCCACCCCTCGTTAGCTCCTCACTAGACTGACATATGTTTCCGCTGACAAGCTGTCATCGTGTTCCTCCCCCAGTGTTACTGCTTCCCAGGTGCCTGGCCGCCACTCCCACCTTGGAAAGGCTGTAAATAAAATAACAGCTCTGCTTAAGTGTGCCGTTTTAAAGTCATTATCAGTAATAGCAGGAAATACGTGATTACTGCAGAAACTAAAAGATCTCGGTATATTCATTTAGACCCTCAGGCACAGAAGTGTTTAATTTAAACAGCCGAAGAAGTTTTTATGCAATTATTTCTTACATTTCCTCCTCTTATTTCAAAAGCAACTTTCTCTTTTATCCATATTTCTCCAGTGAGTCATAGATTATGATAATGTAATTTGTAGTGCTTGGCTATGAAGTAGGTAACTCTTCCAGACTGCTTGCTTATGCTTGTTGCCATTTCTTTAGAGCCCTTTTTGCGTCGAACCACAAACCTTAACCCACAAAACCCAAACCACTTCGTGTATTTGTGCTTTCTGATCTCTTTCCTGTTAAACGTTTGCTCTCTGTTTTGCATACCCAGGTAGTGAGATGATGGCAACCACTGCTGATTTCTTGGTGAACAGCTTGGTGACTGAGCTCTGCCTGGTGTGTGGCGTGGCCTGAGGGTAGAAGGAGAAGAAAATGTGGTCGGTTGTTGTACCTTTTTCTCTTGCCGTGGGAGAGGAGTCTTGTGCTTTGGTGCTGGCGTGGGCAGGCTGGTGTTAGCAGTAAGTGCTCTCCTGGTTGATAACATCATCTCCAAAGTGGTGTTTCCTCTGTGTTAAAACAGAGCAGTGCAGTCCTCTTTCCTTGAACTCACCCTGGGGCGTGGATTTGCTGAAGCACAGGCCGAGCAGGCGGTTTTCATCCAAAACAGTAGCAGCTGTCTGTGCTGAAGAGGAAACCATCTCTACACCCTCATGTGTGCAAAGACTTGCACATGTGCTCAGCTTTAGGTGGTCTGAGTTGTCCTGGGTTGTCGTGCCCAGAATGACAACCAGAGAACACACACAGTGCATGAGACCTGTGTCTTTACCTATAAAAACATTGCTGGTGCTAGAAGAGGAACTATTGGAACGCAGTGGGATTGAGTGCACCCTCAGCAAGTTTGCCAACGGCACCAAGCTGTGTGATGTGGTTGACACGCTGGAGGGAAGGGGTGCCATCCAGAGGGACCTTGACAGGCTTGAGAGGTGGGCCCGTGCGAACCTCATGAAGTTCAACAAGGCCAAGTGCAAGGTCCTGCACATGGGTCGGGAAAATCCCAAGCACAAATACAAGCTGGGTGGTGAGTGGATTGAGAGCAGCCCTGAGGAAAAGGACTTGGGGGTGTTGGTTGACAAGAAGCTCAACAGGACCTGGCAGTGTGGGTTTGCAGCCTGGAAAGCCAACTGAATCCTGGGCCGCATCAAAAGCAGCATGGCCAGCAGGTCGAGGGAGGGGATTCTGCCCCTCTACTCCGCTCTGGTGAGACCCCACCTGCAGTACTGCGTCCAGCTCTGGGGCCCGCAACACAAGAAGGACATGGACCTGTTGGAGCAAGTCCAGAGCAGGGCCATGAAGAAGATCAGAGGGCTGGAGCACTTCTCCTCTGAGGGAAGACTGGCTGAGAGAGTTGGGGTTGTTCAGCCTGGAGAAGAGAAGGCTCCGGGGAGACCTTATAGCGGCCTTCCAGTACTTAAAGGAGTAAAGTACTTCCTTAAAGTACAGGAAAGCTGGGGAGGGACTTTTTACAAGGGCATGTAGTGATAGGATCAAGGGGTACTGGCATTAAACTGAAAGAGGGTAGATTTAGATTAGATGTAAGGGAGAAGTTCTTCCCTGTGAGGGTGGTGAGGCATTGGAACAGGTTGCCCAGAGAAATTGTGGATGCCCCTATGCTGGGAAGTGTTCCAGGCAAGGTTGGATGGGGCTTTGAGCAACCTAGTCTATAGTGGAAGGTGTCCCTGCCCATGGCAGAGGGGCTGGAACCATATGATCTTTAAGGTCCCTTCCAGCCCAAGCCATTCTATGATTCTATGAAAACTGCACAGGAGATCATGGCAGTGGCAAAAGTGCCTAGCAGATCCCAAAATTGTAGCGCAGTCTATGATGGGCTTGCGTGCTAGAAACAATGTGTATTAAAGGAGATGCTCAAGCACTGAAGTATTTTAATGGGTGGAATTGTCCTGAGATTCCAGCTCATGTTCGTGCTTCTGCATGTACAACAGCATGGTCTGTCAGCGCTTGGGGATATGCATATCTGGGCAGCAGAGTCTGAGTTGCGGGACTGATACCCATTCGCATCGAGGCTGGAGAAGACACAGAAATTAAATGTGAGTAAGATGTGTTCATCATTTTAGTAGACCCTTGACATTTGGGTGCGGAGGGTGATGGTGACTCCTTCATCTCCCTTGCTAACATGGACTTTTTGCCTCTTGGCCTTTGTACCTGGAGATATGGTGCCAGGCTTGGATTCTTTCCTTTCTGAACATCCTTCCTCGTTTTGCCTCTGTAAGATGCAAGGAGTGGCATCTTTACAAGCCTGGGTTTTGCTTTAGTGGGGTAGGCTTGTGGATGGGAAATGGGAAGACATAGAAAACAAAATTCCTCTGGAATTCCTCTGGAAAGGTGCTGGAAGTAGCTGCTGACAGAGTGAGCAAGACTGCTCTTGCTCCACTGCCACTGAGTTCAGGAAGGCCTTCTTCACAAGCAGATATAATATGCTATGTGAAGACTGATTTATTTTTTTTCTTCTTTTTTTTCCTCCTGTCTGAACAAAAATGCACTTTAAAAAAAAAAAAGGTTGCTTTCCCTCAAGCAAAATTAATTTTTTCCTAAAAAAACGGAAAGTAAAAATTTGTTTCTGCCTAGCAAGTTGCAAAACCTTGCTTTCACTTATGGAAACATTAGAAAAATAAATTGCTGTAAGTTTAGTAACAAAATGCCCTTGAGGAATATAAAAAAGACATTCTTCCCTCCCTCAGCCATAATGCTTTTGTGAATTTGACAGAAATTTGCTCGAACTTCTGCTCACACACTCTGCTTCTGTCTGTTGATTGCTCTCTTCCACCCTCCCCCACAAAAAGAGAAGACTTGACAGAAGTCAGGAGTGTGAATCCTCTTGAGTGAAGGCTGAGAGGGAAGAGGACTGAGTAATGCTCACCAGGCTCTCCTGCTTGATGGGAGCGGATTGCTTACGTGCTGGTAAGGGTCATCTGTCTGCTCAGGCAGACATGAGCAGGTACTGTGAGGCTGGGGCTCGGGACTTGGGGCTGCTGCGTGCCACAGATGCTCCGTTGCAGCCGGGTGTCACCTCTGTGCACTCTGCAGGCAGATGTGGCCGTGTCCCTTTCCCTTTGCCCCCCCCACCGCCTCTCATCTAGGTTAAAATGGTTTAACGGTTTTGGTGCCCAGTATCGCAATGATCCAAGGAATTCCAGTTTTGAGGACTTCAGTGTACTGTCGTTCACTTTTATTTTCCCTCCTTGGTGCTTTGCAAACGAGAGTTGTCATTTGTCCCACCCTGATACAGGAGTCCTCTGTCTGGGGATTGTGGTCTGCAGTACTAAAACAGAAGTGTACCTATGGCAGGGTTTTCTCCTGTACTAACAGTGCAGAACACTGGGACTCATGCTTTGGGGGCAGAGGGTCACAAGTGATGCACCATCGCCTTGGAAAGCTGCTGTGTCACTCCTCATGGCGAGCAGCACAGAAAGGCTTCATCAACTCCAAACCTAAAGCATTAGAAATCCATGATGTTGGGGTTGAAACCTCAGAAATAAAAATAAAAAGCATGCTTGTTTCTTCTAGGTTTGTGTGCTGGCATGGAGTTGGGTTATCTTTTCCTACAGTCAGGAAGGAGAGATGTTCTTTTGATGGGAACAAGAGCTGAGGTTGTGGTGCTGTCACCTGGCCCCAAGAGGTGAGGCTGGAAGAGACCAACACCAGCGCGGGCAAAGCTCCATGTCTGACACCTGCTTTTTAACTAAACATGGTTTTTGGCTAGGCTGTGTGCCCCTACAACCTATATCTCTGGCTGAGGCGAAAATGTGAGGCAACGACTGGGTTTGGAAGAGTTCTTCCTTGCTGACCCTGCCTCCTTGGTTTGTTAGAAATATTGTGAATGATTTTCCTTTTCACACATGTTTGCCAGGGGCCACGCACAAATGCATTAACTGCAGGATGTTACCGTGTTGATCTGAAAATGGGTACGCTCAGCTCACCTGTAATTATCTTTTGGGGGGGGGGGGGGGTGGTTTTTTTGTTTGGTTTTTTTTGGCAGCTGGAGTGTGTTTGCCAAGTTCAGATTCAGGTGAAATTGGGTCAGCAGAGACATGTGCACGCCATGTCTCTGCTATTTACAAGCCTCTCATCGTATGTTTCAGGTAGGACAAGGCTTGTTGGGCACAGGGGAGAGCATGACGTGATTTTGTTCACAGATGTTCTTGTTAGCCTATGACAGGGAAGTTGACCTATGAAAGTTGTAAAAAGCTGCAAGGGATACTTAAAGATAACTTGCAGATGGTGGAAAGTATTCTGCTCTTTGATATTCAAGCAGCTGGGTTTTTGGAGGGTATTTTCCACTTACCTGGTCCCTGGAATGATTTCTCAGGCTCCAGAAATCTTCTGCAAACTTTTGAATAGTATCTTTCTCTTCTCTCAGTGGAGTTAGGTTGTTTTTTGGTTTGGTTTTTTTTTTTGTCTTACAATGAACTAGAATGAGAATTTATTTTCGTGACTGGGAAGACATTTAATCTACCTGGTGGCAGTTTCACTGTCAGTATCCCACCAAATGGGTGGCATTATGGGGAACTTCCAGGGACCAGCAGACCCTTGAACGTAGCAGGGAAAGGTTATGCCAAGAAATGTTTTTAACAGGGAGGAGCCATTTACCATTGCAAGAGCTGGCCAAGGGAGTGGAAAATACAGCATCTCTTTGCCCTTCAGAAGAAGGAGGGTGTCTTTCTCAGTAATAGTCTCCTGTCACGTGGAGGACACCAGCTGTGAGATGCTGGTCGGTGAGCTCCACGCAGGAGCCTTGGGAAGCCTGGTGTTCTCCTGGGTTGTGCCAATGTAGTGCACGTGAACAGGCTGGGAGCTGGACTGGTGTCCTTCCTACCACTTCAGCAGGCAGTGAGGGGCTGAATGCTCCAGCGTAACGTGGGAACGCTTGCCCCGCAGGGGCCTGGCACTGCCACTTGCCTCTGGGCTGGCCGTGCACACATGTACATACGGTGCTCGTTTGCTGCAGTGTCAGAACAATTATCCTCAGGCTGGGATTTGGCACTGTGAACCTCCTAGCTCTGGAGTTGCTTTGTGACTTGGTTTTGCTGCTTTATTTATAAACATGTTCAGCTGCTCTGGAGTTGAAGCCGAGCGAAGCATGTATTTGAATCAGCCTTGGTTGTGGCTGAGCTGTGTTCTCACTGAGGGGTTTGCTTTCTGGGCTGTATTTTGCAGGGCCTTGACCTGTGGGACTGCTGGATTGCAGGATCTCTTTGAAGAGGTGGTCACAAGTCCTTTCTATAGGACTTTTCAGTCATCTAAGGGGGCAACAACACAAGTGTTGCTGTGTTACGTTGGCATGTAGGTGAGCAGATTCCTTAGCACCAGCCACTCTGAGGCAGGACCTGCTGTGGACTGTACAGCAGGACTGTACCTGGACCACATGCCAAAGGGGAAGCTCAGAACAATTGCTTTTTGCTGGGTGCTTAAAAACTCTGATCTCCAAAATCATGCAGTTCCCTGGAAAACAGGATCCTCTGTGCACACGCAGGAGGCCACTAGCATTCTTTCTGCTGAAATTTTACCCGTGTTCCCATGTGATTATGTGTGCGAATCCAGGAGCTGAAGCTTTAGGGAGAAAAATAACAAGCTCTGTGATTAAAATCAAGAGGTGGCAATGCTATTTCCCAGTTTATCCTCAGTGTGTTCTCTTGCATTGGTGAAACAACAGAATCAGAAAAGGAAGGGGAGCTAAGTGGCAAAACAACAAAGTAAAACCCAAATCCCAAAACCAGCATCACCTCTATGGTTTGTAGGCAGGGGAAAAGGTAGTGAACTCATGAGCCCATAGTGCCCTCATCAGAAAGCTGCTGTTTATTTTTGCAGAATACATCATTGCATATGTATCAAACAGTTGTAATTAAACCACTACTTGTTCTAATAGAAAAGAATCTCATTAGACCTATTGGCTCCTGGCTTATGAGTACTCAGCCTCCAGCCTTCTGTGTTGCAATACGACTGAGATGTGCACTGGTAGTCTGCAAAATCTCACCTACTGGGACTCATTTGCCTAATTGGTGATACTTGTGATTAGCATGTTCCCATTGTAATTGTTGTTTCCGGTCGAAATTACTGTATTGTCATATGCTAGCTGTGCAATAAGGGCCTTGCGGAGTGTTTATGGAAGATTTGTATATCGTGCTGGGTGTTGAGTGAAGAATGCCGAAGGATAATTGACTGTTGCTACCCAAGAAGCATGTTGATAGTCTTGAGAAATGATGACAAGGGGGAAAAAAAAAAAAGGGAATAATCCCACAGGGAACAAGGAACAGATCTTAACCTGTACACCTGCTGCTATCAAAGACACAGGAGGACATCATTTGAGAGCTAGTAAGAAGTGCAACCCATTTGGCATGGTAGCTCTTCCTAGTATCCCATTTATCAAGTTGGTGTTTTGCTTTAGGCTGCCAGCAGGCTTCACTGACAAAACCCGGAATAGGGAATGCTGGATGTGGAATTGCTGGCTGGGAGAATTTAGCAATAATAGTGGTAGGGAGCACACAGCTGCAGTACCCCCATAAGGTCTGCATCTGATACCTTGAAGAGATCGTTCAGTGCAGATCAGTCCTTACTGTTTCAACCTCTTGTTCCCCTTTTCATCCCTGTCCCTCCAGGTGCCTGGAAGCACCCACAGCCAAGTAGATTTGCCAAAATCCAAACCTTAGCCTCTTGTATTTCACAGCATTTTGCTAACAATAGGCGGCTTAGTTACTTAGTTTTTGAAATACAGTGCAAGGGCTTATAGAGAGAGATATACTCGGCTAAAAAATATGGACCGTGTAAGCCCATAGATAGGGCTACAGCTTCTGATCTCTTTTCTCTTTCTAGTCTTCATTTGGACTGTAATGAAATGACCTGCCTGCAACCTACTAGTCACCATTTAATTAAACTTGTTCTCTAGGGACTGCTCATCTGGCAGCCTTTGGCTGTGCTAAATATTGTCTAGATGTGAAATATTGACCCTGGTGCTACTAATCACGGTGAGAAAGCTTTGCCTCGTACATGCTTTTACTAAAGATCCTTTCAGGCCTGTGACTTGAGCATGGCCAGTGGAGGCATTGGGATGTGTCCTTGCTGGGAGGGGAGGGCTGTGCAACCGCAGAGGGACGTTTCTGGCATGCCCATGTAAACCTGGAGGAGGAAATGGGTCGCTGAACGTGTGTGTGTGACTTCTGTGTTGGAGACCAAAGGCAGGAGGGCACTGTGCTAGCGAGCTGGTTTCTCTGCTGGAGGGATGTGGAGCCTAGGTGTCCTGTGCCTGCAGGAGCAGCTGCTTCTCATCTCTGTCAGAGACCAAAAATGCCCTTGTGGTCATCCCTGGACTCAAGGCTCTGGTGCCCGAAGACCTGCCCACTGAAATGCTCTGCCTGTGGGTATCCTGGTCATGGTCTGCTCTGGAGTGTGCTAAGAGTTTGAAACTTGTTTTGTTGTTTATGTAGACTTGCCAAACAAATAAAAAGTAGACATGGCAGAGTGCTTATCTGATGTAAAGGCGGCCTCTTTTATCCCTGTTGTAAGTTCTTTCCTTTTCAAAGACAGTGATCAGTCTGGATAAAACACAGCTTTCAACCTGTGGGATTCCAGTCTTATTTGATGGAGTGGGCCATGTAAAAATAAATGTATTTTTACAAAGAAAGGAAATATGAGGTGGAGCACAGCTGTTTTGCAATGGAACTCAAATATTCCTTGGATGATCTGATGGATTGTGTTTGCACACATAACTTCATGGGGGACGAACACATTTTTTTCAGTTACATCCTCTCTAAAGGAGCTGCCTATTTTATCTCTGGAAAAAAAAAATGCAGGTAAAAAAAAATGCAGGTAGCAAATATCAACATTCTTCAGCACAAAGAGGGGGAAAATATTTTCCCAAGTACGTCATCAACCAGTACTACGGTTACGTAGCAAGAACCCATGTTTAGAATAACAGCAGTGGAGGGGGAGAACCCTGTATCCCTTTTTATGATTATTTTTTGCCTTCTAAAATGACTTTAAAATTCCCAGAAATTTTTTCGGGTTTCTTTTTTGGGCTTTTTTTGTTTGGTTGGGTTTTTTTGCTCATTGTATTTACAGCAATGAGACTTGCTTCCTTGAACTTTTAGTGAGCTTGGGTTACTCCTTTGGTTATTGTGTGTTGTGGAAAAGGCAGCAGAGAGGTTTAAAATACTGAAGAGGAATCATTGCTTCCAAATCTTTGCATTTAAAAGGTGTTAAGAAGCAAAGCAGGACATCAGACATGAATAAATACCATATCATAGCTTCCTGAACTGGGTTTTATTTCTCTGACACCTCAGGATGCCAGGCTGCTGTAGTACATCGCTCTAGTAATCTGAGAAGTCTTCCATGAAGCCCGAGACCTGAATTTCTAAGAAGGAGGTGAAAAAAAAAAAGTGTCAAGTCAGACTTCTTCCTTTCTCTTGGAAGAAAACATGCTTGGATTTTTATATGCCGAGTATGGAAAGCAGGACTGTTGTGGGTTTTTGGGTTGGCAGCTGGGAAGAGCCAGCAGTCCTCTGTGTGGTGGTGCTGGTCCATGCCGGTGGTCGCCTCTCCTCCTGCTGGTCTGCTGCAGGCTCCCGGGTGGAATGAGCGCAGCCTTCTCGCTCCCGACCCTGCTGCTGGAGGGGCTCTGTGGAAGGGAGCAGCAGACTGAGGTGCTAGAGAGGTGTTTTCTCTCCCTGGCTCTGGTGTGGGTCTGCTGGGAGATGTGGGTCCCGTCCTCTCTGTGTCTCAGTGACAAGACGGCACAGCTAATGCTGACAGGCAGCGTAGGGACTGTGCTGGTGAAAAGCATGCTGTAAGGAGTTATTACCAATTCAAAATCTGTAAATTGCAAGCTATTGTGTTCACGATCCTTTTTGGACTGTCTTTCTGATCAAATCAGTGACTGATGCTTACTTAGGAGATGCAAGCTGCTTGACGCAGTGTGGCCTCGGGGCATTACTGAAGTACAAATAACGACTCGCAGCTGTAATAAAAGTAAATGTGTACCAGATGTAGATATTCTATATTGGCCAGATACCAGAATAGGGTTTTTTTTTTTGACATACCTGAATTATTCTTCTGTCATGGTAAACGCAAATTGTCCACTTAAGCATTTAAAAATACATTGCTGCATTTTTGTAAAATGTCATAATTCTCCCCAGCATCCTATATCCACCAAGCTCCTATTCTGTGAACATACTTCCTGCAACATCTTGTTATGCTGCTGGCTTCTCCCAGAGCGGTGACAGCTGGCTTTTTAAACCATTTTGGAGCTCAGAACAGATGCAAGTTCTCATAGGGCTGCAGAAGTCTGCAAGCCATGGCTGTGCTGTAGCACAAACACAGATTTTGGGAGGGGGACTTCAGAATAATCTAAATTATGTTTCCCGTCTTTTATTAGTAGAGAGATTAAGTTGTCCACCTGTGGGCAAACTCTGGGCAGATCCTTAGATGATGTAAGTCTGACAGGCTCTGCTGAACTCTGCTGGCTTACATCAAGTGATGGTTTAGCCCTTGATGACACAATGTTTTCAGCATTTATTTGGACAGATCCAGGTCCCTTGTGCAAAACTGGAGGAAGGAGGGTTTTCTGTAGGACCACAAGAGGTATTCTGGGCCGCCACATCGTTTCCCCCTTCTTAAAGCAAGAGAGGGACACGGCAGCAGCATCTGCAGCACTGGCACGTGGTGATGCCTCTGGGATGGAAATGCCGGTAGGTTGGAAAGGAGGTGGTGGAGAGAGCTGGATCCGAGCTGAGGAGCGGGCTGCGCGTGGGTAGTGACCTCTGGAGAGCGGCCTGGGCTGGAGCCAGCGGCCAGAGCTGCTTAAACAAGGCGTGATGCAGGAGAGAGCTGAGCACAGGGACCACCAGCCTTGGGGGCTGTTGTCCTCTGTCCGGAGCAGCTCTGCCGGTGGAGGGAAGGGCCGCCACCATTGCGGTCTCACCGTCTCTGCCCAGGGGAGGCGTGACCACCTTAGCCGGGTTTCTGCTGAAGGGAGCCCACCGGCAAGCTGCCTGTCCGCTGCCATGCCGAGGCTGGGTGGTGGTCAGCAGGTCTCCTGCCAAGACCCCTTCTGCAACTTTAGGCCTATTGACGAGCCTTCCACAATAAAAATATATAAATTTCATCCTCTTTTAAAGTCTCTTTGTGCTGCCAGGAGGGTAGAGGGAGTAAGCTTGATAATGAAGAAAATCAGGGCAAGTGGTTATAAGCACATGCTTTAAATTTCGGTGTGTCCATGGTATTTTGCAGATTGAACATGGATGTGTAAACGAGGGCCTCAAGCCTTAATTTAAATTTCAGTGCCTTTGGGGGTGAAAGCTGATGTAACTCCAAGATTTGTCCCAGGACAAGTCTTTATTAGAGTTTCTGTTTTAAATTTGGGTTTTTGAGCTATTACTGTAAAAGAAGAAAAATAACATTTGGCCCCATGTTACAAACTGGATTTTTGTTGCTTGTTTTTCAATTCTTGCCAGTAGTAAGTATTTAAAAATCAAAGGTCCAGATTTTCCACTGATGTAAATTATTACTAGCTCCATTGACTTCATTGAGTTTACACTAGTTTTAAACGACCAAGGATCTAATACAACATTCCATGTCAATATTTAATACAGTCAGGATGGAGTCTTTATCATCTGTCATTTGCATTTTAAGCAGTGCTTAATTGTATAGTTTTTATACACAGACATGTGCATAAATTCACTTATGCATGCACAGAATAATGGTTTTATATACTAATGCTGAAGCAGTTTAATTTAGTGCACAGCAGTGGGTAAAATAACAGTATTTAATTAAAATGAATTTTTTCATGGACTGCATAAAGAATTTTCCAGATCAGATACTGGTTACCCATATGTGCAAGTTCTTTGTTATTTCCTTGCTGTCCCTGTTAGGAAACGGAGATGAGTTAGGTTCCTTTCTCGAAGCTCAGGCAGAAGGGCAGGTGACTCTGGCTGCCTAGTGCTGCTGGTGAGTGAGCAGGTGGTAAGGAAGAGAGCTCCCATGTTGGTCTGGGCTCTGCAGAAAGATTTGCACTCATGAGGGGAGCAAAGTCTTTTGAGCCGGGTGTGGTGAAACCACACAGAAAGAGAAATCTTCTGTGCTGCTCTTACAGCCTGAGTGGATGAGGTTTAAGGTAGGAGGTAACAGAGGTAAAGTGACTGATGCCCCAGGCTGGTTGAAAAGCCAGGGAGAGCAGCCATGTTCTGTTCTGTAAATCAGTGCTGTTTTGCCCCAAAGCCTTGGCCGCAGCAGAGGTGATAGCAGTGATCCTTGCTAAGCAGCCTTCCTCCTCTGCCGCCGAAATCTTGCGTGCCAAGTGCCGAAGCTCAGGTAGCGTAGCACGTCTTGTATGCTTGACGAGTTAGCATTACAAATACAGAACTGTCTGTAAAAGCAGGGCATGCTCTGTGCAAAACCAAATAACAATAAAGGATGGTGGCTGCTTTGACTTTTCAAACCAGGTAAACATCCATGCATCCCATAGTCACCGGCTTTGTGGTACTGGTTGCATGGAAAGCCTCTCTGTGCTTCATGTTTGCTCATCCAAAGTTAATGGGAGGTTTTCAGATTTGTTTTCATTTCCATCCCAAATTTCAGGATTTTAGGATAATGTCAAATAGCCTAAAATTTCAGGATAGTGTCAGATACCTTTTAAAGGCCAAAAGATACTGGTGCTTCTGTGAAAAAAGTAGTGGTTCTGGGGGAGCCATTACACAACCTGTCTGGCTGCTTCTGTCAGGTCAAGCCTTCTCCTGCTCTGTGCATCCTCCAGACTGATCTTGTCACCGTGCTGGTGGCCAAAGTTAGTGGCCAGGCGGTGCTGCAGCTTTCTGTCCCCACCAGCAGTCTCAGGACCAGAAGGCATCCCCTACCCATAGACACGAGGCTGGATGAGGAATCTGCTGGGAGCTTTAGAGGTTATTTGCACAGCAGTGGTTGTGCATCTCTTCTGGAAGGGGGAAAGGCTTTGGAACATACCCTTTTCTTGGTTTTATGTGTATATACATATGCATAGATCAAAAGAGAGATGGGATTAAAAAGAAAGAGTGGTTGTGACCAGTATATTTGTAACCAAAGACAATCCTGAGTCCACAGCCTGATGAATACAGAAGCAGTGTTAGCCCAGGCTTCTGGTGATGGACAGGCAGGTGCTGACAGGCTGAATGACCACTTCTAATTAGCACTCATTAATAGTCTCAGAAGAAACTGACTGGAGAGTTAGCTTCTGTGCTGATGACTGTGACTTCCAGGTGACCTGAGCACTGTGATGCTCTGTCCTTCTACAGCTTGGCAAGCTATCCATGCCCTGGCTGAGTGACATTACCTGCTGAAGCATCCTGGTAACTACCTACTACACTAGCATCATCTCGTGAAGGGCTGTTATTAGTCATGAGCAAGTGATGCTGTCTTCCCATATCTTAATTGATGGGAGAAGAAAAGGAAAGGAGGAGGTGGTAATTGTTTTGTGTTAAAACAGGGATAATTACTGCTATAGAATTCCACTAGAAAACAAAGCAGCAATTAATTATTCATCGTCACAACTCAAATGTGGATCTGCAGAATCAGGGTTCACAGCTTCCTTTGGGCTGGGTTACGGCAAGGTGGTTGAGGAGTGAGCCTTGCTTGCTGCCCCATTGCATGGACGGCTCCCTCAGGAAGATGCTGCTTTTGGCGTCTCTTGGGGCAGTTGCCAGCAGAAGCTAAACCTATTACTCCATAAAACCTGGCTGCAGGCCGAGTGCCTTAGGGGACCCCTGCCTGTGTTTATGGTAAGACGTGGCCTTATCTGTGTGACACAAATGGGTCAGCACATCTGAAGACTGACCCTGTCATAGGAAGAGGGGGGCTGGTCAGGCTAAAGGTCTATCTGACTCCATCTTCTGGCTCCATCTGTGTCCGGTGCCACATTCATGGGAAAAAATGCAGGATAAGTGTGAGATGTTTTTACCACTGGGATTTGTGCCAATGGACCGAGTAACACTTCCCTGGTGTACTCCCGCATCTCCCGGTAATCTGCAGCATTAAGGAGTCAGCGACTGGTTTCTCTGTATGAAATAGCTCTTCATGCTTTATTTTTTCTGAGAATTGGAGTGCTTTCTGAGCCCTGCGTGAGCCTTTGGTATCTGCAACTCTGTATGGCCAGAGCTTTGCTGCTGAACTGTGCCTGTTGTGAGGACGTCTCTCTGACAGGGGAAAAGGGAAGGAATAAAGACAGATTTGCTGTGTGGGGGCATCAGGTAACAGAGATGGTCTCACACAGCGAGCAGGAGGACTCTCTAGAGATGTTCTCTAGGGCAGTGGGTTGCTGTGAGGACCCTCGGTGAGGCTGGGTGCTGGATGCAGGGACGCAGCAGCTTTCTTGTAGCCATAGCAACCGTTAGGGATGTGGTGGTAACTGCTGGCATCCCCGGACCGATAGGTGTGGAAGAGAGGTGGAAACGAGTGTGGTATCAAGGTCAGGCAATGAACTAACCCATAGTAATTCAGGTGAACTGGGCAGACACGAGTAAGACACCGTAGCGCCTGGTGGGAGTGCCCGGATGGCTGTGTTGCCAGGGTTATTTCTGGTACACCTTGGCGTGCCTCCATCCTGGGCACTTGGGCCCAGATTGATGGACACCCAGCACCAGACTCCCCTGACTGGGAGGTGTCCTCTCTAGTTCCTTCTTTCACAGATTTATTGGACTCCTCCCTGAAACTGCCCGCATGCAGTTCAAAAATCCCTGTTGTGCAGGCAAGGCTTTTGGCGCTCGTCTTCCCCGGTTCAGATGGGATGATGGGCGCCGGGTTGGCCTCCGCTCCTCTCTGAGTGGGTAGCACACTGAAGCAAGGTCTGGAAGGCTGTGCTCCCAGCAGCGTCGGGGTCTGCAAACACTCTGGCAGCCCCCCGAAAGCTGAGGGGTAGGCAAGGGATCAGCAAGGAAAGCTCACAAGAGCAGTGAACAAGGGAGCACAAATAAACGCTACCACATAAACTATGTCTTAAAGTGAGATTGTCGAACACCTACTGAGCCTGAGGCTCCTGTGGGTAATGCTAAGCTTCCCCCTTTCCCCCGTCCCCTTCCCCGGTAACAAGGATTAGAGATTTATTCAGGATGCAGGAGCTGACAAATACTTGGACTGGGCGATGGAAAGTTCCACTGAGCCACCACCGCTTGTGTGCTGGGGGGAAGCCGGCAATGGGGAAATCGAGCTGTTCGTGCAGCCTCCGTGCTTGAATTAATTTTATATTCTGCTTGCACTTGGGTTCCTGCTTTTGACATGTCTTTCCCCGCTCCCTTTTTCTTTTTCTTAAAAAAATCATTCCAAGTGAAGGTTTTGTTAGAAGCCAGCACATCTCCTGTTCTACCTCCACTGCATCCATGCTGAATGCATTTGGATTGAATCACTGTCTCCTGGGAAAGACTTGCAGGGATATTTAACTTATCTTCAGTATAGAATTAATAAACAGGTTAGCACGCAGGAAGGTGAGAGAGGACTCAGCAATCCATAGCTGAGTTATGTGTATATGTCGTTACTAATAATCTGCTCTACCCAGTTTCCTTGAAAGTGTTTGGTGGTGTTTGGCGATTACTGGAGGAGACCTTGGTGCGCAGGCACGCATGCATCCATGTTCCCCAGCACACGTGCAAACAGTATGAGTGTATAAGTCTTGTTCCCTCTGAAGAGCAAATTGAATTGCTTTGCCCAGTAAGTGACACTGCCAGTAAAAAGATGATTGACATTTCCCTGGCAGATTTTTCCATGTAGGAAATTCCCTGCTGTTTAGAGTCTGTAAATCGGGATCAGATGGCCTTTTAAGGGAGTGTGCTGTCATTCTGTGTTTCCCATCCTATTTTGATTTTGCAGATCCTTGACATATTCCCAGTGGAGGTGCAGACTTGCCTGCAGCAAATTCAACTAGAAAAAGACACGCTTTGCTTTCGCTCCTTTTCCCAGCTCTATTAAAGCAGGCTGTGGTCCCACAGAGCCCTACCCAGCCAGCAGATGACAAACTGCTGGTTGCTCAACCACTAATTGCTGAAGCACCGGTCCAACCACGGGCCCAGGACTGCTGGCTGAAGCCTGGGCGTCTGTTCTGTGAGGACGGGGCTGCGCAGCGGTCCCCTCTGGGCACCCTGCCTATGAACTCGGTGCAAATAGGATGCTGCAAATCCCCACTGAAACTCAGTCGAACAGAGGGGTGGTAGAGTTAAAGCAAAGTCTGTTGCCTAATTTCAGACAGATACTTGCCAGCAGATCAGACTTAATTTACTGTCTTAATCTTCTACTCCCGCAAGACTAGTGGAAGAAACACATCCTTTGTAGTTGATCTGTAAAACTTTGAGAAATATGTGAACTGTTAAAATGATGTTGCTGTGAGCAATTAGATGTATGGAAAACTGAAACAAAGAAGAGGTTTGTGCTTGGTGCTTTGCGGGTAATAGGCTGTATTCCTCCTCAAGTTTGTTACTCTGTGTCAATTACTATCTAGGTGCTGTAAATTGCAGAAGAGGGAGGTTATATAGCATACAGTACTGTGGCATATATATCCCTCTTGCAAAGGCTGGGCCACGGGAGGCTCAGGAACAGTTAGGGTTTATGTTGCCTGTCTGACACGCTTTACTGCACAGTAGCAAAGTCTAGGGTGCTTAGGTCTGTAAAAATGAGGTCGACTGAGATTCAGGGTAAACAGAAACTAACTGGAAGGTAGAGCCTGCTTACTGCACACTGATTGACTTACCGAACCTCAGGTGTGGTTGTCAGTGCAAATTAGTCTTTATTTCTTGATATGCTTATTGGCAAGCACAATGTTACAGCCCTGGTCATCTAAATCAGAATACTGACACAGGCAAACAGAAACATATCGGGATGTTGTGTAAATGTCTGTAAACCCTTTCTGTAAGGGTGAAAATAGTTCCACAAAAGTCAAAATATTTCCCTCTGTTGCCTTTGTCTTTTTCCTCCTTTTTTTTAAAAAAAAAAAAAAACAAACCCAAACATTTCATTGCTTTTTTGTGTAATACCATTTTGTTATCAAATTTACTTACTTGAATTTTAAACAAAATAGATTTGCCTGCTTTTAAATTTTTGTATAAAAATACTTGAAATCCTTAGAAGTTCCAGCCTTGTAGAATGTGATTTTTTTTTTTTTTTTTTTTTAAACCTTCGGATCACTGAAAACTGTCATTTGGCTTTTTGTCTAAGAATACTCTTCCAGTATTTGGGAATCTCAGCGAAGCAGCAGGGGATGTTACAACATGACCCGTGATGCGCTGCTTGGACAGGATCCCTGGGTGCCCCAGCTGTGCCCTGTTTGCTCCGGCAGAAGACACACAAGGCTAAGTGATGCTGCAGCGTGTGGCACCATGCACCCCGCGCACAAGGACTCTGTGTGCTTTCCCACAGGGCAGCACTGGGTGGAGGGGTCTGGCGTGGGACGTGAGCTCCCTCCATAGCAGACTCCTGCACACAAGTCAGGCCTTCCTTCCTAACAGCAGCACTAATAAAGTGAGGCCAGGTGCTCCTTGCACCATGGCAGCCGTGACCTTGGGCGCCTGCTGCGAGTGAGCTGTGCCTGCAGCTTCGTGCCAGCTCGCAGGCTCTCCCTGCCAGGGGCTGCACATCTGCTCGATGGCTTGGTGTGCTGGTCTGCTTTGGGTAACGAGCCTGCAGACCTGCAGTTTGGGGCTCTGGGCAGTCATTTAGCCAAAAGGGGATGCTGTAGGCGAGCGCTCGCCACCGTCCTCAGCTTGGCTTGAGGCTTGGAGAGGGTGCTTCGCCAGAGCCTTGTCTGCAGAGTGCCTTTTTGTCTGCTGCAGCTCTTAACGCTTGTGCGTTTCAATGTGAAGGTGTCTGTGTGTGGGCATGATTGTTCCAGGTATGTCGCAGCCTCTTCCCAGCCCCGGAGGCTGAAGCGTCCGCTTGGGAGTCCGCTTGGGAGGCAGGGGAGCGAGGCCCAGGCTTTCAAAGCAGTTCACCAGCTGCAGGCTCCTGTCTGCAGGTTGAGGATGATGGCTACAGAGATAGCTGTGTCATTTAAACTCTTTTTAGGGGCTGCTGAAGCACAGTCGCTGGGCAGGCAGCGAGTTTCTAAAGCAGGAGATGAGGATAGCTCCATCACAGTTTTTGGACGGAAATACTTTGCTTCCAACATTGGCTGCAGCTAACAACTTTGGAGAAGCATTAAATCCTGAAGCAATTAAATGTATCAGCAAAGTGGTTTGGTTTTTTTTTTCCTTTTGTAAGATACTTTGCCAGCTGTTGTTTATGGAAAAAAAATCTAAATCCTTTTTATGAGAACTGTTTTTAGGTTTCGTTGTGTTTGGGGCTGATTTATACATTATGCATTAGCATGGGAAGGCAAAATATTTATTTACCATCATGAATATTTAGAGGAAGAGTACGTGGGAATCAGTGAAAAGAATATATGGATAGTTTAGCCAGAGATCCAGAAGAACGTTACCAGTATTAGAAATGGTACAACAATTAAATTGTAAGGGAACCATAAGACAATAAAATGGCCTTAAAATCACTTCTTCAGTTGCAGTTAAGAAGAGTATATTTAAACCAAGTAGGTATGTCCGTGCAACGCTGACACCTGAAGAAGACAACCTGCTTCAGTGACGTACTGAAACACCTCCAGGAGGTCAAGCTTTGTGTGGGACACGGGTTACTGTGGTTGTTCCCTCTGTGCTGCCAGCTCCGTGGTGGTAGAAGTGTCAGTGCTGGAGCCAGAGTGACTCCTCTCCTCCCAGTCCGCATGTGCTGGGCAGGACCACTGAGCCTTGCCTGCATTGCACCCCGTTGTAGGCAGTTTTTAGCTGTGGAGCGTGCAGAGATTGCTCTGAAGCTGTTTTTCTGGGAAGGAATATGGAGGGAGCAGAAAAGCCATGGTGAGATCAGAGTTCACCTTCTCCTGCCTACGTCTGGGTCACACCTCTGCCTCCATGGCCTTGTGCTCCTCGCTGGGCTCCAAGGGCTAGTGCACGAAGGCATCAAAAGTCCCATCTCTTTCCTGGATTATCAGGACTAACAGCAGTTTGGCAATTCCTCTGTTGCTGGAGGAGCTGGTTTCGTGGAGCCTAAAGAAAAAAGGGAAATGTTGACTGTTTTGTAACTGGGTTGACTGTGTTTGGAAGAAACTGAGCAGGAGTGAGTTTTCTTTGCTTAAGTTTGCTGAATGATGCTTTCCGTGATACTTCTTTTACAAAGCACTGTTCTGAGAAATACATGGTTCTTTATGCCATTCCCTTTTCTTTTTGCTTGCAATGAAAGAATTTTGATTAGAGCTCTTGGTAAGCAGCATGTCATTGTTTTGTATGAGGCATGCCATAGGAATAATGCTGCTGTAGAAGGAGGCCCCAGACTTGCAGAAGTTAATTACATTGCTTGCTGATTGTGAAAAATTACCACCAAATGATAGTTTATGAGAGCTGGGCTATCTTAGGAACAAATGGTGTAAGTGGGTTGGAGCATTGCGAAAAATAAACAATGCAGGGGAAAATAAGTCCTTATGGTTCGGAACATCAGCTTTGAAATAATGGTCGTTGAGAAGTGACTTTTCCCTGGGAGCAGGTCTGTTGCTGCTCTGGCAAGCAGCTGGTATCAGCTGGCAGAGCAGGCAGCTGGATGCCTGCAGCCAGCCCCATGGCGAGGCGCTGGGGCCACATTGGCAGCAGATGCTGAAGCAGGCAGCTTTGCTGAGCTTGCAAGGGATGGGGACTCAACCAGTGTATGGAGCCTGTTGTTTCCCAGTGGGATGAGTCATGCATGGCTAGTTACTGGAGCTCACCTGATGCTGTCATCTAAACAGGCTCAGCAACTTGGATTTTAGTTCCTGGCCCTTAAAATGCCAAGAGATATATAGCACTGCAACAAACCTGTAAAAACTCTAGAGTTCCTGGAAGTTTTGCCCTGGATTTAAAAGGAGATAGTATTTCACCTGAAACCGGTGGTTGTTTGCAAAGGTCACGTTAGCATTGGGAAAGTACTTGCAGGGAGGAGCAGGCATGGGAATTCCTCCTCCTTGGTAGGCATGAGTGTGCACCCTGACTTAGGAGCCTTGCCGCACGTTGGGAGGCAATGGCATGCCTTCTTGAGCTGGAGCTAACTGGGAAAACTTGGTGGAGGGAGAAGAGTCCAAAACGCTATCTGCTGTTAAAATGGAGCTGAATAAATTCACAGTCACTTGTGATAGCAAGCAACAGGCTCAACTCAAGACTTCCTGGGTACCTTGTGCTCCAAAGGCCACATGATTCATCACAGACTAAAGTTTGCAAAGTTTCATTGTTTAAAAAAAACAATGGTGTTTCTCCACAGATGCCCAGAAAACAAACAAACAAAACCAGAACCTCACGACTTGGCTGGAAATTATAACATGAGTTTGAATGAAATACAACTACCGGCAAGCAAACCAAGCTATGAAACCTGTGAGCAATGTTTCAAGATGATGTGTATTAAATAGATAAGTTGCAAACCTTCCCAAACAGAATTGCTGTGGAAATGAGGGCTGACCCTTAGCAGTTGCAGAATAACACAATGTTCCATTCCCTGGAAATGCTGCAGGAACACACTCAGTAAACAGCGATAAATAAAGGATCACAAAGATTAAGATTTTTCAAGGTTTTGCAGCTCTGCTGGAGCCCTAGCACCAAAAAGGCATGGTTGCTCTGGAGGGTCAGGTCAGTATATTTGCAGAGGGGAGGAGGTGAAAGCAAAGGAGCTGTGTGTGCCCCTTTGGCAGAGCGGTTGCGTGGGGCAGTCTCTCACAGGCTGCCCAGTGTACATGAGGTGGCCGCTGAAGATGTCCCTGTTGTGTTTGGTGGTGCTTGGCGATTTCATTTTATTTCATTTCCAGGCAGGTTGCATGAGGTGGCTGCTTGTTGGCCATTTTGTCTCTGTGACTTTGCTTGTCCTGTTCTCATACTGAATAATGATAAAAATACTTGCAGAGCTGCACTTGCTCTAGTTAGAGAACATGGGGGAGAAAACAAAGAAAAACCACCTTAGGCTTTTTGCCCCAGTGGAAAACAGAGGGTGTTTTTCAATTCTTTGAGGAGGACTCAAGTGAATTGTGTCTGGTCAGCAGGAAGCACATGACCAAAAGTGGCAAGCCCAGAATCCAGAAAGGTTCATGATTGTGCCTCCAGAAAGTGTTACTCAACCCACAGCATGTCCTGAAATAGTAATGTTTTGATAATGTTTTGGGGGTAACTAAGCTGGAACATGTGTATAACTATTAAAATCGTGAATGCTGAAAAAGGGAATCCATGCTAAGCTCAAAAACCTGGACTCATCATTTAATCTGAATAAATGTTACCATTGTAATTTGTTTTTGTTGCATTGTGCTATAGGCTTTTTGGCAGGGATTTCATGGGAGATGAAAAAACAGCAGTCCACTTAGTAAGATGGTTCCCTCAAGCCTTTTTGAGACTATTCTCTTACTTTTGCCAAAGTGTATGTGATGCATTCTTCAAAAATCTATTTTGGGCTCTCCAGACTCCCAGTGGAAACTGCTCTGGAGGGTGAACGCAACGTGGGACAAACCAGATCTGCACATCTCCCTGCGAAGGGTGATTAACCGTTTGTCAAGCTGCTGTGGGACAGTCTCTACTGCCAACACTGTTGTATCATGCCGGGACGTTGCTCTCACAGCTGAGCCCAGGCTCCGGTGGGACAGGACAGCACAGCAGCCAAGCCAGGCACGTGTTGCCAGGGTGTCCCTGTTGGTGGTTGCACGTTGTCCCCGGTCTTCCCACGCAGGTCCTTTTGTTTGGGTCCCTTGAGAGTCGGCGACGGAGAAGAAATGCCTCAGGGATGCTGGGGCTGATGTGGGTGTCGGCACAGCGGTTGGGGCCACTCACCCTGGCCCTGGCTGGCAGCGTCCCCAAGCTGGGACACCCCAGTCTGGCCCTGCATGTGCAGCATTGTCCCCTGGTCCAGTTCCTCACTGAGGGGTGCCCAGTCGCCCCCTCTTCTGTCTGATTTTTCCCGTGCTGGTCTCGTAGAAGCCATTCTCACCCCTGGAGGGGGAGCGTTTGCAGTTTGTGGTCAAACAACAGTGTGCAGTTAATTGCAAAGTAATTAGTACATTGGGGCAACAGTGAGTGTCATTTCACCTGAGTGCTGCAAAGAGCAAGGCTCAGATGTCCCTGGTCCCCATCTGTTTACCGTGCCTATGGCACGGAGTTGTCCCAGGGTGTTGGAGATTTGCCTCTGAAAACCAGGTTGAAGAGCTGCAGGTTAAATCCAGCAAGAAAGAATTTGCCCCATCTACTCAGCTAGTTCCTGCAGTTCAAGGAAAAAAAAGTAGAAGTTCTGGCCATTTGTGCTTCAGTGGACACAATTTGTATGATCTACAGTAAAGTCATAATTTGATGGGGTAGTCTTTGAAATTAGGGCTGAGCTAAACACTCCCAACGTTTTCTTACTTTTACACATGGATACCAAACCCGGACAAAATCATTTCACATTTCTGAGCACACAGAATCAGTTTATAGCCCTTATGTAAGGGTGTGTCATAAATGCCCTGGACGGGGAGAGGATGATTAAAAATACAGAATCCTTTAATAGAGGGAATTTCCCAATTTCTTTGAGGGAAATAAAACCACAAGGGCATTCCCTTTGCTTGGATTTTAAATTAACCCGAAGTTTAATTTGTTGCATTCATTTTAGTTCATCAGCTAGGCGAGGGTGAACTCGGGTGGAGATACATCAGAAAATTAAGCTTTACCCCTTAGAAAAAACCGCAAAGCCTTACAGCTGCCATTACACAGGAATTACAAGGTTGGTTAAGAGGAGGGAGGCGAAAAAAGGAGATTTTTTTAAAGCCGGTAGATTTGTTCTTTTTATTTGCTTTCAGGTTTAGGAAACATTTTCAAGCTCTTTTCTGCAAACATGAGGACTCAGGAATGCTTTTTGCTTGTTTGGTTGTTTTTGTGGTTTTGGTTTTTTAACTTCCTTGTGATGAAAACGGGTACAATCCTCCAGTTCTGTGAGGTGGCACAGAGCAAAGGCTGCCAGGCTGTCCCGTAGGGCAGGCTGGCACATGGCTCCTGCTGCTGCGTGGGATGAGAGGCAGGGATGAGGATGGGCCTCGGCACTTGGCTGAAGGGAGCTGGGACCATGTGTCCCCTGAAGAGCCATACCAAGCTGTTTAAAAGCTGTTGGAAGTTAGCACCCAGTTGGTTTCGGGGCTGGCTGCCTGTGGGTTTTCTGTTCAGTGGGGGAAGTCTCTTAGGTGCTGACGGCTTTTATTCTGCAGAGGTGAAGGAGCTGCGTTAGCGGCTCAGCTGCCGCGCCTGTTGGGCGACATGAGGAGTGCAGGGAGCTGAATGGCACCTGGGTCTCCTTAGCCATTTTCTTCCAGTTCTCCCAAATTTCCGTGTTGGGGGTACTGTGCACTCAGCAGAGGATGCTGGGTTCTGGTGCTGAGAGCCACAGGCATATACAAGTGATAGGAGTGGTTTCCATGGTAACCTTTCAGGAGCATGACATCACCAGCACTGTCACATTTAAGCTTTTCAAGGCTTTTTGGATTTCAGGGATTACATAACTTTGGAGGGGTTAGGCTGGGACTTGGATCTAATCAGTATTCAGGGTCTTAGTTGAATTAAATTTAAAAAAAAAAAAAAGCCAATCCAAAAGCAGCCAGGTTCGGCGGTTGCGGCGCAAGGGCAGTTCCCGGCCCGGGTCGAGCAATGGGAGAGACGTGCCCTGCGAGGGCATAGCTGCGGTGGCCCCTGCAGCAGCCAGCCTCGCTGGTGTGGATTCGTGACAGCACGGGGACACCGGCGACGGGGGCTTTGCTCCCCTCCTCTTCCTGGGAAGCCCGCGCCTGGCCAGTTGTCACCCCCTTGCAGCCAGGCACACCTTTGGCTGCTGCTGAGTCGCGGGGGGCACAGGAAAGGAGCAGGGGTTGTCTGTGGGAGTGGAGGCAAAGGAGCATGTTTGTTTGGAGAAAAGGGGTTGGGCAAAGCTTCGTGCTGTCCCTAAGGTGGTGAAGATCTCTTATGGAGAGCCTTTTGGGGTCAAGACACTAGATTAGCCCTAATTCAGCCGTGCGGGGGGTCAGGAAGTGATTTGGATTTATGTGCATGCTTGTGTAGGTGTGTACGTAGGTATTGCTGTGGTTCACTCCTCCAAAGTGATGTGTTAGCATTTCCAAGCAGTGTGCGTGCTCTCACTGCAGCCACAAACGGCGGCAAATGAGTCTCTAAAATGTTCCCATTGGGGCTGGGCACATCCTATTTTGACCATGGTGTAGATGTGCAATGAACCCAGTTGGGTCCTGCTTGCTTGAAGTGCAAGCTTCAAGGCTTTCTGGTCAACTTGGACAGGATCTGCAAATACGCAAGCCTTTACGCAAGCTGGAGCCATGCTGGGCTGTGGGCAGCTGTGCTGGGGGCAGAGAGAACTGCTGGCACCGCGTGGGCTGTGCTGTGCTCTGGGAGCTGCGTCAGTCAGCCAGTCACACAAATTGCAGTAACGGGAGCACTTTAAATAGCTCTCTTGAAAACAATTCCATGAATTCATCCTGCTGCCTGGTAGGTGCTCTGCACAGTTTTGTGCACAGCTTTTGATTTAAGTCTTCCGACAGAAGGAAATGTTTCAATAAGGACTAAAAGCAAGAAGTTTGATGTAGTCCCTTTTCCCTCTGGTCAGCATCTGTGCCAGCATCCCTAAAACAGGTACCCAGATGGCTGGTACCCAGCTGTGTCTCCTAACGATTTTTGTAACAGTGTTTCCGTGCAATTGGCTCTTAATTTTTACATTTCTCCTGCTGGAAAATGCTGTGCAGGGCAGACAGCAGCATTCAGTATTTCCCAGCAGCCAATTTACTCCTAAATCTGTTTTCTGAGTCAGTATAAGTGAAAAACCTGAGTTTAAAAGGTATTAGCAACACTATTAGTGTTTCTCATCTTTTAAAGAGTTATTCTTACCTAATTTGTGCTTTTGATCAAAGTGATGAGTCTACAGAAAACACCCACCTTTTCAAATAATTGTGTAGCCGGCTGTCAGAGACTATTCTGCAAGTGATGGCGTGGCTGATGTGTGCAGCTGTTTGGGGAAAAGCAGGAAGAAGGAGCACATTCTCCATGCATCTCACCAAAAACCTAGCCTAGGAGAACACTTGAACATTAAGGATTTTAACAGGGCTTCAGCACATGCTTGAGTAATTTCCAAGGCTGGAGATGCTTCGAATTGCTGCCGAGGTGAGGGTGAGAATTTAATGCTTTTGAGTGGAAAAGCTGGTGTGTTTGCCTGCTTGCTTTTCAACCCTTGTGTTGCCTTCAGTTAATGATCTGAATACTTTAAGAACCCTTTCTAGTACGGCTGTCAGAGGGGAAAAGGAGCTGATCATCCTTGCCTCTGCCTTCTGGTATAGATGACGTGCCTTACTCAGTGTGTGTGACTGGCACGTTTCCAGTGCCCAACCCCTCCTGCTCCCCAGCCCCTCTTCTCTAGTACATACTTGATATTTACTTTTTCACCCAGTTTGTGCATGAGCAGTTCCACTGTTCGTGTCATCTCAGGGTCTTCTCCAGCACTGACATGGGTTTGTGAAAGCAAGACCTTAACCTTCAGCATCTAAAGTGCTACATAGGCATGAAAAATAAACAAGCCAATTTTCAGATGGACTGGGCGCTCGGTGAGCTCCTGGATGCTCAGCACCGAGAGGACTGTGGTGCCTAACCAGAGTTTTTGAAACCTAGTGTTATTTACCATTTTTTTCACTATTCATGCTAAGCTATGGGCAGTCAAAACTTGCACCCCCAGATACTCAGCACTGCAAGTGAAATGGAAGTTTCTTTTTCCTACCTATGTGAAGCAATGGAACCGTGTCCAGGCATGTGGTGACGGTGATTTTGCTGTCCTGAGAGGTACCAGGTGAAGGCAGGGCAGTGATTTTCACATGTGGGGAGGGGTCTGGGTGGTGGAGTCCTTACTTCTTTCAGAATAAGGGGGTTTGTGCTTTCTACGTTACTTCTCTTGACAGGCTTTCCTGTCTGCCTGTGCCTCCATGTGATTCCCTCTGTCCTGACAGTGGCTGGGAGAGCACTAAGAGCACTAATGAAGGACTCAGTTCATCTTGTTCTGCAATTTCCGAATTGGATGACAGCTGGCTGCTGAGCCAAGGTTTTTTTTTGCTCGGAGCAAAAAACCTTCATCTTGTTTCTAGCTTTCTGTAATACTTCTTAGTAGTTGTTTGTATTCACCGTTCTGCCAATTTTTTTCATATAAGTGTACTTAAGGAAAATGCACTGTGGTTTTCTGTTAAATGCAACTTAATTTTTCTGAGACATTCAAGACTGAAAGCATCTTGCGGGAGATTTTGAAATAATGTAATAACATTTAGTGAGACGATAAACCCTATAGGTAATGCAGAGAAAGTCTTGAAAGATGCTGGATTTGTTTTTAAACACAGTATAAGTGCTCCAAACTTGGGGTTCATGATTCAGCATTCTTGATGTTAATGATTCACAGCAATGAATGGCAAGTTAGTACTAGGTTTCTGTGGAACAAAAGATTGCCTGGGTCTGAAACGAGTGACTTATCTTGCAATCTGACTGAGGGGAGGTACAGCATGAAAATGAGGGGAAAAACTGAAATCCAGTGTAAACCAGTATGTTGAATCCTCTGCAGTGGCTGGAAGGTTTTCTTGGGAGTAATACACAGCTGACAGCCCTCAGCTGGCATGGCTAAATGCTTCCTTGGGGGGGAAGGCAGTGAAATCCAGCCGCAGCCATGGAAAAGTGATGTGGTGATCCACTTTCTGCATGGTGTGGGATGTGCTTCAGCGCGTGCGGCCTGTGTGCAGGGCTGCACAAGGCTCGACAGCTGCGAGCCCCGCGGTGTGAAGGAAACCTCCCCTGCCTTCTTCAGAGGGGCACTTGGCTGTCCAAGCTGTGTGCGTTTGCTCCGCGGTCACTGGCTTGCCGGGCACGTTTGAGAGGGCTGTGGCAGGGATCTCCCCTGCCCGGCTAGCCTGGCACAGCAGGCTGTCCCCAGGCACCAGCGGCTCTCCGGTCCCAGACTCTGCCGTGGGAGCTGGGCACCCAACCCCACCCCATTCTGGAGGCTTTCATTGCACCTCTGCGTGAGACTGCTCAAAAGAGGCGTTCGGGAGCTCTCTGCTAATTTATGCTTCTCTTTATGCCGCGCCTAAGCAGCTTCTAAGGGTCTCTGCTAGTGTTTGACAGCTGCCCAGCTCCCCAGAGGAGGCATAGCTGTTGCCAGCAGAAAGCAAACAGCGTGTGTCAGTCTGTCTTGCAGTCTGTGGATATGTTTGCTCATGCTTTTGCAGCCACGCTCTGGAGCAATACAGATAGCGACTGGGCCAGTTGTGTGATTTCCTGACGATGCTCAGGGAGAAGTTGCTTTCTGCCCAAACCCTGGTTCTGATTTCACTCTTCTCTTAGTTTTTGGTGGAAGGTATTTGCTAAGATCGCCTACATCTCAGTATCTCTGCACCAGGTGCGTGACAGTCTCTTGGTATCGTTGTGCAACTTGAGTGGAACTGCTAGCTTGGCTGGAGAGAGTAGGATATTAAAGACCTCTCCTGATGTGGTTTCTTCCGGCTGGATCCATAAGCCCTTCTGCCTGCACCTGAGCTGGGCAGGTGTGTTGGGGCCAGCTCTGCCTCTGAGCTGTGGAACTGGGCCCAGTGCCTGCCAGGGCTTCTGGCAGCTGGAAGGGTTGGATGTTTCTCCTGCCCTACGTATTTTGGGTTTTTTCAACAGGAGATAGCACAGAAAGCCCTACCAAAGCAAGCTGCTTTGTTTATATGTTTTTTGTGGTCTCAAACCGTCAGCTGCGTGGAGGGATGTGGCTGTGGTCTGCATGCTGGATTGTGGCTGTCCAGCAAAACCCGTCAGTAAACGTGAAACCTGGCAGGGATGTCCCTTTTCCTGTAGTGGGAGTTTGGCCAAGCTTCTTGCCTTGCAGAGATGGGCCCTGGGACTAAACAAAACATTGGTATTCACTTAACTGGAGCATTTTTATCCATGCAAAATGGGTTGGATACCTACTTTGCATTTCCTCACTGATATGAGTCAGAAGTGAGCTGAGGGGGATGCACCCTGATGGTTGCTTCTCCCATCAGCATTCACTAGAGTGCTGTGTCCTCCCACTGACTCGCCATGATGGATGGGCTTTCAGCATACCTTGGCTTCCCCCACTGCTGTCTTCACCACGGGAGGGAAAGGCCTCGGGGTGTGAGGCTGTTTATCTCGTATGTCGTGTGTCGCACTCCTCCTCCTTCCTACCATTGCAAAACCTTTGCTGAGACCTTGCTGAGCGCTCTTCAGATGCAGATCCCACTCACCACGGCTCCCCACCCCAGATTGCCGTCATCTTTCAGATGCTTTCTCAGAGCCCTCATGCTTTGCTGCAGTTCTCTTCCTCCCGGCAGTGCCCGTCTCTGGACTGGTCCTCCTCTCGCATCTAGCCGTGGCCTCTGGCGTGGTGGGTGTATCCGATCTCTCTTGCATTGCCGTGCTGGTGTTCCTGCAGGCATGTGAAAACCTATTGAGAGAGGCTGTCATTAAGCCTGGTCCCTCTGTTTCCTGGACTGTTGTGTTTGTTGATGCTTTTAATTATGATTTATTATAATGTTAGCTTTTGAGGGATGTGTCATAAACAGCTTGGTTTAAAGAGAGTTGTTACCAAAATGACTGGGGTAATAAGAACAAAAACATTTGTCCTCTGTCAAAGAGGAATGAAGGGTAGCATTGCAGCTTTGGGGGTTTATGGAGTGTTACCTGAGGGAAGGCAGCTTTTAAGCATTTTTTTAATTTTTTTTTTTTTTTTTTAGTAAAGCACATTTATTTGTGTACATCAAAAGACGTATCATCTGGAAGAACAGTGTCGTACCTAAAATGATTCATAAACCAGATGGCATTTTACTGCCTATGGAGAGTTAATCTCCTAATCTATCTTTTACCTGTAATTGTGTATGAAAGACAACTGTTACATTAAGGAAAAATGGTTAAATTCCCCCCCCCCCCCTTTTTTAGTTAACTAATATCATTAGAGTTCACATATAAAATTTTGATTTCCTAACCAAGAAATTCCGGTAACTGCCTCCAACACCCCTGTTCAGAAAGTTGTCCATGCAGGTAACAAAAAGGCTGCAACCTTACTTTTCTCCAAGAAAAGATTATGGTTACGGAAGATCAGGCTGAAAAACTTCTACTTTTTTAAGGAGTGAAAAATGTTGCAATTGAGTAATTGCATCTGCCTTGGTTTGAACAGGTATGTTCACCAATACAGGCGTCAGTTTCCACCTTTCAAGGCCACCCCTTTAGGAGCCAGTGTCACCCTGTCATCCCGTGCCAGCATCCTCCCGTGGGCTGGAGAGCTGCCAGTGTTGGGAGCAGGTCCCAGCAGGGCTGGCGGCTCTGTGTGCTGCCTTGCATCCTGCCTGCTTGCATGTCTTCTGCTTTATAGCACTACAGACCCTGGTAAAACCAGAGCACTTGAATCAGTCTGTTTTCGTCCTGTCCGGCCTTTTCCTGCCAATGGAGCTGTAGTGCAAGATGCAGTCAGGATCTCTTTTTTTTGTTGTTTGGTTTCAGGGGCTGTTGGGGGTGGGGGAGTTAGTTGAAAATAGTTTCTTCTCTTGCAAAGAAGCTGGAGTAGAAGATGTACAGAAGCCACGTTAGCGGACCCTAAGCCTGAAGCAAGTGACCTCTCTGCAGTCTCTGCAAGAGACTGATGGCAAATACTTACTTATCCTGCCAGGACAGGGTGGGCTGGTCCTGTAGTGTTGTACAGAGCTTTTCTCTCAAACTGCCCTGAACTTCAGTGGGTGGGCGATGCCAGAAATCTGTGCTTCAGTATGGTTCACTTACAGCTTTTATCTGATCTTCTGTTTTGTTCCTATAGTCTGTCTGCTTGCCTCTACTGACATCAGCAACAGTTTTTCACCTCTGACAGGAACATAAGAAGGAGTAGCTCAGAAAAGAGCCAGATTGATTTTATTATGGCCTGGACATCCTCAGTATTTTCTGGTCTCTGGTGATTTCCCAATCCTCATGATTTTGTTAGTGATGGAGCAGAGAGAAGACGGTTCTACTTTGTAGATGTGGTCTGAGATAGTTCTTCTGGCAGGCAGACATCAGTCTTGGTTTTATGTGTAAGTTGAACAAGTTGGATAGCCAGAAGGAATAAATGCCCAATCCACAGTGTTGGTCTTTGGGCCAGTGTCCATGTCACCAAGCTTTGGGTGGTTCTGGAGGGCGATTCACCTCACCTGTTCTCTTTCCACTGAATGGAGAGCCGGGTCACTGTGCCTCCGTGAAGTGGATGTTGTTGGATAAAATGCAGCTTGAGGTCTTAAGGACCTATAAAGTAGGTGGCTTTTTACAGGAGGGGGAAAGGATGAGAGGGCAAAGGCAGAGAAATCACAGTTGAGCAGCCGTGGGGTTAGGTCTTGGTGCCACTGTCTCAGAGCTAGCATTCATCCGTGGACGCAAGCAACATGTGTGGTCAGAGTGGCTCCAGCTGGGCAGTGAGGCTGGATGTCTTGCTTTGCTGTCCAGAAAGCAGGGTGAGGTCTGGAAGGCAGCTCCTCAGAATGCACCATGTGCTTCTTCCGTGCTCTTCTCAGAGCTGGGGCTGGGACTGGGACTGTCCCCATCACAATGCTGTTGTCACAGTGAGCAGGTAAGGGGAGCGTACCCCAGCCAGACTGTCTGCCTGCTGCTAGCACACCGGTCATCCAAAGGTGATGTAAGGTGAATTTATGCCATTTCTAAGCTCTGTGGTAAAACAGAAAGGGAGTAAATGGATCCGACTGGTAGGATCTGCACTGCCCAGCTGTGTGACCCTAAAATTTTAGCCTCCTGCAGAAGCAGGCAAGCTGGAAACAATTTACTATAGAGGAGTTCATCAAGTTTGGGGTCTTGCGAATGGTCTTTTTTCACGCATTTGTTAGTGGCTTTTGTACAAAAGTCAGAAGGCACGCAGTTGGGAGGTGTCATGAACTCGGAGGAAGACTGGGCTATCATAAGGATGAGCACAACAGTCTTAGCTCTGAGCTGAGATTCAAAGCACAGCTTCTGCGTGGAGGGAAGTGAGTGCTTGAGCTGTGTTACCTGAAGCATTTCCCCCAGAGGTCAGAAAGTGTTTGTGCTGCAGCCCACAGCTCTAGTGAGACCTCATTAAGACTACTCTCTGCAGTGGTGTCATCACACTACGAAAGAATAATTCAGACTGCAGCAGGTAAGTGGGGAAAGTACTGGGATCATCAGGCGACTGTGAAGACTCAAAACGAGAAAACAATACCTTGGTCTTGTTTGGTTCAGCCTGGTAAAATAAGTGCTATTTTTAAATACGCAGGGGTAAACACTAAACTGGTGGACAGGGTTGGCACAAGAACCAGCAATAAATAAATACAGGCTGGAAACCAGAAATTTCTAGCCACAAGGTGTGGGCGTTCTGGAAGAGCTTCCCAGAAAGAGTGGTGAGGGAAAACCAGACCAGTCCCAAACCGGGACTAGTGTGGTCCCAGCTCAGATCCAGTGATGTGCAGGAAGGCTCTGCAGGAGTGGCGGCCTCACACAATACTAAAGAATGATGTTTGTATAGTTACCTAGAGGCTAGAGCCCCAGTGTTTAGCAGCCTGCACGGATGCATGGCTAGAAGAGTCCCTGCCTCGAAAGCTGAGGGGTCTCAACGACCATATGGATTTTCTGTCATGTTCTGTGTCGGAGCTGTATGGCATTCCTCGGGCAGCAGCAGAGAGCGCTGGGATCTTGGTACTTGGGTGGGAACACGTTTCTCTTCTGTTTATTGAAGTACCATAAGGCAACAAAGATGAGTGCAGCTTCAAGTAACCCCAATCACTGTGTAGGTTGGTCGCTTCATATGCTGCTTGTGCTTAATGTCCAAGAAAAAAAACATTCCTTTTGATTGCAGTTCAGGGTCCCATGCGCTCACCCACGTGTTGAGTAACAGCTTGCAAATCATTATCTGATTGGCACCTAGCCATTAAACTTCCAGTGACCTGCCTGCTGATATTACTTTGTGCGCTGTGTTCTCCTGACATATCTCTGTTGAGCACGTTGTATTGTTTTCGGAATAAATATGAGGGTAAACAATAAAAACTGGAAACAACCGCCAAGGATGGAGGTGAAACATAAACTTTGTGACCGGTGTTGGAAATAGGATCTTTGGTCTGGCTGCCCTCTCTGGAAAGGGGCAAGCGTGTTTGAGCAGTGAGCAGTGCCAAAACAAAGCACACTTAACCTTTGCCATCCCTTGATGCCAGCTTAAAAGGTGTTGTATGCAGAATCCAGCTATTTTTTGTTCCTGCCCCACAGAGTGAGTGCTGCAAGTGAGCATCGCAGGCTGTAAAACCATAGGTCTCCTCCAGCTCTTCCCACTGCATGGTTGTCTTCCGTACTGTGCCACTGACTTGTGAACACAGATGTCTGGCTTTTCCTTCAGGATTAAGACATGAGTCACAGCAACAGAGTTTACTATGAAGTCTGTGCCATATTCATAATTAGTATATTTAGGAGGTAGAGAGAGCTTCTGCAGTGGGCCAGACTGAAGATTTATTTTACCTGCTGTCCCAGCTCCAGCACAACCAATTGCTCTTCAGTGGTTGCTTCCAGATTGTGGTGTTCAATAGGCACTGACAGGACTTGTCTTCCACAAATTAGTCTGATCTACTTTTTAAATTAATTTAAACTTTTTGGTCTCCGCAGTCCACTGAAGTTAAACAACAGCATAATCAGTGTTAACAATCTATAAAATGCTGAATAGCAGGGAGCTCGGATGGCTTTGCTTGTCACATAGGGCATGTTAGCTATAGGACTGGCAGCTGAAATCAATGAGCAGAGCATTAATTTTGTGGCTTATCATCCCAGGTCTTCCACCAGCCAGCTTGGTAAAACTGGGAGAACCTTTTGCACAACTATTTTGTTGACTAAGAAAATACAAGTTGATCTTATTGTCTGTGCAGGACCCAACGCAGCGTGGTCCAGATCTTGGGTGAAGCCTCTTGATTGTTTCCTGAGGAATGAGTACACTGGCCATGCAGTTTTTCTGTCCTCATGGAGCATCACGGCCCATCCTGGATGCGGGAAGGTCTACCCTTTAAAATGCAAAGCCTTAAGCAAGCAGATGTGGCTAGCTCCAAGGGAGTCGAGGGTTCTTAGCAAATAACTGCAATGTCTGTGAGTTGAAAGAAAAAGGCAGATTGGTATCGCTAACTGTTTATGCTCTCCCATGGCAGGTGAGGGTGGGGACAACATTACGATTTATAACTGTAAATTGCACAGTAGGCAGGAAATGACCAGAAACAGAGATGTGATTTGTGAGCACTTTTATATTACTGGTGTTTTTCTGGTTTTTAAGAGCTGTTGCTTTTTTGCTTTGAGTGATGGGACCTTAGCAAAGAGTTCGGGGATTCCCTCCATGGCCCGGTGTCAGGGAGTTCAGTGAATGTCAGTTCATGTATTGCCTCATTAGACAGCTTGACAAACACTGAAATACTGCTTAAATGCAAATTTTGATGTTAGGGAGTTTGGTTGGTTTTTTCTCCTGTTTTAAACAGATCTGTTGTTAGAGAAGTTTCAGCCAGATCTGCTCACTGAAGTCCCTGAAATGGGAATGGCTAAAACTTCATGGATCCCTTGAAAGTGTTTCCAGTCCCAGTTTAAATGAAGTCATTATATTTCAGCTTGGCAGCAATAAGAGGAACAATGGGGAAGAGGGAGAAATCTCAGAGTTAAAAGAGATTTCAAAAACACCTTAGGAAATGTTCCCAAACAACCACAAACCCTCCCTGGGGATCCTATCCACATATTAGAGAGCTCCAACTGCATATATCAAACAGTTCAAAAAGGAAAACTTGGCCACTGCAGCTCTCAGATGGAAAGAAAGCAGGCTGCAATGGAGTGCCAGAAAGTCTCATCCAGCGCAGGAAAAGCCACTGCTGTGCTGGGCTGACCCAGTCACGAGTCAGGAAGCCTTTCAGGAAACTAATAGGAAAATGCATTAGGTGGGGATAGTAATACTTTCCCCATGCATCTTGCAAGGATGTTCTGCTTTAGAGATAACGCTTTCCCTATGGCTGTTGCAAGAATATTCTCCTGTACTGATCAATCCATCCTTGCTATGGGAGAATGGTATTTCCATGGCCTGTGACACAGTGTCATAATGTACTTTGGAAAGAACATTTGCTGGGAATGGTAATCTGGTCATGAGCGGCTGCAGCAAGATGTATGTTCGGGACTTCAGGCGTCTTAAATCCTCCCTGTTCACAGGGAGCTATTTTTACAAGTTTCCCTGCTGGAAGCCCCAGCCCCTGTGAGACTTCAGGTCTTCTTATTTCCCCCCAGCCCTTTCACAGGCTCCATGTCTGATGAGGGTTCCAGGGGTGCCTGGCACATCCCAGCTGCGGCTGTGCCAGATGGCCCCAGTGACCGCAGTAGCAGAGGTGGTGATGGAGGGCAGCCAGGACGAGCTGGTGCAAACCTGCTCCCAGCTCTGAGCGAGCAGAGAGCAAAGATCCCAAGTTTGTGTGGGGCCTGCTCCAAACCCCACTGCAGCCAGTGGAAAAACTTTCCTTGGTTTCGGTCAGCTCTGGCCAAGCCAAATTACAAGAGGGAAATTCAAAAGCAGAGAGCTAAATAAATTCAAGGCTTTCAGAGTGGGGCGGAGGGAGGCATTTAACAAAATCATTTACTTTTCCATAAAAGCAGTGTGGTTTGAGTCCCATAAAATCAGGTTTTGAGGGTTTTTATTGGTGTTTGGAAGGGGTGGGGTGGTTTCTGGTACAACGCTGAGCCTGGTGGAAACATGAGAAGATATTTTGGTCTGTGAGTCTGAAATGCAAGTCTTGCCCCCTGCCCTGCCTGCAGCCCCCTTGAGTTCACCAGCTGTGCCGTGCCGTGCCATGCCTTCCCCGCTGGTACCGGGAGGTGAGGGGACAGGATCCTGGCGACATGTAGCGACCGATGGGAATTGGGCTGTTTTAGGGGAAAGAGTGAAGTTATTTGGGACACGCTGCCTGCTGCCACCTGCCTGCAGGCTTGTAAAGGCTTGGCAGCTGGCATTTCTGCCAAGGCAAACTTGTGCGACTGCAGCCTTCCCGCCCCATCCAGGTTTGCGGGGACTCTTCTGATTCCGGCCTCCAAAGCCTTGAAGCTTTCAGCCTCGTGGTTTTGTCTGGTTTTGGTGTCACTATGTGATAATAGCATGTTGGGTTGACTAGACCCGAAAGGCAGGCTCCAGCCTGGTGCAGTGCCAGCCTGCTCCCCAGGTCGATCCAGTGATGTTCGGCACGTGTGCGAGAGCCCCCCGAAATCGACCATGCTGCTGGTGACAGAAGCGAAAAGCGTGGAAAGGAGCGTGCAGAGGGGAGGGCAAGAGGCTGCGCTGGGAGGCACAGACTCGCCTTTGTGCTTCAGTGGCAAGAGATGCTATTGCTGGGGAAGCGAGGGAGTGTGAATTTGCTGAAAGGGCTGGGCTGCCCCTGTGTTCTGCTGTAAGTCAGCGTTTGTGGGCTCCTCATATCAGCTCAGCAGCTTAAATGGGTATTTGTTTAGTCTTCCCTCAGATGACTAATAATTAGCAAATGTTAATTGGAAATTGCAGTCTAAGAAAGGAGTGTTTGTTTAAATGTGGTGGTAAGAACAAGGGAATGGGAAACAAGTCTTCAAATTTTACTTGCAAGTCTGCTGTTCCCTGCTGCTGTGATATCTGGCAAGTTACTTAACCCCTGTATCTCACTGTACTGCTCAGCAAAGTGAAAATAATAATGCCTATTTCGTGAGGGTGATGTGGGGATTAGTCAATCCTTTGCAATGCTTTTGGGAAATCTCAGTGGAAAGGAGCCTTAGAAGTGGAAGAAATTAGTATTTGTGATCCAAATACTTTGTACCTTCTTGGCCAATTCCGAATTCGCATCCTGCCTGCAATTGCTCTGTGCCCCAGTGCACGGCATTGCCGTCATTTTGGAATTTGGGGTTTTGTGAAAGAATTTGGAGGTGCACTAATCCTGGCTAATGCTGCAGCTTCAGGGGCTGCTCCCTCTCAAGGTTACCCTTTCTAAAATACCACCCCCCAGGTATGACCTTGTTTTGTGACTACAGGTCTCCTTGCTTTGCTGTTACGTCCAGATTGTCAGTAGAAGCGTGCTGTTCACTCTGGTTGCTGCCACTACATAGCGGTTTTCTGTGTTGTTGTGTTAATTATATGACATTTCTTCCTATGCTTTAATTCTTCCTCCAGCTCTGTGGTGGGGGCCAAATCACACGTACAGTGTGTGTTGGTGCTCGTTACCAAGACCATCAATGCAGTGGTCCTTTTGTCCTCTTTCTGTTGTCCCGTCGTCACAGTGGGGTAACATCATTAATGAGGGACATATTAAACATATTGAAAGCCAGGGATGAAGGCAGAGCTCAAGTCTTGCTCCTTTGGCCCAGTATGGTTTCCTACACTAAGGATGGACTTGCTGGAGCTTATGAAGACAGCTTTCTTACTGCCAAGCATGTTTCTGAATTTTTTTCTTCTTTGCTTTAAACAGCAACGTATATTGTCCTTCTGGGTGCTGTTAATGGCCCGCCTTTGATCTCTACCTGGTCACAGACCTTTCTTCAGGTGCAATCAAGTGTTGTTCTTTATAGTCCCAGCCAGTAATGGCAGGACCTCGATCATACCATTACTTGGGCAGACCTGCCTGCCCAAGCTGGTGGGTGACTGGCAAGGGCAAACGGAACTTAGGCGGTGTGACCTGAAGGGTGCTCGGGTCTGAGAGAAATGCAGATGAACTACCCAGAGCGAGGACAGGGAGATACGTGGCTTCTTCTGGCTGCGCAGTCTGTTGAAAGGAGATGTTCGGGCCTGTGACCAAGGAACACTCTTGTTGTGTCAACAGGAGGGTCCAGGAGGGTACGGCTGGGGACGGTGCGGATGCAGGGCAGGACAGCTGAGCCGGCCAGCTCATCTCCCAACGACTGCTTTCCTCTCCTGTTTTCTACTGATAACTACAAATGCAGATAAATAAAGCGGATACTGTATCTGGCCATATTTATCTTGTTCCACAAAATAGCCAGGAGGATTTTCCTGGGTGAATAGCTGTGGCTTTTGGTCTTGTTAATATTCAGCTGCTCTTTGGTGATATTTTACATTGTTGAGACCTGCCTTGGAAATATTGCTGATTCTTCTAGCAGAGTCCATAGCAGAAATACTGTAAATCTCTAGTATTGGGTGACTGACAATGTCTGTTCAATATTTTACTTTTCGACCAGGCCATAAAAACCACTTTCGCTTTGGCTGATTATTAGACGTTGGTTGGGCATGGCTCTGATTTAGGTTGTGTCATCCTGAAGAACAGAGCTCGTGCCCATAATGAATCTCTCCTTTTACAGCATTCCTGGTTTCAGCTGGCAGACAAATCAAAGGGGTTGCCAGGGATAGTACACGGGGCAATTGCAGGGGGCTGTGTCTGTTTCAAGGGCCTTCCTATATTTTTGTTATCATTAGGCTGTGTTTGTTTCAACAGCCTTGTTACATTTTTGTTGTTGTTGATGTTTGTGCCCTCGTAAGGGTGTTGCTGCTCTGAAGATGGTGGTATTCCTGATTTTGCTGTGTTTGTTTTTCTCTCCAAAAGCTGTTACTGAAGGAATCTGGAGAGAAAGTGCGAGAGCCTCCATGTGCATTGAAAAATGTAGTCTTGCATCACTAGAGAAAAGCTTTCCTGCAGATTTTGTCCCCAATTCATTTTAGTAATTATTTCTTTAACAGTCCCCTCTGTAAGTAGTTCTGCATTCATCTTGGATTATAGCAGCATGGATCCAATTCACAGTCTCCTTGCTGAGGTTTCCATATTGTGTTTGCCATAAAGCATATCTCCTTGAAGCAGTGTGGTTGCTGGCAGCAGGAGACTCAGAGATGCCAATTTTAATCAAAGCCTTTCATTGCAAATGCAATTTTTAGTTTATTTGGGATGACGAGAGTTTCTCACCATGTGAACTTTCCAAAGGCGGCTGTGAGCAGAGGGGGAAGGGGTCAGGGAGTCGTGGTTGCTCCAGCTGCCCTGCACGCCGTGCATACCCCACGGGAGGCCGACGAGGGGCCAGTGGGCGCTCAGGCTGGCACCGGCTCTTTGTGCATGTCAGCGAGGCGAGGTAATGTTGGGGAAAAAGTCTTCAGATGTGCACAGGGGTGCTTGTCTGGCCATTACTCCCTGTCTGGACTGAGCGGGGGCTGATTTCTGCATCATGTGCCTCTTTGGGTTGCTTGGGTTTTGTTTTTTCTTTCCCCTTCTTGATCTGCCATAGTGTGGGCAGTGGCAGCTGTGCAGGCGGTGTGGGGACAGCCGCTGGGCAGGAGGGAGGTGGAGGGGATGCTCGCCTTCCCCAGGCCATCAGCAGAGGGAACTCAGTGGAAGGAATCGGCATCCTGGAGCTGGGAGAAAGAGGAAAGAAAGTGGCAGGGGGCAGGAAGGAAAAAGAGGTTATTTTTTAAAATTTTTGTTTCCTGCCTGGGTTGCAGGAGGGACAAGGCTTGTGATGCACAGAGGGCAGCAGGATTATGGTATATGAAAGAGACCTGACTGCCCCCCCAGTGTATCTCGGCACTGGGATTACACAGGCTGCCCTAACTTGAGCAGACCCACCCTCCCAGCTGCAATACGCTGTCTGCAGAAACGCAGGAGCAAACTGTGCTGCTAGTTCATGCAGAGCAATGGGATTAGTTTGCTAGACCCCTTCTCAGCAACTCTGTTTTCAACCCTATTACCCTGTAATAATTTTTTCCTTCTGCCTGATGTGAAATGATAACCAGGGCAAGGAAATCGATTGCATTTTGAATGTCTCGTGTGTCCAGGTTTTGTGCCTTCAGCTGCAAAGGAAAGGGATGTCTAACTTTCAGCTTAAGAGGGATCTGGCAGAATTAGAAATGGCTCAGAACTTGCAGGAGGTGGCATTAGAAGATGCTAATGCATGCATTAATTTCAGCCAGGCCCGATTTGTGCACTGGCACCTCAGTCTGCTTACAAAAGGGAAAAGCTGCCTTGCTGCTCACGATTCACTGCCTCTTCCTCCTGTTTGTATCCACCCTGCTCTCCTGCGAGCCGAACGGCTGATTGGACATATAATGTTCGTTAGCTCACTGGCTTTTTAAGCCTCTAAAAATTCTGGCTGTGTTTCTGAGACACGGCAGGAGACTGCCGAGCAACGTGGTGTCATCTTTCTGTTTCCTCTTAAAACGTCCCTGCATCTCGCCTATGCGACAGTGAACTCTCTTGCTGCCCCATTGTGCTTCAGGAAATCTGGTTTAGCTCCAGAGATGCCAACAGCAGCGCTGTATATAAAATGTTGTAGATCATTTTTTCCTTCCTTCACCAACAAAATCTGCGTTGGGACCTGTTTGGTTACTCTCTCATTCCCATCTTTGATAACACAGCTGTGCTTGGTGTGTTTTGTCCTCTGGTTTCTTTGGCAGGGGCGAGAGGGGCGTGAGATCCAAGGAAGAACCTTGGATCTGAAGCTAACTGTATGATTACAAAGTTTACTGCTATGAAGAGTCATCTGGGCTACTTGTGGCTAAGGAAGGGTATGGCAGCGCTGCTAATGTGTGTGTCAGTATGCGTGCTGTAGGTGTTCACAAGTATGCTGCTGAAGTCGATTCAAGTCTCACCATTGACTCTAGCAAGAGCAGAGCTGGTCCAGGAGCTGACCATCTCACCTACCTGTAGGCATCCCTGCGTTGCATGCCCTGTCTGGACCGGGCTCGCTGGCTGCCTCTGCAGGCATCGTTTCTGGGGTAGCCTGGCTGATGAGTGGAGGCTGTCTTTCAGCCACCTGCAGTTCACTGAGATGAATCTGCTCCAAGCTCCCAAGAAACTCTCTTGCCTTTCAGTGATGCTTTTCCTTTGAAGCCATCCAGGCATTTTGGAGGATCCTGCCATAAAGCAGGTTGTTAGCATGCACAGGAGTGCCTTGCCTGGCTGTAAGCAATCCCGTTTTCCAAGACTGCTTCAGCCACAGTATTCTTCACTGTTTCGTGTCCATTTCCTAGAGATCTCGGTGACAGCTGAGCGCTCAGCAGCCTTGTGCCGTGAAGCTTAGCAGTGGTCAGTGTTGTGTTATGCCCTCTGTCTTTTATGAACACCCAGGGTTTCCGCTGCCGGCAGGACTTCCAGTCACCGTGCACACATGTGTCTGTACGTCCTCCCCGCATAAATGACAGCCTGCAGGGAAGGCTGCTTTACACGGCTTATTCCCTGAGAGGAGATGGTCACTGGTGACAAGCGTGAGGCATGCAGTGGGAGACAGGCCCCTAATCCCCTCAGGCTCCCTGTCTTAGTTTTGACTGGCAACCCAGCAGAAATAGATGCTGTGCTTGGGCTTCTGCATTGCTAGAATGACACCTGGAAGCATGCTGTCGGAGTCTGCTTTGAGGCGCACAGTGTTTCTTAGTGGGTGCACCCGTGAAATGGAAATGTTTATGCAGGAGAGGGTGAGTGGACCTTTGTAAGGCTGTTTGCGGATTATTCACTGCAGAAAAGTGTAATAGTTATGCAAAGGTTATGCCACTAAGGGGTACATGGTATTTAGCTGTGTGATTGCCACTGAAATCCATTGCCCTTCTAGCTAAACCTCCCTGAAGCGTTTCAGAAGTGCCTAGCATTTGCTCCCTGAGCGTGACACAGAGGCATATAAGTCAGAAGAGGAAATTAGCCTGTGCAGTCACCTCTTCAGTGTTTGTATCATTTTGGGGCTGAGGAAAGCCTCTTTCTCACACGCTGAATCACCAGAAACAACTCAAAGCCTGGCTTGTTTGCCACGGCTGTTCATGGTGTATTACCTTTAAACACCTGCTCACATCCCAAGGCCTGTTTATGACCTCCTTTGCTGGACCACCTCAGCCATGTCTCCTCCCTGTGCCTTTGCAAGCCAGTGTGTTGCAAGGCCTCTGGCTCAGCACCCTTAGTGATACAGTGCTTTGTCTCTAGCCTGATGAAATGGAGAGAGATGCTTAGCATCCTTCTTGGCTTTGCTTTAAATGTGTTTTATCTCCTTACAGCCATTAAAACTAAAAGCCACATGCTATGCAAGTGGATTTTCCCTGTATTAATGCCTTCAGGAGCCTTAGTCCAATTCTTATTACAGCGTGCGTACATTATAAAGAAATGGAGTTGCACATGTGGGATTCAGTGAATTTGCAATATGAAATGCTTGAAGTTTAAACACTTGCATTTTTGCTATGCATCAGGAAGGAAATAGTTCAGGAAGAGTGCTGCTGCAAATTTCCAGAACAGATCATAGGAATCAGCACTGTCCTCCACAGGTGCCTGTACAGCAAGCAACAAGGTAAAGCCCCAGTTTTAATCAAGTGCCCTCTTAATTGTGTTTGCAAGTGCTTAAGATGGAATGGATGGATTTCATGTAAATTGGGACACAGACAACAGCCATGGAGTTTTCTGTTTGTATATAGCAAATATTTGGGTGCAGCAGCTGAAGGTAGTTGAGACCCCTGCATGGGAGTCTCCTGAACCCAGCAGGGTGCAGGTGGAGTAGGTGGGTCTGTCATCCCAAGAGAGCATCCACAGCCTCCTGTGGAGGATGTGAACTAATGGCCCTTGTTGCTGGTCTGCACAGTGCGCTTCTTACGGAGTCTCTGGCATTTGCTTAATGAAAAGCAATGCGTAATGGGAGATTCTTGTTGATTCACGCATCCCTTCACCAGCTCCAGCCCTGCTGAACAGCAGGCAGGGTCTGTGTAAAATGTATATTTCATGTCTTGTTTCTTCAGGGATGCAATCCTTCAAACAAAAAAACTTTACTTGAGGTTGGGAATGTTTTTCCATTTTGGAAGGCAGGACAGCAGGACATTGACAAGGCAGGGACAAGGGGATAGGGTGATGAGGTGTGTGATGTTTCACATAAAAGTGGAAGGTATCAAATAAGGCTTTGATAGGAAAACATCTCTGTCATGCTGTTCTATCTCCAGCTGCAGCTGTAACTCGTAAGTAATGCGAGCACCACCCTGACAAGCAGGGCTTTTGGTGACATAGGATTTTGCTGTAGAAAACGGAGCTAGGAGGGTTGCAAGAGGAGAAGTAGTTTTAAAACCCCCTTAAGGATTGCTGTGCTATGCCAAGGTCCCCTCTGTGCCAGCTGGCTTTTCCTTCCTCGGCTGTGAGTCTGGCTGGTGGTACCTCTGAAACCGAGTGCACCCTTCTTCCTCTTCTGGCATGTCTAAGCAGCTCCGTCTCACTCTGCACAACTTCTCCCTCTCTTTTGGGAAAATGCTGGGGATAATTGTTGAAGGGCCAGTATCACTAGTGTCATTAAAGCTGGCGGTGGACAAAGCTCTTGGAGGAGCACCAGAGTGCCTTTCTGGGCATGCTTAGGGAAGGAGAAGCCGGAGGAGAAGGCTTTATTTGAACTGTCTGCCATCATGTAAACACTTCTCACTTGTTGCTCCATAAACATAGCCTCTTCCAGAGTAATGAAGTTGTAAGCATATCCTCTGAAATTGATTGAAAGCCTAGATGGCTTTTGTAAGGTATAATCCCACTTTAAAGACTCTCTCATTTAAAAAGATAATCTTATTTTAAGACTCTTGATATTACCACGGCAATGCTTCCATTTAGGGAGGAGGGGGACAAAAAGAATATAATTGGGGTAAAAAAAAAAAGGGGGGGGGGGAAAGAACCTAGTATCTTCGTAAAACAGATGGTCCTTTCTCTAGCCACATGTAAAATAGAGTCCTGCCCATGTGGGGATTTACATGTAATTAGAGCTGCCCTTGTAGTTTTCTCTTTTTTCCTTTCCTTTTTTATTTTCTCTAAAGAAGGAGGAAGCAAATCGTGTGTGTGCCATTGTCTCTCTTGAGCATTAAAGGCCTGAAGGCCTCATGGTGTACAGAGTGCCCTGACGGCATGTGTTCGTCTCCCAGGATTTCTTGTGCTGTGACGGATGTTCAGCCAGGAAAGCGTGCTGAGGAGGAAATCCCCTGCCTGGATGCGCACAGCAGCACCTGGCTGGAACTTTGCTGTGGGCTTGGAGCCTGGTACCCCAGTCCCTGTAATGTCACTGAACTGAGCAAAGCCCCTTTGGTCAGGCTGTAGCCTGGGCTGTGCTGGGATCCACTGGAGAACCGCCTGTGGGAGCTCGCTTACGTGGCAATCTGAAGCTGTGTCCCCGGGACCGCTTCGAACTGACCCGTGTTCAGTGACTCTCACCACCTCTCTGGCCAGTCTGTCCAAGGGGCTGGTGGAGGGTCTGGGGTCACAGATCCATGCTGGGGAGCTGGATGCCTCAGTGCCCCAGGACCATGACTCCCAAGTGCCCTGATGTCTGACTGAGGTTGCTACCTTCCTCTCAATCAGTGAGCTGCTCAAAGGGCTCTGCCCTTAGCCAGTCCTCTTCAGCAGCACCCTGATGTGAAGGTGCACCATTAAGGGGGTCAAGGAGATCTTTGGCCTTGAGCTTGGGATGGTGTTACGTCAGAGGAGACTGCTAGGAGACGGGATAAGTGGGAGACCATCTTAGCATGCCGGCTTAGGATATGGAGGGCTTCCAGTGAGGTGTACTGGAAGGACACTTTTAGTTGAAAAGGAGTACTGATGGTTTTCTGGTAGCGTCTGTGTTAAACATGATTTAGGTAAGTTGGATGTATTCTGTCCAATGGACATGATGAAATTCACTTTGAAACATTTGATGAACTAGTCAGTGTTATCTCTAAATGTGTCTGCAGTTCTTGTAGAGAATTTGTGGAGGACAGGCCATCTCTTGGGTTTGGAGGAGGGCAAACACAATGGGGAAAATGAGGGTGAAAGGAGTTAAGCAGCCAGACAGCCTAACTCAGACCACTGAGGAGATATTAGAACAAATTATTAAACAATCAATTTGTGAGCTCTTAGAGGATAATAAAAACAACCAACATGGACTTACCAAGCACACATTGCGTCATAGCAGTCTAATGTCCTTTTGGGACAGGATTACTGGCCTCGCACAGATGAGGAGGGAAGAAGCAGAGACTGTGTGTCTAGATTCCCCCCCGCATGATGCTCATGTAAGCGGTTTAGGGAAATACTGGAATGGGTGCATGACTGATTGAGAAACAGCAGCGGAAGAGCAGTGCTCAGTGGTGTCCTGTAAACTGAAAGCATTTCAAGGGGATACCTATCCCAGGCTGCCTTGGTTTTGGTTGGCTTCAGCATTTCTCACCATCCAAGCTTTTGAATGCAGACGGTGCTCGCAAAGTTTCCAAATCATGCCAAACTTCAAAGAGGAAGATCTCTTAGGTCAAGGTTTGGTTTCGGTGACTTGGATAAACTGGACAACTTGTTTGAACATAATGAAAAACAAAAATGCAGTTACCAATAAATGAATGCATGCGAAGGATTGTACTGAAACATCGCAGGCACAAATGCAGTACAGGAAACAAAGTGGGTGATACCTGGTTAAATGACAGAGTAAGATCCATAGATTGTAGTGGACCACAAGCTGACCAGGGCAGCTGGTGGATGGGTGCTCCTCGTAGGAGGTAAGGCGTCGGAGGCTGTGCTGATGGCTGGTGAGGCCTCCGCTGGGATGTGTTGTGCAGTTTGAGAATCCCCTTGCACAGGGGGAGAGGCAGGCTGGGGGCAGCCCCGAGTGCACCGCTAGGATGAGGTGAAGCTTAGGAAACCGTAATAAATACCTAATGGTGTGGGTTTGTTCAGGCTGGAAAAAGAAAGGGACAAAGAAGGGGAGGAGAGCAAGGAGTGTGTGGGTAGGGACCACAGCAAAAGTTTGCATGTATAAAAAGGTTCAGATGCCCATCATTTATTCTCTGTGCAGACAGGGCAAGAAAAAGCCAATTTAGTTTGCAGTGGGGAGGACCGACATTGAATGTTAGGTAACGTGTAATGAGTGGTCCATCTGTACTTGCTGCCTCCCTCAGCCCAGTGTCAGTACAAAGCATTGCCCTTCCTTCATGTTTCCAGGAATGAACAGAATCATAGTATCATAGAATCGTTTAGGTTGGAAAAGACCTTTAAGATCATCGAGTCCAACCATCAACCATGCCCACTAAACCATGTCCTGAAGTGCCTTGTCTACACGCTTTTTTAATACCTCCAGGGATGGTGACACCACCATTTCCCTGGGCAGCCTGTTCCAATGCCTGACAACCCTTTCAGTAAAGAAATTTTTCCTAATATCCAATCTAAACCTCCCCTGCCGCAACTTGAGGCCATTTCCTCTCGTCCTGTCATGTTGGTGCCTGTTTGTAAGCTAAACCTTGTACAAGCCTAGGAGAGGAATTAACCGTATCCTGTGCATCCTCTAAAGCCTTGGTTTAGAAACACCTTCCATTACATGCTTAGTCCTTAAGCCTATGAATAGTCCCAGGGTATTTATGTCCTTGAAGGCAATTACACGTGTGCCCCAGCACATTGCTGAATAGGGTTTAAATGTGTGTTGGTGCACAGATAGCTTGTTACAAGCTCAGATAATTACCCGGGTTTTGGTTCAGAGAACTTTGCAGCTCAAATGACCCATTTAGTGGTGCTCATAAGTGATGCACGTTCACTGTGCCATTATTTCTTTCAGCTTCTCCCCTTTCCCTCCTGAATTTCCTAGTGTTTGAACACAAAAAAGCAGCAGAGGAAAACCCCAGCCTGTGCTGTATGCTGCACCAGCCATCTCAATCCAAACACTCGGAACAAGGGGCTTTGCAAGCTGAGTTGCTCTTGCCGTGTCAGCTTGGCACTTGTGCAGAGTTTTCTTTCCCTCCTTCTCTTGCTGACTGTAACTCATGGTTTGCGTTGTCCTTCACTGCAAAGATGTGCAGCCTCTTGGCAGATATGGCGCTTGCAGGACAGGTGAGTTGACGGAGCAACCTTTCAAATCCCTAACTCTGATTTCACAATCTCGCTTAGGGTTTCGTTGCTGGAGTCATACATTTTAGTCAAAGATTAATTACATGGGAGGGGGGCACACATCTATTGGGCCAGGATTTTTCTGCCCAGCCTCCTTAAGTCTGTGCCAAGGGACTCACTTATACCAGCTGAGATTCTGCCCTGTAGCTCTATCTTGTTTGGAAGGAAGTAGGTGCCTGGAGGGAATAATACCAAAAATAAAATGTTTCTATGAATAAGAGTATGCCTTTGCTGTCACCAGTCCTGAAAAGCTTTTCCTTGGATGCTTCAAAAATACATAGAAGGGAAAAGGATAAAACATTTTAAATAATGTCTCTCAAATGACAGCCATAGCTGCCAGAACATAAAGCTTCTTAGTAATGTTGTTATGATGTTGTTTTGGAATGATATTAAAGGTGTGAGCTGCAAAGGATGTAAAAATTAAAGAAAGGGGAAAACAGTGTTGAGGGAATGATTTATTTAGTTATGAACAAGAAAGGAGTTTTTCTCTGTTTCTTTTTCAAACTTAGAAGCAAGCAGGAAATCTTGTTTGGCTTTCCCCAGTTTGCTAGGATGGACTTTAGAGGGCTGAAGACTGTTCTTCTGACATAATATCAATCTTTGGCAAAATACTTCCATTGGTATTTTTCAGGGAGGTTGTGGAGTCATCATCATTGGAGAGATCCAAAACCTGACTGGACCCAGCCCTGGGCAGCCTGCTCTGGGTGACCCTACTCGAGCAGGGGTTGGACCAGACCATCTCCCGAGGTCCCTGCAAACCTCAATCACTGTGTGATTTTTGTGGTCTTACTGAGCTGTGTGCAGGCACCGAATGTTGTTTCTGAGCTACAGCTGAGTTTCCCACGTGTTTCTGCCATTTCTGCTGGGAGATCAATAGCAATCCTATAATGCAGTTGTCGCCCAAGTCCTTCACAGTCTTGATATAGTAATACCTTTTCAGGACAGTGGCTTCAGAGTAGCAGCTGGTGCCAAACCATTCTTCCCTTTATGATTTCTTCTTTTGCTACAGTGGGGCAATCATGAATGTTCCTGAATTCCACAGATTTCCACAACTTTAAGGCCAGACTGGCCCCAGGGGATGTAATCCTACACCATTTTGGTCAAAGCTTCCTGACTTTTGTCCAAAGGGCTTAGTGACAGATACAGGCACAGGTACACTTGCAAGGTGACAGCTGTTGGTCAAGTTACCTCAAGAACCCCTTTGGGAAGAAGAAAATCCACTGAAATCAAACCACACAATTTCTGTGTCCAGTTTTCTCTTGACGTGTGAGAGAGGTGAAGGTGGATAAAAGTTGATGTATATAAAAGATGTAAAAAATTTAAACCATCACAGAGAGGAACAGTTCTTTCACCTGTTCTATATAAAAACTTTTGCTGTATTCTGATTAAACCTTTAAGGTCAAGTCATTGCAGTAGGAGACTGCAAGTGGGGGGTAAAAGAAGCTGCCTTTGATAATGAAGGCAGCATCCCAATCAGTGTCATCATCTACCATGGGACTTGTAGCAGCACTCATGATGCAATCATTACCTGCTGATTTGTCACTGCGCAATTAGCAGGGTGATGGTGCATTTTTGCAGTGGCTTCTGCCACTGTGAAGCTGGGACTCTGCAGTAGTCTTTGCCATTCTGCAACCTGGCTTTGCTCTGAGCAGAGCATTCAGTAAATTGGAGGAAGGCATGTTGTAGGTATGGTCTGGGTCACAGTTAGTCGAGAGGAGCACCAAAGCACCACCCCATCTCTAGGAAGCAGTGCCCAGACCTTAGCAGCTTTGCGTGGACATGCTCCACAAAGCTGGCATCAGCATCATCATTTGTGAACTAATAAGCGTGAGGCATCCAGATGGCAGAAATAACGTGTGCATTGTAGCAAAACCTAATGCTAACTCCTAGTGATAATGCGATGTTCCTTGGGTATCAGTAGCAATGTTCTGTTCTAAAATCGTAATAAAGTGCGCATTTGCTTATTAGTAATGAATGTCAAGCCATTCACCATCATGGAAATATCCTATTTCCATGACTTTGATAAATAGCTGCTGAAGCTCATGAATTTTTAATAGTAGTCCTATATTTAGGGGCTTTCAGTTTCTGAGAGATAAAAGGCTCTTCGGAGATGGAGTTCTGGAAGCGCCTTGTCTTCTGCAACTGCTGGTACCTATTTAAAGCCTGTGTTGTCTTTCTTATGTATGAATATTATGCTGACATTGATTGATGTGATTTTTATGCCAGAGATGAGGCTCTAAGCCTGCCTGTCACCATAAAGCAAAACGTGTAACTGCAGAGGAACCTGCTGTGTTATTTGCTTCATCTGCATGTGGTGCTTGTTCACTTTTCCCCAGTAATCATAGTATAAATCCAGATGCACTGATTCCCTTTTATCATGAGGCTATCCTACTTCAGTCAAATAAATATATGTAGTATTACGTGTGTATGTGTGTGGGGATGTATGTACATATGTGTGTATATAGCTAAGTACATCACTGTACATACATATATGCGTGTATAGCCTCCGTAAGACTTTTTTATAGGCACGTAAACGAAACCTGTGCCAGCCAGGAAAGCGATAGGCACACAGACAGAGTGAGTACACACAAGGTGAACACACTCAGCACAACATGACTGTCTTCTCTCCTGCCAGCTAGCGGGATTGCAGGGTTTGTGGTGTTCCTCCAGCTCAGTGTAGTTCATCAGGGAATAAATACAGTTAAGAAGTCTTTAAGTGTCTTTTTTGCACAGAAACCAGGTAGGACAAAACCAGAAAAGCAAAACTGATATCCGTAAGTGAAACTCCAGAGGAAAGGGCAGCCCACAGCCCACTGTGACCCAGCTCACATCGAAGGATAGTCCTTGGCCCCCCATCCTGCCAGGGCTACCGGGTGCTCAAAGCAAAGCTTGTGCCTGGATTTTCCAAGGATCTAGACCCTGACGGCTCTTGCTTTCTGGCTGAATCCCCTAAACAGCACTGAGCTCTTCCATCAGGGATGCTCTTCTGGACAAAATGAGAGCAAGATGGAAGAATAGCACTATACAGGTAATTAAAAAGGAGACAAAAATCTCTTGAGCTTCATCCTGTGAAATTCAGAAGTTGAGATGTGGGGAACAAAAAGTGTGTACTCTGTCTGGGCTGTGCTGGGGAGCCAGAAACCTCAGTTTCACTGATCTCAGCCCTTGGCATTCAGTTTCAAAGAGGCGTTGTAACAGACTTTCTGCTGGAGTCAGTTTGTAGCAGGCCACTGAAGTCAGAGGTAGTGCTAATTGCTGGAGCACCCCTCAGTTTAGACAGGGCCGTGATGGTTTCTGTCAGTGGAGGATCTAGCTTGCTGCCTCCACTTCTTTCTGTGGTCATCTCCAGTTTTCAGCTGGCTCAGAGCGTGGTTTGCAGTTGTTGGAGACCATCCAAATGTTTTCGTGCTGTAACCAGCAACAATGAGCAAGCTATAAAGAGCGTTCATGTGGTGAGCCCCCAGGTTTGATGGCCTGTCCCTCCCTTGGATCAGAAGGTGCTAGGAGGACTGTGGATGTGATGTCCATGTGGCTGGGCAGAGGCAGTGCTTTGTGTTGTGTGGTCAGGGGCCAAAAATGAAGTGCCAGTGCTTGGCCCTGAAAGGAGCCTGGTTTCATCTGCTCACCAGAAGCAAAGTAGAAGTGATGCAAGGGCTCAGTTGGGAGGCTCTGGGCATTTACTTCATCTCCATAAATGGGAGCCCTGACTGTTTTTAGAAAGTAAGTGATTCATCAAGCTTCTTGGGACAGCATGTTATCAATATTCGCTGAAATGGTCATTGGCAAGCACATGATTAATGCATATAACACTTAAGAAAAATGACAAAATCTCAGTCTGAAGTAAGGGAAGAACTAGTGACAGGGTAATTAGCTAGCTGAGAAGCCTCCCAGTTGAGCCTGGACATGATGAACTTCATGGTGCGGTAGCTGAAGAATTGGATTAAATAATCCCCAAACCATTAGCAGATAACACTGAGGACCTGTTGGATGTGCAGGTAACGTGAAGCATTGAGGGCCCTGGGGTATATTTGGAGGTGCAGACTGGTATTCAAAAATGCAGATAAACTGAAAGAAGGTCTGGAGAAGACGTGATGATGTTCAAAGGGCACAAGTAAGTGCACTGTGCTGTGGAATAACCAACCAGCCAGGCAGAGAGCTGACTGCGGTGCTCTCCCAGAGGGAGCTGGGGTTGTGGCTGATCACACACTGAGTTCAAGCCGGTGACGTTGTGATGCTTTGGAAGAGGCAACCTATCATCCTGAGAAAGACGGGATACAGCTTAGGAGAGCAGCAAAAACAATTCTCTTTTTACCATAGGTAGGGTTTATATTTTGCATGGCCAGCGTTTGCTCTGTCTCAAGGTGATGTCAGTCTGCTGTAGTGCTGTTTTCTGTTACTCTGATTTGCAAAGGATCTGTGCTTACTCAACGTACCTGTAAAAAACTAGCCCCAGGTGTAAAAGTACAGCAAGAACATGTGGAAGCTACACCGCTTTGTCACCTGAAAATCCCTCCCAACGTGCTTTTTCATTGAAGGCAAAGACCACAAACTTTATGCAACATGTGCAAAAGAGGATTTTCTCTTGGGTGCATACATGAAATGGCTATCTGGATGACAAGAAGATGCTTGTTCGTATGTTAGTGAATGTGTTTGTGGGAATCTGGTCCTCTTTAGATAGGTTTTTGTTGGCTAATTTCAGTGGTGGTTTATTTCAGCAGTATTGCCAATACCGGGCATGGGTTGCAAGATTTATTGCAGCAATCATCTTTTTCATTTGAGTGAATGCTACTTGTTTACATCCCCAAGAATTCCCTTTTAATGTACATTCATTAATCTATCAAAGTAAAGGATTACTCTAATTTCCCTCTTATATACGTAACTAATGCATCTATCATTTTAACTTTGCAATCTTGGATGGAAATTTTTTGTGTCAGTTTTATATGCAAAGATCAAAATGATGGGTGTCTGAAGTATGTAACTCACTCTGATTTGCTAAATGTATTTACTTAAAATAGAAGTGCCTAAGTACTTTAAGCACCTCGCAGATGATAGTGTTGGGATGGAAAAGTGAAAGGATAGCTTTGCTTCTGTTTTGACTGAGAGGGGAAGGGAGCGGATCTTTTGTGTGTCAGGAATGTAAGCTTAAAGGAGAAATCTTAACAGGCTTTGGGGTCTTATACTTGGAAAAACAAATAATCATTCATCCTGTGCCTATACACTGTATGCTGCAAGAAAGTAGGCAAAACAGAAAGAAGCAGCTTTGAAAGGTTGTTGTATAAGGCGGTCTCATAACAAACATTTGCTCTGCAGAGGAATGGGCTCAAATGCCGGCAGAGTAGACCCCAGGCAGGGGCACCAGCACATCCCAACAGGACGGTGCTGCAGGATAGTGCCGTGGGCCATGCCGAGAGCCGCCTTTGCCCATCTCCAGCACGGTGCTGTGGCACCGGGGGCTGCTCACACCAAGCGCTACCTGCAGTGCCTGGCTGCAGGGACTGACTGCCCTGCACCCGGCTGATGGTGGAGGTGGTGGTTGTGCTTGGTGTGCTCCGCAGGGCAATCGGGATGGTGGCTCTCTGACAAAGACAGGGCTGCCCTGCCTCGCAGACCTGGCTCCTCTTTTCTAGGCCGGTCTGCTAGTAGAAAAGACAGGCCATGTGGCCTCATTGCCCAGAATTAATCCCCAAATAACGTAAAACACTGATTACATCAAAGTAAGAAAATAGTTAATGGGATGCCTAATGTAAAATAACAAAGAGATTGTAATAGCTTTAAGCGTTTAGAAATTTGAGGGAGCTTAAAGAGTATTAGAGTTGCTACGTAGATGAGCCTGGACAGTTTAAATGTTGAAATTCATTTGCAGGCACCAAATCCCTGCAATGATGGCATATGAGTGGCAGAGCCTGCGGCAGCTGTGTGGCTCAGCTCTGCTCCCAGGGGCTGGGACAGCAGGGGGAGCCCGGAGCAGAGCCCGTGCCCAGGTCCAAGGCGGGGGGGCTGGACCCTCCAGAGCGGTGGCCCTTCTGGAGATCCTTATAGGTGCAGCATCTCCTGGCACCCTGCTTTGTCCCAGCTCCCCACTGAAATAAAACCGTCTTCCTCGGCCTGGAGAAGTGCTTTGGCTAGGCTTTGCTTGGTGTCCTCCCCTCGCAGGATCTCGCCATCCCTTTACGCACTCCTCCAACCTTGGGTGCTGGCCCTGCACCCCACTTCCAGGTACAGGCACTCTCCGTCCTCTTGCTTGCAATAGCATTGCCATACATTTTACCTGGCAGTACTGGCTTTGACTGACCTAAGCTGAAGCTGCCTCCTTGGAAGAGGAGAGAGTAAACAAGTGATAAGATGGAAAGAAACATTTCAGAGTTGTCCAGAAGTATTTTTGGCTGTAGGCTGTTGCTAAGCCCGTCACCTACTCGGATGCAAAAGAGGAAGGACAAGGCTGAGACCTGAGCGCTCGGGGTTTCCTCTAAAGACATCTGAACCAGTAGCAAGGAAAGAGTTGAGACCGTTTTCATTTCATCCTTGCTTTCTGCCTTTCCTGCTTAAACAGGAGATGTCAGCTTTTGGTGAAGGGTACAAGAATAAATAGGCAAAGCCGAAGCCTTCATTCCTGGGAGGTTAAATGTCAAATACCAGGGCTGCTTGTTCGCTGAAGAGCTTAGAGACTAAAGTCTGAGCACCTCTGAGTGTTATGCTGCTGCTCTGAAGTGGTGCAGATCACTTGTGCCCATCTTGGGGTGAATTCTCAGGGAGAAGGTGGGAGGCAGAAGACCCTCTCTAAAAATGCCATCAGTCATCTACAAGTATGGGGCTACAAGACCATATATCTATGGTCTTGTACTCAGCAGGCAGGCAAGACAGCTCTTCAGTTAGTCACTTCTGCTGTTGACTTGAAGCTGATGACTTCTTGGAAGAGAGGTTAGAAAGAAACAAAGCCCAGATGAGGAGCCCTGCAGGGGCAAGGTTCATCACTGATACGACATGATGCTTTATGCAGGAGACATGGACAATTCTGTCAGGAGCCAAACAGAGCTAGTGAGTGAGGTTTTGGCTGTGTCACACTGTAAAATAAATTGGCTTAAACTGGACATTTTTGCATCATGCAGCCTGTTATTAAACTTCATTGTGCCCACTGGCACAACAAACTGGAAGCACCAAGTGTTTTGGAATTGCTTGTGCCTATGCAGACAAGTTGTGCACAAACTGGAATCATGTTATTTAAAGCACTGCGAGCCCCTGTGTGCAACCTTTGAAACTTCTTTAAAAATGCTATTGAGAGTTAATCCTTTGTGAAAGTAACTAAAACGCTAGCATTTTAAAAATCAGTTTGGGACTGCACTGGAATTTGTGATTTTTCAGCTAAACTAGTGAGGGCTTACAGAATTACTTTATACCAGAAGCAAAATCAGGGTGGTTGTCACTAGGAAGGACATATTGTCTTCTGTGCATCTCAAAATGTAAAACTGAAGTTGTCTTTCGTAGGTGAAGGAGAAGGGGATGTCTGGGAGGGGCCAGGGCAGATGAAGCATCCTGCCTGGTCTTGTGGGAATGTCCGTCAGTTGCAATTGCTTGCTTGAAATGTGGAGCAAGGGGATGATAACTAGGGACTCCTGAAGGCAGGATCAATAGCAAAGTGAGGAGTGTTGCTTTTGATGGCAACTTGTCCCTTTGGCTTCCTCTGTGACTGCTGTCTGTGGAAAGAATAGGCTATTGGTGGCTAGTTCTAACAGAAAGTTATTTTTCCTGTTCCACGAGACATATCAGAGCAGGCATTGTGAGCTGCTGCCCTCCCCTTGATAAGGGCTCCTCTATCAGCCATCAGTCCCGTCTGTCCCTTGACCTGGTGTTGGGGTGCGGAGCAGACCCTGCTAAGTGGTAACAGTGGTCTGGGTCTTTCTGTAGGGATCCTGCTCCACAAGTTTCCATGGCCGTGGGAGAGCCAGAAGGCTGGAGGCAGCGAGTGGCTGGTTTGGGGCTAAGAAGGGTTGAACAGAGGTGCATGTCTTGCCTCTCGCTGCCAGGGCTTGGGCAAGTCCCCTAAAAGGGCCCACGGGCAGATTTCAGAGGTGATCTCTTGTGATGTACTGCCCATTTTCTGTGCATCCGAGTCCCAGGCGTCAGCTAGCGCTGGGCATTTGAAAGTCACCAGGAGCAGGTTTTGTTAGCAAATCGGGTAGGCGTGTGCTCGTCCCGCAGGAGGGGAAAGCTGCAGCCACCCGTGGTGGTGGCATTACGTTCTCTGCTCGTTTGGCAAAAAGTTGGCTCCATCTGTCTCGTGTTTCAGCTGTGTGCCCCAGCTTCTGCTTGTGTATCCAACAACTTGTGTGCAGACCTGTGCTCGAGCAGAATGGGCTTCGTGGCACTGGGCACAGTGGTGGGTGTGCTGGTGCTGGCTAAAGCGTATCCCGTCTGTCCTGCAAGCACCACCATGTGGCTGATACTTCACAGGCAGATCGATTTTTCAAGATAAGTAAATAAAGGGAGGGGAAAGTCCTGGTGTCTGATGACATAGATACATCTGCAGATAGCCTGAGCTTGATACGGCCACTATGTGATCAGCATCCTGCAACTGGCAAAGGTGATGTCCGGGCTGGAAGGAGTATCTGCAGCAGAAAACATTTCCGGACCACATGTTTAAGCTACAACTTTGACATGTTTTGGGCAAAGTCCCAAAAGCTTGTTTGTTTGCAGGAGGTTTTTTGGTTTGCACTAATCCAGGTTGCCAGCCACCCCTATAATGGGGATATGGCTGATGCATACTGGGAGGAATTTGCTCCCCTCCTTTAAACTCATGACATCCCTGCATCCAGTGCTTGAGATCTTGTGAGATGAAAAGGTCTCTCCATTTTCTCCCCAAGATAAGAAGAGATGTGACAGCAGCATCTGTTCCTTTCCAGGTGGCTTTATAAAAGTGCTTCTTGCAAAAAATTGCCTTCTTTTGTTAGCCTACCTATCAATATGAACATGAAGTAAATATATGTTCCCCAAAATAAAGCTAACGAAAGAGGGACTGTGTTCTGCTCCCAATCAAAAGTAGTCCAGGAAGTCCAGAATAGCTGTAATTAAGCCAGTAAGTTATTAGGAATTTCTGACAGTTCAAGTGAGGACAGGAGCTAGGCAGAGATTTGTTCTTTTCTTGCTGTGGTTTTGCTAAGAACCTTCCTCATGCCAGTTATTTCTGACTAGAATGTGTGGCTGATAATGGATACCTTTGCACAAGTATTGCATTTGTCAAGGGAGACATCTTGATCCAAGGCCACCTGGTGCTTAGGTCTGCAAAAGTTATAACTGTGGGCAGTTCTGCTAATGCCTCCATGCCTTTCCTTCTAGAAGCAGTAATTGGTGCTAGTGATGGGGGGCGGGACAGGGGACACAAAGCAAAACAAAAACTATAGCATGTTCAAATGAAACACAGAAATACAAAAGCTAAGAGATCCTAGAAAACAGTTGCCAGAATCTTACTGCAACAGAAATAAGCCTTCTACTGAACAAAAGAAAATGTAACCTTCTCTTTAAAGGTCACTTGCTGTTGTAATTTGACTTAAACTCTCTCTGAGCCATATGTTGTTGCATATTATTTATTATTTCTCATTTCTTCCCCATTTGTGTTTAGATATATTTGCTTGTTGTCTTCAGATCTCACATGTGCCTCAGACCTTGCAAGCTATTCATTTGCATTGAGGCCAAGGCAGAACCTTTTTAACTTCACAAGGGCTCTGCTTATATGTAGAGGCTTGTTGCTCCGAGGCTTTACTTTCTGCATCTGGGGAAAGCATCTGTTTCAGGGAAACCTCTTCTGGATCTGACTCTTGTTTTGTGTGTTTACGCTTGGCATAATGGAACAGCCACATGATGGAGCAGGATTCGAGCCTGGAGGCACACTGCAATACAACACACAACCAAGACAGTCTAAAGAAAAGGGGGGGTGACAGAATATGGGGTGCCAGGGTTGAGCAGTTCACATGTGCCTCATTTCAAAGGAAATGCACCTTGCAATTTCTGTACAACTCTGAACATCTTAAATGTTGAACACGTGAAAATCAGATGTGCATGGAATTACAAGCAGCTGAGCCGTTAGATACACTAACAAAGCCATGCATGTTTCATATGTGTGTGTGTTTTACATATAGATTAAAACATTACTACAGTTTAAAATCACAAGCGTGGCCAGAGCTTCCCTTCCTAGAATTGGTGCTACAAGGCAGAAATGGGCCTTCCTGGGAGATTTAATGAAGGGTGTTTGCATAGGTGGGTAGATGGGGAAGCTTGCTATGCCTGGTGTTTTTGATCAGTGATTTCTCATGAGTGCTTCCTCCAGAATAGGAAGGAGTGATGTTTGTTCTCACTTCCCATGCAAATCAGCTGCCAGTTCTGAATTCCCCATGGTGCACGTGGTTCATCATCTCATACTCCCATTCCTCCATCTTCTCCCTCCTTTCTTCTCTCCAGCCCATATGTAACTTATCATACTTGAAAAAAATGCAGACCTCTCCCATTTTATCCATACCATGTCTGTTTTGTCTGGCTCATCCCACCAAAAGGCACCTGTAAACAGGTACTTGGCAAGGCTCAGCAGCTTCAGTTGTGATGCTCCCATCGCTTTGCCTCTTGCTGCAATCTCTGACAGAGGAGCTGATAACAGTTGTCTGTAATTGAAACGTGCATTTTGGCTGGGCTGTTAGACTGTCCCATTAGTAAGGGAAGCTAAAGATCAGTGAGGCAAAAAACCCATCTAGCATGGTGTAAGACGATAACCCTAACTTCATTTAACCTGCCAGTGCTGCCTCCGAAAGCCCTTGAGCCCACAGGCATCTCCGTGTGGCTTTGCGTGGCCACTTCCCCACAGGCAGGCTTTGCATCTCCTCCGGCGGATGAACTGCTGCCTCCAAAGGATCTGCTCTTGGAGGAGCAGAAACAGACCCCTGTGGGCAGGGGTTTGGGAGGCTGGTCAGGCAGAGTTGTCTTGTGTTCCTGTTGATTAAAGTACATAAATCCTTAAATGAATGCTTAATTATGTGGGTATTAGGGAGAGCAATTTTAGACTGATTTGGTCACTGGAGAGGCATGGGTTCTTATGGAGAGCAGAAAAAAGCAAGGACTGTCAGGGCTGAGGATACTGGGGTCCTGTGGGCCTGCTCGGGTTGCAGAGGGGCTGGGGGGGAGTCTCTCCAGGGAAGGGGAGGCCAAAGAAAGACACTTGACTTTGATGGCAAAGCTCCTGATCTGTGGTGTGTGTCTGGCCCAGAAGCAAGTCTGTTTTCCATTAGGAAGCTGCGTGTTTAAGCCAGTGAAGTGACCAAAGGCTTGCAGTGGTGTCATGGTAAATACTGGGGTCATTCTCTCATCTCTGGTTTTGGATCTTTGATATGAACCTTTGTGACAATAGGCACAAGCTGAGGAGTAGCACTTGCTGCTGAATCCTGTTCAAAGCCAGTTTAGGTGCAGAGGAGAGGTGACCTTCAGCCTGTTTGAGTAGGCAGGGACGCGTTACTTCCTTGCAGTGCTGCGGCAGGCTGGCGTGGCGGGTGGAAACCTCTGGTCACGCTCAGCTCTTGCTTGGCTCCCTCCCCGCTCTGGTGCTGCATGGGGTGCTGGGCCAGCCAGGCTCCCCAGGCGCACAGGAGTGCGGGGAGAAAAAGTCATTGGCTCAGTGGAAGGTACACAGCTACTATATTTTTCTTTCAGAAAACAGCCCAACACACTGCCCGTTCTGTGCGTGTCATACGTGCTAACTTAGAGAGGAAGAGCAGGGAGCTGCAGGGTGCCCCAGAGCAGCCGCGTGTGGTTTCGGGGTCTCTCGGACACGCACAGCTATCTCAGCTCCGTATTGCTGCTCCTCTCCCTGCGGCCCTGACCGCATGCTCCTACAGCTGCCACCGGAGCTGTTCACCTGCCCAACAGCAGTTTCCAAAAGGGGGCATGGTGGGGCCCCACACCCCACCTCTGTGAACCCCCTCCAAAGGGACACACAACATCTCACAGCCTGGGGGCATTTCTGACCAAATATTTGAGTGATTACTTTTATCTACAGTAATGTTATCTACCAGTATGAAATTACAAAAAGTTCTCATGCAAACACACCCTCTTCCAATATATACAAGTACAGTTTCCGGGGTTTCATCAGGACATATTTCAAAATGACAAACATTCTGTTCAGTGTCAAGACAAATGTCTTGTGCCTTGATGGTATTGCTCTCACAAATAAATCCTTGTTGTTCTTGTGTGATGCAGGCATCAACCTCAACAGTTTGCCATTTATTTCCATTTTGCTGGGCCCATACTCTATGCTCCAATGGATAGAGCATAGTTCATCATGGTTTAATCCCAGCACAATGATTGGGTATATGGTATATACTGAAGCATTGCGTATCATTAAGACAAAGGCAGTGGCTTTACTCTCAGTGGGATCACAAGTGAAATTAGCCAGATACCACCAGGATTGAAATTTCTTCTCAAATTCAGTTGCATTGTCCCATATTATTTTCCAAATTTCAGCAGGTAAGGTGCCTTCTTCACCTTCTCATATGATTGTGGCTGCCATTGACTCCATCCACAGTTGGGCTTGGATACAACTAAGAGCCAAGGAAATGTTGTTTTGGGCTGCATCAAGTGCATCTATGATCAACTGATGGTTCTTTTTACCAGTTTCTTCCCACTGAGGTAGTATGTTTGACAAAAGCCATTGATTGGTTCCCAAAGCTAAGAGAGAAGATCATAGAGGATGTTTCAACTTGTTTAGATCACTGGTTGTCGTGACCAGTTTATTTGCAAGCACTTCAGCATCTATGCTGTTTAAGACTCCTAACCCTCTTCCTAAGATTCCAGTCACCTCTCTCTTTGATTGTCTCGAGGGAGTGAGGGTTCCTCCATGCAACCATGCTGACCATCCTGCATAAGATGTGCTCAGGAATGGTGAGCAGATGGGTTTGATCACAGAGATGTTGATCTGCATGGATAATTCCACTTGTTTCAGAGAATAAGATGGATTAAATAATACTTGCCATTGACCTGTATTTTTAATTATATAAGGACCGATGTTAAAGATGTAAGGAGTTAGACTAATAAGAAGCTGAATGGATACATTTTCAAAAGTCAGTGGGGCAGAGGTTTTTCACTCTTTACAATTGGCACAGAGGTTGCAGTGTCAATCATAAACTCAAATAATAATTCAGTGCCTCTGTAACCCCAAAGACAATATACAATGATAATTTTGATAAAGGTACAGTTATAACAACAGTCTAAATTTGTTTCTGTCATTTTATAACACTCGGTATTATAATCTTCTGGTCTCGTAGAATCAACATAGACGGTCTTAATTTTGGTTGGTCTGCGATAGGTAGACCCATTGATCACTCGGCAGCTGATTTGTATTCTTTTTCCTGGAGTGGCTTAGAGTTTAGCCATCCAAGGAGAGTCTTTCCAACTCCATTCACCTCTGGAATATACCTCGTTTCCTTGTATAACAAGAGTGGAGAGATTCAAATCCCTTTTGTTTTGTGGTGTTCCTGTGCTTGCAGTGTATCTTGACAGTGCATGGTTCCAAGGGTCATCACCAAAGGCTATGGCGTGAAGGAGTAGATTTATAATTCCACTCAATAGTGTGGTCTCTGTATAGTTACTGACAGGTGTTTCAGATGGAGGAGGTGGGACTAGGTTAGGCAGTGTAGTTGGGTCAGGTCCAACCATATCTATTTTAAACTTGAATGACAATCCTATTTTGTGTTGTTGCCAAAGACAAACCACAATAGCGGATTCCACAAGAGTGAAGTTATGCCAGCAGTCCTGTTCATTGGTGGTGCAATGCTTTGTTGCTATTGGGTCTAAGAAAGTGTTGGCGTTATTATTTGTGTGGCCCTTTCATGGGTTGAGCCATTAATCATCCTACACCCTACCTGAATTTCCTCTCTGGCTTTACCCCTCAGGAGTGGATACCACCTATCCCAGGTCCACTTGTGTTTTGAAAACACTTCGGTCCCATGCATAACTACGGTGACCAAGCTTAAATTTTTCCTTGGTGTTCCCATAACCCCAGTGTGTCTAACATAAGCTTGGGACCACAGCCATTCTGGGTCCCTTTGGCTGTAAATCAGAAAAAATTGCATTGTCAAGATACATATGGATCCAATCTGTTGGTTCATCGTCCTAAAACCTGGGTTTCCAGGTACCGATACACAACAATAAAATAATACAACAATAAAATAATACTGTGGCCAGGACAAGGGACAAAATTCCTTGGATACACTCGAGGTTAGCATAGGTCGATCCATCCATCCACGTGCAGTTCATTTAGGGTTTCTGTAAACACAAAAGAAAAGAAAATCTGCTCAGTCTTATTTGACCGACAGGGTTAAAAAGAAGGTGAGATCCACCAGGTGCTAATCTGGTGTATTTTTCCTGAACAGTCTCTAGCTTCCCATGCGTAGAGATTTTTGGGTGTGGTTAGTACCATTGGTACTGTTCCAATCTGAGGCATTTTTACCAGTACAGGTTGCCCGGTATGAAATCCTGTAGGATATTCTCCTGGTTTGGTACGGAATTTCAGGGCGATTGTGTTAGCAGACACACAAAAGGTTTTCATTTTGGGGCAGCCATCCCCACTCCATCGGTTATTCAACAGATAGATGGCATCATTCAGTTGCAAATGCCACCCAGATTCATAAGTTTTTGCGAAGCGCTTAACTAATCCGTTGGTGCATTCAACGATGCCGTTAGCCTGAGGATAGTAGGGAGTGTGGAATACCCACCGAATCCCTTCCTCTTTGGCCCAATCTTGTACTATTGTAGCTGTAAAATGTGAGCCGTTGTCACCCTGAATATCTTCTGGAAGGGGAAGTGTGCTGAACCATCTTCTAAGTCCCTTAACTGGGTTTTCTCCAGTGGCCGATGCAAAATCAGCACCCATGGTAAGACCGGCTAGAACTTCTACCCCTACCAGGACATATTTTTTCCCACCCGATGGTTGCAATGGGCCAATATAGTAAATTTGCCAGGAGTGCCACAATGTTTTCTTATCCCGAATATGAAGGGCAGTTGCCTTGCTCGGATGGTCCCTGTTAAGTCGTAGGTGACATTGCAAACAGGCAGTCACCACTTGTTCACATAGCTTGACTGACACAGGCCATCCTCAGGCTAGGCCTTCCCGATACAAATCGGCCCATCCAGTATGGCCACGCTTAACATGTAACCATTCAAGTAAGTGTTCCCATTCCTGATCATCATTTACAACATCAATTTGTCGCAGCAGTGTGAGGCTGTCCACTTGTTGATTGAACTGAGCAGCGATCGACTTAGAACAATCATGCCCTTTTACCCAACCAATGTCTAAGTCCCTCTATTCTCCTATTACCAACAGTTGTTTCCAACTATTGGTTTCCCGGACTGGGACTCTGTTCACTTGTCAATCATTGGCTGCCCAGTGGCCTATCCATTCGGTTGCTCCTTTAAAAACAGCATATGAGTCGGTGTAGATCTAGCTAGCACCGTCTCGTGCGGCTAATAGCACAGCTCTAAGTTCCCCGACCTGTGCACTACCTTCACCAGTTTCAATCAATCTTTCTCCTGTTGCCGCTTCCAATGCTACAGCTTTATGTTTCCACTCATTGTTTTCTCGGTGAGATGATGCATCGGTGAACCACCCCCCTGTAAGATTACTGCCTTCCTTCAACAGAGGTGCTTCCTGGATTGGGGATGGTTTGCTTGTTGGAGACTGAAACAACAGAGTGCCATCTACGTCCTTTTGCAGTTTAGACATTTTAATATTACCTTCGGTGATTGACGTAATTTCATTGATGCCTTCCGAACAAGCATAACACTTACGGACTGTGGGTTTCTGGGCAATGCCAGCCGGTGGCGCTGTCCCTTTACGGGCTATATCTAAGAGGCAGAAAGGCCCCCGAAATGATTACACTTTGTTCTCTCCTTACTTGTTCTGCTCGTTTCAGCGCTCGCACTAGGGGCAGCAAACCCTTCTCAAGGTCTGAATATCTGCTTTTGGTATCATTGAAGAGTGAGAGCTGAATTCCAGTGGTCTTTCTGGTCCGTCTGGCCCTTTTTGCCACAAGTTACAATGAGAACCATGTTCACTGAACCCCCATTCTACATGGATAGGGTCCATGGGGTGTGTAGGACCAAGCTGTTGAAACAGCCTTAGCTCTTTTATTAACAATTCCAGTGCATTCATGTGCTGTTTGGTCCATTCCCATGATTTTCCCTTTTTAAGTAAACTATACAAGGGACGAGCAATGATGGAAAAACCAGGAATATGTTTGTGCCAATAACCTAAGGCTCTCAGCACTTGCTGCAATTCCTTTACACTAGATGGATTTTGACCCTGTTCTATTTTTTCCAGAGCGTCCGGAGGGATGGAAGCAGCTCCTTTGACCCACCAGACTCCCAGGAATTTAACTTCCTGCGCGGGTCCCTGGCATTTCGAGTCTGGAACTTCCAATCTTAATTTAAATAATGTCCCCCGAATGTTTTCCATTGTGTCTCTTACACTGTCTTGGTTCTTTCTCCCTATCAGGATGTCCCCGTCAATATACTGATATACTGTGTTGTCAGATGGAACAGGATTTTCTGCTAAAACTTTAGCCAGAGCATTGTGAGCAATCGTGGGAGAATGTTTATATCCTTGCGGGAGTCTGTTAAAGGTATATTGGATCCCCTTCCATGTGAAAGTGAACTGTGCTTTATCTTGTTCAAGGAGAGGGATCATGAAAAATGTATCTTTAACATCCAAGGCAGCCATCCAGGATTGGGCAGCTCCTTGTATCAGTGTCACTATTTCGGCAATATTTGGAACTGCGGGGGTTAAAGGCGCAGTGTTGGCATTCAACTGTTGATAATCTACAGTGAAACACCATTGTCCGGCTGGTTTCTTCACTAGCCACACTGGTGAATTATAAGGTGAATGAGTCCTTTTAATGATACCTCTTTTTTCCAATTCTATTACCACCCTGTCAATCCCTGTGAGTGCCGCTGCAGGCAATGGATATTGCTGAACGTTGGTGATTTTGGAGGAAGGTAAAGGTATAGATGTTTTTAACAGACTTAATCTCATTGTGCCCGATTTTTCTCCATTTCCTGCAAAACTCTACACAGTCCCATCTGGGAGTTTCCACATTCGCCCAAGCAGTATGTCAAATCCCAAGAGATTAGTATGTGCAGCACCAACTAATGCCTCTGCCCTGGTTAGTCTCCACTCCCCTGGTAACCAGAGGGCAGTTTTTGTGGTAGGGCACTTCTTTACCACATCATCAATCCCTGTGAATTTGACTCTGTGTCGGCCAGGTCTTACACCCAGGGTTTGTGCCATTTTGTTAGTGATTACTGACATTTGTGCCCCGGAATCAATAAGAAATTCTATTAATATTTTCTGGGATCCAGCAGGAATGGCAATGATAGGTTCAGAATGGTTGTCAGAGCGCCATTGAATTGCTAATACCTGCTGGGTAGCGTGGCTCACTGCCCTCCCCAGGGGTGGAAGTTTTTTTGCTGGGGTTCTCTCAAATCAATCAGGTTTTGTTCTGATACAGAAGGCACACCATTTTTATGGGTCGGGGGTTCTCTAGTTAAACATTTTTCCCCGAGTTATTCTTTCTAAATAAAGACTGGAGTAATGCATGGAGATCCTCTGTAAAGACACCGCGTAAAAATTGTCGAGGCACACCCAGATCTAGGGCTTTATGCCACAACTCACTCCGTTCCGAATTAGATCTGAACCTCCCATCAGATTGAGGTTTTTGGGTATGGACTTGGCGAACTCGCCGGGCTTGATCGGTGGGTTTTCCACTGGATGAACTGACCCAACCCATTCGGCATCCATACCTATCTATTTCTTGTACAAATTCACTCCAGGTGGGTATGTAGGTGCGCTGACTTTGGCTACGATTGTGATTAGCGTCTTCAAGGGCAGCTCTTATACGATCTTCAGTATTTGCTACAAATGTCTTGAGACAGTCAGGAAGGCCGCAAATGAGAGGGGTTAATCGTGCCGGGTCGATAGGAGCCAACATTGGGGATTTCCTTAACTCGTCTCTCTCATATATTGCTTGTATACAGGCTGCTTTCTGTACTGCTGCAGCCAGATCAGAATAGCCTGTGGCTCTAATCTCCAGTGGTTCCCGTCTCTCCTGAGGATCAATACCACCTGTCTAATATGCTGCTTGTGCAGTTAAGAAATAATTAAGACCTCCTGGCTTGGTGGTTAAAAATAGTCCTGGCCCCCAATAGCCTCTTGCTTCTTCCTCATCTAGCATAATACGGTCTCCCCCCTCAAGAGACACTTGCCACACATGCTCAACCACAGACTCTCCTGGCCGCCTTGAATATTTCTCTTGTATTTTCATCAACTCAGATGGTGACCCGGGGATGGTACGCACAGTAGTGTGTGTACTCATCATCATCACTGTCAGGCTAAATTTCTGCAGTCCAAGTTTCAAAATTTGGGTTACGCATTAATCTACAAATCTGGTTGACTGGAACAGAAGATTGCATATTATCTAATAACCGACTCACCCTTTCCAAAAGTTGCTTAAGATGACTATTTTCACACACAAGTTTATTGTTTTCACTCACAAGTTTATGAGTTCGGGTTCCTAGTTTTTCTCCTGTCTCCCTCTCAAAGGCCAATGATGACTTTAACACCTCATTTTCGGATTTCAGAGTTGCATATTCTACGGCAGAAATCTGACTGGGAGCAGGGGCTTCTTTAGCTTCTTGTTGAGCACAAGATAAACAGGCACCTAAGACAGCACAAATAACACCTTTACCTTTTCCTGCTCTGAGCTTTTGCACAACCTGACACTGCTCAATGTGCTCTACCACTTTCTCTTCATCCTTCCAAAATTTTTGGGCCCACTCCTTCCCAGCCAGGGAAGGGGCACAGTCATATTTTTGCAGCAGTTTATCCATGGCAATCCTGCTGACTACTCCAATTTTTGGTCACATGAAAGGGTGAAGTAATTTGGCAGAAAACAAATCCCCTTGCATTCCAGCTTATCCTCAGATATCAGAGGGGCTGGGGGCGACTAGGTTTAGATTCTGAGTGATATCCAATTTGGCACTATTAGTCTGGTTGCGTTCAACTTATTGAACTCTCACAATTACGGATGCACTAATAGCGCACTGCGCTTTCAGCCTAGTCGTGCTCCATGGACTCACAAGGCCAGACTTAGAGAGTTTGGCGGCACCCAGTGAGAAACTTTTACGACTAGCTTAATGAATAGTGCAGTTTATTAAAGCAACAGAAATACAGGTTCTTACGGATTGCCGGTGATAAATATGCTGCCTGCAAAAGCACGTGCAAACACTCAGGTTATGAATAATACAGTGCACGAAATCAGAAAAGTGACTCTGTGTATAGAGGTTTCTAAGTTTTCTGAGTAAGCACTCGGTATAGTCCGGATCTTACCCAAAGGCGTCCCTATGGGGGGGAAGAGACGCTCAGCCCATCAACTGATCCCTGGAGTCAGAGGTAGTCTGCGATGGTATCTTCCCTGACTTGTTTTCGATGATGCCTTCCCTAACATTCCCCATTTCTTAGGCCATTTTTATACAATTCTTTACCTTCAAGGTGGAGCTTGAGCGGCTCTAGTCATACATACCTTTATTATGATTGCTATAAAATTCTCTTGCTTCACTTTTAAAGGTATAGGTTAACAAAAATTCAGAGCGCAGGCTCAGTGAGGGGGATGGTTGCACCTTGGAGGTGGGTAGTCTTTGGGATGAAGGTGTGTTTTGGTATTATAATGACATTATAATGAGCAAAGTTCACACAAAGGACAGCATTTTGTCAAAACATGACAGACAGTTGGCCCAGGGGGTCAAATACGCAGTTTATCAGTATCATAGTACCGTGAAGTTCCCATCTCTGCAGTGATTCACAGAGCCCGGCCACGGAGTCTTCACCCCATTCTACCTTCCGTGCCGGTTTGCAGGCAGTGTTGTCTAGGAAACCACTATGGAATGGATTCCTTGCATACCAGTTGCATTCCACCCTGAAAGCTTCATCGGTGTTATACTTTTCCTTAATGTGTGAACAATGCCATACCTTTAATATAGGTTTAATTTCTATGTCACCTCCAGTGATTATTCCACACATGCGAAGCAGTGTCACTTCACCCTGCTTCCCCTTCTCCAGGAAACCTTGGGTGGCCCCATGCTTCTCCCTACACGCTCTCTCCCTTTAAAAGGGCATCCACCAGGGATCTGGTACCCACCCAGGTGTGCTGAAGGGAAGATTTTGGCTGTCAGTCAGAGGTGGTCTGCAGTGGGCTCGCTGATGTTGACTTGTAGCAAGTCTCCCTGTCGTGACAGTAATGCTCTGGGTGCATTGTTGATGACTGCTGAACACCCAGCCTGGAAAAATGTAAAAACGTTTTTGTTCACTGTGTTTGCTGTCGGCATCCTTTGTGCTGGGTGTAAGCCCGCTACTCCTCTGCGTGAGCAAATCAACATGCAGTAACCCAAGGAACTGGAAGCGTGCATAAGCTCATCACTGCCTGAACATCCACCATAAATGATTAATTTTTGGTAATTAGAAATTCATTACTGCAGAGGTACAGAAAATGCTATCTGAACATCCATTGCTTGGTAAGAGCCGACCCTTGTAAAGCCATCTCAAGGTATGGGATGGTGCCATCGGCTGGGGGAGGGGAGCGCTGCATGATTTATAACGGTGTGCTGTACCCCCATGCTGTTTCAGCTGCTTGTTTTCAGCAGTTAAATGGTGACACGAGTAAAACCTTAGCAAAATGATTTATTATTGATATATCAGCATCGTTTGGCTCTCTTGAATTTTAGATCGTGCCACTGTAATGCAAACACCATTTTTACTTGGTAGAAAGTAAAACATTTATATATGTATAAAAAAAGTACTCCACCCTCCTCTCAGAGAGAATTTGACTGATCCTTATTGCTTTTAAAGACAACTAAAGATTTTCACAGTCCCTTGCTCTCCCATACCACGTGATCTAAAGCTGTTCCCATGGGGTTTGGCTGCAGGGACTGGTGTGCAGTGGAGCGTGGGGCTGTCCACGACCAAGCCAGTCTCCAGGCAGTGGTAGCTGTGAAGCTGAACATATCCAGGAGTTCCTGAGCCCCCTCGCCTCCTCGCATCTGCAAGCTCACCCCAGTGGGTCACTGGTCCGTGTGAGGGACAGGCTTCAGGGATGTAGCAGTTACTCTCCTGTATATTTGGTAGGGCCTACGGTGCCGTCAGAGTTGATACTGTTCAGGGAATGCTGTTGGAGGTCAGGGAATTGGGCTAGACAGTGTGCAGGCAGGTGGTGAATGTAATATTATTGCTAACCTTGAAGCAGTCAAAAATCTTGAGCTTGAGTTTAAAATCATGAATTTGAGGATGGCAGGGGAGGGGAGGGAAGGTAACTTAGTTGTTTTAAAGTATATTTTTATTTCCCTGTGTAAAAAGCTGTTGGCATTGATTCAGAAAATGTTGTCTCAGGTCACATCACAAGGTCTACTCCACTAACGTCTGTCCCTCATAGAAGACAACAGTAGAAGTCAAAGAAACCTAATGAGCAAATGTGGGGACACTTCCTGATGCACTTTCCCCAGCTGCAGCTGTTTGCTGTATGGGGACTTCCTGAGCTGCAGGAACAATCTTTATGTTACTGGTCTTTGATGGACTTCTTTTCTTCCACTGGCTTGTCAGTTAGCTTTGTGAAGCCATGGAAAAAAACAGATTTGCAGCACCCTGTGTTGACAAGCTGAGCTGTCTGCGTGTGCTGTGAGGCTTCGAAGGGCTGCTGTGGCTGTGGACCTGCTTCCTGCTGGCCCCTCTCATTTATGCACCAGGAGAGCTGGTGAGCAGTTGGTCCCTTTTCTCTCTCTCCTTCCCACTCAAGTTCAGAAAGCCCTGCTCTGCTCCGCCTTTTTCAGGTTGAAGAGGTGGTCTCTATTCCAGCATTTCATGCTCAGCGGCTTGTCCATCCTCCCAGTGGATCCCGTTGCTGCTCTCTGAGCCGTTTGCAGCTGCACTGCATCCCTGCCAAGATGGGAAGGCAAGCACGATAGGTGCTGCCTAAGATACAGCACCACATGCGTCTATGCAGTGGCATAACGATGTTCCCTTGAGTTCTCTGTTCCTGTTGTGGTTGTTGCTAATAATGTGTTTGCTTTCCTGTTGCGAGCTGGCACGCTCTGAGCACCCCGAGCTGGGCACAGGAGTAAACAATCTGTCATCTGGGCTTAGACAAGAGCTTGTGCCCAGCTGCTTGGCACAGCTACATGTCTGTGTGTTTTTCCAGCTGCAGAAGTATAGTTGACTCTGGGACTTGAAATGACAGCTGAGGTAGCGTTGATATTGTGAATACCAGTGATGCCTAATTGTTGGAGTTACGTATCTAAATCCTGGTTTCTAATCCAGCCCACTCGTGTAGTTTTTTCAAGTCATGCCTTTCTGTAGCCTTATCCTCTACCTTGTGATGGGATGTGCAGCTCACTTCTGAAGAGCTCTTGGGAAAGAAGGGAGCCAGAGGGCAGAGTAATTATCCTAGAAAGCTGTATACAAATCCAGGCTGGGCCTCTCCCCACTAGGTATTTGGATGCTTCGGGATTGCAGTGCCTGGCACTGACGTGACTTACCTCTGACCATGAAAGAATTATGGGGGCAGCATGAGAAAATGAACCGAGTTTTTAAATTTCTGACGGTTTTCTTTGCTGATAATTCATTGCCTAGGCTGAACATCCTAGTTCTTCCTTCTTCTATGAAAGCTATGGCAGATTTCCCAAGGGGTTTCTTTTCCCTAGGGTAGGTACACTGGCTAACAATATAAAGACTTTTTTAAAAAATAAGCGTATGTTGCAGCTTTGAGAACTATTGATCCAGTACAGTGTTGGTTTTTTTTTTTAAAAAAAGAATCCTTTTGGAAAGGTGGAAACATTAAATAGGAGAGGGAAAGGAGTGGCTGGTTAAAGGGTTTTGAAAGCGTAACACTCCCTGCTGCCATCCAGAGGAATGGTACAGCAGCATCTTCTCTGTGCATCTGTCCTTGGCACGGCATGCGAACTGCCTGGAGTAGCTTGACTGTGCAGAACAGAGGCAAATTTGTACTGCACCGGCAAATCCTCTGAACAGAGTGGTAATGCAGATCATTTCGTAAGTCAGCTGAAGCCAAGGCTGAACAGGGTTCCAGTTTTAATGAATCACACACTGATTGAGAATAAAAGGACAAGAATTTATTCCAACTCATTGTATTATGACTGAAATAACGTTTCCCTGTTAAGCATGGGTACAACATTTTCCTCTAAATCTGGCGAGGGGAGCACATACTGCGATACCCTTGTGAATGCTCTTGTGTGAGCGAGTAGCAGCAGGTCCGCTGCTCCTTTGTACTTGCTGGGGTTGTGCCGTGGGCTGCAGTAGGTGCCATATGCCCTGCTCTTGAAAGATGTGGGCTCCCCGTTCTGCATAACAGCCGCTACCTGTCTAAACATCTGAAGTCTTGCTGTCAGGTCCTTGGCTAATGCTAAGGAGTGCAACTTTTTACACCTACTGCTGATCTGTTCCTTTATTGTTTAGCCTCCGTTACAAAGCTAATCCATACCTTGCTGATAGTCATCTAGTTCCAGTTACTTCCAAATTCTAATAATCCTAATATTTACTAGTAATTTTACAATTTGCCAATACAAGATTGAACCGCATCCTAAAAAAAGCATTGTGTTGAGTTGCACACTCTTGCGCTTTGTTTGCTGAGAACATACCTCATTAACTGAAAACTAAAACCGTTGCGTGCATCTGAAGGCTGGAATTCACGTCTGCGGTAGAAATGCTGTCAGTGTTGGAAGCTGCAGTGCTGCTGCAAGGGTATGGGCCTGGTATTGGCAATGAGCATTGTACCTAATGCCCATGCAGAAAATGTCTGTGGAGGTGCTGAGTTCGTGTGAAGATCCTGCCCATCTGCAGTTTGCAGGCCCAATACCTACAAAGTCTGCAGGATGAGAGTGGGTCAATTAGGCAGAAATGTTTAACTCTTTGAGTTTAGGTTCATTGACAGGGTGGTTGGTTTTTTTCCTGGTGCAATCAAAATAAGCCTGGCAAAATCTGCCCCTGTTTTCTGTACAAAAGCTGAGGACTCTTTTAAACAAAATAACACACTGTATGAGCTTTTATACTAGCTAAATAGGGCAGCTGTTGTTGGAGTGGTGTTCCAGCAACACCCTTTATTTCTTCTTAGAAAGGAGCTCCTGTGTTTTGCAAAGCTCTCCTCTTATCTGTACTCATCTGCACCTGATGCATCTAATAAAAATACAGCAGATTTCAAATTTGCATACATTATTTTATAATTAATTTTATAATACATTGAACTGTAAGCCACTAAAAGCTTTTGTGTGCAGACAATGTCATAGAGAATGCAGTGATGGACACCTTAGATTTTCTCAGATAAGAAGGTGCATTTCATTACAGCGCGGGGGTGGGAACCTGAAGCTGAGGGAGGATTAGGTGTTTCTGCTGTGCAGAGAAAGGATGGCTAGGATTCCCCCACCTTTGCCAGTAGCAACAAGCTTACTCTATTTTTATACTGTGTTTTTTCTGTATGCTTTTACCTTAGGTGTGCTTCAGTCTCCTTGAACCTCCTAGAGACTCTTGATAAAGGGATTGGATTTTCATCGTTTCTGTCTGTTATGAATTGTCATGGTAAAATCTCCTAGGCAGCTGCAGGAGGGAGAGGGAACCATACGCGTGTGTGTGTTAGCAAACCATTTTGCCCATTGCTAAAAACATACCTCCTCATGTTTCCTTTGCAATGTCTCATGGTCTGGTGAATGGTCAGGAACATTTCTTAAACTAAACTGTGATGAAAACATTTGATTTTCACATAATTATATTTTGCTGAGGAAAGAGGAATCCTTTCCAGCTATTTTAACTTCATCGTCTTGCATCTTCCATAGTGTTTTGTGTTGTTTCTGGTTTTTTGTTTGTTTGTTCGTTTTTTTAAACTCCTGTCTTTGTGCTGGTACCCGTCTGACTAGTTTCTTTAGGTTGCACACCTAAACGTGCTTTTGGCAGCTTTGTGCATATCTGACACAGTACATGTGTTGGGGGGGGTGGGAGGGTGAAGGGCATCCTGGCAGTACTAGCTCTGCTTCGGAAGAAAATAGGTACAATCCCTGGCAGGTGAATCCCCATTTATTATAAAAAGTCACAGGTATTGCTAGTTCTCATAAAAGGCCAAAACCTTCTGCCCCCTGTGCAGTTCAGGCTGGCCCCCACGCTGGGCATTTCTCTTGGGAGGTGCCAGCAGCCCCTGCTCCCCTTGCCCTCTCCAGACTTCCCACCTACCTGGAGCCCCTCTGGACCGGGGCTTCCCCAGCCTGGTCGGAGGTTAGGCATGGCCAGGTCCTGGTCCTCTGGGACCACGCACACCAGATGAGCGATGTAAACCGCGAGCTGCTGGTGGGTGACCACGCCAGACTTCTCGGCAAGCTGTGGTGCACAGCCCTCTCTCTCATCTGGTGTGATCTGTGTCTGCGACGTTGTCTGTCGTGCGCTCAAGGGTACTGCTGGTGCTACTTCTTCGTAAGGTGAATTTTAAAGGTGCCGTCTGTACTGCTCCAGTAGCTCCCACTAGTTTGTTAGGACTCATTATAATGTTTACCGATGCACAGGAATACAATTAACAGTATTAACCTGAATCTTTGGTTAAAAGACTGCTTATGTAAAAAAGAAGGTTTTCCTCCTCAGATGCAGTGCCTGGGTAGGTTCCTTGCTTGCATTAGTAACAAAATTAAGACGTAGCTGCGTTTTGCTCAGTTATTGCTTCACAGGCAGCAAAGCTGTGAGAGTGAGCTGTGTTGTTTTTCCATTTAATCATCTATGGAATTGCTAATTAAATTCCAATTGCTGGAGCTTTATTAATGATAATGATGTGAAAGCAGGAAAAACGGAGCTTGATTTTTTTTTTCAGCACACAACTCAAGGCTGAATGTGCAGTACTGACCATTAGAAGAAAGCCATTACTTTAGTTGTTATTGATCAATTCAAATCTGGAATTACTGAGAAGCACTTGGAATGCCAGAACATCGTCTTCACACTGGCTTTTTAGTTTATCACCAAAAGCCATTCTTGCAGCCTAATTGGCAGACTGTCTTCAAGTGCTTTATAATCCAATTAACATCCAGAACAGTAATAAAGTATTTGAGTAAATGGACGTAATTTGTCTTTAAATGACTTGCAACACCGTATTTGCAACAAAGGTTATCCGACTGTATTGCATGCTGTTTTCAACTGTTATACTGATTACTTGACTTTGGAAAGAGAACTGCTCATCTAACAAAAATATATTGCTCTTAATGAAGGCACATTGAACAAACTAAATTGCTGAGCTGTTTTCTGGGTTGGCATAGTAGGCCATCATCTGTCCCAGATGCTTGTTAGTGTGTCATTTCTAAGACTTTATGACTCTGATGGTCTTAAACTGGGTGATAAAGCCAAGGTGAAGTGCAAACCTCCTCTAGGTGTAAGCTTGTTACTTCGGAGCTGGTGCTTTGCTGTAAGGAGGAAGGGAGCAAAAGCGTGAATGCTTGAGCAACCAGGAGGTCACGGCTCTGCTTCCATCACCTCTCACTGCAGATTTCAGAATGTCCCTTTCTTCTCTCCTGATTGTTTAGAAAACTGCCCAAATCAGGAAGCTGACATAATGGCCACCTAGCCCAGCATTCTGCTTCTGCAAGTGGCTGGTAGGGGATGCTTAGGGAGAAGTGTAAGCAACAGAGCACATAAAGATCAGTCCTTCTGCCCATGCATACCCTTGCTGACTGCTCAAGACAGGGTTTACAGCAACTGGAGTTTGCATTTAGATTACCATACTTAGTGTCACCAACAGACAATCCATGGAGGATCTCCCTTTGGGCCTTTCCTACTTTGTTGCCTGTCACAGCATCCCTGGGGAATGAAATCCTCCATTTTATAACATGCTGTGTGGTAAAAGTACTTCTGCCTGTTTCCAAAATGTGCCACCTTGTAACTTCAGAAGGTGGAAGGAGTTGGAGTGGGGTTAGCATCTTTAGCAGATCACCTTCTGACCATGTAGAATGCCGCCTTTTTTTCCATTGTGTGAGCTCGGCTCCAGCAAGGTGTTGTAGACCGCTGAGGAGATTGTGGTCATGAGAATATCAGTGAGGTCAGAAACAGGATCGACTTCCCTGCCAATGGGCAGCTTTACTGAGAGAAACAGCATCTGATTTGGGTTGCTGTTTTTTTCCCTGCTCTATCATATCATTATTTGAAATAATTATGTTTCTGCATGAAGTTTATTCATGGTTCACTTCTACCAACAGATGCTCTTTCTGAAGCTAATTAGACCATGGAGTCTGCCCAAGTCCTGCAGCCTTACTGCACAGTAAAGGCATATATTCTTCATTTGGAGCAATCACAGCTTTGCCTTTGAGTTTACTGCAGGTAAAAAGCTGCTGTTGGAAACATGTACAGGCCATGCCGAGGGAGTCCTCGGACACCATCCTTGCATTTGCGGGCAATAGCTGTTGCCTTGCCATGGTTCTGTGGCTGAAGCCTGGCCATTTTACACAGACTGCTTGATGGCCTTTGGGGAAGGTGGGAACTCTCACCCCTTCTCATGGCACAGGGCATGTCATGGCACCTTCACAGAAAACTTGCTTCCAGGATTTCAAACGTGTCACCCTGTTGAACCGTTGTCTTCGGGAGGAGTCCAGCTTGCCTTTGCATGTAGGGTTACATCTCGTGGGGCTTTGCAGTAACACGAAGCCTTCCTGATGGAAATCTTTGCAATTCCGAAGAGTTGCACCCTTGCTTTTTTTCCCCCAAATACTTGATATGTCTTTGTCAAAACCTTCTTTGCATCACTAACGTCATACATCATATGTCTTGTTTGTATTGAGGACGTCTCTGAGGAGGCAGAGTGAAGTCTGGAGGCAGAGGCAGGATTCATTTTGGCCTGAAATTTCCAAATCTGCCGCTGTCCTGGGTGGTGTCCCATTTCAGCCACTGGCTGGCTATCTAACACACAGCAGGTTATCTTCAGAGTGTTTGATGTACAGGAAAGTCCAGTATCTTTATGCTGTTACTAGTTCAGTGGGGGCAGTGAGAGACACCAGGGCAGGGTAAAGAATGAAAACAGCTGAGAGGTGGTTTGCCACAAGGCCTCTACTGTGCCTGCTGTTGGGAAGGGCACTTGAGGGAAGTTGTTGCCCATCCGGAGAGCGTTAGGTCCTGCCAGAGATGAGAACATGTTACCTGCGCCCTACTGACGGGGAGGTGGTGACGGGGGCTTCAGGGAGGCTTTTACCCATCCATTTTCATGAGAGCGACCCATCACCACCTACTCTGTGCAATGCTGTTTCCCTTGAACATTTTCAGGAGAGTGCAGTGTGCTGTGCTCTTGGGATTTATCTGCCATCCCCAAGGTGGCTTTAGGTGCACAACATTGTGGTTGCCACTGAAGCAAATTACACAGTAAACATTTGGGGAAAGGCTATAATTGCCAGAGGGCAAGTTAAGCTAAACTAACAGGGAGGCGAAACAAAGAGCCTCTGGTGTGGTAGTCGTAGGACTACTGCCCAGTAGAAGGGCTTGGACAACTTTTCGTTGTGTTACTTAACAGCACGTGTGGTGGTTTTGGGTAGCCGATTAAACATCTGAGCTTTCTTTTGTCCCCCCTTTTTGCAGCTCTCCATGAATTCCCCAATGACATCTTCACGAATGAGGACAGGAGACACGGAGCTGTGGTCCTGCACGTCCTTTGTGTAAGTTTTGTGATTTTGCGGTTCTTCTCCTATCAGTGTGGACAGGGCTCAGTGCACTCACCGCAGGCTGATGCTGCCTCCTGCCCGCAGGGACTTCTGGTCTCAATCATGGTTGAGAGTGAGTTTCAGTAACTACACTGAGTATAACGTACTTCAGTTTTACATAAACCCCTTTTAAAAGCCCCGGTGCAGCCCATGAGCGCAGGCGCATGCTTTCATGTGAATAAACTCCTGTGAGTTGCTTTACTCCAGCCAGACCAGCTTTGCTGAGGCTGTTGGGCAGCTGTGGTCCCCCGCCCTCCACCCCCGAGCACGAGGACGCTGCAGGGTTGGCAGGTCAAGGGAGGACATTCATGTAACTGCTTTAAAAAATAAGTGAAGTCTTAACCCAGAAATTGCCCCCAGAAATCCTTGTGGCACCCCTTATGACATAGCTGTGGGAGAAACAAATTAGAGAGGGTTTTCTGTTTAAAAAGATTATCAACTTGGATTAATAAAAAAAAGTTTGCATCTCCAGAATTCCCCTGAGTAGTTAAGTTGCTAACGTGAATTTTTCTTCCTGAATATATTAAAGATTGTAACTTCTCATTTATCAGCTGCAGGGTGTCCTGGATCCTCCTGGGAATTCTGGAGGACATCAGGCAGGCAAGGGATTTGCCTCAAAGTTCAGAAATATGCCAAGACAATGGTAGTAGATGCTATTGTAAAGACCTGAGAAATCTGTACAATTTTGGGCTTGGAGTTTTGTGATCTCTGCCCCAAACAAGTCAGTGTAAGTGGTGTGCATGGGTAAGGCCAAAATTAAAGATACTCAAGATAAATTTATTTAAATAACCCTGGTCTGTCAGTCTACTGGACACTTAGCTAGTGTTAGAGGACCTTGCCTTTGGCAGCTGCAGTATTCTCACAGAGGGAAGCACTGTCCCTCCAAATCTGTTCCTCGACTTTTTTAGGCAGATGAAGACAATTCTTTTCCTTTTTAATGTCATCTTCATTTAAGAACTGCCAAGTTAGTACTTCTTGGGTGGAAGAGTCATTCTTAAGCAACCAAGAAAATACCTGCTTCTAATGGATGTTTAAAAGCACTTAATTTTTAGTCAGCTTAAATGACCAGTCACCATTAGCTATGTGCAATGATTCATGATTTCTTTTTAAGTATAAATTAGATTGTATTGCATATTGTAATGCGAGTGCTGTGTGTTATGATTTTATTTCAGCTAAATGGCTGCAAAAATTTGTTGAGTAACATCACTATTGACTTTGTCTGGCAAGCTCAAGGCTTCCAAGATTCCATGGGTACGTTGAACTTTGGGATGTTTTGGAAAGTGAGCACTGGACCCGAGCTGGATTTTTTAGCACACACAAGAATACTCCCAAAAATTCATATAAACCTTCTCTCAAAGTAGTGTCATGCAGCAGCTAGTCACCCAGAGTCTCTGTGCAGTTGGTGGAGGGAGAGACCCTTCAGAGGATCTTCAGTTCCTCCACTGTAGGTATGGGGTGAAGCTGCAGGCTGGATTTCACCTGCCTGGCTCTGGTCAAATCACATGGACTGTGGGCTGCTTCTACCCGGCAGTGCAGCAGGATTGTCTTAAACCACTGCAGCCCGTATGCGCTGCACCGCGGCGGTCAGTGCCGCACATGGTGGCTCTCGTGCATCCCTGGTGTTGGTGGTTAGCGTGGTGCCCTTTTCTGAATGTCCAAATGCGGGGCTTGGGCTGGGCTTGAAAGAGGCGCTGGGGACAGCGTTGGTGGAACTGAGAAGTGGTCCCAAGGAATGCCGTCCTGGAGACCTGTCCATGCATCCAAGGCAGCCTTTGGTCTGCTCTTTCCTACCTTTGGATGCTTGACGTCATGACTTCAGGGTCCGTTTCACAGCCACAGTCAGTGTGTCACGGAGCACTGTCCGTGAGATTTCACACCTACCTTGATGCACATCTCGGCCGGTGTGTGTTTGCATCCCAAGTGCTGATTATTTGTTTTCCTGGCAGTCACTGCTCTGCACCTCCAACAGTTTTTGTGTTTTGACAGGAAAAGGTCACTGTTGATCATCTGTTAATTCAAGGAGCTAAATTAACTACTCTTAATCCATACAGGAAGTGTGTAAACATTGTAACGTAGTCTTGAAAAATACTGGTAGGCTGTTGGGACCCTTGTAACTGTACTATGGGTAATACAAAAAAGTGTTATGAGAGTTGTTTAAGGAAGGGATTAACTATCTGCAGTTAAATTCACCTGTCTACTTGAAAAACAACTAGCAGACTCCTGTACAGCCACTCTAGGCAAAAGATGATGATTATAGCAGCATGTTGCTACCTTGTAACCTCACATTTCTTCAATTTTCAGACAAAAATAATTTTTCAAAAATCTCTTGAGTTACAGAAATAAGTTTATAATGACACCATTAAAATATGAGTTGCTAAAATCGTTCTTAATCTCTGTGTGATCCATACCTTTGAATGTGTTTTTCCAAGCTATTTAAGAGGCGAGACCTGGACTGTATTTTTTCATTATTAGTAACAATGAAATCACACAGTATTCTCATACAGTTGACTACATAAACTATGAGTTGGGTTATTTTCCAGTCTACTTTAAATTAGATTTGGGCTTCATAATCGCTCTCAAGATAGTTTTTTTTCCACAGGCTTTTTTGTCAGTTCTGAATAAGCTGAACATACTTTTAACATGTATCAAAATGGAGTTTGGAGGACTGAAATTTCAAGATGAACTGTCTACTTCAGAATACAAAGGAAAATCCGTTTTTAATGAGAACTAAATGTAAGCATCTGCTGTCCCGACAGAAGCATATCCAGTTTCTTCTCCTCTAGCAAGCAGCAAGACAGATACCTCATTCCATTGGTGCTCCATCATTCTCCATAGCGATTTTATTGACCAAGAAAATTTGTTGACCACACTCCAGCTCATGTGTCCCCAAGGTGCAGGACCCAGCTGGATTCACCCTTTCTGGCACTGTGGTACTTGGGGGTGACTCCTCGGCTGTCGGAGGCTGTCATAAGGTGTATGGGTCCAAGACAGCGGGCATCAGCTGAGAAGTTTCCCAGTGTCTTTCTACCCCTAGCTGCCAGCTCCATGAATCCCAAGGAAAGGTCCCCCCCGAGCTTCACTGTCTGTGGCCCTGGTCCAGCCCCTTGGGTGGAGCAGGAAGCAGAAGCAGCAATGACAAATGTGTTGCCTTCTCCTATAACAGAGTAACTGTTTGTAACCTATTGTCAAAGAAAAACTGATGGAGAAAATAGACAACTGCCAGCATTTAGCAACCTGCCTCTTTAGTCTGGTTTGAAAGGGTTTTGTATTGGGGTGATAAACCTCTAATTCTGTTTTTTACCTTCCAGTGATACAGTTACCAAAAGTGTGATCAAACCAGAGCATGCGCAAAAATGCACTTTGTGGGGGAAAAAAGGATATAGACGCAGAGTTGCATTGTCTCCGTGGAAATTTTTTTGTGGGTGTGAGGAAACTGGACTGTAAGAGGGGCTTTGTAAGGGTAGGGAGAACAATGGAGTGATGATTAGCAGGTCTTCATCATGCTTCTCATGCTTACTGACCTCCCCTTAAACTGTTTTTATTCATTTCAGTAAAAACTTATTCTTTCTCTTCTCCCCCTTTGCCCATACTTTCATGTTTATTTCTGAAAGACATCAAGGTAAAGCTGGTTTAACAGAAGCCAGAGAACCAGGGAGCAAATTCTACAAACCGGGGCCTTGGGGGAATGCAGTAGATGGCCTCTCAGGGGATTCCCAAGGCATCTTCTCCTTATTGTTTAATAAAAGTGAAAACACAAAGACCCCAGCAAATCCCACGGTGGGGATGTGCAGAGTTACTTAACGTAATCTGATGCTTCATGAAGATAAAAAATCCCTAAACACTTCAGAAATCTAGGAAAAACTGAGCAGGAACAGTTTAGCAATAGTTTTAGGTCTGAGCTGAAAATAGTTCAGTTTGAAGGAAAAGTGGGCCACTGAAACCGTATTACAGGTTTGGAGCCATAGTGTTTTAATTTCCCCCAGATACTTCTTTGGAGCTGATCAACTGATTGCTTCACTGCTATTAATCATTTTCATGTCTTCTCTGAGAAGAGGGCATGCTGCTATGGACAGTAACAACCCCACTAAGTTGCTGGTTTGGGATGTTCAGTTTGGAGGGAGCCAGGGTCTGGACTTTGAGAGTCTGGAGCTGTTCACTGCTAAAGGATCAAGTGTACAGCCTGCAATCCAGGACCTCCCCACCGCTTGGGAGCTTCATTTTGCAATCTTAATGTTGTTCCTAACAGTGTACAGCTGTCTAGGCATTCTCGTAGCATATTGCTAGTTTTTAGTTTGTTCCAGCAGATGTGTACTGATGCCTGTGCAGATCCCCAGCCCTACCGCACTCATGGACACTGGGCGATAGGCACCCATTAGCTCCATGAGACAGGGGGTTGGAAATTGGTTCGCCAAGTAATTTGTAAGGGTTTTGCTGACACAGAGGAAGGACGGTTTGGGTATCACTGCGGGTTTCCCTGGAAAAGCCCAATGGGATGGGTGCTATCTTTCCTCCCTGCCCCGTCACTGCTCAGCCTTCATCTGCCCAGCTGCAGGCTCTGCCCTCATCCCTGTGTCATCTCAGTCTTTTTGACAGTACAGCGTTGGTTCCCCTTTTCCCAGCTTTCTTCGGGCAAATCCAGAATGTGGTCCCAGGATACATTGCGCTGCCGGTGTGAAGAGTCTGTGTGTGTGTGTGCGCGCGCACAGTCGAGGTCAAGATTCTCTCCAGGCAGAGCTCCACTGCACGCTGAGCTGAGCAGGGGTGAAGGAGCGGTGTCGGCGCTTAGTGGTCCCTCATGCTTCTCGTTTGCCATCGTTCAGTGTAGCCATGGGAACGGGGTGCACCAACGGGACACCTGCCTCCCTTGTGCCAGCCGCTCAGAAAATGTAGGTCACTCTGGATGTATCCTGTCTTTATTTCTGCACTGAGTCAAAAACCAGCCACATCTCATTTCTACAGCACAGAGCTGTCTCATTAGGGTGATGATTTTCCAGTGCCCTGAACGTGCTTGCTTTAGCGATGCTGCACAATATGGACAGCTTGCTGCTGAGCACATCGTGATACCATGGGCTGCTGCTTTGAGTAAAGTTGGGCTCTGTGGCTTCCTTGTTTGGTTGGGGGGGTTTTTAACTTCTCTTCAATAACGGAGTCTTAGGTGATTTTGTAATGCAGTCAGAATTGAGGAAAGCCCTATGCTTGTTTACAGTGGTTTCAGCGATGGCCCTTGGCTGTGTCCGCTTGCTGGGAGCAGCAGCCAGGGACGGTCACCTCTTCCTTTCCCATCTCTCTTGGGAAGAAGGCAGGGCTGTCGGAATTGCTGGCTCCTACAGCATTTAAGCTTTCTTATGAAAAGCTTCTTGCTTTAGCTCAGTAAAGCAAGCTTTAATCTGAGTATGAAAACTGGCACAGGAAACTCAAAGGACCGCTGGACAAACATGAAAAATTACCATTTACGTCCTGTGCAACAGAACCTGTATTTTGAGTAAGATACTTAATCTCCTTTGATGCAGAGATTGCAATTACTTCTCTGATGCTTTTTTGTTAGAATAGTCATTTTAAAATCAATGCTGATGTAATACTTAATCTGGTATTTGTAATCCTTTTATGCAGAGCCATTATATTTTTGTAATTTTTTAGTGTCCTCCTGGGGAGGAAGAGTGTCCTTTAAGTATGTTGCCTGTTCAAAGACTTCCATATCTTCGCTTTGAGCTGAAGACAGCTAAATAATGCTGAGGCTGAGACTTATTTTTTTGTGTTCTGTCCATCACATTGTCCCCTGTTGCCATTAGACACGTCACGCTCCAGCTCTGCCCATAGCACACCTGCGTTCCCCCAGCTGCTGCCTTTATCCCCGATGGGTGTTTTCAGGTGGAACAGGCTTCAGCAAGTGCTGCCCTGCTGCTTTCCTTACCTGTGCTAAACCTGCTGCTCCTGTGCTACCTGCAAGGACGGACTTGCATGCATTGAAGGAAGAAGCAATGGGAGTGTTGGATTCTCAGGTTAACCTAGATGGAAACTCACACCACCTAATCAGCTGCAAAATGTTAAAGCCATGCTGTTTGCATTCTCCACATTCGACATACAGAACAGACTTGCTTGCCCCGATGCTGGCCGTCTTCCTTTTTTCCACATAAAATAGCCTGGACTGATGTCTGGCCTCTGTCTTTATGAGTCTGACTTGACATGACATAGAAGTAAATTTTTTGGTTATGTTCCTGCTGGCCCAAACTCTAAACCTTATTTTGTTTTGTTTGTTTAAAAACCAACCAAACAAAAAAAGTCCCACCAAAAAAACCCAAACAACTTTCAAGGAAGTAACAGTTATTGGCCGCATATGTTCACTTACCAAGGGTAGTTGCCAGTGTTTTACTTCGTGAACCAAGCTGTTTTCTAGCCAGACACTCCTTAGATTTTGACACTTTGCACTGTATTGCACTCAAGCCAGTTAAATAAAATTAGGGAAGACTCCCAGCCAAAACCAGATTTGTGACAACAACGAGGTCATTAAAAATAAATGCTCAAGCGTATAAGTCAGTGTGGGTTCAGCCTGATCTGTTCTATCAGCCTGGTGTTAAAATTTGCTGAAGTCACCCACAATAATCTTACTGACTCCAGCAGGCTTTGGCTCCGCTTTCAGCAGACACAGCAGCATGGCATTCCCCACTACCTCCAAGAGGATTAGAGAATTAGGTGATGGCAGTTTCTTCACATTCGCTTTTCTAGTCCTTACTCATTTCAGTCCCCTTTTTGCCTTTTCTCTTGTACCCAATCCTACAAAGGCATAAGCATGGGTGGACAGAAGAAAATTCCCTTGTCACCTTTTTGGTTGTGGTTGTGCCCTCTAAAAATCAGAACACAATGACACGTACCTGCCTGTGGGTACCGGGACGTGTATATGCCTTGCTATTGTTTGCACTGGATACAGTGCAAACCCCCACCTCTCCACCACCCCACCCCCCATCATTTGAATGCTCATTTAAAAACTCTCAAAAGGATTTTCCTAAACATACACTGATGGATGTCTTGCACCTGATGTCCGTCCAAACTGATTGTATTTCTGGTGAGCACCGTGTATGATACAGTAACTTCGTATGATCTGAAAAAACAGTGAGAGCATACAGGAGGCAACGACTGTGCATGTGCGCCACGTGTGGAGGCAGATGCCAAAGTGACCTGGTTTGGCTTTTGATCATGTGCTTTTTTGGTTTGTTGTCCTCTCTCCATCTTCATTGCCTTGCCCCCCTTCGGGAGAACTTGGCTACCACAACAGCAGTAGATTGGAGGAAGCCCAAGCAACCATATGATGCCCTGCACTCTGTGACTGTAGATTATGTCAAATACAGAGGATGTCCTCAATTTATAGGGATGATGATGTACAGATTAGTGTTCTTGAAAGGCATTACTGTGTATTTGGGAAGGGAAAATGATGGCATGACCCACTGCAGATTAATATGATTAGCAGATCAAAAAATGCAGGCTGAAGTTGGGTACCTGCTATCCATTGTATTTCAATGGGATTTGGCCACGTAACTCTCTGGGGCTGTTTCTTATCCTTCTTCCTATGATGCATGATGTCTGTGAGCCATTTGATTCCTTTATCTCTGTTCATACAGTTATCTGTTGGTATCACGTCAGCAGCTAGTGCTCCCTATACAAGATCAAGGTCTCTGCTGCACCCAGCGGAGTTGTAGACCTGGAATTTTGCTTACGTTTGTGGTCCTGTGGGCCACTTTGCAGTGTACAAGTTTCATAAAGTGTAAGTTACATTTATTCATGTTTATGAGTAGTGACAAAGGAGCACAGAAACTGTCCTAAGTGACAGTCTAGCACTGAATCTTCAAGGTGGTGTCAAAATCATCCATTATGATGAAATTCCCATCTCTAAGTCTGCAAAAAATATACTTGAATTATTTTTGAGCTTGAAAAGTTTTCATGGCTGAGATTTTCACAGAAATTACTGGCCTTTTGCAGCAAAGTTGTAATTAAATTCTGGCAAGTTAGAATCTGGGTTTTTCAGGGAGTTAGGGGATTTAAACCTGTTCCTGGAAAATTAAAACAAGAGCAAAAACCCAGGGACCATTTTTATTGTTGCTTTCCCTCCAGAAAAAAACACTCTGGTCTCCTCCCATCACCTGACTGTCGTGGTTTAACCCCAGCCAGCAACTAAGCACCACACAGCTGCTCACTCACTTCACCTCCACCCAGTGGGATGGGGGAGAGAATCGGAAGGAAAAAGGTAAAACTCGTGGGTTGAGATAAGAACAGTTTAATAGGACAGAAAGGAAGAAACTAAATAATAATGATAATAGTAACAATAATAAAATGCCAATGCTAATAAAAGGATTGAAATATACAAAACAAGTGATGCACAATGCAATTGCTCACCACTCGCCGTCCAATGCCCAGTTAGTTTGCAAGCAGCGATCCCCTGCCCCAGGCCAACTCCCCCCAGTTTATATACCGGGCATGATGTCACGTGGTATGGAATACCCCTTTGGCCAGTTTGGGTCAGCTGTCCTGGCTGTGTCCCCTTCCCAACTTGAGCCCCTCCAGCCTTCTTGCTGGCTGGGCATGAGCAGCTGAAAAATCCTTAACTTAGTATAAACACTATTTAGCAACAACTGAAACCATCAGTGTGTTATCAACATTCTTCTCATACTGACCCCAAAACATACCACTATACCAGCTACTAGAAAGAAAATTAACTCTATCCCAGCTGAAACCAGGACATGGACCTTCAACAGTAAACTTCAAAGATAAGCAAAGCAGGAGAATCTGTTGGTGATGAGGTAATAACTCTGCTTCGATAGGATTAAGACACTGTTTTTCTAGAAATACCGGCCACTTCTCTCAGCTCTAGTTACTCACTGGAGCTGCAGTACTTGTAAAAATAATTCTATAGTGGTACATGGCAGGTGTTACAAAGAAGATGGAGCTGTCTTTGAACTTTAAAGTAGTTTTGTCTCACTTTGGGAGTGGAAAGATAAATAATGTTGTAATGCCTGTGAGTGATACTGTGAAAAAGAAAGGGATTGATGCATGCCCGCCTGCTTTATTGGACTAGATGCCAAAATTACTTCTTGGGCTGTTTGCTTTCAGGCACATTACAGGTAGCTCTACAGGTGAGAAGCTCTGTCTTTAAAAGAAAATAAAAACCCCCAAACGACTACACGGACTGAAAACCTAGCAAAGTGTTATGGAGATGTACGTTTCGAGTGTGAGGGGGATTTACGTGATCAAATCAGACAAGGCGTGTAACTCATTGTGGGGCAGCTCCGGAGCAGCACGTGCATCTTTGTCTGTGGTGACTTTGTGCTGCATGGTGATGTGGGGGGACATAATGTCCTTTGATGCATGGGAGCGGTGAGCCTGCTGGCCTGCGCACAGGGTGCAGCCCCTCACAGGGTCCTACCTCTGCCAGAGGTGGCCAGCGAACTCCCAGAGGGGGAACTGGGGAGGAAAAGCTCAGGTGTTCATCTCTCCTGCCTCACCATGTGCAGCATTTCACATCCCCTCTTTTTGGACATAGGTGGTTTGTGCACAGCTGCTGCAACGCAATTTGTTCCAGGTTTGTGCCCTGAGCCTCGCCTCTCTGTTTACATGCCCCAAATTTAAGGATCTGTTGTGCATGCATGCTTTCGCAATTACATAGCAATAAATAAACCTTTGCCAATACTGTAGTCTGCTGGGAACGAGATCCAAGGTGGTAATGTAGACTCTCTGTGGCAGGTTTTTGGTAGCACGTGCAGGTTGTTTTCTAGTTCCTGTGGAGGTGCCAGCTGTAATAGATATGCTGCGTACCTGACACCGAGGAGTGCTGCGAGGGATGAGCGCTGGCCTGGCTTGCAGGTCTTCAGAGGGTGCAGTCGTCCTCTCTTTTCTCCCACTTCCCCCGTTGCGTAGGACACTTGGCTTTAAAACTTTGCTATGGCACTCCAGGGGCAGCTCTCCTCTCCGCAGCATGTCCTCTGGGCAACGCGGGCAGGGCTACCCTGTTTGGATGATGCCCTTATTCCTCTGGCTCTCCGTATTTCTGGCTCTGTTCCTTTACCATACGTCGAAGTTTGTGTAAGGTGGTGAAAAAGTAGCCTGAGTGGCCTCAGATACGGCTACGCCAGTAAACTAGAGCGGGCTGGAACACGGGCATAAGCTTGGCTGTGATGGTGTGCTCTGTTAGGTAGCTGGCATGCTTTTCACCTGGTTTTCCCCTATGCCACCAAGCATTTTCCTATCTAGTGCCAGGACGTGAGTCGAGGCAGGGGACAGAGGTCCTTCCCTCTGGGCAATACAGACCAGGTTATCCTCCTTGGGGAGGATGAGAGCTTAGCTGCTCTTGCTCCCATTATTAACCCGTTATTAAATGCTGTGCCATTTGCCTGTCGGGGCAGAGATCAGGCCTTAGCATTTTCTGTTTAATAATACAGAAATAGCTTTCTATTACAGATTAAATGCTTCTTGCATGAAATTGAAGAGTTGATTTGCTAGGTGTCATTTCAAGTCTTGTGTTCCCCCTTCAGTTTCAGTCATTTGGAAGTTGTTCCTATGTGGAGTTTAGCAAGAATTAGCACTGGGATTCCAGATGACATGCAAGGGCACTTCAGTCGCAGAAAACAAGCTCCTTTCCCCTTTTCAAAACACTAGCATTTCAAAAATTACTCCTCTAGGGTTTAGATTTTCACAGAATGCAATCATAAAAAAGCCTTGCGCTGTGCAACGGGGGGGGGGAAAGGAAGGCAAAAATATTTAAGTGTGGCTTAGCAATATCCAGAGAATTAAAAAAAAAAAAAAAGTCTTTATGAGGATGATAAAATGTTGGCAGCTTTGATAGCTTGTGAGAAATTTTGGATAAATACTTCATGATCTTTCTCTTAAATCCCAGAGAGCCCCATGAATTCTTCTTGCAAGAGCATTTTATTTTTTCAAAAAGTATGTACCAAAACAAACCTAAGATGAGTTGGGACACTGCACTTCGTTTCTGCTTGACAATCTCCAGACTCAACATTTTCTCTTTTCCTTTGCAGGCTGTATATATGTTCTATGCTTTGGCAATTGTCTGCGATGACTTCTTTGTCCCTTCGTTGGAAAAGATTTGTGAAGTAAGTATTAGAAGATGTTACTTAAACTTGTGTGCTGCTTTAGCAGCAGTTCTCCTTGAGAGCCTCAGAACATGATGACAGTGTATTTACTATTGTCTTAGAATGTTCCCCGTGCTTCTTGTTTAGTTGCTCAACACTGCATGTGTGCGTTGGCTCAGCTTTGTGTTCTCACTCGCAGGAGATGGGCTGGGAGTCTGCTGGTGGGTAAACTTGGCTGACACTCCCTCTTAAAGCTAGCAGTCGCCTCTCAAATAACAATTCCTATATATGCATCATACCACTTCTTAAAAATGGAGGCAATTTATAACATAGTGAAAAACACGTTCTCTAGAGCAGTGATTCCCAAACTCAGCCCCACACTGCAGGCTCCCCAGCAGTGCTAGCTGCATCGTGGGTTTCCAGGTAATAAGCCCGGCAGAGCTTGTTAGCTTGTCCTGTGCTCTGCTGCTCACTGCTGACGTGCTCCTGCCTCTCTGGCTGAAGAAACCCTGCCCTTGAGGTAGGATCCAGCTGTTGGAGACTGAGAGAGGGTTGGGACGTTGTTCGTTGCCCGTGTAGGCCTTTTATTTCTTGACTTTTGCATGGGAATATTGATCCACGGGGTGTTTCTGAGTTTCATATATCATTAACTTAAAACTTAGAAACCTCCCAAGTGTCAGGCTGGGAAAGAAAAAACACCCAAGAGAGTTCAGATGTGTTGGTATTTTAAAACAAAACAAAACAAAGAACACCCAGGGGAGGGAGAGATGCCAGGCTCTCGGCCAGCTGACTGAGAGCTGGGTCCTGCCCTTGCGTGTGGTCGTGGGACCGGGGGGCTGTGCTTTCCTCCTGCTGTCCAGCTGGTGAGGACCTGCACGCTGCTGCTGCGTTCATGCTGGGGCTTAGTGGCTCCCAGTGCAGCCACTGACACGGAGTGCTGCCTAGCCAGAGCAGGACTGCCCTGAGTAGACCCATGCCAGAGCTGGGTTTGGCTGCTCGGACTTCAGTTAGAAATGAAGTCTTGGTTTAGGATCAGGACGCTGCAGATGTGCAGCATGCTTGCTTCCTGGGGCCTTTTGACTTTGCTTGTGCAGTGCCCAGTGCAAGAGTTCACAGGCTGACGGCTCTCCAGGTGCTCTGACTGTTCACGCTGTGATAGTTGCTGTTGCCTCATGTTTGTGTGTCTTTGCAGATGTCGCTTCAAAAACACTAGGCCTTATCCTTAGCTGATATAAATTAAAACCTCTGGTGTTTGACCCCAGTAGAAATCATGGATCTTGTACCTTGCCTTCAAAGTCATGAGTTTCATACCTTGCGTTGTGTTGGTATTAGTTGTAAAGCAGCAGGGACAGCTAGGTCAGCTGTAAATAAGCTCTTGAACACTTCCAGCAATTGCAAGGGACTCTGTCCCTCTTTTGCTAAGCTTGGCATGCTGACATTTTGGAAGACAAGGAGTACATTTTAGCCTAAATCAACTTGGACAGCTACAGGGTGAACACAGACCATGCGCCTGAAGAGACTGGGAGCCCTCTCCAATGTCAGTCTTGGGCAATGAAATCTGCATGTAGAAAATATGGTTTGGTCTTGCCAGTTAGACATCTCTGTCAGCTGGAGGAGACGCCTGCCGATCTGCTTGGCAGTAAGTGTTGCTCATTAGGGCGTGGGCTGTGCCTGGCCCTGGGAGGAGGTGTGGGAGACAGAAGGAGAATTTGTGCTGATAGCTCTGATGGAAGTTGTCTCTAAACTAATCTGATATTTGTAGTTCAGCACCCTGCCATACAAGTTTTTTTTGCATCATAAAAAAAAAAAAGTCCCCAGGAAATCCCACCATTCTGGTGCATAAGTATTCAGATACCTGGAGGGCGACAACACAAGGCAGGAACTTATGTCCTGCAAAATTGCTGCACTCTCTAGGGCTGAATCTAGGCAAAGCCACTGTGAGATTCAGGGGGAGGGAATGGAGAAGTTGATGTGGAAGTGGGGGTGGGAGACGCTGGAGATGTAGACATGCTGAGTTATTTAACCTCCTCTCTCCCAAGCAAGGGAACCCTGCTGGGAAACGTGGGTCTAGGAGGCCAGCTCAGGTCACTGTAGATGGATGAAACCTGAGCTGAGTAAGTAGTGTCTAGGATAGGCTTCTATTTTGGGGTGCTGTCGATATGCCTAAGGGCAGGCCTGCCACCCAGAGGGACACAGGTGGAGCCCAGGAGATTGAGGGAGATTATTATTTCTCTTGACTGAGCACTCGTTAAATCCCATCTATGAGTGTATTTTGATTAGTGGCCTTGCTTATGGCACAGACGTCTGATCTGGGTCTGCGGAGTGCTAGCTCCTGTTACAGCTCTGCCATGGACTCTCTGAGTGACCTTGGACAAGCTCCATCGCTTCTCCACACCTCTGTTTCCTGCAGTGGTCAGTAGAAATGTTGTTCCTTGACTGTATTTACAAATCATGATAGGAAACACCATGCATGGTGTTAATGATTTCTAACTCGACTGGTGGTAAACTTACTTATCGTAAATGAGAAGCTCAGGCACTGGAGAAGACCCTCTCCTTTTACTGTCATTAGCTTTCCATAGGTGCAGGATCTGTGCATCACTCCACCTGCCCCAGAAGGCTGTTTATAGAGGTACAAGTGTCAGAATTATAGTGCCATTTGTTCTTCTGACAAATTCTCAGATGTGTTTGGGTTTGTACAGACATCTGATGTCTAAAAACCAAACACCTTCCCCATGTGACTTTAACATAGAAGGCTACTAGAAGGCTACTTTCACTTGACCAGATCTTCACTTTTTGGTTATTTGTTGTCTTCTCAATGGTACGTAAGAACTCCTCATGTGCGTTAACGGTTCTGAACCATTGTGTTACCCAACACCACCAATAAAATAAGGTGATAATAACAAGTTTTATTCAGTTGTGTGTGAAAGGGGAAACTTAGCGATAGAATACTAGATCTAGCATACTTGTATTAAGAAGTTGCTGTCCAGAAGAAAGATACTGTGTTATTAGAGGTTATCAAAATGAGTCATATAAATGGATCAGAATTTTACTATTTCTGTTGCTCCTACTTGATTCTCTCCCAAGAAAGGTTTTTCTCACCCAATAAGTGACCTTTGGGGGCATTCAAGTCCTTTCATCTATGTATTTTATGCATAATTAAACAGTTCTGTAATTACATGGTAGCAAAAGAAATGTGCATTCCTGTTTCCTGATCCAACTACTTTTGATTTTATCAGTCCAGAATGGCTTGTCTTTAAAGCGTCCAGCTTTTCGTGGTTTGTCCTTGATGTTAGCACTCAAGAATGCATGGGAAAAGGCTCGGGTCACTTCACAAAGGCCTCTGCAGCCTTTGGTATTATCCACTCTTGCCTGTTTCTCTAGGAAAGGGAAGGTTTTATTGTTGCCCGATGACAGCAGATTCTACCACCATTGCTCACACCAACCAGTACTCTCCCCCCATAAAGAGCCTGTGAAATGAGTAGGCTGACTGGGAGAGCCAGGGCTGCTTCGTGAGGGAGAAGACCACCTGAGTCCTCCTCCATCACCTGATAAGACCTGTGATGTTTTCAAGGGTGTTCACTTGTTTGCTAGCTCACAAAAAATAATCAAAAGAGAGGGAGGGGGAAGAGAGCGCCTTGCAGGAGCTCACATCGAAGAGGTTGTACTGGGTATGGCAGTACATGTAACATGCTTAGCATGCAAACAACCATAAATGGTAATGACTTGTTGCTGACCTAAGATCTACCATCAGTAATCTGACTACCACCTACTGTTGTTTCCAGCACAAAAGAATTCAGACCTCCTGCCTGAAGGCTTTTTTGGTCTTGGAGATCAACCAATAGTTATTTTACAGTTGCTCACAGTTTAGATGCACCAATTCTAAAATAAATGCCCTTTTTCTGGCTTAGCTTCATCTAGTTTGGAAAGCAGTTGTTGAGTTAAACCAACAAGGCACTTGCGCTCCCAAATGTGTGTGTTGAGATGAGAATTTGTTCCACGACACTTGCTATGGTAGACATTCACATTCTGTCTTAGTTCAGCTGTACTTACAATAAAACCCTGATTTTCATTTGTTTTCTAAACCGGCTGGTACTTCTATTAGCCCAGCTACTCTCTGGTTTTGGCGTTTGAGAGTGTTTACATGATGCAACTAATGTCATACATCAATTGCAAACATTTGTCAGCAAATACAGGAGAATACATTTTTGCCTCCTATATAGTGCGCTGTATTTTCTGCTCTATTGTATTAACTTAATCATGATATGCATTGCAGTAAATTATCTAGGAACTGTCCTCAAGGGAACCTACTGTAGCTTTAAATTAAACCATCCCCATAGAAAGTCAGCACAGCTGGTTTACTGGGCTGATGGTCTTTTCTTTCAAAAGACACCATCAAGTTGCAGACTGTTGTAGAATGACTGTCTCTATATTTCCATAGAGAATCCTGCAGAAGGAACTGGCCTTTGGGGATCTACTTCTGGTCCTATGAACTTCTTCTATAATGGTTTTAATCCTACTTAAAATTGTTTTTCATAAAGCTGTGTTTACTCAGGTTCTACAAGCTTTTACAGCAGTGCAGCAATGCCATGGTCTCCCACTTAAGAAGCATTCCCAGTGAGGTCACATCTTTTCCTTTTTCCTTGTCCCCATAACATATGTACAAAATTTTTTGTTATATGCGCACAGTCAGTGGATAGAGTTACTTTCTCTTACAGGCCTAGAATATCCTTTGTGGCATCTTTAATCCAGATAAGGTTAGTGGGATGATTTCTGCAGTCTTGTCTCTGTGCAAATGTACTTTGGTAACGATAAAGTTGCAGAGAAACCCTGCACTGACAGAGGGAAGAGGGGGAGGAAGGCTTCCTCTGTCCTGCCAGGCTGGGTGTGCTGCTTCAAACAGCTGGTTCTGCTAGGGAAATGTCCCCACCATCCTCAGCTGTCTTCCCCTTGCTTGTACAATGGCAGCCGCTGACTCACACGCCTGCGAGCAAGCCAGCTTTGTGTAGTAACAGCTCAGCAGTTTATGGCCGTATGGCAGGGGTTGGCTTCTTTTAGCTACTCATTAAACCGTGGAAGGTGCCAGCAAGGCATGTGGTCTTTAACAGCCTTGTCATATTTGCTGAACAGAGACTTGTGCAGATGGAGCAGTGGGAATGCTGAAAACGTAAAGGAAGTAATTAACCAAGTAAATCTTTGGAAACGGCATGTGCCGATGAAGTTTTCATAGAGTAGCAGGTCCTTTCCCTTACAGAAACTGCCATTTTAGATAGTCCCTGGGCACTGCTAGGGGAAGGCTGTAGGAGGTAAGTATCTTTGATGGTGAGCCAAGTGAAAGGGGGTGAGGAGAGGTTACATGTCCAAGGCTGAAGCAATACCAGAGAAGGTGGCTGGGGGTGAATCAAGCCTGAGCTCCAGCCCTACCTTTTACAGGCCAAAGTAGATGAGGTAGCTGTGTATTGTCAGGGTCATGGAGGAGACAGAGAGTCGTGACTGGTGAAACTGCCTCGCTGTTGTCCAGAGTACTGGTCTTTCTCTACTCTGTAAAGGGTATCACAGCCACAACCTGCCCTTTCTACAAGGAGATGCTAACTTAAGTAGCCAATGCCCGTGATGACTTTTTCCCCTATAGTTAAACTTTATTAACATAAAACTTTATACATATCTGCAGTTTCCCACTCTTGGTGGACAGTTTAATGTTTCTAGTTGAATTCCTTTAGCCTCTCAGTGTTGTAATCAATGACTCTGATGTGTTTTTCTGCAGCGCTTGCATCTTAGCGAAGATGTGGCTGGGGCAACTTTCATGGCAGCGGGAAGCTCTGCTCCTGAGTTGTTTACATCTGTCATAGGTAACTAACCTGCTGCTGCTTCTTGAAACCTCCACATTTCCCTGGCTGTTTTTTGGAGTTGAAATGGGATTGCTAAGCGCCTGTAACATTCGTTATAATACCTGGCCCTTCCCTCATGGGCGCACACAGAACTAATCGTGGGGAATCCTCGCTAGATGAAATGGCTCTGAAAAAGTGCCTTTATCCCACAGTAGGGCTGCCTTGGAAGTGGTTTGATCTGACCCTGTCAAACCAGGGCCAGTAGGCAGTTCACCTTAACTGTCCATTAATCTACCTTGCTGTAGCACAGCCAAACTGCACAGCGCTGAGCTCTGCATGTGCAGCCTTCTCCTCTCCTGTCCGCCCTCCTACACTATCTGCCACACCGTCTCCAGGACGTAGCGTGAAATGATGCACCTCCAGCCTCCTGGTTTGGTACCCAGATGAACTCTTTGTGTCCTCAGCTGCAGGTTCTCTGCCATCACCTCCACTCTGGTTAGTCTTCTAACACCACTTCCCTCTGGGAAAGCCAGAGTGGGGAGGAGAAGAGGGTTTGAAATGCTTTCTCACAGCAACAAGTTGGTTAGAGCATCACGCTACCAAAGCAACTGTCTGCTTATGGGAAGTGTGATCAAGGGTTCAGCAGTCCTTAAGCGTGCAAAACCCAGAAAACTCATGTAGTCCTTCAATAGCCTTGAGCTAAGAGGGGACTGCAGTCAGCTGTTATAAAATGATGCTGTACGTATGCTACCTGACGCAAGAGGAAATTGTTCTTGCAGTTTTACTCATCCGCATCTCTATTGGTAGGTGATCATCAGAGCAGTGCTTGGGAGGTTAAGGTGGGCTCTCCATCACTGAGGAGAATTATTCTCAGCTTAGATACTTTCTCTAGAAGATACTTCTATTTCAGTCACAGCTATCAGATGCAGAGCACAAATTAATTCACGCAAAGCTGCATACTCTGCAGAGAGGTCTGATTACACAAGCAAAGCCTTAAAATGTAGGAACTTAAATTGGACCAAGCTGGGGTTGTATTCCAGTTAAGTATAGTGCAGTAGCAGGGTGAAAATAGAACCAGATTCCTTCAGGCAGCTTAGAGAAGCCCTAACGGTCAGATCATTATCTTGCTGTGATATAATCCACCAGATACTGAGTGTCACTTGGCGGGTGACTGCTTCTGTGTAACATGTTTCTGAGAAAAGGATAAAGTGGAAAAAAAATACCTGAACTACACTGGCTGGATAAGTACTGTTGGAGCCTTAAAAGCAAGCGGTGAATTTAAACAGACTGACAGCTAGCAGGAGATGGAGTGTTATTTTTAGGCTCACTTCCTAAGGAAAGAATTTTGTGCAGTACCATGATGCATGTATCTGTCAGTTCGTCTCCCTCACCATTAACCTCATTGACCAATTTTAACCAAATTTGACAGAAGAGCTCTGAAAGGAGCTTGTAACGTAGCCCCATAACTCATCCTGAGAGGCATCATTCAGCTTGGAAGCAGCTAGTGGCCAGGCAGCTCTGACTCAGCTCCAGCTCAAGCTTCTACTTGCCTGTTGAAGCTGGTAGGGATGGAGATACGCAGAAGAGCAGAGTACCAGTGAGGGGATGTGTTATGGGAGATAGTTTCCTGCAGATTTGTGTCCGACCAGCTGCTCCCACAGAGCTTACTGTCTTTTATCATGTGTATTGCCATAATGTCGGATCGCAAGACCAGGAGGTTGGTGACTTAGACATGTCTAAGGTATTTGGTTTTCATTAGACAATCTATCGAGGTCCCCTCAGAAAGCAAGTTCTGCCATCTTTATTCACCCTAGTACCTTTCTCTGCAAGTTGCCCTATTAAGTATGAGAAAAAGTGGCAGAACGGGTACATGTCTTTAGATTCATTAATGGGGCGTGAGGTCTGCAATTTTTTGTGGAAAAATTCTGCTCTTTCTAATTTACACAGCTTGCCTTGAACTTGTTTTTCAGGTGTTTTTATCACAAAAGGAGACGTAGGCGTTGGAACCATCGTAGGCTCGGCTGTATTTAACATTCTCTGTATTATTGGCGTGTGTGGGCTTTTTGCAGGACAGGTAAGAGCATTTAATGATTCCTAACAGTTCTTGCTTCATCCTGTGCCTTGGCTGTACTGTGAAATCAGCTGCCAGGTTCACAACCTTGCCACAGATTTCTCTGGCTTTGTTCTTTTTAATAGGGCCCTATGCTATTCCTCTTGCATTTTTGAAATGAAAAGTAGAACAGCAAATGTCAACTCAAGCTGTCCAAGATACATGTGTGGTCAAGAGAATACAAGTTAGTTATTTAACACCTCCTCTTGGTATCTATTGAAGAATGCGTGGTGACGTTTGTATCTGGTTCTTTAGACCAGAGGAGCCAGGATGTCTGTGCCTCTGGCTGGTAAAAATGCACATCGGTGAGCCAGACAAGATGCCTCTGAAGGAACAGTGACACTTCTGGAGCATCACAAAAGATGCTGCCTTTGTGCAAGGTGGTTTCAGATATATGTGCTGAGCTGGCACAACGTTGTTGGTGACCGGCATGACTTATGAAGTTGTATGAGAAAGATACAGTCTTTGCTAGTAGTTTATCTCATTATTTATATCCAGAATCACAGAATGGTTTATGTGGAAAGGGACCTCTGGAGGTCTCTGATCCAAAGCCCTCACCACCCTGACCCCCCCAACTCAAAGCAGGGCTGATTTTGAAGTTGGATCAGGGCCTTGTCCAGCCAGGTTTTGAATACTTACAAGGATGCCCCAAGTTTTTTCCTCACTAGCAATAAGGCTGTCCGTTCCTAGTATGATTTCTGACTGTTTTCCAGCATGTCAAACTGCTTATGACAACACAAGCTATTCATCTGAAATTAAAGTAATTAAGTTGTGAGATCTGAGCTGCTGTCTGAATTGCAGACATGATTGACTGTATAATTAAATATCTGAATCTGCATTCACCTTAACACTTGCCAACATGGCCAGTATTTTTACAGTCTCATAAAATGTTCTTTGAAATGTTACTGTGCAGACTTTATTTGTGAAGAGGAGAAGCAGGATAACATCAATAGGGCAATAGGATAACTAGCTCCAGAAGAAGAACGTAAGAGAAGGGGCCTGTATAACTTGGTCAGTATGAGAAAGCATGCAGAGAGATTGGGCTTTCCTGGGAAAGTCTGTAATCCAATTTTATTTGCGTTAGGAGTGAACTTTTTCAGGATGAAGATGAACATTTTCACTATGGGGAAGCTTCAGGAAAAGCCCACAGTGGTAATTTTAGCCACGTAAGCTCCCTTGATTTGCATGGGAACATGCAGCTGGAAGCTACACATGCTCAACATGTTAGTGGTTCTACTGTAACTCTTACTATGAAAGCCCAACTGATTCAGGCCGATTTGTAATGACCAAAGCTTTCCCAGGGCATGCAGCTGTGTTCCCCAGAGGTGTTCTCCTGTAATCAGTAGCACTTTTTGCTCAGGTTGCTTTTTTCAAGTATATTAAGACAATTAACTGTTTAACACAGTGGCAAAGGAGCTAATTCTTCTGATTTTTACTCTCCGTGGTATTGATTGCATGCATCAAACCTGCTAAAAAAATTAGGTACAAATCACAGCTTTCAGTGGAGAAGGCTTGCTAGAGTTTGGGGGTTGACGGAGAATGTCAGTCTTCTCAGGAGACCATTTACAAGTAGGAGATGTTTGTTTCTGAAGGCTATAACACAGCTGAAATGCTCTTGTAAATGCCTTCGGCCTTCCGGGTGTGGTAGCTTTCAGAAGTTCAAAGGGGGGATTGTCTGCTGTAAGTCATCCTAAGCGTGGTCTGCGAGTCTCTTTCAAGCCAAGAATTGAGATTTTTACTGATTTGTCCCAACTTTGTTTTCCCTGACTCTGCTAGTGATTTGCATGTGGTTTCATCAAGTCACTTAACCTCTGCTGCAGTTTAACCCACAGTCTGGATGAGAATTGGAATGATTGACATCACTGCGTGGAATCATGATTTAAATGAGCAAATAAGAAACCTCAGTTTAAATCGTTCCAAAATTCTAGATAAAACTCTGCTTTGATTTGTGCTTTTCATTTTTTCCCACTCCCAGCCCTTCACCAAAAAGTCATTCACTTTTACTGATGTGATTCATCTTTTTGTTTTGTGCTTCTATTAATAGGAATTTGGTTTTATTAGCAATAATGTCTCTATAGATGCACTAACATAGGTGCTAAATTTGGTTGGCGGTTGGGTTTTAATTCTGCTGGGGACCTGGATCTCAGTTTTGAGTTGCCTTGTAATGGGCTGGGTGAGCCTGGAGGCAGGCCGTTGGTCCAAGCTGCTTGCTGTGGTCCAGCTCAGTTAGAGCAGGATTTTCCTCTTCTGAGCTCAGACCTGCGGAGTCAGCAGCTGGAGTCCTCTGATTTTCAGATGAGACCAGTGAGTCAATGGGCAGGGATTTACAAGCCAAACTTTGTTGTCTTGTGAGCCTCCCCTGAGGCTGCTCAGGACACAGACCTGTTTTCTGGGACTCCAGCCCTGGAAAGCGATGTTCAGGCATCTCGGTTCGAGGCTGGAAGGCTTTTGGGTTTGTCAGATGGCAGGAGAGAAGCAGATAATTAAGTCCACACCTGTGGCAGTTTCAACCTGGTGATGCTCATGTGGCCTTCGTGTTCATCAAAACACATCATTAAATGCTCTGGTGTTGGGAAGTGGCTGCTGCAAATTGCCAGGGTGGACAAGAAGGATTGATGCTCTGTTCCCCCTCTGTCTTACATGTGGGATGCCTCTGGCAGGGGAGGGACAATTTCAAGACAATCACACTGCTGATTTCCACAAGGGGAATTGTGGAGGGGGCAGACGTAACCTCACCATTGCTTTCCTGCAGCACCTGCCAGCAGTAGCAGCAGTGTTCAGTGGGAGCTTTTATGCATTGATGAGGGCGATTTGCAGCTGCAGTTGTGGAAGGTAGCAAGTTGGGATCCCGCTAGCTGGTCAGTACCTGACAGCACAAGCTGCTGTTCGGATGCTGTGTTGCTCGGAGATACCGGCAGTCCAGGAGGTGGACGGAGAGCAGCACGGGCAGCAGTGCTCAGTAAGCCGTAACTCTGTGGCAGGGCTGCTTCGTCCTCTCCTGGGGTGCTCAGCTCAGAGCTGGGGGAGGAAATGTCTCTGTGCTGGAGACTGTGGGGCAGCTGCCAGGTGGCACGAGTGCTTGGGAGTGCTGTATTGCCTGCGGGTTGGGAAACCCAGAACTAAAACCTGCAGGGGAGTTCTGCAGCATTTCCATAAGGCCTCTTTATTTTTGCAGAACTGTTTGGTATCATAAGAAAGCCTTTTTTTGTTTGGTTTTTTTTGACTGGTAAAAGGTTGAATTAAAAAATACTGGCCAGCTCTCTCCAGGATATGTTTTATTTTTAAATTAGGTTGTAGTATGTATGTGCTATGTTGGATGTATTATTCTTTGGCTTAAGAAAATACTGGGTTTGGCTACATGCACCTTGTTTGAAAAAAGAAGCAAACCCACAGCCCCAAGAAGCTGGTATGCATTGACTTGAACACCAACTCTAATTGATTATTTTTCTAAGCCTTTAATAGTTAGTAAGTGCACACTTCTCAGAATAAATCAGAATAGACATCCCACTGCTGGAACTGGAGAAGGAAAGTATGATGCCCGCACCTTTATGTGACACTACACACCTAAAAAGTGCGCTAAAAGAGCATTGTTAGGGTTGAAAGTCAAACACTGAAAAGTTAGAAAATAGCAGCGCTAAGCTTCCTTGTGCAACCTTAATTTGCCCCCCTGGTGTGTATGCATTATTATACAGTCTTTAATTACAGGATCCCATGCTGGTTTCTCCACAGGGTCCCTGCCTCCTGCTCACTTAATGAGCAGCTATTCATTATTTTGTTTTCCCTTCATTGTTCAGTGTGTGCCCTTTTGCCTTATTTACCAGGCTCTATTCAAGTCCTGTTCCAGAGGCAGAATTATTAATTTCCTCTTGAACTTCTGCCGATCTCATTGCTATTGTATCTGAGCAGCTGATGAACAAATAATTAATCTTCTCCAAACCTCTGTGAGATGAAGGGATGTTTTAAAGATGGAGAAACGAAGCACAGAGAGATTAAATACAAAAGAATAACTTGTCATTTTAGGTGCCAATTAGAGCTGGCACGGGCCTGTTTTTCCCCTGAACATACAGCAACCTGTGTCATGTTCTGTGTTCAGAGGGCAGCTCCTTCTGGCTCCAGATGCTGCTCCCACTGCTCCTGCTGCTCCACCTCAGTATTACACAAGGGTTTCCTTGCTGGGCTGACCTTGGTTTAAGTGGCCATCTCAACGTCCATACAGCGCAGCTCTCCCTGGGAGCATTCAGCTGCTTTAGCCATATCAGCCGCTTCTCCTAGGTCCCAGCTCAGAAGGTTCCACCTTCTGCAAGGGGACACACAAAACACCTCGGTTGTCACGAGCCCTGGCTTCATCCCTAGGACTGTTCTTGACTTGAATTAAGCAAGTGACTTAACTGCTTCACCTCCTAACATTTAGTGCTTGCTTTTGCTAGCATGATGATGTTCCTTCTAAGCACCCAGATGCTCCAGGTTTCTTTCCATTCGATCTGTCTCTCCCCCCTGCCCCATATTTCATGGGGCTTGAGGGAAAAGCTTTCTCCAGACAGATTTTCCCCCCAGATCACAGATCCACCCCGTAGCTTTCTCTCAAGCATTCAACTTTCCCCCAGTCCCACAGTGGTCTAGATCCCTTCTGCTCTCCCTGCTCCTCTGCTCTCTGGCGTCTCGACCTGATGACTCCTGGCTAACTTTATCCATGCCAGGGAGGCACCTTTGGAGGTACAGGAGCCTGCTCTAGAGCCAGGGCAATTGCATTTTCCACTGTTTTCATCTCCTCCGCCAGCTGCAGACTTGGTGTACCCCCCGGGCAGTTCACGCTGGACTGCTTGTGACACATCTGCCCTTACTCTGCCCGCAGGTGGAGAACTCCACCACCCCTGCTTTGTAATCCCAGCAGAGACGCAGCCACAATGAGAGGCTTCCTTCTGGACACATCTCTGAAGTCATTAAAAGGCCTGTAGCACAGCTCCCTTACCCAGCACGGCAAGTCTAAATCGGGAAGCCCCACTGTGCCCACGTGCTCTCCTTACACTGCACGCCTAGTAGGTCTCAGGCTACGCTGCATCTTGATTTGACACACTCCTACGGTGGTTGTCACCTCTGCCGTTGGCGTAGGAGGCTTCCCCATCCATGCTCAGAGCGAGCTGGAAATTGGTATCAAGAGCCATGGAGATCTTGGCCACCCTGGCTGCAGGCACCCACCCAGGTTTCACTGGTCCGCAGCTGAGCCCTGCTTGTCTCTTGCCCTGGCTCACGTGGGAAGATGCTGCTGGGAGCTGGTGCTGTGTGAAGGGGAAAAGTGCTTAATGCTTAGCAGTCAGTCTGAAGTAGCTTGGGAGCAGGCTGCCAGAAGCCCTCAAGCAAGGCAGTAATTAGAAAAGCTTCCACTTCGTTTCTTTATTTATGTATTTAATTTTGAAATTTTAAGGAATTTATCACCTTGGTAGCTAGAGCCCCAGTCCTGCAAGCAATTGCAGCCAACTCATTTCTGCAGACTGAGCTGCTTGCAGGATGGGTGTCCAGAAGCCACACAACTTGTTTATACCGTCCGCTGTTACACTTCGCTTCAGGGTTTCCAAATAACTGTGGTAGTGTTGTAATGCTCCTGAAGAGCTGCTCTCATGCTGAAATCCAATTGATGTAGATGAAAATCAGCTTTAATATATCCTTGTGCTCTTTTTTTTCTTTGTGGCCCAGCCAGAAAGGACAAAGTTGGGCTGGAAAATGGATTGGTTTGAATAATGTCAACAGACTGGGGAGATTAACCATGTGGCTGTCGTGCGCCAGCCCAGAGTTGAAGTTGTGCGTGTTACAATCTCTAGGGAAGGATTAACAAATGCAAGCAAGCAAAATTGCTTTAAAGAACCATAAAGACATTTCTGTTAGTGTTAAGTAATATAAACCCCATGTCTCCCTTGTTTGTTTTTAAACAGTGCGGAAAATTTGAAAAAGTTTCAAATCCAGTATAAGTCAGAGACACCTCTACCCATCAGACCCTTAAGAGTTGGTGGGCTTCTTACTAATTTCAAAACCAAGGTGGTTCTAGATTGTATAAGGAATATTTGTGCCATGGTTTGTTACTGAAAAGTAGAAATGTGTGTGTCAGTAGCCTGAAAGTGACTTGATTTTCTCTTCCAATTAGTGTTGATGACACTTTGAGGATCACCAGTGAGGATTCTGGACTGGAGGGATTTTTTTTTTTTTTATTTCTGTCACTTCTCACTGATATGAGCAACGAAATCACCCGAGGTCTTTATCCTTGGCCTAGGAGGACCAATTTTCAAAAAGTGACATTCGTTGCAGGCTGCCTGTGTTTTTGATGGCCAAACCAAAACCACCTGTAAAGGCTGGATTTTCTAAACTAGCATCCACACTCTGAAAATCAGATCTCTTTTTAAAATATCTTAAATGGGGCCTCTGGAAGCTGAAGAACTCAACCTCTGATGCATTTTGAAATCTCTGACCAAGGCATATTTAGAGAGATAGATAAAGCTTACCTTTGTGAATGGCTGAGTGCAGCCCACTTGGCTGTGGCAGTGAGCCTTAGAAGCTTCTTTCTTCTTGCATCCTCTTGCAATATTCTGCTGATGTCTTACACGCACACACACACCGAGGAAGATTTGCCTTATTTCAGCTATGCAGTGGGTGCATTTTTTAAGCTGTAGTTGGTTTTAATATATGCAAATATATTAAGAATTGTCGTCGTTCCCCAAACGCTGATGTAGTACAGTTTGGATGTGTCTGTAGCTGTTTCCTCAGCTGTCCGTACACCCGTGGCACTAATGCATATTCTTTCAATTGTACAGCTAAGTCACATAACGCAAACATCATTTATTTAGCTGCTGTGTTTGCTTTGCTTTCTACTGGCAAAGAGAGAGTACGAGAAAGTAAAGAGAATGCTGCAAGAGATGAAACGTTAGCAGATGCAGCCCTTCAAACAGAAGTTCAGCAACGTTTTACGGGGATGCATGCTAGGTAGCAGGGAAAAGGTACAGGCATGGAGTCTGCTGTCTGCATTGTGATGGATCGTATTAGGCTTTTTACATGGTAGCAAACCAACTGTGTATGGCGAGATTGACCTTAGCCCAGGGTCCCCTCCAAGCCTCAGTCGCTCTGTTGTGCCTTCTCTCACTCTCATGTTTGTGCTTCACAAATTCTTCGCTCCTCCCACTGCCCTCTTGTCATCCTTGGTGGCAAGGATGTGGGATTCTTGGAAGCAGTCAATGCTTGCTTAATTCAGCTCTCATTCACAAGCCAGCACAAGCAGAGTTTGTTCAGTTTTGAAAATTGCCCCATCCAGATTCTTTTCTTTTTTGCAGCTCTGCTGCTTTCCCCTGCATGTCATCCAGTCCTCCTCTGTCCTCATGCAGCCCTAAACTGCAGCCTTTTGCGGCGTTGCAGAAGAGGATGAAGGATGAGAAGAGGTTAGTGAAAAGTGCTTAAGTGAAAGCAGTATAACCATGAGTTGCAAGTCACTCCAGCATTAGACAGTAATTTTTAATCTGCATAGCTTGATTTGTTAATAACCATTTAACTGCTGTGTTTTTCTCTTGAGTTCTAGTTTCTCTGTTTCACCTTTCTCCAGAACAAGACAGGCTGCTCTGGGTGGAGCAGTGGACAATGAATGCTGGGTTGTGCCAGAGACGTTCTTGTATTTTTAGAGGTTCTTCCAGTTATTTCTTCTGTCAAGGGGTCTAGTTGGTGGCCAGGTGTCATTCCTCAATATACTGGAGTAAAAAAGGACTACCTTGACTGTCTGACCTGCCGCCTTCTGCTCCAGTGGTATTCTTTTACCTGAGGAAATAAACTAAATTCAGAAGGCTCATCTCTGTCCAAGTCGTGGTAAACCCTTGTGTAAGCTAAGGATGCCTCTCAGAATCATCAGCTGACGTGCATTCAGTTTTATCTCAGCGTGAAAATATACCTAAGTAATAGGTATTGCGAATAGTGAAGAGCTGAGAGAAGGAAACTGAACAGAGATTTAATAACCAGGTAGAACATTGTTTATTGAAGAGACTGGGACTTTTGTAATCTATTTTTAACCTAGTTCTGTCATACAGTTAGCTTGCATGCGTCTTAATCTTTTAAGCTTTAATTTCACTGACAACAAGTAATTCAGACTGGAGTCGTTACTGACCTTTGGCTTTATGATTGCATTCATGAGCTTTTTTTTTTTCTTCTCCTGGATTGTGGAGGAGTTTTGGGAGGGGAGAGGTGGAATATTGACTTTTTTTCTTCGTTGGTGTGTGACCATCAGTGGAAAACATGTAAAACTGTGGAGGAGTAGTTTAAGGAGAACTTAATGCCAACTGTTGGGACTGTACACTGCTCTTGTAGTCCAGGGCACAATGTTTTTTGTGCTGGCAACATTTTATAGTGACTGTGGGCCTGCTTTTTTACTGATAGAACTGCGTTGCAGACTTGAAAGCAAGAAAGGGACAGAGTAAAAAGCCAGACAGGGATCCAGCACTGAGACTTCCACTGAAGACAGAAATTGTTGTAGAAGTCAAGGCTGTGGTCCTGATGGAAACATAGAGCTGCTGGCATGGCCATGTGTACATGAAACCCCAAGTATCAGAAGAACAGAGAGAGGATGCTGGCAGCATCGTTCCCACTGTCCTGCAGAAAGTCAGGCAGTCAGTAAGCAGTTTAGATTGCAGACAGGGCAGAAAGATGTCAATGGAGTTGCAGGACAGAGAGGCATCAGTTAGTATAGAGATGCTGCCCAAGGGTCCTAAAGGCTGAATGGCTGCAGCCTTTCTGTATGCCCTAGTCCTTGCACACCCCCAGAATAAAGAGGATGCTCGCAGCTGCACGGCCAGCAGCAGAAGTTACCTGCTGCCTTGGCTCTCTTCCCTGCTGCTGTCTGGGCAGGGAGCTGAACGGGCTCCTCTGCCTCTTGCATTCTTCTTTGTGTTTTATCAGAGCAATCGTGGAGGATGTTCACCCAATGTAAAAGCAGCAGAGTGCTCCTTTTCTCTGGTGTTTTCCTGCTGGGATGTTTGGCACTGGCAGACAACAGAGCAACTCTGAGTGATAAAGCAAATCAGATTCCTTTCCAGCTCCCCCTTTAACCCAAGCGGTGTTTTCTTGGGAACTGGGGACTTGTGGAGTTAAGCAAATTTGTAGCCATTGTGTGAGCAAACATGGTTTGTGTTAACCGTGCAGTCTGTTTGTTAACCCGAAAACACTAAAGGTAACTTTGTCCTGTTCTCTGTGAGCGTCATGCTTTGTCTCCACAATGCTGCTACATAGCATCAACCTGTGTGTGGTGAATAAGCTCTGTCAGAGGTACCTGTTACACCATAACCCTTTTGGTCTCCTTTTGGAGAGGTCTGACCAGCTCTACAAGCATTTTGTCATTCCCAGAGTAACTTTATTTCCCAGAACTAGGCCAGCAGCATGCATGAAATCACTATTCCTGCACTGGGTGCCAGTTTAGCAAAGTGACAAATAAATGCTTAGCTTGAAGCAGGGCTGCTTGCATCACTTCTGTCTGGTAGGGCATGCAAGCCTAGATTTTGTGGTGTCAGGGGCCTGGCATCAGCATCTAAGTTGAACCAGAAGCCACACAGTGAGGTCAGTGAGATTGGACCTACTGATGATTATTTTTTTTTCCTCCTCTTAAGGTCCTTGTTGCTGTTGTGATAGCACCTAGTAGTCTCAGTTGTGGATCAAAACTCCACAGTACTGTGTGTTATGCAAATACAGAGCTAGAACATAGCTGTTGAGTCTGGAAACTGGTGATCAGAGTGTACAACAGGAGACAAGAGGACAGACCGAGCAGGCAGATGGGAAAGCACAAGGATGCTGTGGTGGAGCAGCAAGGCAGCTGCTTAACACGTAATGAGTGATTTATGGGCTGTGTGGGCGCACGAAGGGTTTAGCATTGGTGAGGTGTTTATTGGAAGCTCCTCTCAGGCCCAGGGACAACTTGATGGTACTCACAGAAGACCGTCTTTTGCTTCAGGAAGATGTGATGGGGACTGGTGCAATGGGCGGATCGGGTGCCAGGATTGCTGTCTGGATGGCGAATGATCCAGGACTGGTCTGGCCGTCATAGAAGTTGCTGTGATTTTTTTTGTATTAGCATTTCAAAACCTTCTTCACAGAATTACATTCAATACTAGGATACAAATAGGGGAGGCAATCAGAAGAGTTGAAAATGGATTCCTATCAGCATCAAAACGAGTCTAGTTCCTAATCACCACTAAACACCTTCACTGTTTGAGGTCAAGTTTTCTCTGTCAAAATTCACACACAGATCAATAGTGTGGACTTAACCATTGGTAGGATTTTTTTCTTAAACCATTTGTAGTGTAAAAGCAAGGGAAATCATAAAAAGTTATGTCTGACAAGGACTGGCCAGTCTGAGGAGACTGGGAAATGTTTACCCTGTGGACACCTTCCTGTACCATGTCTACAGCTGTTGAATTCTGCTGCAAATCCTGCACAGCATCGCCTGCAGTCCAGGAGACATCTGCAAATGCAGGTCTTCAGGGTCCTGCTGCCTTGGCTCTGTGGGAATCTGAGCTAAAAAGGCAGGCTGATCTGAATAACTCATGGACGATTATGACTACCAATTGAGCAGGGAAATATTTTTGGCTTTGTCCTGAGGTTTGGAGAGTGTCCACTGTTTCCATTCTGAGAATGTCACAGAGACAGATTGCTGCCGCACTAATGAAAATATCAAGAGCTGCTTAGAAAAGCAAATATTCTTGGGGAAATAATGAGAATAAATTGAGTTCGTCTGCAGTGTATGAACTGGGAGCCGGAGTGATGGTTGAACTCTGCAGAGAATGGCTAACCAGCAGTAAAATTAGGGGGCTGGTAATTGGAAGGAAGCCTTTGTCCCAGTGAGTCCATTAGATCAGAGCTGCTCAGCAGTTACTGGCTTAGAGAGGCATATTTTAAGGCCTGGATTTTTTTTAGCCTGACCTGTGCTCATATTTTATGTTTCACTTCAGTCAGGAGGGGTGTTTAGTCTTGGTCAAAGCCCTAAGCAAGCCCGAATGCTACATTGCAGGACCCTGGTGTCTTTGTCAGGAGGTACTCAGTAAAGATTATGGTCAGGGGACTGAGCTGGATACTCGTAGTGTCCCGGGATGTTGGGACAGCTGTGACCCCAGTATGTTGACAGCAGGGAGACATCACCATGGGGTACAGAAGGCAGCATCTCCGTCTGCTCCCTAGCATTTGGTCCAGGACATCCTACTGTGCTGTTAGTCCCAGCACAGGAGCCTTCGGCTGATGTTGACTGCCTGGTGGCTTTCCAGGAAGGCTGCACAGGCAGCAGTGGCTTTTCATGCAGGAATCTGTCTAAAATTTCAGCGGTTGCAGAGTGGTTCAGCATGCTAGGAGGTGACATGGTATCAGGGACCCCGCTGTGCTGTCATGAGATAATCCCTTCTGCATTTGCCTGGCAGTTTGGCAGCCAGTCTCGCCTATCCTTCACCTGTGCAGTGGGGCTGTCCCAGCTGGAGCAGGAGGCTGCTCCAGCCACCGTGGAGAACTGTCCCTTTTCTGTGGTTTCTCATACCTCTGCAGCTCTCTAACCCAAGCTCCTCGCGAAATATCCAGAGGTGTTTGGACCTTGCTCTCACCGATGTTTCTGTTCCCTCCAGGGACCGTAATGTGGGAATAAGCATGATTGACTCACAGGTTCATGTCTGAGTCTGGCAGATGATCACTGGGGGAGCAGCAAGGGGGAAAAGTATACCCTGTGATCTCTGCTGTATTTGATTTGCAGCTAATGATTATTAGCTTCCAAGTGACTGATTTGTTCATTGCAGGTAGGATGTAATAATACCTAAAACAAGGGAAGTTTTGTGAAAATTAACTTGGAGGTCCCGATGGTCAGGTAGCTCCTCTCTTTGTAAACACTGCTGGAAGACGGCAGTAATTATCTTAAGAAATTCCTTCCTGCCTTATATCTTCATTACAATTGCTATAGGACTGATACCCTTAACAGTGAGAGAAAGTGGGTGCAGAATATTAAACATGCAGTTGCTATTTCCCACCTTCTGTTTGGTCACGACCTTTCAAACAGCACAAAGTCTGCAGCTTCTGAATTACAGACATCACCTTTAGCACTCTGTTTGCTGTTTTTCCTGGCAGCTGAACACTGCCAGGTGCTGCGGGCTGCCTTGCGACAGGGAGTACCTGCCTCCACCCTGCCTGCATCCTTGAGGGGCTGCCTCTGGAGCCAGCAGAAACACTGCTGTCCCTTCTGGCAGGATTTGTCTTCTTCAGTGACAGGAAGGATTGTGACCCCAGTTTGTAGGACATTTTACTAAGCAGGTGAGGCAGATTTGTTTGAGATGAAATGACCTCAGAGAAGGTGTGAAATGCATTGGAAGAGTATCCCCAAAAAGCCAATAGTGTGGAAGGATGTGACCAGAAGTCTGGTGAAAGTCATAGATGGATCTACAGCCTGATTTAATATAGAGATGAATACAAATAAGGCAGCGTCACTTTCTCACATTAATATATGATGCTTCATTGATACCATGACCGGTGAGGATGAACAGGCAGGTGGCAGGATCCTTGTAATTACCTGAGCTGAGCAAGGAATTCTTAAAATAATAACAGCAAAGTTAAAAGGCAGAGCCTGTGTCTTGTCAAGGGAGACTGAGAAGCCCTGAGAGATCAGTCCCTGTCAGGGCTGTCCCACAGAGTGAGGCCCTTGACAGATTCACCAAAGGCAGTCAGGGGTATTCGGCTTCTCAGAAGTCAGGATTTCCCAAGCTGCTGTCAAGACAAGCGGAAAGAATTTGGCTTTCCTTGCTTTTCCGTACAGATTGACAGATGACGGAGCAGCACAAAATCTGAGGGGTCTTTTTAACTTTTGTGGTTTGAGCTACTGTCTTATGAGGGGTGTTTCAGCTGGCTGCATTGGTCATGGGAAAGGAGAGGGTCCCTCAAGGTGTGGACTGTCCAGAGCAGTCCACTATGGCCACCAGCCTAGTGATTCATCTGGCTCACAGCCTGCTTGCAAGCTGTCCCTGGAACTGTGAGCTGACCTCAGGGTCAACCACTGACTCTAGGCTTGGACCAGTTTCCAAAGGCTCAGACACTTGCCTGCCATCATCCGACATGTGGGAGCAGCTCATCAGCTGCACATATATCCGCACACAGATGCACACAAGGCCTAAGGAGTGGGACCAGGAGTGAGCCATAGTGTATCATGGTGCTCTGCTTGCACTGGAGGAAGCTTGGTGGCGTATCTGGTGAGGGAGGTTGGGCACTGTTGGTGTTCACCCTCTGTGATTTGTATGTGCCCAGGAAGATGCCAAAGCTCTGTTGCAGGAGAGCTCTGTGTGAGAGAGGCACCATCTCTGTGGTGGACAGCAGCCCTGGCTAGTTGGTGCCAGTCTTTGTAACGATGTAAGGGCTTCAAGGAACTGCCCCAGAGGTTTTATTCATATTCCAGAAAAGTGCTATGATTTTTAAGTGCCACCATTTGTAGGAACTGTAAGAATCCCTTTATTTCTGTCTCGTTCACATACATATCTCCTTAACTGCTATGACTTTTCAGATTTGAATGAACCTTACACTATATTTAACCAAATAAGAGGCAGTGGAACCTATTAAATTTTACCTGAGCATGGTGAAGTAGATTTTCTTCTTATTTCTACCCAGCACTGACACAGATGACAAACTGCTCATAACTTTTAATTTTGCAAATGAAGCACAGTTCTATCTTTAACATAAATGTGTGGCATACAAGGATCCGTCCTTGTAGGCAGGTTTTGCTGTGTCCAATCAAGTCATTTCCCTCTCTCCCAAGTACCTGGTGGAGAAAGTGTCTCGGTCATTTCATGGAAGATATTTTAATTTTCTGCTTGGCTTGACTGAGCAGCTGTGACTTCAGGATGATTGGTTGGATTTGCATAAGGTCATTAAGATCCAATAATGATGTTTATTGCTAAGACATCTGCCATTTATATTCCTGGAGAGCAAGTAAAATTAAACCTCAACTAATATCACCGTTATTACCAGTGCAGTTAATGACAATGAAACCCATCAATAAGTGAAGATTTCACAGTGGACTGTAGGTAATTCTCTTCCTGAAACTCTCGACCCACTGGACTGGTGGTAGGCTGTGTGAGCCCAGCAGGCTCTCTTTAAATGAATGCTGATTTGGTTGTTACCGGGGTCATGTTTGGACAGAGGAGGGACTGGAATCCACACAATACTAAGCATATCACTACCACATTCTGGAACTATGCATGTGTTGCATCTGGATGGGATAGCAAAATATGTATGTGCTCTGAAGCTTCTCCCTTCCTAGTTCTCTTCAGCTGTGGCTCTGATACTTCAGCTCATAGGCTCTGCTGTGACCTCTCTCTTCAGTGGGTTGCAGCAGTGCCTGGGTTTGGTTACTGTGAGGTAAAAAACAGGGCTTTGCTGGGGACTGAATTCTGCAAACCATGAAGAACTGAAGTGTTGCTGGATTTCATCTTCCCATCCTCTTCAGAATGAGAGCTAGTACCTGAGGTAGAGCCCTTTTTATTTTTGTATAATTCCAAATGCATAAGACATCTATTAACTACAAACTACTGCCAGTCTGATTTCCCTGAAAATCTGTCCCCGATCTCTACCCGAGTTCACTACTTACTGTAACATTGGCCAACAGTTAGTCATTTATCTTGCTTTGACATGAGATCCTATTCTATTATCACAGGGCTGATTTGGAGTTGTGTCAAGGATTTGCTGAACAGTAGTGCCAGGAAAACACCATCTGGAGGGGACCCCACCAGGCTTTAAGAGCCACCCTTTGGCTCCAAGGGTAGCTCCTGCAAACCAGGAGTAGCGTGTGAGGAGGTTCCCACTGTGTGTCTTGCTGCAGCTGATTGAAGAGGCTGACACAGCATGCTGCCGGCTGGTTGTGATGTTTCAGGGTGCCTGCAAGGTGTCACAGTGAGCAAGAGTTTTGTCAGTCAGCACAGACAAGCATTCAAAAACCAGATCCCAGCCTCTGTTAGGGTAGTGTAAGAGCTTCCCTAATTGCTTCTGTACAGTCCACATCAAAGAGGGGCAGCATGAAGACTGACCCAGATTCTCTGCTTCTGGATGCCTTTTGACAAGCCCTTAATGAGAATTTAAATGTAACTTGAGGGAGCAGCATCTGCTGTGAAGCCACCCAGTTGCCTGCCTGCTCCTCTCATCCCCAGCCTAGCAGAGCGTGGCAGCGGTATGTATTCCCTTGGCTTCCTGTCTCTGAGGAGGGGGAAAGACAACAGCAGGGAAAAGGGGCTCGAGTTTGCTGCCTGTTCTCTTAACCTGTCTTGCAGCGTTGCCGGGTAAGGCTGTCTCAGTTTACAGTCATCTTTCAGACTGTAGCTGACCACTGAAAGAAAAAGCTGCTTCTCCAGAAAAGAGCTTTGTGTCTCAGTGCAGCCTCATTCAAACTTTGTGGAGTAAAATTCCAGACTGGTGATTAATTTGGAAGCACCCGTGGATCAGAGCTGCATGGAAGGCCTACCCAAAATAGCAACCGTGGTCAGTCACTAAGGAGCATTTGCTGATCATTCAGCCCAAGAATGTCAAGCATAGAACGGGCCATGAGAGGAGAAAAAGCCCTGGAACAATTCAGAGTGAGAAAGATCTCTGAAGAATGTGGATGTGCTTAGATAATGTTTGACATGCTTCCCCTGGAAAGTTGAGCAGAGAAAATATCCAGCAGCGCATATCCCTCTGGACTGCCTTGCACCTTTCTTGGCCGGAGCCAACAGGAGCAGGAGCACAAACATCCTTGCTAAGGTAGCAGCAGCCATGTTCTGCATCACATGCTTCATCTTGGGCCCATCACCTTAATGGGGAGAGCAGGTGAGAAGCAGGCTTTAAAAAAGCCAGCTGGATGGCCTCTGTTGCCACGTCTCTTCTGGATGGGAGAAGAGCTTCCGCACTGCTAAGGTGAGAGAAATAATGTGGAAGAGCAGAAGAGAGAACGGTCAATTTTATAGAGGATAAATGGTGAAGCCCTAGGATGGGGCATGGAGTGTATTGCTACTGGGGCCCTGGGTGCCCTGAGCTAACTTAGGTG